>NW_022681454.1:113626330-114965084 GCF_009764315.1 Trachypithecus francoisi
TGGTCCTAAATACTCTGCCAAACTGACAATCTTTATCCCAGAACAAGGATTAGGAATAAAAAATTGTTGCTTTCATTTGTGAGTAAGCAGTATGAATGTTAAAAAGAAAATGTTAGCCAGTAACTGTAGGTAACATTTAATTTATATTTTGCTAATAATAGGACACCAGTTGTTTTGCAAGATAATATGTTCAAAGTATTAAACATCTTCAAATAATTGTTTTCTTTACATTCAACAATTTTACATGATGAGAAATACAATGTAATTTACATACAGCACTATGGTCTTCATAGGTGTTGCCATACAGTGTTTCATGAATTTGGAAAGTCATTTTCAATCTTCACATATGTACGTGTATAAATGCCGAGTTTAGGTGTATGTGTGCGTATATATCTCTCTACTTGAGCTCATTTTAGAGTTCTAAAATAATATGACATAAAATAAATGGTATATTTTGTTTTCCAAAAATCTAACAGGTTAAATAACTATTATAATTAAAATACAATTGTCATTAAATCACTTACCTATATTTCATATTTAACCTTACTAGGTAAATAATATACTTTAAAGATAACTTCCTCAAATAGATCTTTAATAAATAGCATTCATGTTGTTACTATAGATCCACATAGAGAAGAATTTTAGAATTATAACATGCTCAATGCCGCAATACTGCTTTGTTTTTAATAATGTATAAATTAGTACATTATTATCATTGGTGATCATCATTGCTTTTTCCGTCCCTTCAAAAATCACTGATGTCCACAGCAATAAACCCATGGACAATGTTGGGTTTTTACCTCAGAGGGAGAAGATAGCATCTATGAAGATGCTTTATTTCCAACCAAAAATTAAGTTTCCATCAAAAATAATTCCTAGAAGTCCATCATAAAACCTGATGTGTGATGAGAGCAAATAAAATGTTTTTAGATATGGGTTTTTTTTTGGAGTAAAGTACGGTATTGTGTAAAATACTATTTTGAATGTATTTTTTTTTAATTATCAGAAACAGTTAAAATTTTATGGAATATCCCTTTATTCTATAATATAGAATCTCTTTCAAGTTTCAGACTTTTGAAAATTAACCGAAGTTTCGAACAGGTAAGAAATTTGGAACTTCTTAAGGTGAAGTATATTAGAATCTTGCATTTTTCATATTAACAAATCCCTATGTTATCACATATTTCTTAATCATCTTCTTTGATGGCCATGAGAATATATCTCTCAAATCTCTAATTGTAGGGAATATCATTGACTGACAGTCTAGCTGCTGAGCTCTGAAATGCATCACCATATTTTGTAGCAGTCACAGGCTGCTGCCAGTCAATGACTAAACATGGCAGGGAAAGTAATGCTTGGTGTTTCTGAGAGATTCAGATTTCTGAAAAGAGTCTGACTTAAATTCTCTGATATAGTTTGGCCACGTCCCCACCCAAATCTCATCTCGAGTTATAATCTAAATTGTAATCCCCCCGTGTGATGGGCGAGACCTGGTGAAAGGTAATTGGATCATGAAGGGGGTTTCCTCCCTGCTGTTCTCAGGACAGTGAGTTCTCATGAGATCTGATGGTTTTACAAATGACGGTTTCCCCCTCTTCTCTTGCCTGCTGCCATGTAAGACATGACTTGCTTCCCCTTTGCCGTTCCCCATGATTGTGTTTCCAGAGGCCTCCCCAGTCAGGCAGAACTGTGGGTCAAATAACCTCTTTCCTTTATAAATTACCCAGTCTTTGCTATTTCTTTATAGAAGAGTGAAAATGAACTAAAACAGTCCCCTTGAGTATTCTCAAAATCTTGATGATCTTTTCTTATGATTACACTGCAGGTCTGGGTTAGATATGCATGGCAATTTGATGGCTCTCTCATCCTTTCTTATTCCCCTTTCTTAATTGCCTCTCACTGGTCTTTCTCCTAATAAATTTCCTAAACAATTTGATCCCATTTCGATTTCTGCTTTTCTAAGGATCCAGATCACTACACATGCTGTGAAAATTGTCAGAATCAAAATGGAGTCACCTGAGTTAAAAACCCTGACAAATAAAGGTAGGGAAGGCCATAAAGGAAGGGTTCTCATGCACAAATGCTTGAAAGCAAGAACTATCACATAAGACTATGCCAAATTCCACAAATTTGGACAAAAGCCATCACAATCTTAAACACACACACCTTTCCATGAGGACCTCTGCCCAGCAATTGCCTGTCTATCCTCTGACTGGTGCCACCCCAACATTTGTCTTTGTAGCCAAAATAATTATCTCAAACAGTTATGTAACCCTCCTCATTTTTTTCTTTAAAAACCTTTATCTTCCTTTGCCTCCTGAAATATGCACATAGTTTCTATAGTACTCATGTCCCAATGCAACGCCTATTCTCAGTTAAATATTACTGTTCGTAGAAAGCTTCCTATCTATTTATTATATTGTTGCCAGAAATGGAAGCAAAGTGAGCTCCCCTCAGTTGGATTGGTGGCCCCTGGGATTGTGTGTGGTACCTACTAAGCTTTTTGGGCCTTCTATTACTGCGGATCACATTTACTGTCCTGGTGAATCTCAGATTCTTGTACCCCCTCTCTTAGTTTTCTCAATTTATTTTGGATTTTATTTGGGATCTGATTTTGTTATAAGGCCACCCAAAATGAAAGATGTGGCATCTCTTCTGGAACTATAAATGTTTTGGGGGAGGACCAAACTGTTATCATAAAGACAAGTATCTTTCTACCTTGAGTACTCTGGTGTTTAGAGAATTTACATTCTGTCTCTGAAGCAGGACTTTTCTGGTCAATTTACTTTTGTGTCTGCATGCTTGGTTTAACATTTTGTTCAATCTACATGTTTGCATTAGCATATTTGTTAGTACTCTGATTTTGGTTTCATTTTGGTTTGGTCATGTGCATTTGTAAATAATTTAGCTCTTCTTGTTTTCCTTGCTTGTTTCTGAACATCTTCTGAGAGCAAAAATAAATATTCCAAATGATGAATTTGAGATGGAAAATTAAAAGCCACTAGCGCAATTGCTCCAACTAAAACCCAGTTTCAAGCTCTCTAACAGAACTTATTGATGCAAGACTTTCTTTGCTCTTGAGAGATTAATAAGATAAAAAAAAAATGGGATTCTTAAACACTAAGGCATGCTAAGTTTTCTGGGACCCCAGTCAGGTACATAGCTTTCTTGTGCAGGTTTTAAAATCTGTGATCCATGATGATGATTATTAGAACTTTCCCAGCTTGTTTTTCTTCTATCAGTTAGAAACTGCAACCAACTATAGAGTTAACACGAAGGGTCTTTTAAATTCTCTGTATATTTTGTACTATTTTTCCTGCTTACGCTGAATATTTTGCCTTTTTTTCTTTTTTTGCTTTTATTAAGATAAGGTACTATTGCTAATTTTGAAAGTCACTTAGAAGTCTTTCTTACGGCATTTCAACCAAATGAAGAAAAAAATGTCTTAAGGAGTTTTCAAATTAATGATTTTACAAATTATAACAACTCCATGAGAAACAACAACCTGGACACCTCTGGAAAAGTAAATTTAGGTTTTCCTGAATGATGATTGCTTAGGCTAATAGAATAGTTAACTAAAGAATTGATATTTAAAAAAAGAAAGAAAGAAAAAAAAAAAAACAAGTAGGCTTCAGACCCAACAGATCACACTCCTGGTCTGAGATAAAGACTATAAGGTATTCCTGTCTGGCATAAGAATTGCTTTGTCAGCAATGCAGGGTCCAGATAAAGCCAAAAAAATAAAAATAAAAGCCTTTGGATACACTCTTCCTTTTAAAAATAAAAGCACTACTAAAATGCTTCCCTTACTGACACTGACTAGTCTAACAAAGCAGATGAGTAAACAAAAGAAAGATTTGTTACTGAAAAAATTCAAAGACACTTGGGGATATTTTTCTTATACATTTCAGCCAGTCCTAGCAAAAATGTAAAAATTTGAAAATTTAACCTCAAAGTCATTGAAAAATGAGAAAAAGGACAGAAAAGGGATAAAAGAAAAATTTTAAAAACCAGACTGCTTTACTCAAAAATTGTGATCTGCAGCTTTCATTAGATCACCTATAGGAGCAAATAAAATCTAGCCATCTGAACAGGTCTTATGTTGTCAGAAATATAATTTGGATCCAACTGTCTTTTATAAACCAGTGAGCTTGTCTACTTTGTTTTATTGTCTTGTGACTTAAATTTTGAAATGAAAGCTATAAGATCTTTATTTCTGTGTTTGTATATGTGTTTAGGTCTTTAAATATGTATGTTTTGTTTACATGGTATAACCTAGTGTAGTTGCCCAGAAATCCCTAAGAAATTATATTTAGATTGGCATACATAAATGAACAGTTATATAAACTATATAGTAATTAACGCAAAAACCTTTTAATTATGTGATTTAAGTAAATCTTTGATAAATAAGCTGGTTTGAAATTTGTTGATAAAATAAAAACAAAATCGTTTTCAAAATTTTCTACATACATTTTTGCCTAGGTTTACAGGTCACACAGAGTTTTATATTGGTCACTGCTGTAAATTTTAAGATCATCAAACTATAAACCGAACCTTTGGACACAAATTCCTTCTTTGTCTCAAATCCACTTTGATTTGATTTTTCTATATGGTGAGAGATAAGTGTTTAGTAACATAATTCTGCATATGAATATCATTTTCCCAGGACCAGTTATTGAAGAAACTGTCTTTTCCCCAATGTATATTCTTGGCAACTTGTCAAAAATTATTTGCTATAGATGCGTGGATTTCTTTCTGGGTTTGCTATTCTGTTCCATTACTCCACATGTCTGTTTTTATGTCACTCCTATGCTATATTGGTAGGATAATTTGAAGTCAGGTAATGTGATTCCTCCAGTTTCTTGCTTTTTGCTCAAGATGGCTTTGTTTATTCTGGGTTTTTTGTGGTTCCACATGCATTTTATTTTATTTTTTCTATTCACATGGAGAGTGGAATTGGTAAGTGTTTAACTTTATTTCTTGCTGTTTAAGTGGGATTACTTTTAAAATTTCTTTTTAGGGTGTTCACTGATGGCATATAGAAATGCTAATACTATTTATATGTTGATTTTGTATCCTTCAACTTTACTGAATTTGTTTATCAGTAATAATACTTTTTTGGTGGAATCTTTAGGTTTTTCCAAATATAAGCCCATATCCTCTGCAAACAAGGATAAATTGATTTCTTCCTTTACAATTTGGATTCCCTTTATATCTTTCCTTTTTTATTGTTGTGGCTAGGACTTACAGCAACATGTTGAATAATGGTGGTAAAAGCAGGCATCCTTTTTTCTTCCAGATATTAGAGAAAATAATTTCAGTTTATCCTCATTCAGTATGATACTAGCTGAGGATCTATCGTATATGCCTTTTATTATATTAAGGTATGCTCCTTTTGTACTCAGTTTTCTGAAGGTTTTTGTCCTGAAGGATGCTGAATTTTATCATAGGCTTTTTCAGCATCAATTGAAATGACTGTATAGCTTTGTCCTTCATTCTGTTGACATGATGTATCATACTGATAGATTTGTGTACTTGGAACCACACTTGCATGCCTGGGATAAATCCCACTTCATCAGGATGAATATATTTTACTGTGTTCTTGAATTTGATTTGCTAGCATTTTCTTGAGTGTTTTTGCATCCATATTCATCAGAGATACTGGACTGTAGTTTTCTTTTTTTTTTTAAATGTGTCTTTGTCTGGTTTTGGTATCAGGACAATACTAGCCTCACAGAATGAGTTTGGAATTATTCCCACCTCCTCTACCTTTCAAAATTGTATGATTAGGATTGGTAGATTTCAGCAGTGATGCCATCAAGTCCTAGGCTTTTATTTATTGGAAGACTTTATTATGGCTTCAATCTCATTACTTGCTATTGGTTTCTCCAGATTTTGTATTTCTTCCTGTTTCAATCTTGGTAGGTTTTATGTGTCTACAAATTAACTCATTTCCTCTAGATACTTCAATTGATAGGCATATAGTTTCTTATAAGAAGCCACTAGTGATCATTTGAATTTCTGCAGTATCAGTTTTAATGCCTCCTGTTTTTAATCTCTGATTTTATTTATTGGACATTCTCTCTTTTTTTGTTAATTAGTCTGGGTTAGTCAATTTTAACTTTTCTAAATTTCAACTTTTGGTTACACTGATATTTTGCATTGTTTTCTTCATTTCAATTTAATTTATTTCTGCTCTGATCTTTACTTCTTTTTTTTTTCTACTAAATTTGGTTTTGCTTTGCGCTTACTTTTCCTGTTATTCAAGATTCATTATTAGGTTGTTTATTTGAATTTTTCTTATTTTTTGATGTAGACACTCATAGCTATAAACTTCCCTCTTAGTACTGTTTTACTTTATCCCAGACTTTTAGATATGTTGTGTTTCCATTACCATTTGTTTTGAGAAAGTTTTCAATTTCCTCCTTAGTTTATTTATTAATTCATGGGTTATTCAGGAGTATATTGCTTAATTTTCATGTGATATGGTTTGGCTCTGTGTCTCTACCCAAATCTCATGTTGAATTGTAATTCCCAGTGTTGAAGGAGAGGCCAGGTGGGGATGGTGATTGAATCATGTGGGCAAACGTCTCCCTTGCTGTCCTTGTGATAGAGTTCTCACAAGATCTGGTTGTTTGAAAGTGTGTGACACCTTCACCTTCTCTCTCTTATTCCTGCTCTGGCCATATGAAAACCATGCCTGCTTCCTCTTCACCCTACCCCATGACTGTAAGTTTCCTGAGGCCTCCCCAGAAGCAGAAGCCTGCAGAGCCCACTGAACCATGAGCCAATTAAATGTATTTTCTTCATAAACTACCCAGTCACAGGTATATCTGTATAGCAGTGTGAGAATGAACTAATACAGAAAATTGGTACCGGAGAAGTGAGGCATTGCTATAAAGATATCTGAAAATGTGGAAGTGATTTTGGAGCTGGGCAGAGGTTGGAACAGTATGGAGAGCTCAGAAGAAGACAGAAGGATGATGGAAAGTTTGGAACTTCCTATAGACTTGTTAAATTGTTGCGACCAAAATGCTACTAGTGATATGAACAGTAAAGTCCAGGCTGAGGAGGTTTCATCTGGATATGAGAAACTTATTGGGAACTGGAGTAAAGGTCACTCTTGCTGTGCTTTAGCAAAGAGACTGGCAGCATTGTGCCCCTCATCAAGACCTCTGTAGAACTTTTAATTTGAGAGAGATGATTGAGAGTATCTGGCAGAAGAAACTTCTAAGCAGCAGAGGATTCAAGTTGTGGCCTGGCTGCTTCTAACAGTGTATGTAAACTCATGTGTGTGCATGTAAAGATTATCTGAAACTGGAGCTTATATGTAAAAAAGAAGTAGAACATAAAAGTTTGGAAAATTTGGAGTGTAGCCATATGGTAGAAAAGAAAAACCCATTTTCTAGGGAGAAATAAAATTCAGCTGGAGAAAGTTGCATAAGTAAAGAGGAGCCAAATGATAACATCCGAGACAATTGAAAAAATGCCTCCAAGGCATTTCAGAGATCTTCCTGGCAGCTCCTCCTACTACAGGCCTCCGAACCTAAGAGGGAAGACTGGCTTTATGGGCCAGGAGCAGGGCCCCATTATCCTGTGCAGCTTCAGAACATGGTGCCCTGTGTCCCAACTGCTCCATCTCCAGCTCCAGCTCCAGTCATGGATAAAAAGACCCCAGATACATCTCAGGCCACTACTCCGGATGGTGCAAGCCAGAAGTCATCAGTGCTGCCACACGGTGTTAAGCCTACAGATGTTCAGGGGGCAAGAGTTGAGGCTTGGGATTTCTATTATTCTATTCTCACATAGCTATAAATAAATGTCTGAGACTGGGTAACTTATAAATTCTCACATAACTATAAATAAATGCCTGAGACTGGGTAACTTATAAAGAAAAGATGTTTCATTGGCTCATGGTTCTGCAAGCTATACAAGAAACATGGCTGAGGGAGGCCTCAGGAAACTTACAATTATTGTGGGAGATTAAGTGGAAACCAGCGCATCCTGCATGACTTGAGCAGGATAGAGAGAGAGAGAGCAAAGCGGGAAGTGCCACACACTTTTAAACAACCAGATCATGTAAGAACTCTATCCCAAGACAGCACTAGAAGCATGGTACTAAGCCATTAGAAACCACTCCCATGATCCAATCACCTCCCACCAGTCCCCACCTCCAACTTGTGGAATCACAATTCAACATGAGATTTGGGTGGGGACACAGAATCAAACCATATGAGAAGCTTCCACATAGATTTCAAAGAATATATGGAAATGCCTCGATGCTCAGGCAGAAGCCTGCTGCAGAGGCAGAGCTCTCATGGAGAACCTCTATTAGAGGAGTGCAGAGGGAAAATGTGGGGTTGGAGCTTCCATACAGAGTCCTCACTGAGGCTCTGCATAATGGAGCTGTGAGAAGAGGGCCACCATCCTCCAGACCCCAGAAAGGTAGATCCACCAACAGCTTGCACTGTGTACCTGAAAAAGCCAGAGACACTCAATGCTAGCCCATGAGAGAAGCTGTGGGGACTGCACCCTGCAGAGCCACAAGGGTGGAGGTGCCCGAGGCTTTGGGATCCCACTCTTGCATCAGCATGATCTGAATGTAAGACATGGAGTCAAAGAAGATTATATTGGAATAAGATTTAATGCCTACCCTGCTGGGTTCTGGACTTGCATGGGGCCTGTAGCACCTTTGTTTTTGGCCAATTTCTTCATTTTTGAATGGGAATATTTACCCAATACCTGTACCCTCATTGTGTCATAGAAGTAACTAACTTGTTTTTTTTATTTAGCAGACTCATAGGCGGAAGGGACTTGCTTGTCTCAGATGAGACTTTGAACTTGGACTTGGAGTTAATGCTGCAATGAGTTACGCTCTGGAGAATTGTTGCAAAGGTATGATTGTGTTTTCAAATGTGAGAAGGACGTGAGACTTGGGAAGGTCTGTGGCAGAATAATATGGTTTGTCTCCACGTCCACACTCAAATCTCATCTTGAGTTGTAATTCCCAATGTTTGAGGAGGGGCCTGGTGGGAGGTGATTGAATCTTAGGGGCAAACCTCCCCCTCGCTGTTCTGGTGAGAGAATTCTCATGAAATCTGGTGGTTCGGAAGTGTGTAGTAACTCCCCCTTCTCTCTCTTCCTCCTGCTCTTGCCCTGTGAAGACCATGTTTGTTCCTTCTTCACCTTCCACAATAATCATGTGTTTCCTGAGGCCTCCCCAGAAGCAAGAGCCTGTACAGCCCACAGAACCTGAGCTGATTAAACCTCTTTTCTTTATAAATTACCCAGGCTCAGGTATGTCTTTATTGCAGTGTGGGAATGGACTAATACAGCATGCATAAATATAGTTTCCAAAATTCCTCTTGTTATTGATTTCTAGTTTTATTCCATTGTGATCAGAGAAGATGCTTGATACCATTTCAATTTTTTGAATGCTTTGTGATCTCATATATAGTCTATCTTTGACAATGACCCATGTGGTGAAGAGAGAAATATGTATTCTGCAGACATTGCATGAAATTTTCTGTAAATATTTTTAAGGTTGTTTGTTCCATAATGCAGATTAAGTCTAATGTTTGATTGTTGATTTTCTGTCTGGATGATCTGTCTAATGCTGAAAGTGGGGTGTTCAAGTCTCCAGCTATTATTGTATTTTGATCTCTCTCCCTCATTAGCTTATATAATATTTCCTTTACATCTGTATCCTCCAGTATTATGTGTATATATATTTACAATTACATATCTTTTTGAGGAATCGAACCCTTTATTTTTATATAATGGCCTTCTTTGTCTCTTCCTACAGTTTTGTCTTGAAATTTATTTCACTTGTGATAAGTATAGCTATTCCTGCTTTTTTTTTCTTTTGGTTTCAAGTGGAATGGGGTATCTTTTTCCATCACTTTATTTTCAGTCGATTTGTGCCTTTATAAATGTAGTATTTATTGTAAGCAACAGATCATTGCATCTTTTTAAAAATTATTCATTCAGTCAGCCAGTCTATGTCTTTCTATTGGTGAGTTTAGTTCATTTACATTCAGTGTTATTATTTATAAGTAAGAACTTACTCCTGCCATTTTGGTATTTGTTTTCTGGCTGCTTTGTGGTTTTCTCTTCCTTCTTTCTTTCCTTCTTGTATTCTTTTTCTGAAGGTCATATTCTCTGGTAGAATAACTGAATTTCTCTCTTTTCAATTTTGTGTATCTATTGAACTTTTTTTAAATTTAAGATTACCAAATACTGTCTTGCAAATATGGTCTTATAATTCATTATTTTAAGCTCATAATGCTTTAACACTGCATATAACACAAACAAACAAACAAAAATCAGGAAAACTAATAAAAACTCTATACTTTAATCCATCATTTTTTAACTTGTTTTGTTTCTGTTTATGTCTTATTGTACTGTCTTGAGTAGTTGTTGTAGTTATTATTTTTTATTGTTTCAGCATTTAGTTTTTCTGCTTAAGTGTAGTTTATACCCCACAATGACAATGGTGTAATATTCTGCTTATTTGTGTGCTTACTACTACCAATGAACTTTGTACCTTCAGATGTTTTCCTCTTGCTCATTAATGTCATTTTCTTTCATATTGAAAAATTCCCTTCAGCATTTCTTGTAGGAATAGTCTAGAGTTGACAACATCATTCACTTTTGTTTGACTGGGAAAAGTCTTTATTTCATCTTCATACTTGAAGAATAATTTTGATGGATGTACTTTTCTAGCATAATTGTGTTTTTTTTTTTTTTTTTTCCAGCACTTTAAATATGTCATGCGACTCTCTCCTGGTTCATAAGATTTTCACTGAAAAGTCAGCAATTAGATGTATTGGAGTTCCATTGTATGTTACTTTCTTTTCTCCAGTAGCTTTTATTATTATTTCTTTATCTTTGACCTTTGGGAGTTTGATTATTAAATTTCTTGAGGTAGTCTTCTTTGGGTTAAATCTTTTTGCTATTATATAACCTTGTACTTAGATATTGATACCTTTCTCTAGGTTTGAGAAGTTTTCGTATATTATCTTTTTGAGTAAATATTCTACCTCTGTTTCTCTTCCTACTTTCTCTTTAAGGCAAGTTACTCTTCGATTTGTCCTTTTTAGGCTGTTTTCTAGATCTTATAGAAGCTTCCCACATTTTCAGTATATATATATATATATATATATATATATATATATATACACACACACACACACACGCACACACACATGTATACACACACACTATATATATTCACTATATATGTACTCTATATATATACTCACTATATATAATTTTAGAGTAGAATACACTCACTATATATAATTTTAGAATATACCATCTATTTGTAAATATATATACAAATTGTATGTTTATATACATTAATTATATATAATTATATTATATGTAACTATATTTTAATATCCATATCTATATATTTATAAATGTTACTCCTCAAGAGTTGACCAAGGAAACATTGCCACCATATTTTGCCAAGGTATTTAACAAAAGCTAGCATCACCAATTATTTTCTGGAATTATTAACCTTAGTATATATATCATAATAAAACCAAATTTATACAAAAACTACGTTCTGCAAAGTTTCACAAAATTTTGGAAAGTACTGCACAGTTTTGCAAAACGAGCAAGAGGAAGCCTCCATTTGTCAATGTAACGTATCTATCTATTTGGTTACTCGAATATCAGAACTTGCCCAGACATAAAATGTATTTATTTTATAAATAAAATCAGCCTGAAGTTGGCATTCCATTGGAAAGAAAAAGAATGCCATCTAGAGTATGCTAATTTGTAACTAAAGTATATTAATTTCTTTAAAATACTTAATAACTATTTAGTAATTATTTCATACAATTAGCTATAATGATTGAAAGATATTTGGATTTGGGCTTGTCAAATACATTATCTAAAATTTCTAAAAGTAATTTAACAATATCAGAAGCCAACATAGTATACATTTTTCTGAGAAGAAATGTGTGAATTTGTTACATTCTAATTAACTCTGCTCTAGTAGGCAAGTAGGAAGAGAGTTTGCAGGCAGTACAACCAAGAAAACTCCCACTTCAAAAACTGGGATAATTCAAGAAACAGGGAAGGAAAGATGCACTCTGAAACATTGTGTTGGTTTCTTACATTAAATAAAATACGTTTCCATTTCAATGCACTCTGCTAATTTGTATTTAGAAATTAGGAAGACATAAAAACATTTTATGTTATGCTTTTCAGCCAGCCAAGGAAAAATTAGCATAACAAATTGGCTGCAATCTTAGACAATTTTAGGGAAGGATCTTTTTACAAAAGTAAGGCTTTAAAAATACATGAGAGTAAAAAGAAGCTGTGCGTTTTTAAAACGTGATTTAACTAAAGGTTTTATTATACCTAATTAGAATAGAATTAAACATTGCCCCAATGCTAAATTTCTTATAATAATTAGATACAAGAAAAGCCAGAGTTGAGTTTTGTCTTTTAAAAGTTCATACATTTACATATGAGGCATTCATTATTAGTGTATAGTGCAAATGATTAGTCACATCCAGAATAAAGGCAAAAGAACTTAAGATGGTTTTAAGGAATATTACATGTCATACAAGGATCGCAGTATCCATCCACTCCCATCAACTTAGCACGGGGTTTCACAAATGTTAGGAGTACCAGCCCTAGTGCAGCAGCACCTCTTGTTATTTGATAACCTATTAATCTTAGCAATCAAAAAGTGGTTAACCTGGTGAGGATCCCAGAAGTAGAACTCTCACATGCAAAAACTACTACTTAGGGACCCGTTTTGGTGTTACTATGAGAAGACAGAGGCTAACAGAAGTGGAAAAACAGCACTCCAAAACCAACAGCGAACTTGCAACGTTCTATTAAGAATAGGTTAAATGTCTGTTTTCTGATTACCCAAACGTCAGCAGGTTAATAAATGTACACAACGTAAACGAACATAGTAAGTGAAAAGTTTCAGGATTACACTTAGAAAACTACAGTCACCCAGAGACTATCTTTTCATTGCCTAAATAAAATAATTTTAAATAGGAAAAGATAGGCTGATTAAAACGAGTGTCGGTTTCAGGACTCCCTCATTTCAAGCTGCCAGAAACTTGTCTGGTGGAGGTGCCACCCCTGGAGTCCTCAGTCCAAGGCTCCTGGCTCGGGTCTCTGGGCGAGGAGACCAGCCCGGTCCTCCATGGAGATTACCTGGGGCTGCAGCCGTCCGTGGGCTCCTCCTTCCCCCGGGTCCTCGGCCTCAGCCGCTCCCCAAGGCGACCCCGCTTCCGGGAGGCTCTCGGAGGCTACGTGGTGCCTGGTGTCCGGTGAGGACGAGGAACGGGCGACCCCTCCCATCTCGCTCCCCAGATCTCCGCGGACACAGCTGGTGGCGACTCAGATCGCTCGGGCAGTGGCTGCGTGGGTAGCCCAGAGGAGACTCTGATGCGAACCGAGGCCCCTAGGCCGCCCGCGCCACCGCCCCTCTCCGGGCACGCGCGGGCCCGCTGGCCCTGGGATAACGAAGCAGAGGCGGGAGGTGTCTCCATCTCCTTCTGCCTGATCCTGGCCTTGGTGGAGATCCAGGAAGGTCAGTTCAGACAGCCGCTCTCCGGGCAGGGTTGGTGGCTGCAAACAAGGACCGTCCTGAGTCACATTGCCTGGGGAGAAGAAGGCAGGGCAGGAGGACTGCTGTTCTGGGAGCTTCAAAGCTCAGCACAGTCACATACAAAAGTGTTTACTCCCTACTCTGAGGGGTATGCGTGGGAAGAGACACATCATTAATTCAAAATGGTGATGAAAAAATAGCAAAATAGGGCGACTGTCACTTGATCTGGTAGTAAATCACTCCAAATCACATCTCTTCGTTGACTTTCGGTGCTCCCTTCGCCACCTGTCTTTTGGGTTGCCTGTCCCTGACACCACAGCTAACAGACTGAAAGCTCCCCAAGGAAAATAACTGAGGTGTTGCTTCTAAGTCCTCAGCGCATGGTAGGCACACACCAGATGGTTTTGTTGAATGAGCAGAAGAATATGGATGGAAAGGGCGAGCTGGGCATTTCCCCAGGCTCTAGAAGGCAAGTACAAGACCAGCTAGCTATTGAAGCAACAGTTCTGTTGTATTGTTCTACAATGCTGGTATATAATTGGCAGTGTGGGAGGGAAGTTCAGTCTTCTTTTTCCTTTCATTTTGGTTCTATTAAGACAGAGCGGCCGGGCGCGGTGGCTCAAGCCTGTAATCCCAGCACTTTGGGAGGCCGAGACGGGTGGATCACGAGGTCAGGAGATCGAGACCATCCTGGCTAACACGGTGAAACCCCGTCTCTACTAAAAAAAAATACAAAAAACTAGCCGGGCGATGTGGCGGGCGCCTGTAGTCCCAGCTACTCGGGAGGCTGAGGCGAGAGAATGGCGTAAACCCGGGAGGCGGAGCTTGCAGTGAGCTGAGATCCGGCCACTGCACTCCAGCCTGGGCGACAGAGCGAGACTCCGTCTCAAAAAAAAAAAAAAAAAAAAAAAAAAAAGACAGAGCACAGAATAACTAATCATCCTCTACTTTCAGTCCCTGTGCTTCAGGTAATACAGACTCCTGCCCTGACCATAGGTGATCACTGGAGTCATCACACCTCCTAGTGATAGCTGTTGTTGCACAGATAAGTATAATAAGTAGAGCTAGGTGAAAACCACTGACGACAAAAACAACCATCCCTATCAAAACACTTTCCATTCATGTGAAATGAACAAAAATATATATTTACAATCTGTATCTGTGTTAACTATTGAGCCTCTGTTAGCTTTCTCCTTGCCTGTTATAATATATTCTGAAATAATCTAAACCCACTTGACACCCAGCTGAATATCACAATAATCCTTATAACAAGGCCTTGTTGATCAATCTGAATGTACAAGAAGTAACTAGTGTCATGGAGGCCTTGGTTAAACACATGGATGTTGAAAGGTGACAGATAAATCCCACAGAGATATATATATCACAAAAACATTGATGGGTCTGGTGGTCTGTAACATGCTAGGACATCCCTTCCAAAGTAAAGGATGTATGTAAAAGATGTTGCACTTCTCATTGTTACTAAGGAAGTGTAATATGTGATATCTCTTTATAGATTCTGGAAGTGGTATATTCCATGCTTGATAATACTGCTTTGATTTATAAACTAGGTAACACTAAAGACTACTAATTACGTGAGAACTAGAGCAAGAAAAGATACTGCAGTACCTTTGGGCTGCAGTTCAAGCAGCCCTGATGTTTGATCATGACAAACATCAATATAATTAGATACCATGTGGAGTTTATGTAAACCACAGGCTCTTGATATTCATGTTAAAGTTTTTAAAACATTCTTCAAAATTTTTAATTGTGGTAAAAAAAAAAAACCATGTAACATAAGGATTTACCATCTTAACCATTTTTAAGTGGACAGTTAGAAATAGTCACATTGCTGTGAAGTTGATCTCCAGATCCTTTTCAATTTGCAAATCTGAAATTCTATACTCATTAATCAACTCCTCTTTTCTCTCCCACCGCAGCGCCTGGTAAGCACAATTCTATTTTCTTTGTCTATGAATTTTATTTCTTTAGATACCTCATATAATTGTAATCATACTGTATTTTTTTGTGTGATTTGCTTATTTTACTTAGCATAATGTTTTCAAATGTATTAGTCAGCGTTCTCCAGAGAAATAGAAACAATAATGTTCAATTTATGAATTATATAGAGAAAGTATAAACCAACAAAGTGTGTATTGGTCATACACACACACACACACACCCACACACACACAGAGAGAGATTTTAGGAGGAATTGGATTGGCTTACATGATTATGGAGGCTAAAAAGTCCCACAAGCTGCTGTCTGCAAACTGAAGATCCAAGGAAGCCAGTGGTATAATTTAGTCTGTGTCAAAGATCCAAAAATGAAGGCAGCCAATAATGTAAAACCCAGTCCAAGTGTCAGGGGAAGAAAACAGGCCAATTCTTTATTTTTCTCCGTTTTATTCTATTCAGACCCTCAATGGATTGGAAGATGCCCAATTCACATTGGGGAGGGTAATCTACTTCACTGAGTCCACCTATTCAAATGCTATGCCCATCTATAAAAACCCTTGCAGATACAACCAGAAACCATGTTTTTTCTGGGCACCTCATGGATCTTTCAAGTCGACACATTAAAAATAACCATCACACAAAGATTCAACCATGTTGTAGTATTCAACAAGATTTCCTTCTTTTTAAAGGCTGAATGATGTTCTATTGCATATATATATATTTATATATGCATATTTTCCAATGTGCATATATATATGTGTATATATATACGCTACATTTTGCTTCTCCATTGATCTACCAATGGTTATTTGAGATGCTTTCACCTCTTGCTTACTACGAATAGCGCTGCTTTGAACACAAGTATGGAAACATTTCTGTCAGACCTTGCTTTCAATTATTTTGCTATACCCTGAGTGGGATTGCTGAATCATGCACAAGTTACATTTTAAATTTTTTGAGGAACTTCCATTGTGTTTTACATAGCAATTACATAATTTTGCATTCACACCAGCAGTGCACAAGGCCTACAACTGTTCCACATTCTCGCCAACACTTGTTATATTGTTTTTGTTTTCTTGATAGTCACCATCTTAATGGATGTGAACAGATACCTTTTTGTGGTCTTAATTTGCATTTATCTGATGATGACTGACGTTGAGTATATGTTCATATATTTGTTGGCCACTTGTACACCATCTTTACATAGTTTATTTTTTAAGAACACAAATGCTTTGTCTTTTTCAGATGTTTTGTCTTTGCATGAATCTCAGATTATCCTTGGTCTTGATTTGTTTGCATAAATATAAGCTATGATTTTCACTAATATTCTAAGATGCTAATAAAAATTATGGCAACTCAAATGCATCTCTTTTTTGGCATAAGCATTTTAAAAGTTCAATATTTGCTAAATCATATTTTCCTAGGTATCTAATTGAAATTCATATGAAATCTAAGTACTTCACAGTTCATTCAACTCTCAGCTTCTCTAGAGACTGTCCCCTGGATAAAACCAGACCTCTGTGATTGTGATTGGTGTTCAACTCCTTCTACTCACTATTCTATCTCTACCAGTGGTTCTCAAATGTTGTGACACAGTGGAATTACCAAGGGATATTTTAAATAGCCTGCTGCCAAGGTCATTTTCCATGCCAATTGAATTAGAATTTCTGGGATGAAACTTAGATAACAGCATTTTTTTTTAAACTCTCCTGGTGATTTTAATGAGAAGCCAGGTTTGATAATCAGTGGTCTACACTTCCCAGAGGGCATAACATATCAGCTATTTCTTTAAATTTTTGATGTCCCTAAAAAAGAAAATCTCAACTAGCAAATGGACTTTTCTATTTCATAGGTTATTTACTGGCCTGCATGTGTATAGATTTATTATAGGTTTTGTTAGACAGTTAGTGGATGAACACAGGCTATGGAACAGCTTAAAACTTATTCTAATAAGTATTTTTCACTGATTAAAAACAGATAATTTTCTATGTAAAATTTATAAAGCTATTTTATCCATGGAGAAAAGACTCAAAAAGAATATATAAAAGAAAGATATGCAAACCTGTTTCAGAATTATTTTAAAATGTATCTGATAAAAATTTGTAAAAAAGTGGTATGGCTGATTGTTTTTGTCTTTAATATACATTATTCTTAATTGAAGCAATCCTGTCCATATGATTGTAGTGTATTTCTTCAGGAAATAAAAAAATAATAATAATGAAAACATGAGCACTACGTTGTGAAATTTAAAAAAAGACATTTTATGGAGCTTGTATTTCTATAAAACATCACTCTTGAATTCAAGGTGAAAACATTGATATGTAATCAGAAGCTCTTATGTTTAAGAAGTATTTCACAAAAAGTAAAATGAATGAAACCAAAGTTCTCCTTTTTGGAAATTTTCATAGCATGTATATCTACTATTTGATATTGTAAGACCATAGGAACAAGGAATCAAAATGTACATACAGAGTACTTAATAAAATAGTTGCAAAATGTTTTTATTTGCTGACTTTACATTAATAAATTTTACTTGGAACTAATTCAAATTTTCTAATGTGAAAACTAAAACCAAAAAATTAATAAGATTATTTAATTTGCAAGATATTTCACTATCATCACCTCATTAATCTCTAAGATTTTCATTTGTACTATCATACACCTCCTTTTATAGGTGACACGCCTAGGGGCTTAGGAGATATACTGACTCGTTCAATCTATAACTCAGAGGTGGAGAAAACCCTCAACTCAAGTCTTTTTATGTAAAATTATCATTCCTTTTTTGATAAACAATTCTGCTGCTAGTAAGCTACTTTCATTGAGCTGAAAAGGTATTATCATAACTGTCTCAGATATTCTAATAATAAAATCTCTGTGATCATTTAAATTTCCAAAAACAGATAACTGTCTTCCAGTAGCACGACAAAAATTTTTGTAAGCTCTCACTTTTTTCTTTCTTTCTGAAAAGAAGAAAATAAATAATAAACATGCTATTTGTATTTGACAAAATTTTAGACTACATTATTTTTGCTTGAAGGAGAAATAATAGGATGTTTTGCTTACATGTGGTAAAATAAAAAGCTGGTGTACATAAAAAGACTTAATTATGTTTTTTCCCTTTCATTGGTGAATCACTTATTATCTTAATAAAGAAACCCTGGAACCCATTTTGAAACATTTTATTCACTAAGATTCTATATGAGATAAGATATCTCAACAATGTGCCATTTTAAGAATAAGTCCATATTTTAAAATTAGGAAGAAGCGATATTCTATCTTTTACTCGAGCTCCTTTCATGATGGCAAATCAAATGCTGCCACACATCATGCGAGAGATGTTCTTTGTAATTCTGTGCTCCAGACCAAGCATCATGTTTAGGGTCTCCAGCTACATCTTTGACCAGAATTCATTGATCAGACCTTAGTCATCTTTCTCTGAAACCAGTATCACAATAATATAGGAATAACCAGAATGAATGCTGGCTAGTGAAAAAGATGGAGTCAAGTACTCTCAAAAACAAAGGCTGATATTTCTAGCAACTGATTTCAATAGCCCACAATCAAGAACTCACTGATTACTCTGAAATAATTTACAATTAATTTAACCAATACCAGAGTATCATAGTATTTATTTCATCTTACAGTGAAGAGAAAAAGGCATAGGAACAAGGGGTATTGGGTTCCTCTCTAAGTCCCTATTCCTCAAATGTGCCTCCAAGATAAGAAACATTTGGTATTCATAAAATGTATATACTGGATTCCCAAACCAACCTGTGAGTTAGAATATTTGATAGAGATATGAGGACCTATATTTTGTCAAGTATCCAAGATAAGTTTTAAGAACTTCTATTATTTCTATTTAAGCTTTAATTTTTGTCTTAAAGGCAGCTTCTGAACTTTGCATTATGGATATTTGGGGTCATATTATTTAGTCTAAGGACTTTGTTGGATGTTTTGTTTGGTAGCGTTCTTGGCTTCTACCAACTACGTGCCTGTAATTCCATCCTCCAGTTGTGACAACCAAAAATATCTCCAGACATAGATAAATGTTTATTGAGTGGAAAAAGTACCCCAGTTGGAAGCACTATTATGAAGTAGCAAGGATAAAGGTTTTAAGGACCTAAATATGTTTTCAGTTCAACTAAATCCAGTGGTTCTTATATATCTTAATGTTAGGGACAATAGTTTTTTTTTTTTTTTTATGTAAAGATAACCATAGACTCCATCAAAAGAAGAAAAGAAGAAGAAAACATAAACTGTATGTCTTTTAACAGTCTATTTCATTTGGAGAAATTTTCCCCTAATCCAATTTGGATATTTAATTGCACTATTGTTTTTATCTAAAATATAGGAAGAATTTAAGATCCTGGGATTTCCTTTTTTTCTGGCTTTAAATGTGTAGAATAAAACTGTTTCAATATAATATATAACATTTACAGTTACGTTGTATCCTTAGAAGAAAGAGTAATCAGAGATAAAGCTCACACCGTCATAATAAAAGCATTACAATCAAATCCTACTATGATTCCAGAGATGAGTTGTATTTTAATAAGATTTCAGAAACAAGAACACTAGTCATTAACCTAGAATGACAGAAGAGCCCTCAATATTATTTTTTAAGCAGAAAAGAATAATAAAATTATTTCACGAGGCATTAAAAGCAAAGATGCTGATGGATCGTCACCTCTATGTTTACAAATCAAGATTCTCCACAACTTTCCATAGAGGAGCAGATTCTTACAAAATGCCTCTGAGCATAATTTTAACTTGAGTTTAAAACGTAATATTATTTATTATCAATAAATTTGTGTGTACTTTAAATGTGGAGTAAAGATGATTAATTTCTCTGCACACATGAAGTAAACACAATAGGAAGCTGTATGTATTTTTTTTTTAATTCAGAGAAAGAAAATTGGATGTAGAATAGAATCAAAAATTATTTGTGGGACAATCTGTGGTGGTTTAATGTCTGGAACACCTGAGGACACTGGGTTGCCCTCTGCACGCACCATGCCTCATATGTTCAAATCTTTACACTGGTGAGATAACTTTAAAAACTGTATCAAAAGTAGGATTAAAGGGAAGAAGTTAATGATAAAACAGGGACATATAGGAAAAGATTTTTTTTCCGTTTTTTTAAAAATTTTTTTTACTATACTTTAAGTTCTAGGGTACATGTGCACAATGTGCAGGTTTGTTACATAGGTATACATGTGCCAGGTTGGTTTACTGCACCCATCAACTTGTCATTTAAGTTAGGTATTTCTCCTAATGCTATCCCTTCCCCAGCCTCCTACCCCCTAGGAAAAGACATTTATGTAGAAGTAGGAAGGAACATCAAACTCATTTTGAGCATAATTTCTTTTGGGAGTAAAGAGGCCATCTCTTAAAAGCATTAGCTTTAAACCAACATGTTTTTTTTCCAAAATTGTAATTGTCACTATTATGACATTTTTTCACCTGTACCAGCAGCAACAAAAATCTCAGTTTACATAAGATCCCAGCTTCAGTCCATGGCTTCTAATTCAGAGAAAACTGACCTCAATTGCTTTATAAAATGCTTAGTTAAAATAACAAATGCTTTCAACCTGAATAGAGTATATAATAGAATTTTTGAGATTGTGCATGTGTGCATACCACTGCTGAACTAGAGCATAAAGCAAATACTTTAAAATACTCAATTATCACAGCAAAAAAAGAAAAGATACACAGATGGGAGGATAATTTTTTAATAGATTAAGTGCAGAAAGCATGTATATAAAAATGCTGCATATTTTTCAGAGCCCATGAAACATAAAAAAATAGAGTTGTGGTAATTTTTCTAATTGTCATTTTTAAGGGTGCCTATCTATGTGACTTCTTTATTGGACACATGATACTGATCAATGTGTTTTCTACAATAGATTTTTTTCAAAATTTTCTCAAAGTAGCTTTGGCATATATCTTCAAGAAATATATTGATCCAAAAAGAGAAATACAATAGAATAACATAAGAGAATTCAGTGATTCAGTAACAGACATTGAAATTATGTTTAAAATAGATTGTTAGTAACTAGAGGCAATTAATGGACAATCTGTTGATAGTGTATGGTATGAAGAAATTATAAATGTTTCTGATTGTATTGATCAGTTCTGTTACATTTTCTGAGTAGAAGATTAATGGAGTAAACTTAGCAAAAGACTGAAATAATTTTGTTTTAGTATGTTACTTAGCCAACTGATATTCCAACATTGGAATTTTTAGTGCATTTTCTTGTTATAATTTTGTTTTTTGTAACTTACCTAGCCACTTGGAACTTGTTCCCTATAGTATGTTAGCACAGGTGAACTCTACATCTTTAACAAGGGAATATTTATTTTATTTATACACCTACTGCAATATTTACTTTCATTGCCATAACACTGTCCAAGGTACTTCATTGTAAACATGTGTGATACAGATGAAGCAGATATACAGTAACTTAAGCATCCTTGAATATATCCTGTTTCTTACTAGGTAAAAAAGAATTTTAGTGCAATTCAAAGATCTATATTTTCCCCTCAGAGTCAGTCTTCATTGATTTTCGGTGCTTAATCCACTGAAGATGTGTTTTAACATACTATTGCTTTTTATTCACTCTCTGATCTATGTATTTTGATTAATCATCTCAGAATCCCTGAAAGAAACTTCGGGTGGAATTTGACTGGGAACAGAGCCCGGGAGCTACATGCTTTAGGCTTTTTGTTATATTACTGATAAAATTTCTGCTAAAATTCTTCCAATTTTAGGAGAAAACACATTCAAGATTTTTGCAAAATGCTGACATTTTCTAATTCTTATTTTGTGCCATTTTTTGTCTGTACATATGATTGATGTATAATAAATTTTTATTAAGTATTAAAGCACTTTTGAAAAGAAAATGCATTAAAAGGCAATACATATGGCCAATAGAGTGATATATTAATGGATAAAATAATTATTTGTCATTTAGCTTCATAGATGCATGCTATATTTTGGTTTAATGAACAAACTCACCTCAATATGTCACCCAATAAAGTATTATGATTTAGAACCTTACAAGATTTTAGGCCCCCTTTTTTTCCTGCCTTACAACTCACTTTTGTCTACAAGACTGAATTAGCAACAAAAGGCACCTTGATGTTTATTTAAATATTAATCAAGTTTATTGTTTAGAGTAGTTTTGTGTTTACATAAAATTATGTAGACAGAACTGAAAGTTCTCTTATACCAGCTCAGTTTCTGACTCACAGTTTTCCCTATTATTAACATCTTGTGTAAGTATGGTTCATTTTGCTGCAATTGATGAGCAAATACAGAAAAGTTTTTATTAACTGAAGTCTATAATGAACTTTAGCGTTTACTCTGTATTGTATTGTATTGTTCTATGTGGTTTGACAAATGCATAATTTCACGTGTCTTGCATTAAGCCTTTTGACTTTTACTTTCAATTCTGTTAATGTGCTAAAAGGTCAAATAGGAAGAAATATTTCCATATTGTAAGTCATATTTTCCCCCCAAGCTTAAAAGGTTTGTAGCCCATTGTTAGAAAAATACACTTTTGGTCATATTGGCATGAAAAGAAAAATCTTTTGATAATAAACTTAAAACTAAAAACTGCATCATAAATATGCAACAATATAAATATCAGTATATTTGATATCCACATATTTTACTTTACAGTATTATATACCTACTTAACATAATTCTATGAAGTAAAGGTGAAGTTTTTCAATAAAAATAAAAGAAACTATAGAAGTGCAAGATCAATGGACTGAGCTTAACTTGTATAAGAGCTCCAATATTTTAGGTGGAAAAAAGATGTAATTCAAGAGACCAAAATCTGACTAGTCAAATATTATCTTTATTATCAATATGGAGAGCCTTTGTCTGTTGAGCTAATCATGAAGTTTTTGTTTTTAGTTGTTTATGTGATGAATCACATTTATTAATTTGCATATGTTGAACCAACCTTGCATCCCAGGGATAAAACCTACCTGATTGTGTGGATTCGCTTTTTGATAGGCTGCTGGATTTGGTTTGCCAGTATTTTGTTGAGGGTTTTTGCATCAATGCAAAGTGAAGTTAGCTGGATCGACAGACTTTTCCTTTCACAAAAATTTTCTCTGCAGCATGTGATGCTGCTTGCTAACATTTTACACACATGAAACCTTTCTTTAAAACTTGGAATCCATTGGCTCAAACATTGCCAATGCTTTATAAGTCATGTTCATGAAAATGCTTTGTTGTCATTTCAACAATGTCCATGGCATCTTCAACAGGAGTAGATTTCATCTTAAGAAACAACTTCCTTTGCTCCTCCATAAGAAGCAACTCCTCATACATTAAAGCTTTATCGTGGCTTTGAAGCAATTAGATCACACCTTCAGACTTTGCTTCTAATTCTAGTTCTCTTGCTGTTTTTACCACATCTACAGTGACTTCCTCCACTAAACTCTTGGACCTTTCAAAGTCATCCATGAGTATTATAATCAACTTCCTCCAAATTGACTTCCTCTCATGAATCACAAATGTTGTTAATGGCATCTAGAATGGTGAATCCTTTTCAGGTTTTCAATTTACTTTACCCAGTCCATCAGAGGAATCACCATCTCTGGCAGTTAGAGCCTTACAAAATATATTCACCAAATATTCAGACTTGAAAGTCAAAATGACTTCTTGATCCAAAAGATCCAGAATGGATGTAGTGTTAAGAGGCATGAAGACAACATTAATCTTCTTGTATATGTCCATGAGAGCTCTTGGGTGATAAGATTCTTTGATACTGAGCAGTAATATTTTGAAATGAATTCTTTTTCCTAAACAATGTATCTCATCAGTGGGCTTAAAAATATTCAGTAAACCATTCAAAATAGATGTGTTGTCATTCAGGCTTATTGTTTCATTTCCAGAGCACAGGCAGAGTAGATTTAGCCAAATACTTAAGGGTGCTAAGATTTTTGGAATGGTAAATAAGCGTTGGCTTTAACTTAAAGGCATTAGCATTGGCTCCTAACAAGAAAGATGGCCTGCTCTTGGAAGCTTTGCATACACTGACTTTTTATTTTTTGGTATGAGTTTTGGGATAACATCTTCTTCCAATAAAAGACTGTTTCACCTACATTGAAGATCTGTTGTTTATAGAAGCCACCGTCGTTAATTATCTTAGCTAGATTTCCAGATAACTTGTTGCAGCTTCTACATCAGTCCTTGCTGCTTTACCTATGTTATGGAGGGGCTTCTTCCCTTAAACTTCATGAACTAAACTCTCCTAGTTGCAAATTTTTCTTCTTTAGCTTCTTCACCTAAATCTTCATAGAGCTGATGACAGTTAGAACCTTGCTCTGAATTAGGTTTTGGGTTAAGGGAATGTCGGGGCTGGTTTGATCTTCTATCCAGACTGCTTAACTTCTCCCTATCAGAAGTAAGGCTGATTGGCTTTCTTGTCCTTTGTGTGTTCAGTAGAGTAGCACTTTTAATTTCCTTCAAGGACTTTTGTTTTACATTCACAACTTGGCTGAACGGTTTGGTGCAAGATGCTTATCTGTCAGTCTGTCTCAGCTTTCGACATGCCTTCCTCAGTAAGCATAATCATGTCTAGTTTTTGATTTAGTGAGAGACATATGACTCTTTCTTTCACTTGAACACTTAGAAAAAATCGTAGGGTTATTAACTGGATGCATTTCAATATTGTTGTGTCTCAGGGAATAGGGAGGCTCAGAGAGAGAGAGAGAGAGAGAGAGAGAGAGAGAGAGAGAGAGAGAGAGAGACATGAGGCCCACTGGTGGAGAAGTCAGATCATTCACAACATTTCTTGACTAATTTCCCTGTCTTATATGGGAGCAGTTGTAAGCCTTCAAAACAATTACAATAGGAATATCAAACATTTCTGATTACAGATACCATAACATATATAATTATAATTAAAAATGTACAACATTGCAAGAATTACTAAAATGTGACACAGAGGCATGAAGTAAGCATGCTGGAAAAATGACACCAATAGTCTTGCCCAACACAGGGTTGCTACAAACCTTCAATTGGTTAAAACCACACAACATTTGTAAAGTGCAATAAAATGAAACAAAATAAATGAGATATGCTTGTATAGATTAGAGTGGTTTATATGTGTTGTACACACACACACACACACACACAGGTATACACATATACATACTGTATCATTATAGATGAGGTAGATATAGCCTTACAAAATATGTTTGCTAGATAAGACTTGAAAGTCAAGTCTTATTAATTAGTCTTATCCTCCTGGATCCATAGGTTGCAGAATGGCAGAACGCGTGTTGTGTTAGCAGGCAGGAAAACAACATTAATCTTCTTGTATATTTCCATGAAAGAGCTCTTGAGTATGCGTGCATGTGTGTGTGTGTGTGTATACATATATATATATAAATCATTTGGAATATATATACATTATATATATCATTCTAAATTGTTATTATATATGTATATATGTGTGCGTGTATATATATGTGTGTGTATATATGGGTATGTGTATATATACACATATGTGTGTGTATATATATGGGTATGTGTATATATATACACACACATACCAATTTATAATTGTTTACATATATATGTGTATATATGCATATATACACATATATACACACACACATATATATATACGATATCATTGTAAATGAGGATTATATTTTACACAATATTTTGTTTCAAAGAGCTTTGTTCACATGAATGCTTAATTTTTTTTTGTAAAGTTGGCAATGTTAACATTTCTGGTTTTCCATTGACCTAAGCAATGAGTTTGATTTTTGAAGCGTCATGGGCAAAACTATAAAAGCAGCTTGTTTTCTACGATTTAAGTTGATGAAATAACACATTATTTCAGAAGCAATTGAAAGTACCGTGCAGCAAAGAGTTATCTGGTTATTAGCGATCTAGAATATTAGAGTTCATTATAAGAAAAATACTTAGGAAAGCAATTCTTTGTGGGTGGATGATTTTATGAGAAATAATTATGTTAACGGCAATTTTATGTTAGGATAATCTGAATTAAGTTATATGTCACCCACTCTCTTCCTTCAACATTGCCATATATATATGACTTGTTTACAGGATTTCTCACATATACTTTGTATCTAGGAATGTAGAACTGATCATCCCACTTTTTTTAAAAATAAGAAGTCTGTGTTAAAATGTGGAGCATTACTATATTAAGATAAATGCATATTTAAACAATTATTACATAATTTTATTTGTTTTCAAATTAGCTTGAAAATTAAACTTACAATATGCAAATGCTGGTAGAGTTCTAACAACATTGGTACATTAAATTGTAGCAGTGTTAATTAGCATTTTCTTTTTGGAAAGCCGCATGGCAATATATATCATAAACTACAGCAAAGCTTATGCCCTTTGACTGAGTAATTTCGCTCTTGGGAATACCTGTGGAAATATTTCAAAAGAAGAAGTTTAAAAGTAAAAGCTATAAGCATAAAGAAGTTTAATGCAGTGATAATTATAATAAATAATGGAGTAAAGTTTACATAATTCTCGGGGGAATAATTACATAGATTTAAGAACAGTTATTTGATGGATGTTTTATGCTGTTTAAGTGCATTTATATGTAATGTTAAATTGCAAAAAGTGAAAAAAGTTATATAAATTGTAATTTCAAACATGTATAAGTCCTAATGTGAATGTACATGTCCTAGAAACACACACACACAAACACAGAGTTAAAAAATGTTGTCAAATGTTTTAAATTACAAAGTTTTAAAATATTTAAATATTTTTCTGTGTACATTGGATTTTATCAATTAGTAACATATTTTATTTAATAACTGATTTAAACACTTCATTAAAATGCTTTTTCCTCATTTTACTCTTTTGTGTCTTGTTCATTTTATATTTACTATTAGAGAAAATAGTAATAAACATCCACTGTTTACATAGCAGCTTCATCATTGGATTATTTTTGTGATATAAATTTACTGTAAAGGTATATGTTGGTCGTTTCAGTTAGCTATCTGATAAAACATTTCTATTAAGTATATATTTATGTATGCATACACTTAATGTTTTCAAATGTGTTATTTTTTTTACAATAGAATCATAATACATAATCACAAAGGTAGCTAACACCTAGAGTGTTAAGCAGAGGAAATCTATATCCTTGAATAAAGAAAGTATATACAATGAAACTAATAAAATGAATTATTAGTAGAATCATATAAATGAACATATATATGAACTTAGATATTTAAACATGTCCCATTCTTTTTACAGTATACAGTCAGAATGCTTAGAAAATTTAGAGGACTTAGTATCACCTTGGTCCAGGGATGGTACATGCAAATGTTCACATAAGCCAGGGCAGTAAACTGGACAGATACATCTCTTTATGTCCATTTACAATGTGTCACCCAACCTAAGAAGATCAGAGAGGAGCAGTGACTTGGCTCTTGCTGACTACTGTGCAAAAACAGAGTCAATGTGTTCAAAAGGCAAGATATCGACCCTGTTATGTGAAGTCTCCTGATTTTTTTTAAACATTTCAAATTTGTGTAAAACAAATAACCCAAATAAGTCAAGCAAAACTTATCTGCAGATCATATTTGCTGTCAGTTAGTTTGTGAATTCCGGCTCTAGTTCTAATCCTTTTATTTTAGAAAATATATAATTCCTATAAAGTAAAACAACGAGTCTTAGATTGCAGGTAATAAGTCATGGAACTGGAAAAAGCACTGAGGACTCATGGATCATTCTCTAGCACACCCTCTGTCTCTCTCTCTCACATACACACACACATACACACACACACACACACACACTTGAAAAAAATATTTATTAGGCCCAACTTTTCAAAGCAATCTATTTTAATTGTTTCATGGACAGAATAAAAACGTCTATTAATATTTCAGGGAATTTGAAGCTACAGAACTTAGAGACTATTTTAGTCTCTGAATATTCTCATAATTCTGGAATCTGAAAATTCTAATGTTCTCTTAAATGGAATCTGCTAAACCTTCTCATAAGGACAAAATAAGCATTTGAGTATGAAGTATTCTGCCAGCATTAAAGTAAATGATTCTCTTAAAAGCAGAAATCACAGAGGAGTGAAAACTTATCCACCTTTCTATATCCTAAATGGCACTGACATTTGAGGACAATTATTTACACGGAGGTTGTTATGTGCTGCTTAGTTTACTTATCAAATGTCTATTTTAAATAACAGAATTCCAGAATTTGATTTCTGATGTTTTACAGTTATCAAAGTAACAAATGGTATACAATCTTATTTAGACCTTAAAATTCTCTACATGTCATTGATCATAACCTCCAACTTTACTCTAAAACATTGCTTGTATTCTGACCTCCTTAAAGTCATCTTTTTTGTTTTCATAACCTTCGTTAGCATTTCTAAGAATGCCAATTAACTCCTTGGAGGATTCACTGACAGTACATTTCCACATGTACCAAATAATTATCACAAGAAGAATACACAGTAAAATAAACACTTTAATCTATGTTATCTTTACTATCCACTGAGTCTTTCTTCTCTTCTCCTGTCCAACATGGCATGAAAATAGTAGTTGGCTATGTTCAAGGGACTACACAGTTTTGGACCAATATAATCTGAATAGAACAATTTTTACAATTTTCTTCACATCCAGTTAGAAATAATAAGGTATTATATCCTCACACACAAATCTCATTCTCCAAGATTAATTTCAAAATAAGCCTTTACTCTAAAATGCACCTAAAGTACTCCCACCCTAAGTCATCCCTTTTCTCTATATTAATATTTGATTTTCTGGGTGTTTATATTTTCATCACTTTTTGATATTCAAAAATACTTTTTTAAAAAAACAATTGCCTATAATAGAATGTTTTATAAGAGAATGTTAAACCTGGAAATAGTCCTTATGATTTCAACCAACCCATGGCAATAAGTATGGCAAGTTTCTATGTCTGTTGGCATCTCAAGTACACCAGAATTGCTTGCTGGGAAGTGTTATTTACCCTCATTATTTTTAAATTGTATGATTTTGCTTGTTTTATTAAACACATGTGATGACAAGCTCTGAATCAATATGAACTGCATCACACACGTGATACACACACAAATGCTCTGGGGCTGCGTTGATGTTTTTATGGGAATATTCTACTCTGCTTGGTTAAGTTTCTTGGTGAATAAATGTTAGATCATATTGTAACTGAGTGGAATTCAAAACAGAAAAAAATATCTTTTATTAACCTTTACAGGCATTTTTAAAACACAAGACTCCACTTCTCTCACAAATTGAAAATACAAGTCAAGTTCTGCATGTTCTGTTGATTTATGTGATATAACAATGTCCCTTAATCCCTGCTCCTAGATGCTCAATCTATATAGGTAGCCCCTTTAAACCTCTGCATTTAGGGTGAGCAATGCCTGAAGTTCTGAGATAAATCATGCACTTAGTTCATTATAGAGATGTTCTTTCTGTCAGGCTGGCTCTAGCCCAAGGCAGATAATTAGATTTTTGTCTTGTCCTCAGAACTGCCATGCCCTTGAGGACTCTGGTGGTTCTGCCTCCTTCTTTAGGTTTATTGCTTACCCAAATAATATGCTAGATGTATTACACATAGGCTCTTATTTAACACAGAGGAAAGTGTTGAATTTTTTTTTCAGAATAATTTGTTTTAAAATCATGGTAAAATTCTTAATTTCAAAAGAGTAAATATTTGTAAAACTGTCACTTCATTTCTTTAGTGAAGATTTTAAAACAAGTCGTCATAAAGAAATATATAGTGAATATGTGGTTGTTTGGGCTATTGAAAGCACACCGATCTTACTTTTACTCGGGCATACGTTCAAACTTTCTTGACATTTACATATATACATTCACATAAACATACATTAAAACATTGTGTTATAAAATAGCCACTGCTATCAAGTGTGATGTACTGTGATTTTTAAAATTCAATTCTAGTATATTCTTTTAAAAAAAGAAATGTACATATTGATTCTACAACTGACTAATAAGATACAATTTGCAGTTTGAAAGTGCTCTTCAGGTAAGTAGGATTTGACTTTAGGGATAGCTTAAGCTACTGGTGGTAAGGATAAATTCAAGAATTTTTCACTAGAGCATGTAACTCGGTCACATCTCAGGAGATGAAAGAAAACTTTTACTAGGTCACGAGCATAGAGACCAGAGACTTTTTATTTGTTTTTAACTTACGGATCACACTTTCATTTTAGAAGAGATAGTAGAGATCTGTAAAAATGTTAAGTTTTATTCACATTATTGTTGCTGCTGTATCAAGCTTTGTCTGGAATCAGTCATATTTCTGGATTTTTCGGTATGTATATCAATAAATGCATTTTACATCTAAGTGACTTTTTTACTTTCAACTTCTAAAAACTTTTTATGCATATTTTTCAAAAGTTGATTTCAGAGAATAAAATGTAAAATATACTTTATAATTTTATCAACTAGACACTATTTAATTATGGAAAATATGAGTGAAAAGAGATACATTTTCAAGGCTCTCAGTTAATGTGAACTATTTACACAAGTCATGAGGTGGAATCGTGCATTTTAAAATTATTGCTTGCTTCAGTAAAATATGGGTCAATATGAATTGCTTTATTATAAACAACTTAAGTTTCTGAGGAGAAAATTATTCTCAAATGATTCATAACTGCAAGTAATGAGAGTTGTATTTGTGAGGGCAGATGTCATACCTACTTGAAATGAAGATGGCACTTCTGCCACTGAAATGTAAACAGTTCCAGGATATTCCCTATGTGAACCTAAAGCCTATTGGAATAAATCTGGAAAACAATATTATCTTACAGATTCTTTATAAATGCAAGAATAGAAGAAGATCACCAGTGCCAGGAGAGGTATTCAAACAATTCCTGGGTCTAGTGAGGTGTCCTGTGTCACAAAGGAATTAGTGTCCATTCCATGCTTAAGATAAGTTCCAAAGGAGAAAAATGAAACTCAGAGGTCTGGTGTTTGGAGGCCAGTCAAGAAGTAAAAGGTTTTAAAAATTGTTAGACAAGTCATTGTTTTAGAGATGACAGCATAAAATATGTATTCTGCTTACAACCCATTGTGGGATACTAGATACAGCACATTTTAGCGCACACTTCTACTAAAAGAGGACATTTTCATAAACCACCAGACCTAACTGCTTATAAGAATATGTACTTATCTTTTAGAGTTTTTCTAGTAGATAAGGCAGCATGAAATAAGAAATACTTTCTGAATTCTAGTGTTGCCATTTAATGCTTTTGGGATCATTAAAGGCTCTTTATATTGCCATCTAGAAAAATGACAAAAATACCTAAAATTTTACTTACAATATTACAGGGTTTATTTTGGTGATTATATGAAAATGTCATTAAAATGTTTTGTGACATGTAAAACTTGATATAACTTTATTATTTTACTAGATTTGTACAATGAAAAGTTGTCCTTCCTTTGATCAATTCTCTGGAACTAGTAAGAAATAAAATAAGCTAACAGTTCGGAGGGATAGATATGAAGGTTAAATTCCTGAGTTTACTAAACCTGAAAATATGTATGTTATCTATACTGGCAGCAAAGAAGTATCCAGGGAAAGTTGTGAAATGACTTTGGAAGTAAAGAGTTAGTGACTATATGGAAAAGGAAAAAAATCCCAATAGATGACTATTAATCACAAATACACCTTCTACCATCAGTCTCAGAAAAAAAGTAAGTAAAAAAAAAATTGCCATGCATGATTTTGACATCATTGCTTTAGTTACAAAAGGTAGTTGTAATAATTTTAATAAAATTTCTCAAAGGTAAAAGGTGAGGGCTGCAAAAGGAATTACTCCAAAGCTCAAGAATGACAAATCAGTTAGGCATTGTGGTCTCTCTTCATACTCTGTCATTCTAGGCATATGTTCCTCCGTAATTTTGGCAGGAGTATAAAAGCTTATTTTCCGAGATATTGAGTAAGAGATGCTTCAGTTCAGGGAAAATAAAGCACAGAAAAATATAAACTATGGAGACCTGTCACAACAGGATGACTATATGAGTTTACATATTGAATAATGAGACTCTTTACCCATGTGTCCTCCTGCCTGTACCACTTGGCCCAAGGATTGCTGTTGACAGGAATTTACTTTTTACTATAAAATTAGATACTTTTTTCCTTAAACAATTGAACAATTCAGGAGGAAATATATATAGGTACAGATATTTAATGATATCTCAGCATAGTGCCTGCATTCCTGGTCAGGTAAACAGTCCAAGATTCACCAATGCACACAAAACATCCAACTTATCATTACTTCATTATTAAATTCAAATAGGCAGAAAATAATTCTCAAACACTTGAGAAACTCTCCGCTATGAAATACTGTGACAAAATCAATCAAACAAATAAAATAGAAATACAGACAAAATAGAGACAATGCGGAAAACAGAACAAAACTTTAAATGATAATATACTGATCTCTCAAAGGTAATAATGAAAGATTTCTTTTCTTTTCTTTTCTTTTCTTTTTTTTTTTTTTTTTTGAGAAGGAGTCTCACTCTGTCGCCCCGGCTGGAGTGCAGTGGCCGGATCTCAGCTCACTGCAAGCTCCGCCTCCCGGGTTCACGCCATTCTCCTGCCTCAGCCTCCCGAGTAGCTGGGACTACAGGCGCCCGCCACCTCGCCCGGCTAGTTTTTTGTATTTTTTTAGTAGAGACGGGGTTTCACCGTGTTAGCCAGGATGGTCTCGATCTCCTGACCTCATGATCCGCCTGTCTCGGCCTCCCAAAGTGCTGGGATTACAGGCTTGAGCCACCGCGCCCGGCCGAAAGATTTCTTAGAAGTTAAAAAGAAAATAGACTAACAAAATTACTCGATTTTATGTTTGGAAGCTACATTGAATGAACATTCTCCCAAAGAATAAAAAACAAATACATATTTAAACTACCAGAAAAATAGTAAGAATATTAATTAGAATATCGATCAAAAAATTCGAAGTCAAACTGATAATTGTACCAGAAATAAACACAGAATAAAAGGAAGGAAGAAATCTACCAATAAGTAAAAACATATTATACCATGCACAATGGATTTATATTCCTAAATGAATCAGTATACTTTATCATATGAATAAACTTAAGCAAAAAAAAAAAATCCTGTTATCTCAAAAACTTCAAATAAATTATTTAACAAAATCCTTTATTCATTTCAAAAGAAAAAATTTTCTGAAATCTAGCAGTAGAAAGGAAATTCCTAAACTTGATAGATGTAAATCTACACCACCAATAAATACCATCACTCAAAATGGTAAAAAATGAATGATTTCCCCTTAAATTAGAAACAAGTCAAAGATATCTCCTTTACACATTTCTATTTAACATCATTCTTCTGTTTCTAGCCAGTACAAAAGGCAAGAACAAAAATTAAAAGGCCTTCAAATTGAAAAAAAAAATCACATATGTCTTTATTTGTAGACCATGGTCATGTAGAAAACTTGATGGAATCTACAGAAACCTAGTACAACTAGTAAGCATCTGTTAACAGCTTGCAGGATACAAGATCAATATGTAAAATTCCTTTGAATTTATGTATAGTAGATACAAATGATCAAAAATTTAAAACTTAAAACATAGTCCCATCTAAAACAACTATACAGTGGGAAATACTACTCTGGTTTAGACATTTGTCACCTCCAAACTTCATGTTAAAATTTAATTCCCAGTGTTGGAGGCAGGTCTTCACAGGAGGTGTTTGGGTCATGGGGATGGATCCTTATGAACAGACTAATGTTTCCTCTCAGATGTAAGTGAGTTCCTATTCTGTTAGTTCCTGTGAGAGCTAGTTATTAAAAATAGCCTGGTACCTCCTCCCTCTCACTCTCTCTCTTGCTTTCACTATCACCATGAGATCTCTGCACACGCTGAGTCCCATTCACCTTTCATTATAAGGAGAAGCAGTCTCAGGTCCTCACCAGACACAGAGACCAATTTCAAACTTTCCAGCCATCAGGATCATGAGCCAAATAAATCTCTTTTATGAATTATTCAGCATGAGGCATTCTTTATAGCAACACAAGCAGACTAAGATAAATATAAAATCTGACAAATTGCCCAAGAACTACACACTAAAAACTATAGAACATTCCTGAGAAAAACTGAAAACCTAAAGAAAGAGATATACCTTATTGATGTGTCTGAGAACCCACTATTGTCCATTGTTATTCCTTTCAAATTGATCTATAAAATCAACGCAATTCCAATCAAAATCACAGTTAGACTTTTTGTAGAAATTGATAAATTACAAATTTTACAAAAAAAAAAAAGAAAAACAAAACATCTAGAATACTTAGGGAGAAACAACAATAAAAAGAAGGCCACTTTTTATTAAAATCCTTCATCCTCTTTTATAAGTGGAGAGTAAGGAGAGGAGGAGGTCTCTCTGAAAAAGGTCTACCTTAAATCTCTTTGAACCAAGGTTTCTCTGCTTTCCTCATTATATTCTCTCTTCAATGCCCTATAGAGCAGCTGGAGTGTTGGCACCAAGCTCCTCTAGTAGGGTCAGGTACTGCCTATCCTAAAGCAGAAACCAAGAGAACTAAGAGCAGCTTTCCAATTGCCTTATTATTATTGTTTTAAGAAACCCCTTGCTCAAGACTGTAGTAACCCACATTGTCAAACATGCAACAATTCAAAGAGCCATTTTAACTTAGGGTAGCCTCACAGCTTTTAAAATTTTTTTCTCTATAATTTCTTCAGTGGCTAACCATGTGGGAGCCTGTATAAATTCAGCATCTTGTAAGAATTTGAAGAGACATTTAAAAGATTATTTTTCTTCGGTAATTTATAACCTTGGAAGGATGTGATTCTGAAACTGCCTGAACCACCTTTCCTGGTTGTGTCAAGGAAACCTGTCTGCAGGGTAATAGAAAAAAGAAGAGTATAGTAGAAACATTTCTAAGGCATTAAGATATGTGGGTATGTGTACATTCGTGAGACTGAGAGAGAGAAAGAGAGATCCAGTGACCTTTTTTCTGAAACTGGATATTGCTGTATTGTTATCCCCAATGCAACCCTGGATTTCCCAATTACTGTGACAAACTTCCTACTCAATATGAGATGAATTTCTGGTTCTGGCAACAAAAGAGTGTGGTTTAATGAGCAAGATATTTCTAGATGGGGCTAAAGTTGGTATGCTTTTTGTGACACTTTTCAAAATGTAAGTACCAAGTGACTATAGACTCTGCCTCTCTATAGCCTGTCTAGGCCAGATATCACTATGACTGACTGAAAATTATTTGAAAGATACATGCTACAAGATTTCCAAGTACATCTTAAAGCACTGGGTTATTAATAACTTATGACTCAGTTTAGAAATCAGTATATATGTTGTTTTAGTTTTGTTATCATGCCTATTTGATACTTATTTCTTAGGTATCAGATTTTGATTGTTATTATGCATACTATTTTAAATTGAATGAATAAAATTTTTACAATAGCATATCTTTTAGTTTCCAAAATAAAGAAATTTGTAGTACACTTTGGTACACTTGACATACCTGAGACACAGTTGATTTATGAAACTAAGCAGTAACCTCATCTGAAGATCACTTTTGTTTTCTCTTACTGTACACAAGACACTTAACTAATATCCCCTACCTCTCCCTCCCCTTACAGCTGGGATATGTGCCCAGGATTTAGTGATGACAACCATATTTGGAGATCAGATAATATGGAGACAACAGAGTCAAACCTGAGATTCTGACCTTTGTATTAATCAGGCACCAGGATCAATAAAGAAAAGAATTATCCCATTGAAGCTCATCTCTGAGGGACTGTCACAGCTTGTAGCTGGAAAAGTATATTAGCTCATTCTCACACTACTGTAAAGAAACACCAGAGGAGGGAGGTTCCAATATGGCCGAATAGGAACAGCTCCAGTCTGCAGCTCCCAGCGTGAGCGACGCAGAAGACGGGTGATTTCTGCATTTCCAACTGAGGTACTGGGTTCATCTCACTGGGGCTTGTCAGACAGTGGGTGCAGTCTACAGAGAAAGGTGGGTCATCACCTCACCCAGGAAGCCCAAGAGGTCGGGGAATTTCCTTTCCTATCCAAGGAAAGCCATGACACATGGTAACTGGAAAATCAGGACACTCACACCCTAATACTGTGCTTTTCCAATGACCTTAGCAGAGGGAACACCAGGAGATTATATCCCACACCTGGCTCAGAAGGTCCCACGCCCATGGAGCCTCACTTACTGCTAACACAGCAGTCTGAGATGAACTGCAAGGTAGCAGCGAGGCTGGGTGAGGGGTGTCCGCCATTGCTGAGGCTTAAGTAGGTAAACAAAACAGTCAGGAAGCTCAAACTGGGTGGAGCCCACCGCTGCTCAAGGAGACCTGCCTACCTCTGTAGACTCCACCTCTAGGGGCAGGGCATAGCTCAACAAAAGGCAGCAGAAACTTCTGTGACTTAAACGTCGCTGTCTGACGGCTTTGAAGAGAGTAGTACCTCTCCCAGTATGGAGTTTAAGATCTGAGAATGGACAGACTGCCTCCTCAAGTGGGTCCCTGACCTCCGAGTAGCCTAACTGGGAGACACCTCTCAGTAGCGGCTGACTGACACCTCATACAGCTGGGTGCCCCTCTGAGACAAAGCTTCCAGAAGAAGGATCAGACAGCAAAATTTGCCATTCTGCAATATTTGCTGTTCTGCAGCCTCTGCTGGTGATACCCAGGCAAACAGGTTCTGGAGTGAACCTCCAGCAAACTCCAACAGACCTGCAGCTGAGGTTCATGACTTTTAGAAGAAAACTAACAAACAGAAAGGACACCCATACCAAAACCCTATCTGCACATCACCATCATCAAAGACCAAAGGTAGATAAAACCACGAAGATGGGGAGAAATCAGAGCAGAAAAGCTGAAAATTCTGAAAATCAGAGCACCTCTTCTCCTCCAAAGGAATGCAGCTCCTCACAAGCAATGGAACAAAGCTGGACGGAGAATGACTTTAACAAGTTAAGAGAAGAAGGCTTCAGACAATCAGTAATAACAAACTTCTCCAAGCTAAAGGAGCATGTTTGAACCCATCGCAAAGAAGCCAAAAACCTTGAAAAAAGATTAGACGAATGGCTAACTAGAATAAACAGTGTAGAGAAGTCTTTAAATGACCTGATGGAGCTGAAAACTATGGCATGAGAACTATGTGATGCATGCACAAGCTTCAATACTCAATTCGATCAAGTGGAAGAAAGGGTATCAGTGATTGAAGATGAAATGAATGAAATGAAGCGAGAACAGAAGTTTAGAGAAAAAAGAGTAAAAAGAAATGACAAAGCCTCCAAGAAGTATAGGACCATGTGAAAAGACCAAATCTACATCTGATTGGTGTACCTGAAAGTGACCAGGAGAATGGAATCAAGTTGGAAAACACTCTGCAGGATATTATCCAGGAGAACTTCCCCAACCAAGCAAGGCAGACCAACATTCAAATTCAGGAAATTCAGAGAACACCACAAAGATACTCCTCAAGAAGAGCAACTCCAAGACATAATTGTCAGATTCACCACAGTTGAAATGAAGGAAAAAATCTTAAGGGCAGCCAGAGAGAAAGGTCAGAAGGGAAATCCATCAGACTAACAGCAGATCTCTTGGCAGAAACTCTACAAGCCAGAAGAGAGTGGGGGCCAATATTCAACATTCTTAAAGAAAAGAATTTTCAACCCAGAATTTCATATCTAGCCAAACTAAGATTTGTAAGTGAAGGAGAAATAAAATCCTTTACAGAAAAGAAACTGCTGAGAGATTTTGTAACCACCAGGCCTGCCTTACAAGAGCTCCTGAAGGAAGCGCTAAACATGGAAAGGAACAACCAGTACCAGCCACTGCAAAAATATATCAAATTGTAAAGACCATCAATGCTAGGAAGAAACTGCATCAACTAATGAGCAAAATAACCAGCTAAGATCCATCAGTTTGCTGTATTCAGGAGACCCATCTCACGTGCAGAGATACACATAGGCTCAAAATAAAGGGATGGAGGAAGATCTACCAAGCAAATGGAAAACAAAAAAAAAAGCAGGGGTTGCAATCCTAGTCTCTGATAAAACAGACTTTAAACCATCAAAGATCAAAAGAGACGAAGGCCATTACATAATGGTAAAGGGATCAATTCAACAGGAAGAACTAACTATCCTAAATATATATGCACCCAATACAGGGGCACCCAGATTCATAAAGCAAGTCCTTAGAGACTTACAAAGAGACTTAGACTCCCATACAATAATAATGGGAGACTTCAACACCCCACTGTCAACATTAGACAGATCAATGAGACAGAAAGTTAACAAAAATATCCAGGAATTGAGCTCATCTCTGCAGCAAGCAGACCTAATAGACATCTACAGAACTCTCCACCCCAAATCAACAGAATATACATTCTTCTCAGGACCACATCACACTTACTCCAAAATTGACCACATAGTTGGAAATGAAGCACTCCTCAGCAAATGTAAAAGAACAGAAATTATAACAAACTGTCTCTCAGACCACAGTGCAATCAAACTAGAACTCAAGATTAAGAAACTCACTCAAAACCGCTCAACTACATGGAAACCAACCTGCCCCTGAATGACTACCGGGTACATAACAAAACGAAGGTAGAAATAAAGATATTCTTTGAAATCAATGTGAACAAAGACACCACATCCACATACCAGAATCTCTGGTACACATTTAAAGCAGTGTGTAGAGGGAAATTTATAGCACGAAATGCCCATAAAAGAAAGCAGGAAACATCTAAAATTGTCACTCTAACATCACAATTAAAAGACTAGAGAAGCAAAAGCAAATACATTCAAAAGCTAGCAGAAGGCAAGAAATAACTAAGACCAGAGCAGAACTGAAGCAGAAGAGATATAAAAAACCCTTAAAAAGATTAAACAAGCCAGGAACTGGTTTTTTGAAAAGTTCAACAAAATTGATAGACTGCTAGTAAGACTAATACAGAAGAAAAGAGAGAAGAATCAAATAGATGCAATAAAAGTGATAAAGGGGATATCACCACTGATCCCACAGAAAAACAATCTACCATCAGAGAATACTATAAACACCTCTATGCAAAAACTAGATTTCTAAACTAGAAAATCTAGAGGAAATGGATAAATTCTTTTAAACATACATCCCCCCAAGACTAAACCAGAAAGAAGTCGAATCCCTTAATAGACCAATAACATGTTCTGAAATTGAAGCAATAATTAATAACCTACCAATTAAAAAAAAAGTCCAGGACCAGATGGATTCACAGCCAAATTCTATCAGAGGTACGAAGAAGAGTTAGTACCATTCCTTCGGAAACTATTCCAATCAATAGAAAAAGAGGGAATCCTCCCTAATTCATTTTATGAGGCCAACATCATCCTGATACCAAAGCCTGTCAGAGACACACACACACACAAAAAGAGAATTTTAGACCAATATCCCTGATGAACATCAATGCAAAAATACTCAATGTAATACTGGCAAACCGAATCCAGCAGCACATCAAAAAACTTATCCACCATGATCAAGTTGGATTCATCCCTGGGATGCAAGGCTGGTTTAACATACACAAATCCGGCCGGGCGCGGTGGCTCAAGCCTGTAATCCCAGCACTTTGGGAGGCCGAGATGGGTGGATCACGAGGTCAGGAGATCATGACCATCCTGGCTAACATGGTGAAACCCCGTCTCTACTAAAAAATACAAAAACAAAAACTAGCCGGGCGAGGTGGCGGGTGCCTGTAGTCCCAGCTACTCGGGAGGCTGAGGCAGGAGAATGGCGTAAACCCGGGAGGCGGAGCTTGCAGTGAGCTGAGATCAAGCCACTGCCCTCCAGCCTGGGCGACAGAGCGAGACTCCGTCTCAAAAAAAAAAAAAAAACAAACAAACAAACAAAAAAACACAAATCAATAAATAGAATCCAGCATATAAACAGAACCAAAGACAAAAACCACATGATTATCTCAATAGATGCAGAAAAGGTCTTTCACAGAATTCAACAGCCCTTCATGCTAAAAACTCTCAAGAAGCTAGGTTTTGATAGGATATATCTCAAAATAATAAGAGCTATTAATGACAAACCCACAGCTAATATCATACTGAATGGGCAAAAACTGGAAGCATTCTCTTTGAAAACTGGCACAAGACAGGGATGCCCTCTCTCATCACTCCTATTCAACATAGTGTTGAAAGTTCTGTCCAGGGCAATCAGGCAGGAGAAAGAAATAAAGGGTATTTAATTAGGAAAACAGGAAGTCAAATTGTCCCTGTTTGCAGATGACATGATTGTATATTTAGAAAACTCCATAGTCTCAGCCCAAAATCTTTTTAAGCAACTTCAGCAAAGTCTCAGGATACAAAATCAATGTGCAAAAATCACAAGCATTCCTATACACAAATAACAGACGTAGTGCCAAATCATAAGTGAACTCCCATTCACAATTGCTTCAAAGAGAATAAAATGCTTAGGAATTCAACTTACAAGGGATGTGAAGGACCTCTTCAAGGAGAACTACAAACCACTGATCAAGGAAATAAAAGAGGACACAAACAAATGGAAGAACATTCCAGGTTCATGGATAGGAAGAATCAATATTGTGAAAATGGCCATACTGCCCAAGGTAATTTATAGATTCACCACTATCCCCATCAAGCTACCAATGACTTTCTTCACAGAATTGGAAAAAAAAAAAAAAAAAAATACTTTAAAGTTCTTATGGAACCAAAAAGATCCCGCATTGCCAAGACAATCCTAAGCCAAAAGAACAAAGCTGGAGGCATCACGCTACCTGACTTCAAACTATACTACAAGCCAGCAGTAACCAAAATAGCATGGTACTGGTACCAAAACACAGATATAGACCAATGGAACATAATGGAGCCCCTGGAAATAATACCACACATCTACAACCATCTGATCTTTGATAAACCTGAGAAAAACAAGAAATGGGGAAAGAATTCCCTATTTAATAAATGGTGCTGGGAAAACTGGCTAGCTATATCTAGAAAGTTGAAACTGGATCCCTTCCTTACATCTTATACAAAAATTAATTAAAGATTGATTAAAGACTTAAATGTCAGACCTAAAACCATAAAAACCCTAGAAGAAAACCTAGGCAGTACCATTCAGGACATAGGCATGGGCAAGGACTTCATGATTAAACACCAAAAGCAATGACAACAAAAACCAGAATTGACAAGTGGGATCTAATTAAACTAAAGAGCTTCTTCACAGGAAAAGAAACTACCATCACAGTGAACAGGCAACCTACAGAATGGGAGAAAATGTTTGCAATCTACCCATCTGACAAAGGGCTCATATACAGAATCTACAAAGAACTTAAACAAATTTCCAAGAAAAAATCAAACAACCCCATCAAAAAGTGGGCAAAGGATATGAACAGACACTTCTCAAAAGAAGACATTTATGCAGCCAACAGACACATGAAAAAATGCTCATCATCACTGGCTATCAGAGAAATGCAAATCAAAACCACAATGAGATACCATTTCACTCCAGTTAGAATGGCTGTCATTAAAAAGTCAGGCAACAACAGGTGCTGGAGAGGATGTGGAGGAATAGAAATGCTTTTATAGTGTTGGTGGGACTGTAAACTAGTCAACCATTGTAGAAGACAGTGTGGCGATTCCTCAAGAATCTAGAACTAGAAATACCGTTTGACCCAGCCATCCCATTCCTGGGCATATAACCAAAGGATTGTAAATCATGCTGCTATAAAGACACATGCACACATAGGTTTATTGTGGCACTATTCACAATAGCAAATACTTGGAACCAACCTAAATGTCCATCAATGATAGACTGGATTAAGAAAATGTGGTACATATAAACCATGGAATACTATGCAGCCTTAAAAAAAAGGATGAGTTTGTGTCCTTTGTAGGGACATGGATGAAGCTGGAAACCATCATTCTGAGCAAACTATTGCAAGGACAGAAAATCAAACACCTCATGTTGTCACTCATAGGTGGGAACTGAACAATGAGAACACCTGGACACAGGGTGGGCAATGTCACACACTGGCACCTGTCGTGGGGTGTGGGGAGAGGGGAGGGATGGCATTAGGAGATATAACTAATGTAAATGATGAGTTAATGGGTGCAGCACACCAACATGGCACATGTATACATACGTAACAAACCTGCACGTTGTGCACATGCACCCTAGAATTTAAAGTATATATACAAAAAAAAAAAAAAAAAAAAGAGAAACAACTGAGACTCGGTAATTTATAAAGAAAATAGATTTAATTGGGTCATAATTCTGCAGGCTGTACAGGAAACATAGTGACTTCTACATCAAAAGAGGCCTCAGGAAACTTACCATCATGGCAGAAGGCGAAGTGGGAGCAGCATCTTCACATGGCTAGAGCAGGAGTAGGAGAGTTGGGGGAAACTGCTACATACTTTTAAACTCCCAGATCTTGTGATAACTTACTCACTCACTATCATAAGAACAGCACAGAAGGCACCATGTTAAACCATTCAGAAGAACTCTTCCCCTTTGGTCCAATTACCTCCCATCAGGTCCCACCTCCGACCCTGGGGATTACAATTCAACATGAGGTTTGGGTGGGGGCAGAAATCCAAACCATGTGAACGAAACTGACTGTTACTTACCCACAGGGCTGCTGTACTTTAAGGCCTACCTTGGCACAGTTCCCTCCTTGAGACACCTGCGAGTTTCTGCCAAAATATTCACAAAGTTGCTGATTCCTGCCTCATTTTTGTGGGGGGTAATGATGTTGTATCCATCAGTTGTCCTCCAATACCTGGGTGATAAATATTCTGGGATTTTGTGAGTTCCTGTTTCCTTGGAGGTAAGACGATAAAAAGGACTTATGTGCACGCCTGATGAAATGTCCAGAGATATTCTGTACCATATTAGTGGATAAAACTATGAGAAACTGGTCTGGATGATAATCTTGGCAATATGGGATTTGGGGTACTCCTGGGAAGTGACATTGATTGTACCCAAAGTTTTAAGAACTGGAGACACATACATGTGTTGTGTATACATACACATACACACACACACACACACACACACACATATGTATAGTATCCCAACGCTTGGATTATAATGGTTGCTTATTGAATGGTAGCAATCAGAGTTGTTACTCTTATTATTACCATTACTGATTCTACTACCACTGCTTCTACTACTACTGCTGCTACTACTACTACTGCTGTTACTATAGTTTTACCTTAGCCATACTCAGATTATGTTTTACAGCGATAATGATGATTACTCTTTAAGCTCAGTAGCTAGTTCAGTAAGCTAGTTCTCTTCCATTCCACAGAGAACTTCACCAGCATAGCGTCCTACAACATAAAACATTATGCTTTATTTCATGGCACACTTTAAATATTTTATTAAATGACAGAATGAATTCTAAATGTTAACAAAATTGTTCTGAGGTAGGTATTTCACATGCCTGTGAATCCATGTGAGTCTGTCATTATGAACGGAAAAGAAAATGAAACAACGAATTCAATCTAGTGTTATTTTAATTCAACTTTGGACTTGTCCATGCTTTGAATTTTAAAAGCTAGCTCTTTTGTTTTTAGACGTGGTTCTTTTAAATGCAACTTCGTTTGACTCTGTCATAGGCAGCATTAAGATGGAAGTTACAGATGTTCTTAGAGTGTGCTTACTTAAGCATTGCCAGCCACTTGAGGGTGGCTCTTGGCAGAGGCAAAGCTGTCAAAACTCATAGGTTGTGCCATATGCGAAGGCTTGTGCCTTTTCCTATGTTTGCTTTAATTTCAAACATTTTGGAGCCAGTGGCTCAGAACACAATATCCTGTAGAGCTGTGCTCATACCTCAGTGAAAGGAAAAAACTTTGCAGATGATAAACTTTTACAGTTTCTGTTCATCGTGTGGTTGACAGAGAAACAATGAAAATTGACAATGTATTCTTTTCTCCTGCTTTATCTTATTTGAGTCCGGGGCCATGTAAAACTTACTAAATCAGTTGGGTTTACAAATTTTCAGGTGAAACTACTGTTGTTCCTGTACTTTTCCTGTGAAGGTTACAGAATTTTTCCACGGGCTCCACCTCTCCTTACCAGAGGCCGGTGAGCTGAGAACAATCAGAAAGATATGACCCGCTGCTGAATTTTACCCTGTGATTGTGAAGATGAAGGGAAGACTGGTGTCTAAGTGATGTTTTTTTTTTACTGTAATTAGAAAGAAGTACAATTGGGCCGGGCGCGGTGGCTCAAGCCTGTAATCCCAGCACTTTGGGAGGCCGAGACGGGCGGATCACGAGGTCAGGAGATCATGACCATCCTGACTAACATGGTGAAACCCCGTCTCTACTAAAAATACAAAAACTAGCCGGGCGAGGTGGCGGGCGCCTGTAGTCCCAGCTACTCGGACTCGGGAGGCTGAGGCAGGAGAATGGCGTAAAACCCGGGAGGCGGAGCTTGCAGTGAGCTGAGATCCGGCCACTGCACTCCAGCCTGGGGGACAGAGCGAGACTCCGTCTCAAAAAAAAAAAAAAAAAAAAAAAGAAAGAAGTACAATTAAAATTTCTACTTATTTTAAAATAATCTTAAACAGACAGCTCTATTTTATGCAGCTATGAGTCTCTACCTGGAAATTTGTACTGTTGTTTGGCTGTTTTGTAACTGACTTGAGGCAAATGGTTAAAAAATAGCACAGAGTACACAACAACAGTAAAACCTAATAAAACAAATTTTGCAAATTGTGCTAGCCCTGATAATACATGAGAAAGAAGAGAAAGAATATGAGAAGTTATTGTATGAGAATGGCTGAAAGTATTACTATATAAAATAAAAGATGGTGATAAAACATTTGTGTATAAGCTTAAATATATTAGATTGGAACACACACAAAAATTAGATCTTTAAAAAAAAACGGTTTAATATGGATTTAACAATAGTGCTGAGACGATGGACTTTGGAATTCCAATTTTGGAAATGGCAGCAGTTAGTCACAATTAATACACTCATAAGGAGAAGCTACTGCCTAGGGGAAGCTCTCCGGCCCAGATTTCTGTCTCTGAAAATATTTGTGAAAGGTTCTTCACTTTTAAGGACCTATTTCATTAGGTTGGTTCCTAATAAAAGATAATCCCCTAATCTTGTGATCCTGAATTTAATGAAATATTCAAAGTACTTTTCAACATGTAGAATAGCATTTTTGCAGATTCCACAGATTGACATGTGAACATCTTTGGGAACCCTAATTCTTACTATCATACTCAGATTTTTTTTTTTTTTTTGATGGGTTCTGCTAGGTACGTTAGCATAACCTTGAGTGTGTGTGTGATTATTAGAGTAAGATGTAACACACTAGGAAGTTTTATAGAATTTCTCTCAGATAATTCTTAGATTATATATATATATACAGTAAGAAATGTGTTCTTATGCTTGTTATATAATAACATTTTCTGTAACTGCAAGTACATTTTAGTAATTAGTTCTTACAAATTGTTATATTTGTATAGTATATTATATCAATAAGTATTTATTTGTATGAAGATGTCAATTGAAAGCAGCAAGAAAGTAATATATGAGAAGCGCATACCAACTGGAAGTCCTACATATGCTATTTACACCTAAATAGAATTTTCTTTAATTTTTGCTTTTTACATTTTACAGATAAAAGTATTAAGGCTTAGAGAAGTTTTTTTTTTTTTTAAATTGCATCATTTCTACAGGATGCAAATGCTGAAGTCTGGATTTGAATCCAAACAAGTTTGGCTTAAAAAAAATATTCTTTCTAAAATACAACACTAAAACATGTGAAAGCTAATACCAATACTGGATATTAAATGTTCTTTGGAAAATTTAAGTAACCTTTAACATTGATTACAACAGGTTTCCAAAATAGTTGTTTGAATGGATTAAGCTACAATGTGATTCAGTCAGTATCTTACATGACCACTTTATTTCGTCTATGAATGGACATATTTGCTAGTCTCCAATTTTCAGAGGCTGCAAACCAATTACCTAATTTCAGTTGCTGGAATGATGTGGTGCATATTTGACAAATAAAAGAAGAGTGCACACTTTTACATTGTGGTCTCTGAAGATCAGTTATATGATGATTTTTTTCTACCTGCTGGAAAATATTAAAATTATTGTCTCATCGAACACCCATTTGCACTTCAAGTAAAAATTCAAGCAAGGATCCTATGTGACTTTGGTGTCTGATTTCCTTGAAAATCATTATCGATAAATATAATGATTCAATCATAGCACATATGCTTTAAACAAAAGTATAACACTAATATTCTACATTCTACACATGTAGAAATGTTGCTCTTTGGATTTTTTCCCGGTCATGCTAAATTAATATTTTAAAATTAGTATCTCACAATAGAATGTACAGAAAATTCTTTTTTATCTGACCATTGCCTGGACTACTTGTCTTTAGGTCTAGACTATTTTGAATAGGAAAAGAAATCTTTAAAGGGCGTTAGAAAATCAACAGAGGAAAGAAGAGAAAGATTACTTAAATAGAATGAAAAATCATTACGAAATTAAATAAGGTAAAGGTAAAGATAAAGAAGGAATAAATGGAAAGAAATAGGGCAAAGAAATAGACTTTTCCAGGTTGAATTTTGTAAATAATCTGTGACAGCTCACCTTGTGGAAGTGGAGTGGATGCCCAAGGCTGGAGTTGATTGGCAGCTCTGACTTTGTCTTGGGAATGTCTCCCAGCAGTTGCTATTCTTACACAGTGGCTTGCTCTTAGTGGGGCTATTCAGAATTGTCTCAAAGATGATCTGGCAACTCCCAGATTCTTAGGAACTATTAATTAGGAACACAAATGATAGTTTGTTTTAGAACTATGAAAAGAAAAAGTAGCAGGAGATTTAATACTATGGCTAAGGTTTAGTACTCACAATACTAAGTCAGAGTGCAAAAGGCTAAGCAAACCTTAAGAATGACATCTTGGTGCTTTCTTCATTAACTACGTGGATTTTTCAATGTTTCTTTTCCCCTCAACCTACTTCAGTGGCTTCTTGGCACACACACAAAAAAAATTTGAGTTAAAACTTGATGTATATAATGAACAGATCCCATGAAGTTATTCATTTACTTTTAAAACTGTTGAAAAATTGTATCAGCCCAAAAGAGACAGGCTCTACAATAGGAATTAGGAGAAAGTGAAGTGTACAAAGGAAAACTTAAGAGCTTAAAAATGAAGAGATCTGTGTATAACTCTTGGCTCAGTTTCTTACTGGTTGTGTGACTTTGAACAAACTGAATGTGGCCTTGAATAAATTACTTACTTTTCTGAGTCAGAGTTTCTTAATATAGAAAATAAAATAATAGTATGTACTTATTATGATCACTATAGAATTAAGAAAGATAGCAGATCAACATGCCTATTTTAATAAACACATTGTAACTGCTAACACTAGGTAACTATTATTATAACTGATATTTTTAAAATAATGGATGAAAAGGTAACTTTCACAGTGATTACCTGAATAGCCAAAAAATTTGACATTGTTTCATTCCTGTGGGCACAATGAAATATTAAGATAAATTTCTTAGAAAAGCCTAAATATAAACAGCCACTTTTCTAATACTGAGAAAAAATACCCTCTTTGGTCTTCTTTTGTCAACTCTGTCTCTAACATCACATTGTCACAGCATGAAGAAGCTTTGGAATACACGATCATCCATAAATTTATCTAATAAAATAAAAATAACAAATGTTTATTAAATATAAACATTATGCATTAGAAGTTGAGAAACCATATAGGATTGAATGTAGACCCTGGAAACATATTATTATCACCTTCCTGTTTTCAAGTAAAAACATTTTTTGTTTGCCTAAAGCTTAGTAGCTTTTGATATCATGATTAAAATAAATATCTACTTTGTTCATCAGCAAGATTCTGACAAAAAGATTCAATTAACTCTGAGAAAGCATTTTCTTTTTTGCTTTCCTAACTTAACAGCAATCTTTTTCTTTCACTAGAAGTCCTTTTGTAGTGATGTACAGGCTCAATATGTTCTATAGATAGCACAACATAAGATGAAAATGTGCAGAAATAAAATAAATCGTGTATGAAGATCATCTGTTGTCCGCAGGCAGTGCACTGGCAGCAATTCCATTTGCTTTACTGCGGTCTTGACAGGCATTCTGCTCCCTGATGGCAGTGCTAACATGCTTTGGCAGTAGCTACAAAAGCAGCTTTGGGTGATTAAATCTCAGTCTTTTTTTCAGGAAACTGTCTGTGATGTCTTTTCTCAAAATGACATTATGTCTTGTTACAAACCATTTTACTTCTCCATAGACAGGCATTACCAATTAAAAGTGCTCATAAAACATGTTTCATTGTTCAGGTCCTTTACTTTTCTACTTTAGGTGACAGTGTGGTTTACATGCTCATTGGGAAGAAGCTAAAAATATTATTTTTTTTTCTCTGAACACTGAATTATTCATATGACTTGAAATCTAAATGTGTATGCTTATTTTGTTTCCTTTATGAGCAAGATAATGAAATTTATTGTTGCTCTTCTGGATTTAAGGGTTCTTTCAGCAATTTGAATATGTACTATCCTTACCTTCTGGTTTATACTGTTTCTGGTAAGTCAGCTGAAAATATTATTGGAATTACCCTGTACACGAGCTGTCTCTTACAGCTTTCAAAATTTCCTCTTTCTCTTTTTCTTTCAACATTTTTGTTTTAATGTGTCCGGGTGTGGATCTCTTTGTATTTTTCTTGCTTGTAGTTTATTGAATCTCTTCATGTGAGGTTGACATTTTAATCAAATTAGTGATAATTTAAGTAATTAATTCTCAGAATATATTCTAAGAATTATTTACATATACATTTAAAGATCTCTTTCCACTCTTTTGGTAGTCTCATTATGTGCATGTTGATACATGTAAGAGTATCCCGTATTTCTTTGAGACTGTTTATTTCTTTAACTTCTATTTCAGTTCTTCTGGTTGCATAATTTCTATTTATCTATCTCAAGTTTGCTGATTATTTCTTCGTCCAGTTCAATTTTGACTTCAACTATTTTACATTTCAACTACCAAAATTTCATTTGATTCTTTTATATAATTTATTTCTCTCTATTGGTATTCTCTATTTTATGAGACATCACCACAGTATCTTCTTTTAGTTTTTAAAGCATAGATTCCTTTAGTTCATTTTTCCTGTTAAATCTGATATCTAGACCCTCTCACAGGTGATTTCTGTTGCCTGTCTTTTTGTCTGCATATGGTCTCACTTTCTTGCTTTATTAAATGTCATATAACATTTATTTAATTGGAAACTCTAATATATTGCAGCATCTCTGGTCACTGGCCCAAACTGAGGGCTTGCTTTTGAGTTGTTTACTCATTTATTTGCTTAATGACTTAGTTGGAGTATTTTTATGAGATGCAATTATTATATATGTGAAGCCTATGATGCCATTCCTCAGGGTGCACTAACTGGGTTTGTACACAGTCCCTTGAGAGAACGGTGATTTTATCAAAGCTTTTCTTTGATCTTTCTTTTCACTTTTTGCCTTTGTTGGCATTATACTCAGCTTTTAGGCTTCCCTAGCTGAGGTTTCTTGCACAAATGTCTGAGACAATGACCTGGGACATAAATTCACTCACAATGAGTCAGTTACATGCAGCCTTTCTACAGGGGTACTTTTTGAAGTTAGTGTGTGTTTTCACACTGGAAAAGTACTTGTTAAATGTAGCTTCTCCTGGTTTTCTCTGATAAACTACTTAATGTTTAGCTTCTAGTTTTCATGGAGTGACCAGCCTCCTTTCGTTTGCCACCAAAATCTCCATTATATTGAGTTCACATAGGCTTGAACTTTCTTAGATTCTGTTACATAGTCAGGTCCAATGGGGGAGATCTTGAATTCTTGGTTCTTATGGCATGGATTTTGCCCTGGCAAATTACCCGAGCTACCTCTATGGAGTTGGAGTCAGAGTTGTTGCCTCCTTTTCTCAAAGGGGAAAACTCTACTCTATGAGTAGGGAGGTGGATGGGGACAGTATTCTCTGCCCTTCTTTACTTCGGTCTTTTAGCTTGAAATCTCTATTCTGAGATCACAGTGAGGGTCCAGTATTCCCAGCGTGTCATTCCTGGTGTAGGGCCTTCATCCCATGGATGAGGACTGAGTGGAGGAAGAGAATCCATGACCTCATTATGTTCCTCACCTAGAATTTAACCTCTGCAACACCAGGTTGGAGAGTCATAAAATGATGGTGGCCTGACCCTTATGGTGAAATAACATAGTCCTTAACTGGTACCTGGGGGAAAGGGTATCTCATTCTTTTGGCCATTATCACCTGAAATGGAGCTTGTGACACATTGTGTACTGAGCGGTTCAGGATGCAGGTCATGGCGCAAGTGCCACAGACACTTGTTCCTTTAGAAATGTAATATATTTTATTGAATAAATGTGTATTCATTTCCTGTCTACTCTAAGGAGAATTGTCATAGACTTTTAAATTTTATTTTTATTTATTTATTTTCTATATGTATGAATTTATAGGGTAAAAGTGCAATTTGTTTACATGCGTAGATCTCGTAGTGGTGAAATCTGGGCTTTAGGGTTTCCATCAACAAAATAACATGCATTTTATCCATTAAGTTATTTCTCATCATCCACCTCCAGTAACCACAACCTACCAGGTTTCCACTGCCTATTATTCCATATTCTATATCCATGTGGACACATTATTTAACTCCCGCTTATAAGTAAGAACATGCAGTTTATCTGAGCCTGACATTTTTCACTTAAGTAATGTCCTCTAATTCCTTTGTTGGTATTATACTGTTTTTAGGGCTCACTAGGTGAGGTTTGTTGCTCAAATGTTTGAGACAATGATCTGGGCCATAAATTGATCCATATTGCTGAGGAAGGTATTATTTTATTCTTATTAGGGCTGAATAATAGTCCATTGTGTTTGTATACCACATTTTAATCCAATCATCTATTGATGAACACAGGTCAATTCCATGTGTTTGCTGTTGTGAATATTGTGGCGATAGACATTGGTGTAGGTATTTTTTAATATAATGATTTCTTTTCCTTTGGGTAGATAACAAGTAGTGGGACAGCTGGATCAAATGGTAGTTCTACTTTTAGTTCCTTAGGGAAATCTCCATACTGTTTTCCATAGAGAATGTACTAGGGTACATTCCCACCGACAGTACATGAGTTCTCTTATCTGTGCATCCTCACCAACATCTGCTATTTTAAAACTTTTTAATAATTGCCATCCCGACTTGGGTAAGAGGATATCTCATAATTTTAATTTGCATTTCTCTGGTGATTAGTAATATTAGACATTTTTAATATATCTTTTGGCCATTTGTATGTCTTATTTTGAAAAATGTCTATTCATATATTTGTCCACATTTTAATGAGATTAGTTTGTTGTTGTTGAGTTGTTTGAATTCTTATATCTTTAGAGAGTACACCCTTGCTGGATACATAGCTTGCAAATATTCTCTTTCATTCTGTATGTCTTCTGTTTACTCTGTTTATTACTTCTTTTCCTGTACAGAAGCTTATTAGTTTAATTATATCTCATTTTTCTATTTTAGTTTTTGTTGCCTGTGTTTTTGAAGTCCTAATCATAAATATTTTGCCTTGACCAATGTTCAGAAGAGTTTCCCTAGGTAAGTTTATTCTAGTATTTTTATAGTTTAAAGTCTTATATTTAAATATTTAATCAATCCTGAGTTGATTTTAGTATATAATGAGAGATAGAGGTCCAGCTTCATCCTGCATATGACAATGCCAGTACCATTTATTGAAAAGGGTGTCCTTTTCCCAGTGTATGTTCCTGTCAACCTGCTCAAAAGTCAGTTGATTGCAAATATGTGGTTTTTTTTCTGGGTTCTCTATTATCTTCCATTGATCTATGTGTCTATTTTTGTACCAGTTCCATTCTGTTTTGCTTACTATAGCCTTGAAGTACAATTTAAAGTTGGGTATTGTGATGCCTCCAGAGATTTTAAGTGTATTTGTATTTCTTCTATTTTTGTTTATAATTTTCACCAATTATTTTTAGTTTCCTCGTGAGTGAGACTTCAGGATTTCTCAAATCACCATTCCAAAATTATATGTGGTTCTTTTAAAGTAAGTTAATTCAAGAAGTTTTAGGGAGTCAATAGAAAGTCACTTGAGATAAAATAAACTAAAATAAGTTATTAAAGTTTATTATGAATTACATGCACATTAACACACAAAAAAACTCTCAATCCTAGTCAAATAATTATAGCAATTATCTTGAATATTGGTCAGGAAGAACCAAAAATCTTTAAAAATAGTGGTCCCAACAAATACATATATTACAAATCAGACCCAAAAATATCAAATAACTACCATATAACATTACTGCATGCCAGACAAATGGTATTTATAGGAAAACAAAATATTCAGTACCCCGTAGGTTATAACTAACAAAGTCTGAAATTCCAGTTAAAGATTACTAGACATGCATAACACTGGAAAATACTTATAGTGAGAAGTAAAAGCAATACAATCAGCCAGTATAAACAAACCCATAATGGATACATATATTTGAATAAATAGACAGAAGTTTAATATGTTATGGATGCATACTATAAGCTCAAAAAGGTAAGTAGAAATATGGAAGATATATAGGAGACAAAATTCAAACTTTTACAAATGAAATTTACAATGTGTGAGATTTAAAAAATATATTCAAGATAATATAAATAAATGTACTCAACAATAAACAAAAATTGTAGAAAAAAGGTTAGTAAATTTTAAGACAAAAAAATACACACTAAAAGAAAACCAAATGAAAAAATTAAAATAATAAAAAGCATGTGATTGGGCTGCCAATAAACTTCAAACATTGTGATATACATGGAAAAAGCTGGGATCAAGGTAAAATATTTGAAAAACTAATGACTGTTTTTAAAAATATGTCAAATAATATAAACCCATAGATCCAAGATCCTCAAGCACTATATAGATGAGGAAAACTTCAACAATGCACTTCATAACATAATGAAATTTCTCAGAGCCAGTGGTGAACAGAAAATCATAAGAGGAGACAGAAAATAAGACACAATGTACCGTAAAACAAGGGTAAAAATGAGAGCATAGTTTTTGTCCGAAACAACTGGAGCTAACAGATAGTGAAAACATACCCTTACAATAAGAAAATAAAAAATATAATCCCTTACTCAGCAAACTGTGTGTTAATAATGAAGAAAAAATATATACTTTTTCACATATGCAAAAGCTGAAACACTTTTTCACTAATAGATCTGCATTATAGAAAATATTAAAGAGGGACTTTTACAGTGACGGCTTATGATACTAGATACACTCATGGATTGACAAACAGAAATAAAATGCAGAAATAAAATAAAATGGTAATGACATGAGCAAATATACAAGCTGCTTTACTTACCATTAAATCTCTTCAAAATATAATTTACTTTGAAGAAAAATAGCAACATCTAATGGGATGTATAACAAGTAAAATTCATGAGAACCATAGCATAGAAACAGACAGGAGAGAAAAAAAGCTATAATAGTGAAAGGTTTTCATAATATACACAAAATAATATAATATCACTAAAATTAGACAGTAATAAGGTAAGTATATGTACTATAAAACTCTAAAGTAATCTTTACAACAATTACAAAAAATAGGTTGAAGTCAACAAAGGGGAGAAAATGAAATTATGAAAAATTCAATGGAAAGGAAGGTAGAATAAACATGAGATGGAACAAATAAAAACCAAAGAGCTTGATGCCTAAATAGAACCAAATCAATAATCATGAACAATGTAAATGGTATCTGAACACATCAATAAAAGGCAGAGACTTTCAGATTAGAACTCTCAAAAAAGCTAAATGTAACTCCATATTGCCTAGAAGAAATACAGATGTGATAGGGTGAAAAAAATTAAAGTACAAGTGAACTTGATTGGTGGGAAAAACATATCAATTTCTGGGCTTAAATTTAAGTACTAAACTGGAAGCAGATTAATTTATAGAAAAATATGTCTCAAGTTAAAGGAATTCTCATGCAACGTTCTAAATATTCTTAATGCAGTCAAGTGCAAGTCCAGCTCAGCTATGAGAGTAAGACTTAGGTATTTGGCTTAAAAAAAAGTAACATTTAGAAACAGTCATTGAAATCATTTAAGGACAGTTGGAAGGTTAAAGGATCCAGAAGATTTAAGTGAGATTAGAAGACATAAAAAATGAGTGGCATTAAACTGTGTATTTTTATTTGTCCCCAGGAAGTTTTAGATTACCCCATTGCAGGAGTGAAAATGTCAGCTAATAGCGTATATTCAGCATCTACATATCTAAAAGTTGTTTATTTCTTCTTTTTTTTCCTTATTCCAGTTTCTGTTTCTTTGTCTTCTGCCTCTGTTCCCTTCTTTGTTCCATGGTTTCTTCCTTCTTCCTTCCATAGACATACTTCTTTTCTTTTTTCTCTTTTGATTATTTCATTTTTTTTCTGTCATTCTTTCTTTATTTCTTGCCCTTTTGCATTCTCTCTTTTCCTCTCTCTTTTCTTCCATTCTTCATCCTTTTCCTTCTTTTTTTGGTCTCTTCCTTTTGTTCCCCATTTTTATTAAAATATTCATGTGGCAAGTACTGTGATAAAGGCATTATGATTAACAAAAATGTAAAACTGTTGGCTATGGGCTACTGTTTGGGATAATATTAAACATTTCACAAAACCAAGTGATGTAACAGAAGCATTTTTGTTGAGTCCTAGAGAGTTATTGCATAACTGGGTTCATATTCTCAGAAAATATTCTAATGAAGCTATCAAATCAATTGTCTCATTATTTCCTTCATCAATCTACCTACTTGATTACTAAATGAAAACATTAATTTTTAAGAGAAGCTCTAATCAAATAATAAATTTTTATTGAAGAATATTGTATAGTCTTATACATATTTTGAATAACACATTATTCAAAATAGAATCTGAAATATTCAACTCCAGTTTGAGATCTTTTACTCATTTGAAAATGCAAATACAAACTGGTGTCTTATTTGTGATCTTGTGATAAACTGTCTAATCTTATCAGATATGCAAATTCAGCTAGGTTCACTTTAGTTTTGGGGTTCTGTGCTTATCAGAATTATAAAATGGTCCTTCAAGATTTCCTGCACAAAAACCAAAGACTGTAAATATGATGAGATATTATGAGTCTACTATGTTATATCACATTGGAAAATAAATTTTTTCAGTTGACCTTGAGTTATTCTTACTCATAAATATATTCATTTTGATTTCTTTGGAATGTGGAGACTAAGAAAGCAAACCTTTGTGACTTACCTAGTAAATATCTTCTTTCTAGCTAATCAGAATTAATTAATTCAGTGTACTGCAACAGTAATGTTGGTTTGATATTTAACAGGTCATGCTGCTTGTTATAAATATGATTTTTATTTTGAAAAATGAGAAAGGTGTATTAAAAATTGCAAGGCTATGGTCTTGTTCTATTCACTCTGCAAGCAAGGCATTTTTCAATGTGTATTTGTTCATAGAAAAGTACATTTTAAAAATATTTATCTCTGTTTGCACATCTGTGTTGTTGATTTATATATAATATTTGTAAATATTCCTGGAAAAACCTTGCAGACATTTAATATCAAGAACAGATTTATGGAGTTGACATATCATTTTCTGTTAAGGTATTCAAATCTTTAAAATTTGTGCTTAGAGTCTCTAATTTATTAGCAGAGTCTAATGATCATATCTGTAATTTTCCTTTATTTCTTGGCAAAGTAAAAAGTAATGCAACAATGATATTTTATAAAGAATAAAATCCTTTTATGAAATACATTTCTGTAGCTCATTTAAGGGAAACTGTGCATAGAAGTAGAACAGGAATATCTTTCTTATTATGAAGTTATTCAGACCACTTGCAACGTCTGGAAATAGGTCTCTTATCCCCAAGGCAGGACTGATTGAATAATTTAGGCAGGGCTCCTCTTACAGTTACCTGTTGGAAAGATGGAGCTATAAATACTTGCCTTATAAAATTACAGCCTATACATAATGTCCCATATATCATGAAAATAATTTGTAAAATTATTCTAATGTGAATAATATGTCACACTATCAAATGGATTTTACAGACGATTCATTTAGCATCTTTAAACATTTTGAGAAATACTACTTTTTAAAAAATATAGAAACCATATAAGCATTATATCTAGAGAAAATCATACTATGTAGATATTCTCAAAGTACATATTTGTAAATATGCTACAGAGCCTGACTCAATATATTCTCTTAAAATAGTGTCTGCTTTATTTCATTGTAGAAAAAAAAGTTTTCTAGATGTGTTCGCTAGTAAGACAGCAACGGAAAAGTCCTCATTAATTCCCATTAACTGAAACATGTATGAATAGAAAATGCAGTCTTCAAATTTATATGTTTGAAAGCTAGGTAGGTAACTTACGCTAATTAAAAAACTCAAAGAGAAATATAGTTGACCTTTGAACATTGTGGATTTGGAGCTGCACAGGTCCATTTACATGCGGATTTTTTTCCAATAACAATTTCACCTAGCATACCTGCCTTCCCTTCCACCTCCTTCACCTAATCCACCTCCGTGAGAAGACCAACCCCTTCTTTCCCTCTTCCTCCGCATCTGACTGAACATAAATATGACAAAGATGAAGACCTTTATGATGATCCACTTCCTCTTAATTAATAGTAAATATATCTTCTCTTCCTTATGATTTTCTTAATAACATTTTTAACTCTAGCTTACTTTATTTTAAGAATACAGTATATGCTATATATAACATACAAAATATGTGCCAATTTACTGTTTATATTACAAATAAGACTTCCAGTCAACCGTAAGCTATTAGGAGTTAAGTTTTTGGAGACTCATGTTATATGCAGATTTTCAACTGACTGGGGATTGGATTCTCTAACTCCAGCATTGTTCCAGGGTCAACTGTTCATATGAATGTGTCATGCGCATTTCTTTTATTAAGGTTTGTCGAGGAAATTTATGTTTTACTTTGAATGAAACTTATACTAGTTATTCACAATTTTTTATGCTAATAATTCATAACTCCAATGTTTAAATCAAGTATTTTTATACAGATATTAAACTTGTATTAAAGTATTATTACTTAATAGTAATGAAATTATTCAATATGTTTTCTTTTTTGGGTTTTTTTTTTGCTTATCATTGTGAAATATAGAAAATTTTTGATGTATCAATATTTTGTTGTTTTTTAATTGTTGTAAAGTAGAATTACATTCCCACTATAGGTTTAATCATTCCCTTTAATAACTTTATAAAAATACTTTCATAAAATATCATTAATAACCTTTGAATATTAGGGTATTTTTTAGGGGTCACAATTGGTTATTTGAGATTAAAGCCCAGGAACTAAAATACAGCGTCATAAACTCTAAGAAAATTTAGTTTAGTAGATGTCACCAAACTTTTCTTGAAAGTGATTATGTCCGTATATACTCCTGCCAGATATTCACAAGAATTTTAGCTGCTCCACAACAGTGCTTGGAATTGTTATTTATTTAAAAATATTTTTAATATCCCATCCATTCAGGTTGCACTACTTTATTTGGATTTAGATGAAACATCACACTGTGGTTATTGACATTAGGCTTACTGAACAGTTGTCAAGAAACTAAATTACACAACTTGTAAAAGTGAGGAAGTGTGTTCCCAATGAGGTGAACCTTTGTAGAGAAGTCTCTAATGCAGAGTAAGTTCCTAAGTCACTTAGTGCAGAGACTAACTGACCCTCTTGATCTCTTCCCAACTTATCGTGAAATGGTAGCCACACAAAAAGCTATCACATCACATTGCTTTGCATCTTTATTTACCTCACACATTTGCACCTTGGACTTGCACCTCCCAAATAAAATACTTAAAATACTAGTTCTCTAAATCTTGCCTCAGATTCTAATATTTAGAGGACATTGACTAAGACTACTACGTTTTAAACTGCCTCCTTCATAGAAGTGGGGACTGACTAACATGTTTATGTAAGAAAACACTTGACCTATTAGCCACCATCAGCTATAGGGAACTTAACACTATATGTTTACTTACATATGTTTATTCTAGAAATATAAAGTTATACTGATAAACACAAATCAAAGTCTCTAATATTTTAACACTTTTAGAAATTATTATATTTTCATTCATCTTTAATCTATTTTAGGGCCTAGCAATATACTTTACAAATGCTAAATAACCATTAAATATTTTTAGAAGGAATGAATTAATAAGGTTTCATGATCCTGTAAGCAATCCTTTAGGACTCTTTTGTCAATATCTCTATTTATGGTTCCTCTGAGTTCACCATCTCTTAAAAATACTACAGTTTCTACAAAATTATATTTTGCTTTATCTATCTAGCTATCTAATTACCTATGTATCCATTTAGATCAACATCCAAGAGTTAACTGGTTGTACAGAATATTCATCCTCCAGTGAGTGGAATAAGAGAATGACCAATTAGCTTATTGAAGATAGCTCAATTGGAAGACCACACCATGTTTGTATTCCAGAAGATAAATGTATAGTTTTGTTTTTCCATAACCAGAATACATGGTCCAAAAGCAAAGATGTGAAAATAGAGTGAATCCTCTTGCTATTATGCCTAGTAAGTTGCTTAAGAATTTTTTTCCCCAACTCACAACATTACTGGTTTGAGGAGAAAGATCTAACAGGAACACAAAGACGGATCCACTGATGTTCAAGTTGCAGTTTCCACTTGGCCATTTGCCATGTGTAATTCCAATGAAGCCACAGATAAAATGATAATTAGTCTAATGGCTGACATGATCTAACTCAACTGACAAGGGAATATTGGATTACTCATGGAATTCACCTCTTGTACATTTTTCCTTTACTAGTTTTAATCTGTATCCTCTCTTTGCCATACACTGTAACCATAAGGGCAACAGGTTTTTTAGTCCTATAAGTCATTGAGCCCTCCTATCTGACAAAGCAAGGAAATATGTGTATATACTAAACCATGTATATGCACATTTCCACAAATATTTTTGTATTTGCACCTCTGTTAAGCCAAATGTAAATTCATATAGTTCTTTCGCTTCAATCTGCTACCATGTCAATTATTGTAAAATCCTACCCTTATGTTTATACAATCAACCTCGCAACTGAGAGACATTCCCATTATCCACCATTCATTTATTTCATTGTTCAACTCCAGTATACATTTTTAGTTGTTTCAGATTTGTTAACATGCACAACTATGGGAAACTACTTTATCAACTAGTGTTCAGTGCTTATGTAAATGTTCTCGTGCTTTAGTGTTACAGTCTCCATTCATTTCTACATTAGTTAATCTTCCACTCACACCTGCAAGGGTCATGAAGATATCTGTTCAGGATATTCACTTGATAACCTGGTGGGGTTCCTGCAGGTAATACTCATAAAAATGTGGCATTATCTTCTATCTTCTCAGGATAGAACAATTTCTATTTCAATAAAATCAATGGTTTCAACAAAAGTGACACATTTCTTCTTCTCTTCATTATTTATGTTTTTTTCAAATTCCTAGGAAGTGTGATTTCAAAGGACGGTGGCTGCCTAAGTCAGTTACATTCATTAATGTATGTTCTTCCATGAAAAGCAGATAACCAAACTGTTTCTAATATTTCATTACATATCTTAATTCAGTTTGATTCAAAAAGCTTTCAGTAACTACAATTAAATGCCATGTGTTATTTCAGATCCTGGCAATCAAGACATGAGCAAGATTGTATTCATATTAAGATTGTATTACCGGTTCACTGGAAGACCTAGAAGTTGGAGACTGATAGCAGCTCTCTACAACAATGGAAACATCTGAACAATGACTGACCATCACCCTCTTAGTAAACTATATAGCTTATAATTCACTTAATGAACACAGTTTGATTGCACAACTTTATTGTCTAAAGAAAGAATTTGACATCAAAAAGAGTACTCAAAGTACCTTGACCTTTTTATGATTACAACTAACTACACATTTAACATAGCTGAAATTCAATTTTGGAGACTTGGATTTGATAGACATTCAGTATGCTTTCTCATTCAACTATACAGTTTTAAAATAATACATAAATTTAAAAATTTTGTTTTTAAATGCCTGCTTATATACATCTTATGACCTTATGACAAGTAGATATTTCCAACATTTTAAAATTTCTATGATAAGAGCCTTTACCTCCTCTCTATTTGTGAATTCGAGACACTGATTGATGACTATTGAACAAAACACAGAATGAGTAGTTGCCCAACCAAAGATTGTTTACTGATTTGCGAAATGAATGGAACGTTTTTCTTGTGAATTTTGGAAGTGAATCTTTAAAGATAAAGATATTAAATAAAACTAAATACACAGACATGCACACATGGGGAAATGTTGCTGTGCAGATAATATTAATGACAAAATCTGACCTTTAGGATACTGATCTTAGGAGATTGTTTATACTATAGGTCACTGCAAGCAGGCAAAAAAAAAAAAAAGTGAATATAACATATCTTGATAAATGAAAGAAATAACTCTCAAATATCTGACAGCCAGCATCTCCTCATTTTCTTCCAAGGATATGAAAGGAAAGGAATAATTTTGATTTTTAAGGTGAAAAATACTTTATAACTGCTGGTTGTATTCACTCAACCTCCCTTTCTTAGGAAGCACAATGGTGTCTTGGTTCTAGCTTCTTCATGAATTTACTGACATTTCTATTATGACATAGACCAAAGACATCAGCTTAATAAACAACCTTCTGCTGAGTACATGCAAGAGCAACTCTTAATACCCACACACAAATGTTTTTTAAACCACATGATTTATACACATATTCCTAGTTTTTGTTTGTTTGTTCGTTTGTTTTGTTTTGTTTTCTTTTTTGAGATGGAATCTCTGTCACCGAGGCTGGAGTGCACTTGCACTATATCAGCTCACTGCAAGCTCTGCCTCCTGGGTTCACACCATTCTCCTGCCTCAGCCTCCCCAGTAGCTGGGACTACAGACGCCCACCACCATGCTTGGCTAATTTTTGTATTTTTACTAGAGACGGGATTTCACCGTGTTAGCCAGGATGGTCTCAATCTCCTGACTTTGTGATCCGCCCACCTCAACCTCCCAAAGTGCTGGGATTACAGGCGTGAGCCACCAAGCCCGGCACCTAGTTTTCTTTATGAAATGCTTAATCTCAAACCAATAGTCATTGTCTGGGGCCTCAGAAACAGCCAGCATCTGAGCTCCTAAATGAACCAAGCTTCACAGGCCTATGGCTCCTAGGTACAACTTTTTAGTGGCATGAGTCAAAGTGTAATAAAAAAAAATCAAAGTCAGTATTGAAAGGCAAAACTGACAGCACACTCTTTAATTGAATAGAGCTGACAAGGCATTTGAAAGGAATTGTTCATAAATATTTAAAAGGACTCTTAGAGCCATAATTAACCTTGTACTACATTAATTTGACTAATATAGTTTATTTTCTTTCCAATTGAAGAATAATTCATTTACTGAACAAAATAGTTTTGGTTTTGCTGGCTTTAATTTTTTCAGCTTAGTAGTTTAATTTAGCATCTTGTGTCTACCTATGGATTTGTAAATGCTGTTAATTCATCAATAGTAGGTAAATCCAATCTACATACTAAATAAGTTAGAGCTGAAGCAGCTGATTGAAGTCATCAAGTAACTTATTAGTAATTCTTTCCATTCCTTGTTCTTTAATGGGTTGTGTAGGTTTGTTCTTTATTACATTGATAAAATGAAAGCTGATAAGGAAAGTTAGAGATGAATGGCAGTTGAGCACATATATTGGAAATGGAAAGAATAGCAACGGTATGATTTCAGAAGCATTGAAGCAAAGTTATGTCAGATGAATGACACATGGTTGAAACGCAAGTTTACCTATCACATATTTTATTGTAATAATAGTTGCAGAGTTATGCTGACATTCACATTTTGTTTTGTTTTTTTTTTTGGATTTCTGTTTCAATTTTTCTTTCTCTTTAATAGGATGTATTTAACTATTGTATTAGTCCATTCCCTTGCAACTATGAAGACATACTAAAGATTGGGTGATATATAATGAAAAGAGGTTCAAATGACTTACAGTTTGCATGGCTGATGAGGCCTCAGGAAACTTAGATTCATGGTGGAAGACACCTCTTCACAGAGCAGCAGGAGAGAGAATGAGTGCCTAGCGAAGGGAGAACTCCCTTATAAAACCATAGGATCTCATGAGTATTCACTTACTATCATGAGAACAGCATGGGGGAAACCACTCCAATGATTTATTTATCTCCAGCTGGTCCCACTCTTGACACATGGGAATTATTACAATTCAAGGTGATATTTGGGTGACAACACAGAGATTTCACTACTGGCCCCTCCCAAATTTCACCTCTTCACATTTCAAAACACAATCTTGCTTTTTCAACAGTCCTCCGAAGCCTTAACTCATTCCAGAATTAACCCAAAAGTCCAAGTCCAAAGTCTTATCTAAGACAGAGTGTGTCTCTTCCACTTATGAGCCTGTAAAATTTAAAGCAAGTTAGCTACTTCGTAAATGCAATGGGGGTACAGTCATAGGGTAAATACACCCATTCCAAATGGGAGAAATTGACCAAAATGAAGGGGCTACAGGCCCAATGCAAGTCCAAAATTCAGTAGAGCAGTCATTAAAGCTTCAAGTCCCAAAATAATCTCCTTTGACTCCATGTTTCACATCCAGGTCATTCTGATGCAAGGGGTGGGCTCCCATAGCCTTGGGCAGCTCCACCTCTGTGACTTTGCAGGGTACAGCCCCCCTCACAGCTGCTTTCACAGGCTGGCATTGAGTACCTGCAGTTTTTCCAGGTGCAGAGTGAAAACTATAGGTAGATCTATCATTCTGGGGTCTGGAGGAGGGTGGCTGTCTTCTCAAACCTCAACTGGGCAGTGCTTCAGTGGGGACTCTGTGTGGGGGCTCCAATTCTACATTTCCCTTCTGCACTGCCCTAGCAGAGATTCTTCATAAGGGCTTCGCTCCTATAGAAAGTTTGTGCCTGGATATCAAGGCATTTCTATACTTTCTCTGAAATCTAGGCAGAGGTTCCCAAACCTCAGTTCTTGACTTCTGTGCACCCACAGGCTCAACATCACCTGGGATCCACCAAAGGTTGGGGCTTGAACCCTTTGAAGCAATGGCCCAAGCTGTGCCTTGGCCCCTTTTAGCCACAGCTGGAGTTGAAACATCTGGGACACAGGGCACCATGTCCTGAGGCTGTACAGAGCAGGGTGAGCCTAGGCCCAACCCAGGAAGCCATTTTTACCTCCTAGGCCAACGGGTCTGTGATGCAATGGGCTGCCATGAAGGTCTCTGACATACCCTGGAGACATTTCCCGCATTTTCTTAGTGATTAACATTCAGCTCCTCATAACTTATGCAAAATTTTGCACAGAAAATGGGTTTTTCTTTTCTATAGCATCTTCGAGCTGCAGATTTTCCAAACTTTTCCTCTTAAACCCTTTGCCACTCACAAATTTCTTCCACCAGATACCCTAAATCGTCACTCTGAATTTCAAAGTTCCCCAGATATCTAGGACAGGGGCAAAATGACACCAGTCTCTCTGCTAAAACATAGCAAGAGTCACCTTTGCTCCAATTCCCAAGAAGTTCTTCATCTCCATCTGGACGACCTCAGCCTGGACTTCATTGTCAGTAGCACTATCAGCATTTTGATCAAAACCATTTAACAAGTCTCTAGGAAGTTCCAAACTTTCCTACAGCTTCCTGTCTTTTTCTGAGCCCTCCAAACTGTTCCAACCACTGCTTCTTACTCAGTTCCAAGTTGCTTGCACATTTTCAAGTATTTTTATGCCAGCACCCCACTCTCAGTGGTACCAATATACTGGACTTTATAGCCTGGCCTCTTTTCCAGGATTCTTCCTTTAGGGTGGGCTGCCTGCATGTGCAATGTCCTCCTTACTCTTGGGAAGTGAGTATGTGCAGTTCGTTTAGGAAGTTGTATGGTGCCCATCAAGGCTTTCTTCCCTTTTCCGGTGGTGTGCCCTTGGAAAGCCATACTGCTCCATTTTGTCTCTTAATACCCGTGCCCAGGAAGTTGCTTCTCCCTGGTGCAGGTGTTCAAATAGCACTTTAGTGCAACAGGTGTGGACTGTTGGGAAATGGCCTCTCCCTGGTGCTGTCTGCCAATTTATCACTTTTAAAGAGGCAATACAACAATTGCTGAACAATCACCTGATATTCATGGTGGGTGGGGGGAACACTTCTCCTGCCCTGCTTATGCCCGTCTAACTACCTGTAACATTTGGGGGACTATTGGGAAGGCATGATTGATTTTGAAATTTGAAAAGGACATAAGATTTAGGAGGGGCCAGAGGCAAAATGATATAGTTTGTCTCTTTGTCCCCATTCAAATCCTATCTCAAACTGTAATCCCCATGTGTTAAAGGAGGGGCCTGATGGGAGGTGATTGGATCATGTGTGCATTTTCTCCCTTTCTGTTCTTATGATAGTGAGTGAATTCTAACAAGACATGATGGTGTTAGAGTGTGACACATTCCCCCTCACTCTCTCCTCTTCTGCCACTATGTAAGATGTGCTTTGCTTCCCCTTCCACCATGATTGTAAGTTTCCTGAGGCCTCTCCAGCCATGCAGAACCATGAATCAATTAAACCTCTTTTCTTGATAAGCTACCCAGTCTGATAGCTCTTTATAGCAGTGTGAAAACGAGCTAATACAGGGAGTATTTAATAATGGCTTCACTTTAGTGTTTTTAATTGGACCCCAGACTGTCCATGTCTGCACACTGTGTGGATTTTTATTCTTCAGGTCAGTTTCTGCCAAGATAAACTTTCAAATCTTTTGCTTGGAGCTATAATCTGAATGACCTCCAATAATACTGTTGCACCTGAACAACTGGAGGGTTAGGGGTGCTGAGTCCTCCACACAGTCAAAAATCCATGTATAACTTTTGACTTTCACAAAATGTAACTGCCAATAGCTTACTGTTGACTAGAAGCCTTGTCAACAAAACAGACAATAGACACAATTTTGTATGTTATATATGCTATATATTGTATTCTTACAATAAAGTAGGCTAGAGAAATAAAATGTTATTAGGAAAACCTTAAGGAAATATATTTCCTACACATAACTGGTAGTGGATCATTGTATTAGTCCATTCCAAGAAGAAATGGCCAAGACTGGGTGATTTTTAAAGAAAAAGTTTAACGAACTCACTGTTCCACACGGCTGGGAGGCCTCACAATCATGGTGGAAGGTGAAGGATGAGCAAAGTCACGTCTTACATGGCAGCAGGCAAGAAAGCATGTGCAGGTGAACTGTCCTTATAAAACCGTCAGATCTTGTGAGATTTATTCACTATCACAAGAGCAACAAGGGGAAAACTCGCCCCCATGATTCAATTACCTACCACTGGTTCCCTACTATGACATGTGGGGATTATGACAGCTACAATTCAAGATGAGATTTGGATAGGGACACAGGCAAACCGTATCAATCATCATAAAGGTCTTTATCTTTGTTCTATTTACATTCGGAAGGCTGAGGAGAAGGGGGGACGAACAGGAGTCGGTCTTGCTGTCTCAAAGTGGCAGAGGAAGAAGAAAAATCCATGTCTAAATGGACCCACAAGTTTACATCCATTTTGTACTGGGGTGAACTGAGGTTGAGTGGAGAACCAGGATAGCAATCATAGGGTTTAATTTTTAGTATTTTACTTAATTCCTGTCAGACAGTTTTTCTCGCTCACCCTCAGCTATCGTTGGCATTCCTGACTATTGATTTGCACTCACTAGTCGTTTCCAGAGGATAAACGATTCATCTCTTGTTGGTTCTTGAAGACATATTTACCTGTCTCTGTGTGTGGTGGGGTGAGGACAAATCTGGGCCTTTAAATCTTTCCTTGACTGTTACCTACATTCACCCATCACTCTGCCTGAAGTCCCTCCAAATCAGAAATTTCTCCATAGGTTCCTTCTGGAGCCAAGACAGCTTGTTTCATCCTCTACAGGCACTTAACTTTTAGCTTTTTTTGTGCTTACAAGTTATTTGTTGTTTATCTATCTGCTCCTCACATGACAAAAATATGTTGACACTTTACCTTTCCCCTGCTCTTCTGCCACCTCCTTTCCACTATTCTTTTTCTTCATGCATACACTCACACACACACACACACACAAACACCACACATCCACAACTACTGTCATTTTAGATTCTGAAAGAAAGAAGAGTAAAATATACATGTTCGTTTTTCCAATCTTCACTTTCATCTTAGTAAATCTCCATTTTTTCCTTACTTTTCCACACAGAGATTATCAGTGGCCAAATCTAACGATAACCCCTAATTTTCTTTTTATATAATTGAACTTATTTGCCAAAATTCATTTCTTTACTGAGATTCTTTATTCCCCATATGTTTTATAACTCTACTATTTAAGCTTTCTTCATTTTCTATTATCACGACTTTTAAAGTCTTAGCCAGTAGTCCTCCCACATCTGTGGGGAATATGCTCCAAGATTCCCAGTAGATGACTGAAACCAAAAACAATACTGAAGCCTATATACACTATTTTTTTCCCCATACATACATACTTACATAAAGTTTAATTTTCAAATAGGCACAATAAGAGGTTAACAACTATAACTAATAATTAAATAGAACAATTATAAAAAAATACTGTAATAAAAACTTTGTCACTGTGGTCTCTCTTTCTCTCTCAAAGTCCCGTATCCTTCTGTACTCACCTATTGACCACAGGTAACTGTAACCATGGAAAGTGAAACCATGGATAAGGGGGTCCACTTACACCGTTTTTCTCTGACTGCTTCTTTTTTTTATTGACAGAGCAAGAATAAGGAGACTTCAGCATATTTTTTTCAGGTTTTTTATGATATGCTTTTTTTCATAAAACTGTATGACAGCTTGGCATTGCCACTCTTTATTCACAGCCCAAATCTGTAACTAAAACAGAAGCCTTGCTCTATATGCATTGTGCCTAGGCTTTGCCAGATAAAATGTAAAGAAAGCCTACATGATAATTCTTTCTGAAATTCCCTTGTTTCTTTGATTCCAAGAAATTATCTCTTACACTTAATGTTGATGATGTAGAGAAAATTTACTATTTCAGCAAAAGCTAAGCTTGAAAATGGATAAAAGATAGAAAGAGTGCTTTCTCATTTTATCTCAGGAAATAATAATTCCAAAATGCCCAAGCTAGCAATAAAAAATCCAGGTTATTAAAATATTACAAGATTGGTAATATAACTGTATGTACTTTGGAAAATAATAACAAATTTGGATTTCTCGTCAACCATAAAAATGGCCTAATATGTCATACAAAAATACTTTTTAAAATATTTGCTTTAAAATGTATTTTTGAATGCTTTCATTGTCATTGAGAGAATGAGTACAAAGGGAACACAAAAGAAACCTAGATTTATCCTAGATATCCAAACAACAAGAATTTGAATCAAGATTCATCTGCAATGTGACATTAATTTTTGGTACTAAATTAAGATATCACATCTGAATTGAAAGTTAATTTATGTTCACAATGTATGGCTGTCTGATAGATAACAAATATACAATGCACTTATGTTTTAACATTCCTAACCATACATGTCAAATTAATAATCATAACCTAGTACCTACCTACAAGATAACCAGTACCCACAAGAAAGCAAATTATTTTGTAGCAAATGAATGGAATCTAAAACTCAAGAGAGTGGTAACGTCTGAATGTTTTCATGTTTTGTTTACTGATATGGTTTGGCTGTGTCCCCTCCCAAATCTCATCTTGAATTGTAGCTCCCATAATTCCCATGTATTGTGGGAGGGACATGGTGGGAGATATTTGAATCATGATTGCAGTTTCTTCTATACTGTTCTTGTGGTAGTGAATTGGTTTCACGAGATCTGATGTGATCTTGCGATAAGGAGTTTCCTCTTTTGTTTGACTCTCAATCTCTTGGCTAACATCATGTAGGATGTGCCTTTCCTTTTGCCTTCAGTCATGATTGTGAGGCCTCCCCAGCTACATGGAATTGTAAGTCCATTAAATTCTTTTTCTTTATCAATTATCCAGTCTTGGGTATGTCTTTATTAGCAGCATGAGAATGGACTAATATATTTACCAGTTTACATTGTAAGTAATTGTGTTTAAACCTTTAAACCTATTGTATCCTAAATGATGATTATGCACATTCTCAAATGAATTGAAGGGTAAAGACAACATAATAAAGCATGCATCTCAGGTATCTTTTCTGTTCACTTGCGTAGAAATAAGAATTGCAGCACATAGGAAAACTGTTATGGAAAATATGTGAAGAATATGTCAGGCTGAACCTTAGGTAGAAAATAAAGGAATTTTTCAGTGTCATATTTTTACTGGACACCAAACTAATAATTTTAAAAGGTGAAACAGAGTGTAAAACATATTAAATCCTTTTCATTTCATAAAATTAAGTTAATGAAAAAATTATGCCTAAGTTATGATTATTTAAATAACAATGCCTTTTAGTATATGAACTACATCTTAAAATTTATAGTAAATAAAAACATGTCAGTTCTGATTTTCTATTATAGCTACAGAAGTATGATAATTAACACTTAGATATATTCTATGTATCTGAGGCAAACATGTCCATAACATATAGAAATTGGTATGATCAGATTTTCAATTTTTTTTCTTTCTTGGTGTCTAGTGGTTTTCCTTTGTGATTATAATTAACATTTTCCTGATGATTAGTATTGTTTAATGTCTTTTTAGGTGATTACTGGACATTCCTGAATTGCCTTCTTGCAAAATTGTTTAAATTTTTATGGTCATTTCTATTTAATTCATTTTCTCTTTCTTATTGAGGCATAACTGTCCTTATTTTGAATGCAAGTCTTTTGTAACACAAATGAATTGTATATTCTCCGAGTCTGTTCCTGGTCTTTATATATTTATTTACATATATTTTGTCCTTATTTATTTTTGTTGGGTCTTTGGAAAAATAGAGTTTTTATTACATGTATTTACCTTTTTTTAAATTTTTTGTGTCCTAGCTGCAAGTATTTTTATAGATGAAGATTTTTCTCCTATTTTCTTCCAGAGATTGTATAGTTTGAATCAATTTTGAATAATGTTTTCATAGGGTATTCTACCATTTCTGCCCTTTCAGTACTTTTGAAATATATTTCCATTGTTTTCTGGTTATGATTATTTATGTTGATGAATTATCAGTTGATTTTATTGTTGTTTCTGTGACTATAGTGTGCAACTTTCTACTGCTTCTTTTAAAAATTTCTCATATATTAGGTTTGTAGTAATTTTTCTATAATTGGCAGTTCTTTTCATTTCTATGTAATGTCTGTTATTTTTCTCTTGACTTGTCACCTAATTCATTAATCTTTTATTCTGCTTAATTAGGCTGTAAAATTATTCAGAGGTGCTAATTTTAATTATTTTTAACCTCATATCTATAATTGTAATTTGATATTTTATGGTTTGTAGTTCCAGATTAAAATATTATAATTTGAGGGCCTATAATTCATAGTTCTCATAAAGTTTGTATTTAATAACTATAATACATGGATTTTCAGTATATGTTTCTAAATTTTTTTTCTTGTTGAGAACTCCATGTGTATTAATCCACTTTCATGTGCTATAAAGAACTGTCCAAGACATGGTCATTTATAAAGGAAAGAAGTTTAATTGACTCACAGTTCAGCATGGTGGAGAGGCCTCAGGAAACTTGCAATCACGCCAGAAGGTGAAGAAGCAAGGCACCTTCTTCACAAGGCGGCAGGAAGGAGAAGTGTGGAGCAAAGAGGGAGGAGTCCCTTCTAAAACCATCAGATCTTATGAAAACTCACTATCAGAAGAACGGCATAGGGGAAATGGCCCCCAAGATTCAATTACCTCCTGGTCTCCCTTGGCATGGGGGATTATGGAGATTGTGGGGATTACAGTTCAAGATGAGATTTGGGTGGTGACACAAAGCCTAAACATATCATCATGTAATGTAATTGTTTATTGCACTCTAGATGCTGTCTATGGACAATATTAGTGATATTTTGAGCTTCCTATTGATCTTCCTCCAGAGAACATTTAGTTTGCTAATCTCAGTTTAGAAGAGGCATGGAAGATCACCACTAATTTAACTATAGTTTGATTAATTAGAAGCTCCTCCTTGGGTGTAGTTTTTTGGGTGTTGCTTCTTCAGTTTAGAACTTTTTTCTTGCCCAATAGTTACATTCACATATTCTTGAAATTTAAGTCCTAATGGTATCATCAATGTGAAGCTTCTCTTCTCTCCCTGAGATAGATTTAAAAGAATATTTACCTTATTTTTTACTGAACATATTACTTCTCTATATTTCTGCAAATATAATGTACTATTTATATCTTTCTACTGGATTCTAAAGTCTTTGAGAATAGGTAATGTGTCATTTGCTTTTTACAACTGGAGTATTTAGCAAGATTTGTGCAAGAGTATTGGTATTTTAAATATTCTATAAATGTATAAATTTTTATATATTTTAATAAATATTTTTTGCACAGCTATATTATGCTTTGCACATAGGTTTCTGGGGATAGATAGATGAATAAACTCTCCTTTAAAGCTTCTAGTATTTCATATTGTATTATGCTGACAGAGAAATATCTCTTCCTTCACTAAGTGGTACACCATTTGTTGAATGTTTTTAAATATAAATTACTTTTGCACCAGAGAGTGGAAAATGTTGAATTTTCTTGGGAGGGAAATGGTATCAGAAATTATTTCCCAAGGGAATAATTATATGAGCTAAACTAAAATGCTGGGTATATTAGCTATTTTGACAGAAGGGAGAAGACATTATTCAGCAAAAAAATAACACATACAAAAAGATGAAAATGTGAAAGAACACTAGATTTTTTTGAATAACCCTATGGCTAATATGAACTTGAAAGTAAAACAGGGGCCAGATCATTGGAGCATTTCACATCTTAATGATTAAGAATCACCTCTTAACCTGTAATCCCAGCACTTTGGGAGGCCAAGAAGGGCGGATCACGAGGTCAGAAGACTGAGACCATCCTGGCTAACACGGTGAAACCCCGTCTCTACTAAAAAATACAAAAACTAGCTGGGCGAGGTGGCGGGCGCCTGCAGTCCCAGCTACTCAGGAGGCTGAGGCAGGAGAATGGCGTAAACCCGGGAGGCGGAGCTTGCAGTGAGCTGAGATCCGGCCACTACACTCCAGCCTGGGCGACAGAGTGAGACTCCCTCTCAAAACAAACAAACAAACAAACAAAAAAGAATCACCTCTTAATTATTTTGTTAATAGGGCTGCATGGCAGGGGAAAGGCATCATTACATATGCATTTTAAAAATATAATTGTAGTTGTAATATGTAATTGGAGTTATAATATGAATCATGAGGCTACAGAAAGGGCATTGTAGCATTCCTGAAGTGGCAAGTAATGAACCTCTAAAGAAAGTAGGGGGAATGGAGAAGAAAAGATAGGATTAAAATACGTTTGTGATTATTTTTATGATGATTTGTATTAAAGACGCTTAGGGTTTTTTTTTTTTTCTTTTTTTGCATTTCATTGTCACTCAATTAGTGCCACTTTCACACTGAATTTTGATCATTCTGATTGTGATCATGTTCATCCATTCATTCAGTAATTACTTAAACCTTATTATATACAGTTGACTACTATTCCAGTTACTGGGATTAAGTAGTGTATTAAAAAGCAACAAAATTATTTTCTGCTGGCATTGTGTTTATATTTTGGTGGAATGTAAGGAAGTGGTTTGTTAAGGGTGGACATCTTGAAGATGAAATATATTAGGCTGTGTATTAATTCTTGTGATGTCACATTTAGGTAACATTGATGGGTATAATTTTATAATAACTCCTGCTATATTTTGCGTTTTTATTTCTTAATTTCATAAATTTCAACAAATACTTTCTTCTTTGCTTCAGGAAATTAAAAAGTAATTCTCACGAGTAAATGGATAAGATTTAAACAACTAATTAACTTTAGACCAATTGCCAGCGGAGAATAAGGTCTTCTAGTATTGACATGCTGCTAAGAGTTGGCATACTTTTTTCATTTCCCATGGTACATGTCAGAATGCTTCTCACCATGTTCAGAGCTAAATTCTGACAAGTCTGTTTATAAGAAATGACACTAGACACTGCTAGCATATAAAAGAAAATCAAATCTCATATGGAGAAAGGTGCCAATGTCATTTAAGCTAGTATTCAGCTGGACCTGTACCAGGCACTGTTGTTAAAGGTAATTTTGAATTTTTTTAAACCACACATCTTATGGATTTCTTCTGTTCCTAATGCATATTTTAGACTTATGCACAACAATTAGCACTTGTCCCTTTTGATAGACCTAGAATGTAAATGATTAGAATTAATAAAGCAAAACAAAACAAAACTTTGCTAGTTGGTCAACTCTTGCTCTAAGCAACTATCAACATATTATTTCTAATGAAAATTAAAATTTAATGATGAAGAGTGTGTATGAATTTTTAGGTCTTCATTAAAATATTCTACTAAAAGAAATGAACCCAAATAAGCTTTTTACTCCCTTTCTTCTCTGAATAAAATTCAAACCCCACTTTTCAAAAAATAATCATTGCTTGTTACATGAAGATTTTAGACATTAATTTTGAATTTCAAACATATACCAAGAAGGGTTCTTGGAAACTATTAATTGTTTGAAGCTGGTCAGTAACTATGCAGTAGTGTTACGATGAGTATTTACTGCAAAAATGCCTCAAAATGGAAAAGCTCCTTTTGTTATATTCTGCTTAATTTAGTCATACTATGTTCAGTGTAAAATGAGTTCTTATTTTCCCTAGGATCAAATTGAATATCAAAACATATTTTTATAGTTTATTTTCCCTTTGTATATTACTTTGTCAAAATAATGTTGATAGTAATAAAATAAGAATCTATCTCAGCTATAACTTTCTTTCAACTAATAGCTTCTAGGTTACTTTGGTTTGGAGCACTAGTGAATCAGAGAAACAGTAACAAATTTTGGGAATGCATTTTTAGTCTTCTAAAATAATGTTTAGTTACTCACAAATAAAAATAAAAACCAAAGATTTTAGCATCACTAGACAGGAAATGGCATACTGTTTACAAATTAAGTGTAAATAATAATATGATACTTTGCAATTCTATAACATCTAAGGATTTCAAGACTTTTTATAGATATGATTTGCCACAATTTAGTTGTTAGAAGGAATAAAAGATAAAAGTTTAATAATCCATTGATTGAAATGGGCAATAAAGCATGTTTTAATGGAGAAAAAATAGTTGAAATAAAAAAAAAAAAACTAAGTAATTGGGTCCTCTTGGGTGGGTTTTTCTATTATGTTACATTCTGATAGCTTTCCTGTGGTTATTTTCTGTTGTATTTCCTCATGCTATTTCACATGAATTATGAATCATAAATGAAACATTTATATGAATGTTTTACATGTTCGCTTGTTGCATTAGCAGAATTTCTAGACAGTCCTCAGGATCCCTGGGTTATATAATTTTAAGAAATCTGATCATGGTGGCTCACACCTCCCAGCACTTCAGGAGGTTGACATGGGACGGTTGCATAAGCCCAGGAGTTTGAGACTAGCCTGGGAGACATGGTGAGACCCTTTCTCTACAAAGAAAATAAAAATAAAAAGATTATCCAGGTATGGTCCCAGACACTTGGGAGTGTGAGGTAAGAAGATTGCTTGAGTTAAGAAGATTAATTCCAAACTGATCTTGATTACACCCCTTCACTCCAACCTGGATGACAGAGCAAGATGCAATCTTAAAAAGAAAAAAAAAAAAAAAAAAACAAGCAAACAAAAAAGAAAATTCTAAAAATGCCTACATGCCTTACACCAAAGTCTCCTAGTCTTCAACAGGTTTTAAACCCTTGATAAAGTCACTTTCTTTTTATTTGATTCTAGTGGAGAGGATTGTTTCATACATAATTACCCTGGCTGCCTGAAATATGTGAGTCCTTTGTAATTGTGATACTTCTGCTGCCCATTGTTGTCTGAAATTAAGTCTTCATATATGTTTTGAGTTAATAGGAAATAGCTTACTCTTACTATCAGATGGTTTTCTCATATCCAGACCTACCTCTTGTATTTGCAGCACATGGATAAAATTGGAGGTTCACATATGCATACTTAAATATTTAAAATTACAAATAAATGAATGACTATACACAAAATGTGGTCTATCCTAAGTTGAAAAATATACTTTCATAGGAAATACATAGCTCACAATGTAAACAATGCACTGTAATCCTCAACAACCATGTGCAACTGTTGGAAGTATTTTGTTACTTTGTGATTATCATTGGGATCATGTATTGGGGCACAAAAAACAATAAAAGAGGCCATTGACACTATCCAGAAAAAATGTTTTGTCATGCAAGAATCTCTGTCTTGAATATGACCTGAGAAGAAAGATTTGCCATGTTAATAATTTGTCCTTCCTCTTAACAAAACACCTCCCTGCTCAAATCCTGCCACACACCAGTCCCCACACACAGTATCTATTTGCGATTCTGGAAGTAGCCTAAACTGCATTTTGTTTTTTTATCAAAGAAGAAAAGATGAGGAGAGACTATCTCCTTCTTCTGGAATGCATTAATATCTAAAGTATTTAGGGTTGTTGGTTTTGCTATGCCAGACTTGAAGGCTAGATCCTGAGGAATACCTGAAAGTTTTAAAGTCCTAGATTGTGTGTGTGTGTGTGGTGTGTGTGTGTGTGTGTGGTGTGTGTGTGTGTGTGTGTGAGAGAGAGAGAGAGAGAGAGAGAGTTACAACTGAGATACATTCTTTTTTTTATTATTGATCAATATTTTTCTGACAAGGTAATACACAATGGAAAATAAGACAGACTGAGAACATCTAAAGCACAGGTCTCAGGTTACAGGCTCCTCTTGCCTTACAGTGTCACCTACATGGTTCTTTCCTTCAAATGTAGCCCTCTGCACCTCAGTATCACTCCATGCATGGAACAAATGCCCCTTTGGACATTGAAGCTTTTTGTTTAGGTAGGTCTTTTCTATATAATTTACTTATATACTCCTGATAATTTCTCAAAGGCCTTATTGTTCTTCCTTCCAGAACAACCTTCTTTCAACCCTCCCAAACCCCACTCCCACCCACAGCGATCAAACATGTATATGTTTGAACTGGTTCAGACTAACTTTATTATTTATTTATTCATAATTAATTAATACATAATTGAGATAGAGTCTCTGTCACCCACGCTGGAGAGCACCCACACAATCTTGGCTCACTGCAACCTCCATCTCCCAGGTTCAAGGGATTCTCAGATTCTCATGCCTCAGCCTCTAGGAAGCTGGGACTACAGGTGCATGCCACCATGCCCAGCTAATTTTTGTATTTTTAGTAGAGACAGGGTTTCGCTGTGTTGGCCAGGCTGGTCTTAAACTCCTGGCTTGAAGTGATCCACCTGCCTCGGCCTCCCAAAGTGTTGGGATTACACGTGTGAGCCACGGTGTTCAGCCCAGACTAACTTTAGGTTGTTTTCCCACAGACTTTCTGGATTCCATGCAAATGAAGATAGACTACCATTTTAAGTGTTCCTGAACAACCTCTGACTTGTGAGAAGTTTCTCAGATTTTTACACTCACCCCAGCCTTCAGCAAAGGACTCTACTGAGATATATCACCTTATTCTGTAGACTATAGCCAGTGCTTTTGCTCTGGAAGCCTCAGGAATTATTGCCACATATAACTTGAGCACCTTCTCTGTAAGAAAATAACAATATAATGTAAAATTAGATTGCATATGTTATCTTAAATCCTTACGCTAAATGTTGCCATTTTATTTATGGTCATTTCCACACAGAAAAATATGAAAATTACTAGTTATTGCAAACCCTTTGTTTATATGGAAGCATTCATTGACATTTAAATTTGGGGGACATGAATTTTGCTATGTGAGCATTAAATTTAACTGTACTCACTTTCACCTCAAAGTTATTACAACAATCAACTCAACTGGTAATGTTTCTGGAAGAAAGATGTCAAAATTTTTGGATTTTTTCTTATACCGTCTACAAAATATTTTCTACCTAGAGAAAGGGAGAATGATATTAAGTGGGCTGAAATTTATTAAGGAAAGAAATAACAAGAAACACTGTTTGGTCAAGAGATTGTATTTCTAAGATGACATGAGATAAATACATCTTAGTATTAGGAAAGCATTGTTTAGCATTTGGTCTACAAAAAGTAATTACTGTATCTTTTAATCAATATTTACTATTTATCATGTCAAAGAAATTTGCTGGGTCATAATCATAGTAAGCCCATATTTGCAGTAGTATTTTAATTTTTTGATACCTGCTTGCTTTATAGAATATACATTTATAAATATACTCATATATAAATATAAAGAGATATAATTAAGAAGATGAAAGTAAAAAATTATTAAAATATTAATTTCAAGGTTTTGGGGATAAAAGTAATGGCAAATGACTCTTTTCTGCTTCTACATATCCTCTGTATTAATTGGCAGGATGCTATTAATGACTGTCATCTTAGTTTAACAATGAGCAATTAAGTATCACCTAAATTTGACAGAGCATATGGTACCAAAAGCTGTAGCGTGCACTCTAAGAAATGATACAGCTTCTGTTTCTAGTGAGGATAAAAATAAATTTACGTTGAATGTTAATGGAATGTTTTCTGTTTCTTCTATCAGATACTTCTTTCAAGTGTACAATGGATGATATAAATGAATATTTTTCATGCTGCTTAAATTGGATCATTATCTCCTTTCTTCGGATAAAAGGAAATCCAGAAAATATGATGCCAGTTGTCTTAGTCCATTTTGTGTTGCTATAACACTATGCCCTAGGCTACAGAATTTATAAAGGTTTATTTGGCTTATGATCCTACTGGCTGGAAAGACCAAGACTGAGCAGCTGCTTCTAGTGAGGACCTTAGGCTACTTCCTCTCATGGCAGAAAGCAAAAGAAGACCGTATGTTGAGAGAGGAAACAAAGGATGAAAACTAGGGAAGCCAGACTCTTTTTAACAACCCTCTGTCATGGACACTAATTCGTTTCTCGAAGAGCAAGAACATATTTCAACCCCATAGGAGGGTTTTAACTTATTTATGAGGGATCCACTCCCATGACCCAAACACCTTCTCCAGGGGCCCACTCCCAATACTGCCACATTGGGGATCATGTTTCAATATGAGTTTTAGATGAGACAAACAATATTCAAACCATAGCAATCAACAAATCACTTTTAATTTCAAATTATACAATAATTTTGAATAATTTTAGTTAAAAATTAGCCAGTTTCTATGAATTTAACATTACTACAATGAACCTATTAATAGTACTGTGTTTTGAAATATTGCTAATTTTGATTTACGAAAAGATATTTCAGGCTGAACCTTCTTTGGAGATACTTTATTTAGAATGCTAATTATTCTTACCACCAAATATTTTAATTAGGATTCAAGAGATACATTTCAAATAAGAACTTGGGCAATTTTAATTTCTAAAGCTTAAAATTATTAAGCTGTATGTTTTTAATATTATTTATAGCATTAATCTGCAATACAACTGTAATAATTTATTTACTTATGTATTTTTAAAGTCACCAAAATCATTGTTTAATGAATTATAATCTACTACACTGAAGTGATTGCTCTACTGTGTCATCCAGATTCCTCTATTATTAAGAGTGAGCAACTGTTAGCAGGCATCTACCAAGTCACTCCTGGAATGGTCCTTAGACAAATAGAACCTTTTTTTATTGAAACTCACACCCCAAGAGCCAGTTTGATGCTAATGATTGATCAATTCATGAGTACAAAAACCTGGCATCCCTCCAATTACAGATAACCTTGTAGAAACATTTCATAGTAATAGCTTTCTGTGGGGTTGCCTGAGGTCTTTGTTGAGACTGCATTGCAGCCCAAATTCTCCCTTTGTTGATTCCTGCTTTTCCCTTTCCTCAATGTTGTTCATCATAACAAACATCCATCACACTGAACTACAAAAGAGATTGCTTTCCAAATTGTATATTCCGCAACATTTACTCCATGGTGAAAAGAGGTAATATATACTTTTAAATTATTGTTCATTAAAATTCAATAAAACTTTCAATTTCAGACAAGATGGTATAATCAGAATACTGTTTATCTTCTCAGAAATAAAAAATGCATACATACCAAATATATGTAGTGATTGTGCTCCCACCAAGGCCATGAGAGAAACTACTGTGTCCTCACTGTGAGAATCTTGCAGACTTCCTGAAGAAGCCCAAGAAAGTTGTGTGGCTTTCTGAACACTGAGACCCTCAGGATTTTCTCTCCTGCATGAGTCCATATTTAGATGCTACCAGTTCATCAAAATTGTCATTAAATATTTGTGGCTCTGGTGCTTTTGCTACAGGTAACCAGATTTCAGTTGCTGCACATCTCTGGATGTGCATATCTTCCTACATATATAATTATAAGAAGGAAAATAGAATATATCAAAGTAAAATTGTATCTCTTGTCTAGCTTGAGTGATTAAAGGTGATCTTTATTTTTCTTTTTATTCTTGATACATTTAAAACATTTTTTACAATATTTTTATAGTAAGTAAATTATCCTAAATTTCATTGAATACAATATTAGAACTGATGAAGGGAATTCAATGTTTCACCACTATTAACAAAAATCACAAGACTCTATACTTCATTTAGTGGTAGATAAAAGTAGTTACCAAATTGCATATTCCCTTTCTCTCAGAATCTCATTTTCTATTACAGTCACATCACAGAATCCAGTCCTGGGTTCATTGGATGCCAAGTGTGCAGTAATTTAGTCAGATCATCAAATGAGAATTCATCAGTATTTGGTTAGAATAAATGGAATGTCAAAAATAGGGACTGAAAAGTGAAAAAGGAGCAGTAAAAGCCATAAATAATGTTTTAATAAAGATAGGAGAATAGAAGGTCTAAGGAGAGTAGACATGTAAGGCTATTAAAAGAAAGATATTAAAATAAGAAAAAAGGATATCTTGTTTAGTTACTGATTTGAACAAACCAAAACTAAAAAATAATTATATATATGAAAATTTAGAATTGAAGATCTCTATCTTGATTATATTAAGAAAATATTTTGTTTTTCATAAATATGGTAGTTATATTTTAGTGATATGTGCTTACAGATAACATGATATTTGGGGCTTACTTTAAAGCAATCCAGTGGGTTGGAAATATAGATTAAGCAAGAGAGTTGTTTATAATTATACTGTCTATGTTTATGTATTTCAATAATCAGTTAAATAAATAATAAAGGAGCAAAGAAAATACATGATTATAATAGTGAGCATCTACAATAAAGGAGAACTTTACATTAATTAGAAGACTCAGGGTGACCTTCAGGCTTGTCCTGTGCTCTTAAGCATAGACTTCATTTTCCCACTGCAAATTCTTAGGCAAGTTCTCTTCTATCTGCTTTGATTTTCTCATCTGCAAAGAGTGGTTCATTCTTTTAGAACATAGTGTAAAGTTATTAAGTGAGGAGAATAGTTTTGAAATGTGTAGCATAGTAACCACTATGTATAAAGAACTTCATATGTATTATTAGCTATTAAAATTACTTGATTGAATGGTGGCTAAAATAAACTAACTGTAGCTTCATTTATTGTTTGTAAGAATCAAAAGGAATATATTATTTAGATTTTATTTTTTCTATTAATTCAGTTAAGCTGATAGAGTGTATTGCAGCTATTGCTACTCCCTAGATATTGAGCTAAGCTTGGGTTTAGAAACTAAAAACAAACATGACACAGTCCAGGTTTACCCATTTTGAGAACTTTAGGATCTAGGGGTGAGAGAGAAGGATAACCAGGTAGAGGGAGGAAGAGATACTTTAAACACACAAAAAGTAATGATAAATTGTTAAAATAATAGATATAGTAGTTATCCTGATTTGATCATTATACAAATGTATGTATGTATTGAACATCACATTGTACCTCATAAATATGTACTATGATTACGTCAATTATAAATTAAAAGTTAAATAGTAAGGAAACAAAAGTACAGTTTTAGTGACTTTCTCATGTTAAAGGAATTCACTAGTGTCAAGGATAAGAATATAAATTTCCTAAATCCAGATTTCCCAAAATATGGGTCTTTGCTCTTTTTTGTGTGTTACACTGTCTGCCACGCTATTTTTTCCGAAAAGCAAGCTGGAATGGGCAGAAGAAAAATCTACCCAAACAATAAATGGCTATGTATGCACATTTTTCCAAATGAATTGGATCTGTGATGTCAGTGGCTTTGTTTTTGTTTCTCACTATTGATTTTATAGTTTGGACAGCCCTGAACCTTAAGTAGATGAATAATAAATATTTATTGTATTATTGAATAAATGAATGAATGAGATATATGCATTTTACTAGACTTTGAGATAATTCATTGTTGTGTATGTTAATACACAGAAAACATTATTCTTCTGTTGTTTGTTTTCTTCATAATAACAATATATATTTAAAAGTTAAATAAAATTATAATACAAACGTAGCATTTAGCTAGTTTGTAATAATTTGTTTAAAAATAGAGCTATTCTAGCTCAAGGGAAAGACCTCATAATTGATGATGCACTCACAATCTGAACTCCAAATAAAATTTTAAATTATGTATATAAAATATATTGCTTGCTGTTTATGTTTTTTACCACTTTAAACCATTTCACAGTAAGAATTATTACTGTAGTATTAATTAAGAATTATCACTTAAGTAAAAATAAGTCACATTTGTTTCTCTTAATTATAGAGATAGGATATGAAAATGGTTCACAATCATTTAAATCTTTACACAGAGACACACTTTCAATTTTAGAAGCCTTAATTTTTTAACAAGATGAGAATTGATGTTTTGAGAGATTTCTAGAAGATAAATTCACTTTCGTTCAGAAATTGGAGATGCAGATGACACACAAGCAAGAATTTTAAATAATATTTTGTATTTTTATTGCAATGTATTTTAACTTATATATGTAGTTAACTCCTTTCTCACGCTCACAGTTTTTTGTTTGTTTGTTTGTATATTTGTTTTGCATTTATTTACTCTGAGCCTGAATTTTTCATCGAGCACTTGCTAAAGAACTGTTGTGAGCCAATATTATTCTTGCTCTCTCACATATGTAGGAAGAAGCCTTAAGAAAGATTTATTAGAAAAAATATGACTGTAGAAATACAAGGCATGATTTGTGTTTATGGTGAGAAGTTGAAAAGGAAAAGATGTAGGGTATATTCCTGAGGATTCTACAACCCTATCTGATCAGGCTGACAGCTCTGACCTTCCATTTGTACAGAGTAAGAAGGTTTCTAATTGTTTGCCGATCACTTAGCAATTGATAGTGCCATTTTCCTTGGGCAGCCCATTTGCCAATCGATATTTTCTGGCAGAGTCAAAGCTTAGGAAGACATAATGAGAGTAAATGAAGTGTCTCCATTAATAGACAAATCCCACAAGCAGAAACGGTGAGACTAGAGAGTCAAGAAATTTTGTTTATTCCACAAACAAGTACTAAGTTTATTATCTTTGAAACCATCAAGGATACAGGCACTTAAAGGTATTCGCACTTCAATTATTACTATTAAGCATATTTCTTCACTGCCTTGCTTTTATGTAAGGATAATTATTAAAGTAATATATTTAAAATAAGCCATTAAGTAATAGCTCTTTTAATTTGAGAAAGAAATTTTGTAAGCATTCAAGTAATAACGAACAATTAAATTTTATTGAAAGATGTATTTAATAAAGACAGATTTATAGGTTTTAGTTTTTTAAAAAAAAATTTCTTACACTCTCAATCACTATTTGTCATAGTACTTGCTGATTTCATCCTTTCTTTTCTACTAAAGCATGAAAATTCAAGTAGGTTGGCTATATGGGGATGATGAAAATTCTTCATACATAACACTCTTCCAATGCATTGTTTTTTCATCCATAATGCAACTCTTAAGGGCCTCTGATCTATCACAATGGCTGTCAAAATGATTGATGAAGCTGCTGTTAAGAAATATTTAGACGCTTGGGTCTCTAGTTTTGTGGCAAAGGGCAATAGAAAGCCTTGTGAACGTGACTAAACTACATTTCTGGTGGATCAAAAAGGCTAGTTTTTATACAAAATAATTATTAGGTAAAGTATTATTCAAAAGTAATTTTTAGCAGAAAACATTGTTTTAAATTGGTCTAGGCCTAAGTGTTGCATGATGCATCATAGCTGAATCATTTAGGAGACATTTAAAGACAACATGAACAAAAGTCTCTTCAAGGATCAATGTTAAGAATCTAGGTGTTCTCGGTGAAACCCCGTCTCTACTAAAAAATACAAAAAACTAGCCGGGCGAGGTGGTGGGCGCCTGTAGTCCCAGCTGCTCGGGAGGCTGAGGCAGGAGAATGGCGTGAACCCGGGAGGCGGAGCTTGCAGTGAGCCGAGATCCGGCCACAGCACTCCAGCTGGGCGACAGAGCGAGACTCCGTCTCAAAAAAAAAAAAAAAAAAGAATCTAGGTGTTCTATTTATACTCCAAAGTTAGGTTTAAATTTATATAAACATCAGTTACTTGTATTATGATATCTTTTTGCTTCATCTTCCTTCTAATTTTCTAGAACTTATGCATAGAGATAAGACATTGATTTCTCAAACTAATTTATCCATTGTTAGTTAGCTTGTAGCAAGAACATTAATGGGCTATGGGAGCCAGATAAAGCAATCTTCATTCTACCATATACCCAGCGAGTCTGTATTTGCTTATCTTTAAATGGGGCTAATAATAATTAAATCCCATAATTACTGAGAATTTCAAGGCAATAATTCATTAAATAGGTCAAACAGACTTAACAGATATTAATTTTCCTTTCACTATAGATTTACCTCAAAATATAATGGATTTGAAGAAAAATACAAATGATATGTTGTAGAATTTGTTTAGAAGAAACAAAAGAAAATTTGCAACAGTGGAGTTTGGCAAAATAATTTTGAAAACAAGAGCTATTCTATAAATTGATACTAATCATGATTCATTGCCCCCCAAAATAAATAAGAATAGAAAACTTAATTAATCAAAGAAATAAGCAAAAACCTAATTAAAAAAAAAATTTCTTGAAAAGATTCCTAACATGAAAATGAGAAAATGAATAATTTTAAAAAGACAATCCATTGAACCCTTCGATCAATTACAAAAAAAATTTGCTAATTTAGAAATTAAAGAATCATGTTGATATTGCACAATAAATGAGCACCATTGACATTTTCTATCTTTGAACCCTTCGATCAATTACAAAAATAATTTGCTAATTTAGAAATTAAAGAATCATCTTGATATTGCACAATAAATGAGCACCACTGACATTTTCTTTTTTTTTTTTTTGAGACGGAGTCTTGCTCTGTCGCCGGGGCTGGAGTGCAGTGGCCGGATCTCAGCTCACTGCAAGCTCCGCCTCCCGGGTTCACGCCATTCTCCTGCCTCAGCCTCCCGAGTAGCTGGGACTACAGACGCCCGCCACCTCGCCCGGCTAGTTTTTTGTATTTTTTAGTAGAGACGGGGTTTCAGTGTTCGCCAGGATGGTCTCGATCTCCTGACCTCGTGATCCGCCCGTCTCGGCCTCCCAAAGTGCTGGGATTACAGGCTTGAGCCACCGCCCCCGGCCTGACATTTTCTATCTTCTGCTCTTTGTGCTTTTCTTTTGACACACTTAGAATGCTTATGTTATTATGTACACATCAGAACACAAGCTGCAGGAGGGTGGGCAGTTTTGTCTGTTTACAATTGTGCCTCATGTACCTGAAACAATGCCTGATACATAGTGGAGTCTCAGAAAATATTTCTGAACATTTTTTAAGAAAGAAGCGAAGTTCTCATCACACACAGAAAAATGATAAATCTTAGAGGCAATGGATATACAAAATACCCTGAATTTATTATTTATACATTGTGTCCACGTACCAAAACATCACACTGTACTCCACAGTGTGTACAATTATCATATGTCAAGTAATTAAAAATAAAAATTAAAAGAAATAAGTAAAGAATAAGTGAAAGAAAAATGAACAAATAAATGAACGGACAAACCAGATACTTTCCAATAGCAAGCTGCACTTTTCACTCTGTTAAAAGTTAAATAGGTGTCATCAATTGTACAGAAATAGACATTATTATTAACCCTCCTCCACAGGGGAGGGAACTGGGCATTAAAACTTCATAAAACGAAACCACATCTCTTGGTCGGGCGTGGTGGTTCACGCCTGTAATCCCAGCACTTTGGGAGCCGAGGCGGGCGAATCACGAGGTCAGGAGATCCAGACCATCCTGGCTAACACGGTGAAACCCCGTCTCTACTAAAAATACAAAAAAAAAAAAAAAAAAAAATTAGCCGGGTGTGGGGGCTGGCGCCTTTAGTCCCAGCTACTCGGGAGGCGGAGGCAGGAGAATGGCGTGAACCCGGGAAGCGGAGCTTGCAGTGAGCCAAGATCGCGCCACTGCACTCCAGCCTCGGAGACAGAGCGAGACTCTGTCTCAAAAAAAAAAAAAGGAAATCATATCTCTGTTAAATGACAAAGTCAAAACAGAAATCCACACCATAAGACTCAGGAGGTCTTGCTTTATTCTATTGTGTCCCAACTACTGGATAAATTCTAGACTTATTGATTGTATTTTATTGCTATTTCAATTATTGTTAATTTCAGCTTTAATATCTATAATTTTCCTCTTTGAGTCCATGGATTATATTTAACATTTTCTTTATAACTCTTTAATTTGAGCATTTATTTATGTTTACTCTTTTGTGACTAATATTGTAAACCAGAAACCCAAAAAGGCAATTTTTGTGGAAAACACAGTTTGCCTTTGTTATACTGATTTCTTAGACTAATATTTAATTTCTAGAGGGGCTAGACATTTTTAAAACTTTAGGTATTTATTTTGCAGTTATATTTCTGTATGAATTACACTTAGATATATTTGTGTTTTATATAAACATAAATCATTTTATGTTTCAAGGATATATGAAATAAACATATATTCTCTTTTCTTTCCTATGATATAAATATATACAGCTCAATAATGACAAGATTTGATAATTCAATGCACTCATATCATTAAGATAATGATTGATCTTCTTTCATCTTTTCTTACAATTTGTGATTTCCTTTTGTTTTCTTTTTCAGGTGTTTGGTTTATGTATTTGCTATTTTATCCTTTATTATTTGAATTTTTATTGTTAGATTTTAAATTTTTAGTTTATTTATTATAAATAACAAGAAAAAAATACAATTCTACTCACATCTATTTTAAGATGAGATGAGCTCCCTTTTAATTATTCCCTTAATTCCACTATTTCCCAATTTTGTACATATAATGTAAGAATTTAGATTCACATTTTTAATCCTGGTAATTTTTTCATGTAATAGCTATGCATTTCTACTAAGGTTCCTAACCACTTAAATATGTTTACTTAGCTCTAACTATGCTTTACTCTTTTCCTCCCACATTGCCAACCCTTTGCATCATAACTTTCCTGTGTGTCACTTTCAAATTTCAATATTTTATTGGAATAAATATCTATAAATTCACCTTGCCATATTTTGGAATACATACTTAAAACTTTAGTATTCTTTTATAATAAAATAGAATAACTCTACACATAATTTTTACCAAATCAGGTTTCTAACTCTAATAGTTGAGGCTATAGGATGTTAATATTAAAATTATGAAATTTTTAGGTTGGAATCAATCATTATTATATATATTTTTAGTGAAATATTTTATGTTGGATTCTGGTACCCTTTTCTTTATTAATGTTTATGTGAGTTTTTTTTTTTTTTCTTACTGCATTGTATTTTTCTCTTCTTTCATTTGCTCAGAACATTAGCAGTTATCTATTAGATTTTGTTTGTTTTTATTATTATTATTTTTATTATACTTTAAGTTCTAGGGTACATGTGCACAATGTGCAGGTTTGTTACATATGTACACATGTGCCATGTTGGTGTGCTGGACCCACTAAGTCTTCATTTACATTAGATATTTCTCCTAATGCTATCCCTCCCCCTGCCCTGCATCCCACGACATGCCCCGGTTATCCTAAATATATATGCACCCAATACAGGAGCACCCAGATTCATAAAGCATGTCCTTGGAGACCTAAAAAGAGACTTAGGCTCCCACACAATAATAATGGTGACTTTAACACCCCGTTGTCAACATTAGACAGATAAACAAGACAGAAAGTTAACAAGGATATCCAGGACTTGAACTCAGTTCTGCACCAAGTGGACCCAATAGACATCTACAGAACTCTCCACATCAAATCAACAGAATATACATTCTTCTCAGCACCACATCGCACCAAAATTGACCACATAGCTGGAAGTAAAGCACTCCTTAGCAAATGTAAAAGAACAGAAATTATAAAAAAAACTATCTCTCAGACGACAGTGCAATCACATTAGAACTCAGGATTAAGAAACTCACTCAAAACCACACAACTATGTGGAAACTGAACAACTGATCCCTGAATGACTACTGAGTAGATAACAAAATGAAGACAGAAATAAAGATGTCCTTTGAAACCAATGAGAACAAAGACACAACATACCAGAATCTCTGGGACACATTTAAAGCAGTGTGTAGAGGGAAATTTATAGCACTAAATGCCCACAAGAGAAAGCAGGAAAGATCTAAAATTGACACACTAACATCACAATGAAAAGAACTAGAGAAACAAGAGCAAACACATTCAAAAGCTAGCAGAAGGCAAGAAATAACTAAGATCAGAGCAGAACTGAAAGAGATAGAGACACAAAAAAAACCTTCAAAAAAATCAATCAATCCAGGAGCTGGTTTTTTGAAAAGATCAACACAATTGATAGACCGATAGCAAGACTAATAAAGAAGAAAAGAGAGTAGAGTCAAATAGATGGAATAAAAATAATAAGGGGGATATCACCTTTGATGTGACAGAAATACAAACTACCATCAGAGAATATTATAAACACTTCTACGCAAATAAACTAGAAAATCTAGAAGAAATGGATAAATTCCTGGATGCATACACCCTTCAAGGACTAAACCAGGAAGAAGTTGAATCCCTGAATAGATCAATAATAGGCTCTGAAATTGAGGCAATAATTAATAGCCTACCAACCAAAAAAAGTCCAGGACCAGACGGATTCACAGCCGAATTCTAACAGAAGTACGAAGAAGAGCTGGTACCATCCCTCCTGAAACTATTTCAATCAATACAAAAAGATGAAATCCTCCCTAACTCATTTTATGGGGCCAGCATCATTCTGATACCAAAGTCTGGCAGAGATACAACAACAAAAAAAGAATTTTAGACCAATATCACTGATGTGCATCGGTGCAAAAATCCTTAATAAAATACTCGCAAATGGAATCCAGCAGCACATCAAAAAGCTTATCCACCACGATCAAGTTGGCTTCATCACTGGGATGCAAGACTGGTTCAACATAGGCAAATCAGTAAACATAATCCATCATATAAACAGAACCAATGACAAAAACCACGTGATTATCTCAATAGATGCAGAAAAGGCCTTCAACAAAATTCAGCACTTCATGCTAAAAACTCTCAATAAACTAGGTATTGATGGAACATATCTCAAAATGGTAAGAGCTATTTATGACAAACCCATAGCCAATATCATACTGAATGGGCAAAAACTGGAAGCATTCCGTTTGAAAACTGATACAAGACAGGGATGCCCTATCTTACCTCTCCTATTCAACATAGTGTTGAAAGTTCTGACCAGGGCCATCAGGCAAGAGAAAGAAATCAAGGGTATTCAATTAGGAAAAGATGAAGTCAAATTTTCCCTGTTTGCAGATGACACAATTGTATATTTAGAAAACCCCATCGTCTCAGCCCAAAATCTCCTTAAGCTGATAAGCAACTTCAGCAAAGTCTCAGGATACAAAATCAATGTGAAAAATCACAAACATCCCTATACACCAATAACAGACAGAGAGAGAAATCATGAGTGAACTCCCATTCACAATTGCTTCAAAGAGAATAAAATACCTAGGAATCCAACTTATAAGAGATGTGAAGGAACTCTTCAAGGAGAATTGCAAACCACTGCTCAAAGAAATAAAAGAGGAGACAAACAAATGGAAGAACATTCCATGCTCATGGATAGCAAGAATCAATATTGTGAAAATGGCCATATTGCCCAAGGTAATTTATAGATTCAATGCCATCCCCATCAAGCTATCAATGTCTTTCTTCACAGAACAGGAAAAATACTACCTTAAAGTTTATATGGAACCAAAAAAGAGCCCGCATTGCCAAGACAATCCTAAGCCAAAAGAACAAAGCTGGAGGCATCACACTACCCGACTTCAAACTATACTACAAGGCTACAGTAACCAAAACAGCATGGTACTGCTAACAAAACAGAGATATAGACCAATGGAACAGAATAGAGCCTCAGAAATAACACCACACATCTACAGCCATCTGATCTTTGACAAACCTGACAAAAACAGGAAATGGGGAAATGATTCCCTATTTAATAAGTGGTGCTGGGAAAACTGGCTAGCCATATGCAGAAAGCTAAAACTGAATCCCTTCTTCACATCTTATACAAAAATTAATTCAAGATGGATTAAAGACTTAAATGCCAGAACTAAAACCATAAAAACCCTCGAAGAAAACCTAGGCAATACCATTCAGGACACAGACATTGGCAAGGACTTCATGACTAAAATACCAAAAGCAATGGCAACAAATGACAAAATTGACAAATGGGATCTAATTAAACTAAAGAGCTTCTGCACAGCAAAATAAACCACCATCACAGTTAACAGGTAACCTACAGAATGAGAGAAAAATTTTACAATCTACATGTCTGATAAAGGGCTCATATATAGAATCTACAAAGAACTTAATAAATTTACAAGAAAAAAATCAAACAACCTCATCAAAATTGGACGAAGGATATGAACAGACACTTCTCAAAAGAAGAGATTTATGCAGCCAACAGACACATGAAAAAATGCTCAGAGAAATGCAAATCAAAACCACAAAGATTACCATCTCACACCAGTTAGAATGGCAATCATTAAAAAGTCAGGAAACAACAGATGCTGGAGAGGATGTGGAGAAATACGAACACTTTTACACTGTTGATGGGACTGTAAACTAGTCAACCATTGTGGAAGACAGTGTGGTGATTATTCCAGGATCTAGAACTACAAATACCATTTGACCCAGCGATCCCATTACTGGGTATATACCCAAAGGATTATAAATCATGCTACTATAAAGACACTTGCACACGTATGTTGATTGTGGCACTATTCACAATAACAAAGACTTGAAACCAACCCAAATGTCCATTAATGATAGACTAGATTAAGAAAATGTGGCACACATATACCATGGAATACTATGCAGCCATAAAAAAGGATGAGTTCATGTCCTTTGTAGGGACATGGATGAAGCTGGAAACCATGATTCTGAGCAAACCACTGCAAGGACAGAAAGCCAAACGCCGCATGTTCTCACTCGTAAGTGGGAATAGTAGATATTTTTCAAATGCTCACAAGTACTGCCATCCCTTCCTGCTTTGTCCATACTCCCCCACTCTCACTCCCACTGACTCCCTGTGATTATTTTCACTAAAATGAGCATACTTTACCTGATAATCAAGATTTGTAAAATGAATTTGTTTTCTTTCTCTCTCAAATCACTCCATTTGAAATTTCCTCTCTATCTTTCACTTCACTGACTACCACAAACCCTCATATTTGATAACCAAAATTATTTCTAGTTTCTGCTTAAATTTCTGGGGTCCCATTCTTCTCACTAATATGTTAGTGCTTTTAGTGAACAACATAAACACATGCACAGAAGTGAACTGCAATATTTGATTAAAACAGATTAATAATAAATGTATAAGCCCCTCTGTTTCCTAGTCAGCCCTCCTTCTTATATGTAGCTTTTAAATATCCACATTCTCTATTCTGTCATTCTCATGAAGGCAAGAAAACTGTCTACATTATCCAAAAGCCAACATATAGTACAGTGCCATCAATACAACAGATACTTCATAACCAATTAATGAATGATTAAATAACTTTAAGTTTTTTAATGCTCTAATAGCATTTAAAACTCTTGTAAGCATGTCATCCACATTGCCTCCATATGCACAATAGATACAAGATGAGAAATTAAAGTGAATCATGCTTCACAAAGCTAAAAATAAAACAGTCATTTTCAGTATTGGATACTTGCAATGCTTCTTGAATTTTATATGCACAAATATAATATATAGAATATATATACACACGCATTATATATGTGTCTATATAAATATTATACATATATATATAGAAAGAGAAGCCATTTGATTTTCTTTCTATTTTTACTAAGAATTTTACATAATTTAAATGTAATGCTTAGTCGATTACATGCTGAATTATGCACCATGTTTATTATGTATTTATTCAGCATTTTGAATCCGGGTCTTATTAGGGGCATATAACAGAGTAACTGATTTCTGGACTTTACCAATTTAGGTAAATGTGTCTGACCCCAGCTCATCAAAGAACCTGTGAATTTCTGCCAGGTTTCCATGATGACCAATGTTTTCCTCAAACTCAATTTTCTTTTAGAGAATGTCCTTCAACAAACACCAGGAAACTTATTAGACAGAGCTGAAGCTTTTTTGCAAAGTATGAAATATGTATATACAGTATATGCATATAGAAGAGTTAAATTATTCTATGTAGAGGGATGTGGATTCCATTTAGAGTTATAGTTACCATAGGACAACTTGGGTCAGGTTTTCACTTGGTTGATTCCTCTTACAAATTTAAATACTGAATTGCACAAAATGTGTAGCTTTGCTCCAAATGGGGTGGATATTATTTAAAATATTAAAAATAGAACTACTACATGATCCAGCAATCACACTGCTGGCTGTAGATCGAAAGGATATTAAATTGGCGTTTCAAAGAGATATCTGCACTCCCATGTTCATTGCAGCATTATTTGCAGCAGGCAAGCTAGGGACTCAACATAAGTAGCCACCAACATATCAATAGATAAAGAAGATGCCCTTTAATATACATAATATAATACTATTCAGCCTTAATAAAGAAGGAAATCATGTCATATGTGACAGTATGAATGAGCCTGGGGGAAATTACACTAAGTAAAATAAACTAGGTGCAGAAAAACAAATACCACATGATCTCACTTACATGTGGAATCTTAAAAAGTTGACCACATAGAAAGAGACAGTAAAATGGTATTTATGAGATGCTGGAGATTGGAGGGATTGGGAAGATGTTGACAAAAAAGACACACAATTTCATTTAAATAGAAAGAATAAGTTCAAGAAGTCTACTGTACATCACAGTGACTACAGTCAGTAACAATATACTGTATATATGAAAATTGCTAAGAGAGGAGATTTTATGTTCTCCAAACCAAAAATTGATATGTACCTTAATGCCTATATTAAATAGCTTGATTTAGCCATTCCACAGTGAATACATCTATTGAACATCATATTGTACACCATAAATATTTATGATTTTTACTTGTAAATTTAAAGATAAATTAACATAAGAGGAACAATTCACGCATTATTTTTCCTGTGTGTACGTTCACATAAACTAATCAGGATTCTGCAAGTATACACCTACATAGCATTTGTCTGTGTGTGTCTTTGTGTTTGCACAAGAAAACTTTCAATTGTAATGATTTATTTTAAAATGTTATTAATTAGTAAGGTTATAGAAACAATAGAATAAGCACCGTAGGCTTTGGTAAATTTGGGCAACAGGGCAGAAATATTAGTGTAAGAAAAAATGTAAAGAATAGAGCAGATAAGTGGCCTTAGGGTAAAAATCATTGCAACATAAACTTAAGAGAAACTTTATCTAGGAGAAAAGTAATTTAGATTTATGAACAACAACATCTCAGAGAGCTATGATATGAACAATTAAAAATAAATAAGATAATTTTAATATGACTTAGTAGTTATGATTGATTTTCCAGAGCTTCTGTTGACAATACATAATCAATTTAGAATCAAATTTAAAATAAGTTTATAATCTTCTTTTAATGGATTTTGATATCTCAGGCAACACAATGATATAAGAATATTAAAATGTGCCCCATCTCTGTGTAATCAACAAATCTTCTTTTTAAAATAGGTTAACTTCAAGACTTCTAAGACGACTTAGCAGTGCTGAATCTGTAGAATTTCCAATGCATATCAGCTATTATTATATATATATATATATATATATATATATATATATATAGGTTCATTATACATTTCGTTTCCAGATTATCAACACTGATGTCATCCAACCAAATGAAAAGTTCATCATTTAACAATAGATTAAACGAAAAAGTATACATCAAAACTTTAGGAGAAGTACAACAAAATCTTGTTCAGAAAATGATGGAGGGCCGGGCACGGTGGCTCACGCCTGTAATCCCAGCACTTTGGGAAGCCGAGGCAGACAGATCACCTGAGGTCGGGAGTTCGAGACCAGCCTGACCAACGTGGAGAAATCATGTCTCTACTAAAAATACAAAATTAGCCAGGCGTGATAGCTCATGCCTGTAATCCCAGCTATTCGGGAGGCTGAGGCTGGGAATTGCTTGAATCCGGGAGGCGGAGGTTGCGGCGAGCCGAGATGACGCCACCGCACTCAAGCCTGGGAATCAAGAGCGAAACTCCATCTCCAAAAAAAAAAAAAAAAAAGAAATGATGGAAAAACATGTACATTATAGGTTCAAGAAGTTAATATTCTACAATGATTGATTTTTAAAAGAGTTTGAATCAATATTGCAATCAAGTAAATAAAATAGAATAAACATTTGTATTAGCTATATTATGTAAAAACAATTTCTTTAATTAATATTATGACCCTGAATTTTATAGGTTTTATTTTATTTGACAAAATAGCTAACTTTGGTAATTCACTGTTAATTCTCTTTAAGAGTTAATGAATGAATCACTTCTGCATATATACAGATGGCACTAGAAAGCTTTTGAACTCATTTATACTTTTTAATTAATATTCACTCGTCATAAAAATTGGAGTCATATGATTTTATTACAGTTGAATTGTATGCAAATGTGCATACACCTTAAGATGCATGGCAACTTTCTCTATTTTAAAAATGGTTTTACCCTCAAGAAAAATATTGTGATTTATATAGCAAGAGAAATTCAGAGCTTAACTTTAATAAATTAAAATTTCTATAAAACCTTTATCATTTTGCAAATTTCCACCTTATAAAGCATCACATACGGAATGCATAGGTCTTCCAAAAACATGCTCATCATAATACTAACTAGATATCATATATAATAATTCCATAAACTTATAAATATTTGTGACTCATCATTTATCTCTTTCTTTGAACTGAGCAGAAAGAAGTGAGATAGCCTGTTTACTCCATATTCCACATATGCATAGCCTTCCCCACTAACAGAATTTCACACCAGAGTGATACATTTGTTAAAATAAGTAAACCTACATGGACACAACAAGATCACTCAAGGCCCACAGTTTGTATTAGGTTCACTCTTGGTTTTGTATATTCTATGAATTTGGGAAAATGAATAATGATGTGTATCCACCATTGTAGTATCATAGAGAGTATTTTCAAAGCCCTAAAAATCCTTTGTGCTCCACTTACTCATGCCTCCTTCCCCCTTAACCTCTGGCAGTTATTCATCTTTTCACTGTCTCCATAGTTTTGTCTTTTCCATAATTTCATTTAATTAGAATCTTACAGTATGAAGCCTTTTCAGACTGGTTTCTTTTATTTTATCATATGCATTTAAGGTCTTTCCAAATTTTTTGATAGCTTGATAACTCATTTCTTTTTAGTCTTGAATAACATTCAATTGTCTAGATATACCACAGTTTATTCATCTATTCACCTACTTAGGGACATCTTGGTTGCTTCCAAATTTTGGCAATTATAAATGAAGACACAAAAACACTTCTGTGGAGATTTGTGTGTGGTCAGAGGTTTTCAATTCATTTGGAAAACTAGCAAAGAATACAATTGTTGGATCATATGGTAAGAATATACTTGGTTTTATAAGAAACTGCCAAACTTGATACCATATTATCATTTCACCAGCAATTAATTAGAGTTCCTAATGCTCCACATTCTTGTCAGCATGGGGTTCTATAAGTGTTTTGTATTTTGGCCATTCTCACAGGTGTGGTTTTAGGTCTTTTGCCCAATTGTAAATTGGGTTACTCATTTTATCACTGTTGCATTGTGAAAGTTCTTTTGCATATTTGTTTACAAGAGTCCTTTATTACTTGTATTTTCGCAAATATTTTCTTCTAGTCTGTTGCTTGTCTTCTCATTCTTTTGATAGTGTCTCTTAGAAGAAGAGTTTTTAATATTTATAAAGCTCAGTTTACAAATTATTTCATTGATCATGTATTTGGTGTTTTATCTAAAAAGTCATTACTGTATCCAAGACCATCCAAAACCCAAGGTTTTCTTCTATGTTATCTTCCAGAAACGTTATAATTTTGCACTTTACATTAGGTCTATAACTCATTTTGAGGCAGTTTCTGTGAAGGGTGTAAAGTTTGTGTTTAGATTTTCTTTTGGGAGGTGGGGGCATGTGGATTACTATGTTTCCTGCACCAATTGATGAAAAGACTATTTTGCTCCATTGATTGGTCAACTGATCTTTGACTAAACAGTAAAGGCAATACAACGGCAATGTGGTTATGTGGGTCTATTTTCTGGACTAACTCTTTTGTGTAGTGATTTATTTATCTATTTTTTTCTTTAATACATCATTGTCTGGATTATTGTAGCTTTATAGTAAGTCTTGAAGTCAGATAGAGTCAGTAGTCTGAATTTTTTCTTTTCCTCCAATATTAAATTGGCTATTCTGTGTCTTTCATGTCTTCATCTAAACATTAGAATCAGTTTGGCAATATCCACAAAACGACCTTCTGGTTGTCAATTAGAATTCATTGGATCTATATTTTAATTTGAGAAGAATTGATATCTTAGTAATATTGAGTCTTTTATCCATGAACATGCAATATCTCTCTATTTAGTTATTCTTTTATTACTTTGATTAGACTTTTAGTTTTCCTTATATAGATATTGTACACATTTTATTCAGATTTATGCCTAAGTGTTTCATTTGAGGGTTAAATCTAATTTCAGATTATACTTTTTGTTGCTGCTACATAGGAAACTGGTTGACTTTTGCATAAATTAATATTATATCCTGAAACTTGATATAAGTGTTTATTAGTTCCAAGAGGTTTGTTTTTTGTCAATGTTTGGAGGTTTTCTGCATAGACAATCATGACCTCTGCAGACTGAGACAGTTCTATTTCTACCTTCCCAATGTATATACCTTTTACTTCAGCCTCTTGTCTTACTGTATGAGTTAGGACTTCTAGTCAGATATAAAAAGGAGTGATAAAATTTGATATCTTTTCTTGTTCCTGATCTTAACAGAAAAGCTTCAAGTTTCCCACAGTTAAGTATGTAGTTTTTTGTAGATGTTCTTTATCATGCTAAGGAAGTTCTCCTCTGTTTTTCAGTTTGTTGAGAGTTTTTCTTATAGTGGCATTGGAACAAGTATCTTTCGAAGTTAAGGACGAAGACATTACAATCATAAGAATCCATGAGCCCTTAAAAATTCTTCAAGTTTCTTCGGGATAATCTATCCTTCACTTTGAAGAACAATGGGCTGGAAATATCTGTAACAACAGAGCAAGAAGAGAAGGAAAAGGTTGGAAAGTTGAATTTCTATGATTTGGTGGAGCAAGGATGCATTTTTTTCTTAATCAAGTCGACCTTGCAGAGTGAAGTGAAGCTTGAGTCACGTTTAAAAGATTTTTCATGAGATGGTATCTTATGAGGTAAGTTGATCTCAGTAGAAACAGAATATTGATTTATTTTGTGATGACATTGTCGAGGGAGATAAATCCCAATCAGATTGTCAAAAGTAGATAAACTACATTCAGCAGAACACTTTAAAATCTTACATAATAAAGCTCCAGGCATCTGCAACACATAGACAGCAGGGAAGTCAGATTCAGCAATGTTATTTTTTAAATAACTTGCCATTTTCCTTTAATGCACCATTATTCCCTTCCTTGACTATTAAAAACCAGAATGCAGATAAAATGGGGTGAGAAAACTAAAGCTTTGGGAGCAAAAAATTTAAATGCACCCCATTCCAAATGAGGTGATATTCAGGCCTAAGCTTTCGGGATCAGAGAGGCATTGAAGGAGGTATGAAATGGCCTGGTGATCTTGAGTGTGTACACGAAACACTTTAATAGCTGTGAAGTAGCCTATTTCATTACCTGAAAGAAATAAAAATACAATGAGATATATTGTAGATACTGATAAATAATGGGAATGGAAGATCCAACAAAGGGTACCTGAAATAGTGACTTAAGAAGGAAAGCAGTAACCACTTCGTACCCCCTAGGTCACAACCTACTCAATAGCATGATTTCATAAATATGACAAAATAATTTGTTCACGTCAAAACATTACATGTGTTATAATAAATATGGGCTGGCATCCTTTCTACACATTGCTTATTCTAAAAGTAAATCAAAGGTGAATGCTGTCCACACAGGATATGTAGTTTAATAGAGGAGGCAGATGATAAACACAAGCATGATATATTCTATGATGCACTTGGGGAAACTACAATGGTTCTAGCTATTTTTAGCATAATTTCTATAGTGTTCTTTGTCTTCAAATTATAAAATTGAAAAAAGTCCTAAAATCATACATTTTAAATATGAAAAAGAATAAACATGTACACTAACAAAAGAAATATTGCAAATAAAGGAGAAAAAGAATAAAAACACAAGAAAAAATTATCAAGACATAAGTAACTTGCAATTGGCAAAGGAAACCCAGATGACTAACAGGAATGAGAAGAGAAGATATATTTAAATATGTATCCATAACTTATATTAAAAATACGAATTAAAACAACAGTGAGATAGTGGTTTGTATTCAATAGGCAAATTTTCAAAACTGAGTAACACCAAATTTTGGAGACAATCTGGAGAAAAGGGAATTTTCACACTCTGTCTTTGTAACAAGATATTTCCTAGAAATAAGTTTAGGATGAAAAATCATCAGAATAACTTTTAAGAATTACTAAATTTGACACTTGCTTTCTTCATTCTTAAAATAGAACTCAGAAATCTCAATTTGTAAGTGACTCCAAGTAGTTTATATGTGCATCAAAGATGAAATTATTCATTGTCTTTAACTATAGGTAATTATACAAATTACTACAGAATTAGGCATGGAATAGATCAAATGAGACTGAAAATAACAAATGCTGTGAATAAATAAATTTTTTAAAGTAGGAAGAATCTGAAATACAGAAGAATGGGTAATTCACAATAGTGTTCACTATTTTTTAATGAATATTTTGTTATTATCCTCTTTCTGTTTTCCACTTCTGAGACATTTGGGTTTGCTATATAATCTGCATGAGCAAAAGTATGACATATGTCTTTAGGCGTATACACATTTAAAATATTCTCATTCATCATAATTTTTTACACTCTAATAATTTTATTTAAGTATCTTAATGCTTGTATTCATCTTCTTTAATAATTTTTCTAATGAAGTATCTGAAGTGATATCATTGCTGTTTCTATATGTATTGTTTTTTTCCTCCAAAGACAGTAAATATTTTAGGAGCATAAAATTATTCCTGTGGCATTAAGATAACATTGTGAAAATCTAGTTCTTCCAAATAGAGATTTAGAATATTTACTTTCTCTAAATCCCATTATCTTGATAGTGTGAAGCCAATATGAGTTCTAGTACACTCAAGAGATAGTTTACCTTTCTCACTGTTAAGATTTTAGAAATCAAGGACATTTTCTTTCTAATTATTCTGAATTATTTCAATCATTTCATTGAATGCATGATTTTGAATGTTTTCATATTTAGTAATGCAGTTCATTTTTGTGTTAAAAGAATAAATTTTGGCATGTAAAAAATTCACTTTTTGTAAAATGTTCCAGTAACAGATATGTTTAGCTATATTATTTAGCTGTATTATTTTGTCAGCAGGGAGTGCTAAATTGCTTACAGGAGATTAAAGTCAAGGAGTTCACAGAAATGGGTCTTGACAACTAAAATGTTTTCTAATAGACTTGATATATTCTGAAATTGTTTATGAGACTGATTTGTGCCTTAGGCACTGTGCTTTTACAGAAAATAAGGTCAATACATAACTCAAAAAGTTTTGCAACTCAACCTACTTAGTTTCCTGTCTTTCTGCCCTTGTTATTCATTAAACTATTTAAGCAACTATATATTATTTTACTCCCTACTCAACTTCCCCATTTGATCAGTTTTAGGGCTATTTTGTTGTTGTGGATGAAAACCAGTAATTGGAGTAATCCATTAGGGGCGGGACTATGGAGAATATATTGAACTTTGTTTAGAGTTTGATTTTTCTGTTTACTATGCTTGTGAAATTGACCAATACAATATTTTTCAGAACTTCAGTTTTCTTATCTGCATAGAAAAATTAACAAAAACATCAAAGACAACTTGTATATACAAGGAAAACATGTATTACATAAACTTTAAAATGCTGTTCAAACAGGAAGTATTATTTAACACACAGTGAAGTATCATACAGGTTATCAAGCCCAGATACCTAGAAATCTTCATTTTCAGTCAGCTTCCACATTAGTCTATGCAAAAGTCCTCGTTCATATCCACGTCTCTCATCCCACAATTGATCTCAAGCCACACACCACTTCTTTCTCTCTTCATCTCTTCTACCTCTATCTCTATCTTTCTCTATCTCTATCATCTCACTCCACTGTACCTGCCTTAGTCCAGGACCACAACTAGTAGAAAAACCTCTGAACAGGTTTCTGGCTTTTACTTATAACACTAAAATAGGCTCCACACAAAAGTCAGAACGATTTTTTGAAATGTAGATCAGGTCATTCCATTGCCTGGCTTAATGCTGTAATAAAAATCAAATACCTGACTGTGCTTTTCATTGCCCTTTGGGACTTTACATTGGTCTGGACTTGTAATTGCTTAGAGGTGCCCTCTCGGGTTCCAGCCACACCTGCTTCCTTGGCGTACCCAATAGACAGTAGGCATATGATATACATATTTCTTTTTTTTTTTTTGAGACAGAGTCTCGCTCTGTCGCCCAGGCTGGAGTGCAGTGGCCAGATCTCAGCTCACTGCAAGCTCCGCCTCCCGGGTTTACGCCATTCTCTCGCCTCAGCCTCCCGAGTAGCTGGGACTATAGGCGCCCGCCATCTCGCCCGGCTAATTTTTTGTATTTTTTTTAGTAGAGACGGGGTTTCACCGTGTTAGCCAGGATGGTCTCGATCTCCTGACCTCGTGATCCGCCCGTCTCGGCCTCCCAAAGTGCTGGGATTACAGGCTTGAGCCACCGCGCCCGGCCATGATATACATATTTCAACTGAATAAGTGAAGTAACATCTCATAAATTGAAAGAAAGTGGATTGTGCCTATAAATATCTTAATCACAAGTTACCAGGTATGTAAAAAACGCATAGAGAAAATTCATGAATAAGAATTTTATTATCCAAATGAAATGATCAAAGACATACACACACGTGTACATATATATGTGTACACAACTACACATACAAATGCTGATACTCTTCAAGGAGCTCAGAGTAAAAGGGAAAGCACACTGCAAAGCAAGTATGTGTGATCAGATTTGTTATTGACTGAAGGAACCTTTGGAAATGCAGAGGATAATATTAATGAGAGGATATGACAAAAATAACTCGAGAGAGAGAGAAATAGAGAACAACACAGACAGCAAGAGAAAGAAAGAGAGAGAGAGAGAGAAAAGAAACTGGAAGGATGGAGTTCAAAAGTTAAATTTGTTCTTAGGATGAGTACATTATAAAAGCATCATCCTAGGAGACCTGAATTCTAAATATGACTCTACCACTCACTTGTTCTATGATTTTGGTCATTTGCTTTTCCTCTTGGTCTTAAATTAGGAAAATTGGAGACATTAATTATTAAAGTTTCACTTTAACATGTGAAGCTCAATATTTTCTTTTCTGATAATTACAGGTGGGGAGGAAAGTTTAATGTGGATGTGGGCATGCTAAGAGAGTAATCGAGTAGTGTTTTTTGTTTGTTTTTGTTGTTGTTGTTGTTGTTTGTTTTGAGAGGGAGTCTTGCTCTGTCGCCCAGGTTGGAGTGCAGTGATGTGATTTGCTCACTGCAACCTCTGCCTCCCAAGTTGAAGTGTTTCTCCTGCCTCGGCCTCCCAAATAACTGGGACTACGGTATGCTCCAGCACACCCAGCTAATTTTTGTATTTTTAGTAGAGACAGGATTTTACCATGTTGGCTAAGCTGGAAGAGAGTAGATTTTAATTGTTCTTTTCACACACACACAAAAATGTATACGAGGTAATGGATATGTTAATTAGCTCAATTTAGCCCTTCTTCACTGTTTAAATATTTCAGAACAACATAGTGTATCCTATAAATACATATAATTGTTATGTGTAAATTAAGAAAATAATTAAGAATAAAAAACTTGAAAAAATATGGAGGTGGGCATCCCTCACTTCTTTCTAGTAGCTTCTGTTTAGCTGTCCCCCTCTCAATTGTGCTGAGAAGTTCTCTTGTCACAGGGAACACCATGGGGTGTTGCTGTTTGGTTTGGTTTTACAACTTCTCTGAGGACTGTGGCAGAGACATCACTATGTGCTCAACCAGAATGTTCTCAGGCTCCACACACAAGAAGACCACATTTTCCAGCCACCTCCCTCCAACTGGGCCCATTATTTTTTTAAATAGACTTTATTTATGCATTTGTTTATTTATTTTGAGCACTTTCAGGTTCACCGAAAAGCTGAACAGAAAGTATAGAAAGGATAACCATTTGTGTAAGATTTTTAATCTAGGAATTGGTGACTTTCACCATTGTGGATAATTTTTAATCTTCTTTTTGTTTTGTTTCTTTTTTGCATATTCCATTACACTCTTTCTGGAACCCAGATTAAAAGTATGTTATATTGCTTTATCTTTAATTTCTCTTGATCTTTCTTTCAAAATCTTTGTTTCTTTAGCTCTCTGAGATACATTCTAGGTAATTTCCATGGATTTAACTTTATGTCAATCAATTCTTTCTTTATCTGAATATAATTAGCGGTAAATGTTATCTAATATTCACTAGATTTTAAATGTTTAAAATATTTAGGCTTATGTATCTAATTTCTAGAAGTTCTATTTAGTACTTTTAAAAACTAGTTGGTCAATTTTGAGAATCTCTTGCTCTTTAATCATGCATTTTACATGCCTTTAATTTCAAACAAATAAAATTTAGATATATTTACTGTAATTCAAAAATTTAAAATGACTACAATTTGTAGGAGGCCTTTTTGTAACTGCTATATTTGTTCAAGGTAGATGTGCTTTCCTGTGTTTTTAATGTGAACTAATAATCTTTGGAAATTTATCTCTGGGAATTATTTGAGGCCTATAGTTAGAGCACAATTGTTTTGGGCTAGTTTTTGCTAGGTGTCTGAGGATTTGCTTTGAGTGCTCTTAGGCACATTTTAAGAGCCCCAGTAAACACCTGTTTGTTTTTTTGTATTTGTTTTTGTCTCCTACTGCCAACATGAATAAGCACATGCATTATTTAATAACTGCTAAATCCAACACAGTAGAATGGATGGATGGCTCCAAGTTTATGCTGGCTTCAGCAGTTATTTATCTATTTGAATGTGTATTGCTACTAATTTCTGATTTCTAATGGCTTTTCTCATTTTTTTCCACCTCTCAACTATTTGTGGCTTTTGTTCTGAACCAGTAATGTATTTCCAGCATCCCGCTGTGGAAATATACCTAGGTCAGTATTAGGGGATCCAGGTAGATTGGTATTTTAAAGGCTTTTAAGAATGAACTCAAATTAGGAAAGCAGATTGTGGGTAAAAACACAAATGTTCTCTAATTCTAGCAGTTATCTTTTATACACATACACACCTTTTGCCACTGTCCGTGTGTGTTTTTTTTGTCTGTATCAGCATGAATACTAAATATTATTTATTAAAAAGTATTCATTTTTTGAAGCTGACATTGTGTTTTGTCTCCTTGGTTTTCCTTAAGTATGTTTTCTTCTTTGATAGCTCCATAAATATTTCTGATGACACTGAATTAATATAAACTCTTTTGCATAAATATGATGCATTATATACAATGCCTCCAGAATATTAATAAGTGTTTCATGTTAATTTCATTAACTTTTATTTTATTTCCTGTGTGTATGTGTGTATGTGCGTATTTAGATAAATACAAAGTTGTGGGACACCAAAAAAATTAATTTATGTGAGGAAATTCAATTAGAATTACAGAGCATTTTATTTCAATTTGCATACCATAAATAGTAATGAGTATATATGCATGTATGTGAATTTTTATATAAATATATCATGGCAATTGTTTCAAGTCTATTTCCTTTGCTAATGTATGGAATAAATTTACCCATTTAGTATAGATTTTTAAAGATATAAACACTCCGTATTAAATATCTTGTTTGTAAATAAATGTTTCTCAAAATTTTAACTATTTTGCTTCTATAAAGAAGCTCTCCTATACATAATGCAAATTAGTTTTCTGGGCTACAATTTTTTAAAATATGCTTTTGCATATTTTTCACCACAGTATTGTAAACAAGAGGTAACTTGCAAGGTGGTTAATTATAATCTTGCTCCAAATAAAAGGATTATTTCAAAATAATATAATATATTTGTGTCTAGGTCCATATGGCTTTTCATAAAAAAGAAGTGCCAAGGGAAAATATGCTCCTTTTGCCTTCAGAATGTGAGACCTCAAAGGAAGATACTGTTTGCATAAAATGCATGACAATTCTCATCAATGAAAAATGTATGAATTTAGTAAAAATTAAAATGCATCTTGAAAAGTGTCTTCTATGGCTGTCTGTAAAGTCAGAGTGAATTTGACTACATTTTAAAGGCTACAGGCAGAAAAATAGTTGATAGTGTTAGCATTTGGTCTTCCTGTTCTCAAATCTCTATGATGTTTATTTGATAAATGGGGAAATAAAAGGAGCAATTTCTGAAAATATTGTATTATATTACTTTATGATCTAAGGTTGAACATATTTTAATCATTGAATTGATATCAATAGGTAAGTTTGTGAGGATGCAATTATTTCTATTAAAAGTGCTATACTGATATATATTAAGACAGAAAGATAAAAATGAAGGAGGGATAATATATCAAAAAGTACAGGTAGATGAGATCACAAAGGCTGGCCCTGAGTAATGAAATAGATGGTGTGTGCTTTCTCTTACTCACTTCAATTAAGTAGTCAGTGTTTAGTTGTACTTTGAGTTTTGAGTCAATGGAATCTATTAGTTCAGAGATAGGTTGTATTTATTTACTCAAAAGATTAGAGGTTAGATGTTTAAGAAGGTAAAAATTCACAAATATGAAAATTTAATACAATATTCAGCAACTGTTCACATGATAGTTAATGTTTAAGTTTTTAACTTAAATTTAAGTTAATTTGCTTAGTTAATTTTTTGTTTGTTCGTTTGTTTATAATCATACTTTGTTCAAGTATTGACACCAGATACTGCTATCATGGAATATCCATTATCTTTTCATCTAATTATTTTATCCATTGATAAATTTGTTTGAGTCAATTCTTTCCAGAGTTGCACAACTGTGAGTTCTTTTTTATTTCCATAATTTCTTTTGGATTGTTAATGAGAATTATCTATAAAAAAGAAATGTTTCTCATAAGGCTGAAATATAATTGACAATAGAAAGATAGAATAATATTAGACAAAGATTACTTTTGAGACATGATCTTGCTCTACTAATAGGGCAATAATAGCTTATTGCAGCCTCAAACTCCTGCTACCATGCTATGCTAATTAAAAAAAAAGAAAAAGAAAATTGTAGAGTCTCCATATGTTGTCCAGGACTGGACTCAAACCCCTGAGCATAAGCAATCCTGTTGCCTTGGCTGGCTTCCCAAAGTTCTGGGATTATAGGTCTGAACCCCTCTGACCTTCCTACTTTTTCCTTTTAACTGGCCAATTTATAGAATAAAGAATTCAGGTTCTAGTAAAATAGCTTAAAATGACCTGTTATTGTGGCTTCTTTTTTTTCTATTGTTATCATGGTAGGATCATAGATTTTTATTTATGCAATCTATTTGTATTCATTACATTCACAATTATTTGGTGCTTAACTGGCTCACCTTCAGCACTAAACACCACTTTCTTCTTTAGCACGATTCCATGAATCTTTGCTTTTGGGCACAGCAGAGTCCCAAGCTTCTCTTGCGTATTTTTCTCCCTCAGACCTAGAATATTATTTAGACATGACAATTCAAGCATTAGATGTGTCCTGTCCATTGACACTGGGTTGCAATTTCATCTAAATTCAATGGACAAAGCCAAAAATTTGTGTATACATATATATATAGTATATATATATATAATATATAGACAGCATGTATATAATATTAGAGTATATATATTATATATAAGGTGTCCTTTCCACATATATTTTATATATATAGTATATATATAGCATCCTTTCCAATTTATATCTAATGATATAATTTAAATGCCTGATTATACAATTGCATAAATTATGTCATGCTGCATATTTTGTTTGATGAAAGATTAAATGTTCTTATAATTCTATGAAATACATGTTTACCTTTAAAATAATGTCACTATACCTTCACTACTAAATTTTTTTGCAAGTATTTAGCCTCATACTACATTTTTCTAAAAATATGCAATCAAAATTCAGTGTCTAAGATTACTTGTTTATCTCCATTTGTTTTCAAATTTTAGGAATTAAATTTTCCCTTTTAATTTTTATTTTACATTTTAAGTGTCTGTAAATTTTCAAGGCAAAATTATATGATAAGATATATTTTAAAACCTGTATAAGTACATAGAAATCTTTTCACTCCTTTTTTTCTAGTTGTATAATATGTCATTAAGTGGCTATGTCATAGTTTCTTCACAGTGCTCTACAAGTAGACTTTACATTTCCTTGAAAACTTTTGCTATGACAAATAAGCTTTCATGAAAAAACAGGCATACACATTTCATATTTCTCTAGTGCAAAAGTGGAATTGATTTGAAATGTAGAATATCTATTCAGATTACTTTCTGTTGCATTTATTCCCATATAAATTTCTGTCAGCAATTTGGAACAGTGTGCAGTCACCCAGAGCCATTCAAAGAGTAAACATACTGCTATACTTCTGTACTGTTTCCAAGCTGGTGAGATATGGAATTCTGACATCATTTAAATTTTCAATAAAGTTCAACATATCATTGTAGGATATTTTCATTTCTTGTTTGTGTATTGTTAATTTATATATTTTGCCAACTTTCCTATCCATTTGTTGGTCTTTATCCTCTTTTAGGAACTGTTTGCACATTGGCAATATTAGTCTTTGTCTGTGATACAAGTTGAAAGTGTCTTCCCTTCAGTCAATAATTTTTCTTTTACTTTTATTATGTTTTTCTTCTTCTTCTTTCTTTTTTTTTTTTTTTTGTGCAAAGTGAGTTTTGTGGTGGTCCAATAATCAGTTCTTTATTTCACAGCTTTAGGGCTTTTTCATCCAAAGAAATGTTTTTCCTGCTCCTGGGTTATAAAAAAAATTCATTTATATTTTCATTTATTTTAAGCACGATTAAGTGTGATTTTATTATTTTTATATTTAAAGACTACTGGAACCTATCCTAGTATAGTATCTGAATTTATATTCAAAAGTATATTTTCCAAATGATAGTCATTTATTACAATGCAATTAACTACAAAGTTCATACTGTTTCTTACATTTTTACACATATTACATCAATATCTTCATTTTTAAAACACTTTTTCATAAATGTGCCTATCTATGTATATGTTGGTACACACTCTCTTAAGTATAAAGCTTTATAAACTATTTTTAGCTTCTTATAGGGCAAAACTCCTTTCTCTCATTAATTTTCCTTTTGGAAGTGTCCTGGCTATTTTTAGCTAATTATTTTGTGATTAACTTTCTTGTCTCAGAAAAAAAAAAAAAATGATAAAGGTATTTTTACTGGGATCATACTAGACTATAATTAACTTAGAGGTTACCACTATTTTTATATTGCTATATAGGACACATCCTTTTTTATCCAACCTCTGCAATGAGGTTATATCTTACACTTATGATGCATTTATTTTCATCTGTTACATTGTGCATTCCATCTGATAGCCTGGGTTGATTTTATTTTTTATTTTACATCCATAAAGTTCAGAGTTACATAGGTTTTGGCAAATGCATATAACCATGAATCAACCATCCTGGTTCTATTCTTAACAGTTATGTCATCTTAAAAATTCCCCTAGGTATCCTCTTTGTAATCAACCACTCTCTCTTCACAGAAATTCTGGGAACTACCAGTATGCTCTCTGTCCCTATAGTTTTGCCTTTTACAGAGTGTCATATGAATGGAATCATACAAAATACAGCTATTTAGGTCTGACTTCATTTAATTGGCAACATTTATTTTAACAACCATTCATATTGTTGCATGAATCAGTAGCTAATCCCTTTTTATTGCTCAATGCTATTTCATTGTACCACAATTGATCTATTCACCTGTTAAAAGTAATCTTGGGATTGGACACAGTGGCTCATGCTTGTAATCCCAGTGCTTTGGGAAATTGAGGAAGGAGGATTGCTTGAGGCCAGGAATTTGAGACTAGGAGTTTGAGACCAGCCAGGGCAATATAATGAGATCCTATCTCTAAATAATAATAATAATAATAATAATAATAATAATCTGGACATGGTGGCACACACCTGTCGTCCCTCCTACTTGGGAGGTTGAGGCAGGAAGATCTCTTGAGCACAGGAGTTCGAGGCTGCCATGAATGAATGATCACACCATTGCCTTTCAGAGAGAGAGAGAGATATATATATATATATATTTTTTTTTTTTTTTTTGGAGATGGAGTCTCACTCTGTCATCCAGGCTGGAGTACAGTGGCACAACCTCGGCTCACTGCAACTCCTCCTCTCAGGTTCAAGTGATTCTCCTGCCTCAGCCTCTCAAGTAGCTGGGCTATAGGCTAGTACCACAGCTGACTAATTTTTTTTTTTTTTTTGTATTGTTAGTAGAGACGGAGCTTCACAGTGTTAACCAGGATGGTCTCAATCTCCTGACCTCATGATCCACCTGCCTTGGCCTCCCAAAGTGCTGGGATTACAGCGTGAGCCATCGCGCCCAGCCCTGGCTTTTGCACAACGTGGGGAATGTAGTTAATAGTAGTATAGTCTACGTTTCAAAATCACTGAGAGAAAACTGCAAATATTCTCAAAACAGAAAATGGTAAAAATTTGAGGTGATTGATATGCTAATTAGCTAGATTCCATTATTCCACATTGTATTTATGTCATAGCATCACTTTGTACCCCATAAATATATACTAATTTGTCAATTTATAAAAAATTAATAAAAATAAAATACAATTGAAGCAATAAAAAGATATTTCAGCATAGTGATGGAAAACTATAACAAAAAATTAAATAAAAATAATGGTACTCAAAAGCACAGTAACAGAAATTAAGTATATGTTTCTTATGAACCATTTATTCTTAAAGATATAAATCATTCGCATGTATCTTTTTTGTAAGTCTATGCATATAATTTTGAACTATTAATAGTAGAGAACACTAAATGGAACAGCTTAACATTGTCTAGTGAATTTTACTCTGGAAAGTACAATATATTAGAATATATTTTGAAGCAAAAAATAATAGTATATTCTAACGGTAATACTAAGTTGGCCTTTAAGCATAATAAGTAATTTCTCACAACCATTTATAGATTGTACCTAACCAACATTTGATTGATGAAAATTAGACCTCTTCGTTGCCCCAAATCTAAAACTTTAATAGAGATAATTCACATTATAAATTTTTTTCTTCTTTACTTAGTGAGTAGCAAATAAATTAGTGCAGTATACCAGGTGAATATGTCAACCCAAGTAATGAGCATAATGTTCTTAGTCATGTGTCTATGAAGTAGGCCTGTAATTTGGGTTTATCAAAAATATATTATTTTTTAATTGTACCTTAAGTTCGAGGGTATATGTGCACAACGTGCAGGTTTGTTACATATGTATACATGTACCACGTTGGTGTGCTGCATCCATTAACTCATCATTTACATTAGGTATATCTCCTAATGCTATCCCTCCCCCTTCTCCCCACACCAAGACAGGCCCCGGTGTGTGATGTTCCCCAGCCTGTGTCCAAGTGTTCTCATTGTTCAATTCCCACCTATGAGTGAGAACATGCAGTGATGGTTTCTGTCCTTACGATAGTTTGCTCAGAATGATGGTTTCTGCTTCATCCATGTCCCTCCAAAGACATGAACTCTTTCTTTTTTATGGCTGCATAGTATTCCATGGTGTATATGTGCCACATTTTCTTAATCTAGTCTATCATTAATGGGCATTTGGGTTGGTTCCAAGTCTTTGCTATTGTGAATAGTGCTGCAATAAACGTACATGTGCGTGTGTCTTTATGGCAGCATGATTTATAATCCTATGGGTATATACCCAGTAATGGGATGGCTGGATCAAATGATATTTCTAGTTCTAGATCTTTGAGGAATCGCCACACTGTCTTCCACAATGGTTGAACTAGTTTACAGTCCCACCAACAGTGTAAATGTGTTCCTGTTTCTCCACATCCTCTCCAGCACCTGTTGTTTCCTGACTTTTCAATGATAGCCATTCTAAATGGTGTGAGATGGTATCTCATTGTGGTTTTGATTTGCATTTCTCTGATGGCCAGTGATGATGAGCATTTTTTCATGTGTTTGTTGGCTGTATGCATGTCTTCTTTTGAGAATTGTCTATTCATATCCTTTGCCCACTTTTTGACGGGGTTGTATGATTTTTTCTTGTACATTTGTTTAAGTTATTTGTAGATACTGGCTATTAGCCTTTTGTCAGATGGGTAGATTGTAAAAATTGTCTCCCATTCTGTAGGTTGCTTGTTCACTGTGATGGTAGTTTCTTTTGCTGTGCAGAAGCTCTTTAGTTTAATTAGATCCCATATGTCAATTTTGGCTTTTGTTGCCATTGCTTTTGGTATTTTAGTAATGAAGTCCTTGCCCATGCCTATGTCCTGAATGGTATTGCCTAAGTTTTCTTCTAGGGTTTTTATGGTTTTAGGTCTAACATTTAAGTCTTTAGTCCATCTTGAATTAATTTTTGTATAAGGTGTAAGGAAGGGATCCAGTTTCAGCTTTCTACATATGGCTAGCCAGTTTTCCCAGCACCATTTATTAAATAGGAAATCCTTTCCCCATTTCTTGTTTTTGTCAGGTTTGTTAAAGATCAGATGGCTGTAGATGTGTGGTATTATTTGTGAGGGCTCTGTTCTGTTCCATTGGTCTATATCTCTGTTTTGGTACCAGTACCATGCTGTTTTGGTTACTGTAGCCTTGTAATATAGTTTGAAGTCAGGTAGGGTGATGCCTCCAGCTTTGTTCATTTTGGTTAAGATTGTCTTGGCAATGCGGGCTCTTTTTTGGTTCCATATGAACTTTAAAGTAGTTTTTTTCCAGTTCTGTGAAGAAAGTCATTGGTAGCTTGATGGGGATGGCATTGAATCTACAAATTACCTTGGGCAGTATGTCCATTTTCATGACATTGATTCTTTGTATCCATGAGCATGGAATGTTCTTCTATTTGTTTATGTCCTCTTTTATTTCATTGAGCAAAAAAATTCATTTTAATGGCAGATATAAATCAAAGAAATAGCAGTTCATTGATACATATTTTGCTAGCATTTTAATTAACTGACATAATTAAACTTTGAAGAAGATTCACATTTTAAAATGTTGTTAACACTATTAATGACACCTTTTTTGTTTGAGACCATCTTGCTCTGTCACCCAGGCTGGAGTGCAGTGGCAAGATCCTGGTTCACTGTAGCCTTAACCTCCCAGGCTCAAGTGATCCTTCTGCTTCAGTCTCCTCAGTAGCTGGGACTACAGGTATGTGCAACCACACCCCACTGAATTTTTATTTTTATTTTTTGCAGAGACAGGGTTTCCCTATGTTTCTCAAGCTGGTCTAAAAATCCTTAGCTCAAGCAATTCTTCTGCCTCAGCCTCCCAAAATACTGAGATTGCATGTATGAGCCAGCACACCTGGCTTAATGACCACTTCTTTATTGTATAAGTCTTCAAAATTATCTCAATATCTCAATAGGAAGAAGGGTTTAAATTATACTATTTAAAGAGTCTTGTGTCTCTCAAAATTACTATTTTAAGATTTTAATGAACATGTCAGAGAAAATAAAGAAAAAGTAATACAGTATTACTTTTTATTTTTATTTTTTTGAAGAAAAGAGGGCAAGGAGCTAAATGTTAGTTTTTACATTTCTGGGAATTTGAGGTATCTGCAATAATTTGTCTACTTGAAGCACTGCTTTTTGAGGATGCAAACTATATGTGACCGTGTCAGTCTAATGGAGCCTGTCCTCTAGTAATGAAGATATGCTGTATGGCTGTGTGTGCAAATCACCCAGGAGGTCTCCCTGTGACTCATTCACCTGCAAGTCGGCCCCTCATGACAGATTCTCTTCCAATCCCTGGCTGACACTGCCTTCCAGAGACACGCCCCGCGTTATCTTCCCTTTCAATGTGGTATGTGAAGGACTTTGATTTAATCCTCTTAACCTTTACAGAACAGGGAGCCTTCACTAGTGAAATGTCTTCCACACATTACTAGACATATACAAATGCTGACCTTCTTTCTTTTTTTCCATACAATGCCTGGTTAACCTGACCTCTGGTAACAGCTCATTGTCTGAAGCTGGCAATAATACTTGTGCACTTCTTTCAAAAACCTTACACTTTGAAATGCAATGTGTCCTAATTACATTTGTAAGGGTGTTTGTTATGAAAAAGACCTGTAATTGTCAACAGGTTTTTTTCTTGATTTTTCTCTAGAAACATACTCGGAATTTGTTGATACTGGGAGACGTGCCACGTGTCATAAATAACAGTTTTAGATTAACAGGAGTTGGTATGTTTTTCACACAGACAAAACTATTATACATGATAAAAATCTGCACAAGACTCATAAAGCAGTAATTAATTTTTTAAGTAATTTACCATTCCTCACATTGTGTAAGTCTCATCCCTCTAAAAATATAAAATATAATTGTCAAAATAATGTAACACTGTACATCCCTTCATAGAAGCCATGACACTTGTTAGCCATGCAGCATTTTCCAAGAGACCTGCATCCTACTTTTATAGCTAAGCTAATAAAACATTTTTGTTGCACATGGCACCTCTACATGGAGATATTTATATTTTAGATTTTTCTCATCAATGACATAGGAATTTATTAAGATGTTTTCATAGAAAAACTTTGAAAACATGTGCCTTTCACAATCGTAAGATTATCCTTTTTTTTTTTTTTCCAGACAGTCTAATTTTGTCACCCAGTCTGAAGTACAGTGGCATAATTTTTGCTTACCGTAACCTCCACCTCCCGGCTTCAAGCAGTTCTCCTGCCTCAGCCTCCTGTGTAGCTGGGATTATAGGCGTGCACCACCACACCCAGCTAATTTTTGTATTTTTAGTAGAGATGTGGTTTTGCCATGTTGCCCAGGCTGGTCTTGAACTCCTGACCTCAAGTGATCTACCTGCCACAGCCTCCCAAAGTGCTGGGATTACAGGCATGCACCACCACACCCAGACAAGATTATTCTTCTCTTAGTTTCTTTTCTATTGAATGTCTATTTTCACGCTACTAATAAAGACATACCTGAGACTGAGTAATTTATAAAGGAAAGAGGTTTAATTGACTTACAGTTCCACATGGCTGGGGAGGCCTCACAATCGTGACTGAAAGAAAATGTGGAGCAAAGTCAGGTCTTACACAGCACCAGGAAAGAGAACATGTGCAGGGGAACTCCCCTTTATAAAACCATCAGATCTTGTGAGATTTATTCACCATCATGAAAACAGCACGAGAAAGACCTGCCCCCATGATTGAATTACCTCCACTGGGTCCCTCCCATGACACGTGGGAATTATAGGAGTTACAATTCAAGATGAGATTTTGGTGGGGACACAGCCAAACCATATCAGTCACAGTCAGTGATACAAAGTGATCTTAATGTAAATCGTTAAGATGCCCATTTTCTTTGATCTGGTCCTTGTTCTTCAGTAATTATTAAGTCCCTACATGAAAATCATATTACTGACATCTTGCTAGTCAGAATAGATTAACTTCTCATTGCAATGATTTTTTCAGTCATTATTTTTTAATATATGAAATTATTGTGAAGTGTTATGAAATTTCCTTGGGTGCATGTAAACATTAAAAGTGCTCAGAACAGTTCATGACACTAAGTGCTATTTAAATGTTGGTTATCAATACATTCCTTTCTAAATATATAGAGAATAAACCCTAATATGTGTCAAATGATAAAAGTAAGTGTTTGGAAAGAATATGTAGTTTTAATCATTATTTTAAAGTAAGTTAAAATCATGTTGTGCTAGAAGTGCCACAATATTTAATTAATAATCTTAAAATTCATTTTTCAAAAGTATGCTGTATGTGTGTGTTTCTAATGTGTTCCTTTTTTACAGCTTTTATTTCAAATATCTTAAATGATTTCACTTGATCGCCATTATTACCATCCCATTTTGTAGGTCAGAAACCGAACTACTGTGAGTGAAAAATGTGCCCATAGTCATAAAGCTGTAAGTAGCAGAACAGTATGTGAGTCCAAGCAATAAATACAGAGTCCCTATTCTTAACCAAACTGCCATCCTGCTCTTTCAAAGATTTATACATTCTCTCATTTCATTCATTTACTGACTTGACCATTCATTTATTCATTTACTCTATGTATAGCTAGACACTATGTATAGCTATATTCTTGGTGTTAGGAATCAGTGGCCAAAACAAATGAAAAATACTGTCAAGAAGCAGTTTTTTCATTTTTAAAATATGAATGGAGATCAAAAGTTATGTACTTACAAATGAATACATAAATCACTTTGTATACATCTTTCATATTTGTCTGAATGCCAAAAGTTATTTCCTCCCAAATAAATTACTATCTATAATTGCTCATAATGCTTCTACACCCCATGTACCAATCAGTGGACCTTTAGTGGTAATATGTTTATACATAGAAAATTTACAGAAAACTTTAAAATTTCAAATCTTGAAAAGGAAACAAAGTTTATTTAAATGAAGTAATATATGAGTAACTAGCCTATTTCTAAGTCATAGGGGAAATTATTTGCAAGGAGCTTATGAAGCAAACCCCATAACCCTATCTTGTACCAAACTACTGTATATTATTTTATTTCTAACATAAGTATCTTGCACTAAATTTAAATACCGCTTTCCCTTTCCCTGCTACTATGTGAAGACAAAAATAATTTCTTGTATTTGAATTTTAAATTAAAGTTTATATTCAATAATTTATTTTGCAGTCTAAATAAATTTTACCTTATTTTATCACATAGATTTTGTTTCCCTACACTTAAAGACATTTTACACAAAGTTATTAGTTGAACCTTTTTGAAATATAATTTCAATATTCCAAGACCTTTTCATGAAAGTCAATTGTAGTTTATTTTTATAAGTAGCTGAACAAAATGACCTGATTTGTTGAAGCATCTGTTTTATTATTCTCTACTGTCAGAGAGACAACATTGAAAGTGTTAAGGTCTTAGTTGCGGCCCAATTATTTGCCAAAATGATTAAAAACAACCCTTGTTTACATAAATGAATCAGTGGGTCTTTAATGATACCTTGTTTATGCATATAAAATTTACTGAAAATTTAAAAAATGGCAAACCTTGCAAAGAAAACAAAGGTTCTTTAAAGATATATAAAGATATAATTTGCTTTATGTACAAGCAATAGTTATATGACATTCATTTATTTCTGTGCATTATAACCAAATGTTTCATTAAAAAAAAATGTAAGGCTAACAGGAATAAAGTTATCTTTTAAAAAAGAATAAGAGGTCAGGCATAGTGGCTCACGTCTGTAATCCCAAGGATTTCCTAGGGAAGCCCAGGCAGACCTATCACTTGAGGTCAGGAGTTCAAGACCAGCCAAGACAACGTGGAGAAACTCCGCCTCTCCTAAAATACAAAAATTAGTGGGGCATTGTGGCACATGCCTATGGTCCCAGTTTCTTGGAAGGCTGAGGCAGGAGAACCGCTTGAACCTGGGAGGTGAACATTGCAATGAGCTGAGATTGTGCCGCTGTACTCCAGCCTGAGTGACAGAGTGAAACTCTGTCTCAAAAAAAAAAAAAAAAGAAAAGAAAAGAAAAGGAATCTTAATGGGTGATATTTTTGTTAACCTACTAGAAATGAGGAAACTTGAGGAGATCCTCACCGCTTCCCAGCATGTATGCTTATGAAGCATTAGAAATGCTTTAAAAGGCAATCAGGGGCTTAAAGGATGGGCCTCTCTGATCATTCTTAAAAAGAGCTCCCTGTCTGCAGCTATAACTACATGAATTGCTTAAATTCAAATGAATGGATGAAGTCTTAACTGAAAGTCACTGTTAATAATTGTATTGTTAAGGCTGTGAACTGATGGGTGATAGTTTAAAATAACTTTGGGATTCTAGACACACTGGCATTAGTAATAAGGAAAACAAAAGTTTGTCTAGTCTTGTAAACACTACTGATTTTTTTCAAAATTAAAAAAAAATACAAACTGCTAAGTTCCTGCTATTGTTCTTCAACAGAAAAAAAAAAATCATAGCATCTACCAGTGATGACAATGACATCCATTTTACTATTAATCATAGATTAGAAATAATGAAAAACATAAAGCTATGACAATCTTACTAGCATAAAAGTTTTACCACACATTTTTCAATATCCTCTACTTTTGAGTGAATAGTGAGGACTAGTTAGTTAATTTCCAATGTATATGCTACAATAAATAGTTATTTGTTTGTTAACATTAATTAACACATACATGGTCACAGTGGAAAATATGTTAAAATACAAGAAGAGTTAGAAAAAGTGGTTAGCAAAAATGAAGGAGAGCATTTTAAAAAGAGAAGTAATTTTTTTTTAGAAATATGTTGCTTTTGCTCTTTTTTATTTTATTATGTATATCATCTTGCTATATATATACACACACACATTTATACATATATACACACACATACCTATATCAGCTATATATATATATATATATATATCAGCTTGTTACTGATTAGTTGGAGTGCCATCATGAAGGTGTGGGAGGAAATGGTCCTCCTGAGCACTGTGTCACTTCTGGGTGAGGCCACAGGAGGCATCTGTCAGTGGGTCTAGATGGAGCCATTGGAGTTAGACATACAAAAATAATGCAAGAAGATACCTCAAAAGCCTAATCTGCAATAGTGATGCTATCAGCAGGACCTCCTGAATAATGGGTATCAACTGTTTATGTCTAAATGATTGCAAAATTCAAGCTCCTCTCCTTCCCCATGGCCTGGTGGTCTCTCATTAGCTTTGCAAAGAGGATTGAATTTGATGGAAGGCCTATTATCATTTAAACTATAAACTAAATGTCTCCCAAAGCTCACCTGGCAGCTTGAAGGCTAAAAGCAAGAGGAAGGTGGACTAGATCAGATCTCCCTCACTTCCATAATTTTTTCACTGATAAAATTTTTGCAAAGACAGTTTCAGTTATACATATTTGCACTAATGCTTTCATTTTTTCAAATCTGAAATAAAATTCCGGATGCCTCACTCTACTGTATGTTAGCAATGTACTTAAAATCTTCCTCTGTAAAGAAAAACACAAAAACACTAAAAAAAAAGTACATTTTCAATTTTTTATGATCTAAATTCAGTTTCTATTAAAAGGTAAATATCTCATTGGGTTAATATTTAAAATAAAATTGTTAGGAAAAAAATTCAAAGAAGTACACTGAGAAATAATAAAGATGACATGATAACGGATCCCACAGAAATACAAAAGATCCTCAGAGAATACAAAAAACAACTCTGCTCACCCAAATTAGAAAATATAGATGAAATTGATAAATTCCTGGAAACACACAATATTCAAAGATTGAATCAGAAAGACATTAAAACCCTGAATAAGCCAATATTAAGCTCTGAAATTGAATCAGTAAATGAAAAAAAACCTACCAACCAGACAAAAGTCCTAGACCAGATAGATTCACATCTAAATTCTACTAGACATACAAGGAAAAATTAGTACCAATCCTGCTGACAGGGTTCCAAAAATTGAGGAAGAGGGCTCCTCTGTAACTCATTCTGTGAAGTCAGCATCAGCTTAATATGGAAATTTGGCAGAGACCAATGAGAAAAGAAAATTTCAGGCCAATATCTCTGATAAACGTAGATGGAAAAAATCAGCGAAATGCTAGCAAACCAAATCAAGCAGCATATCAAAAAGTTAATACACCACAATGAAGTAGGCTTTATTCTTGGAATGTAAGTCTGGTTCAAGATGCATAATTCGATAAATGTGATTACCACATAAACAGAAATAAAAACAAAAACTACTTAATCATCTCAGTAGACACAAAAAAAGCTTTTGATAAAATCCAACATACCTTAACGATAAAAACCCTCAAGAGACTAGGCATTGAAGGAACATACCTCAAAATAATAAGGGCCATCTATCACAAACACACAGCCAACATTATGCTGAATAGGCAAAAGCTGAAAGTGCTCCCCTTGAGAACCAGAATAAGACAAGGATGCCCACTCTCTCCACTCCTATTTAACATAGTACTGAAGTTCCCAGCCAGATCAATCAGGAAAGAGGAAGAAATAAAAGGCACCCAAATAGCGAAAGAAGAGATCAAACTGTCTCTCTTCACTGATGATATGATTCTCTCTACCTAGAGAACCCTGAAGATTCTGCCAAGGGGTTCCTAGAAATGAGAAACAATTCTACTAAGGTTTCAAGATGTAAAAAGCAATGAACAAAAGTCTGCAACACTTCTATACACCAAAAAGGTCCAAGATAGGAGTTAAATCAAGAACACAATCCCATTTACAATAGCCATAAAGCAAGTAAAATACTTACGAATATAGCCAGCTAAGGAGATGAAAGATCTCTTCCAGGAAAACTGCAAAACACTGCTGAAAGAAATCAGAGATGATACAAATAAATGGAAAAGCATTTCATGCTCATGGATTGGAAAAATAAATATCATTAAAATTACCATTGTGCCCCAAACAATGTATACTTTCAATGTTATTCTTATCAAACCACAAATGTCATTTCTAACAAAATTAAAAAAACACTATTTCAACATTCATATAGAACCAAAGCAGAGCTTTAATACCCAAAGCAATTGTAAGCACAAAGAGAAAAGCCAAAGGCATTACATTACCTGACTTCAAACAATACTGTAAGGCTACAGCAACCAAAACATCATGGTACTGGTACAAAGCAGACACACAGACCAAAGGAACAGAATAGAAAATTCATGAATAAAGTTGCATAGCTACAACCATTTGCAATTTGACAAGGCTAATAAAAATAAGCAATGGGAAAGGTATTTCCCATTCAATAAATGGTGCTGGGATAACTGGCTTGCCATCTACAGAAGAATAAAACTGGACACTTACTTTTCACCATATACAAAAATTAACTCCAGATGGATTAAAGAGTTGAATGTAAGACCTTCAATCATAAAAATCTTTGAAGAAAGCCAAGGAAATATCTTTATCCACTTGGGCCTTTGCAAATAATTTTTGGCTAAGTACTCAATTGCAAAGGAAATAAAAATCAATTACAAGGAAATACAATCAATTGCAAGGAAATACAAATTAACAAGTGAAACCTAATCAAACTAAAGAGCTTCATAGCAAAATAAACTATCAACTGAGTAAACAAACACTACACAGAAAAGAAGAAAATATTTGCAAACCATGCATCCAACAAAGGTCTAATACCCAAAATCTATGAGAAACTTAATGAAATCAACAAGTAAAAACAAATAACCCCATCAGAAAATGAGCAAAGAACATGAACAGATGGTTCTCAAAAGAAGACACGCAAGTGACCCACAAACATATAAAAAATGCTTATTATCCGTAATCATTGGAAAAATGACAATCAAAACCAATATTAGATACCATCTCACACCAGTCAGAATAGCTATTATTAAAAAGCCAAAACAAACAAACAAACAAAAAACAGGAATGCTTATATGTTGTCAGTGGGAATGTAAATTAGTTCAACTACTGTGGAAAGAAGTTTAGAAGTTTATCAAAAAACTTAAAACTCCCATTCAACGCAGTGATCCCATTACATTACTGAGTATATAGCCACCAAAATAGATCATTATACCAAAAGGGCATGCACTTATATATTCATCACCGTGGTATTCACAAGAGCAAAGATGTAGAATCAGCCTAGGTCCCTATCAACGGTGGATTAGATAAAGAAAATGTAGTAAATGTATACCACAGAATACTACATAGAAATTAAAAAAGAATACAATCTTTGTCCTTTGCAGCAACATGGATGAAACTGGAGGCCTTAATCCTAAACAAATTAATGCAGGAACAGAAAACAAAATACGACATGTTTTCACTTAAAAGTGGAAGTTAAACAATAGATACTGCACACTGCTAGATGGAAAAGGGAAGGAGGGAGGCATGGGTTGAAAGTCTACATAAGGTACTACACTCACTACCTAGATACAATATTTCCATATAACAAACCCCTTCTATCTAAAATAAAAGTTTAAATTTGAAAAGATTTAAAATTTTATGATTGTTAATCATTAAAATATTGGCATTTGAACATTTAAACTGAAGTCACTTTCTTTCTTTCTTTCTTTTTTTTTTTTTTAAGATGGAATCTCGTTCTGTTGCCCAAGCTGGAGGGCAGTAGCGAGATCTCAGCTCACTGTATCCTCTGCCTCCTGGGTTTAAGCAATTCTCTGCCTCAGCTTCCTGAGTAGCTGGCATTACAGGTGCCCACCACCACTCCTGGCTAACTTTTTTTTTGTATTTTTGGTAGAGACGGGGTTTCACCATCTCGGCCAGGTTGATCTTGAACTCCTGACCTCGTGATTCACCTGCCTCAGCCTCCCAAAGTGCTGGGATTACAGGTGTGAGCCACCATGCCCAGCCACTACAGTCATTTTTTAAGCCTAAATAATTATACTCTTGATTCACTTTACATAGTAAAATCTTAATTAGAGGAAAGTGTTAAAAATATATATTGATTTTATAGAATAAATATAGAAGCAGAAGCTTGTAGAGTTTCGAATTGTAAACTTAGCTTTGCAACAATTTTGGTAATTTAGTAACATTTTTACCACATAAAGATAGATTTCTTCTTGTGCCATAAAATATCACATTGGATCTCAACTAGTAGGTGGAATCCTGCCTTCCTTTCTTTTTCCTTTGAGACAGTTTAGAACCTAGTTTGGATGTCCTTCTTTAGTTAGATGTCTCCTTTGAGGGTCACTGCCTTCTACATTATCTTCTATCTTTGGTTCAGAAGTAACACTTTATCATAAGTTGCAAAATTCCTGTTTTTTTTTTTTTTTTTCTTAGGATATATTATGGAAAATTATTTATTGACCCACTCTATAAAAAAACGTGGAATTCAATTCATATTATAATAGTAATGTATATGTTGATGAAATTTTCTCTATCAGTAATAGAAACCTCTTGCCACACACACTAAAGTTTATAAATTGAATTAGGTGAGGCATCTCCTCTACTCTGTGTTTATATCTCTTCTCATTAAGTGTCCAGGAAACAATGGTGTGATTGTTATCTCTCAGAAACTCACATTTGTGCTAATGATTCCTGGGACTACATAGAATTTATGCCACAGGAGAAAGAACACTGGACTGCCAATCAAAATACTTAGATTTATATCTTGTCTTTGACTCCTCTGGTCAGAGACAAGAGGCAGTTAGTATTTCCCCACTAACTCTGGTTAATATTTCTCAATTAAATAGGGAAATACCTAAATAATTTGTGCCTAGAAGTCTGTGTCTATGAAATCTTAATGTGTGATTAATCTTATTAGGTCATAATCTTATTAAGTCTTAATTTATTAAGTCATATATATGATGTCATTTATCTCAGAAAGGCAAGGCAAGGCATTTCTAAGATGGATGACATGTATCTATGACTTAATAAGAGTGACACACTTTTCCAGAACATTCCAAGTCATCTTGAGGAATAATGGCAAAGAAGCCCATTACACTTGTATGGATTTCCTGTTAGCTGCTAAACTGACAAAGAAAGATTTGACGTGACCTTAAAGATTTCAGGGGCAAAGTAATAAATACTCATCTTCAAAGATGGCAAATATTTTGGTAAGCTTAACAGCTGAAAAACTATTTGACTCAGAAGATGTTGTTTTATTTATTTCCAATGCTTTAATCTCTCCATAACTTCTCTCTGAATCTCAAAGTTGTGTTTTTTAATCCAAAAATATAGTCAAACTCCTGAAAAATATTACTGATTGAATAGTTGGTAAATTCCCACTTATTCCAGGGATAAAGTAATATATGTGCCTATTTTTAGTTTCCTTGGCTTGCCTTTATTGAAAAGGTCTGAGGATACTAAACTTTGACTCATGACTGTGTGTAAATTAGACTCATTATTGTAGGAGTGCTTCAAGAGAAATGCACCCAGCCAGCATGACTCCTCTAGATGTTGTTTTTATCAGTCTGGAGAGAAGTAATAAAGCTCAGAACAAAGGCATAGGCAATGTATGGGCAAAAATATGTGGTTGTTTGAACATTTCAGACAGCAGAATGCTCAAATTAGGAAATTAGTAGTTATGTCAAGAAAGAAAGAAAACATTTAGAATGATTTGTAGATTTTAGGCTTGGAATACTGGTTGAATGATAATGGCTATATTTGGGGTATAATAGAAAAATATTTAGGTAGGGAGAGAATTACATATTAGTAGACAGATTTAGTAGTGTCTAAGTGATATTATTATATGATATGCATTAATATGGTTACATATGTAACTATATATACACTGTGGGTAGCCAGAATTGCATTGTGATTAAGAGTACTGACTCTGGGACAAATCTACCTGGGTTTGCATCTCAGTGATACATATGACTAATTTGCAGAGAACCTTGGATAAATTCCTTGCCCTCCTGTTTCATTTTCCTAAAAAATACAAGGATACAAAGATGTTACATACACCACTATATTCTGGAGAGAGTTCAATGAATAATATTTGTTAAAACATTAAATTTATGCACAGAAATTGGCAAAATCTATACACACTTATTGAATAAACTAAAATTTGGTTACAATTGATTTCAGTTGCTTTATATACTTGTGTATAAAGCTTACCATGGAAAAACTATATAACAGTTACAAATTCCATTCTAAGTGATTTGTTCACAAAGTACATTTACATAGGGATAATATTACTAAATCAAAGAATACATAGGTGAATAAATTGAAATGCAAATCATTAAAAATGTGAGACTAGATAGTGCTATGAACTCAACAGAGTAAGTTTACCACAATTCTTTTGCAACAAAAGTGGTAAGAAGTTACTGAGGTTTGGGAGTATCATCAAGAAAAATTTAAAAAATCTCTATGAAGTGATTTAATATTGAACTGAAGAATATCAATTAACTTTTATCTTTTCTTTATGATTCTGCACCATTTGTCACAAGTAAATGGCTCCATAACAAGTTTCATCCTTAATGTCAGTAAAAGAAAATAACAACCACCTTGTTCCCATTTCCAGTGATTCACAGGAAATGAGTATAATTTGTATCAGGAATAACTTATATTTGATATAGAAAGGAACTTAATGAATGTGAAATGAATGTAAAAAAACTTCAGAAATATTGTTGAGTACTCTTTCTTAAGCATTCTTTAAAATAGAAAAGTCAGCTCATAGTAAATTGGGAGAAAAAGTCAGTGATAGTTCTTTGATACTAGTTCTTTAGTAAAGAAGATATGATAGTAATATTAATAAAATGAAATATAATAATGCACTACTAATAAAATAATAGCAAACAAGGGTTAAACAATACGGAATAAAGACATACTAAGCATCACAGCAGATTATCACATGATCAATGTAACATTTGCAATAATATTTGTGTAAAATGTTTTTAAATGGGGTTGCCTAAAAAAGTCTTTACACTGTTTACATCCAAAATTGACAAATGGGATCTAATTAAACTAAAGAGCTTCTGTGCAGCGAAATAAACTATCATCAGAGTGAACAGGCAACCTATAGAATGGGAGAAAATTTGTGCAATCTATCCTCTGACAAAGGGCTAATATCCAGAATCTACAAATAATTTCAACAAATTTACAAGAAAAAAACAAACAACCCCATCAAAAAGTGGACAAAGGATATGAACAGACATTTCTCAAAAGAAGACATTTATGCATCTAACAAACATATGAAAAACAGGTCATCATCACTGGTCAATAGAGAAACACAAATCAAAACCACAATGAGATGCCATCTCTTAGTATGGCGATCATTGAAAAGTCAGGAAACAACAGACGCTGGAGAGGATGTGGAGAAATGAGAACACTTTTACACTGTTGGTAGGAGTGTAAATTAGTTCAACCATTGTGGAAGACAGTGTGGCAATTCCTCAAGGATCTAGAACCAGAAATATCATTTGACCCAGCAATCCCGTTACTGGATATATCCCCAAAGGATTATAAATCATGTTGCTCTAAAGACACATACACACGTATGTTTACTGCAGCACTATTCACAATAGCAAAGACTTAGAACCAACCCGAATGCCCATCAATGATAGACTAGATAAAGAAAATGTGGCACATATACACCATGGAATATTATACAGCCATTAAAAAGGATGCACTCATGTCCTTTTGTAGCGACATGGATGAAGCTGGAAACCATCATTCTCAGCAAACTATCACAAGAACAGAAAACCAAACACTGCATGTTCTCACTCATAAGTGGGAGTTGAACAATGAGTACACATGGACACAGGGAGGGGAGCATCACATACACTGCAGCCTGTTGGGGGTGGGGGGCTAGGGGAGGGATAGCATTAAGAGAAATACTTAATGTAGATGATGCGTTGATAGGTGCAGCATACCACCATGGCACGTGTATACCTATGTAACAAACCTGCACATTCTGTACATGTATCTCAGAACTTAAAGTATAATAATAAAAAAATTTAAAACAAAAGTTTTTAAGAGAGAAAAGAATGCATGACATTTAATTTTACAAGGGCCATAACTGCCACCATAGAGAAAACCATGGTGGATCTATCAGAAGCATTGCTTTTTGAATGGTTTCTTTATTATTGGTCTATGAAAATTAATTTCCTATGTGTTTCCACTTAACACAGGCTATTGTTTCCCATTTTATGCACAGAACTTCTTGCAAATATCCCAGCTTCCCCACAGTCAAAGTGCTGTGAGCTATGTAAGTTTTTATGTGTTTCATAATTCTCTTCCTACTACTAAGTTAATGTTCCCATATGATGCTAAGAGCACAGACTATTTGCACCTTGCAAAAACAGCAGTGAATCTTAAATATTATCATTGGCTCTAAATAGAAGTGAATTCTCACTGAAGTTGCATGTAGTTCTCTTGTGTATAATGGGAGCACGTGCATATATAGAAATTCTGAAACCTGAAGCCACATTCATGGCAAAGAAAAACCAGCTCCCTTCTGTCTGTTTCCAAACATTTCCCTGGCATGGGGGATATACATATAGATTATTTTAAAAGAGCAACCACACTAATTCATATTGCAAATTGTAATTTTAAAATATAAGATGTACATTTTCTTGTGACCAGGAAATATAGGACATAGTGCTAGATAGATACTACGATTTTCATAACGACAAAATTCCCATCAATATTTTGTACACATTTTTGAGTAAATAGTGAAAAACTAAAGCAACCATACAGAGACTAAATGTCAAAATGTTTTGCCACGCCAATATGTTTAAAATATCACTTTTTCTCCAGAAGTTGTCTATCACTATATGTTTAATCTTTGATACATTTTATAACAAATTTTTTTGAGGCAAATTAAATAAGAAACCATAAAATTTGCATAAAGTTTTCTTTTTCTATAAAGCAAGTCTAATTTTACTTTACCCTCTTCATTGTTAGTGCGTGTAACCAAAATTGAATTCTCTGAGTTGTCAAAAAATAATATTATAATAAAATTAGGGAAATGTATTTTCATTGGAAATATTATAGTATTGTACCATTTTACCATTATTTTGCTTGTCTTAATTCTTGTTATTACGACTAACGTAGTCTATTCATTAGCTATTATTGAAATAATAGGTCTCATCCTGGATAGTACTTTTACTGTTTTCTATTGAAAGTGTTTATTAAATAATCAATCATGACTTTTCCCCCACATTAAAGTTTATAGTATTCTATCAGTTTTCTCCCATGGATTTTATTACTTTTTTTTATTACTTGGCAGTCTTTCAATTTGCAAGAATCAGAAAATGTACACCCTTTTCTAATAGGACAGATCATATTGGGTGCTACATGTCAGTGCATTGTCATGATTTTGCAGACTTTAAAAAATATTGACTAAAATATTACCTTTATTGTCATATAATAATTAAAACTATTTCAAACATCTACACATGCAGTTTGAAAAACAAACTTTTCAACACAGATAGTATAGTAAGATATAAATAGAAACAAAAAATGTTTCTAAAGGGGGAATGAAAGTATAGTGATATATTCATTTCCTCTTAGTTTGTCTTTACAATCAGTGTTAAGTTGTCATCAGTTTAAAATAATGGGTTAAAAGATGTCATTTGCAAGCTTCATGGTAACCTCAAATCAAAAAAAGTACAACAGATACTCAGAAAATAAAAAGCTATAAATTAAGACATACCACTAGAAACAATCATGTTCACTAAAAGGAAGACAGGAACAAGGGAAGAAAAGACCACAAAACAATGAGAAAACAAATAACAAAATGGTGGGAGTAAGTCCTCATTTATCAGTAATAACATTGAATATAAATGGACTAAACTCTCTATTAAAAATATATAGAGTTGCTGAATAGATTAAAAAACAAGACTCAATGTATCTGAGGCCTAAAAAAATCAGGCTGCGCCTATAAAGATACACATAGAGTGAATATAAAGGGATGGAAAGAGATAGTCCATGCCAATGGAAACCAAAAAAGAGCAGGAACAGCTATACCTATATCAGACAAAATAGATTTCAAAACAAAAACCATACAAAGAGACAAAGAAGGTCATTATATAATGATAAAGGACTCGATTCATGAAGAGGATATAATAATTATAAATATATATATGCCTCCAACACTGGATCACCCAGATACACAAATAATAGATAGTGCAGGAGCAAGAAAGATTCCAATACAATAATAGGTAGAGATTTCAACACCCCACTTTCAGTATTGGACAGACTATCCAGACAGAAAATCAACAAAATGTCAGACTTAACCTGCACAATAAACCAAACAGATTTAATTAAATAAGTAAACAAAGTGCACTGGAATGACAAGTGGGTCAATAAAGACATTACAAAGAAAATTAAAATTTTTACTGAAACAAATGAAAATTACAATACAACATACCAAAACCTATAAGATACAACAAAAGCAGTACTAAGAGAAAAGTTTATAACAATAAGCACCTAAATCAGAAAAGTAGAAAAACTTAAAATAACCCAATGAAACACATTTTTCTTTGAGGCAATGTCTTGCTATGTTTCCCAGACTGGAGCGCAGTGGCATGATCATGGCTCACTGTAGCCTCAGCCTCCTAAGCTAAATCCAAACTCCCATCTCAGCCTCCTGAGTAGTTGAAATTACAGGTGCATGCCACCACGTCTGACTAATGTTTGCATTTTTTGTAGAGACAGAACTTCACCGCGTTGTCCAGATTGATCTCAAACGCCTGTGCTCAAGCCATCTGCTTGCCGTAGCCTCCCAAAGTGCTGGGATTATAAATATAAGCCACCATGCCTGGTCTATAATGATATATCTTAAAGAACCAGAAATGCAAGAGCTAACCCAACCCAAAATTAATAAAGATAAAAGCATAAATAAATGAAATTGAAACAAAAAATACAAAAACATCAATAAAATGAAAAGTTTTTTTTTTAAAGAGAAAAACAAATTGAAAAATCTTTAGCCAGCCTAACCAAGAAAAAAAGACGAAAGACTCAAATAAATAAAATCAGAGATTAAAAAGGAGACATGGAAATGAGACCAATAATTTGAACTAGCCACAAAAGTTGACAGCAATATAGGGATCCTTAAGGAATTATCAGATTGTCCGGAGCCATGAGGCCCGGAATTAGCCGACCTCTGTTGCTTGATCTCCGCAAAGCGGAGACAAGACGGCACATTTCCGGGTTCTTTATTGCGTACCCTTCCCGCGCGCCTAAACTGTTCCCGCGCGCGCCCAAAGCTTTTCCCGCGCGCGCCTAAACTGTTCCCGTGCGCGCCCAAAGCTGTTCCCGCGCGCGCCAACCTTTCCCGCGCGCGCGCAGACATTTTCCCGCCCAGGAAGATAGCAGCCTAGGGCGCAGGCGCGATCCTGCGCCCGGGAAAAGTACAAACCCACGGCGCATGCGCGATTGTAATTTGAGAAGACCCGGCCCCCCATCACCGCCCTGGCCCAACCTCTTCCCCTGCCAGCCTATATAAGGCATGACCCTACATTCAATAAACGAGACTTGATCAGGCTATTAGTATTGTCTCCATTTTTCGTGTTTTCTTGTCTCCTCCATTCCCACTCCCACTTCCAGGGCCCGTTCGACTGTCCTGCAGGTCGGAACATCAGATACTCAGAATTTGTAGGTAAATTTTTTCTAGCTTATATTCACTAATGGGAAAATGTATTCTAATAAACTAGCATTGGCTCGTTATACGAATAGAACTAAGCCATCAAGTGACAGACAAAAAATTGTGTGCTGTTGTGAAGGACAAGGACGGGCAGGAGAAGATAGTGAGAAGTCAGTCAGGCTCCAAGCAATATTACATTATATTTGATGTATTTCTCCATATGGTGAATACACAATAGGTATAGCTGAAACTTGCTTGCTAGTCATATAAAATATTGCACTATGAAACTTTACCTACAACTAGACACCAAGTTTGAAATTCATTTCAGAGAATGAATAGAAGTTAGATAGGAAAATATAGTTAAGATAGAATATTATAGGACATAATTTCAAACCGTATTACGCAAAGGAAAATGAAAAAAGTCAGACTTGAATGTGGTACAATATCCCTTTCTATCTTTCATCAAAGCAACTCTGTTTTTAAATAATGGCTTGCATTTTGTGTAAGATTATATTCTGACCCAGGGGATAATTGTATCCTTTTTTTAACAATAATATTGTATTATATTAAAATATATAGATTCAAAACTTGACCAAATTCATAATCTGTGACTACTTTCAAATTACTTTAATAAAACACATTTTGAATCACATTAAAAAAAGGAGACATTACAACTGATACTGCAGAAACTCAAAGGATCATTAGACTACTCTGAGCAATTATATGACAATCAACTGGAAAACCTAGAATAATTAATAAATTCTTAGACACGGAAACCTTCCAACATTTAACCATGAAGAAGTTTAAAACCTGAATAGACCAATAACAAATAATGAGATTAAAACCATAATAAAAAGCCTCCCAACGAAGAAAAGCCTGGGATTCAATATATTAATTGCTGAATTTTACTAAACATTTAAAGAAGAACTAATATCAATCCTACTCAAACTATTCTAAAAAATAGAGGAGGATAGAATACTACCAAATTCAGTCTATGAAGTAACCATTACCCTGATACCAAAACCAAACAAAGACACATTAAAAAAAAAAAAAAAAAAAAAAGGAAAGGAAAAAAAACGACCAACACTTTGGAAGGCTAAGGCAGGAGAATTACCTGAGACCAGGAGTTTGAGACCAGCTTGGGAAACATGATAAAAGTCCATGTCTACAAACTTTTTAAAATTAGTTGAGCAGGATGGGGTGCACTTGTAATCACAGATATACAGGAGGCTGAGGCTGGAGAATTGTTTGAGCCCAGGAGGTCTAGGCTGCAGTGAGCCATGTTTGTGCCACTGCACTCCAGCCTGGGCAACAGATCAAGAGTCTGTCTCGGCCGGGCGCGGTGGCTCAAGCCTGTAATCCCAGCACTTTGGGAGGCCGAGACGGGCGGATCACGAGGTCAGGAGATCGAGACCATCCTGGCTAATACGGCGAAACCCCGTCTCTACTAAAAAATACAAAAAACTAGCCGGGCGACGAGGCGGGCGCCTGTAGTCCCAGCTACTCGGGAGGCTGAGACAGGAGAATGGCGTGAACCCGGGAGGCGGAGCTTGCAGTGAGCTGAGAGCCGGCCACTGCACTCCAGCCTGGGCGGCAGAGCAAGACTCCGTCTCAAAAAAAAAAAAGAGTCTGTCTCAAATAAGTAAATAAATGAATAAATGAAACTACTGGTCAATATCGCTGATGAACATTGATGCAAAAATCCTCAGCAAAATACTAGCGAACTAAATTCAATGGCCAGGAGTGGTGGCTCACGCCTGTAATCCCAGCACATTGGGACGCCGAGGGGGTAGATCACGAGGTCAAATGATTGAGACCATCCTGGCCAACATGGAGAAACCCCGTCTCTACTAAAAATACAAAAATTAGCTGGGCATGGTGGCATGCACCTGTAGTCCCAGCTACTTGGGAGGCTGAGGCAGGAGAATCCCGGGAGGTGGATGTTGCAGTAAGCCGAGATTGCGCCACTGCATTCCAGCCTGGGTGACAGAGAGAGAGACTCCGTCTCAAAATAAAATAAAATAATTCAACAACACATTAAAAGATCATGAGAAGTGAGACTTATCCCAATGTCCCAGCAATAAAAACATAAATAATGAATAAAATTAAAATAAAAAATGGGCAAAAGATATGAATAGACATTTATCTTTAAAAAATACACAGATGGCAACTAGTTATATAAAAAGATGCTCAACACAATTGATCATCAGAGCAAATTAAAACTACAAGAAGACATCATCTCACCCCAGTTAAAATGGCTGTTATCTGAAAGACAGACAATGACAAATTCTGGTGAGGATGCAAAGAAAAGGGAACCTTGCTGGTGAAAATGCAAATGAGTAAAATCACTAGGGAGAACAGTATGGTGTTTCCTCAAAAACCTAAAAGTAGAACTACCATATGATCCAGCAACCCCACTGCTGAGTATACACCCAAAAGAAAGGAAATCAGAATATCAAAGAGATATCTCAACTCCTATGTTTGTTGCAGCACTGTGCAATAGCTAAGATTTGGAAGTAACCTAAATGTTCATCAACAGTAATGGATAAAGAAAATGTGATGTATATATATACAATGAAGAACTATTCAGCCATAAAAAATAATGAGATCCAGTCATTTGCAACAACATGGTTGAAACTGGAGAACATTAGATTTAGTAAAGTACGTCAGGAACAGAGACACAAGTTTTACATTTTCTCTTTTATTTGTGGTGGCTAAAATGTAAACTTCTCAACCTCATGGAGATAGAGAATTGAGTAATGGTTACCAGAGACTGGCTAGGATAGTCGGGCTATAAGGGAGTGGGGATGGTTAATGGGTAAAAAAATGTAGTTCAATAAATAAGATCTAGTATTTGATGGCACAATGGGGTAACCACAGTCAATGATAATTTATTGTACATTTTTAAATAACTAAAAGAGTCTAAGTGGAATATTTGTAACACAAAGAAATAATAAATGTTTGAGGTGATGGATTGGTGATTTATCCTGATGTGATTATTACATACTAAATGCCTGTACCAAAATATTTCATGTACTCTGTAAATATATATACCTATTATGTACCAATAAAAATTAAAAGCCTGTGGGATTAAGTTTATGCACAAAGAAAAAATAGAGGACATATCTGTTTTGGGAGATGATTTCGACTTGGCTTTACAAAATATGCGTAGCAGAATATCATGGTAAAAAAATGGAACTCCAGAGGTTACAATTTTCACACTTAAAAACCATCTCCTTATTCCTGGTATTTCTAAAACTCCTACTACAATGTATAAATTTGTCATCTAAAGTAAGGTTTTGGAAAATATAAAGAAGCTATAAAAGAAACTAACACACATTGAGTATCTTTTATGTGCCAGATGATAATGATTCATATTTTAGCTAACAGAGTTCTTACACTGTGCTAAGTACTTTTCATAAGTTGCTTAATTCTCATGAATAAATTTTTTAAATCAGGCAAATTTATCAACCTCGTTTTGCAAATGAGAAAACTGATAACAACTGGTAGGGCTAGGATTTATATTGAGACGATTCAGCTCCTGAGTCTGTGCTATTATTTACTCCATGATATTGCCGAGGAGGCTCAGCTCTGTGCTGTTACATAACCATGTCATATTACACAGGTTATTGGCTCAGTTTAGAGATCACTGTGATTAAAATATAGATTAGAATAATAAAATCACTATCTGAGATTTGACCCTTTAATCACAATATTTAAAATGTTTTTTGTCCTCAATTTCCTTATCTGTGAAATGGCAAAATAATACCTGTCTTCCATTGCTTTCAAGAAAATTGTTAAGAATACAATGAGGAAATTTATGTAAAAAGACATTGTAACTATAAAAATTATAATATAATTCTTATAATTACAATTTTAAGCCCATAAAAATAGGTTTAATTTTTTGAATATTCTTCAGAACAGAAATATAGCCTTCCTAATACCATGAACCAACTATTTTCTTTTTGGTATTAAGAGTTCAGAATCTTTAACACATTTTCCAAACTTTTCATCTTTTTCTTGATAAACTTAGGTCTGAACATTGTTTCAGATCCTTCAAAACCTTTTTTTCCCAAACTTATATATTCCTCTTGATCAGCCCTAGTTTGGAAGATACCTCCAGAAGTAAACTTGAATATCAACAGTGCAGAAGTTTTCCTTTTTTTTTTTTCTGGAAGTCTATCCATTATCTAAATTGTTCTCGCTAGTATGCATTTACTACTACAACCTATTTTTAATTTTCAATTTACATACACAAAATAATAGATTTTGGGTGTGTTCACTGAATGTGATGTCAAAATTCCCAAATTTTTGTCAGCACATGTGTGTGTGTCTCTACATGTTTGTGTATATGAGTGTGTGTCTATGAGCGTGCACAGGCCCACATATCACTTTGTTAAATCTGGACTCACTAATATGACCTGTAGCAATACGAGTAAGCTGAAATATTCTTTGTGTCAGCTACTAACATTATTGCTTCTAACCCAGCCTTGTTTTTCCCTTTTCAAAAGTAAATGTTTATATCAGAAATTTCTACTACCTTCCAAGCAGCTATTTAAGAACATAGATAGAAATAAAATAACATAAATGCTCATTTGAAATCACACTGGGAAGCAATGAATAAATTGAGAGCATTTAAAGAAAACAATCATCCTATTAAAACTAAACTAACTCTATGTTGTGTTGTAAACTAGTTAAGATCATATCTTGGAAAATATCTTCTTAAGCAGTAGACATTAAACATTCAAACCCATTTTATTATTTATTTACTGTTACAAAGATACATGCTAGTCGTCAAAAGAGTTGAGGTCAGTATCTCTTTCAAGACTGGGAGAAGGCTTAACCTAGTTACCTGATTGTGAATTGCCCTAAATTACAAAACGATGAAATCAAAACAGGAATTTTCTTTTAAAAAATAGTTATAGACTTGGCTGAAACCACCCAGAGGTAGTTAATTAATTTATTTTTTCCCTTTCAAACAGAGATTTCAGATTCTAGATTTCAGAGATTTCAGACTCTAGATATAAATAGACTTTATCAATGACAGTATCTTATTCAGTGATAATTGGATAAGGTATTCAGAAATCTGTTATATTTTATTCCTGCATAATTCCCTTACTATACTCCTACAATAAAGAGTAATTATACCCTGTGTAACAAGCAGTACCTGTGTCTGGATATGTATTTACAAATTCTTAGGTAGAAGAAGTTACCTCTTTAATCCAAGGTGGGACTTGACTTATTGAAAAAGGAAAACTTTTCATATAAATACTGCTTATTTGTATTTTTGGAGAAAGGGCCTCCATAAGTTTCCCAAGCTGGACTTCAACTCCTGGGCTCAAGAGATCCTCCTGCCTCACTCTCCTGAGTAGTTGGAAGTACAGGTGCTTATCTTCACACCTGGAAACAAAGAAAAACTTTTTCGTGTGGACACAATTTTCTTTTATCTTCTTTCTTAATACTGCCCATCAAATATAATTCTTACAGGAAATCTTAATTTCTGAAGTATCGTTTACTAGTGCTCCAGCTATTCTCTGCCTTGTGCAGGAAATGACACAACTTTCTCCTTCCTTCCTTGCCCTGTGGGCCTCAAATGCAGCATCTTTGGCAGATGGGCCTCCTGTAGTTAACGGAGGGTGTCCTGAGTCAAAGGGACAGTGCAGCAAGACTACACTGTGGGTTTTTAAGACAAAAATAGAATGTAATATAAATATAATTATATTTTAAGATAAAAATATAGAGTCTTAGATAACCTTTTTTTTTCTTTTCTTTTTCTTTCTTTTCTTTTTTATTTTTTGAGACGGAGTCTCGCTCTGTCGCCCAGGCTGGAGTGCAGTGGTCAGATCTCAACTCACTGCAAGCTCCGCCTCCCGGGTTTACACCATTCTCCTGCCTCAGCCTCCCGTGTAGCTGGGACTACAGGGGCCCGCCACCTCACAAGGCGAGTTTTTTTGTATTTTTTAGTAGAGACGGGGTTTCACTGGGTTAGCCAGGATGGTCTCCATCCCCTGACCTCGTGATCCGCCCGTCTCGGCCTCCCAAAGTGCTGGGATTACAGGCTTGGGCCACCGCGCCCGGCCAATAACATTTTTTAAGTAAGTCAAGATTTTAGATTCAGCTTCAACAATCTCAGACACTTTTGACAGTAAAAATAAGTATCTTGACATTTTCTTCCTGCACATATAAGTGCTCTCTAACATCACAAAGATTTATAATTTCAAAAGTAGTTGCTGTAAAGCAGAGACTGAAGTGCTTTGTCCCTGATCTCAGTGAGAAAAGTAAAGATCAAGAAGTTTCAAATTAAAATGGTGTTCATATGTAAATATTTAGAAGATAACTAGTTTTAGGTTGAATAGGAATATATAAAGATGAACTCTAGAAATAAACAGTATTCAAATGCAAAATAATTATTGAGCAGATTCCCACATCTAAGTAGATAAACCATATGCTTTAGGAAATCCCTTTCCATCTCACAGATGAATAATCAGATTGATGAATTTACATAAATGTGAATAATTTTTAGATAAAATTTTTAATCTTTGAGACTGTTTTTTATGAGTTGTTTTATTCACTTTACATATTAGATTGCAATTCCACAACTTAATGGTTAAATGGGTATGGACCTTGGTCGATTATAAAACTCTGGTGCTTCCATTTCATTATATGTAGATTGAGAATAAAAGTACTAACCTCAAATTGTTTTAATATAATTTTTTAAAATCCATTAAAGGAATTTAGAAAATATCTGCCTCATAATTGCCCAATAAGTGAGTTATTATTAGTATTATTAAGTGAAATATATCTTCCATGTTTATAAATATAAGCATGGTGTCAACTGCTTACATTAATTCAGAATGTACAATTTGTGATCGTCAGCAACTCATATGGTATGGCTCTTTGCTTTGATATTGAGTTGTTTTTATGATGTCAGATTGTTAGGGCTAGGCTACCAAATTATACAAGTTTCATATGGCTGCAAATTATACAACAGAGAATGTAAGGGGGTAAAAAATCTATTGTATTTTTTCTAAGTGTGTGAAATATTTTCATGGTCTTAGGGGGTAGGAAAAGGAAACAAAGTTTTCCAGTACCATTTTATCCTGTTCTCATAATATTTTACACTTAGGTGAATAGGAGGGAGGAAAGGAGAGGCAAGAGAAGCTCTGAAATGTTAACTTCATCATTTCCCAATAAATATACTCTGAAATGTTTTTACAAGAACTCCTCTTTGCTTAGAGCAAACATTTCTCCCTTGCATGTTTGCTTCAAGGAAATAATGTGTCATGCTATAAAGAATACAAACGAACACTTACCAGACTAATAAATGGGATTATAGGCTAAAATGTATAAATAGAACATCTCTGATAAAAGAAAGAAAGAATGTTAGTCTGATGGGCTTCCCTTTACACCGCATGTTCTCACTCATAGGTGGGAATTGAACAAAGACATCACTTGGACTCGGAAAGGGGAACATCACACATTGGGGCCTATCATGGGGAGGGGGGAGGGGGGAGGGATTGCATTGGGAGTTATACCTGATATAGATGACGAATTGATGGGTGCTGTCGAGTTGATGGGTGCAGCACACCAACATGGCACAAGTATACATATGTAACAAATCTGCACATTATGCAAATGTACCCTAGAACTTAAAGTATAATAAAAAATTTAAAAAAATTTAAAAAAAGAAAATAAAGAATATATGATGGCCTTTATGTGACCATGTAACAATAAAACTGAGACCTTTTCCCTTAAAAAAAAAACAAAAAAAGAAAGAAAGAAAAATAAATGTCATGCCAACAGATTCCAACTTGAGTAAAATACTCCCTCAAAGAAAGATATAGCAATTGAGTTTGTAAATCCCTTTGGATGTCACTTAAGAGAATATTTGGTCTATATTCTGTTTCTCTGAAGCTTTCCTTCCAGGCAAGTAGCAGGTGGATTATGTATTAGAAAAGATTTTGTCTGCACCATTTCCAGACATCATTATGTACATGCTTTGATAAATCTTTACTGCAGTAATATGTAGGTTGAATTCCTGATGAAATCTGAACAAAGAAGGATGTTTGGTAATTTCCAAGTGAAATAAAATACAAGGTGAATTCATTGTTGCTGGTAGAAGTTTTTTTTTTGTTGTTGTTGTTGTTTTTTATTAGCTTTCAAACACTCTATTTTGCAAGTTGCAAAATAAATATTTAATAGGCTGACATAGGCTTATAACTGAAATAATAAAATATACTAGATAAACTATCATTTGCAAAAGAAATCTATGTTTATTGCTTAGAAAGTGACAAAGCCAAATGGCATTGATCTGGCATAATTAACTATGGCCTTCACCCATCTGTTTGGAACCTGATTCAGAAATCAGTGCATTCTTTGCCTGGAGAAGTCTAAAATATTCTCTGGATTTAGACACAGGGCCTCTAGATTGCTGATGTGATTAAATAATAAACAAAGTAATTTGTTGAAGCTTTATTTTCCAACATAGTGTAGAAACAAGGTTTATAGTTTATACAAGTATTTCTGGTCAAATTTCGGCCTTCATTTTTTTTTGTTTCAATTCTTGCAACTTTATTATAAGGCAGTTTGAAAAATTATATATTTTGAGACTCTTTGCTGAATTTAGGAATTCATAATTTATAATCATGTCAGTTTTGTATTCAAATTTTAAAAATGAGGTTGTCCATATAAACTTTACATATTAAATTGTTAAATATTTGTATTAAACAGAGTTCTTTATTTTCTAACCATATCAGAAGTTGAAAACTGCCCTATAAACAATTTCAGGCTTATCATAAATCAATAATATCAGTGTAATAACCCAACCCTGAATCCAGCAGACATTATTTCACGTTTCTATACCACAGTCTTAGAACCCTCTTGACAGAGGTGAGTTTCATATTAGTGGGCATCCCATTGATATCAATAAACAGCTTCACAGAAAAATAGATTCTCCTCTAGGAACCTTTATTTTAAGTAGGGCCATGATTACCATCAAAGACAATAAAACATGTAGTTTCTTTTTTTTTTTCCTAAGCTCTGTGAAGAGGGTTCTAAAACTATAATGGAATGGTATAGACCTCTGTAAGAAAATGGGGTAACTTTAAAGTCAATTTTTTTGAAGTTATAATCAACTGGGATCAGTAAATATAAAACGGTTTAAGAATGTTTAATATCTTTTTAATTTTCATTTTGAATGACATTTTTTGGTCATTCTGCAATCTACTTTTCTTAGATTATGTTCTCTGTTACCTCAAATCAGGGAGCCTATTCTGTTTGGAAAACCCTAAAAATACATTAAGTGCTTTCAGATCTCAGGACATTACTTGCTCAAATTTAGGATTACCTCGCCAATGTCCTATGCTTCGTGAAACGAACACATTGTGTGAACTTACCCTTTCTGTCAGCTATTGGTCTGTAAAGCCTCTCTGAAACAAGTATAAAAGTCAAAGATAAAATTCTCAAAATCTCACTAACTCATCTCCATGACTTGATTATTTTGAACACTTTAAAAATAATTCTTTAAAAAATGCAGGAGAAGCTTGTTTAATGGGTGTGAGGATAAAAACAAAAGTAAACAAAATATGGTACCAAACCTCATTCTTCTATTCTTCTATCTTTACATATTATATTTGGCAACATATTTATTTTATATATTTGAATTATGAGGTAATCAAAGTAATAACTTAGCAACAGGGTTCAGAGTAAAACCAAATTTCTCTGAAACTACACTCACTTTTTGGGGTCAGGGATTTATTAAAGTTCTTGTTTTCTCACATGTAGCTATATTATCTTTTTTTTTTTTTTTTTTTCTCCCTCAAATAGGAGAACATTTCCTTTCTAAACAGGGAGCGTATTATTGCCTGGTAATTTATTCTACCAGGAAATAATGAAACATACTATTTTCTTCAACATCAAAATGGTAACAAGAACTGTTCACTGACTGGGAAATTCTTTTAAAGTTGATATTGAATGAACAAATTGTGAATTCTTAGAAATTAAGATCAAAGTAAGTCTTATAACTAGTATTTTGCTTAGTCTATGTAGATATGCTCTTAGAACATATCATGTATTTAAATGCAAGAAGAAGGAGGAGGAGTAGAAGGAGGGATAGAAAAGTAGAAAAAAATAAGAGGAGAGTGGTAGGAGAAAAGAAGGAGGGAACAAGAAGGTAAGAAAATACAATAGAGGAGAAGAAAATGTGTTCTTTTATGTGGATTATATAAATGCAAATCTCCCGTAGCTGTAAACTCTATGTCAAAGTGATATGTTAACAAGAAAATTTAATAAAGTATTTCTTTGAAATCTGTCCATTTTAATTTACTACTACTATATGGTGACCTTATAAGTGTCACCATAGAATATGCTTTACATGATACAGCATAGAAGTAATTAATTCACGTAAAGTTAATACATGTCTTTGGGGTTGCTTTTTAAAATCCAGTATTAAAGATTAAAGAAGATGTTTTGAGATCAAAAAATATTTCAGTAAACATATGTTTAATTATTTCTTCTGCTGATATAAGGAAAGACACTTGGGCCATTCTCTTTTTCCCTGATGAGAGAAAATTTAACTTTTGCTAATGATAAAATATATATATACATATTACACAAAACATTAAATATGTTCATGTAAAATATTTCTTACAACATTCTTTTTATAAATCTAGGCTACTGAATTATTTCTACTCAATTTGCTTATGAAAACCAAGTGCCAAAGAGGATTGTTTGCAAAGTAAAATGCTTGTTGTTGGCAGTGGAAATGCAAATTATAGGACAAATTTTATTAAAAAGCAATAATTATTTTCTTTACTAAAAGTGTTACATTTGAAGAGAGGGCTTGGAGATTTTTATTATTTAGAAGACTTTCCCAGTGCTACAATTCCTCATTTTGGAAAGATGAGTTTCGTAAGAAAACAAAATTTAATACTCTTTGTAATCAAACTACAAAAATGCTCACTTCTATTAAAGATGCATCCCATTTCCCATTTGTGATTTTAGAAACAGCATCTTAAACTTGAGTAAAAGCTTTAATATCAAAGGTATTATGTCTATTTGAAATAACAGTGAAACCAAAAGGAGCCACTTCTGGTATAAACAAAGTATATTTTGTTATGTTTTACTTACAATGCTTTCTGGATACAATAAAGAAAAAACAAAGTAGTTACATGTCTCTAGGTGTTTGCTATAAATGTAAGTCAGGTACATGAATGATCATCAACAAGCTTCCTATTAGCATTTCACCTTATTTGTTTCCTCAAGTTAAAGAAAGATGAGCATTGTGTTCTCAAGCCTGGAACCTGGAGCACATGTGCTTAATCTCTTTCTAAACACTTAAAAATATGTATGTGCAGATATTTGCTTCTTATTGCATAATTCTTCAATGGTTTGCTCACTAAAAACTGCCACCCTTCAGCAAGCGAATATACTCGTCTCTGCCGTCTTAAAAAAATACATGCCTCTCTCTGAAGTTTACCCTTTTCTAACAATATTGTTCCTCTACATTTATCAATTTATAGAGGCCTCAGGAGCAATAACATTAAAGTATTAACCAGAAATGGAAAGACTTTAAAGACTTCAAAAATAGCGGAGAAGGAATGACTTGAAGAAATTTCTCCATTCATCCTCCAAACCACTTCCCTACCATACATACAGAGACAGACATTAAACAGAGTGGTCAGCAATATAAAAGACAAAAAAAAAAAAAAAAATCAAAGGTGCAAAAGTGTCCAATCAATTTAATGAACAATATTTCCTCTGTGATTTTCTTTCTTTTTTCAAATTTTACTAAAAGCAAAATATGTCCTTTTATTGTAATATATATTTATTGTTCTTCCTTTCTCATATATTTCTCATTTTAACATGGTAGGGAAACATGTCAACCCAATTCATATCGAACACTAGAAATCAACAATAAAAGAAATATTTCCCACTGTTAAATTGTGTGTATTTAGTGACATTAGGAGTAAGCATTATTTTATTTTATATCTAAAATCTTTACACATGATCTTTATATCTATTTTGATGTCTAATAGCTTTTGCCTAGTTTCCACAAAATGTAAAATCTAAAATAAAAGCAATAACAAGTCTCTAAGAAGTTTTAACGAAGTTGTTACCCATAGATATGCAATATTCTCTAAATTCCCTTTACTTTCTATAATAAATATAATCATGTTCACAAAACTCCATTTCCCCTGATGGCAGACAGAAAAATACCTAGACGATTAAATATGTCACACTTCCCCATCTATTTTTTTCCCCCTCAATGTAAGTAAGTTCCATTTGGGCAACTTATTCAGTCAGTTAAGTGTTTGAATTTCCCACCCAATCTTTCTTCTGTCATCAGTTCCTGTGTGTATGAGAACCGAGAAATTATTATTTTTCCTCAAAGAGAGAGCTCAGCCACTATCTACAAGTTACCACATACCACAGTTGGGTTTGGCTCTTTTCAGCTGGTGTGTGGGACAAGCTCTCTTCTTGCTGAAACAGAACTGGATGCTTGCAGTTAATGAACTATTCTGTGTATTCTCTGGGCACTGTGATAATTACCAGGAAGCTGGGCTGTAGCTGTTGTTTGACTTGATACCACCCGGGCTCTCACTGGCCTGCAGATACCCTGATGTCCATCTGCAAATATGGTAGAACCTTGGCTTGAAGATCCTCCCTGAGGTGTTCAGGTAGAGGATCCTTCAGCCTCTACTTGATGAGCCCTCCCTGCTATCACAGCAGTTTATCGAGGTCTGTCACAACACACAGAAATTTTGTAGTCCTTCAGTCACTAGTGAGCTAGAGAAACCAAGGAATTTTATCCTGAGGGGAGACTCTTGCATCTGTTTTTTCTGATCTACTCTCCTGCATTGCGCTGGGGTTAGCAGGGAAGAAGTCAAATGGTGCAGGGATTCTGGGAGCCTTTTCTGCCTCCCTGTCTCAATTCACAAACCATTCTTACACTGCATGTACTGGAACTTTGCTTATCCTCTTTCCTCATAGTCTGTTCTCTTTGCACTGTAGTCCTCAACACTGCCATCTGTAAGGACTTATTTTTACTAAACCACTGAGAAGTGGTGTTATCATGCATTGAGTTCTTTCTGCTTTAAGAGCCTTCATTCACACACCAAAATATTGGTTCTTATAAGTAAACGGCCTTCTCATTTAATACAAGCAGACTATCAAAACTATTGCTACAAAGTTATTTCAGAATTTTAAATATTTAATTGTACTGCAAAATTATTTTCTATATGAGAAGAATATCTATTTCTATGTAACTAGATATGAACTGCCAGTTTTACCAGCACCATATATTAACTCACCCATTATTTTTTCAATGATTAAACTACAATTATATTTAATATTAACCTTTCACATATACTGAATTATCTTTATAAATATCTTGTTTTGCTTTTGTTTATTTATTTTGCTATTTATGTTAGTTACATTATGAAATCTTCATCATATATTATAAAATGTGTTAAGGTAAGTTCTTTGTGGCCTTTTATTGATAATATGCTGAGATATTCTAATAATTTATTATGCTCTATTAATTACAACATTTTTTATATTATTCAAAAAACCCAAATTACTTAAATTCTAAAAAGAAATACATGTAAAAATAAAGATAATTTTATATTTTTATATAAAATATAATTTTGTATTTCATAATAAAAAAATCTCCCTCTTCAAGAATATCATATACATTTCAATTGTTCACTCTTCTGAGATTAAAAAAAACTATTATATTAAATATGTTGGCTTCAATGTTTAATCATTAGATAAATTCATTTTTCCTCAAAATCTCATTTAGTAGCCTGCTCTAGGGGACTAGTATTTTCCTTGCTCCTGGGAATCTAAATCTAAAGTAGGCTACGTAATTTTTCTTATCACTCTCAGATAATAAAGTATCTTAGTCACTTTTGTCCCTATATTGATCTTATTTCAGTGTATAATGATTAATTTTATTCATATATTCTATCAGCAATTCTAACTGAGAAGCTGTCATATGACAGTGGTTGTTTCGGCACCACATGTACAGAGGTTAAGAAACAAATAAAGAAAAAAATAAGATAATCTTTGCCCTCAAGAAACTTACATTCTAGTTAGCAGGAGCAGGCAATAAACACATAATAAAGTCAAGTAGAGTTACTCAAGTATGTTTATCCCAGAATATTGGGAGGCCAAAGTGGGAGGTGGGAGGATTGTTTGAGCACAGGAGTTAGAGACCAGCCTGGGCAACAGAGTGCAACCTTATCTCTCCAAAAAAAAAAAAAAAAAAAAAAAAAAATAGCTAAGCCTGGTGGCAGATCGCTGTAGTCCTTTCCCCATTGCTTGTATTTGTTGGATTTGGCGAAGATCAGATGGTTGTAGGTGTGTGGTATTGTTTCTGAAGTCTCCTTTCTGTTCCATTGATCTATATGTCGGTTTGTGGTACCAGTAGCATGCTGTTTTGGTTACTGTGGCCTTGTAGTATAGTTTGAAGTCAGGTAGCATCATGCCTTCAACTTTGTTCTTTTTGCTTAGGATTGTCTTGGCTATATGGAGATTTTGATTCCATATGAGATTTAAAGTAGTTCATTCTAATTCTGTGAAGAATGTCAATGGTAGTTTGATGGGAATAACATTGAATGTATAAATTACTTTGGGCAATATGGTCATATTCATGATATTGATTCTTCCTATCCATGAGGATGGAATTTTTTTTTTCATTTGTTTGTGTCCTCTCTTATTTCCTTGAGCAGTGGTTTGTATTCCTCCTTGAAGAGGTCCTCCACATCACCTGTTAGCTGTATTTCTAGGTATTTTATTCTCTTTGTAGCAATTGTGAATGAGAGTTCATTCATCATTTGGCTCTCTGCTTGTCTATTGATGTAAAGGAATGCTTGCGATTTTTGCACATTGATTTCATATCCTGAGAGTTTGCGGAAGTTGCTTATCAGCTTAAGGAGTTTTTGGGCTGAGACGATGAGGTTTTCTAAATATACAATCACATCATCTTCAAAGAGAGACAATTTGATTCCCTCTTTTGCTATATGAATACCCTGTACTTCTTTCTCTTGCCTGATTGCCCTGGACAGAACGTCCAATACTATGTTGAATATGATACATTGGTATTTTCAACAATTTTTTTTTCATCTTAGAGTAACTGAATACTTATACTTTAACTGGTTTTGCTTATTTTCTGGTAATATTCGGGTCCTCACCATATCCATACAAATGGACAGTTCACGGGTCTACCAGATAAACTTGCCAACTTTTGATATACAACCGTAAAGCAAACCCTAAAACAAATCTCTATTAATGGCACATTTAAAGGCATCTTATTCATCCAATATAACTTAATTTAAACTTTAACTGTTTAATTTAAACTTTAACTGTTATAAATATATATTACATATATTTATATGTTATATATTATATATCATATATTTATATGTTATATATTATATATCATATTCATATCCCAATAGCCAGACTTATGGCACACGTATTCTTTGTTACTATTGTTTGAGAGCTGGCTGCTAAAGCAGAAGATCCCATTAGATATCATATGCTTTTTATTCTTTCTACTTCTGATTGCTGAAAACACATTGCAGGACGTACACAAGACAAGTTAACTGTATTGTTATTAAGAGAAACACTACAATTCCCAGAATGTCCCTTTACAAATGTTATAAATCATTCAACTTTAGGGAAAGTGAAATGTTTCTTTAAATTCTTAGAGAGCTTTAGGGAAATGATCTTACTTTAAATATTAATATGAATATTATTTTGAATAATAACATTCTGAGTAATGTTTCTGACTCATTCAATAAAATGGTCCTATTAGGAATTAATCAAAAATAAATATAATTTATTCAAATGTATATTACTCTGAATACATCACATATAAAATATAAAGGTCACGTATTCTTCTTCACTTTGGACTAAATCATCCAACTCATTCAAGCTTGTCCGCTCAAGGTAGATAATATATAGAAAGTAGAGCTTCCTTTTAATGGCCCCTTTACTCAAGTAAGCCTAACTGACATCCTGAAATAACTTACAGCCAGACTAAGGAAAGCTTAAGGGAAATTGAACTCACTTTGTCAGTCAATCTTGTGCTAATGTTCCCATGTTATTAATAAAGCATGTTGGTTTGCCTCTTAAATTCCAGCTTGTTCCCCTATTCATCAGACCATTATTATACTAACTCTTAGCTGTTTATAAATCCTCAATCTGTTGTGAAAAAATATCTTTAAAAAGACAATTTAGCACTGTGACTTTCTTGTTATATCAAACAGAGAAAGTCTCTTATGAAAAGGGAACAAATAATTATGAAAGGATGAAAAATATGACAGTATCACAGGGTAAATCTTAGGGGTGTATGGCAGGTTCAATCTTAAAAATATTTTCCTGAAAAATTTATGTCTACTTTAGATTTATATCAATCTGAAAAATGATCAACAAAAAAGAAGGGAAATTGTTTTAGGTTTCAATTTACTATTAATATATATTTACCATTTACTATGTGATTCTGAGTTCCACTGCTTGTAAAATAATTTTGTTATAGGAGACAACATATAAATATTTGTGTATAATTGGCACAGAGCTTATGCTAGCCTTACTAATTTCATGTGTCAAATCCACTTGACAGCTCTCAGAAGCTCCATCATCCTAAGCTAGTCCAATACATAAATTTTGATCTACTTCTGGCTAGACTCAAACTTTCCTATTAATGTATTAGTCTTTTAAAGAAAGTCACTAGTCTTCCAATGGTTTCAAAGAGTTAATTTGCTTTTTAAATAACTGATTTTCATGACTTCATTTGGATATATGGGGACTGGTGACAATCAAACCCTATCTACCTTCTAGGCCAGGGCTTCTCAACCTTGCCACTATTGGCATTTTGCACCGGCTAATTCTTTGTTATGAGAGGTTGTTATGTGCACTGTGGAATAATGAACAGCATACGTGACCTCTTCCATTAGATACTAGTAGCCTCACCATTCCCAGTCATGACAATCACAAATATATCTAAATATGTCAAATGTCTCGGGTGGGGATGGGCCTAAAGCATCCCTAAATGAGAATACATCTACAAGACATATCTGAATTTGTAATACAATATGGAAGATAATTAGAATAATAACTTAAGGTCAAATGATGTTTCAAAATAAGCATGTAAAAGGTATGAGCTCTAAAAATATATTTTTAAAATTTATGTTGTCAAATTTCCATTGGCATTCTTGTTTTCTTTAAGAGATAGAAATCGAAACAATGATGGTTCTACAAACATTTTCCTTGGGGGAAAAGTTACAGACTACTTCTAGCAGTGCTGTCAGAAAATCACCCAGAACATCTTTAATCTGAAACCTTCATTATGGATACTGAGGCAATTCCAAAGGAATATTTTACTTAGGGAGAAGAAAGGTGAGTTCTTTTATCACTTTAACATCTAGTGTCTAAAATAATTATTTAATGATTTTCAAAAGAGGGAGGAATTGTTTTTTTTTTTTTTCAGATTAACGGTCATTGGTGAACAATTTGATTTTATCTGAAGAGGTAGAGAAGAAGAGCTGCAGGGAAATAAGATCATATATTTTCACAGTTGGCATTTTTTTCAGTACTTCAGGAGGTTTTCAATATTCAACTTTGAAATTCAGTGATAGTTGGTGCTTTTGAACAAATAAGAGAACTGGGAACTCATACTCTTCATTTGAGAGATCTGTAGGCTTTTCTGGAACACTGATAAAACAAACGCTGATAACTAATAGAGCAAACATTGTACCAAACAAATGGATAAGGAAGCCTTTATTCAAAACTATTTTTTATACAAGGGAGATTGGACCATACTCTACTAAGAAAAAAGATGAAGTGAGCTAGTAGAAGAGTAATGGAGGACGTTAGGGGAGAAGTTGATCAATGAAATGTGAGCACACTGAGTTACTTCTGAGTCTGCAAATTGTTTTCTCTGTGATGAAGCCTGTGTTAGATTTTCTCACACTGCTATAAAGAATACTACCTGAGACTGGATAATTATAAAGAAAAAAGCTTTAATTGACTCACAGTTCGTCATGGCTAGAGAGGCTTCAGGAAATTTACAATCATGGTGGAAGGCTAAGAGGAAGCATGGTGGCAGGGGAGAAAAAAAAAAAAAAGAGAGCAGGAGAAACTTCCATTATAAAACCATCCGACCTCGTGAGAATTCACTCACTATCATGAGAAAAGCATGGGGGAACCGCCCCCATGATCCCGTCACTTCTCACCGGTTCCCTCCCTCAACATCTGGGGATTACAATTCCAAATGAGATTTGGGTAAGGACACAGAGCCAAACTATATCAAAGCCATTCGTGTTCGTTAATTAATGCCTCTTAAAGTTAGCTTCCTATCCTCCCCTAAGGATTAGTAGACAGAAGTGCAGTTTTCTCAGATGTTTATATTTCATCTGGATAAAGAAATTTCTGGGTCATAAAACTAGGAAGAAAAGTGAAAAAGATTTGCATACACCTTAAAGTGGCAGGGATAGAATTTATAATTTTAAGTTTTCAGAAAATAAATGCTCAAAAAAAGGGCAGTCAGGGACCTATAGTTAGAATGAAATTTGTCTAAGGTTTAGTCAAGTTGAAGGAATATTAAGACCATCTTTGTAAAGACTCAAAAAGTAAAATTAGTTTACATATGAAAATGGAGTTAATTATATTTCCTTTCTTAGAATATTCCACTAAATACATCAAATTCTTCATAGGACTGGTAAAACTCAGAAAAGAAATAAAAATTGTGTTTCTATTTGTCTTTCAAATTAGATTGTTTTAAAAAGCATGATTTAACAACTTAGCACAAAAACATGGTTTTACACAGCAAGAACCATCCACCTGAGATCACATGAGTGGAAAAAGGCTTTTTTCTAGAACTCCAAGTTTTGTTTTGTTTTCTTTTTTTAAATGCCATACAATTGGGTAAATAATTGATGTTCCCTGAAGACTTTTTTTATATAAGGAAATAAAGTTATTTCTCTTTGATTAGCAAAATTTCACAAATTTGGCTAGAATAAAACCAGAGAAAAAAATCCTTTCATTAGTTTTTTGTTTCTTTGTTTTGTTTTATTTTTAATTTACATATAAGAACTATATCTCTGGGGTACAATGAGGTATTTCAATGCCCATATACAACATATAATGTATACAAATTAGGGTAATTAGTATATCCATCACCTGAAACACTTATCATTTTTGGTGAGAATATTAAAAATCTTGTCTTCTAGATATTTTGAAATACACATTGTACTATAATAACTCTACTATGCAATGCAGCACTAGAATTTATTCCTCCTTAATATAACTTTGTACCCATTGATTAACTTTTCCTCTTCCTCATCTCCACTTCCCAGTCTCTGGTGACCACTATTCTCCCATCTACTTTTGTAAGATCAACTTGTTCTAGATTCCACATATGGGTGAGATCATGTGGTCTTTTTCTGTGCCTAGCTTATTTCACTTCACGTAACATCATCCAGGTTCATTCATGTTGCTGCAAATGTCAAGATTTTGTTCTTTTCTTTTTTTTTTTTTGTTAGATGGAGTCTCGCTCTGTCACCCAGACTGGAGTGCAGTGGCGCGATCTAGGCTCACTGCAATCTCTGCCTCCTAGATTCAAGCAATTCTCCTGCCTCAGCCTCCTGAGTAGCTGGGATTACAGGTATGTGCCACCACGTTCAGCTAATTTTTTTTTTTTTTTTGTATTTTTAGTAGAGATGGGATTTCACCATATTGGGCCAGGCTGGACTCAAACTCCTGACTTTGTGATCCACACACCTCGACCTCCCAAAGTGCTGAGATTTCAAGCGTGAGCCACGGCACTCAACCACAAGATTTTGTTCTTTTTATGGCTGAATACTATTTCCTTCTATGTATAACAAATATTCTTTATTCATTCAAAGATTGATGGGCATTTAGCTTTAATCTATATCCTGGCTATTGTGAATAATGCTGCAATGAACATGGGTGTAGATATCCCTTTGACATTCTGATTTAATTTTCTTTGGATATTTGCCCACTAGTGGGATTTCTAAATGACATAAGATCCTTCTACTTAAGTGAGCTTCTTATAACCACTCCCCACAATGTTGGCCCAGATTAGGGAAACTTGATAGCCTTCAGGAGAATCCCAGTCAGAAAGAACTTGTTTTCTATTTGGAACCTTGAAAAAAACTCAGTGTCAAAGTGTAGTGCTTGTAGAACAGTAAAAAGGTAGAATGGCTTATTTAGACAAAGAGAAATACCAGGATAATGCGTACTGTTTCTCATGAACTGGTTATGGTCTGCAAGAAATTTAGATGCTTTTGTATGCTTCGGCAGCAGAAAAAGACTTGGACAAACGACACAAGCCAATAGACCTAGAAGTCCTGGGGTTTGAACAAGAAAAGCCCAGAACATTGAGATCTCATAACTAAGGGCATTGACATGTAGCATATACATCAGGAGTGGAGATCTACACACTCCCAAAGGCTGGTTTGTACTTGCTACATCCCTGGTGGATAATATCAAGGATGTGGAGGATGGTATCATTCTAGAGGTTTCTTCCAATGACACCTTGTAACCTTCCTCTGAAGCCAGGATTCATCCAGAAAGAAGGAAAATATAAAGAAAACTATAAAGAATACTACCTGAGACTGGGTAATTATAAACAAAAAAGGTTTAATTGACTCACAGTTTGTCATGGCTGGAAAGGCCTTAGGATATAAGATTTTTTAAATGCCAACAAAAGAAAGTGGTAGTATTCGGTACCCAAAAGTAAAACAATCTATCATTATATCAGAAATACTATAAACTTTTTCTATAACAAAAAGTTGACTGATTGTTTTTTAATGTTTGTGCCGTATGTCATTTCTTTAGTATTCTGTTACTTAACAGGAGTAATTTTCTAAAACATACAGTAATATAAAGATAAAAGGAATGAAAATTATACATGGCAAGAAATTATTTGATTAAACAATGAAAGTACTAAAATAAATAATTTTTGATGCCCACTGCTTCCAGAAACAAGGCCAGGGGCTGAATTTATATTATTTCATAAAAACTGCTCATGGTCTTCTCAAGCTTCCCTGACTTGTATACATGAGCTATTAAAAATGAGTATCAGTGATTTTTATTGCAAAAATCATATGCTGCACCAATTTCAACTTAGAATTATTCTGGAATCACTTTGGATAAGTACAGCCTTCAGGACTGGCTATATGGATATATGACCACTACAAGGACAGAGGACCCTGCAAAGAGAAGGGTGTCATACCTGGTTTAATGCTTTGACTTTACTGTCTTAAAATTCTAAATAATTTTGTCTCAGAACTTCTGTTTTGTAAGTGATGTCTGATGAGACAATGAAGAAAGCGTGTAAAGAGGGAGATACACTCAGTATGTGTGTCTGGCATTTCTTGTCACCTCATTTTACGTGTGCTAGGGAGGCCTCAGGAGCACAGAATTCTGGTGGACTTGTAATCCATAAAAATTGAGCAAGACTTATAAAAAGAGTACAAAGTAACTGTGTGAGGTCTATGACTGGGTAAGCATGAGTACTGACAACAATTAGAGGCCATGCTTTCCATCTGAAACAGAACTTGTTTTGAATGTCTAAAGAAGGCAATGAGGCTCTAAGAAGCCCCAGAAACCAAGGAACCATATGGTATCTTTTCTTACTCATATTATTTCCCTTTATTAATCAAGCACTTACCCTGAAAATGATGGCATAGAAGGAAACAGAAAGAGCAACCCATAATTCTTTTTCTTTCATTTCCTCCTTACATTTACTTCTTTTACATGCGTAGTCAGCTAACTGCAAATCAAAGGTAGAGGGTGTTGGTTGAGTGCATGTATAAAAAAGTAACATAAACACATAGTTTTATATAGCATTTCTACTGTTCTGGTAAGAATGAAATACATATCCATATACAAGCTATGAAATACACATGTGTAATTTCTGCATATGAATTAAATGTTCTTATATTTGCATTTAAAACTGGTATTATGCAATATAATGATAAATAATGACATTATTTATTTATTTATTTATTTATTTATTTTGAGACGGAGTTTCACTCTTGTTGCCCAGGCTGGAGTGCAATGGCACGATCTCAGCTCACTGCAACCCCTGCCTCATGGATTAAAGTGATTCTCCTGCCTCAGCCTCCCAAGTAGCTGGGATTACAGGTATCCGCCACCAAACCCGGTTAATTTTGTATTTTTAGTAAAGACAGTGTTTCACCATGTTGGTCAGGCTGATCTTGAATTCCTTACTTCAAGTGATCCACCTACCTTGGCCTCCCAAGGTACTGAGATTACAGTCATGAGCCACTGTGCCTGGCCTTGACGTTCATATTAATAACTTAAAATATTCATGTATCTTTGTGTAGCCTGACATAAAATAGCAAATAAAAACACTGTTAGAAATCAGAAAGAAACTTCAAGAAAAAAAGAAAAATCTTGTATATGTTAGTTCCTTTAGCAGCAGCTTTTCGTACATTTTGAACTAGGTTTTCCAAGTTTTAATTTCACATTGAACCCCACAAGTCGTGCCGGTGAGCATGACAGCATTCTTTGTTGCAATTCTGCTGGTTCTTGGCCTTTTTTTCCTGCTACCAGGATTACATTTTGCTGTTGAGGTCAGGATCCTGACAAAAACCAACTTGGGCATTAGTAAATAGAAACCTGTTTCAAAAGCTATTGTTTAATAATTAAACATGTCTTCAACTTTTAAACCAAGGTTGTTTAAAATGGCTCCCTTGAGGCATATTGATCAGTTTGATGCCAGTTGTCTTTCTTCCTGGAATTGATACATTCTGAAATGTTCAATCCAGCCTGAAGTAGGCAAAATAGAGAGCCATGGAAAAATAAATATGCTACGTGCTGGCTGATGTATAGAAGTCAAACACATACAGTATAATTTCTCATTGACAATAAAATAGTGGACCTCTGGTTTATGAAGTTCTCACCAGTACCATAAATAAATTTCAAAAACAGAGTTATCTTTTGATAATGACAATGTTGATATTAAAATAATATTATTTGAGATGTCCTAAATAATATGCTGCACTGTTACTTTTTTGATATAATAATAAAGTATTTTACTCTAAACTTTCCTGACCTTTATAGCAATCCTTAAAAGCACCTGTAAAGCACTAGTTGTCATAGATATTTAAGACATGGTTTCTAAAATAAATGCTGTGCATCACATGCTAGCAGAACACTTTACCAGCAAAGTCAGCAAATTACAAGAAATGCACATTCCAGAACTTTCAAAGATCAGGTCATCCCTGTTCATCCTGACCCAAAGAAGATAAGAGTTATTCTGGTTCATAGGTTCAGAGTCTGCACCAATAGACCCTGACATTTGAAATGCCCCCTTGAACTCTTTCTGTTCCCAATTTTAGAAAACACTAAGAATTCTAGTCAGTATGTCAGCACTCACACAAGCTGGCCTCAGAGATGGCATAGCACATGACCCTTAGAAATAAGGGAGGTATTATCAGAGGCTCCTCGTTATTATAGGAGGTAAGTGTTACAAGGTAGGAAGAGAAGAGATACACAGAGGATGAAGAGTGATGTTTATAATGAAAAAGATTTATTAAGTTTCTGTGTTACATCTGAAAGCAAACAAAACTATGACCTATTTTAGGCATGCTGCCCAACACATATGGCCACTGTGCATAAAAGATGAGCTTGGTTGTGCTACAGAATGCTGTGGCTTAGAGGCAAGCTGGTTGGGCACAGTTCTAGAGAGTTTGCCAGGGGTGGTGATGTTGGCACACATCAAGGGAGGAAGGCTGAACACAGCAGAGGATGGCTATGTGTGATAATAAAACATTGCATCAGATGCTGCAGAGTAAGGGGCATCTGCCTCTACACCCAGTGAAGAGCCACATACTGGCATAAGAAATATAAGATTTTCAAATGAACCTTTTTCGTATTATTTCATTTTTTCAAATACTCTTTATGCACTTCTTTATTTTCTTTAGAATATCTAGTGACATGTACCAATTATGTATTTGAAGTGGAATTCACTAATCAATATGTTATCCAAGGTTTCCAAAATTTATTTTTCTTGCCCTGTTATTAAGGTCTGATAGGACTTTGAGATTGATTATTAATTGCAGTAAAAACATATATGTAATATTTACCATCTTAACCATTTTTAAGTGTACCTTATGCTTATGTTGGTTACATTCACATATATGTACAACAGATTTCCAGAATTTTCTCAACTTGCAAAACTGAAACTCTATATCAATTGAACAACAATTCTCAACCTCCCTTCCTCACCTGGAAACCTTCATTCTACTTACTGTCTCTATGAATTTGACCACTTTAGATACCTCATATAAGTGGAATCATACAATATTTGTCCTTTTTTGTCACTGGATTTTTTTCTTTCTTTCTTTCTTTCTTTTTCTTTTTCTTTTCTTTTTTTTTTTTTTTTTGAGATGGAGCCTTGCACTCTCGCCCAGGCTGGAGTGCAGTGGTTTGATCTTGGCTCACTGCAACCTCCGTCTCCCGGGTTCAAGCCATTCTCCTGCCTCAGCTTCCCAAGTAGCTGGGACTACAGGTGCGTGCCACCACTTCCAGCTAATGTTTTTGTATTTTTAGTAGAGAAGGGGTTTCACTCGGTGGGCCAGGCTGGTCTTGAACTCCTGACCTCGTGATCCACCTACCTCAGCCTCCAAAAGTGCCTGGATTACAGGCGTGAGCCACCGAGCCTGGCTTGGATTTTTAAATTTAATGTAAGATTCTCAAGGTGCCTCCATGTTTTAGCTTCTGGCAGAATTTCATTTGTCGTTTAAGACTGAATACTATTCCATTGTATATACATACCACAATTTCTTCATTCATTCACCCATGTGTGAGAAACATGCTCACCCATCCAAACACAAAGAATAGACTTAGAAGCACGAAGAACAGCGAAAGTCAGACTTTTAATAGAGGTCTTGCAAGATCGTTTGTCTGGTAGGCAGGCAACCCCGGAACAGTTACGACAGGTAATTTATGTCCTAGCAGGCAAGTCCCTCCCCCAGTTTCTCAATGGTCGAGTACTATGGGGTTACAATCTTCCGGGACATCGCCTAAGTTTCATCATCCTCCTTATAAGGTTATACCCTGGTCCCCTTCCCCGCTTAAGTTTTCATTTCCCAATAACAAAATTTGCTTTCCTTTTATGTGCTGACCCCTCCTCTACATTCTGTTCATTTATCGTTACCTTCTAGGTGCATGAACCACGCAGTTTGTTACATTTGCAGGCTGGATACCAGTACCTGTATTTATCATGCCTTGAAAATGGACCATTTAAAATGTTTTCTCATGCATTGATGCACCAGGGTTGTTGTCACCTTTTGGTTTTGTGAATAATACTATTATGAGCATGAGTGTACAACTATATTTTTAAGGCCCTGCCTTCAATTATTTTAGATACATACCCAGAAATGGGATTGTTGGATCATATGGTAGTTCTATTTATAATTTTTTGAGGAAGCTTTATACTGTTTTCCATAGCAGGTGCATAATTTTACATTTCTACCATCAGTGCAAAGGGTTCCAATTTCTCCATATCGTATCCAACACTTGTTATTTTCTTAGTTTTTGTTTTGTTTTGTTTTGTTTTGTTTTTGATAATGGTCATCCTCATGGGTGTAAGGTAATATTTCTTTGTGGTTTTGTTTTGCATTTTTCTAATGATTAGTGATGTTGAGCATATTTTCATATGCTAGTTCACCATTTGTATATTGTCTTTAAGAAAATGTCTATTCATTCCTTTGCCTATTTTTAGTAGGGTTATTTGTTTTTTATTGTTGAGTTGTAGAAATTTTTCATATATTCTATATATCAGTATCTTATCAAATGCATGATTAGCAAATATTTTCTCCTATTCCATATGTCTCTTTGTCACTCTGGTGATTGTTTCCTTTGAGCAAAGAAGAATTTTTAAAATTTGGTGCAGTCCCATTTATCTATTTTTGTATGTTACCTGTGCTTTTGGTATAATACTTAAAAAACATTGCTAAATCCAACGTTATAAAGTTTTTCTTCTCTGTTTTCTTCTTGGGATTTTATAGTTTGTTCTTATGTTTAGGTCTTTAATTCACTTTTAGTTAACTTTTGCATGATGTAAGGGTCTAATTTCATTATTTTGTATGTGGATATCCAGAATTCCCAACACTATTTGTTCAAGAGAATGACCTTTCCCTATTGTATGGTCTTAGCATATTCAACCCTTATTGAAGATCCTTTGTCCATATATAAAAGAGTTTATGCCTGCTGTTCTCTTTCATTTCTCTATATGTCTGCTTTTACCACATTATTTTTATTACTACAGCTTGTAATATGCTTTGGAATCAGAAATTTTAAGATTTTTAACTTGATTCTCCTTTGAAGATTCTTTTGGCTATTCAAGATCCCTTGAAATTTCATGTGAATTTAAGGTTTTACCCTTTATCTACAAAAAAAAAAAAAAATGCTATTGGGATTTGATAGGAATTGGATTGAATCAGTGGATGCTTTGGATACTATGAATGTTTTAATAATAAGTCTTCTGATATATTAACATGGTCAAAATAGTCAAAATTCTTAACCTATTCTGCAACTACTACAAAATGAATGGTATTTCAGACACTTCTAAGACTAATCATTCTCTAATTTTATATAATTTAAAAATACTAATATAGAACCACAATTACATTTGGCTAAGTAAAATCAACTTTGGAAACCTATCCAGTTTTTTTCTATAAAATATGCATATATGTTATTTAATTACAGTTTTAAAAGATCTCTCAGCATGATAAACAAACCCAATGTGAAAAGATCTCAACACGCACGCACGCACACACACACACACATCTGCTTCTTTCCCTCTCTGCATACAATGTCTATAGATATGTACTATATGCTATATGTCATACATATGTATATATGTACATTATATATGCACAGATACATATTTTTAAAGTTCAAGTTTTAAAAACCTCGTTGTTGAGCTTTAAAATAAGAAAATTTATCACCTTTGGAAGCAAAATAGCAGCTCAGAAAAGTCAAGGTCATCAATGGTAACTGACGTAGGAGGATACAAATGATTTTAGTAATCAAATACAAGCGTTGGAGATCAGTTTTAATGACAACACAGACACGAGATAATTGCTAAGGCTCATCACTGTAAAGCTACAGACAACATGTGGATAAAGGAAGAGTCACCAAGAAAATGGTCTGGACTTTAGTCTTGTTTCATATGTATTTTTTAGCAATGTAAATAATACTGCTACATAAGTTTCCTAGGGCTGCCATAACACAATACCACAAATTAGGGTCTTCCAACAACAGAAACCTATTCTCACATGGTTCTAGAGACCAGAAATTCAAAATCAAGGTGTTGGCAGCATCTGTTTCCTCTATAAGTTCTGAGAAAAAAAAAAAAAATTGTTCCACAATTTTCTCTCGGATTCTGGTGGCTTCCCAAGAATGTTTGGCTTGTAGATGTATGCCTGTAGTCTCTATCTTCATCTTCACATCAGATTCTCCTCTTAGTGTCTCTATGTCTGAAATTTGTGTTTTATGAGCACACAGGTCATTTAATTTAGGATCAACACTAAATCCAAATAATTTCATCTTGAGATCCTTAATCACATCTGCATATATTCTATTTTCAAATAAGGTCACAATCACAGGTTCTGGGAATTAGGACTTGGACATGTATTTTTGGAGTCACTAATCAACCAACTACTGCTACCAACATAATGTTGGAAAAGAAATTCAAATTAAATCAGTCTAGATTAAGTGAAACTTTCAGATCCTGGAAAAGGCAAACTGAAAACCTTCCCTGGACAAGCCACGATGTTCTAGATACCAATGAAAAACAATAAACACAAACTCATGATTATAAACCATGTGAGAGATAGAAAATGACTAGCTCCACACATTTAATAAAAGAAAGATTGTTTTTCAGATATTCAGATAGAAAATGTGTTTTACTGTCAAAGTGTACCCTCTCCTAATTGTCAATTGAAATGAATAGGATAAGAGGGACACATTAATCTTTCTTTATTGTTCTTCTTTTCTTTCTGTTATTTTCATTCCCTGTTCCCTTTCTGCCCCTCTCTTCCTTCTTCTCCTTGTCCTCCTTTTCTCCTCTTCCTCGTTTGCCTCTCTCTCCTTTATTAATTTTCATAATGCAATAAATAATCTGACATTAGCACTATATGATTAATGACATACAATAATTAATGGCAGTATATGATTCTAATAGTCAGTTTGGCTCCTTTCTTTACTCTTAGAATATTTTATGATTGGATTCCTTTTGAATGAGTTATTGCTGCATAATATCTAACTGATATCAAGAGAAGTTAGAACTTCTAAAATAATATTAAGATTTAAACTTGTCTCAATATTTAAAGGTTTTTCATGGCTTTTGCTATAATGTTCTGATCAATGTCCATCCTATGTATCTTTGACACAATATCTTTTAATTTGGATTTAGGTATTTATAGAACTGGTCATTTTTGTTTAGATGTGTTTTTCCCTAGTTTAGGGCAATTATTTATTTCCCCAAGAAATAAAATAGTATATTTTTACTCAATTTTTACCTCATAGCTATTTATGGATTTATAGTGTAGTATTTTATTTCACAACTTCTGTCTGAGTTTCTAGAAATTTGAAATTCTATTATTTTAAAAATGGATATGCATACACATACACCCATAGGCATACATTCTCAAATCTTACTCCACAAGCTACAAACCTGTGGTAAAGTGCTGGTGAAAAAAATAAATTTATGATTTTGACTTTCAGAGAATATTATTCAAAACTGTAAACATCAGAATTATTTCATAAAATTGGAAGGAGAGTTTTTCAAGGAAACTCCCTAGTCTCTGTCACAGCTGCTGCATTTCTGGTGTCAACCCTTAAGCCAGTGCCTTCCTGATGTTTCCAAATAAACAGTTATCTTCTATAAATTACTTATCTTTAAAATAGTTAGAAATTTTTTGTTATCTGCTGCCAATTGTCATTTGCTATACTATCTGCTATTAGAAGCAATTTGAGGCTATGACCTTCTAGGCCCTTTTGTCAGAAATTAGAGTTTATCCAATCATATAGTGTTTGAAAGTGATGAAGTTATGTAGTTAGTGTTAAAATGTGAGACTCAGGTTGTACATAATACAAAGTGCAAAGATTATTTATATCAATACCTGTGTTTGTTATAAATGAAATCTCTTTTATGACAGGCTAAAGTACACTAAATGGAGACAATCATCACAAAATAAAAGTACTGTAGGGTTAAATGGCTTCTTTCTCTGCCATATAGCCCTGAAAAAAAGAAAGCACCTGCTTAGGACTTTAAATGCCTGGCTCAGAGCATGGAGACTATGTCTGCCTTTAAAACAGGTCATTTAAAGTCACATAGCTGGCATACCAAATTAGATATAGAATTTCATTTCCTGGGCTGCTGTGCTACAAAATAGATCAAATTCAAATTCATAGCCACAATAAAATTATGAGAAGCTAAGAGCATTGATTGGCAGAGTACGAAACTCCTGGGGGGCAGAGTCAGTGTCTTCCTGTTATGTGAGCTTGGCTCTCTTTTTCGTCAGGATTTTCTTGTGACATCACGTGAGGAAGACTTTTTGCAAGGTAATACCAACTTTCCTTATGGCACTTAACCAATTACTAGAATCAGAGGATTCATTTCAAACCTAGGAATAAGTTATATAACAAAAAGATGACAAGATTTTGCTGATTTATACTGGTAAAGCTGGCACAGGGATCAGATTTTAATGAAATCCAGTGAAAGAGGGGAGAATATATTTTAAGTAGGCTTGGACTAGTACATATGCTCTTGTTTTTGTTTATTTTGATTGTTTGATTAAATGATTCCTGAACCCAAAGGTGGCCTACATGTAAAATTATATAACAAAACTTCTTTTTTATAAAACAGAAGAAGGTATCCAAAGGCCTAGGTAGATAGGAAGGCTAGAGAATATATCTATTATATATGGCTGCTCACACATCACTTAAGTACATGTTTTCATCACTGCAATAATGGTTTCCCTAAACCTCTATCCATAAACTTAACTTTTAAAAAATCATTATATTAGCCAACACTGATTTTGATCAAGAAGTACATCTGGGAACAGTGCAGTGGCTCACACCTGTAATCCCAGCTACTCGGAAAGCTTAGGCAGGATAGTCACTTGAACCCGGGAAGCAGAGGTTGTAGTGAGCTGAGATTGCACCACCGTGCTCCTGCCTGGGTAACAAAATCAGACCTCTCAAAAAAAAAAGTACACCTGATTAAGAAAGTCATTTTATATCAGTATTTAGACAGTAGGCTCAAGCTTATTTTACATAAATATTTAGACAAAGCGCTCAAAATTATGAAATTCACTAGGATTTATCATGTATCCCCCAAGAAGAAGTCACTGTCCTGATACATGGGTGATATGGCCTGCTATTATTAATACATCCACACTTACACTGTTATGTGGTAAGCCATACGTTAAAATACTGGCGTTCAGACACACAGTGTCTGATATTTATACCAAATGCTTGTTGCTTTGGAAAGCTAATGCCATTTCCACCCTCAGAAACCATATGAGAATTGAAAAGTTTTTTGATTTTTTTTTTTCAGAATCCAACTTCTGCTAGCTTTCTAGACATTATTAATTTATTAGAAAGAAAACAAAAAGAACACATTGTAATCGTTTTATTTAGTATATGGATTATATTTAAATTTTACTATGAGGTTTAAAAGTGCTTAGCTAAGAAAATGTTAAGAATACATAAATAACTTAAAAAGGAACAAAATAATGTTCAGAATAATTCTGTCACTTAGTCGTTGAGCATATGGCTAGAGGCTTTAGTTTCATTCTTCAGTATAAATATACAGGTCTGCTATTAAATAATTTCCCTATTTCTCAAAGTTTTAAAGTTCATCGGGTATATTCACATATTTAATGACAAAAAGTGATTTAATTACAAAAGTAATTAAAAGTTTGTAGTTCTTCAAAAGTTAATTGAAAGAAACAAATATATTTAAATAACAATTTATTTTTATTCATTGTTCAGACTGAATGATAATTTTTTTTACCACGATTTGAGTATGTTGTTCTACGTTATATAATCTTTAGCAGAAAAAAAAAAATTCCCCATAGAAAAATGTCGAAAATTAGGTTACATTATGGTAGTGTTATGCTTTTCTCTAAAATGTCTGGTCTCAGTTGTTTTTTGGAAATAAGTAGTAAGCATATATATACCCAACTAGATGGACTATTGATCTGTTCCACTGTGGAAACTCCTTATAGTTTTATTATTACTGTTAATTTTAATTTTCTCTATTTTTGTCTAAGTGAACACTCAATTGTCACAGCCTTTGTTAAGAGTAACATAAAGGCCAATGGGTCGATACATGAAGCAGAGATTTTTAACACAGATATTTTAAATTATCTGTGCTACACAAAGTTGGATCGTATAAGTGTGTTTTCTCCTACCATGAATTAATCATTGCCTTATTTTGATAGCACCTAGCACTATTACTGTATAGAAAAATTCTCATGGAAAAAAATTATCCAAGATTCAATAATTCAGTGATTTCTTAAGGTAAAGACATTCTGAATAATTTATCTTTGTAGCATTTTCAGTGTTTTCACATTGCCTGGCACATAATAAATTACTGACAAATGCTCCTTTGAACATTTATGAGAGCGATGTTGTGAAAAATGAGGTTTCTCTCTCCATATTTGTGACTACATAAAGTTAACAATTGATTAATATGATTAATTTTCAACTTGTTTCAAACAACGTTGTCTGGCATGCATAGGCACTGAATAATTCACGTTGAAATAGAGCTTATAATTCGCAGAGCTATATTGCTTTATTATCTTTGTCCAAATATTAATGTAAAATGTCTTCTTCACTAAATATTTCAATTAATCTTCTAAGAAACCCACATGACCCTTACTCTACTTTAATTTCCACAGACTGTGAAAATACACCAAAAGTTGAAGAGCAGCTGAATTCCAACTGTGAGCACTTATTCGCCCAAATGAGTGATTTTATATTTAAAATAAGCTAAGGAAATAAAATTAAGGATGCAGTCTGAAACACGAAAGGTACCTTGTGAAATTGAACATCAATGATATAAAAATAATGAGATTTGCAAGAACCTCCTTGTCATTTTTAGGCATACATTAATGACATGGAAATATTAAAGTAAAAAAATAGTAGGGCATAATTAGGAAATGTATTTATTTAAAGAGAGCCACAGAAAATAAAGAAGACCATACATCAGTAGAGTAATTCTATGCAGAATCCATTTCATTTATATAACACAATTTGTTTGTATCTTTTGCTCGACATATATTACATTGGACAGATTAGGCATTTATAATTATCAGTGCAGATTTACAAATTAAGGACTGAAAATTAGATTTTAGATTAGGGATAATAAAGTGTGAAAATAATGGGTGTTCAAAAAAGTAAATATTTACTTTCCTTGGGTGGTGAGGTTGACGCAATAATTTTAATACATCATTCATGTGGTTAGGAAAGGGAATGGAGGAAATCGGTAAATTTTATAAAATAATAAATACTATTGTAGCTAATTTTATTTTTTTCTTAACATATGAAAGTATTGGTGATATTCTGTATTGTGCTTTTAGCACTTTGGCAGATACCCTTATTTAGAGATTGAACCTATTTTGATCTACAATAATCCAGTACTTAGACACATGCACCTTCTAAAATGACTACAATGCAGAACTATTGGTCATATTAATTTATTTAGCTAGAAACCACTCCATTAATCACTCCATGATTTTAAAATCATGTAGACAAGAAAAGTGCTATAATTCTTGCTTTAATATTACAAAGCAAAGGAATTTTCATAAATTTTATTAATAATTAGTTTAAACTTTTAAATTGCTGATTTACAATTAAATTTAGATTTGGAATGGATGTTTCTTTACTTTTTCTTTTCTTTCTTTCTTTTTTTCTTTTTTTTTTTTTTTTTTGAGATGGAGTCTCACTCTGTCGCCAGGCTGGCTGGAGTGCAGTGGCGCGATCTCCGCTCACTGAAACCTCCGTCTCTCGGGTTCAAGTGATTCTCCTGCCTCAGTCTCCTGAGTAGCTGGGACTACAGGTGCTCGCCACCACGCTCAGCTAATTTTTGTATTTTTAGTAGACGGATTTTCACCATGTTGTCCAGGACAGGATGGTCTCAATGTCTTGACCTTGTTATCCGCTCACCTCGGCCTCCCAAAGTGCTGGGATTACAGGTATGAGTCACAGCGCCTGGCCTGGAATAGATGTTTCTTACAGCTGCCATTTGCTGGGTCATGAGCTTCTAAATTTAAAACATGAGACATAGGTGTGGAAGTGTATCATATTCCCCAACACTCTAGTTTGAACGTTCTTTTAGTCTCCAAGTAGAAATGATAATTCAATAAGAAGCTTTCAAATACACCGTTTTTTTCATATAAAGAGTTGAAATGAAAAGAAGTATGACTACACAAGGGCATGTTACAGTTGACTAAGCAGTTCATGTAACCCAATCTATTTGTACAAGAAATAGATTTTAACCAAGAAAAATGTACATTAAATAAAATAATAATTTCCACATTCTCTTTATTATAGGTGATGTAAAGAGAATATGTTCTGAGGACTAACTCTGGAAAATATTTCCACTGTATTTGTTTCTATAGATTTAATGTTGTGATCTATTTCTTCTCTTTCTTCAGACACATACCTAAAACCTATGTTCCCTCTCCCAAAGTACACAATCTCTCATCAATTCACTCAATAATTTCCAAATATCATATTTAGCTAAATATTTTAGGTAACATAGAACTGCTGTGAGAGTTAAAACTAGATCAATTCTCATGTCTTCTACATAGTTCACATGCATTATTCGTAAGAAAAATGTTACCTACTTCATTGACTATTTAGTACAGTATTCTCTCCACCCAGAATTGTTTTCCTAAGTTTCCTAGAGAAATTTCTCCTTCTCTAAAACTGAAGTTAAAAGTTACCTTCCTGAGAGACTTATCTGCACATCTCCAAACACAGGAAATACCTCCCTCACCTAATTTTTGTTCTCTTAACACCCAAATGGTCATTGGCATAACTGTACAGTCACAACTGTGAGAAGTTTATGTCAAAGTTATTGTCATCTTTATGTCCACAGCACCCAGAAGTCCCTGATTCTAAATACTTAATAAAATTTGAGATAAATTTTTAAAAATAATGTTTATAATAAATGATATGTCTCCTCCTACAATGAATTCTGTTATTAAAAATCTTCAATTTCCACCTAAGCACTGGGAAACTGAATTTCTGTGTGGGTTTGGGAAAAGAAGGAATGAATGCTAGATAGTATCTCTTGTGGAAACAACTGTTGGCCATATTTTTGTCCGCTGTACCAAGGAATATTCCAGACATGCTAAGTTGGGATGCAGCCAAGTATGTTCATGTCCCAAGGATATCAATTTTGTTTGTGAATGCAGCTGTGATAGTATCATTTTATTGATTCCTTTATCCTAGTTAGGCAATACCTGCACCATTTCCCTCACTTTGCAATCTTAGCAGGTATGTTCAGCTCAAACAAGGCTCTTTATTGAGACAAATGGGCGTAAGTATAACTTTACTGATATAACATTGACTGTTATTTACCAATTCTCTACTTACGAGTTCCTTAATAAATTTACTCTATTTTACCATCGAAGCTGATCTCAGTATTCAATGCCAACATCTATAAAATTTAGGACAACAATTTCATTCTGATCTCCCTGCCTCATTAGCTTCTAATTTCAATATACAATTAGCCCCAGCTAGATTATTTTATGATGTATTTTGTGTTATTTAATTATCTTGCATAATTTCTAATATTTTACATTTTGTTAACTTAATGTCTAACAATTCTGACTTTCATTCAAAGCCTAATACTCTTGATTAATCTTAATTTCAGCTGGTCTTTGTTGCTTTTCTGAAGCTTCCTCACACTTCAACTAGATTTCTCACTGGCCTCTGACCAGGAGTTATGCATGTATTCTCTAAGACTTGTTTTATGTTATTCACATGATGAGAAATTTCTGTTGATTATGCAGCCTACTTAAACAATCATCCTTTGATTTTCTACAGAGCTCATTATATATACCACTAGATACTTATAATTTACTATCTATTACAGCTTATTTTCTTCTTAGGCATACAAGATTTATCTTTAAATTAGATTTTAGATAGAATAGAGTCTTATAACTGTTTTACACATTAAATCTACATAGATTTTGTACAAAATCAGTATTAGTAATATAAGTTTATTCCATAAAATTATGCTTTCAGTTCCCTTTATTACATATGTATAAATTATTCTTTCTCTCGTACTAAAATTTATGTTTCTAAAATCCACTGATTTCTGAAAAATATTTCTCATGAAAAATGCCAAAAATAAGTATTTAAATAGATTTTATTTCACCTTTTCAGATTAATAACTGCTAGAGCCAAAATTGGAACATTAGAATCCAATAGTAGTTATAAGCTTATGACAATCCAAATATGTTTTACTCTCTGTTATGGTACTTTTCTTATACTTTTTGACCCATAGAGATGGTTAAAATTACACCAATTTTCTACCCCTCCTTGTTATTATTTGGGTTACAATGTACTTTGTAGTTTATCTATTTCATTCTGGGCTCACTTTTTGACTGACTTTGACTTGTAGAAAGTAGAAGTTATACATACATAGCATGCAAATTTGTAGTCCTGCCTTCAAAAGACATTGCCACATCAATGTGAACAAACCTGGGCTGAGTGATGGTAGACCATACGAAAGTAAGCAACATTATCCCAATCGAGGCATCTTAAACCAGCCAACCCACAGTGAGCAAGTCTACTGAGATCGGTTGAATCTGCAAAGATCAGCAGAACTGTGGAGTAATATGGACTAGGGAGCTCCTCCAGGGAGAAGTGGGTCCCACTGAAGGAACATGTACTGCTCACAGAGGGGAGGATCTGTGAATACCTTCACAGTAGGATTTCAGAACTGAGAGGAACAAGTGAATGCTGTGTGCCTCCTATCTATTCTCTTGCTAATGCAACTATTTCTTTCTCTGCTGTATTTTTAAAATGTGGGAGTTATGTAACTTCTTACGCTCCTAGGCCTCTGGATCAAGAGGATTCATATCGGAGGAGGCACATCCACATTTGCTGTAAATAAAGAGATTCTGACATTGGAGTCAGACTGGGGACAGGAGTTGGGTTGGGGTGAGCCCATTTTGCGTATGAGAAGGGACATGAAAAAGTGGTGCCAGTAGCTGGAGTTCATTAGTTAGCTAGTAAGTTAAAAAATGCCCTCCTTTACCATCTATTCAGTTATCCACCCTTTTTGTGATGTGACTTTATAACTTTCTCATTAAAAGTTGGTCTGCACTTCCTTACCTTTTAAATGTGCATTGGCCATGTGTTTTGGCTAAGAGGTTTAATTGGAAGTAAAATTGTACTAGGTGTGACACTACATTTTGTAAGATTTTATACACTCCTGCTCTCTCTCCACAGCTTTTCACTAGCATGAGATCTAGTCTTTTAGAAAATGAGACCACATAGATCCAACCTCTGTCCCAGCAGAGGTTGTCTTCTACCAGCCAGTCCCAAGGCAACTAGCCAGTAGACAGCAGATATAACTGGCATTAGCTATGACTAGCTCAGGTTAACAGAACCACCTGCACACCCTTTACACTCCTAACTCAATAAATCTTATTATTTTAAGCCATAAAGTGTTTGGTTCGTTTGTTACATGCCAATAGATAACTGATAACTTTTCTATAATTCAAATGATTAAATGTTTACTAAGCCGTTGATATGAGAATGTTGTTTACTAATTCTTTTTCCCAGTGTTTTAATCAATATACATATTTTTCATTAAGTATTGGTATACTCTTGGTACTCCAGTTTCCTACTGCAGCCCAGAGATGTACATGTTAGGATAAGTGGTGTGCCTAAATGGTCTCAGTCTGGGGGTGTGTGTGTGTGTGTGTGTGTGCATCTTGCCATGGAATGGCTTTCTGTCTAGGAGTGGTTTCTACCTTGCACCCTGAATGCTGGAATAGGCTCCAGCCACCCATGTCCTCAAACTGGAACAACTGGGTAAATAATCACTTTACTTGTTTCTATTAATCTTTTAAAATATATGTATAACTCACATTTATTCCAATGTTTAATATTTAAAATGTTTGGTCTTTATTTAGACATTTGATGATGTTTCTGTAACCAGGAATATGCTACAGGTATTAACTTTTGTTTATATGGTAAACTTGGTTTGTTTATATCTTCTTTCACTTAAAGTAGCAGTTTCCAAGAACATACTAAGAATGTTAGTGAAGGCTAGGCGCAGAGGCCCAGGCCTGTAATCCCAGCCTGAGATGGGCTGATCATTTGAGGTCAGGAGTTCAAGATCAGCCTGGCCAACATGGTAAAACCCATCTCTGTTAAAAATACAAAAATTAGCCAGGCAGGTGGTGTCACGTGCCTGTGATCCCAGCTACTCAGGAGGCTGAGGCAGGAGAATTGCTTGAACTGGGGAGGCAGAGGTTGCAGTGAGCCGAGATTGTACCATGCACTCCAGCCTGGGCGACAGAGCCAGACTCCGTCTCAAAAAACAAAACAAAACAAACAAACAAACGTTAGTGAGGACTTCTTATATATTTCCACAAAATCAATTCAAATCTTAAAAAAAGGTCTACCTAAAGAGCTCTCAAAATTCCTGCCACTAAGAGATATTAGGAAAATATAAACTACAGACTGTATCTCTATAGAGATAAAATATATTTTTTAAAAATTACTTACCATTATTTTTGGAGGAACAAAAGTAATAGGTCTGTTTCCAACTATTAGAAAGTCAAGGAGCTGGGCTAGGCGCGGTGGCTCACACCTGCAATCCCAGCATTTTGGGAGACTGAGGCAGGCAATCACCTAAGGTCCGGAGGTCAAGATCAGCCTGGCCAACATGGTGAAACCCATACCTAGGAAGGGAGAAGTAGATGCCACTATTTTTTATCTGAGTTCAAAGAAAAGCACATAGTCAAATTATACCCGATTTACTTAAACCAAAAACTAATATGGATTGCATGACAATTTTTCATCAATATTTCTAACAAATTACTGAGCTACAATTGCTTTATTGTCTTTCCTCTTTTAGCTATTTATTTATTAAAAATAATTTGTCTTTTGAAACTTCATTTGATTTTGTTCGATTCTATTTTGATGTTCTTCAATTCACAGCTAGGTCTGGGCTTATTATAGATTCACCTCAGTGTGGTGGCTCATGCCTGTAATCCCAACACTTTGAGAAGCTGAGAATGGTAGATTACTTGAGCCCAGAAGTTCAAGACCAGCCTCGCCAATGTGGTGAAGCCCCGTCGCTACAAAAAGTGCAAAAATTTGCTGGGCATGGTAGTGCACACCTGTAGTCCCAGCTGCTTAGGAGGTTGAGGTGGGAGGTTCGCTTGAGCCTGGGAGGTCAAGGCTGTATTGAGTCATGATCATACCACTGCACTCCAGCCTGGGTGACGGAGGGCTACATTGTCTCAAAAATAAATAAATAATTAATTAATTAAATAACAGAATCACCTCAGACCACTGGGCATTTCCTGTGTTACTGAATCACTAAGGGTTTCAGTAAATGTTCCTAACAGAAAAATTGAACACTCATTGCCAAAGTTATTTCTCAAATATCCACCTGCAGCTGGACATCAATTTTATTTGTGGCTAGATTAGAGATGAATATCTCATCATCTCACAGGGCAATTAATTTACAATTTGTGTAGTTCCACTAATAAGAAGTTTCTCCTTTCACTTGAGTGGTAGTGAACACAGGTTAAAGGCAAGGATCCTGAAGACAATCTTCCCAAACATTGTGAGTCTGAATCAAGGTGTTACCATATATTAGAATGATACTATGTGTATCACATTACCTTTCTGTATATCAAGTCATTCATCCCTAAAAGGGGGAAAAGAGTAATGCCTTTTGGGGGAAACCAGTATGAAAGATAAATATGGCATACCATCTAAAGCCTGAAGCACAATTTTTGGATAACAATCCGTGTAAAAACCTTTTTTGTTTTAAATTATTCTAAAATAATGTTTACTCACTTGTCCTAAAATATCCTATGCCCAATCTGACTGTCACTGGAAAGGCTTTCTAATATTTATTTCTTTACTTTTACAAGGGAAAATAATTCTATGTATTCAAATTTTCTTTGTAAGATTCATTTCTGACCTTCATCACTCTGTTTACCTTCTAGACACAAAACAATTGCTACTGTGTCTTCTAAAATACGGTGCCCGGAACAAAAAGAACAAAATGTCACTTCAGATGTGCTCTCACAGGAGTATAGAATTTAAAGGGAACTGTTTTTTTGTTTGTTTGTTTTGTTTTTTCATAGCCATAAAATACTGATGGTTTGTACTAAGTTGTTTTGTTTTGTTTTGATTCATATGAAGTGTAGTTAGGCTAAGTCACTTACTGATGGTTCACTGTGTTTGCTGTGCAAACAGAATAGGGTAGGAGTTTCTAGTTGGCCATACGAGGTCCCATTATTTTGGCATGGATCAGGTTTCCTACTGAACAGACTTTTAAAAAATTCTACTTCTATAACCATGCTAACATTTGCTCCATTTGGTAGCAAAGGTTGATGAATATATTTTGTCCTTTGAAATATTTAATGAATATAGGCTCAAGTCTGAATTTCAAGGAACATCACTAGAGACAACTCAACAGACTAACATTGATGTTTTGATTGATGTGCTGTGGATATGGTTGTGATAGCAGGTGTTAATTTATCTCACTTATATGAAACCTGCTTCATATTTCTACCTTGTAAACAAAATATTTTTTGAGAAACTTTGCAAAACATCTGACAAAAATAGGTATATTTTGTCTACATTATGTTTCCCAAATATATAATCTAAAATGCTATTATAAAAAAGGAGCTAGAGTAATCAGAGAGGACTAATTCATATTCATAATAAATCCATAATTATAACTCAGTAATAACTGATAAGTTCACAAGCATTGGTTAGATGTGGCACATGGATTCATATAAGGGAATATATGGTCATACAGGCAATGAAACAACCGTGGGTGGTGTGGCAAATGTTACTGTTTACCAAAAATGTTTCTTATTTCTCTGAGCTATAGTTAAGTTCATTTCTCAACCTCTCTTGTAGTTAAACATCGCCATGTGGCTGAGTAGTAACTACCTGTGGAATGTTTACAAGGTAGTGGCTGAATTGTTTTTAAATAGAGTGTGCCTCTTTTTCCTTTTAATTCTAGGTAGTGAAAATGGTTAATAGGGCTCTGGAGAATGGCCAGGACCACATCATGGATGCATCCTGGTGTCTGAATCACCATGTTGAAGAAAATAGCCTGCTGATGAGGAAGATCAGCTTACAGAGAGTGAGAAATAAACAGTGTTCGTGTGCTCGTGCACTTGCAGTGGGTGAGGCACTAGAGTCATTATAAAATTCAGGGTTATAGTTACAGTAGTGAAGTCAATCAAAGCAATCCCACTTGAATCTGTTAGATATTTTAGTGAATTAGTGGTTGCCCAGGACTGGAGGAATGTAGGTATGGTAAGTGACTATTTAGTTAGTACAGGTTTCATTTTGGAGTGATGAAAATGTTTTAGAAATAGAGGTAACAGTTGACCAATATAGTGAGTATTCTAAATCACCGAAGTTTAAACTTTAAAATGATGAATTTTATGTTATGTACATTTTACCTCAATAAAAGGAAATGTTACTAGCAAATTTAAAAATCAAACAGAGAAGGAGAGAGAGAGAGAGAGAGAGAGAGAGACAGAGAGAGAGACAGACAGAGAGAGAGAGAGAGAGTGAGTTTCTTCAAGTCCTCTTCCACCAGATATTTTCACTGCTACCTTCTTCACCTCCTTCAAGTCTTTACTGAGGTGAGGTCTTCCCTTACCAACCTATCCGAAATTGCAATTCTTTTATTGATACCTATGCTTCCTGCTTTATTTTTCTCCTTAGCACTTACATCTAACCTGCTATGTCTTTTTTTTTTTTTTTTAACACTTTATTGCCTGACTTCTCCCCTGAGAAAGGTTAAAGGAGAAATAGCTGTTGTTAATTTATCTGACTTATATGAAACCCGCCTACTTTATAATAGAGAAAGTAGGCTCTATTAGATGAGGGGTTCTTTAGACTGTTGTAATTCTAATTATAATCAGTATTTTATCTTACATTTTATTTCATTCCCAAAAAATGTTTCCTATATCATTTTCAGTTCAATGAGCCTTTCTAGAGAAAACTGAAGTAAATAGCAGCTGGTGTATTTTGCTATTACAATATTATCCATCAGTATCACACCACTAGTCTCAAGCAGTGATCCAACTATTCTTTCATCACTTAGTGGTGAATGTATTTAACAATCAATTCAACTTTTGGTAAGTTAAAAGCTCACGTATTAAAATCAGTTCTTTTAATATTTTAGACATGCTGATATTATTCTTAAAATTCAGTGCCACTCTTAAATTCGTCACATGCTTTATGTTCCTTATTTCCATCTTAGGTTACCTCACCCTTTAATTTCCTCTGAGCTCAGAGGAAATTACTTTTAACTTTTAAGCTTTTAAAGTACTTTTAACTAATAACTTTAAAAATACAATTTATTTTTTCCTCTACACTGAGACCATATGTCATTACACAGCAGGAGATATTTTATTGGTAGTGCCTCCTAGAATGATTGAGATATTGACCATTTTAGGGGTATAACATAAATCATGTTTATTTAAATTTTTAAAAGCATGTTTCCCTAAACTTTAGGATCCAAGAGTAATTATGATCTGCTTTTCATTTAAATGATTATCATAAATGTGAAGATGGCATAATTATGATTACTCCTTCCCCAGGTGGCCATCCTTCCCTATTCAACAACTCTTATTTCTTTTTTATGAGAAACCTTTTCAACAACAGAATGTTTTTGTTTCTCCAGATAGAATTGAAGATTTTCATTAATTTATTTTACAGAGCAAAATAATAAAAATCATAATCTTATCCTAATCCTCAGAAAATATATGATTGCCATAGAGCAAGTTAAAATTTAAAATAAGTCAATAATCTCCATAATTGCTTGTAGAACCTTTGTGCTAATATTCCATATATGGAATACTATGGTAGTCATGTTTCCTACTCTCATAAATCTAAGGAGTGAATTTGATTTATTTTAGCAAAATAGGGCTATTCATGTAACTTCTGGATGGATAGAGTTCCTTAATAACCATTGTGGCATGCCTCAGAGTCAGTTTTGTAACCTATTTTAGGAAGTATCTCCTATCCTCTTAAAGGATGGGTAGTTTGAAATCTACTTTCACCAAAACAAAGATCACTTACTTTTATCTTTTCTTTGAATTGTACCTAAATGTTAAATCAACTCTAGGAATAATATGATGGAAGATGTGATAAACAAATTATTCTCACATAAAACTACAATTTTCTTTACTGTATTGTATTCTTTGGGTTTGAGATGTAATTTCAACTGAATGTCTTCCTGATGTACTCTGCTGCTCCAATTACACTTTCTGCTGAATCTGTTTTTGTTGTTGGTGCTTTTTGTTTGTTTAACAAAAAGCCTGAAAAGTATCTTTGCTGCTTATGCATTAAATATGCGTAAATAGAAGCTTGTGTGAATTATTTTACACAAGGAACATGCGATCAAATTTTGGACAACCCTAGTTTAGATTTTACTAAAGGAAAATCTTGCCAAGGAAAGCATTTCTTGTAAAAAAAAAAAAAAAAAAAAAAAAAAAATTCATCACCTAGACCTCTGTAATATCGCTGCATTTCTGTCATTAAGATAATAGTTTTCTCATCCTACTCATTAGGTTATTTCAGCACACCCCTGCCTCCTGAAGCTTTCTACATTATTTGCAACTGTTGACCACTTCTTTTTGCAACTCTCTACTTCTTATTTCTCTCTGTTTACAATGTCAAATTTTCCCCCTTATTTTATTCCTTCTTAGTATTTTCTTTTTCTGATCATCTGTTACATATTTTGTTCCCAAGTTCCTGCATCTGGCATTCTGTTCTTATTGTATGCACTTTTATTAGTGACCTCTAAATCATAATATGGCTTTAAGTACCATGTAAATGCTTACAAACCTCAGAGCAAGATCTCCAACCAAATCATCTCCACTGAGTGCTATCAGACCGAAACGTCAAATTATACACAAAGCAGCTTATTATAGTATATTTCCTTACCCCTGTTTTATCTTTCCCAGTGGATGGAATCACCCAGCCAGTGTCACTCCTAATCTCTCTGCTTTCATTTGCCCTCTGCTATCAATTATCCAAAAAGGGTTAGTCTACTTCCTTAATATCTCATATCTATTTCTTTTTCTCATTCTCATCTGCCATTGCCCTAGTTTAGGATAAACTGTTTGTACCTGAGAAATTGGAATAACTTCCTAATAAACTTCATCCCCATTCTCGGTTTCCCAAAATCCACCCTTCACACAATAGCTGAGGTGATCATCCTCTAATTCTATTGGTAAAGCCATTTCTGTTTATAGTTTTTCAGTGAATTCCTATAAGCTCAATTACTATAACATGGAGCCAAAGGCACTTCATGTTCTATTAGATACCAACTTCTGTAGTGTTGTCATTTGCCAATTCCTCAGGTTTCTCTTCTTCAGCTACACAAAACTCTCTATTTCAGTGGAATGACTACCACTGGGGAAGCATGTCACATTTCACTACTCTTCCCTTTCTCTACCTATTTTCTGCCCCATAACTTATACAAATATTTGTTGGATAGTCAAACAAGCTCCCCAACGTGTGTGTGTGTGTGTGTGTGTGTGTGTGTACCTCAAGTCATATTTCTCTTATTCCTGTCATATTTATGTACATACTTTATATGTGTACTTTTTTCACATGTGGCACTAGCCTGCATATCCCTGATTATCTGTTTACATATTTTAAGTACTCTGAAGGCAAACATGTTTTTTCTCCAGTAGTGTTAACTATAAGATGCCAAAAAAATTATTTGAAAATAATGAAGAGTAAAACCTTACACACACACACAAACACACACACACACAAAAAAAAAACTCTGAAGATTTATCACAATATATGATGATATGGTTTGTCTGTGTCTCCACCCAAATCTAATTATGAATTGTAACTCCCACAATTCCCATGTGTCATGGGAGGAACCCAGTGGGAGGTGATTGAATTATGGGGGCAGGTCTTTTCTGCACTATTCTCATAATAATGAATGAGTCTCAAAAGATCTGATGGTTTTAAAAATGGGTATTTCCTGCACAAGGTCTCTCTTTTTGCCTGCTGCCATCTATGTAAAATGTGACTTGATCCTCTTTGCCTTCCACCATAATTGTGAGACCTCCCTAGCCACGTGGAACTCTAAGTCCATTAAACCCCTTTCTCTTGTAAATTGCCCAGTCTCAGGTATGTCTTTATCAGCAGCGTGAAAACAGACTAATACATGCAATATCTAAATATTTGCTGAATAAAAGTAAATAAGGCATGGTTTTACTCTCCTATCATAGAAATACATCCCTTCACACAAATGCCAATGATGCCTTTTGAAATTTATTTATCCCCTTGTTTTCGTAAGAGTTGATGAATTCATCAGCGACCACCTCGTAACAGTAATGTTCACAATTTATTTCACTGAAGTTGTATTTTGAATCCTTTGCATATGCAACATCTCTATTCTTTCCCTGTCAGCATGCCCTTGCTTATTTCCGTAAAACCCAATAATAATTGTGAAAAAAACCAGTCCTCCAGCTATTCAATTTCAGGTCCTAATCTAGCCTTTCCCCTTCTTCTGTGTGTCCTCAGTTACATGACACTAAACTTCATTTTTGACATTGTGACACATCAAATTTTAATATATTCTCATTGTTTTTGGAGACTGTGCTCAGATCCCTCAGTTAGAATAATATTTGCTCCTGGGACAATGTTCTCAGAAAGCAACTTATTTTCTCACCAAATACTCATCTGTCCAAGGATTTTTCTAGATCTATACTATCCTTCCAGATTATAGCCATTTTTGTACTTCACTGTAAAATCATTTTCTTGAAGGTTCATACCATGCAGAAATGTTTTCACCATCACCTAGTGTAGCAACGAATGCTGGTGTTTACCATTATTCATGCTTCTCTTTTGAACACACATAACTAACCTATATTTCCCAGCTTTCTGATAATTGTGTGGGGCCATCTGAGTTACAGTCAATGGGAAATATACAGATCTAAATCATACTACTCCTAGGACTAACCTCTAAAACATTTCACTTGACCCTTCTCACTCTGTCTCTCCCCTCATCTCCCAGCCAGATGCGACAAATCCTGCAAAAAGCCAAGAACATGGAAGAATCTAGGGTACCTAAATCACCTTGAACACAATCTGCTACATACTTTTTTGGACTGTGATGTGAACTTTAAAAAGAGCTTTTTTGTTGTAATGAATGGGATTTGGGTATTTTAAGAATAGTAATTGTTATCTGCTTTGATTAATACGTCTTCCAAATATCAAGCGTAGTCTTACATTTCAAGGAGAATGTGACAAATGGCTTATTTTTTCTCTGTATTTGTACAATTTCCATTATTTTTAAGTGACTTTATTGCACTCAGAATTTCTTAATATTTTCTGTAACTTATTTCTCATCATTTATCTTCCCGAAATCACTCCTGAGATCACAAGCAGGACTTATAATCCTGTGAACTGAACTATATCCTAGGTCCTTCTTTCTAATAATAAATACTTCTTTCTTTTAATCCCTCATATGTACATTTTTCATATCATGCTTCTTGGCTTTACTTTCCTGATGAAATCCATCAGCATGTTTGGCCATTTCTTGTCATTCTTATTTTCAAGGCCCCCGTTCTCTGCCCTTCTTCTACTTACATCGAAACACAACTCCAAGCTAGACCTCTCTAATCACAGACATTTTCCACCTTCTGGGCTGCTGAGCTTCCCTGGAGAAAAATCTCATAACTCTGCCAAGTGGGACAGATTTATAGTTTCCAATTTTAGCTGGGGCCTCAAAATTGCTTGTCAACCCTTTTACTCAATGACTTTTAGTTTGATAGCCCTGACCTACATAATGTTGTGAGCACAACTCTCCCTTATACAATATCTAGTGCTTATTTCTGGGCATTTCAGAGGAGTCCTTTGTACAAACCCACTTTGAATTTATGAACTTCAGCCCCCTCAGTGTTAGCCTAGTCCCCTTCACCTACTCCAGCTACCACTTGTCCATTCGTGCTTTGCACAGTTGCCTGTGGAAGCCTCACCACTGCCAATTAAAATCCTGAAATGCCAGAATCACTGTCAGGGATTCTGTCACCTAGAGCTGAGTACTTCACTTCCTTATAGTGTCACAATTATGTAGAGTTCACTGTCTAGGGAGGTAAAAAAAATAAATAAATAAAGTTTCCTTTTAACTTATTATCACATGTGGTCATCTGAACACCAAAGTAGCTGGGCTGATGGCCAGAGACTTGCATAGTTTTCTTGTGGAATCCTGAGAAAGTGTGGTCCTCATCCCTTAGTCATAGGTGCTCAAGTTTCTTCTTTGGTGCCACAGAGCAAATAGATACATTATTCCTATAGTTTCTCTTTTCCCTTCAGCTCCTCCTTAAACCAAAATGTCTTCTCTATTGCTAGCTACAAAACGGAACATTGTGGACAAGCTGACATGGACTTGTACTTAGGTGGAACAAGTTTACTAATGCACTTTTAAAATAGTGAACCAAATAGTCTTTGTTACCCTCATCTGTAGTCTCTCCTTTTATATAATTCTTGACCGATTTGTGAATAATGAGCATTTTATCCTTCCTATTCTTTTTGATATATACATCAGTAGGGAAAAAATCATTTCTCCATTAATTAGAAAAATATTCATTCATTCAACAAATAATTTCCTAGTGACCATACAAGTTGATATCAAAGTAGATATTTTTAATTCTTATTTTATGTCTCCAACATACACACAGTGCAAGAGTATAACAGCTCAGTAAGAATAGTAAGTACAATAAAATGTTAAAATAGCTGAGATAAAATTTGCTGTAATATAAAATGGGGTCACAAGAACGGGAGTGAGTAATTCCATTAGAGTTGGAATCAAAAGTTTCTTAGAGGAAATGATATATGAGTAGTTTGCATTTGCCTATGAAAGTGGCTAGCTCTTTATAAAATTATTGCAAGCATCATAGTTGATTAAACAAACTTACTTTTACAAGTTCAGAAAGGTAAACTATAATGGCTTATTTATTTCCTATGTAGATGTATGTATATGTAATCATATATACATATGGAATAGAAGGCTAAAGTTTCATATTAAACATAAAATACCTTTGTCATTCTATTCTTATCCTTACCATGCCGTGGATTGGTCCTAGCACATTTATGCAAAACTGACTATAGTTTTGCTAGTTCTCCCAGTGTGGCGCTCTGTCCAATCTCCCTGTTTTTCAACTTACTTGAAATTAAACTTTACTATTTTAATTTAAAACATTTAGAGAAAACCTATTTATGTGCAAAGTGCTGTGCTGTACATTGTAGTTGAGAAGGAAAAAGGTGTTCTTGTTGACAGGCAAGGTTGATCTTTGCCCTCAATGAGGGCAACACAAAGGAGAAAAAATAAAAATGTTATCTGAGACAGACCTCCCCTATTTGCTTTTCCAAAAAGAGGACACTAGAGTGTTGTTGTTGTTGTTGTTGTAATAATTGTTTAAAGTTTTGTCTTGGCCAAAAAAAATGATACTCCCTCTCTGCTTGGATAAAGTGATTGAAACTAGACATAAGTAGAAATTAATAAAACACAAGAAAAACACATTTTCTGAGTAGCGGATACAGTCTGGATTTGTTATTCACAATAAGAGCTATGTGATTTCTGCCATTTAGACCAATATTACTTCAAATATTCCAATATAAGATAAAGCAAAATTTACCAAGAAGGGATATTAAAGAGGGCTATCAAGCAACACAATTTAGATCATTAGGAACGGGGAACATTGTTGTTGTTTGCTTTTCAGTAATTACTTTTATTTTTTTTAATTTTCAATTTTTTAAAAAAAGTCAACTTTTTTGTTTTACTTATAAAAAGTACTTTATGAAGTACATAGTGATGTTTCGATACATAGAATGTGTAGAGATCAGATCAGGGTAATTAACATATCCATCATCACAAACATTTATCATTTATTTGTATTGGGAATATTCAATATCCTACATCTAACTATTTAAAACTATATGTTATTGCTAATCATAATCCTATAGTGCTATAGAACACTAGAAATCATTCCTTCTAGCTTGCTGTAATTTTGTTGATGGTTTTTTATTAAGATAATGGATCAGTTCTGCCTTGAGACTGCACACAGAGATCGCAAGTACTTAGAGTCTACATAGCTGTTTGATTCCCATAACACTTAGAGATCTTCAGTGTTTGTCATTAAAGTCTATGCATTACATCCTTTAGTGAGATCATCTTTATGAATATTGTCGAGTAAATAGAGCCACACTAAGTAACAGGAGACAAAAGAGTTTAATAAGGAGTTAGCGCTTACACACATGTGGAAAGAGTAAGGATTGTGGGGGATATGATGGCTGTCATTGAAAGGTCAGAGAAACAGAGAAGACATCAGCCTGAAAAACAGAAGAAAATGGTTTTTGAAAGTTTGTTTGGAAAAGGCCACAATTCCCAACTATCTTCATAACATCCCATACACTGTCTCAGTTTGCAACAGGACAGCTGAAAATGGTAGGAAAATTCTAAGTAGCTGCCATGGTTGGTCACTTGGATCTCATAAGAGTATAATGACTTCTCCTTACTTCTGCTTGTCATATCAAATATGAGGGCCATTCAATGGTAAATGCTAATCTGGATCCAATAAATAAAGAGATGTGGTACTCAGTATGGTAATAATGCAAAGTTTACTAACAATCTAACAAAAAGGAGTGGTTACTTTATATTTGCTACCCTAAGACATTGCTACTCAAACTCTTTTTGTGCTAATAAATAATCTGATGATATTTTCATAATCTGAAAGGAAAAACAATAGGTTATTATGTATATCATACTCAATAGAAATAGTTGTGCCTCTGTTCATATAACACAAAAGAGGCTTTAAGGTGAAAAAATTCTTACTGGCTCTCTGCATGAAAACTGCATAATGATTAAAGTTTCAGTTTACTAGGAATACACAGCAATTTTAAATTAGCACATCCCTGTGACTCTAGCTCTATAATTTGTCTTTGAGTCAGGGTTCTCCGATTGCAAGTGACAGAAAGAATCTCTAACTTAAGTAGACAAGAAAATTTTTGGTAATATCGTTTTTGATTAGCTCACAATGTTAAGAGAGAATATATTAAATCTGGCATAGTATCTTATAAGCTGACTAACTTAAAATTTAGAAAACAATAAAAGATACTGTGCTTTCTTTATTTCCTAATGTAATCTAATGTACTGATGGTGATACATTGAAATCTGCAATGTATCTAACGATTTTCATCAGCTTGTCACATTTAAATAATGTCAAAACATTTTTACTGGACTGGTAACATGGTGAGAATACATTGATTCTATCGCTAATTATAATATGTTAACAATTTATGTGTTTTTCTTCAAAATCATAATATATCAGCATTTCTAATTCTCAAATATAGTAGATAGGCTGGGCATGGTGGCTCACACCTGTAAGCCCAGCACTTTGGGGGACTGAGGTGGGCAGATACCTGAGATGAGAAGTTTAAGACCTGCCTAGACAACACGGTGAAACCCCGTCTCTACTAAAAATACAAAAATTAGCCAGGTGTGGTGGCATGCACCTGTATTCCCAGCTACTTGGGAGGCTGAGGCAGGAGAATCCCTTGAACCTGGAAAGTAGAGGTTAGTGAGCCAAGATTGCACCACTGCACTCCAGCTGAAATGAGCAAGACTCTGTCTCAAAAAAAAGTATATATATGTATATACTATAAGTATATGTCTATACTATATATACTGTAAGTAGATATATACTATAAAAAGTATATATATAATATACATATTGGATAAAGTTTTACTTTTGAATAAAATAAGTAATCTACAAAGCTCAATTCAACAATGCCTTTATAATGTATTTATTGTTTATGTATGTATGCATATATGCCTGAGAGACCACATGTATTTGTGTGTGTGCATGCACACACATACACATGAAATATACTTTATTCAAGTTGATAACTAATCATGCGGATAGAAATTCTGTATTCACATCAATCTAATTTTCTTATTAAATACCATTATTTTCTCCTCCTGAGCCAAGTACAATGTTTTAAACTAGTAAAATGTCTTATTTTTAGTATTGTCAATATTCCCAGTGGTAGATCAGTGTTGCTTTCTTAAAATAATTCTGCCTACTGGGCAACAGAATTTTTTTTCAGCACTAAATAAGACAAAATCAGTTTTGTAGCTGCTGCCTGTTTTATTGTGTGTAGGCCTGTGTTCAGATACTTCGTAAACTGTCAAATTCAGATTGGCACTGGAAACACTATAATGCTTGATATTTGATGAGAAGCTGTCAACTTGCCTCTCCCGGTCAAATTGTCAGATTCTTCTTCAGGATCGGTTTAGGTTAGGGGATTACTGGTAGTCAGAGCTCCATAAGGGATTACTGGTAGTCAGAGCTCCATACACAAGGATCTTAATGCTCTATGATTTATGAGAGGAGTGGGGTAGAAAAGATGTGAGACAAGTTATGTATTGTTGGAAAACTGAATTTTATATTCTTAATTATTTAAGTTTGTTTTTAGGAAGTTGTAGATGAATCAATAATTCAGAAATTACATCGAGAATTAAGCATGAAAAGGCATGGTAAAAATCCCTCTTAGTAATCATATCCATAAAAACAAATGAGTCTTTGAACTTTAGGCTATAGCTTTAAGGGAAGTTATTATTCTGTTATTTGCTAGGATAATATTTTATCTCAATATTTCTTGTTTCTAATTTAATTTATGTTTCACTAAATACCCAGCTAGATGAATATGTGGGTGTGTGTAGCCAGACACAGAAAGGAATTGACAGAACACTTTGGCTCTATTTTCAGTGCTATAAAAAGATAAAAGGTAGGGTGCTATGGCTCACACCTGTAATCCCAGCACTCTGGGAAGTGAGTGGGTCACTTGAGGCCAGGAGTTTGAGACCAGTCTGGCCAACATGGCAAAACCCTGTCTTTATTAAAAATACAAAAATTATCTGGGCGTGGTGGCATACGCCTGTGATCTCAGCTACTCAAGTGGCTGAGGCAGGAGAATCACTTGAACGCGGGAGGCGGAGGTTGCAGTGAGCCAAGATTGCCCCACTGCACTCCAGCCTAAGTGACAGGGCAGGACCCTGTCTGGAAAAAATCATAATAATAAAAATAAAAAAGAGAGAGATAAAAACTAACAATAAACCTCATTCTATGTGGTCATGTCTTACTTGGAAAATTAGATAGTTACTCAGAAAATTGAGGCATTTACATAAATGTTTGAAGCTTCCCACTCTACCCCTAATTAAAACAAAACACAAATGGGAGACACAATATTGCATTATTCCCAATAAAGAAGCCCAAGGGAATAAATACTCCTTCCCTGAACTGGTTAAAAGCTGGGACACAACAAAGCACTCCTACTCTGAACCTCTTAACATTAAACAAGTAATTCAAAGGTAAATACTGAAGTATATAATTTGTTCACCAGGACAAATTTAGTGAAAGTCTCGAGGGCATTTGATGGCCACAACCCCTGTGTCCAGCAGCACTGTGGGTGCCAGCTATGCCCACTGTGGCACTATAACCTGATTACATCCTAGTTTCAGATCTTCACATCTAGAATTCTCATCTATTTTCTAGTAGTTCTGCTTCTCTCTCAACATTGTGAGCTAATCAATACAGATATTGCCAAAAATTTTCTTGTCTACTTAAGTTAGAGACTCTGTCACTAGCGATTGGAGAACCCTGACTCAAGGACAAATTATAAAGCTAGAGTCACAGGGACATGCTAATTTAAAATTGGTATGTATTTCTAGTAAATTGAAGCTTTAATCATTATGTAGTTTTCATATAGAGAGCCAGTATATTTTTTTTTTCCTTAAACTCTTTTTTGCGTTATATAAACAGAGCCATAACTATTTCTATTGAGTAGAATATACATAATATACCTATTGTTTTTCCTTTGGAGTTCAATATTTTGGTTTCTTATATTTACATGTGTTTCTTGAAAACCATATATTGCTGGAGCATTTAGATCATTTAGATTTAAACTGATTACTGATTTTTTTTATAGCTTTAATTTTTGCTTTCAATTGGTTGGTGTTGTTTTTATTTGTCTATCTTTTCCGTTTTTGAGTATTTGAATATTTTTTAAATTCAAACTTTAATTTTCCTTCTAAATGAATAATTGCCTTTAGAATTATTTAGTAAGGTTCTGCTTTAGACAGACTCTGAAAAATCTCTTGTATACACCCATGCTTAATATTTTTATAGCCCAGTGCAAGAGCACACCTTGAAGTTTCCTGTAGAGTCTTTCAAAGTGACTTGAGGCTATTGCTGCACAGAATTCTGGGATTCTAGCTCTATGGGGTATAACAGGAGACAATAGGCCATGGGTATTGATGGGCATACCTCAAAGGTCCTATGGATTTCCAGACTTGTCAGGGAGACACTAAAGAAGAGCCCAGGAAGAGATCCTGAAGCCAGCTGATTGGGGCTGGAGCCACACTTCCCTAAGAGTGACCTAATAGTAGCGCTGTGTTTCGATTATAAATATTTTTACCATATGCAGATTCTCACATTGGCAATTCTCTCAGCATGGAGATTCACATTACACAGCCTTCTTGCCTCCGTTATCCCTCCTGAGAATCATCTCTCCTTTTAGACTGTCCATTTTCTGTTCTTAATTTCTCCCTTTGCTCTATAAATTGTTAAGACTTTCTCTTTGCATTTAATTTCCTGACTAATTTTTTATATTACTCAACAAATGTCTACATGCGCACACACACTTGTGTGTGTGTGTGTGTGTATGTGTGTGTGTTTTAATTGTGTTTCAGATTTATTTGATTGGTTGAATATGAGGATTGGTGGTGTTTGACGCTTCTGAAATCTTCCAGTTATCTTTCAAAATATGTCATTTGCCCCATTTTTTCTCCTCCCTCTCTGAAACTCCAAACACGTATCAAACATTCTCATTCTATCCTTTTTCTTTCCTATTTCCTTGTTCTCTTATGGCATTTTTTTTTCTTCTGACAGATCTATTGTATTGAAGTTCTTTTTAAATCTTCTTAATTCGTTGTTTGACAATTTCATTGAGTTTTACATTTTTCTAGTTGTACATTTTTTTCTTGAATTTCTATTTTTTATCCAAGTCTGCTAGGTGACATTTTAGTTTCCTGAAGATACATTCAAGTTTGTGCTCTTTCTTTTAATATACTAGTTACTAGTTTTAAATTTTCTAGTTACGTTTAGAATAAGAAATATTTAATGTTAGTAATATATAAAGTTTTTTGTCACACACCATATCTTCATAATACATGTTATCTTTGTATCACAGAACAGATGCATTGTATCACAGAGAAGAAATTTTCAATGAATAGAAAATATTGGTTTTATTGCTTTACTTAGGTCATTCATAGGAATGCTACTCAGAAACTTTAAAGCTTCTTTCCTAGGCCTTTTTAAAATTTTCTGTAAAGAAAATGTCTGTCATTAGAGATAGGTTTTTAAATTTTTCTCTCTACATATTCATTCTTCGAAATTTGACCTTACAACTTAACTTTGATTATTATTTATATTTTGATGACTTTCCAAAATATATGTATCCATCTGAGTTATTTCTTATCATCATAAGGCCTGTATATGCTATTATCATTGATAAATATCATTGTGGTGTTTTTGTTGTTTTAAAAACATTTCAATTTTATTTATTTATTTTTTAGACTTTTGAGTTCAGGTGTACATGTACAGGTTTTGTTACATAGGTAAACTTGTGTGACAGGGGTTTGTTGTACAGATATTTCATCACCGAGATATTAATCCTAGCACACATTAGTTATCTTTCTTGATCGTTTTTCTCCTTCCACCCTTCACCCTCCAAAAGATCTTGGTGTGTGTTGTTCCCCTCTAGGTATCCATGTGTTCTTGTAATTTAGCTCCCAATCTTAATTAAGAACATGGTATTTGCTTTTCTGTTCCTGCATCAGTTTGCTAAGGATAATGACCTCCAGCTCCATCCATGTCCCTGTAAAGGACATAATCTCTTTCTATTTTATGGCTGCATAGTATTTCTTGGTGTATATGTACCTTTATTCAGTCTGTCATTGATGAGCATTTAGACATATTTCATGTCTTTGCTATTGTAAACAGTGTTGCAGTGAACATACACATGCATGTGTCTTTATAATAGAATAATTTATATTCCTCTGGGTATATACCCAGTAATAGGATTCCTGGGTCAAATGGTATTTCTTCAAAAACTCAATTGATTTGAGTTCATAATTTTTCTTCCCCTGTGTTTCATTCTCAGAAACAGTACCATACGCTGCTAATTTGCTCATAGCTGAGTTGATAAGTCATAAATCCATAACACCCATTTATCTCACTGTTCATATCCAGGAGCAACAAATTCTATTGAGACTAACACTAATAATAGTTTTTGCACCTATAATATTCATTCTTCTTGTTACTTCAGTGTGGATTACAATATTTTTTCCTGCATTGTTATATGAAATAGCCTTTGAATAGGCTAATTTTCTCTGACTCCTTCCAGTAGATTCTCCATGCCACTACAAATAATTTTTTTAATAAAAATAATCTTGTCATTCTCCTGGCAAAATATTTCACTGAATACTTACTGATCTTAGATAAAGTGCAAACTTTTTAGTATGTTATTCAAGGTCATTCTTTCCTCCCTCACTTGTTCTCTTTATTCTGACAATATTTCATGCCCAAATCCATGTCTTCCCTCGATTTTTGGTCTGTATGTGTGCCCTTCTCCATCTGGACAATGTACGTCCATTGTTTAAACTTTCTAACCCCTAATTCTCCCACTGTTATTACAGTTGTCAATTGTTTGAGGAAGATTTCCTTAAACCAATAAGGCTAGACTGCTTTCCCTCATAGAATGAATAATCCAACCAATAATCATATTGCTTAGCATAGTGCATTATTATGCTTCATAATTATTCTCTTTCCTTCCCTAAGCCATAAACACAGTGAGAGGAAGAACTGACATTTTCCCTTTTAGCTGCAGACCTAAACATAGTGCTGAACACAGTAGGCATTTAATTACCATTTGCTGAATGGAGAATTGAACAACCCTTTAATTTGCAGTATATTTAATAAAATATATGATTTAAGCGTGATTTTAAACATCATCATACTAGATACAATGAAATGTAATGCATATAATGAAGCATAAGATTCCTGTACTTAAGTAGTCTATTTTGCCATAAATGATTCAAACCCCTTAAAGTTAATGAACAATAAGCTGTTTACTATTGCCGATATATATTGCAAAGAATAATTCACATAGGTGATCACTGGAGCTATTTACTCTAATAATTCTCAGAAATTCTATCACATCTCTCTCCTTCTAAACCACCATTTCTTGCCTGTAAATAAAGCCATTTCTATGATAAATAAGAATAGACTTATCCAACTTGAAAAATAAACAGGCATTTAAAAAATAAACATATCTGGCCTATAACATTTTCAGTTTTAATCATATGTAAAGCCATTTCTATGATAAATAAGAATAGACTTATCCAACTTGAAAAATAAACAGGCGTTTAAAAAATAAACATATCTGGCCTATAACATTTTCAGTTTTAATCATATGTTTACAGTTTAGTAAGGGAGATAGTGTTCCAAATACACAATTTAAAATAAGACAGAGTAATTTAGAGTAATTGCAAGAATGGGCATAATTATAACATAGTAGTAGAGGCCAGGACTAGCTTGAAGAGCTATGATATGTTTTGATATATTTGGAAAACATTGATGATCTTATAATAATTTATAGAATCTGATAACAAATACATTTCTAATTGTCCAATACTGCCATTTGAATTTGGTAGGGATTTTGGAGATCTTCAAGCATATAAAATGTCTAACGACTTTATTATATTATATATTTGGGGGTTGATAAAACGGAGATTTTAAATGGGAGACAATTAAATGTTAATATTTGTGAATACTTTTATTTCATAAATCTTTTTATGTAGATTACTTTCAGCAAAACCTTGTATAGCAGTCAGAATTTGCTATGTGCTCTTTTCTTTCAATATTTTTAAATATAGTGGGGAAAAATAAAAGATAAGGAAATCTTAATAACTTCAAGAAATTAAGGTTATTCTCATAATCAACCGGTAACTAAAGTTTAGAAATGAAAATATTCTGCAAATGAAAAATATGCATTTTGTAACCCCAATATAAATATAGCAAACAATTTCTTTTTTAAGAGTTTTCTAATTAGGTAAATGTATTTAAGCAAAGGTGCATGGGAATAACCAAAAGGACACCCTTCTGCCACTATTATTGAAACTGGAGCAATTTGTTTAAATTATTTCAGGATCAATATTGAGGTTGCTCTTTTATGAAAAACAATTCCCAACACATAGCAACTATCTTTCTTTTTAGAAAAATGTAGAATACATTATTAGGCCACTAATGTCAACATTTAGAAAACAAAGACATGGGTAATGTCATTCTCCATGTCTGTAGGCAGTGAGAAAGCCAATGATTTTCTTCTTAGCAACCCTGAAAACAGATGTGAATGAAGAGTATTTCCCCAGAAAGCAAAATCATGTCTAAGAACTTCACAAGAAACATGTTACTGGCCAGCAGTGCTGCACATTTAAAATGCTGCTGAGTAAGTTGGAGGTCATCCTGAAAACACTGCCTGGTGAAGAACAAGTTGGCACTTTGCTACAGATTTCCCTGCCAGAACCTATTCCTGTTTTACACCTTCATTTGACCCAGGATGGGTTCTTGTATCCAAGATCTAAAACTAAGATCAAATATATTTCTTTAATAATATCACATTCCAAACAGGGACTCAGATGAAGGACCCATTGAAGGGATTGGTTACTCACGTAGGTACCATGATGCAGAAAGGTAACAACTAATATAGTTAAGAGATGTTCCCATCAGGGCACCTTGGATTAGTTCAGACAGTTGTCCCAGAATGTCATACAAAACATGTTGTCAATCAAACTTAAAGTTTTTTAAGAGTGCCTATATATTGGTAAATTAAACTTTTGTTTATATTCTTCAAAATGGTTTTCATGTGATAGATCATACTGAACTGTGTTTATTATAATTTATTTAGTGAATTGCTTTCTCTAAGCCTCATCAACCACATTACTCTCATAGGAATTTCATTAGTGATTTAACGCCAACAGGTGTAACTTCAGATGTTACCAATTTTTTTGAGTTTCTTTCTCCCTCTAGTATCCAATATCATATACCCTCCCAAGTGGGTGCCAGCAGTTCTTCCCACTACTATTCTCACTTCACTAAAGGTCCCGCTTGGTGTTCCCCTTGAGTGAGGGCTGTGCCATTATGACCACCTTCACCCAGACCGTGAGTTTCTGTGGGTAGCTGGCGAGCTCTGGCTAATCTGCTGCCCTCATCATTGCCATTCATGTCCTAATGGCTGCTGGGGGCTCACACTGTGCAAATGGTGAGCACATCAACTGCTTTGTTCTGAACAGCTAGTCAAGGATCTGATGAAGTCAGAATGTGTGTTACTTGTGCCAGAGTTGCTCACTTTGCATTCTCTTTGGACCTTTTACAGAGGTCAGTGCATACTCTATCAATATATTTGCCTTTCCAAGGTTACTTGACTCTGCTCTTCTAAGTAACTTCTTGATATTGCACTGTGGCTGTTTACAGTCAAAATTGTAAATATCATTGGCCATTGGACTACAAATTGTCACTTGTCATATTACTTATCACTGTGTCCCCAGTGTTTACCATCAGGTCTAGGATATACTAAGTAATCAATAAATATTTAAGGAATTGAATTTAATTTGCTTTGTCTGCTGAGACTTTATAAGGTGGTCAAATGTCTCTCAGCCTTTATGGGATACTCTTTTATAGAGATATCAGAGTTGACGTGTTTAGACCCAAAGAGCTTATTAGGACAGTCCCTTCACTTTACGTAAAGCTTTGTTATAACCAGGATTGGAAAAATATATTTTACATGGAATGATGGCTCCTTGTGACCCGAATGCACTAGTACTATTTACCTAAGAAACCTTCCCAGAGGTGCACTATAGCCTTCCCTTACCATGATGTTGTTATTTTTCAGACCCCTTTCTTCTTCTCTCCACCAATCCACATGACTTTATCAGACATACTGTGAATATTTGAAGCTCAACTATGCATAAATTTGGGGTTGTTTTAAGTGTTCTATTATGTATGTATGAGATAAAGGTATGACTTTAATCACTTTGCAAATATTGAAAACCACATTAAAGTATTTCCTTTTGTTAACACTCAGTAATATTAAAACTTCAGCCTCCAAAATGTAGAGAAGTCAAACATTTTAAGCAGTGTTAAAGAATCTTAATATCCTTTTGAAAATTTTACCATGGATTAGCATTATTGGCATGGATAATTAAATTGATTAAAAACATCATCAGATTTGTTCAATTGTCATTAATTCTGTTTAGTCCCATGGTAATGGTAATTAAAGTGGAAAGATAGAAACTTCAATTAGAAAGAAAAGCTCAGAGCTCCTGTTTTCTCAAGATCTAATGAACACCTGGTGCCTTTGTAATCTATTACAGCATTGGAATTTTTTGAAAAGTACAGATGGAGGAAAAAAAAAAATTAGGACCATTTCTTTGTTCAAAAATCCTTCAAATATCTATTGTATGCAGATGTCCCAAAGGCTGTGGGAAAATGTGCCAACTCAAGATTTATTTCAAGCTTTTTTCAAGTTAGTAAAACACGCTTTTTTCAAATTAGTAAACCATGTCTTATAACCATTTCTTCAGTGTGCTTATGCAATGTGGCCTGGATCTTGCAGTTATTCTCCCTCTCCTTTGTGTCATCTCATCTCTTTTTCAGTATGCAAATGTATAAATATTCTCTATTGTCTTCTATCCTAAGAACAGTTACAACAAAACAAACTCTTTTAACTCCACACTTAACTTTGTTTAGTACATAAGAGAATTCATTCCTCTTTTCCATTTCTCGGCTACATTTTCACAGAGACATTTGTTGAGAAAGTATTCATAATATCATACAGCATATCCTAGCCTCCTATTTTTCCCTCAATTCATTCCAACAGGACTTCCATCCCTATCACTCCACTGAAACCGATCTCACCGTCTCTCCAGTGACCTACCTGTTTTCCAGTCCAGCCATTCAAAATTTCTAATCATAAGGAATTTGAACTCTCAGTAGTGGGCAGCATTTATATCTTCATGCTCCTAATACACTTTTCTTGTGGGCTCTGTGACACTATTTACCTTTGTGTTTTGACTACCTCACCAGCTGTCACCTAGGTTTGGGTTCTGTGAGGCCCATATACATTTAGTCTTGCTTTTTCTTTTTCTTTTCTTTTTTTTTTTTTTTTGAGATGGAGTCTCGCTCTGCCGCCCAGGCTGGAGTGCAATGGCTGGATCTCAGCTCACTGCAAGCCCCGCCTCCTGGGTTTACGCAATTCTCCTGCCTCAGCCTCCCAGGTAGCTGGGACTACAGGCGCCCGCCACGTCGCCCGGCTAGTTTTTTTGTATTTTTTTTTAGTAGAGACGGGGTTTCACCGTGTTAGCCGGGATGGTCTCGATCTCCTGACCTCATGATCCGCCCGTCTCGGCCTCCCAAAGTGCTGGGATTACAGGCTTGAGCCACCGCGCCTGGCTAGTCTTGCTTTTTCTACTACATCAGCCATTACTGAGTTTCCCTTGTTGGCTCTTATTCTACTACTACATTTCTATCTGTAGGAATGTTTCAAGGATAAGGAATGTACTTTCTTCTTCTTCCTCGATATTCCCTTTCTTTAGATTACCTTGTTCAATGCCACTACTTAAATATTTCATTTATACCGATGACTCCCAAATTTATGTCCTTAGCTTTGAACCCTCCCCTGAGCTCTAAGTGTATATTAGGATGTCTAAAAGACATGACAGTTACTACTGACCAAAAAAATATCTATTTCCATTCCTACCAAAACACATGTCCCTCTCTCAATCTCCTGTGCCTTTTCAAATAGCATCATTCCCCTTGTTCTTCAGCATTACAAAAGTGCCATTAAGGATGTGGAACAACTGGTATATATTTAATTAATGTGTAACATTCAAAATGGCATTCTGATTCATATAATGAAGATTATAATAGTAGCTTCACATTTAGAAGAGATATTAACTTAATTCTTAGAAAAAGCACTCAGTTTCAAAGAAATTGACAAAGCACAAATGTCATCAGGATGCCACACATAACATGCACAAATTTCTAAATAAAAACCTAGTGTAGTCTGCCCCCAAACCACAAAGTAAATAATCAGTGGACACATTTTTATTGAGTGCTTCCACTGGACTAGACTTGTACTTCATGATACTATTACCTTAGTGGTCTAAAAAGTCATGACTTCAGCCCTCAAGTGGACACAGGAGATAGGCAATAAACAAGTAATAAATTAACAGTTTCTACTTAAAATCAGGAAAGGGTGATAGATTTAAGGAAAGTCAATATTTAAAAGGTGACAGAAAGCTTCTCTAAGTTTTTTTTCTTTCCTTGTTTCAACTGAGTTCAACAAATTCTGAGAAATTATGATCTACAGACACTGTGCAAGGTAATGACAATACAATGATGTATAATGTATGTTATCTGACACCAAGAGGATAATAGTCTACTATCCATAACTATTAAAGTGATGGTTGATGCTCTTTGATTTTCCTAAATAAATGCTTAATTCACTTACTTAGTCTGAAATCTAATTTTGAATATCAGAATTTAATTTTTATTTTTACTGTAATTTACCTAGACTATGGTTTCAAAAATGTTAAATACAACACCTACTTTGGAATTAATATATATCAAAATTTTGTATATGTTGTCTTTTTTCTGTAATTATGTAAGAAAAATAGTCCATAGTATGAATTTTATAACTCTTTAAAATAAGTGTTTAGTTACTCAGAAGATAATTTCTGTACATTTTAATTATAGTCATATATATACTATAATGTACATTATTTAGTCTTTGGAAATTCATACATTTGGAAAATAGATTCACTATGCTTGAATTTTCTATTGCCTCCTACCTGTACATGAGAGAAAAATCAATGCCATACATTTGTACAATGCGTGAAAATCTACAGGTGAGGAAGAGACTAATAGATGTGGCAAGAGGAATTTTAGGCTAAATGACTCTGAATGATACAATAATGGTAGTTACATGTCATACACTTGTGAAATCCATAGAATGCAATACATGTGAACCCTAGTGTAAAATATAGTGTAAATAAATAAATAAATAAATAAATAAACAAACAAAAAAAAACTAGCCGGGCGACGAGGCAGGCGCCTGTAGTCCCAGCTACTCGGGAGGCTGAGGCAAGGGAATGGCGTAAACCTGGGAGGCGGAGCTTGCAGTGAGCTGAGATCCGGCCACTGCCTCCAGTCTGGGTGGCAGAGCGAGACTCCGTCTCAAATAAATAAATAAATAAATAAATAAATAAATAAAATTGGTATTTTTCCTGATTCATTGAGTAACCACATCCCTTAATAGTGACACTTCTAGGCTGGCTAGAAGATACAGACATCATTACTGTCAATTTAACTTAACCATTTTCATTTTTAAATTAAAGTGAACCTTTAACCACCTATCACAACCCACTGTCTTTTCTTCATCTATGTGAGTGTCTACTGGAATGGTCAGTTTACACATTAATGTATTTTTTTAGATTTTTAAAATGAAAAAAATAGCTGGCATAATGCTGCAACACACAATGCAAGGTCACCTGTCAGGAAAAAGGAAAACCCAGGTAAATAATCTCAGGAGCAGATTTCTTAATGTTTGGCTTATTCCACATTTATTTAATATTTAAAACTGCCAGAATGGGTGCAGGGCCTAAAAATAACTTGGTAATAGGGATTTAGATAGAAAATTTTGACAGTTACATGACTGTATAAGAAAGTTCCAATTCAATGTTTCAGAAATGTATAATTTTTGCATGAAGGATGTATGACTGTTTTTTCTACATAATTTGGAGTAATTGGCAGGTACTACTCTATCTTATTTAGTGTGGGTAGTTTCTCACAGAAGGTAGATTTGATTGAAAGATGGCAGTGAACAAATTTTTTTCCTCTATTTCCATAGAAATTCCTACCAGTTTTTAACTGATTAACCTGTTTTTGATAGTTAATCAGTTACTTAAGCTTTCACAGAATTAACTAATGCCTGCTTTAATAGCACCTCAAATCATAATGGAAATTTGTTTCCATGTGGTCCATCTTGACGCAGACCAAATCATTACATTGAGATTTATCATAACATAATGAAGCCTAAAACTTGTTTGTCCCTTACAAGATACGTAAGTTGCATGACACATTCATACTATTATTTTTTTAAAACTGCGATACAATGTTAACTAAATGCTACTGAATTCTCTAGTCAGATGGTTTGGTGTTAGTAAGAAGTAATTACCTGGCCAGGTGTGGTGGCTCATGCCTGTAATCCCAGCACTGCGAGGCCGACGCAGGAGGATCACAAGGTCAAGAGATCGAGACCATCCTGGCCAACATGGTGAAACCCAGTCCCTACTAAAAACACAATTAGCCTGGCATGGTGGTGCGTGCCTGTAATCCCAGCTACCTGGGAGGCTAAGGCAGGAGAATTGCTTGAACCCAGGAGGCAGAGGTTGCAGTGAACCAAGAGCATGCCACTGCACTCCAGCCTGGTGATAGAGTGAGACTCCATCTTAAATAAATAAATAAATAAAAGTAATTACCTCTGTATACTCAGCAACACCGTCTATTTTGTCCAGATTACAGAGGTCTGCTCAACCATTGGAGGGCATTCTCTGCCACAGTATAAAGGCCCAAGTACTAGCCTATTTCATATGCCACATTCTCAAGCATGGCTTTCCACAAGAACTTCCTCTAAGAAACTGTTCCAATATGACAAGTCCGGCATAAAGCATTGGTAAAAAGTATTGTGTTACTCTAGAAAAATTATTCTCACTTAGTCTAGTTGAGTGAGAACTTAAACTTTACCTTTATTTTTCCAACTTAAAGGGATATCAGAATATTTCATGTCTTCAAGCAAGCTTTAAATTATTAATTTAATAACTCTAATCTTCTTGAATCTATTCCAAGTTAATACGGTATTGGTTATGCATGGTTCTGCTACCAGTAAACAATGTTGATGAAAGATAAATGGAAAAGTATTTTGTTTTATTCTAATTAAAATAAATGGAGAATTATCCTTATCAGCAAGAGAATAATGAGGCCTAATACTTTTTTGTCCCTTAAAAGATATGTAGGTTGCATGACACATTGATACTATTTGTTTAAAAACAAATGCTATACACTGTTAATTAAATGCTAGCAGAAAATTTTTGAAAATTTTTCAAATTTTTTTTCAAAAATAAACATATACTTTGACCCTGTGCTGGAAAAACCTATATTTGTAGACTTATTTAAAACATAACACTAAACTTTGAAGGCAATACATCATAAAATCTTTAAATATAAATATTAGATATACCTTTATGATTTCTGCAGTTTTGGTGTTGGTGGGGGATGCAGGTTATCAGCTATTTGAGCCTTCACAGGGTTAATTAATGCCCGCTTTAATAATAACTCAAATCACAATGAAAATTTATGTTTCCATGTGGTCCATTTTGACACAGACCAAATGATCACACTGAGATTTATCATAGCAGGAATGTTTTGAAAATAAATTTTTAAAAATACCTAATTCGTATTGAGCTAAATTTCATTTGTAGTGTTGCTTTCATAATTTATTTGGTATATGTTTATTTTCTGACAATATTTATTGAGTAGGAATACCGTTGTGAGTAGTTGAGATGTAGCCGGCATCTTTCCCTTTATTCTTCTCAATAACCTTGCTTCCTCTTGTGAACTAATATCTTACACACACACACATAAAAATGGGCTTTGCCTTTTTCCATGGGTGAAGCATGAAACCTGACTTACATCAATCAGCCCAGTATACTCCTTTATCAAATGACTTTACTAAAGGTAACTCCCATTGTCTTGGGAATTTTAGAAATTAGTTTTTTTTCTCTTTCTCTCCATCACAGGGTTAAAGAAACAAAACCTAGAATAGCTTTCATTATTTGCTGCCATGCAGAACATAAAGCTGAGGGGTTAGAGCCAAGAAACATCCTAGGGAAATTGACCTAAATCCTAATCACATCTATTGCTAAGTCAAAATTAACTCTTGGCATTGTTAATCATGTAACATAATAATTTTTCTGCAATTTATTTGTCCAATTTGAGTCAGATCTGCAGTTACTTGTAAAGAAGTATACAACATATAGGGCATTTGTTACCAGGAGTGGGGTTACAGGTAATGGGCTAGAATGGTTTTTTAAAAAGAACTCTGTCATACGAGAAGGTAAAAATCTTTGTTCTTCAGTTGAGTAACAGTTGGTTTACTTTGGACCTTACAACATGTGCTACCAGTATTACAGTATTCAGTAACTGAAAAAAAAAAATAGGTAAGATGATGGATTCTATACTAAAAAAAAGATGAAATATTGCTTTGATATTTACTTCTGCAAGCAGACAGAAAGGAATGTTTTATCAAGAGTGGCTCTTCTGTCTGTGATCTGTAACAAAAGTATTACACTTAATTTTGAGGGTCCTCCATGCTTGGGAGAGTTGAATTACTTAAACCAAAGAGAGAGCTGGCTATAAAATATTCAGAGATGAGAGACATAGTAGGAGAAAATATAAAGGAATAGGAAATATATGGCCTTCCCTAGGATATTTGTAAAGTATTGCCTTATTGAAAAATTATATAAACATATTATGGAAATAAAACTGAAATAAGGATTGAGAGGCAATACGTACAAATATTCACCCACTAATTCCCTTTGTTTCTATTGGCTTCTGCAAAGATACAGATTATACATACATGTGTATGTAAATAATCTTTAAAATATATCTTATACAGATAAATGTTCCCCAATTAAAGATGAAAACAAATAATAACAACATTATTTTTCGAAAGCCTTTCATGTGACTATCTAATTTTCAACTTATTGAAGGTTGGTACATGTTTCCAAATGTAATTAGCTGACATTCTTTTTATACACATGCCAAGTATTATTTTTCAATATGGTATACAAACAATATTTTTCTAAGATGCTGTGTTTACTGATCTTATAAAGCCTCATTAAGAATCATTTTTAATAAACATATATAAAAAAGACTAAGTCCAATATCCTTTTTAAAGTAATATTTAATTTCATGAATTCCCATTTACAAGTGGAATGGACAGGAATGATTTTAACTCTTCAGTAATATTTTTATATTAATTAATGATATTTTGATGCAATATATATGGCAATAAACCTCCATATGTGTTACCCATTAGTACTGTATTTTTTTAAATGGGGATGTAGCACTAATAATCACTATCTGTAAAATAAAGAACATTATTATTTTGGTGATTTTACCAATCTTTTCTGAGTTGTAAATTCTTAAAAAATTAACTCTAACAATTAGAGAACACTGATTTGATTTCCACCTTTTTAGTACTTTTACCCCAAAGCAAACATTAAACACATAACCTTGATAGGACAGACCATCCGTCTGGTATTATGAAACACTGGTGGGAATAAGAACCAGTATCACTGATATGCAAAATTGTGCGGTTATCTCTGCAAATCATCAGGAAAATGTTGAAAGGCTAAAAATCAAAACAAAATATATTGGTGATCCCCAAAACTATTTTGACATTATTTTGACGATGAGTAATTAAGTCTCAACCAAAATCTTTTTTTTCCCATTCATAATAATCACCCTACCCTCAAATGTCTTTAAAAAATACATGAAACAGTTCAATAACAAAAACCAAAGAGCACGAACTATTTTCAAAAACAGAAAAATCTCTAGTGCAGAAAGAAATCTCAAAGAGCAGATTCCTTTGCAGACGTTAATCAATGCGCTTGCAAATATTATGAAGATTTTTCTTTCCTCTTTGGCAGACAGTCTACTCTATTTGAAGTTTCCATTCCCACTCCGTTTTCTGTTCTTTTTTTAGAAGATCTTGACCGTTTCTTCTTCATACATGAGGCCTGAATATTAGAATCTTCTATCCACCTCTGAAGCCGGAGAGTAATTAAGTTCCATGTTACGTAGGCTTGGATCGTGCAACTGGACGACAGAACAGCAATTTTAGCTGCCAACACATTTACATTTCCAGTAATGGCATCAGGATTCTGATTCTGCGATCCAGCCAGGTGAAACCCAACAGTGAGTACGGAAACAATTAAAGTCATAAGTCTACCCAAGATAAACACAATGGCCCACAGAGATATGCCTTTCTGGTACTTTTCATCACTAAAGTAAAACAGGCCACACATGTGGGAAAGTAATTCAACAAAATAATGCAGTACCAAAAGAAGAAGTCCCAAATGATTCAAGTACAACAGATAAGCTCCAGTAATGTGAAAGAGGTGAAGACCAATGTAGACAAGTTGACGAGGGATGTCCTGTTTTCTGGTTTTCTGGAAGTAGAGTTCAGGAAGAGCATGAAACCAGTAAGCCAACTGGGATATGTAGAAAAACTTCATTTGAAATGTCATCATGCGATGGGGATGAGCCCTCCATATGAGAGTTGGGTCTGACAGGCAATTTTCAGAAATTAAAATGAATGTGCCCCAAATACAGGAAAAAAAGTAGAACACACTAAACTGACCAGATTCATTAAACTTGTTTTGTTTCGCTTTGGTGAACTGCATTCTCTTGTTAATTTTATCCAACACATATTCCTGAATTGTGGCATGAATAATGATTGCCACCAGCATGTAGAAGAAAACCGTGGCCAAATCTTTGACACCATAATAATAGAGGGACTTTGATCCCGTGGCTGGTTCCTCTGCTGCAGGGACAGCAACACTGTGTTGAAGAGTGAGAAACACGATGGATGCTTCTGCTGTTCCCTCGAACACAAGCCCCAGCAGGAAGAACATCCCCACGCAGGAGACGATGTCCGCATGATTCTGCAGGATGAATTCCTGGCTCAGAACGGGGGGGTTCCTGGTGCTCTTCTTACGGAGCCCCATGGTGGCGCTTCCCGGATACTCACCGGCGAGCCGCAGCTGCCTCCCCCTGGCTGCTCCTCACAGCGCTGCCGCCACGGTAGCGGCTCCGGGGGCTCCACTTCCCATCCTGAAGTCAGTCCCGGGTCGCCGCGGCCGCCCAGAAAAAAAAATAAATCAAAGGCGAGGGCCGAGCGGAGCTGAGCATGCGCACCAGGGGGACGGCGGAGGCAGGGAAGGAAATCGAGCGCCGCGCCCCTACCCGGCGCCAGGCCGGGGGTTGAGAGCGGTGATCTTCAACGTTGATCGTCGCTTCTTCAAACTCGCTGCCACCGTCAAGATGCTCCTGAATTCTTTTTTCGGTGGCATCTTCGTTAGTAATCATGATAAACCTATAGAGCTCTGGTCATTCTTCAGTTCATTAATTATAACAAGAATAGTATAATAATAACAGCAAACTCCCAGTACTACTTATCAGTTGCTGTGCTAAGCATTTTATTTATATTTATGAATTTAACTTTCCTGAAACACCCAATGAGGTAGATAGTGTGATAATCTCCCCTCCTCCACCCCTTTTCAAGAGACAAAATACTGAGGCACAGACAGTTTAAGTAACATGGCCAAATTCACATCCCTAGTAAGTGTTAGGGCAAAGATTTAAATCCAGTCTGGCTCCAGAGAGCGTGCTTTTCGCTATTACGCTGTACTGCCTCTTACTGTAAATCAATTATACCTGGAAATATTTGCTGGGTCAACAATATAGCATATTAAAACTAGTTCCCCTATTTGCAATAATAGTAATGTTTGCAATGATAACGTCTAGCCAGTATTTTGAAAGACTGAGTGGCAGTTAGAAGGACAGAAGTATTAGTTCATGGAAAGTCTTTTGGCTAGAAAGCTCAAAACCGAATCTCTTCATTACAACAGATAAGAACCTCATATGTCATTTGTGCAGATTTTGCATATATAACTTTGCCAAAATTTACATTTCAAAAACAGCTTCTTCCTTAGCGCTAATATCTTTCTCAATTCAAATTTCATGTCAGTCTTCAAATTTCTCCTTCAATGCAGAGTGATTTTCTTGTTCCTTCTGTGTCTCAAGAGATTACAGTCATTTCTGATAGACTTAAGATTTGAAGTTCATAATACACATTTTAGAAGAAAAACTGCCACAGGATTTAACGAATAAAGCATGGAGTATATTTAGGCTGTCCAATTGCCTTTTATCATTGTTTCTCTGCATCCCATGCACTGGTAATAGATGCAAACCAAATTGTGTCATTACTTTTATGATGTTGAACAAAGTCCTCTGATCGATGGACAGTGCACCTGCATTTCCTAGAACAGCCAAATTATTGCATATAGCATTGTTGTGGAAGGTGTTCCTGAGATAAGGAAAGTACCTACATATTTTTCCACTGCAAGAATTCACTATTTCTTGAAGGATTCCTCATTGAAGAGTACATTTTTTTGAGGGTTCACTGTATTCTTTGTTTTCCTAGCTTTTTCTCAGTTCTTGGCTCTGAACTAAATCATCGATAAATAAAGGTCTAAAAATTAGGGCACCAAGAGATTAAAAAAAAAAAAAAATCAAACTTGTGGATAGCAGTCCATAGGAACCAAATACAAGAGCAGTGCCTTGAGGTGACTGTCAAGACTTTATTCAAGAAAGTAACTATTTACCTTTTTGAGACAAATTATAATTTTAAATATATAATTCATTATAGACATAAACAATGTGACTGTGATCATTTTGTGGCACAGTAATTAAAATAAAAATTACTTGTTTAATTTCTGAATTTAGATTTGTATTTGGCATACAGACCTCCCAACATTACTTGTACAAATAGGTAGATTTCAACCTAAGAAAAAAATCACATATCAAAGTGAACAATGCACATATTTGTATATACATGTTAAATGTTATTTTGCTATTAAGGGAAAAAAGCAATTATGGGCTAGTTTAAAATTATCTCTTGACTTAAAGAAATAAGCTTTTTTTTTTCTCTTTCTACTTGCTTTTCATGTAGAGGAAATTTCTTCAGCATATCATCTCTCCCTTTGTTGAGCTTATAACACCAAATGATTCCCTGTATTGTAATACTTTAATTTAAATTTTACATTTAATGTAGTCTAAGTGTTTGAATTTTAGATTCTGATTTCACCAAAATATCCTCATAAAACATAAAATGTCATATTAATCGAATATATAAGGGTATTTCAGTAATATTTTATGATATTTGATTCCCTTGGTTTTCTTGACATTTTTATTTGACAAAGAATAAACTGTATATAGGAACATTTTCAAAAATTATAACACCACTATGATTATTAAATCATATAATATATTTTCTGGGGATTCTTCCTTTATGCACAGCTCTATGTCTATGGTACAGATAATTATTAAAATTCAACTGGAGACTTCTACTTCCACCAATAAAGTAATAACTGTGTTTGAACTTTCACTCCTGTTGTAAATAACTTTAACACTGGACAAAATATATGAAATAACTTTTTTCAAATAGTTCCAAACACACAGCATAGGACTATGATCTGTGAGAGAAGGCAGACAAATGAGATGAGTCCGATAATTGTCCTGATTTTCTCCTGGAAGCATTTTTCAAACCAGCCTGCAGGAAAGGAAAACCCAAAAGCTCCATGCTTTTGCTGAATTGAGGAGAGAGAAATTAGGAAAAGCTGAGGTACCTGAAATTTGCTGGACAGAGTAATTGTGCAGAGAAAGTTAGGTGATTAAACGAATTCCAGAAATTTGCATGTGTTCCCTAGATTCTGCTGCTAATATTAAGTTGTGCATGTATAGGGTTAAAATGCATAACTCCAAGTGAAAAATAATGGAGGAATTGTGAACTGAAATTTCCCAAGACTTCACATAGGACTTGGAAACTTTCAAAATTGGAACAGCCAGAAAGTAGAATCCTCATTGAACACTTATGACATTCAACCAAGATCCAAGAAAAGCTACACTGTTTTAAGTAAAGCTAAACTTGCACTAAGGAAAAAGCTAATTCATGCTTATAAACACAAAGTTTATAAGAAGCTTTGAAAAGGTTAAGGCACTCTAGGACTGTCTACCAGAATGCCTACTTCTGGCCTCTAAGTGCATTGTTGGCATTTTCATGAAAGGATGGCTTAATGCTCCAAAAGTGGGATTTCTAGCAAACAAGACAGAAACTTCATGGCCTTTTATGACCTAGTATTAGAAGTCATATTATATAATTTTCAATATCAAAGTAGGCACAACCTGTTTCACTTCAAGTTGGGGTGAGGATGGAGGGGAGGATGTGGACCATACACATCACCTTTTAATGAGAAATGTACCTAGTATTTGCTAATTTTTAAAATAGCCACATCCTTTCCATTGAGAATAAATTTTGTTTCCTCTGACAAGAAATGTACACTATTTCCTTCCAATGCAAACAATAGTCTTATGTCAATATAGCATCAGGTTCAGTCTTCTTACACAGGTTATTTTTGTAAGCTAAATTAGATCTAGGAGTTGATAAAGGAAAGTCTTCTCCTTTGTTGCAGTTACTCTTGGTCTGAAGACTTGTGAACTAAAAGAAAAAGGTTTCTGGCTCCCACACGCCCAAAGCATAGGAAAAATGCAATAGACACTTCCATCTAGGAGTGAGAAAATTGGATGCAAACAGCAGTCAAAAATCAATAATAACTGTAAGATACATCCAGGTAAAGTTCTTAGATTTTGGTTTGAGTCCAATATTCTTTCTAGGAAATAGTGGAAGATTTTTTCCCTAAAACATGGATTAAATATTATAAGTTGATTTGTTTCTATTTGTTGACTTGCATGTATTAAAAGATAAAAGACACTAGAAGCCAAATAGTGTTAACACAATACTGTTAATCTTTGTCTTTGTCATGTAATAGTCATTGATTATAGAATTAATTATGAAGTATTAATTACACATTAATACTTCAAGGAATTAACATTGCATAAATAAGTTTACAGGTGGAATCAACAGAACAACATATGAATTAGTTTCTGATTATCCTCAATCTTTGCTTGGTCTCATGTATTCAGACGATTGCCAGGCATTGGTGGAATTATTTATTTAAAATGTTATATTGACTTTTTTATAGGAAACATTTGACTTGAAAATATCAGTAAAAGTTCTCACTATAATTAAGGTACTGTATTTCAAATAGATGTTAATAATTAGTGTTTGCTGGAAGCTATGCAATACAACCTTTTGAGGTCTGTATTTTATAACTCAACATCATTTATACGAATAGCTTAGCTATAGAAGCCTCTTTTAAATTACTTATGTGTCTTTTTAAATAATTACCTTAAAAGTATAAATTGACATTGATTCCATTGTGCTAAAATAGTACAGTAGAAACTTTATAATATAGAGGTAGCCTCACTTTTCAATATGTTTATATCTAAGAATAATATATATGTATATACCTCCATAATACCAAAGTTTTAATAACTTAAATTTGGATTATTCAATTAATTAAATTGAACATTAGTATTCCAGAATTCAGTTGCATTTGAAGACGCAAGAAATGTTGAGAAAGAACTACTTCAAAATATCAGACCCAAGTCTGATGTTTAAATCGATGTTCATAATTAGCATTTATAATTGACTGAGTTCACTAAATGCTTAGCTCAATTAAGCAAAAAAATACAGTTTATCTTGGCATGAAATTACAAAGTCTCTTGGGATTTGACTGACTTAAAGTTTTAAATAATTTAATTAAAGATATATTTATTATTTCAAAGTCATTTTTATAATTGATAAGACATGTTAAAACATGAGCTTTTAGAAGAATGCACACTATGCACTATGGCTAAATATTTAATGTAATAAGGAAAACTCAATGTAATATTTACAGCTTTTAGAATGCTTATTTGCCCATGGATTTATTGGAAACCTACCAAGAAAAAATATGAAGCACTATCTAAGGGTAAACTTCTGGAACAGGTTAATAGTGTCAGTCTACCACTAAAATGTAAGAATTGATAAAATTAAAATCAACATTTAGTAATTTGTTTTTTCAATTGCCCCTTTTATGGGTGAAAATAAACCTTATACTCATCTTCATGGAGCTTACATAATAATCAGGGAGAATTAGAGGACACAAACAGTACAAATATATGTGTTTGCAAATAGCCAGTGAAAATTGCTGGGAAGAAAAGGTGGATAAGAAGAGGAAGCATAAATAAAAATAATGATAACTATTTTAGGTAGAGTGGGCAGGGACAGCCTCTCTAAATAGGTGATATTTGAATAGAGATGTACAGGAAGTTAGAGAAAACTATACAAATATCTGGAGGGAAACATGCTAGGATGTAGTTAGCTCAAATGTTACCAGGCAAGAGCAAGAATGATTGTCCCGTGAACAGCAAAGGGGCCAGGATGACAAGAATGTAGTAAGGAAGAGGATGATTGATAAAAGAACAGAGATCATTAGGGTGCATTTTTTATAATGTCTGTAGGCCATTATAAATAGTTAAGGAATTTAAAGTTTGGTCCAAGGTCTAAACTTTTTAAGCATTGTGTTAATGGATTACTTCAGCTATTGCGAGATATACTATTTGTGGAAGGTGCAAAAGTACAAAAAGGCCATTGTATAAATTGTGATTTGCAAACATTACACTGAACTGTTGTATTTTTTATTCTATTTTTTTTAAACAATCTCTCTGTCTCTGTCTCTCTCTCTCTCTCTCTCTCTCTCTCTCTCTGTTTACATAAAACATTTCTTTGGTTGCTGCCTGTGAAGTAACTGATGAGGAATAGTCCTCTGATTCTACTACTCTTCCAAAATTACAGTTGTATAATACATATGGCATGACATATGACAGAAAAACCACCTTTCACAATTTTTTTACATGTGAAAAACAATGGTGCTGTGTTTCTACTTGGTATCTAGTAGGAATGTTAAATTAAATTGTAGGCTTGATGATGTCTTCAAAAAATCTACTTCCTCCTTGATGGAATCACTGCCTCCTTAATGATTTATATGGAATTTCAATTTTTTCTTAACTCTCTAAGGGTATATATATACACTTACACTAAAAAATGAAAGCCAAATGAAAAATAAAGATCATTTTAGCATTATTTTTATCATATTATTATATACCAATGCTAATATAGATGAAAACATCAATAGTATTTTAACTTTTATCAACTTTCTGACCAAAACAATCCAACTTTATAAACTATCCATACAGATACAAATTATCTTAATTCTCATTAGAAATGCCTGCATTCCCTAGTTTTACAGAGAAAAAAAGAAATCTTATTTGAATCCTTGAGAGATTCTCCCTCAAGGTGTGATGATGTAGACCTGCCTAAGGGTCATACAACACTACAGCTACTTTAGTGTTTTCCTAAAGGTAAACTTCCACTGAAATTTTTTACTTCTAATATACTTGCATTTTAATCTTTGAAACTGTGCTTTAAAACATATGCTCAAAGGCTAATAACCTTTATACATAGCTAGTTTATATGATTCATTTAGATAGTGTGGAAATAAAGCATGTGTTTCTCTTTAATTGCTTGGAAATGAATAATAAGTATTAGAAATATTAAAAATTAAATTATAATTGCCCAAATATTTTTGGCAAACTTTAAAGAGATGAGTTTTTATACTGTCCCTTCTCTATTTTTTTGTGATGGAGTCTCGCTCTGTCACTGGGTTGGAATGCAGTGGCGTGATCCCAGCTAACTGCAACCTCCGTCTCTCAGGTTCCAGCGATTCTCCTGCCTCACCCTCCCTAGGAGCTGGGACTACAGGTGTGCACCACCATGCCCAGCTAATTTTTGTATTTTTAGTACAGACTGGGTCTCACCGTGTTGGCCAGGATGGTCTCAATCTCATGATCCACCCCCCTCAGCTTCCCAAAGTGTTGGCATTACAGACATGAGCCACCGTGCCTGGCCTATATTGTCCTTTCTCTTAATGTTAAAGACGTTTATCATTGGCTGGGTGCAATGGCTCACATGTGTAATCCCAGCATTTTAGGAGGCTGAGACAGGAGGATCACTTGAGGCCAGGAGTTTGATATCAGCCTAGGCAAGAAAGCAAACCCCCATCACAATAAAAAATAAAGTTTTAACAAAACCTTTATTATTCAATGATAAGCTTATTATTTTCAACTTTTCTGTTATTTTGTTTAACACTTGTGGACTATTACTGAATTTTCTCCTCTACAAATTCTTCTGTATGATGCAGTAAAAACTCATGTAGGAAAAGTTTTCTCATGCAAATTTCCCAAGGCAAGCAAGATTACCAGATGGATTATCAATGACCCTGGATGGAAAGAAATATTAAAATTAATATATTCTTGGGTTTTGAAAATTTATTGTTGTGAAATACAATTGATTCTTGTCTCCATATTACATGGAGGAATTGACTACACCTAATCTCTTCACACAAAATTCTCAATTGTATTTTCTCAAGATTTAGATGACATAGTTTTATGTGCTTATTCTGTCCAATGAACAGGCAAGCAGGAAATGATCAAGTGAAACCAAACTCCAGGGAGCCTTAGGGATGTATCTATACATTTTTATAGATAGAAGGGAATGGGAGTTAGCTTATTAAGAGCTTACTCTGGCCTGCTACTCTGCTCTGGTCTTTATATATGTATGAAGTCACCTAATTCCCATAACAATTTTTGAGGTAGGAATTATTTACTCCACTTTTTAAAAAATGATGAAACTGAGGCCCATTGAGGATAGCAAATAGCCAGAGTGAAAAAGTAGATAGCAAAGCAGGAGCCCCACGTGGTCTGTTTAAATAAGGATGGAACATATTGTTGCTAAAACATCAGTCAGCCAGCTGTGACTATGAAGAGGATATCACATGGGAAAGGGCAGGTAATAGGATGTCAGTGGTTAAGGCTGCTTAGAAGTAAGAGGCTTCAGAGTTACTGAGGAGATGGCAGAGGCACTTATCTCCTGAATCACTTGGAGCCAAAACCAAGCTATGGGCAGAGAGTGATCTTCTCTGTGGCATCTTCTCTGTGTGTAATGTGAACTTAAAGGCAAAGCTGGAGAGAGGAGAACGCAGAGGAGGCTGATTTCCCTTGAGCTCTGATACCAAGTGGTTAGGAGGGAGCCATGACTCTGAACACAGCAGGGAGAACTTGTGCATCTTGATTGGAAATGAAAGCTGCATAATACCATAGTGCCAATCAACTTATTGAAATAAGCCTGAATAACATTATCTCTTGGATATTTATCTGTATGATAGTAAAATGTTTTTCATATTGAAAAGTGGTATTTTTCTTTATGTTTAGGCTTTTCAGTAACTATTCATTTTTAGAACAGATTGTTGACAGAGTCTGGCCATATTTATATTTCCTCAAAATTAACAACTGAATTGAATCTCAGATTTCTTCATCTTGCATAGATGAATTCATCATCCCCATTGCATAGAATAGTGCCTGGCGCAAAGTTCTTAGTACATGTTGTTGAGTAAATGATATGTAAGTGATGTGTGTAAGAATGTTATTTGCACCTGTCTTTATAATAAAATCCCTGAATAAATAAATATAATTAATTGGCACCACATTAATTACCAAAACAGGCACAACAGAATATGCTAGTCAGTACATTTTTAGTAGTACTGTTATAAATTGGGTGGAATATTAGATAGAGGAACTTATGAATAAAATTTTTGCTTACTATGCAAATATTCTCCATATCCCATGCTATAGGCAGTGAGCTTTGAATTACTTCTCACTGGACGAAATCAGTACTTAACTAGCAAGTCATTACACTTTACATCTAGTGATTTTGAAGCTTTCTCACACTGTCAAAATTATCCTCCAAAAATACATATCTTAAATGTATTTTAACCCATATTAATATGTATTTTAGTAACATAAATTAATAACATTAAAAATTACACTTGAATCATTTGAATACTGCTTCTGAACTTTATTATTATAAAATAAGCATTTCCCTAAAATGTTTGTACCTTGTTTTTAGTTCATCTTTTGCTCACAAATACCATGTATTTTTATGTTCACTACAGAAAGTTATAGCCATACATCTAGAAAATATCTTAAAAGTTGTCAAGTACCCTAAAGAGATAAACACTAATAAAATTCATATATATAATGTTTATAACATACTAATAGGTCTATATAATATGAAATTTGAATCTTTTTAATTCTGCTTCTTAACTTGAATATTGTAAAAAAAAAACATTTTTATGGGTTATGTTAACATACACACTGTAACAATGGAAAATATTTATGAATGTATAATTTTCACCTTATTATGTATTTTCTTGTTTTCTATTATAATGAGCTGTAATGCAAAACTCTGTATAAAATTTTCCTACATTAATGATTAATTTTCTTTTAAATGCTTGTAAAATATTTCTTGCCTGCAAAAAAATGAACAGAATAAGGTTTGACTGTTTGTGTTCCTCCAAAATTTATGTAGAAATGTAATTTCCATTGTGGGACGGTATTAAGACATGAGGCCTTTTGGGAAGTCGTTAAGTTATGAGGGATCTGCTCTTGTGAGTGGGATTAGTGACCTTATAAAAGAGTGTTTAGAGACCCGTCTGACCATTCTGTCTCTCCAACTATGAGAGGCTATAGTGCTTTTGCCCGCCAAAGAACACACAACAAGGTTCTATCTTGGAAGCAAAGAACAAGACTGTACCAGATACTACATTTGTTGGCGCCTTGACCTTGGATTTCCCAGCCTCCAGAACTATGAGAAATAAGTGTTCATTATTTATTAATTATCTAGTTTAACATATTTTGTTGTTTTAGTAGCAGGAATGGACTAAGGCAATATATAATAAACACTTATGTTCCCAGCTCACAGATTAATTTTTTTTAACATTCTGATATATATTTGTGATCATTTGTTTAGGAGCTATGACATGGACTCAGTTTAAATCCTTCCTAACATAATCAATGGATAGTGTTTTTGGTATTTTTAAGTGTCACCTGTATAATAAGCTATATGTTATTTTACAATTTTTCTCAACATTTATTTATATAAATAAAAATATATCAGTTCATTCTCATTTTAAACTACCAACTGAAATATATGATGTATGTAATTTACTTCAAGTACAAGAATTGACAACTGTTTTCATGAAACCACTTTACTGTATGATTTGGTTACAGTTAGCCAACAGATGTATGTGGGTGAGAAGAAATCACTCCTCTCAGTATATTGCGGTAGTCAGTCATGTTGACAGACAAATATGGAAGTGCCCAGAAGTATCCAACATCCAGCTTTTTTCTTCCCACTTACTATTCCCACCAACCAATAGCATTTTTGAGCCAACCCTCAAGCATTTCACTTCAATTTTCTTAGCAATGACAGCAGCCACATACCTCTCTATGAACTCTCTCTTTGTTGCTTTTTGGTAGTCAGACATAAAAAGAAACAAACCAACAAAAGTCTGGAATTTTCCTGTTAGTTTCAACCAACCAACTTACACAAATGTTTTTGTTGGTGGCTTTCTCTCTTGCTCCAAATCCCTTATATACTCTATGCCTTAAGTTCTCCAGATATTGCTATATTTATGTAAGCTCTGATTTCAGTTGCAAGTAATCTGTTCCAGTCAACATTTAATTTGCTCTATTTTTTTAAATGCTGACTGATACGCCATTTATAGTGGACTATGTACCATTTATGGATGTCCTTTCTATATTGTCTCATCCTGGTTGCTATATATAGGCATAATCTTATAAAAATATATTTTTTCACAATAAACCATCATGGAATAAAATCACATTTTTACCAAAATTATAATGTGGATAAATTCATTAACATTTTTTTTATTTTTAGTGAATCTAAATTACTAAAAAGCAACAAATGTTACAACATCTCCTCGCCTTTCTTCCCATTATTACGAGCACCTTATGCATTGATTTCATAATTCTAATTCATGTCATTGTCTAACAGAGTATATGTCCACTATATAAACACATCATGCAGATACCAGCCAAACTACTGAAATGATACATCATTCAACATTACTTAATAACTAAGAAAAAAATTGTATTTTTAAATTAGAAAGTACAATAACAGCCTTTTAAAGATAATGGTCTTTTAAAGTTTTTAAAAATCCAATATATATTCTTGAATTGAGATGAAATTCTAATGCCATAAATTTCTCTTTTGAAGTCTTTAATTCAGTGGATTTTAGTATGATTACAGAGATGTGCAACCATCACCACTACCTAATTTTTGAATATATTCATCATCACCCCCTTCGAAACTCCGTATACAATGGCAGCCCTCTTCATTTGTCACTCCCATCAGCCCCTTATAATCATAATCCATAAACATATTATTTATATCCTGAGTGGCTGCATTTGGTATTTGGTCATCTTAATAACAAAGGAAGGAAAATAATTAAAAGATTTATGTATACATAGACTTTGGACACTTTATAGAATCATATAATATAGATTAAACAATAGGCAACAAATACAGAAAAAGTAGCAGGATAATAGTAGCAGGTTTATCAACTTTGGTTCTGAAAATAAAATTCTGAATACTAACATCTATATACCATGACCACTGAGTGTGACTGCTTGCAATATTGGCAACAAATGTCTTCATGTCCTTCCATCAAGAAGCAGAGTTAACTTCTCACAATACTTGATTCCGGGACGGGATGACATTCAAGTTCTAATATTGGACCACAAGAAGATTTGTATGCCTCCTCTTGTTCCTCTGGGATTTTGTGGTTCCACGTGAACAAGCCCGATCTAGCCTGCTAGAGAGAGAGAGACCATGTGGAGAAGAACTGAGGCACTCCAGACAGTTCCCAGTTGACATGACAACTGAGTGCAGATGCACAAGTGAGCGCTGAGAGAGTGGTCATTATTTGGCTATTTAAAAAATGATGTTATAGACATAATTGAATATGTATCTTGATAAACATAAACTTGTAGATTTCTAAGGAACACATCTAGGAGTGGAAGTGTAAGATCTGAGATAATATATTTGTGTAGCTTTAGTAGATAATGTCAAACTATTTTCTGGATAAGCATGGTGGCTCACACTTGTAATCCCAGCACTTTGGGAGGCGGAGGCAAGTGGATCACCAGAAGTCAGGAGTTCAAGACCAGCCTGGCCAACCTGGTGAAACCCCTTCTCCACTAAAAATACAAAATTAACTGGGCGTGGTGGCACACATCTGTAATTCCAGCTATTAGGGATGCTGAGGCAGGAGAATCACTTGAACCCAGAGGTGGAGGTTGCAGTGAGCCGAGATCACACCATTGCACTCCAGCCTAGGCAAAAAGTGAAACTCCATCTCAAAACAAAACAAAACAAAAATAAACAAACAACCAAAAAAAAAATCTATTTTCCAAAGTGGTTACAATAAAGTATGGTTACCTTGTCCACATTCTCACCAGTAGTTAGTAGAATCAAACATTTTACAATTTACCCATTCTTTGATGTTATTTAGTGATTTCTCATTGTCATTTTTACTTTGTTATTTCACATCAGAATAAGTTTTACCAATTAGATTACAATATACTCAGAAAAACGTAGAAATAACAGAATTCCGTTTTCACTTGCTACAACTTTAAATGCTTACCTCATTTAGTGATCTTTTCCATATCCTTCCTTTCTGTGTTTGAGACCATGGGATTGTTTATTTCTACTGGCAGACTTATATAATAAGTATAACTAGAGTTAAAAATCTGCATATACACACACATGAAGAGATACACAGGTGCATTCATTCATAAATACACAGCATACACTCATAAGTATGTAGTATTAGTAGTTAGCTTTGTTGTTCTATTTATTCCTTTGTCTATGCAAACATATTTATTGAATTTTTTTTTTCTGCCAAAGATTCTATATAGTCTGACATAAATTCTCCTTCAATACTGAGATTACATTCTGGTAAGTGTCACAGAATATCAAACGCTACCACTATGTAGTGAGAAAAATAGTATAAGGAATGAGAGTATGATAAAAGATTATCTAATAGCTAGTTTGGAAAAGAGAGTTACTGATAGAAGTGCTGTTTCACCTGGGAGCTAACTGAAGGATTGATGTTACCCATTGTATTTTTCCTATTGCTGCTATAAAAAAGTTACCACATACTTGGTGGCTTACAGCAACATACAGAAAGTGTATTATCTCACAATTTTCAGGTCATAAAACTAAAATGGGTTTCACCAAGCTAAAATCAATGCTGTGGAAAGACTGTATTCCTTCTAGAGGCTCTAGGAGAAAATCCATCCCTCTTTCTTTTCCAGTTTAAAGATGAGTTCACCTGAATTTCTTGGTTTGTGGCCTTTTCCTTCAACTGCCAAGCTAGCAATTATATCCCTCTAAAGTCTGCTTTCATTGCCACATTGCCTCTGACTCTTTTGTAACCCTCTCTCATATTTTAAATATTCTAACGATTACATTGAACCCACCAGGTTAATACAGGATACTCTGCCCATGTCAAGGACCTTAGTTTAATCCACTTGCAGGTCTCTTTTGCTATGTAAGGTAGCATCCTCAGGTTTGACAGATGAGGTTGCTGACATCCTAGATGTGGGAGGCATTATTTTGCAAGCCACACCCATGCTGGGGAGGAGCAAGCATTCAAAGAGAAGTGTTCCAATCACAGAAAACAATCTCTATTTCCTTAAGGGATCTGACAGAATTAACACAGTTAAAGCAGGAAGAAAGACATATTACTAAGAGCAATAGGGGGGCGGAGCAAGATGGCCGAATAGGAACAGCTCTAGTCTCCAACTCCCAGCGTGAGCGACACAGAAGACCGGTGATTTCTGCATTTTCAACTGAGGTACTGGGGTCATCTCACTAAGGAGTGCCGGACAATCAGTGCTGGTCAGCTGCTGCAGCCCGACCAGCGAGAGCTGAAGCAGGGCGAGGCATCGCCTCACCTGGGAAGCGCAAGGGGGAAGGGAATCCCTTTTCCTAGCCAGGGGAACTGAGACACACAACACCTGGAAAATCGGGTAACTCCCACCCCAATACTGCACTTTAAGCAAACAGGCACACCAGGAGAATATATCCCACACCTGGCCGGGAGGGTCCCATGCCCACGGAGCCTCCCTCATTGCTAACACAGCAGTCTGCGATCTAACCACAAGGCGGCAGCGAGGCTGGGGGAGGGGCACCCGCCATTGCTGAGGCTTAAGGGGGTAAACAAAGCCGCTGGGAAGCTCGAACTGGGTGGAACTCACAGCTGCTCAAGGAAACCTGCCTGTCTCCGTAGACTTCACCTCTGGGGACAGGGCACAGCTAAAAAACAACAACAAAAAAGCAGCAGAACCTCTGCAGATGCAAACAACTCTGTCTGACAGCTTTGAAGAGAGCAGTGGATCTCTCAACACAGAGGTTGAGATCTGAGAAAGGACAGACTGCCTGCTCAAGTGGGTCCCTGACCCCTGAGTAGCCTAACTGGGAGACATCCCCCACTAGGGGCAGTCTGACACCCCACACCTCACAGGGTGGAGTACACCCCTGAGAGGAAGCTTCCAAAGGAAGAATCAGACAGGTACACTCATTGTTCAGCAATATTCTATCTTCTGCAACCTCTGCTGTTGATACCCAGGCAAAAAGGGTCTGGAGTGGACCTCAAGTAATCTCCAACAGACCTACAGCTGAGGGTCCTGACTGTTAGAAGGAAAACTAGCAAACAGGAAGGACACCTATACCAAAACCCCATCAGTATGTCACCATCATCAAGGACCAGAGGCAGATAAAACCACAAAGATGGGGAAAAAGCAGGGCAGAAAAGCTGGAAATTCAAAAAATAAGAGTGCATCTCACCCTGCAAAGGAGCGCAGCCCATCGCCAGCAATGGATCAAAGCTGGTCAGAGAATGACTTTGACGAGATGAGAGAAGAAGGCTTCAGTCCATCAAACTTCTCAGAGCTAAAGGAGGAATTACGTACCCAGCGCAAAGAAACTAAAAATCTTGAAAAAAAAGTGGAAGAATTGACAGCTAGACTAATTAATGCAGAGAAGGTCATAAACGAAATGACAGAGATGAAAACCATGACACAAGAAATACGTGACAAATGCACAAGCTTCAGTAACCGACTCGATCAACTGGAAGAAAGAGTATCAGCGATTGAAGATCAAATGAATGAAATGAAGCGAGACGAGAAACCAAAAGAAAAAAGAAGAAAAAGAAATGAACAAAGCCTGCAAGAAGTATGGGATTATGTAAAAAGACCAAATCTACGTCTGATTGGGGTGCCTGAAAGTGAGGGGGAAAATGGAACCAAGTTGGAAAACACTCTTCAGGATATCATCCAGGAGAACTTCCCCAACCTAGTAGGGCAGGCCAACATTCAAATTCAGGAAATACAGAGAACGCCACAAAGATACTCCTCCAGAAGAGAAACTCCAAGACACATAATTGCCAGATTCACCAAAGTTGAAATGAAGGAAAAAATCTTAAGGGCAGCCAGAGAGAAAGGTCGGGTTACCCACAAAGGGAAGCCCATCAGAATAACAGCAGATCTCTCGGCAGAAACTCTACAAGCCAGAAGAGAGTGGGGGCCAATATTCAACATTCTTAAAGAAAAGACTTTTAAACCCAGAATTTCATATCCAGCCAAACTAAGTTTCATAAGTGAAGGAGAGATAAAATCCTTTACAGATAAGCAGATGCTTAGAGATTTTGTCACCACCAGGCCTGCCTTACAAGAGACCCTGAAGGAAGCCCTCAACATGGAAAGGAACAACCGGTACCAGCGATTGCAAAAACATGCCAAAATGTAAAGACCATCGAGGCTAGGAAGAAACTGCATCAACTAACGAGCAAAATAACCAGTTAATATCATAATGGCAGGATCAAGTACACATAACAATATTAACCTTAAATGTCAATGGACTAAATGCTCCAATTAAAAGACACACACTGGCAAACTGGATAAAGAGTCAAGACCCATCAGTCTGCTGTATTCAGGAGACCCATCTCACATGCAGAGACATACAGAGGCTCAAAATAAAGGGATGGAGGAAGATCTACCAAACAAAAGGAGAGCAAAAAAAAGCAGGGGTTGCAATCCTAGTCTCTGATAAAAGAGACTTTAAACCATCAAAGATCAAAAGAGACAAAGAAGGCCATTACATAATGGTAAAGGGATCAATTCAACAGGAAGAGCTAACTCTCCTAAATATATATGCACCCAATACAGGAGCACCCAGATTCATAAAGCAAGTCCTTAGAGACTTACAAAGAGACTTAGACTACCATACAATAATAATGGGAGACTTCAACACTCCACTGTCAACATTAGACAGATCAACGAGACAGAAAGTTATTAAGGATATCCAGGAATTGAATTCATCTCTGCACCAAGCAGACCTAATAGACATCTATAGAACTCTCCACCCCAAATCAACAGAATAAACATTCTTCTCAGCACCACATCGCACTTATTCCAAAATTGACCACATAATTGGAAGTAAAGCACTCCTCAGCAAATGTCAAAGAACAGAAATTATAACAAACTGTCTCTCAGACCACAGTGCAATCAAACTAGAACTCAGGACTAAGAAACTCAATCCAAACCGCTCAACTACATGGAAACTGAACAACCTGCTCCTGAATGACTACTGGGTACATAACGAAATGAAAGCAGAAATAAAGATGTTATTTGAAACCAATGAGAACAAAGATACAACATACCAGGATCTCTGGGACACATTTAAAGCAGTGTGTAGAGGGAAATTTATAGCACTAAATGCCCAAAAGAGAAAGCAGGAAAGATCTAAAATTGACACTCTAACATCACAATTAAAAGAACTAGAGAGGCAAGAGCAAACACATTCAAAAGCCAGCAGAAGGCAAGAAATAACTAAGATCAGAGCAGAACTGAAGGAGATAGAGACACAAAAAACCCTCCAAAAAATCAATGAATCCAGGAGTTGGTTTTTTGAAAAGATCAGCAAAATTGATAGACCGCTAGCAAGACGAATAAAGAAGAACAGAGAGAGGAATCAAATAGATGCAATAAAAAATGATAAAGGGGATATCACCACCGACCCCACAGAAATACAAACAACCATCAGAGAATACTATAAAAACCTCTACGCAAATCAACTAGAAAATCTAGAAGAAATGGATAATTTCCTGGACACTTACACTCTCCAAAGACTAAACCAGGAAGAAGTTGAATCCCTGAATAGACCAATAACAGGCTCTGAAATTGAGGCAATAAATAATAGCCTACCCACCAAAAAAAAGTCCAGGACCAGATGGATTCACAGCTGAATTCTACCAGAGGTAGAAGAGGAGCTGGTATCATTCCTTCTGAAACTATTCCAGTCAATAGAAAAAGAGGGAATCCTCCCTAACTCATTTTATGAGACCAACATCATCCTGATACCAAAGACTGGCAGAGACACAACAAAAAAAGAGAATTTTAGACCAATATCCCTGATGAACATTGATGCAAAAATCCTCAATAAAATACTGGCAAACCGGATTCAGCAGCACATTGAAAAGCTTATCCACCATGATCAAGTGGGCTTCATCCCTGGAATGCAAGGCTGGTTCAACATTCATAAATCAATAAACGTAATCCAGCATATAAAGAGAACCAAAGACAAGAACCACATGATTATCTCAATAGATGCTGAAAAGGCTTTTGACAAAATTCAACAGCCCTTCATGCTAAAAGCACTCAATAAATTCGGTATTGATGGAATGTACCTCAAAATAATAAGAGCTATTTATGACAGACCCACAGCTAATATCATACTGAATGGGCAAAAACTGGAAAAATTCCCTTTGAAAACTGGCACAAGACAAGGATACCCTCTCTCACCACTCCTCTCCAACATAGTGTTGGAAGTTCTGGCTAGGGCAATCAGGCAAGAGAAAGAAATCAAGGGTATTCAGTTAGGAAAAGAAGAAGTCAAATTGTCCCTGTTTGCAGATGACATCGTTGTATATTTAGAAAACCCCATCGTCTCAGCCCAAAATCTCCTTAAGCTGATAAGCAACTTCAGCAAATTCTCAGAATACAAAATTAATGTGCAAAAATCACAAGCATTCTTATACACCAGTAACAGACAAACAGAGAGCCAAATCATGAATTAGTTTCCATTCACAATTGCTTCAAAGAGAATAAAATACCTAGGAATCCAACTTACAAGGGATGTCAAGGACCTCTTCAAGGAGAACTACAAACCACTGCTCAGTGAAATCAAAGAGGACACAAACAAATGGAAGAACATACCATGCTCATGGATAGGAAGAATCAATATCGTGAAAATGGCCATACTGCCCAAGGTTATTTATAGATTCAGTGCCATCCACATCAAGCTACCAATGAGTTTCTTCACAGAATTGGAAAAAACTGCTTTAAAGTTCATATGGAACCAAAAAAGAGCCCGCATTGCCAAGACAATCCTAAGTCAAAAGGACAAAGCTGGAGGCGTTACACTACCTGACTTCAAACTATACTACAAGGCTACAGTAACCAAAACAGCATGGTACTGGTACCAAAACAGAGATATAGACCAATGGAACAGAACAGAGTCCTCAGAAATAATACCACACATCTACAGCCATCTGATCTTTGACAAACCTGAGAGAAACAAGAAATGGGGAAAGGATTCCCTATTTAATAAATGGTGCTGGGAAAATTGGCTAGCCATAAGTAGAAAGCTGAAATGGGATCCTTTCCTTACTCCTTATATGAAGATTAATTCAAGATGGATTAGAGACTTAAATGTTAGACCTAATACCATAAAAACCCTAGAAGAAAATCTAGGTAGTACCTTTCAGGACATAGGCATGGGGAAGGACTTCATGTCTAAAACACCAAAAGCAACGGCAGCAAAAGCCAAAATTGACAAATGGGATCTAATTAAACTAAAGAGCTTCTGCACAGCAAAAGAAACTACCATCAGAGTGAACAGGCAACCAGAGAATGGGAGAAAATTTTTGCAATCTACTCATCTGACAAAGGGCTAATATCCAGAATCTACAAAGAACTCAAACAAATATACAAGAAAAAAACAAACAACCCCATCAAAAAGTGGGCAAAGGATATGAACAGACATTTCTCAAAAGAAGACATTCATACAGCCAACAGACACATGAAAAAATGCTCATCATCACTTGCCAACAGAGAAATGCAAATCAAAACCACAATGAGATACCATCTCACACCAGTTAGAATGGCAATCATTAAAAAGTCAGGAAACAACAGGTGTTGGAGAGGATGTGGAGAAATAGGAACACTTTTACACTGTAGGTGGGATTGTAAACTAGTTCAACCATTATGGAAAACAGTATGGCAATTACTCAAGGATCTAGAACTAGATGTACCATATGACCCCGCCATCCCACTACTGGGTATATACCCAAAGGATTATAAATTATTCTACTACAAAGACACATGCACACGTATGTTTATTGTGGCACTATTCACAATACAAAGACTTGGAATCAACCCAAATGTCCATCTGTGACAGACTGGATTAAGAAAATATGGCACATATACACCATGGAATACTATGCAGCCATAAAAAAGGATGAGTTTGCGTCCTTTGTAGGGACATGGATGCAGCTGGAAACCATCATTCTTAGCAAACTATGACAAGAACAGAAAACCAAACACCACATGTTCTCACTCATAGGTGGGAACTGAACAATGAGATCACTTGGACTCGGGAAGGGGAACATCACACACTGGGGCCTATCATGGGGAGGGGAAAGGGGGGAGGGATTGCATTGGGAGTTATACATGATATAAATGATGAATTGATGGGTGCTGACGAGTTGATGGGTGCAGCACACCACCATGGCACAAGTATACATATGTAACAAACCTGCACGTTATGCACATGTACCCTAGATCTTAAAGTATAATAAAAAAATAAATAAATTTTTAAAAAGTGCAATAGTTTCCAATCACAAATATTGAATATTTAGAGATATGTTTGAAATTACTTCAAAATGCCAAGTATTTTACACATTTTTTAAAATGGTTTCAGAAATAGGATATGGAAATGGAGGACATTTGTGTATCCTGTGCCTTTACAGTGGAGGAAGATCACAAGTGGAAGCAGTTTTCTACAAATTAAAAATAAAATAAATGTTTTGTCTTAAAAAAACTTTTAATTTTCCTCCATTCCTATGTTTAACTTGATTTAATTAATTAATTAATTTACAGGTAGGATCTCACTCTGTCACCTAGGCTGGAGCACAGTTGTGCAATCGTAGCTCACTGCAACCTCAAATATTAGAGTTCAAGTGACCACTCCTCTTCAACCTCTGGAGTAGCAGCTGGAACCACAGGTGCACGCCACCACACCCGGTTAACCATGTTTATTTTGAACAGTTCAAAAAGCCATATTCTTATTTGTAATGTCAAATAATTTATGTGGTTATATACACCATTGTTTTGCTTTATATATCTGAGAGTTTATTCAATTTATCTTTCACAGATATAAAGACAGAATCATGTAGGTGTTATAAAATTATGGTACGAATGATGAAAATAGCACATATTAATGGGATTTGGAAGCTCAAAACAGTGTTTTCTAAGCACCATAATCTGTTCATTTAGAGCATATAAATATGCAGTCCTTTTAAGAATATACCCACTTGTGTCCTTTGTAAAATTTCTCTTTTCACAAGTCAGTATATTATGAAAAATGTTTATGACTAATATGATATTTCTCAATACTTCCAAGAATATAAAGCAGAGAAAACAGTTAAATGAAGTACATTTTCTGGTGAGAAGAGGTAAAAGGCAAGTCAATGTATTTTTTAAATGATGGCTTATGTGACAAATACTAACATAATGACAGAAAAAATTGTCATAAAAGGAAATTGATTGAAGGCATGTTCAAATATGTTACTAAAGTTTATGATTTGTTGATTATTAGATATTTACAAAACATAACTTTAGAATTTGGCTTATGTTGAGTTCTATCACTTCATATATTGAGCAAAGATCCATTGGAAAACTATTAAAATGGCCATTGGTATTACACACATTTTTGCTCTTGCTGAATTCTGTTTGATTATGCCAATATTCACTGCAATAAGTGGCATGGACTTGTGTCCTCTTTTCTGGTTAGAACAGAGGATAAGCAAAACCAGTTTCAGTATGTTAAATCCACAGTAATTTTTGGAGCCTGAAACAGAGAAAAATGTGATCTTTTTTATGTAGTGGCTTTATGAAAAATTAATTACTGATCTCCAAAGTAATTGATTTATATCACTTTTTCTCTGTAAATCCAGAATGTGGATGGTAATTATTTTTAAATTTTTCAAAAATTTTCTTATATACAGCAGCACATAAGACAACTATCTTGAAAACCAAAGTCTGCAAAATGTTGGCAAGGGCAAAGAAGACTGTGCACCATTTATTTCTGACAAGAAAAATGATTCTAATGTCCCTAACATACCACCTTTCTCCCTTCTATAGAATGCATAAATCTATGGATGTCACTTTTGTGGCAGTCATGATTTGTATTCTTCCTGGCAGCTCTCCTACTTCCCAGATCCTAAAATAGTTTTGGTTATAGCCTAAAACTGAAGGAGAGCAAAAATCTATTTCCTATATCAATTTCCGTGGCTCACACCCATTCGATGTTATTGTCTTTCTGATACTTGCCACCAAAGTTATTGATGATATTGCAAAATAGACAGACTGAGAATTAGACACTTTTCACAAGATCTGATAATTTAGTAATAATAAGGAACCAAATCTGTAAAAGCAAAGCAAAAATATTTTACAATAAAGGCCCCAAAGACAAAAGAAATCCTTATCATTTTCTGTGTTACAAAACAGACGTATAATTTGCAAATAATGCAAGTGATGGTGCTTTAATCTTGTATTATATCTGTGTGTGGCTTTTATCCTAAATTAATTCATGGTTTTTAAAGGAATATGTAAATATGAAATTACACAAGTGCAATCCATTTTTAATGCTAATTAATCTTCTATCCAATGCATTCTTATTTACTAGCTAGTTAAATTTGCCACAAACTTTGGATAACAAACAACTGGATCATTAAATACTTTATTTTGGAAATTATGATCTTTTCTAGTATCTCTCTTCTCTATTATACTCACAAGATACAATTTTTTCCTGAAGTAGGATAACTGTGCTTCCAATAAAGAAAATATTTGAGTATTAAATAAATATTTCTAAAAGATATATGATGATAGGCAACATTATGCTAGACAATTAAGGTCAATTAATATTGTAATGATATTGGTAATAAATTTGTCAGCAGGCACAAGACTCTGTTTATTCAACATGGGATCACAATAGTGTATCAACTGTGAGCAGGAGAAAGGCAGTAGAGAGAAAGGTGCTTAACTCTAAAGATGTTCTAAAACATGGATTTGGTGCATAAATAAAAACAAGGATTTAATTTCTGGTTAAGATGAAAAATATGAGAACTAGGCCATGGGCAAAAAAAAAATGCATATATTATTCAATTTTACTAATTGCTATAAAATAGTGTAATCAGAAAACATGGCATTTGTGAAATAGACATACTGATGAATAGTACAGAACAGAGACTGCAGAAAGAAAAGACCTACACGAGTAGAGTCAACTGATTTCAACACATATATGGAGAAAACTCAATGAAGAATGTATTCTTTCAGGAAGTGGTGCTGGGACATTTGAACATCTTATGCAAAAACGAAAAATAAAGAATCTAGACCAGATCTTACACCTTTCACAAAAACTAACTCAAAATGAATTTAAGACATAATATAAGATAAAAAGCATAAAACTTCAGGAAGAGAACACAGAAGAAAATTTATATGACTTTAAGTATGTTGACGAGATTTTACATGAAACTTTAAAGCACAATCTGTGAAAGAAAAAGTAATAATTTGGCTGATTGAAATTAAAAGCTTATCTGTAAAAGGCACTGTAAAGATAAAAAGATAAGGAGGAAATATTTCCCATTTCTGATAAAGGGCTTCTTATCTAGAATACAAAAAAAAAAAAAACCCTTGCAGTTAACAATTTAAAAATGTGCAAAAAAATAAATCTGAAGAGATACCTTATCAAAGAAGACATACAGACGATAACTAAATACATGAAAGGATAATCAACATCATTTGTCATTAGGGAAATGCAAATTAAAACAACTAAGGACACCACTACGTGTCTATGAGTGGCTAAAACCCAAAACCTGACAATTCAATTACTGGTAAGGGTGGAAGCAATAGGAACTCTCATTCATTGCTGGTTGGAATTAAAAATAGTGAGACCATTTGAGAAGACAGTTTGTCAGTTTCACATGAAGCTAAACATAGATTTAGCATACTGAATAATGGCATCCTTAAGCATTTAGTCAACTGATTTGAAAACTGAGTTTTGTATGAAAACCTACCCATTGAAGTTTATAGAAGTTTTCTTCTTCATAATTATCAAAAACTGAAAACAGCAAAGATATTTAATGGGTGAAAAGACAAACTGTGGTACATCCATAAAATAAAATATAACTCAGCAATTAAAAGGAATGGGCTAGGGCTATCAATCGAAACAATTTGGATGAATCTTGAGTGGATATTATTACTGAAAAAAGTGAGTCTGTAAAGGCAAAATACTCTATAATTCCATTCATATGACATTCTAGAAAAATCTAAACTTTTTGTGGAAACAGAACAAAGATTGTCAGTAATCTTATGAGATAAAGGAGAGTTGAATATATGGCGCACAGGGAATTTTATGAAGCTACGAAAGTATTCTGTTTGATACTATATTGGTTAAGACGGATAGTGATAACAGTGGATACACAACACTATGTATTTGTCAGAACACATAGAACCTTAAAACACAAAGAGTGAACATTACTTATGCAAATTTTAAAACATCAGTTAAGAGATGTGGGGAATCTACAATGTAGACTGTGATGAAAAAATTATTACAAATGTATAACATAACATAATTGATGATGATGGGTGAGAAAAGAGCTGACCTAAGTAATTTTGAAAATAAATGGGGTATGTAACAATACAGACAAAAGGAAGTGTATCTGGGTACTGCCTGCTAGTTGTTAAAAGTATTTTCCACTGGAGTAGAGTATAACAATTCCAAAAACACTGTAAAGAATGCTGAGATTTAGCAGATAAGTATGTGGTTGGGTTACAGTGAGAGCCAGGTTTTTTACTCTTAGATTGGTAGTTTATAGATAAGCAAGAAGAGAAGTCTGGAGTGATACATGTATTAATGGATTAGACTTGAAGTCATCAGTATAAACTTATATCGACTTTAACATAAATAGGTACAGGTAGTCAGTTTGGGCTGCTATAACAGAATATCACAGATTGAGTGTCTAAAACAAACATTTGTTTCTCACAGATCTGGAGGCTGGAAGTTCAATATCAAGATGCTATTATAGTCAACTTCTTGGTGAGGGTCTTCCTCCTGGTTCACAAACACCTGTCTTCTCCCTGTGCCTTCACTTGACAAAGAGAGAAAGTTCTGTCCTTTCATCTCCCTATAGGTCCACTAATCTGATCATGGAGCCTCCATACTCATGATCTAATCTAATCCTGGTTTCCTCCCAAAGCCCTACCTCCAAATAGCATCACATTAGGAATTAAGGTTTCAACATATGAATTTTGGAGGATGCAAGCATTCAATCCAGAGCACAGATGTACAAACACAGATGATGTGTAATCTATATATTATATGTAACCCACACATCATATGTACATACATGTCTAATGTAAACACACATATACAATCTGTATATGTGTACACTATAAATATTTATAAATGTGTTTAATCCACTTAATTTATATATATACACATTATAAATATGTTTATAAGATATGTAAATATTTCCTGGCTGTATCAGCTGTAAGGTCCTAGAAGCAATGAGAACAAAGTAGCAATGAGTACACACAACACTTATATTATGGTTTCCAGCACTATTCTCTTACAAAAAGAATCAGTGCTCCTTGGAAAAATGGATGACTCTAAGACTAGGGCAGGATATACAAGATGAGTATGGAGCACTTTTTTTTACCAAATGTAAACAGGTGCTCAAAATAAAAAACTAAAAAACAATGAGTATATGTCAAAAGAACATCATAGCCAAATGAAAGAGATCCCAACGGCCACAGGTAGAAGAATTTGAATAAGAAAAAAAATCATAGTGTGATACCCTAAATTATAAAGTAAATATCCAAGAGTCCAAAGAATATATTTAAAGAAAATAAGATTTAATAAGGGAACAAAAGGTGAATAATTCAGTTGGAAGCAACTTTATCTCAGCTTATTTAACATAGAAAGTCATGTCTCTTGGGATGAATGTCAAACTCCCTGTTAACTAGAAAAGGGACTGGCAAACTGGCCTGTCTGGACACCTGTTTTGTATACTTTAAGGTGGTTGGTTGCATTTTTAAATGGTTGAGGGCAAAAGAATATCCTGTGGGATGTGGAACTTAAATTTGTGTCCAGTTTTATTTGAAAAAAAAAAAAAACGCGAATGGGAAACAAATGCAAATCCTCCAAGCAGGAAAACTCACATAATTTATGCAGACACTTCCCCTCAAGGGGGTAGAGTATGACTCTCCACTCCTTAAGGAGTGTGGGCTATACAAGTGACTTCCTTTCAAAAAAAAAAATACTGAATAAAAAGATGGGGAAAGAGTAACTTTTACATTGAAGAAATGAGGCAAAAGCTCCCTTAGCCACTGGATCAAGGTGAACATCATCACTGATAAGTCATGTGGATATGTACCCTTGTAATGGTGTGAGGAAATTACAATTTACCTCTGAGGTTTTCCTTCCCCAAACCCACAATCCTCCATCTAATCTTAGAAAAATATCAGACAAATATAAATAGAGGAACATTCTACATAAAAACTGGCTAATATTTCTAAAAACACTTGTTGGAGCTCAGAAAATAATACTGCCAAATGGAAGTCTCGGAGGCAACCTCAGAAGCAAGTTTCTCCCTAATCTTCTCCTGACCTCCACATTATTTCCCGAGGCAAGCTATCGAAGTTAGAGTCTCTTTTCCCCAGGACAAGAATCCATAACCCATTTCCCCAAAGCAAGCCAGAAACCCTGAAAATATTACTCTGACTTTGCCCCTCTTTTCTGCATAAACATTTACCATAAATAAATGATTTGACCTATCTTATTTGATTGTACGTCAGAAAACCCCCATTTCAGAGAGGGTCCTGCCTCATACCCAGCAGGAAGGAATGCTGCACAGAGAGGGAAAGAAGACTCTAAACAGAGAAGCCTTGCTGTGCTTCCTCACTCAGTCTGTTAGTGTTAGATCATACACTTTGTTCAATCATATTTCTACAGGTCCATTCATCCTTTGTTGAACTTAAGCATAAAATGGACATTTTCTGCTGTATCTTTGGATCTTCTTTTTGAAGGCTCCCATGTCATGTAGAAGTATGGTCAATTAAATTTGTGATACTTGTTTCTTGGTAACCTTTCTTTGTTATAGAGGTGTCAACTGTGACCCTTATGATGGGGAGGAAAGGAATCAACTCCCTTTTACTCTGATGCTGTCAAGCAATGGAAGCCTGAGAAACATTCACAGCTCAGAGGGGTCTAAGGAAACACAATGACTACAAATAATATGGTATTATAGATAGAACTAAAATATGGATATTAAACAAAAATCTAAAGAAATCTAAGTAAAGTATGGACTTCACTACATAATATTGTATCACTGTTGTCTTATTAGTTGTGACTAATGTAACATAGGAATGTAAGATATTAACAGTAGGGTAAACTGGATGTGGAATATTCTGGCTATCTCTGTACTCTTCCAGAAACTTTTGTGTAAATGTAAAAATATTCTTAAATAATAGAGTTTCTTTTAAAAGAGTGGTAATGTTGACTCAAATGTTTATGTTTGGAATTTTACCTTTGTGAAATATGGATAAAGTCAAGAACATGATTAGTGGAAACTTGTGGCTGGGGAACCAGTTGCCTTTTTGGAAGAGAGAAGAGAACAGTCAAGGTTAGAGACTTATTAAAAAGCATGTATTAGCTTTCATTTTTATTGTATTATTATCACTATTTGATATCATCTCAGAATCCTGAATCTGTTAGTGAAATTGCAAGAATAAAATTTTATTATTTTACCCTGGTGCTAGAAGTTTTTATCTGTTGAATCTTTTCACGTTGAATTCAGATGTTATAATACGCAAATATACTTTGATAGTATTGTGCTGAAAATAAGAATACTAACCATTTTAAACTGTGGTGACTTTTGCCTAGTAAGATATGATTAGTGTGCACTGTGCTGTGCTCTGCTCCTAGCTTCTCTCATTGGATAGCAGTCTTTGGTATGCCTACATGATACAATATGCAGAAATCTAAAAGTGACTTTTTTCATGTTTGACCTTTTCATAGTAAACTGAAATAGTAGGAAATAAAGTATTTTTGTTTGCTCTAAGTTTGGTTTGAAGTTATAGTATTCATACTTGCAAACTATAGAATGTAAGCTGATTCCACTCTTCGGCCTATTTTTGTACAGTTTTTATGTTAAAAATGCTTACTACAGTAATGTTCCCCCCAAATTCATATCTATATGGTACCTATTCATATGACATTATTTGGCAGTAGAGTCTTTGTACATGGAATTATCAAGTTAAAATGAGGTCACACTGGATTGGCATAGGCTCTAAATCCAATCACTGGTCACTTCTTCTGTAAGTGACACAGATGCATGGAGTCATGGGAGAAGTCCATGTGAAGAAGCAGCAGAGATTGGAATGATGTATTTATGAGCCAAGGAATGACAACAATTGCCAGCAACCACCAGAAACAAGAGGCAAGGAAGTGTTCTACCCTAGAGCTTTGGGAGAGAGCATGCCCAGCTGACACCTCAATTTGGACTTTAGCCCCAAGAGTATGAGAACAGATTTATATTGTTTCAAGTCACCCAGTTTGTGGCAATTTGTTACGGAAGCCCTAAGAAACTAATACATATGTTTAAAGTATATAAAAACAAAGAAAAGGTGAAAGATATCACACGTGACCCCCAAAACCTACAATATTTGTTGAGTTGCCCTTTAAGAAAAATGTGTCCACCCTTGCTTTAGAGCCTTGCCTTAATAATTTTAATGTTTGGATGTAGAGTATCCTTGCATATAGTGATAATTTGACCCTATTACTAAGGTTTGCAACTTCTCAAATCTTCCTTCAATGCCCCAGGTGATGAATTAGCACTTTCTGTTCTAGTTGGTTAAGTTTCTCTCCTGACACCTTGTGAGATCTTTGCACTGCCTTATGGAGTCTTGTCTGACCCACATATGGCTTAGTTTCCAGCTGACTCAGTAGGGATCCCTCTGCATTGTTTCACCATTGCCTCTTTCTCTCCGGAACTCTGCCTTACAACTTACAGCCACCTCAGCCTCCCTGAATTCTCATCTCCTCAACTGGAGGATCACCATGCAGACCACTGTGTTGTGTTGGGGATCCTCACCTCTGCTCCCTAACCCTGGAGTGTGTCATCCAGCAGGATAAGAGAAGGCTCAGAGCTGTCTTGTGCTGCTTGTTGTCTAAGGTATGCAAATATTTTTCTCACATATTTTTTCCAGCATTCTATTTGCAAATAGGAGTAATGTAAGTCCTGGCTCTGTTACTCTAACGTGGTTAGAAATGGAAGCTCTTTATCTTTTATTTTTATTCTTATAAATGTTGACCAGTGTGTTTAAGTGTAGTAAGAAGAATTAAGCATATGATTCACATCCTAACCCTAGAATGTTATAGGACTTCTTCCTTGTCTAATGTCAGAAGTGTCCATTTTTAATTATGTAAAAGTCATTCACAGCCTGGTCCCAAGTTCTTGCATAAGATAAAAGCTGACTTTCTAGGGCATGCCTTAAACCAGACTACTAAAACCAACTTTCATAACAACTCACAGGTGCTAATGGCTAAGTCTTCCATACACACACAAATATGTAATATTTAAAATCAAAAATACTGGACCAACATTATGTTTTTGCTTGTTTGCTTCTTTAACACCTTAAGTTATTTAAAAACAAAAAATATCTTGTTTTCTACATACCCAAATTGCTGGTATTTGAACACAGTTCCAAATTAACCTAATCAGTGGAGTGTATAAATGGAATTAGGGAGTTATGTGCAGTTATTCAGGTCCCCCAAACAAATTATTATTAAAATACCAAGATCCTTTCATAATATTACTTTAGTTTCTGGAGGCCTTACTATACTAGTCTGTTTCTCTGTAGAACTATAAATGATTTCTTACCATTAAAGGAAGGAATGTAAAAATAAGCATTTTAATATTTACTAAATAAATAGAAAAGAGGAATCTAACAGTTCTTGAACTATGTTGCATATCCTTGCATGAATGATCAGTATACAAAGTTTATCTTCACTACTATATTAACATCAATTATCAAGTTTCTCAGGGAAACACAACTTTCTCCAATTTTTCTTCTAAAAATAAAGGGTTTAATTTTCTCACAGCATTATTTTATACTTTTTAAAACCTTGGAAAAATTAAAAGCAGAAATATATATTTTTATTTTAACTTTTAAATGCATCTACAGTTAATCTTCAGTGTAGCTCCTTGCCGTCTCCGTCTCTCTCCATCTCTCTCTCTCTCACTCTCCAGACGTGTCTCCGACACACACTCAAAACATTGTCTCAAAGAAAGCAGATAAGAATCGTTAACATGTAATGACAAGTAACTATATACCAGAAAATGACTTAATTGCTTTACAAATCTCATTTTATTTAAGACTCAAATAATCATCAATCTTATTCCCATGAAAAAAGTAATTAAGCTTTCAGAAGTTTTCCATTTTAGTAAAGGCAAGCTGAATCAACATTTGAAGACAGCTCCATATTCTCATACACAATATTGTATTATATAATTGATTGGAATTCAAGAAGAGTTTAGTGGCTAACATGTTTGCTCTTCAAGACTGCAAGATGGCTCGTCTGACATGTTTTTATTTTCATGCATTTAGGTTTCCCTATTTTACTGTTGTTGTTAAACTGTTACATTCTATTAAACATCATACAGTTTTCTTTGTGGATAACCTATTTCTGATTATATCCTTAGAACAAATTATTAAATTGTTAGAAATTGTGTAAGGAATTATGGCACAGTGCCATAGTGTCTTCCAGTTTCTAAATCCTTCTTAATGGTGCACCTAACTGGAAATATTATACCGTGTTTAAAATGTGAGTCTGGGACAAACACGCATTCCATTAATAGCTTTTTGTGTTTTACTCTAAGCTTACTTTAAATTTTCATGTTATTGTTAATTAAAATTGTGTATACTATTTAAATTTTGAGAAAGAGACTTCATGGAAGATACAATGAAGCAGACTCTCCTTGGGTAAGGCTTAAGCATCTAAGAAAACATACATTCCTGGGTAATTGTGATGTACAGGAAAGTTGAAGATCTACTGATTCATGCTGATGCCCCGATGCCTTAATTGGACTCCATCCACTTTCCATAGATGTAAAACAGTGATTTCATATAACTTGCAAACGCTTTCTGTATGCCTTGTATTCATCAGGATGATTCTACTTCTTTTCTAGTTCAAGAAAATGCTCCCTTGTCAGTTTAGATATATTGAATTAACTTAAGCCCAATAATGACAGTAAGGTAATTACACAAACATCACTATTCCAACTAGTGCCAATGTGAAAATACTGCAGTTGAAGATGTTTGCTATTAATCTTATAATTTTGTGAATGTGATATTATTTATCAATGACAACTGAAGAATAAAGTGAGGTCATAAAAAATGGAAAAATTGTTAGTAGTTCATACAATGATTCATACAAAATAAAATATGAATTCCAAAGATTGCTTAGGACATTTTTCAAATGAAAGCTAAGCAAAAGGATTATATATGTTCAAACCAGAATAACTAGTGTTTACACAAGGCGGGTATTTATTTTAAAAAATAACAGCATTAATAACACATATAAAACGTATGATATTTATTTATGTAAACTATATGTACTGACCTGTGCAATCATCGCCACAAATAGCTTTAAAACATTTCCACTACCCCAAAAAGAAGTCTTTTGCCAATCTGCAGTTATCATTCCCACCTCACCCTCAAACCATGTATCTATGTTATGGCTTTATTGAACTGGCTTTTCAGAAAATTTCTTAAAAATGAAATCATAAAACGTGTATTCTTTTTTGTCTGGCTTATTTCAACTATTTATGTTTTTTAGTTCAGCCATGTTGTAGCTTCTGTTAATACTTCATTCTTTTTATTGCTACATAGTATTTGGTTTATGGATATATCACTTTTTATTTATCCATCATCAGCTCAGGGGTATTTGGGTTGTTTATTAGAAGATAAAATAATTATTTCTGTAAAAATATTCTACCAAATTTATGCAAAAGACTACTAGAAATAATTAAAGGTATTAAGATGGCAAGAATAGACCTCAATGCACAAAAATATATGTTTTTCCTATATAAAATTAACTAAAAGTTAAAATTTAAGACAAAATATTACTCTGGTATCAGAAAATGTTAAGTACTTAGATTTAAATTTAACAAAATATGTCTAAAACCCATAAACTGTAATCTGCATTATCTTGCTGTGAGAAAGGGAGATGCCATGTTCACAGATCAAAGAAACTCAATATTATTAGTGTCATTTTTCTTGAAATTGATCTACAGGTTTAAGGCAATCACCATCAAACTCCCATTACATTTTGTTTGTGGAAATTTAACCTTTGATTATAAAATTTTTAGCAATATGTGAAGGACCTAGTATAATTTTGAAAATGAAGAAAATAGATACCTTAAATTACCTGATTTCAGGGCTTATAATGCAGATATATATAGTCATTTAATTTTACACAAAAGTGGCTTTAATATTTCATGGAGATATTTTTAAAGGAATATTTTTTGCCTTGTTTATTAACAAAGTATATTAGACTACTTGACAGCCAAATGAAAAAAATTATAAAAATAAAAACTGGACCTCTGTCTCACACCATACAAAGAAAAAATAGAATAAACATTTATCACAGGCTTATTAACTTAGAAGCTTAAAATAAACTGCCTAAATTAAAAAATATATATAGGAGAACAGCTTTGTGGTTTTAGACTAAGCAAAAATATTGTGAATAAAGCACAATAGGATTAACTATGAAAAAGTTACAATAAGTTGTATTTTATGTTCTTCAATAAACACGATTAAGAAAATGAAAAGGCACAAACTGATAGAGTATGAAATACTGATATTTGACAATAAAATTATATTGCAAATACATAAAGAACCCTAGTAAGTTAATTACAAAAAAAAAGAAAACAACAAATTAAGTAATGTGATTTGGTGTAAAAAGAAAAGATTTAAACAAACAAACAAAGACATAGAAATAGGCAGTGAGTCCATAGGAAGATGCTCAACACCACTAATCAGCAGATAATTCAAAATTAGAAGTATGATTAGATTCCATTGAACACCTCATGAAACATCAGATATTTTAAAGAACACAATTCTAACACTGGCAAGGATATAATGAGAGGAAAACTTTCATACATTTCTGGTGAGACTGTAAAAAAATACAACCACTTTGGAAAACTTTTCATGGCTTTCTTATTAAATTTAACCAGAAAGTTACCATAGTGTAAAGCAATTCCTTCACCAAGCATTTACTCAGAAGATACAACACATGTAGTCACAAAAGGGACTGACGTATGACTATTTATAGCAGTAATTCATAATAGCAATATATTTACTATAACGTCTACCGGTTGAATGCATAAACAAATTGCCCTATATGAGCAAGTTTAAATTTTGTTTAGTAGTGAAATTAACAAAAAATTCAAACGACGACATGGATTTATTTCTAAAATTATCACGCTGCACATAAGAAGCCACACACAGAGAATACATACTTCATAATTCCATTTCTATTAATCTATAAAAAAGGCATCTATTCTGAAAAATTGACATGGTGTCTTTCAATAAGACAGAGGTTGCCTTGCGTGGTTAGCTGTGAGAATTGAAGAAGAATTACCAGGGAATTTTTATTTGTGCTACAACTGTTCTGCATCTTGACCATGATGGTTTTTACAAATACGTGGGGCAAGTATTTGCAAAACCTTTAACTGACCATAGACTTTTTAGAGCTGTAAATGTTTTTATCTTAAAATGCTTTCACTTAAAATGATTAGCTTTTATTGTCCTGAATTTGATCACCATAATGTTCATTTAAAAATTTAAATTGAGAGCTAAATGCTAAGCTCTTACAAAGGTTCTATTATTAATTATTAATTAATCAGGTATCATTAATAAATTGCTTAACATTTTAGAATTTTCACAAATTAAAGACAACAGTTAAGACTAGGTAATGTTTAAAATATATATCACTTCCAATTAGTACAATTATATGTCTTAACATAATGAAATAAGATAATAAAAATACAATAATGGAAATGGTTGACTTTAATATTTTTAAAAGTATTCTATGTAAAAACAATTATGGGATAATTATTACCTCTTATTTGAGTTCTATGCTAAAACTGGGTGGGGTAAATCTTGTGTGGTTCAAAGCAATAATTTCATAGATAATACATAAATTTTGAATAAAAGATCACTTTTGCTAGTTGGAAACCCATATAAATTGAGTAGAATAAGTAGTGTTTTTAGAAGAAAGTAAATGAACAATATATGGTTTTGTGAATTTTAGATATGCTTATTTGATGATACAATGGTTACACCAGCTTTATGCAAAACATGAAGAACATACGCTCTGGGTGTTCATTTCATTTACAGAAAATGTTTATTTCATTAATAAGAAGCTTAAATATAAACATGCAAATCATAAAAACTAGTCTCATACTTTGAATTCAACATTCATAGTCCTGCAGACATTTTGGTAATTGTATTAGTCTGTTTTCATGCTGCCAATAAATACATACCCAAGACTTGGTAATTTACCAAAGAAAGAGTTTCAATTGGACTTACAGTTCCATGTGGCTTGGGAAGCTACACAATCATGGTGGAAGATCAGAAGGAGCAAGTCCTATCTTACATGGATGGCAGCAGGCAAAAAGAGAAAGAGGAAGAGGCAAGAGCAGAAACACCTGACAAAACCATCAGATCTTGTGAGACTTATTCAGTATCACGAGAACAGTATGGAGAAAACCGCCCTCATGACTCACTGATCCCACCAGGTCCCTCCCACAACATGTAGGAATTATGGGAGGACAAATAAATATGAGATTTGGGTGGGGACACAGAGCCAAACCACATCATTCCACCTCTGGCCCCTCCAAAATCTCATGTCCTCATATTTCAAAACCAATCATGCCTTCCCAACAGTCCCCCAAAGTCTTTTTTTTTTTTTTTTTTTTTTTTTTTTGAGACGGAGTCTCCCTCTGTCACCCAGGCTGGAGTGCAGTGGCCAGATCTCAGCTCACTGTAAGCTCCGCCTCCCGGGTTTACGCCATTCTCCTGCCTCAGCCTCCCGAGTAGCTGGGATTACAGGTGCCGCCACCTCGCCCGGCTAGTTTTTTGTATTTTTAGTAGAGACGGGGTTTCACAGTGTTAGCCAGGATGGTCTCGATCTCCTGACCTCGTGATCCGCCCGTCTCGGCCTCCCAAAGTGCTGGGATTACAGGCTTGAGCCACCGCGCCCGGCCAGTCCCCCAAAGTCTTAACTCATTTCAGCAGTAACTCAAAAGTCCACAGTCTGAAGTCTCATCTGATATAAGGCAAGTTATTTCCACCTATGAGCCTGTAAAATCAAAGCAAGCTAGTTATTTCCTAGATACAGGAGGGTACAGACATTGGGTAAATACAACCATTCTAAGTGAGAGACACTAGCCAAAAAAAGGGGCTATGGGTCCCATGCAAGCCCGAAATCCAGTGGGGCAGTCAAATCTTAAATCTCCAAAATGAGCTCATTTGATTCCATGTTTCACATCCAGGTTACACTGATGCAAGTGATGGGTTCTTGTGGTCTTGGGCAATTCAGACCCTGTGGCTTTGAAGGGTACAGCCTCCCTCCAGCTGCTTTCACAGGCTGGCATTGAGTGTCTGTGGCTTTTCAGCTGCATGCTGCAAGCTGTCGGTGGATCTACCATTCTCGTGTCTGAAGAATGGTGGCTCTCTTCTCACAGCTCCACTAGGTGGTGCTCCAGTAGGGACTCTGTGTCGGGGCTCCAACCCCACATTTCCCTTCAGCACTGCCCTAGCACAGGTTGTCCATGAGAGCCCCACCCCTGCAGCAAACTTACGCCTGGGAATTCAGGTATTTCCATAAATACTCTGAAATCTAGGCAAAGGTTCTCAAACCTCAATTTTTGACTTCTGTGCACCTGCAGGCTCAACACCACATAGAAGCTGCCAACGCTGGGGGCTTGCACCGTCTGAAGCCACAGCCTGAGCTCTATATTTGCCCCTTTCAGCCATGGATGGAGAGGCTGAGACCAATTCCCTAGGCTGCACACAGCTCTAGGACTCTGGGCCCAGCCCATGAAAGCACTTAATTTTTTCCTAGGCCTCCAGGCCTGTGATGGGAGGGGTTGCTGTGTTGACTGCTGACATGCCCTGGTGACATTTTCTCCATTGTCCTGGAGATTAACATTTGGTTCCTCGTTATTTATGGAAATTTCTGGAGGCTGTTGAATTCCTCCTCATAAAATGGGATTATATTTTCTATGTAATTTATCAATTGTGTTTGATGTAAGTTAATATAGGAAATCAATTTTTTTTGTTTATTTACAAGTGAAGTGGTTAGAAAATAAAACATTTAAAAGTAAACTATATGCTATAACATCAGTCTGTATGAATGATTCATATTCACTTGAAATAATATATATTTTTCAGATGTTGAGAGCAGAGTTCTACAATTGTTTGTGGAATCTGGTTTGTGGGTAGTTCCATTAACGTTGCTGTAAAAGACATGATTTCATTATTTTTATGGCTGCGCAGTATTCTATTATTTACACAGTCATTAAAGATTTACTTTATACAATCATCCTTTGATGGACATTTAAGTTGATTCTACACATCTGCTATTGTTAACAGTACTACAATAAACATGTGTAAGTACAAGTATCTTTTTGGTATAATGTTTTATTTTCCTTTGGGCAAATACCCAGTAGTGAGATTGCTAGATCAAATTGTAGTTCTTTTCAGTTCTTTGAAAATCAAATATTATTTCGAATTGCCAAAACTTTCTATAGAGCAAACCACGGCCCTGAAAATTGGAGAGAAAGACAGACAGATACAGAGAATCATAACATATTCTTGAGCAGAAACCTCTACAGGAACCATTACTCAGGTAGAAAACCAAAACTTTAATTGATAGAATGCTGAGGATTAGTGTGGACAAGCTTGAAAAATGACACTTCCAGAAGAACAAGTCATGAAATGGGTGGGGTACACTCTTTGAGTTTTACTCCAGAAACTCTACCAAGTCCTCACAGTAAACATTGAAGAAAAATCTTCTTATGCCTCCAACAGAAGAAGAGGGAAAGGAATAATGTTGAAATACTTTCAAGCATTCTGTTACATTTAACAAGATGTGCCCTCAGAAAAAAACTATTTTGCCAGAGCGCAACCTACCTGGGGGAAGGAAAATACCAAACTACAACTGACTCTAGAGTTAAATGTGGAGGAAGGAAAATACTCAATTTCAGCCTCGCTAGCCATCCTGTCCCATCTAAAGTAGGGGAATAATGAGAAGCCTTGGTGAAGTTTAAAGCCCAGGGGAATAGGCTCATGGAAAGACTGATGATCACCTAATCATAGAACTGTTGAATGTTTTCTTTTACCAGTGTGTTACTAAGGCCTATTTACAGTAGTTCTTTGCATATAGTACATCATATGCACCTTGCAAACAAACAAACAAAACAAAACAAAACAAAAAAAAAGGCATATTAGAAGGAAAAAACAAAAAATACACTATTTGAAGAGACTGAACAAACATCAGAACCAAGTAGGGTTGTTGCAAATATCAGACTGGGAATTTAAAACAACTATAATTAATATGCTATGGGCTTTAGTAGATAATGTAGACAGCATGCAATACTCAATTGGCAATGTAAGCAGAGATGTAGACATTTTAAGAAACAATCCAAAAGAAATGTGAAATACATTCTTTTAAATGCATTTAAAATATTAAAAAGAAAGTTTTTTTTAAGCTTTAAATTTTTTTTCAAAGTTAAAATGTATTGCAACAGAAATAAAGAATGCCTTTGATGTGCTCATTAAAAGAGTGGAAATGGCTGAGGAAAGAAATGTCTGAGCTTGAGAGTATGTTAATAAAAACTTTCAAATCTGAAAACTGAAAAGAAAAAGACTGAAAAAAACAGAACAGAGTATCCAAAAACTATGTGCTATATGTAAAAGCATAACATATACATAATGGCAATATCAGAAGGCAAAGAAAGACAAATATAAAAACAGCCGAAAATATAATAGCTGAGAAAGTTCCCAAATTAATGTCAGACACCAAACCCCAGATCTAAGCAACTCAAGGAACAACAAACAGAATAAATGCCAAAAACAAATGAACAGAAACTATACCTAACTATATTGTATTTGAACTTAAGACTATCAAAAATAAAACATTTTAAAGCAGAAGGAGGAAAAAAGCAGTTTGGCTATACAGGAAAAAAGATGAAAATTACATTCAGCTTCTTAGAAACTGTGTGGAAAAGCAGAGAACGGAATGAAATATATTTAGTGTTGAGAGAAAATATCACCAACCTAGAATTCTATACTCTGACAAATTACCCTTCAGTAGTAAAAGATAATTGTTTTTTTCAAACAAAGTAATATTGGAAAATTTGTTGTCAGTAGAACTTCCTTGCAAGACATGTTAAAATAAGTTATTCAGACAGAAGAAAAAAATCATATAGATAAGAATCTCCAATTTACATACATAAGGAAAATGAATCTAAAGATAAATAAGCATAGGTAAAAAAAGCTTTCGTTTTTCCTTATTGAGTAGAAGATAACAATTTGTTCAACATATTAATGACAATGTATTTTATTATGTGTGTGCCTATGTATGTGTATAAAAATATGTATATGTTTGTTATCTATAAGCTAAATAAATTATGATAATACAAAAGATGGGAGAAATAAATTTAAAGTATTTTTTTCAGATTTAAGAAATAATTGACAAATTAAGAATATATATAAAGTGTATAATGTTATGATTTTATGTATATATAAATTATGAAATAATTGCTACAATCAAGTTAACTAACATATCTATCACTACGCATAGTGATACAACATATAACATAGAAATGATTTGTTATTATAAAGTGCACGCATTACTCATGAAGCATAATGTTAGTGGAAAGAGGACCTAGGTTAGTGGTAAATGTATGTAGCAAACTCAAAGACAAGTACTGAAAGAGTAGCAAAAGGAAAACAATCGATTTGCTACAAAACAAAGAAAACTGAATCATATAAATGCTCAAAGAAAACCACAAAAAAACAGGAAAAATTTGAAAGACAAAAATAAGAACAAAAAAAGTTAACAAATATAAAAGAGTAAAAAAATACAGTAGCTATTAATTTAACTATGTATCAATAATCACGTTCAACTTTAATGTTCTAAATACACAAAAGCAAAGTATGTCAGAAGAGATATGAAAACAAGATTCAGCTATATGTTGTATACAATAAACTCACTTTAAATATAAAGACACATGTAGACTAAAAGTACAGAGATGGAGAAAGACATACCATGTGAATGTAAATTGAAAGAAAGTCAGACTAGATGTGTGAGTATAGACAGAATATACCTCAGTGAAAGAAAAGTTAGGGATAACATAATGACAGAGTAATCCTTCAAAAGAACATAACACCTTTCAATGTATATGCACTTAACAACAGAACATCAAAATACATAAGGCAAACACTGATAGAACTGCAAAACATGATAGTTAAATCCGATATTATAGTTCAATAATTTAAAACCTCTCTGTCAGAAAGACTAGCAGGCAGAAAATCTATAAAGTTGAGCTCAATATCCCCATCAGGCAACTGGTTATAATTTCCATCTATAGACTACTTCATTCAACAACAGTAGACTACACATTCTTCTCAAGATGACATGTAATATTAATCGAGATAAAACAGATTCAGAGCTGAAAAAGAACCTTAAAAATGTAAAGGAATAGAAAACTTACAATGTCTGCTCTAGGTCCCCAATGGCACTGAACTATAAATCTATGAGAAAGATAGGAAAATCTCAAAATAACTGCAGGTTAAACAACATACATCTAAATAACACATGGATCAAGAAGAAATCTTAAGAAAAACAATTTAAAATATTTTGAACAAAATGAAAATAAAACACAACTTAAAATCTGTGGGATGAAATTAAGGTGGTGTTTAGGGGTAAATTCATAGCACTCATTACATATATTAGAAAATGATAATCTTCAATTAATTACCTAAGCTTCTATTTTTGGAAACTAGAAAAAGAAAGGTAAATTAAACCCCAAAGTATCTAGAAGAAAGGAAATAATAAAAAATAAATAAATAATATTGAAAACAGGAAGTCAATGGAAAAAATCAATAAAATCAAAAATTTGTTTAAAAAACTGATAAAATTGGTAAACTATGCTAAGAAAGAAACAGCTAGAACACAAATTAATAATATTGTACATGAAAGAGAGGATACAAATACAGACCACATGAATACTAAAAGAAAATAAACAACATTATAAGCAACTCTCAGCCTACAAATTACGTAACTAGGCAGAAATGGACAAATTATTTGAAAGACGCAGTCTGCCAAAATTCACACAAGAAGAAATAGGCAATCTTATTAGGCATATATAATATATATAGTGTTATACATAATATATAATTATATATTTAATATATATCTGTATATAATATATATATATTTATATATTTAAATCTACAATAAATCACCAGACTTTAATGTGCTCACAGGTGAGCTCTGCAAAACATTTAAGGAAGAAAATTAAACCAATTCTGTAAAATTCCTTTCAGAACACAGAAGAAGAGGAAATACTTTTTAACGTATTCTTCGAGGCAAGCATTACACTAGTACCAAATCAGCAAAATACATTGAAAGAGGAGAAAACTACAAACTAATACTTCTCATGAACACAGATATAAACATCAACAAAATATTAGCAAATAAAGCATAACAATTTATTTTTAAAATTACCCACTACAATCAAGTGGGATTTTTGTAGGTATGCAAGACTAGAGAGACACTCAAAACTCAGTTAATATTATCTTTCACATAAAGAAGAAAAGTCACGTGGTCATATCAAAAGATGCAGAAAAAATGTGACAAAATTTGACACCCATTTATGGTAGAGATTTGAACAAAATAAGACTAAAAGGGAGCTTCATCAACTTAGTAAAGAACATCTACAACAAACCTACAGCTAATATCATACTTAATAGTGAGAAATCTGAAGCTTTTTTGCTAAGATTAGGGAAAAGGCAAGAATGTTCTCTCTTATCCCTGTTTTTCAATATCATACTGGAATTCTTAGCTAATGGATAAGACAATGAATGGAAATAAAAGGCATATAGATGGGGAAAAAATAAAACTGTTTTTGTTTGCAGATGATATGATCATGTATGTAGAAAATCTGAAAGAATCCATGAAACAAAAATTGGAAGAAAGAAGAAATTATAGCAAAGTTGGAACTCAAGATTAACATGCAAAAGCCAATTCCTTTTTTATGCACCAGTGAAGAACAAGCAAAATCTAAAACTGAAAACTCATCACTATTTACATTAGCATACCAAAAATGAAATATTAAAGTACAAATTTTACCAAATATGTCCAAAATCAGTATGAGAAAAACTACAACATTTTGATTAAAAATATCAAATAAGAACCAAATAAATGGAGATATACTATGTTCATGAATAGGAAGACACAATAGCTTTTCCAACTTGGTCTTTTGAGTCAACAACACCTTAACCATAAATACCTGAAAGCTATTTTTGAATATTAAAAACCTGATTCCAAAGTTGATATACAGAGGCAAAAGATTCAGAATAGCTGATCAAATTTTGAAGGAGAAAAATAAAGTTAGAAGATAGAAATCACTTGACTTCAAGACTTACTATAAAATGCTAATTGAGACAGTGTGACATTAGCGAAACAACAGACTTATCAATGGGACAGAATAAAGAACCCAGAAGTAGACCTACATAAATATAGTCAACTTATCTTTAACAAACGTGCAAAAGAAGTACAGTGGAACAAAGTCAGTCTTTTTAACAAATGGTGCTGGAACAATTAAATGTTCATATGCAAAAGAAATTAATCTAGACAGAGACCTTATACCATTCACAAAAATTAACTCACAATAGATTATGGACCTAAATGTAAAATACAAAGCTATCAAACTTCTAGAAGATAACATAGCAGAAAACCTAGGAAAGGGTTTTATGATGACATTTTAGATACAACATCAAAAGCATGATCCATGAAAAGATAATTAATAAGCTGGACTTCATTACAATTAAAAACTCCTAATCTGTGAAAGACAATTTAGAGAGAATAAGAAGACAAGCCATAGACTTTGGAAAAAAATATTTTCAAAAGACACACAATATACAAATTACTTTTAAAATTCAACAATGAGAAAATGAATAAACCAATTAAATAATGGCCTAAATTCCTGAAGACACTTTTTCAATGAAGATATAGAGATGGCAAGTAAACATATGAAAATGTTTTCAAAATTATATATTATTAGGAATTGTAAGTTGAAACAACCATGGGATACCACTACATATCAATTAGAATAGAATGGCCAAAATTCTGAACACTGTCAACTTCAAATGGGGTGAGGATATGGAAGACTAGGAACCCTCAATCATTGCTGATAGGAATGCAAAATGTTACAGCTACTTTACAAGACAGTTTGGTAGCTTCTTACAAAAGTAACTATGTTCTTACCATACAAGCTGACAGCCAGGCCCTTTGATATTTACCCAAAGGAGTTGAAAACCTATGTGGACCTAAAAACCTCTACATGGATTGTTCATAGCAGCTTTATTCATAATTGTCAGATCTTGGAAATGACCAAGATGTCCTTTAGTACCTGAATGAATAAATACCTTTGGTACATCCAAATAATAGAGTATTATTTAGAGCAAGAATAAATGAGCTATCAAACCATGAAGAAACAGGGATAAAACTTAACTGTATGTTACTATATGAAAAAAGCCAGTATCAAAAGGTCACATGCTATATGACTCCAACTACATAACATTATGGAAAACTGTGGAGACAGTAAAAGATCAGTGGTTGCCAAGCATTTGGTGTGAGAAAGGGATAAATATGAAGAACACAGAGGACTTTTAGGACAATACAATTATTTTATATGATAATTTGATAGTGAACACATGACATGCATTTACCAAAGTCCATAGAATGTGTAAGACCAAGAATGAGCCGTAACATAAACTATGAATTTTGGGTGATAATGATGTATCAATGTAGGTTAATCAATCTTTACAAAAGTACCACTCTGGTGCATGATATTGGTAGACGTGGTGGTTGTGCCTGTGATGACAGGGGGTATATGTACTTCCCACTCAACTCTGCTGTGAACCTAAACTGCCCTGAAATATTGTTAATAATAAGAAACAGCTTATACTCACTTTATGTTTTAGAAAACACCCCATATTTTTCATTCCTTTTATATCCAAACTTTTCAAAAAAGAACACTAAATTTAGTCACTGTTTCCAATTCTTCTCTGTCTATCCTTTCTTAAAACTAACATAATTGGATTTTGTCGACATCACTTCACCAAAATGATTTTACCAATGTCACCCCCATGGCCTTCATATTGTTCAATGTAATGATCACTTTCAGTCTTCATTTGATTTGCTTATACATAGTAATTAACACACTTATTTGACTGCCCAAAAGAGTCCTCACAGTCTTCCTGTTTTATTTGTAACTTACTGGTCTCTCCTCTTCACTTACTGCTCCTTATTATTCCAAGTTTTGGTTGAGTGCTTACATATTCATAACTTAGACCCTGTCTATTTGCCATCTACATTTACTGAATAGGCAATCTCATCCAGGTTCATATTGGAATATGCCAAATTTGTATTTCCAGTGTGGATCTCTTCTCTGAACTTAAGGAATTTGCATAATAAATATTTCTGCATTTCAAATGTAACATGGCCAATATCAATTTCCTGGCCTTCCCATTCAAAATTGAGCCTCTCATAATCTCCCTTTTTTGAGAACAAGACAATTTCATTCCTCCAGTACTCAGATAAAATGTTTGGCATTATCCTTGAATTCTCTATTGCCTTATGTCAAATATGTTAACAAATTGTGTTGACTTTTCTTTCCATTATAACCAGAATCCAGCTACTTCTTATTAACTTTTGCTGCAACTTTGGACCAAGGCATCATTGTGTATTTGACTCCAATTTTTTTCATTCCTCCTAGCCTGCAGGCTATTCTCAAAATAACAGAGTATTAGTCTATTCTTACACTGCTATAAAGAAAATACTGGAGACTGGGCAATTTATAAAGAAAATAAGTTTAATAAGCTCATGGTTCTGCAGGCTGTACGGAAAGCATGATACTGGCATTTGCTTGGCTTTTGGGAAGGCCTCAGCAAATTTTCAGTCATGGCAGAAAGCAAAGTAGGAGCCAGCACTTTGCAAGGCTAGGAGTAGAACAAAGAGAGATAGGGGAGATGGCATATGCTTTTAAATAAGCAGACCTCAAAATAATTCACTCACTATCATGAGAGCAGCACCAAGGGAAAAATCTGCCCCCATGAGACAATACCTCCCACGAGGTCCCATCTCCAAAACTGAGGATTACAAGTCTACATGAGATTTGGGTGAGGACACAGCCAAACCGTATTAAACAGCCAGAATTAGTTTATTTAAGCATAAGCTGTAGCAATTCACACCTCTAAATAAAGCTCCTAAATCTACCTAAGTAAGTAAAAAGTAGAGATTATTAGTTTTACTTACAGGTCCTACATAATCTGCTCTTTCATTATATCTCAACCTCATTTCCTAATAGTCTCACTCTTACTCATTTCATTATTTCAAGATTGTACTTCTTCATTGTCCTTCTTCAAATATTACTAGAGGACACCATCCCAGGGACTTGCACTGGGCAATTTTTCTGACAGTAATATTCTAACGATTTGCTTACAGCTCACTCTCTCTGTTACTTTAGGACTCTATTCAACAATTTTATTATTGATACTTTCCTGACTACCCAATATATAACTATAACACTGCCATCTTCAGAAACACCTATGTCTTTCTTTAGGTTATCCTTAAAGTTCTCATTGTCATTCATCATCTACATATTATAGATATTTGTTTTTACTTTTTCCTTAATTTCAAAAGTCTGCAAGTTCTCTGATGAATGGAATTTTATTCTCTTTTATTATCTTCTGTATGCTAAAACCTGGTAGCTTCTCAAAAAATATTTGAAGAATAAATAAACAATTACAAATTTAAAATGCAGTATAACAGATATTGTATTATAATGTAATGCTGAGGATAATTCTGAAACAGAAATTTGCCAATTTTAACATAGATTCCCTGTAGTAGTTTCCATTCTTGGGTACCAGATGTTAACTCTTCTTCTGTATTACTTATGTGAACTTGAATCTGGATTGCATTTCTGGGCATTTCTTCAATTTGTTTTCACAATTTTCACTGTATATATATAGTGAAATATATATATAACATATATATGCTAAATATTTTAATACAGGCATTTATTTTTGAGAATAAAGTCTTGTTTCCTTTATACTAAATATATACCAGAGAAATCAGTCAGCAAGCACAAAGTAACATAGAATGTTAGAGCTAAAATGGAATTTCATTATTTTTGGCTAAACATTCTCATTTTTTCTTGAAGAGAATATTTTTTAGCTTGGTTTTGTTTGGATGGATATTATAAATTACAACTTGGCTAGGCATGTTTATTCATTTCATTCATTTCTAGGACCAACTATAGTGCTTTCCTCAATTTTCCCAACACTCAATACTTAAATTGCAGAGTTTGTCAGAATACATGAAAGTAGATGGTGGTAAAAGTAAACTATGTAGTCCTCATAAAAGTAAAACTTCTAGCTACCCAAATCAGTAATCAATATACCAAATTATAAAATGAGAACAGTGCAATAATGAAATTTATTTTTAGGATAGTGATAAAGAGCATATAACAGATTTTTGAATTTCTTTCCTGCTTTTTTAATCATGATAGAATGTTTCCTGGGTCATATTGTCACTGGCCCTTATAGGGATGGCAGATAAAACAGTGCTAATTTGTTAGGCTAGTAAGGACAAAGACAACTTTGTTTTTGGTACTTAATGTTCATTCTCTAATTAGAAGAAATAATTGAGCAAGGAAACTAGAGAACGACAGAGGCCTCTGATATTTAATTCCTTTCCAGATAGCCAGAAAATTTCATTTTCTTCAACATAAAAATGACTATCAGATCTTCCAATGAAAACTAATTAAAATTTTATTATCGTAAAAAAATCCCCAAAAGGCAAATAATAGAAAGACTGAAAGTAGATAAGTGATTGCCTAGAATCAGGGGTAGACAGGGAGCGGATAGGCCATTGAAGGTAGTGGGGGGAAATGGAGAATGACTACTAATGGTTATGGAGTTTCTTTTTTGTGTGATGAAAATGTTTTAAAATTGATTGTGGTGTTGGCTGAATAATTCTGTGAACAAACTAAAATCCAATAGAATCTACACCTTAAGTGGGTGAATTGTATGGTATGTGAATGATATATCAATATAGCTATTTAAAAAAAAAAAAAATCCATCCTCAAACTGCCCTGAGTCTGCAGGTTTTCCTACCTTGTTTGTCTCAGCACTGTCAACATGATTTATTTGAAAATGAAAGTATGTTATGTTACTCCATGGCTTAAAGTGCTTCTATATTGTCTGGTGTGGTAAATCCAACTAAGACTAATTTAAAGTATCACTAGTACATACTTGAAAACATTTCTTGACATTCTTTTATGTTTTTAGGTACATCCAAATCATTGTTCAGTTTCATGACAGAATGCTTCCTGTGTCATATTGTCATTGGCCCTTATAAAAACAAAAACAAAAACAAACAAACAAAAAAGCATTTTGCTTAATTTTTATTTTTTCTTTGAATCTTCTCTCAGTCACTGGATCTTTAAATCCTTGAGCAAAATACTAGTACTTTAATTCCCATATTTAATGTGCCCAATTAAGGTCAACGTATTTAGTTTATGCTTGGTAACTCATAAGCTAATGAGCTACTTACTTATCTTATCAATTATACTAAGAATTATACTCATTTATATTGTCAAAAACTACATAATATTTTTATTTTGTTCTTAAATCTTCAGGCAAAGGTATAGATTTGGAGTATCTGACTAATATTTTTTCCACCTCCTGGATTCAAGTGATTCTCCTGCCTCAGCCTCCAAAGTAGCTGGGATTACAGGTGTGCACCACCATGCCCAGTTAATTTTTGTATTCTTAGTAGAGATGGGGTTTCACCATGTTGGTCAGGCTGGTCTTGAACTCCTGACTTGAGGTGATCCACCCACCTCTGCCTCCCAAAGTGCTGGGATTACAGGTGTGAGCCAAGGCGCTCAGCCAAGTTTCTTAACAGTCCATTGTTATGCTAACAAAAAGGAACATCACTAGAGAAATTTTGTCTGATTAGTTTCACAAACATTTGATAACAGTCTTGTGCTCACTGCAGGAAAGTTGGATCAAACGACAACTATAAGGTTCTGTTATTACTTCTCATCAAAAATAATGTTTATGCCATGCACTTTATTTCAAATGTGACTTCATTAATTCAGCCATATGACCAGGGTATCATTAGATCAGTTAACACTAATTAAGGAAACACTTTCTTGAACAATATGCCAGCATCAGAGAAGCATGGTTGCATGGTTGTGGAAAGTTCTTGAAAAGCTTTTTTTTTTTTTTTTTTTTTTTTGAGGTGGAGTCTAGCTCTGTCGCCCAGGCTGGACTGCCATGGTGTGATCTTGGCTCACTGCAACCTCCACCTCCCAGGTTCAAGTGATTCTCCTGCCTCAGCCTCCCGAGTAGCTGAGACTACAGATGGCCACCACCACGCCTAGCTAATTTTTGTATTTTTAGTAGAAACGGGGTATCACCTTATTGGCCAGGCTGGTCTTGAACTCCTGACCTTGTGATCTGCCCACCTTGGCCTCCTAAAGTGCTGGGATTACAGGCATGAGCCACCGCTCCCGGCCTTGGAAAGATGTTAACAAGACAAATGTGATACATTCTGTTGGAAATGCTTAGAACACAGTGATTAAAGACACAATTGTTCATGTCTTGCACAATCTCTGACTGTGACTAAATTCAGTGATAATTATGAACAAGGTAGTGACTTTCTAGGATTTCATACATCAAGTGAAAGCAAATTGATGTCCGGCCCCTTATATATGCAAAAAATATAGCTTCAGAATCCATCAGTAAGCTTGAAGATGGGGATATCAAAAATTTTTTAACATTAGAAATTCGGTTCCAGTGATTTATTCATTAACTAATCAAAAATAGCCAACATGATTATGAATCAAGGTGATCGTGATAATAGACATGATGAAGACGATGATGTTAAAACTGCGGTAAAAGTATCTATAAATGACGTCAAAACGTGTAATGGGCTTCTTAAGAAATAGAGCTGCATGCATGCATATCAAAACAAAAAATGTCGATTTATAAATCAAAGAGAGATTTCTAAGGAAAACTGTTGTTAATGAGGCAGATGACTCTGGAAGAAACATTTTAAAAAGCCATCCAGGAGAACGGATCCTCATGCCTAGAGGCTCATTTTCTGTTCCTCCAACTTCACCTGATGTTTCTTCTCACCTAAAAAATAAAAATAATGTATATTATACATAAACCTTTTCAATTGAAACACTGCATTGTATGTAGGAACTAAAAGGCTGTGCTTGTTTTTTGTTGCTGTTAACAGCTGATCTAAGTATTCTGGTGATGCTGCTGTGTTACTTAGCTACCCTGAAGACAAATTTTCACTTTATTAATTGTATGCCATTTTTTAAACTATAAATTATTTATCTGTAAGCAAGTATATGAAAATGATCACTCATCAATAGCACATAAATTCAAAGTCAGGAATTACGTTGATGCTTAAAAAAACCTCTCTGATGGTTCAATGTACACAAACTTTATTTCATGAACACAATTACTAAAAATTTTATATGAAATTACCTTCAGGCTACATGCATAAGAAATATAAATGAGCTTTATATTTAGGCTTAGATCCCACCTCTAAGATATCTCATTATGTACATGAAAATATTCTAAAAACAAAAAATCTGAAATACAAAACACTTCTGATCTCAAGCATTTCAGGTAAAGGACACTCAACCTGTACTATTAAAAACAAATATAACACTAATTTGTTGTACACTTAGAGTGATGTAGACTATGTCCTACCTATGTGAACATTTTAGCCATATATAAGATATGAAAAATGTATTTCTTGAAATTATTATTTAAATTATAGAGGCAAGTGTATTTTACTTTTGATGAAATAGAGAGATTTATCTTTATCATCTTAAAATAACTTTGCCTAGTTTTGGAATTTCAACATTTTTCTAAAGTTATTTATGAGTAATTCACTGTGTTTATGCATTTAAAAGTCTTTGACTTATAGAATCTTGACTTCCTGGAATTTCTTTCTTTTTTCTTTTTATTTTTTGAGATGGAATCTCACTCTGTTGCCAGGCTGGAATGCAGTGGCACAATCTCGACTCACTGCAAGCTCCACCTCCCAGGTTCACACCATTTTCTCCTGCCTCAGCCTTCGCAGTAATTGGGACTACAGGCACCTGCCACCATGCCTGGCTAATGTTTTATATATTTTTAGTAGGGACGGGCTTTCACCATGTTAGCCAGAATGGTCTCGATCTCCAGACCTTGTGATCCGCCTGCCTCAGCCTCCCAAAGTGCTGGGATTACAGGCGTGAGCCACCGCGCCTGGCCCTATTTTTTTTTTTTTTTTAACTGACAACATTTTAGAAGATTTCATTTTTCTTCTGCAGTTCTGGTAGGCCTTTCCTAATAAGCTATGTCAGAACTCATAGTAAACATATAATATGGAAAGAAGATAAAACACACGTATGTTTATTGCGGCACTATTCACAATAGCAAAGACTTGGAATCAACCCAAATGTCCATCTGTGACAGACTGGATTAAGAAAATGTGGCACATATACACCATGGAATACTATGCAGCCATCAAAAAGGATGAGTTTGCGTCCTTTGTAGGGACATGGATGCAGCTGGAAACCATCATTCTTAGCAAACTATCACAAGAAGAGAAAACCAAACACCGCATGTTCTCACTCATAGGTGGGAACTGAACAATGAGATCACTTGGACTCGGGAAGGGGAACATCACACACTGGGGCCTATCGGGTAGGGGGGAGGAGGGAGGGATTGCATTGGGGAGTTATACATGATATAAACGTTATGCACATGTACCCTAGAACTTAAAGTATAATAAAAAATAAAAATAAAAATAAAATATTAACTAACTGATAATTTAAAAAAAATATACTCTGTTTTAAAAATACTCGGAAACTATTTGTTTTCTATGATTGTTATAATAAATTATCAGAAATTAGTGGCTTAAAACAGCAGAAATCTATTATCTCACAGTCTGGTGGCCAGAAGTCCAAAATCAAGGTGTTAGCAGGGCTGTGTTCTTTTGAGCAACTCTAGGGAGAATCTTTCCCATTCCTCCCTCCTGGCTTAGCTTCTGGTGACTACCTGCAGTTCTTGGCATTCCTTGTCTCATAGCTCCACCACTCCAATCACTACCCTCTTTATATAATCTTCTCCTCTATGTCTTCTTTTCTTTCTGTCTTAAATTTATCTCTGCCTTCTCTTAAAGGACTCCTATCATATTTTGGTCCACCTGGATAATCCATTACTATCTCAACTCAAGATCCTTAACTCAATCACATCTGCAGAGATGGCTTTTCCAAATAAGAAAACTCACAGGTTTAGGTGATTTGACAGCGGTATCTTTTAGGGAACCGTTTTCTTCTTCCTGCCACAGGGAGTAATCTTCAATTGTGTGATGTTAATTTGTGTCATACTCCGAAATTAAGGGCTTGTAAGGTAAATGGATGTGCTTTGGTCAATAATAGGCCAAGGTAAACATCCTACATGACTCAGTGGAATTGGAGTGCAGGTGCACAATTCCATACATTTTATAATCACAGCTATCAAGCCATAACATGGGGAGGCTCCTCACTTGGCTTGGAGCCACTATTGTTTGTAAAAGGCATAACTACCCTGCTGATACTGCACATGCTGCATGCACCTAGAGAGAAAAAGTTAATCTGCTGACCCTGTAAGGGAGAGCTATCCACTCTGCAGATGGACAATGGGGAGCCAAGAACCAGCAATTGTGCCAGGGGATGCAACTTTAAATGTGGGAGCGGCAGGAGCTGCAGAGCTGGCTGCTAAGAGAGGCTGCAGCTGGAGCAGGCAGCTGAGATAAAGATGGACGGTTTGAGAAAGCTGCTGAATAAAACCATATTTCACCTGCCTACAGCCCCCCACCAAGTGTTCTTTCAGCTATTTGCCACCCATCCATCAGCTCCTCCCAGACCTCAGCAGGGGCTGGAACCTGACACTTGGCTTGACAGCACTGAATACACTTCAACTACCATTGGAATAGTGGTAATTATTTTTTACTATTTGGGGAAACTACTGAAGCTGCAGGCCACTAAGGAGCTTATTTCACTTATAAGTGACTGTCCTAGACAGTTAAGTACCTGCAATACAGTCTGCAGAGAGCCCCTTCACTGCCAGATGGCTCCTTAATGTTCAAACAACATGATGAAAAATGAAAATAGAAGAGCTTCTTTGGAGGCAAGTTGTTTCCAAGATACTTTTCGTTCCTGTTCTTAATGACTTTTGTCTTCACAAGTTTTCCTTTTTAAACAAAAAAAAAAGAATGAACAGCTTTTCAACAAACTTAGCATGTCTTTAAAAATAAATCATAAAATTATTAAGTATAGCATTTATACTTAGGAACAGATACTAACATTGTTTTTAAATATGTTTTAAAATATTTGAAAATTCTAAAAATAAGTTATATGATTTGAATTAAGCAGCTATATATAAATGTTTGACATGTATAAATAAAATCTTGATATAAAACACAAATTTAGTAGTATTGTCACTCTGAAACATTGATGTGTTTTATGCAATACAAATATTGAATAATTCTGAATTACACGCAACTTGTTGAAATGTTTTAAATGGACAGAAGCATTGTCGTTTAGTGCTAAATGTTCAAATAAAATTTTTAAGAAGATAAATTCAATATTTTACTGATTTATCACAGAATTGATTTGAGTATCAACAGATGTATATTCCTTCCTACTTTTGTCTCATCTACCTGTGAGCACAAGCGTCTAGTAATACAGATCACACATAATCAAGATGTTGTTTTAGTCACTTGTTTTCTTAATTTAACAAATATATATATATTATACATATTTTTATTTTATTTTATTTTTTATTTTTATTTATTTTTATTTTTTCAGGTCAGAGTGCTGTGATTTGACTTCAAGTGAAAGGCAGGGCTTCAAGGCCCTTGCAGTTTAAATCAAACTTTTGTCAAATTTGGTTGTGTGGTTTTACACACAGAAAATAATCCAGAGTTTGCATTATGTTCATCTCATAAATCAAGTGTTGGAAAATTATAGTTTACAGAAAATATTTTACCTACAATCTGTTTTTTTGTAAATTACAGACATACCTGTTTGTGTATTATCTGGAACTGCTCCCTCACTACAGTGGCAGAATTGAGTAGTTGTAACTGGGTCAAAAGGTTTAGCTGTTTGTCATCACCTAATTCTCACTTTGAGTTGTAATACCCATAATCCCCACGTCAAGAGCAAGACCAGGTGGAGGTAATTGGATCATAGGAACAGTTTCCCCATGATGTTCTCATGATAGTGACTGAGTGTCAGGGATCTGATGGTTTTATAAGCATCTGGCATTTCCTCAGCTTTCACTGTCTCTGTCCAGCCACCCTGTGAGGAAGCTGTCTGCTTCTCTTTTGCTTCCTGCCATGATTGTAAAATTCCCGAGGCCTTCTCAGTAATGTGGAACTGTGAGTCAATTAAACTTCTTTCCTTTATAAATTAACCAATCTCTAGTATTTCTTCATATCAGTGTGAGAACAACCTAATACTGTAATTTAGCGCACCAGTACCAAGGTAATGGGGTGCTGCTATAAAGATACTCAAAAATGTGTAAGTGACTTTGGAACTGTGTAACAGGCAGAGGTTGGAAAAGTTTAGAGGACTCAGAAGAAGACAGAAAAATGTGGACAAGTTTGGAACTTCCTAGAGACTCTGAGAGTTCAGAAGACAGGAAGATCTGGGAATGTTTGGAACTTCCTAGAGACTTGTTGAATGGCTTGGACCAAAATGCTGATAGTGACATGGACAATGAAGGCCAGGCTGAGGTAGTCTCAGATGGAGATGAGAAACTTGGGACCTGGAGTAAACATCACTCTTGTTATGCTTTAGCAACGAGACTGGTGGCATTTTGCCCCTGCTCTAGAGATATGCAGAACATTGAACTTGAGAGAGATGATTTCAGGTATCTGGTGGAAGAAATTTCTAAGTGGCAAAGCATTCAATAGGTAGCAGAGCATAAAGGTTTGGAAAATGTGTAGTCTAATTATGATATAGAAAAGATAAACCCATTTTCTGGGAAGAAATTCAAGCCCACCACAGAAATATGCAGAAGTCGTGAGGTGTCAAGTGATAATCACCAAGATAATGGCGAAAATTTCTCCAGGACATGTCAAAGAACTTCATGGCAATCCCTACCATCACAGGCCCAGAAGCCTAAAAGGGAAAAATTATTTAATGGGCTGGGTTCAGGGTCCCCTTGCTCTATGCAGCCTTGGGACATTGTGTCCAGCATCCTAGCTGCTTCAGCTCCAGTCATGGGTAAAAGGGGCCAAGATACAGCTGGGTCAATTGCTGCAGGGGGTGCAAGCCCCAAGCCTTGGTAGCATACACATGGTGTTGGGCCTGCAGATGCACAGAAGTCAAGATTGGAGAACCCCTGTCTAGATTGCAGAGGATGTATGGAAGTGCCTGGATGTCCAAGCAGAAGTTTCCTGCAGGGTAGAGCCCTCATGAACTTCTGATGGGCAGTGCAGAAGGGGTTGGGATCCCATACAGAGTTTCAACTAGGGAACTGCCTAGTGAAGCTGTGAGAGGAGGCCCACCACCCTTCAGAACACAACACAAAATATTAAATTCACCAATGGCTTGCACCATGCACCTAGAGCAGTCACAGACATTCTATGCCACCCATGAGAGTAGTCAGGAGGGGGGTTCACAGGGGTAGTGCTGCCCAAGACCATGGGAGCCCATGTCTTGCTTCACCATAAGCTGGATGTGAGACATGGAGTCAAATGAGATCATTTTGGAACTTTAGGTTTAATGACTACCCTATTGGATTTCAGACTTGCATGGGTCCTATAGCCCCAGTGTTTTGACCAGTTTCTCCCATTTGGAATGGGTGTATTTACCCAATGTCTGTACCCTCATTGTATCTAGGAAGTAACTAACTTGCTTTTGATTTTACAGGATCATAGGTGGAAGGCATTATTTTTTCTCAAATTAGACTTTGAAGTTGAACTTTTGAGTTAGTGCTGGAATGAGTTTAAGACGTTGAAAGACTGTTGGAAGAGCATGATTGTGTTTTGTAATGTGAGGACATGAGATTTGGGAGGGACCAGGAGTGGAATGATATTGTTTGACTCCGTGTCACCACCTAAATCTCACCTTGAGTTGTAATAATCATAATCCCTACATGCTAAGGGAGGGACCAAGTAGAAGTAATTAAGTCATGGGGTGCTTGTGCCCAACTTCTTCTCATGATAATAAGTGAGTCTCATGTGATCTGATCATTTTATTGCATCTGACATTTCCCCTGCTGGCACTCACTCCATCCTGCTGCCCTGTGAAGAATGTGCGTGTTTTTCCACTGTCTTCTGCCATAATTGTAAGTTTCCTGAGGCCTCCCAGCAATGTGGAATTGTGAATGAATTAAACCTCTTTCTTTTATAAGTTATCGAGTCTTGGGTATTTCTTCATAGCAATGTAACAAGGGACTAATACTGGAACAGTATGACCAGCGAAACCTAAAACTTTTACTAACTTGCCCTTTACAGAAAAAAAGTTGGCTGCCTCTTGATATGAATTATCTTTGCTATAATGTAGTTCAATTGGCATTCAGATTATAAAAGCTTTTTTAAAAATCAGGCAAAGACTGTTTTGTTATTCTGCTAGATACAAAAGACTGATGGTGTTTAGGTACCTTATACATTAAGATCAGTGAGATATTAAAAAGATTAAAATATATTTTTTAAATACTAGGACAAAGAAATACTGAAAAGCATAACCTCCCCCTTTCCAATTGTTTTTCGGTAATTTATGTATAATGTTTTGAATGGTACATAAGATGTTTATTAATATGGAAAACACTTTTCTTAATTAAAAAGAAGTCATAATTCTTTCAGAAAAATTTCTTCTACTTTTTAAAGAGATTTGCTTCATTATCTTCTTATTTAAATTATCTTCAATGCCACACCATTTAATTGAGGTATAGGTTTGTGTGTGTGTGCAAGTTCTGACTTAAAATTGTGTATTCATCACATGCATTTTTATTTGATTAACAAAATGAATCTTGTTTATGGCAATGTTACCATCTATAACCAAAAATTAATAAATATTCATCCAAATATATATTTCATAATATTATTTATAAGCTATGATGTACTTTCATTAAAATTAAATGAATGACATAATTAAATTATGACATAATTAATTTCATACTTAGTGAATTTAATTTTGTCAAGTTATTTTGCTCATGAAGGACATTGTATAGTGTCCTCCAAATGATAGTAGTATCATTTATTTTTCAATTTTAGATTGTGTTACCATTAAAAGTTTTCTAATAAGAGAACATTTTTAATTCCCATGCAATTTTTTAACTTTGCTTTTTATTTTTAAATATATTTTAATGAAAGTATAATAAATAGAAAATATTTGCACAAATCATAAGTCTGTATCTTGGTCAATTTTTGCAAAATGAACATATCCTGTCCACAGGTCCCAGATCAAGAAAGAGAACATTGCTAGTCCACTGCACTCCCTCTGTATTTTAGTTTTATGTAAAAGAAAAAAAAAATTGTGTATTTCTTATGTGTCTGATTTTTTTCAGTTAATATTATATTTGTGAAAGTTATGTTTGGTAATGTGTGTTGGATACTTTTTTTATTTCTATACCATGTAGTATTCCATTGTATGAGTCCACCTCAATTCATTGGTCCATTGAATTTATTTCCAGTTTAGACTATTTATACATCATAATTTAAAAAATTGTATTGTTCTTTTCTTTTGATAAATCTATGTAAAAATTTCTGTATGCTATATACATATGAATATAACGGTTGGCCATTGTGATTGCTACATTTAGCTATGGTAGGTACTACTCATTTTCCAAAGTGGTTCTACCAACATATACACCAAACAGCAATCTACAGGATGCTCTGCTGCTTCACATGCTTGTCAATGCTTAATGTACTTTTTTTTTTCATTTTTACCTTTATGCGTTCCCTGATGACTATGTTTTCATGCTTATGGTTATTTAGATGCCCTCTTTTTTGAAAGCCTATTTAAATATTTTGTCTCTGTAATTCCAGCCTGATTAATGAAAAGGTAGATTTTTTATGTTTCAGCCAAAGTTAGTTTTCCTTTCTAATATTCACTAGATTAAGCAAGTTCCATTTATATAATTTTAAATTGAATTCATTGAATTTGTGTTAAATAATATTGCTAGCTTGCTTAGATTTAAATTCCATTTCTGCTACTTACTACATGTGTTGACTTAAGCAAGTTATTCAAGTCCTTAATGCTTTTGTATTTTCTCAGTGAAGTGAGAATTATTGCAGTATATTTATCATGGCAGTGTTATGATAATTTATGTATACTCTTTATAATGTACTTAGCATATGGGAAGCACTATATAAGTGGTTGCTATTAGAACTGTTATCTTTCTCTTCTCTATTATAGTTATTATAACTTTCTAATTGGAAAAAAAAATAGCTTATCTGACAACTCACTAAGGCCCTAGTTATCAGCTTGTCTCTTCTAATGACAAATTTGTGTAATCTACTATTTACAGTTGATCCCCTTTCTTAGTCTCTTATCAAACCTATCTTTGACTTTCACTGTCTTTGGCATTTTTCAACCTGTGTTGCTTTGTTTGATAAGAACAATTTTCAAACTGTCCTTATGTTTCTAATATGCATACCTACTCCCTAACACAGCTATCTTCTCACCCAATTCTTGCTGATTGCCCTTCCAGATAATATACTTTGCCACATATCTTTTAGAAATTTAAAGAGCCTAGACTGTTGATCATATATTTCCTGTTTATTACTATTTACATATTCATGTTTTATAAGATTTTGAAAAAGAAAAATATATAACATAAATTATTATCATAAACAGAAGTATAATTAGGTCACATTCTGCTTTCAATAAAATTGGAAATTACTATTTCATATGACTTTTAAAATCAATATAATTTTTAAAAGAAGTTTTACATTTATGGAAAAAAATCGGCAGAAATCACGGAGACTTTTCTATATCTATTCTCTAAATAACATAACAAATGGTTGTCTTGAACAAAAGTATACTTGGGTGGCATTCTACTTTTACTGCTTTGTATGACTACCTGTTTTTACTTAACAGACTTTTATGAAAGAAATTTGCGTTTATTGAAAAAATGGGTAGAAAGTACAGAAAGTTTTCTGTATCTCCTTCTTCTATCCATTTTTCATTATAATGGAATTAACAAAAATCAATTATTAAAAAGGACATTTTAGTTTCATGACTGCTGAAAGTATAGCCTCTCTTCTTAAATTCCCATAAAATAAAGTAGAATTTTTATAAAGTCTGTTAATACTAAACTTGAAGATATACTAATAGAAATCATTCCAAAATGAGGATAAAGATTTTTTAAGAATCAAAGAAAACAAAGCAAGAACACAGCATCACTTAGTTATGAGACAACTTCAAACAAATCTACATATATGTAAATAGGTTTCACTTAATCAGAAAATTTACTGGAAGAAATAATAGTGAAAATATTCCAAAAGTGGATAAAAACTATAAATGCACTGATCCATGAATTTCATCAAAACCAAGTACAAACGTATTTTTAAAAAACTACATCATGATACAAAATAATCAAATTGTGCAAAATTACTGATAGATTGCCTTAAAAACAGCCAGAGAAGATAGACACATTACATAAAGGGAAACAAAGATAAAGCTGACAGCGGAATTCTTTTTCAAAACAATGAAAGCAATAAGAGAGTGGAGCAAAATATTAAAAAAAAAAAGCACTTATCAATCTAGAATTCTATATTCAGTAGAAAGATCTTTCAACAACAAAATCAAGATTTTTCAAATATAGGATGCTAAAATAATACTCTTTCAGTAGACTAGCATTATGTGAAATGTCAAAGGAAATCCATCATACAGTAACAAATGATACCATATAGAAATATGGATCAAAAACATGGGGAGCAATAAAGTGTTACTTTATTTCTGTCACACACACACACGTATTTGACCAGCAAACATAATAAAAATGAGCCCACTAGACATGGTACTTTAACACATTATTTTAAGAAATGTTAAAAAAAAAAGTTGTAAGAACAGAGTGGAAGAAATACTGACCCAGAATATATTCAAAGAGAGGAAGATATGATCAATAAGCAGTCCCAGGTACCCAGAAGAACACAAAAGAAGTACAAGGGTGGTTAATTTTTAGGCTAGAAAAGTATTTAGAGCTGAAAATAGAGTTGTTTCCCAAAAAATTTTGTGCATAAAACATTAAACCCCTCTATAACTTCAGGTCACAGAAAATCCATCAATCACTAACCTAATAGATACAGAATTATTTTTAGTCACAGAAAATAGTGTAAGAAGACAGTTCTTTCAGGAAGGTACAGCTTTCTAAGCTTATTAAGGACTCAGAATGCTGTATTTTTTCTAAAGTACTTGTCATTTTACACTTTTCCCTTGTGGCCTCATGGTGGCAATGCAGCTTCAGGAACAACCGTTGTCCAGGCAGAAAGAAAGAATGGAGAAAGAGGTGCCTAGTTTCTTTTAATCATCTAGAAAAGGCTCCCACAGAGATTTCTTCCTACATCACATGGAAAAATCTGCGATACATGGCCAGCTCTAGCTGAAAGGAATGCTTAGAAGTCAACTACTTTCACTTTCTAGGATCCATACAGCAGGAAAGCAAAGGAGAAAGGAGTTGAGAATGACTTTGTTTGACTTTGTGTTTATAAGAGCTACAGAATAAAATGGTAAACCTGAAACAAAGAAGCCAAAAATATGACCAGAGATAAAGTTGATAATTCAGAAGAAATAGAAAGTTCATTTAAAAATTACTTAATAATATTTTAAAAGATATTCCACTATCTTGTAATAAATTGGATCAATACATTTAAGAAATTTATAAAGGTTATATTTTATAAATAATAATTATAGTAATAGAATTTATAAGAGTTCTGAAAACCCATAATGGTATCATTTTTGTAGAAAGCAATTTGAAGGTGAAGACATACTAAAGAGTGTAATTATGAGTGGTATTCAATCTGTAGCTCCAGATATCTGCTAACTTAGAAGATGTAAAGTTAAAAATATCTTTTTCTCTCTATCACACACACACACTCGTACACATATGCACACACACATGCACACACATGTACACCACTATTACATAATCATTCAATGACATAAACCACATATTATAATTGAGGAAAAATTCCTGCTAGTGTACCATTTCCCACATGAAACACCTGCCAGTAGCTAAACGGATAGAAACTGTCTCATTTTTAAAATATTGGTGAAGAGGAAAAGCAAAATGACAGAATAAGACCTTTCAGTGTTCATTTCCTTTTAGAGACATCAATTTCAACAACTATTCATGAATAAAAGTATCTTCACCAGAGCCATAGAAACAGGTAAGAGATCACAGTATCTGTTATTGGCATAATTATAAGAAAAGACACATTGAAGAAGGTAGAAGGGACAAAGTTATCTTGCATGCATCATTGCTTGTCCCACTCCAAACAGCACAGCAGTGAGAGAGAGCCATCCCACTTAGGGAAAAGAGAAGAAAGTGAGTGCAGGACTTTGATTTGAACTCAGTGCCAGGCCCATCACAATGAAATCCAACACCAGGAGGAAGCTGAGAGCTCCTGACCCAAGACACATGTCTGTGGACAAAAATCCTATCCCTCTCTCAGTTCCACGTAGAGGATGGTAGCCCTGTTGAAATAGACTCTATCTGGCTCGCATTACTGCTGGCCGTCTGCTTCAGTCTCAAACCACAAATAAACCTCAACATCGGGCAGGTGGTAACAGCATGGGTCTTGAACATGACTATGTGCTGCTTTGGTCTCAGGAACTGTGAGATTCAGGTGGGCTTAGCATTATAGTAGTTGTGCCGCCATGAGACTGTCCACCCCATTCTTCTCCAACCCCAGCCAGAATAGCAAAGATGGAGACATTGTTCTCATGGGCGAATGAGAGGTACAAAATGTCGCCTTAGAGTTTAAGGCCTGGACCACATGGGAAAGCCCTGCACCAGACAGAGATCTTCAGCACCTGAGTACAAGCCAGAGACCATGGGTAAACTCTCTGGACCTGCACTGGTCCCAGGTGGAAACTCAGACAAAGCAGGATAGAAAACATTCTTTAGGGATTTAGGATGTCATCTTGTGCTAAACCAGCAGGAGTGACAAGGGGCTCAGAGAAACCAATAAGCACCCTGTTTACAATTTCTGGAAAGACGGGCATTTAAAAAAAAACAGACTGTGAGAATTAAAACAAGTACCCAATTCTCCAGTTCATAGATGTTGTTGTTCAACCACAATCATTAAGACCATTGAGAGAACTATGAGTTTACTGAATAAAACAATGCACAAAAGATCCACCCTAAAGCAATCAATATGTATGATCTGCCAGGAAAAGAAATAAAAATACCTCTTTTTAGGAAAATCACCAAACTTCAAGGAAACACAAAGGAACAATTCAGTGGTTTATCAAAGAAACTTAACAAAGATTGAAATAATCAAACAGAAACCTTGGAGCTGAAAACTACAATAAAAAAAGAACAAAAAATGTGATAGTGTGAGAATCAACAGTAGAATCAATTAAACAGTAGAAAAAATGGTGAACTCAAATAGAGGCTGTTTGAAAATACACAACCAGAGGAGAAATAAAAGAAAATGAAAAGGAAACGATAAAACTTATAGGAACCATGAGACAACATCTTGAGTAAATACTCAGGTTATTGGGGTTAAACAGGGACTGAGGAATTCCAAAGGTCTGGAAAGATTATTCAAATAGACAGTATCAGAAAACTTTGCAAAACCTAGAGTATCAGAAAACTTCCCAAAACCAATAGAGAAAAATAAAAGTATCCAGGTAGACTAAGGTCAAAGGTCAGCAATCATATTTATTTAGTTATTTTAATTATACTTTAAGTTCTAGGGTACATGTGCACAACGTGCAGGTTTGTTACACATGTATACGTGTGCCATGTTGATGTGCTAAACCCATTAACTCGTCATTTACATTAAGTATATCTCCTAATGCTATCCCTCCCCTGTCCTCCCATCCCAGGACAGGCCCCGGTGTGTGATGTTCCCCACCCTGTGTCCAAGTGTTCTCATTGTTCAATTCCTACCTATGAGTGACAGCATGCAGTGTTTGGTTTTCTGTCCTTGCGATAGTTTGCTCAGAATGATGGTGTCCACCAATCATTTTTAAATCAAAAATATCTATCCCAAAAATACTTTAATCAAGATCTTAAAGGTTAAAGGGAGAGGATTTTGAAAAAGTCATGTTAAAAGAGGCAAATAACACACAGGGAGTAGTAGATTTATTAGCAAAAAGCTTACATGCTGAAAGGAAAGATATTTAAAGCAATGAAATTAAAAAAAAAAAAAAAACTACAACAAGGAATACTGTACCCAGAAAAACTATCCTTCAGACAGCTTTTTCTCATAACCTCTTTTTTCATATCCTTCAGAAATAAATGAATGATAAAGACTTTCCGAGAAAAACAAAATCTGAATTTATGAAAACTAAATCTATCTTAAAAGAAATGCCAACGTTCTTTAAACTAAAAAAGATGCTAACATGCAACAACAACAAAAAATAATGAAGTTATAAAACTCGCTGCTGAGAGTAAATATACCAACAAACTCAGAATACTCTAATACTGTAAATGTGATGCATAAATCACTTATATATTTAATGTGAAGAATAAAGAAAATTATTTAAAATAATAGCATTAAGTTATGAAGAGATAAGAAATATAAAAATATATTAAATGAAACAACAAAAATTCCAAATGTGGGGATGAATGGAGTTAAGTATAAAGGTTTGGTGCTTTTGGTTTTTGCTTTTTTGTTTATTTCCTTATTTTTATGATTAAATTTATGTTGTTATCAACTTAACCTTATCTTTATGATTAAATGTATGTTGTTATCAACTTAAAATAACTTGGTATAACTACAATATGTATTTTGTAAGCCTCATGGTAGTCGCAAAGTATAAACCTATAATAGGTATACCAAAAATTTAAAAGCAAGAAATTAAAACACACCACTAAAGAAAATCATATAGCCATAAAGAAAAACGGTAAGACAAAGAAAATAGGGGAAAAAACTACAAAAAAAATCCTAAAAATCAAGTAAGAAAACCCATAGTGAGGACTTGCTTACTGATAGTTAAACAGAAGTGGATTAAATTATCTGTTTAGAAGACAGAGTGACTTAGTAGATTATAAAAGAAGATTCAACCCTATGTTGCTAACAAGAAACTCATCTCATCTTTAAAGAAACATATTGACAAAGCCAACAGATGAAAAAAGATAGTCCATGCAAATATAAAGTGAAAAGAGTAGTACTTGTACTAGTACCACATAAAATAGACTTTCTTTTTTTAGTCAGAGTTTTGCTCTGTCATTCAGGCTGGAATGCAGTGACATAATAATGGCTCCCTGCAACCATGAACTCCTGGGCTGAAGTTATCCTCTCATATGAGTCTCTTGAGTAGCTAAAAATACAGGCACACTCCACTAAGTCTGACTAATTTTTCTGTTTTTAGTAGAGACAACATCTATCTGTGTTGCCCAGGCTAGTCCCAATCTCCTCTGCTCAAATTATCCTCTCACCTTGGTCTCCCAAAGAGCAATTACAGGTGTGAGCCACTGTGCCTGAATTATGATAAAATAAACTTTAAATAAAAAGCAGTTAAAAGAAACAAAGAAAGTCATTGTATAACTATCAAAGGGTCAATACAACAAGATAATATAATAATTGTAAATATATATGCACCAACATCAGAACACCTAAATATATAAAGCAAATGGTAGGGGACTTTAGCACCCCACTTTCAGTAATGGACAAATTATCTAGACAGGAAATCAACAGAGATACAGTAGAGTTAGATTGAATTTTAGATCCAATTAACCTAATAGATATCTACAGAATATTCCAACCAACAGCTGCAGAATATATATTATTCAGAAGAGCACACAGAGCATTCTTCAGGAGAAATCATATGGTAGGTCACAAAGCACATTTCAAACATTTTCAAAAATTTTATTTAACATCCAATATTTTTTTTTCTGACCACAATGCAATAAAACTAGAAAACAATATTTTAAAAAATCTTCGGATACTATATATATATATACACACACACACTATATAGTGTATATATTATATATAGTATGTGTGTATATATATACACACACACACACATGAAAATTGAGAAACACACTCCTAAACAACAAGTGGGTCAGTGAAGAAATTAAAAAGAAAATTTAAAAATTTCTTGAGCCATATAGTAATGGAAATGCAATGTACAATAACCAGTAAGATACAGCCAAATCACTACTAGGAGGAAAGTTATTAGCCACTAACGATAAAATCAGAAAAAATATTAGAAAGATCTCAAATAAACAATCTAATATTGTACCTCAAAGAACTGGAAAAACAAAAATAAATCAAACCCAAAATTAGTAGAAGGAAAAAATAAAGATCAAGGCAAAAACAAATAAAATGGAGGTAAAATGTTTACAATCAATCAAACTAAGAGTTGGCTTTTGAATTGACAAACAAAATTGACAAAGTTTTGGCTCAGCTAAACAAGAAAAAAGAGAGAAGACCCAAATAAATGAAACCAGAGACAAAAAACAAGATATTACATTAGATACTACAGAGACACAAAGCATAGGTACCATTATTAACAACTGTATACCAAAACAACTGAATGACTAAAAAAAAGATAAATCTCTGGACACATAAAACTTACAAAGATTAAATAATGAAGAGATAGGAAACCTGAACAGATCAATAATGAATAATGGCAGTGAATCAATAATAGAGTCTCTCATTGTATCAGTTTGTTTTCACTCTGCTGATCAGACATATCTGAGACAGGGCAAATTACAAAAGAAAGAGGTTTAATTGAACTTACAGTTCCATGTGGCTGGGGAAGCCTCACAATCATGGCAGAAGGCAAGGAGGAGCAAGTCACATCTTACATGGATGTCAGCAGGCAAAGAGAGAGAGCTCGTGCAGGGGAGCTCTTTTCTTTAAAACAATCAGATCTCATGAGACTTGTTCACTATCATGAGAACAGCATGGGAAAGACTTGTCCCCGTGATTCAATTATCTCTCACCAGGTCCCTTCCACAGCAAGTGGGAGCTCGAGATGAGATTTAGGTGGGGACACAACCAAACCATGTCACTTATCAAAGAAATGTTCATGACCACATGGCTTCACTGCTTCACTTCTAGTGCTTCTCAAATTCTTCCAAAAATTGAATAGGAGGGAATTTTTCCAAGTTCATTCTGTGGGGCAGCATTACTTTGCTAGCAAAACCAGATAAAGACACAACAAAAACAGAAAACTACAGACCAATATCGCTGATGAACATAGGTGTAAAAATCCTCAACAAAATACTATCAAAATGAATCCAACAGTACGTCAAAAGTATTATTCACCATAATCAAGTGAAATTTATATCAGGGGTGCATTAATGGTTCAACACATGCAAGTCAATAAATGTGATATATCACATCAACAGAATAAAGGACAAAAATTATATGATCATTACAATATACACAGAAAAATTTGATAAAATTCAACATTCTTTCATAATAAAAACTCTCAACAAATTAGATACAGAAGGGATAGACCTTCAAAATAATAAAGACTTTATATAACAAAATCACACCTAATATCAGACTGAACTAAGAAAAGCTGAAAGCTTCCTCTTTAACACCTGGAATGAGACTATTCAACATAGTCCTGGAAGTCTTGACCAGAGTAATAAGGCAATGAATTTGAAAAGGAAGAAATCAAATTGTTCTTGCTTTCAGATGACATAATCTTATATATAGAATACCCCAAATATTATACCAAAAGCTATTAAAATTAACAGAAAATTTTGGTAAAGTTAGAGGATACGAAATCAACATGCACGTATCAGCAGTATTTCTATACATTATTAGTGAACTATCTGAAAAAGATTTAAAGAAAATAATTTCATTTACAATAGCTATAAAAAAGACTAAATATATTTAACAAAGGAAGTGAAATATTTGTACAATAAAAACTGTAAGACATTCATGAATGAAATAGAAAAAATCTAAAAAGGGAAAGACATCCCATGTTGATTGACTGCAAAATTAATGTTGTTAAAATATCCCATTTAAAAGTGGTCTACAAATGTAATGCAATCTCCATCAAAATACCAATGACATTCTTCAGGGAAGTAAACAGAACAACTCTAAAATTTGCATAAAACCATGAAAGATGTAACAGTCACGGAAATCTTGAGAAAAACAAAAACAAAAATAAAACTCCCACAAAATTGGAGGTATCACCATTACTGGCACCAAAATATATTAGAAAGCTGTGGTAATCAAAACAACATAGTATTGGCATAAAACAGATACAAAGAGCAATGGAAAATAACAGAAAGCCCAGAAATAAATCCATGCATCTACAGCCAACTGATTTTCAACAAAGTTTCTAAGTACACACGGCAGATAAAAGACCTATTCTTCAATAATGATGCTGGGAAAACTGGATATTAACATGCAGAAGTACGAAATTAGACCTTTACTCTCATCATGTACAAAAAAATAACTCAAAATAAACTAAAGATTTAAATGTGGGAACCTAAACTACAAAACGACTAGAAGAAAACATAAGGTAGAAGCTCCATAGCATTAGTGCAGGCTAAGATGTTTTTGGACAAAACCACTAAACCACAGGCAACAAAGACAAATACAGGCAATTAGGATTACATCAAACTGAAAAGATTCTGCACAGCAGAGGGAAAAATCAACAGAACAAAGACACAACCCATAGAATGAGAGAATATATTTGCAAACTATACCTCTATTAACATGTTAATATCCAAAATATACAGTTGATTCACAAGTAAAATGGGCTTGTGCTAAACATATTCACCAAGATGTGGATTTTTTTCCACTGCTCTCACCCCTGATACAACAAAACCAACAACCTCTCATCATCCTTCTCCTACCTAGCATACTCGATGTGAGCACAAGGAGAATGAATAATTTTTGGTGGTCTACTTCATTTTAAAGTATAGTAAATACATTTTTTCTTCCTTATAATTTTCTTAATAACATTTTGTGTTTTGAGCTTATTTTATTATAATAATTCAGCATATAAAACATATTACATAAAAATATGTGCTAACCTTTTATGTTATTGGAAAGGCTTCCAGTCAACAGTGGGCTATTAGTAGTTTAGTTTTGGGGACATCAAAAGTCATACATGTGCTGGAGTTTGGCTTCCCCAACCACCATGTTGTGCAAGAGTCAAATGCAGAGAGAAATCAAGTCTAACAACTCTACAACAAGAAAACAAATAACCCTAATAAAATACGGAAAATATGAGTAAAATATCTGAATAGACATTTCTCAAAAGAATATAAAATTGTAGACAAATGATGTTTGAAAATTCTTAACATCATTAATTATAAAGGAAATGCAAGTCAAAACTATAAAAAAGTGTAACTTTACTCCTGTTAGAATGGCTATCATGAAAAATCAAAAGATAGCAAATGTTGGCAAGGGGATGGATAAAAGGGAGCCATTACACAGTGATGGTGAGAATGTAAATTAGTACAGCCATTATGGAAAATAGAGTGGAGCTTCCACAAAATATTAAAAATAGAACTAATGTATGATCCCATCTATTTAACTACTGAGTATATGTCCAAAGGAAATGAATTCAGCGTGTCCAGAGGGCATTCATGTTTACTGCAGCACTATTCACAATAACCAAGATCTGTAATCAACTTCATCAACTTCACCAACCGATAAGTGGATAAAGAAAATGTGATGTGGTGCATGTCTACACGTATACACAATAGAATACTATTCAGCCATAAGAAATTGTAAAATCCTGTCATTTGTGGCAATATGAACAAACTTTGAGGACATTATGCTAAGTGAAATAAGCTAGGCACAGAAAGACAAATACCACATGATCTCACTCATATATGAAATCTAAAAAGTTGTTCTCATAGAAGTAGAGAGTAAAGTAATGGTTACCAGAGGATAAGGAGGGTGGGTGGAGAAGGAGAAAGATTAGTCAATAGGTACAAAGCTATGGTTAAATAGGTGGAATAAGTTATGGTGTTCTATTTCACAATATAATAACTAGACTTAACAATAACGTATTGCATATTTCAAAATAGGAGAGGTTTTTGAAAGTTCTTGTTATAAGAAATGATAAATGTTTCAGGTGATGGATATGGTAATTACCCTTATATGATTATTATACAATGTATACATGTGTCAAAACTTCATGATACCTCATAAATATGTGCAATTAGGATGTGTCAATTGCAAATTCAAAAAAGTATCAATAAACCAAGAAGAACCATTCCATAATCATGTAAATTATAAAGCATGATTTAGAAAGAAAAAGTAACAATACAATCAAATTGATGGTGAAGAAAGCTTTGCATAAAATACAATACTAAATAAATTGCAAGTCAAAATTAAAATACACTGCTTTGAAGTTGAAGATTTTATTCAAATAATAAGAAATTCAAAGCATAGATATAAGAGCTCAGGGAAGATATAATAGGCTAATGAAGCAGACTGTTAGGTGAATACAGCCAGTAAATAAATTAAAAATAAAATAAAACCAATACAGAAATGGCAAACTTTCTAGCAATATTAAATATGTAGTTTATTTTATATATGTATATATACACACATATATGTGTGTATATGTGTATGTGTAATTTATATGTATATATACATATATGTATGTATATGTGTGTATTATATATAGTATGTATACACACGTGTGTATATATATGTTTGTATATGTATATACACACACATATATATACTCATATAATAGGTTTTGCTAAAAACATAGTAAGTCATAAAAAATTAAAATAAATTATCAAATTAATTGTGATAAAATATTGAAAAATAATAAATATGGAGGGCAAATAAAGATGAATATACATTTCTGATTAATCCAAGTTAAGAAGAAATAAAACAGATATTTCTGTAAAGCATTCAAACAAGCTTTTAATAAATTAATCAATATGTTGGAAGAGTTTGTATTATAGTGTAAAATATATGGATTTTATAACCTTGAGACAAGTCTTCAGAGCATTTCTTGGACTTCAAGTTATCCAAAGCAACCATAAATAGTGCTCATAATCCACTACCACACACCAGAAAACTTCATTTTGATTGTACAAGTACCTTTTCTGATTAATTGGTGCCTGTGTCATTTTGATATTTTTAGTATTTGTACATAAAGAGGGAAGAACATCAGGAATAAGAATTCTTTCCTGCAATGACAGATACTTGAAAACAGTGGAGTTATATAATCTAAGGTCAAAGGAAGTTTAGAATGAAAAACACAATAAACCTAAGAAAAATAAGAGAGATGAATCAGTAAGTTAGAAAATAATGGATAGGATTTGAAAACAGAAAAATAATAACAACAAAATAAGCTCAAGAATTTGATCTTTGAATGTTCTAACATATAGCTATAATATTAGCTCATTTAATAAGAAAAAGGGACAAATGTATATATCAGTGAACTAATATTGGAGAAGTAACTTAATATTCAGTGAAAGTTTTAAAACAATTTTTAAAAGATAGCTTTGCATAGTTCTATATAAACATATTTAATTATAAAGGAGGTTTTCTAGAAAATATATATTAAGACAATTGAACAAAGAAGTGATAGACTTAAATGAACTTTTCTCATAGGAGAAATATTTTAAAAAGCTTTCAAAAGTTCCCTTTTGTTGAAAATATAAATTCTTCAATTTCATTTTTAACTTCTACCAAAACTGTAAGTAATTCATCACTCCAATGCTATTTCAAATGTCAGATCACAGAGAATAAGAACAAAGAAAGGTCTTTGAAATACATTTTAGGTCTCCATCAAACTAATGACCACAGAATTGCAATGCTATTTCTCTGTCACAGAAAACTACAGTACAGACCAATCTCCCTTCTCCATATTTGAGAACTGTACCTATTATTCAATATTAATATTTCTCAATAAAATTTGTCATCATAATAAAAATAAGCAAAAATATGGCCATTCATCGATTTAGGCTAAAGATGAGTTGAATGGAATTAACATCCATTACAAAATAGTTTGATATTTTACCCTTATTTTTCTCTCAGAACCCACATTCGAGATCTCCACAAATACTCTCAGCTGTCAATTTTGACATCTCTCAATAACTGAACAATTTTTATTATATCCACTGCTCTTACTCTAGTCCAACTTATTTTCACATCATTTCCTGTTATTCGAAAAGCTCCTACAACCTTATCTTCTTATTTCTAATCTTGCACTCCTGGAGTCTATTGTCAAAATAGTATCCATATCAGAGCCTCACTCTGCTGAAATCTTCCAGTGGTATTTCATGTCACTCAGCATAACATCCAACATCCTTACTATGAATCAAAATGGCTGAAATGATCTATAATTCAAAAAGGCTGAAATCCCGAATGGGATTACTATCCTTACAAAAGAGGCCCAAGAGAGACCCTATGTCCCTTTTGCCATATCAGGACACACAGAGAGAAGTTTCTGTTTATGAACCAGAAATCAGGCCCTCACCAGACACCAAATTTGGAGATATCTCTGTCTCTCTGTTCTTACCTTGCACTAGTCTCCACCACGCCTGTTGTGCCTCAGCTCTCCTGATCCTTGGGTTTTGATCATGTGTCCCTCCACCGTGAGTTCCTCTCCCTGATAGCCGCATTTTCATGCCCTCACTTTTTTTTTTCTCTAAAAGCACCATTAGGATTTCTCTATTTCTTTTTATAAAATAAGAAACTTCTGATCACTATGTTCACTTTCTGTTTTGTTCATTGCCGTATCTCCAGTACCTTACAAATAGAATAAAATACACTGATGTTCAATAAACATTTTTGATGAATAAGCAAATGAAAATGAAAAATGAGGAATATCTTTATTTATTGATATGAGATCTTGCCCTTACTATATTGTTAGATGGATAAATATTTTGTAGAAAAACAAGTGCAATATGAACTGATTTGGATATAAATATACATATTATGTCAGTGTATGAAGTATAATGTAAATTTTGTGTGTGTGTATATTGAACAAATTTATGTGTACCTAAAAACATAGGCATATCTTTATATAACTGAAAGAAGGAAGGAATGAAGGAAGAAAGGAAGAGAAAAAGATCTGATGAGACCTAATCCAATCTAAACTGCAAACAGTAGCGGCCACTGGTAGATAAGATTTAATGTGTGTCTGTATGTATTGGTGTGTATAGGCTGTGGTGGCAGGATATTATGAGATTTTTACTTTTTAATTTATACCATCATCTATTGCTTTACTACCATTCTCTATAATTTTCTACTTATTCTCTATCATTCTTGTTTGTCTTTTAGTTTTCAAAAACAATAATGTCATACTTTTAACACAGTTAAAATATAACAGTCTACATTGATTGCTGCTATGGTCTCAATATTTGTGTTCCCCCCAAAATTCATAAGTTGAAATTCTCATCCCCAAGGTGATGGTGTTAGGAGGTGGGTTCTTTGGGAGTTCATTAGGTCATGAGGGTGGAGCCCTCCCGAATGGGATTACCGTCCTTACAAAGGAGGCCCAAGAGAGACCCCATGCCCCTTTTGCCATGTGAGGACATAGAGGGAGAAGTTTCTGTCTATGAACCAGAAGGCAGGCCCTCCCCAGATACCAAATCTGGAGACATCTTGATCTTGGACTTCCCAGCATCCAGAATTGTGAGAAATAAATTTCTGGTGCTTATAAGATATCCAGACTGTGGTATGTCTAGCAGGAAAAATGAACTAAGATAAGAGTCAATATTTTGAGTTAAATTTAACATTAGGTACTATGTTGGCTCTTATTTTAAAACAGATATTCTGTGTTATATTGATAATACTATATTTTATTATGAAAAATATTTTTTAAAACAGAAATTGCTGTTGAATTTTGTCATAAATCTTTGGTTTGTTTCACAGTTATGCCAAATATTTATCAAAATATGCTATCTTCTTAGGACAGATACTTACTAGTGTTAGATGTAGATTAAATAACGCTGGTTACTATTTCTGTTTAAAGACTGATCTAACAGTTATATTCTTCATTTCTGTGTTTCCCATCATCCTGAAGCAGCTGGATTGATAGAATGGTGGAATGAAGGCCAACTAAGTGGCAATACTTTGCAGGGCTGGGGCAAAGTTATCCAGAAAGCTGTGTATGCTCTCACTCAGGTTCCAAATGTGGTACTGTTTTTCCCATAGCCAGGATTCACAAGTTCAGGAATCAAAGGATAGAAGTGGAAATGACACCACTCGTTATTACTCATAGTGACCCACTAGCAAAATATTTCCTTGCTGTTCCTGCGTTCAGCTTGCCTAGATGCCTTAGTTCCAGAGGGAGGAATGCTGCCACCAGAAGGCACAACAATGATTCTACTAAACTGGAAGTAAAGATTGGCACCTGGAAACTTTGGAATCCTCCTACCTCCAAGTCAACAGGCTAACAAGGGAGTTACAGTGTTGGCTGAGGTGACTGACCCTGATTAACAACATGAAATCAGTCTACTACTTCACAATGGAAGTAAGGAAAAGTATCTATGGAATACAGGAGACATCTTAGGGCACCTCTTAGTATAACCACTCCCTGTGATTAAGGTCAATGGGAAACTACAACAACCCAATCCAGGCAGGACTACAAATGGCCCAGACCCTTCAGGAATGAAGGTTTGTGTCACTTCACTAGGTAAAAAACTGTGACCAGCTGAGGTGCTTGCTGAAAGCAAAGGGAATACAGAATGGGTAGTAAAAGAAGGTAGTTATCAATACCAGCTATGACTATGTGAACAGCTGCAAAAACAGGGACTATAATTGTCATGAGTATTTCTCCCTTACTTTGTTAAGAATATGTGTGTGCCTGTTTACAGTTGTGCTAAGAAAATATCTTCATTTTATTTCCTTTCTTTTTCTTTTATCATGTGAGATAAGATTTGTTGACTTCATATCAGCATTTAAGTGTTGTTAGATTTATGTAATAGAATTTAGGTTAGAGATTAGTTCACTTCCAGTTGTATGAAGGATAGATGTGTTATGCTAGGCATAATTTTGACCACATTGTTTTACTTATTTGGGCATTAAGTATGATTTCAGGAGATGTGTATTGGTTCAAGTTGACAAGGGGTGGACTTGTGATGGTTAATATTAAGTGTCAATTAGATTGGATTGAAGGATGCTTAGAGAGCTGGTAAAGTATTATTTCGGATGTGTCTGTGAAGGTGTTGCCAGAGGAGATTAATGCTTGAGTGAATGGACTAGGAGAGGTAGACCCGTTCCCAATGTGGGTGGGTATCATCTAATCAACTGCCAGCAAAGCTAGAACAAAGCAAGTGGAGGAAGATGGGATAAGGTGATTTGCCTAGTCTTCTGGCTTTCATCTTTCTCCCATGCTAGATGCTTCCTGCCCTTGAATATTAGACCCCAGATTCTTCTGCCTTTGGACTCTTGGAATTACACCAGCGGTGTTTGCCAGGAGCTCTTGGGCCTTCTGCAACAGAATGACGGCTGCATTGCTGGCTTCCCCACTTCTGAGGCTTTGGAAGTCAGACGGAGCCACTACTGGCTTGCTTGCTCCTCAGCTTGCAGGTGTCCTCTTGTGGGACTTCACCTTGTGATTGTTTGAGTCAATTTTCCTTAATAAATTACCTTTCATATATGCATATATCCTATTAGTTCTGTTCCTCTGGAGAACTCTGACTAATACACTCTATAACTCACCAGAAACATATTTTGAATGGTTCAATCTCTCCAGAATGAGATTTCTTCCAGGCAAGATAATGCTTGTAAAATTACTTTCATTTTTAAAAGCTAGTTCTGATATCAACACTTTTAAAAGACCAATTCTAAGTGGGGATACGACTTAGAGAGCAAACCACTGTAAGTTCAGGTTAGGCAAGAATTGTGCTTTGCAGCATGTAGATTTTAATTAAAATACAATTTTCTCCAGAAAAGAATTTGCAGTTTCTTTTCTGTTTTCTTCCTATTTTTATTTTAGGTTATTTTAAAAGTAAAAGACAATAGACATATGCAGGTTTGTTACCTGGGTATATTGTGTGTTACTGAGGTTTGGGTTATCAATGATCTCATCTCCTAGGTACTGAGTTTAAGTACCTACTGAACTAATTACCTAATACTTAGTTTTGCAATTCTTGCCCTCATCCTCTGGCAACACCCAGTTTCTACTGTTATCTTTATAGCAATGTGTTCCACTGTTTAGTTCCCATCTCTATAAGTGAGGACATACACTATACAGTATTTGGTTTTCTGTCCCTGTGTTGATTCGCAGAAGGCCTCCAGCTGCATACATGTTACTGCAATGAACATAATTTCATTATATTCGATGGCTGTGTAGTATTCCATCATGTACATGTGGCACATTTTCTCCCCATCTACCATGGATGAGCATTTAGATGATTCCATATTTTTACTCTTGTTAATAGTGTTGTGATAAGCATACACGTGCATGCGTCTTTATGGTAGAAAAATTTATACTCCTTTGGAAAATATCCAGTGATGGGATTGCTGGGTTGAATGTTTGTTCTGTTTTAAGTTCTTTGATAAATCACCACAGTGCTTTCCACATGATTGAACTAATTTACATTCCCACCAGCAGTATATAAGCACTCCCTCTCTCTGAAACTTCACCAACATCTATTGTTTTTTAACTGTTCAGTAATAACCATTCTGACTGGTGTAAAATGGTATCTCATTGTGGTTTTGATTGGCATTTCTCTAATATTTAGTGATGTTGAGCATTTTTTCATATGCTTTCTGGCTGCATGTATGATGTTTCATTTTTAAGTTTCTTTTCATGTCCTTTGCCCACTTTTTAACAGAGTTTGTTTTTTGCTTGTGAATGTAAGTTCCTTGTAGATGCTAGATACTACATCTTTGTCGTATGCATACTTTGCAGATATTTTCTCCCATTCTGTAGGTTGGGTGTTTACTCTGTTAATAATTTATTTTGCTGTGCAGAATCTCTTTAGTTTAACTATGACATATTTGTTGATATTTTTCTTTTTGAAATTGTTTTTGACATCTTAGTCATGAAGTCTTTGCCTGGGCCTATGTCCAGAAAGGTGTTTCCTCGGTTATTTTCCAGGGTTTTTATAGTTTTAGGTTTTATATTTAATTATTTAATCCATCTTGAATTGATTTTATATCTGGTGTAAGGAAGGGGTCCGGTTTTAGTCTTCTGCAAATGGCTAGCCAGTTATCCCAGCACTGTTTATTGAATAGGGAGTCCTTTCCCCATTGTTGTTTTTGTTAATTTTTTTGAAGATCAGATGGTCATAGATGCACAGCATTATTTCTGGTCTCTCTATTCTGTTCCGTCAGTCCGTGGGTCTGTTTTTGTACTGGGATCATACTGTTTTGATAACTTAGCCTTGTAGTTTTTTAATGAAGTTTTTTTTCTATGCTTGTTGATTTGTGTTGGTTCTTTACAGATTCTTGATATAAGACCTTTGTTGGATAAGTAATTTGTGAATATTTTTCTTCCATAATGTAGGTTGTCTGTTTTCTCTGAGAATAGTTTATTTTACTGTGTGGAAGATGTTCAGAACAATAAGCTTCCATTTGTCAATTGTTTATTTTGTTGCAATTGCTTTTGAGGACTTAGTCATAAATTTTCCCAAGATCAATGTCTAGAAGGTGTTTCCTAAACTTTCCTTTAGGGTTATAATAGTTTATGGTCTTCCATTTAAATATTTAATCCATCTTGAGTTATTTTTTGTATATGGTGAAATGTAGAGGTCCAGTTTCATTCTTCTGCATATGGGCAGCCAGCTATCCCAGCAAAATTTATTGAATATAGAAATATTTCCCCATTGCTTATTTTTGTCCAGCTTGAGGTGTCTAGCTTTTTTTCTGGGTTATTTATTCTGTTCCATTGGTCTATGTGTTTGTTTATGTACCAGTACCATGCTGTTTTGGTTACTGTAGCCTTGTAATATAGTTTGAAGTTAAGTAGTGTGATATTTCTGTCTCTATTATTTTTGCTTAGGATTGCTTTAGCTATTTTGGATTTTTTTTTTTTTTTTGGTTCCATAAACATTTTAGAATAGATATTTCTAGCTGTGTGGAAAACACAGTTGATAAGTTAAAAGGAATAGTGTTGAATATGTAGATTGATTTAGGCAGTGTATTAGTCAATTCTCAAACTGCTAATAAACACATACTCAAAACTGGGTAATTTATAAAGTAAGCTTTAATGAACTTGCAGTTCCACATGACTGGGGAGGCCTTACAATAATGGCGGAAGGTGAAAGAGGAGCAAAGACAGATCATACGTTGTGGCAGGCAACAGTGTGTGTAGGGAAACTGTTCTTTATAAAATCATAAGCTCTCATAAGACTTATTCATAAGTCTCATAAGACTATCATGAGAATAGCAGGGGTAAATTTGCCCCATGATTCAATCACATCCCTCCCACAACATGTGGAGAATTATGGGAGCTACATTTCAAGATGATATTTGGGTGGGGAAACAGCCAAACCACATCATTCCACTCCTGAACCCTCCCAAATCTCATGTCCTCACATATCAAAATAATCACGACTTCCCAACAGTCCCCCAAAATCTTAACTCTGCACTAACTCAGAAGTCCACAGTCCAAAGTCTCATCTGAGACAAGGCAAGTCTTTCCCACCTATGAGCCTGTTAAATCAAAAGGAAGTTCATTAAATCAATAGATACAATGAGGGTAAATGAATTGAGTAAATGCACCTGTTCAAAATGGGAGAAATTGGCCAAAACAAAGGGGCTACAGGCCCCATGCAAGTTCAAAACCGAATAGGGCAGTCATTAATCTTTAATGTTCCAAAGTTATCTTTTTTGACCCCATGTCTCACAGCCAGGTCATTCTGATGCAAGAGGTGGGTACCCATGGTCTTGGGCAGCTCTGCCCCTGTGGCTTTGCAGGTAGAGCCCCCTCCTGGCTGCTTTCATGGGCTGGTATTGAATGTATGTGGTTTTCCAGGCTTACAGTGCAAACTGTTGGTGAATCTACCTTTCTGAGTTCTGGAGGATGGTGGCCCTCTTCTCACAGTTCCACTAGGCAGTGCCCCAGTCAGGACTCTGTGTGAGTACTCCCACCCAACATTTTTCTTCCACACTGCCCTAGCAGAGGTTGTCCATGAGGGCTATGTCCATGTAGCACACTTCTGCCTGGACATCCATGCATTTCCATACATTCTCTGAAATCTAGATAGATGTTTCCAAACCTCAATTCTTAACTTCTGTGTACCCATAGGCCCAACACAACTTGTAAGCCACCAAGGTGTGGAATTTGTACTGTCTGAAGCAACAACTGAGCTCTACATTGGCCCCTTTAATCCGTGGCTGGGAGGCAGGGCACCAAGTCACAAGACTGCACAAAGCAGCAAGGTTATGGGCCTGACCCATAAAACCATTTTTTCCTCATAAGACCTCCAGTCTTGTGATGGGAAGGACTACCATGAAGAACAGCCCTGGAGACATCTTCCCCATTGTCTTGGAGACTGACATTTGCCTCCTAGACCTCCAGTCTTGTGAAGGGAAGGACTACCATGAAGAAAAGCCCTGGAGACATCTTCCCCATTGTCTTGGAGACTGACATTTGCCTCTTCGTTACTTATGCAAATTTCTGCTCTGGGTTTGAATTATTCCTCAGAAAAATGGGTTTTAATTTTCTATCACATCATCAGGCTACAAATTTTCTGAACTTTTATGCTCTCCTTCCCTTTTACACATAAGTTCCAATTCCAAGTCATATTTTTGTGAAATAATAAAACAATACTTTTAAGAGCAGCCAAGTCACATCTTCAATGCTTTACTGCTTAGAAATTTCTTCTGCCAGATACCCTAAATTATTTCTCTCAAGTTCAGAGTTCCACAGATCTCTAGGGCAGGGCAATATGTCATTAGTCTTTTTGCCAAAGCACAGCAAGAATCACCTTTGCACCAATTCCCAATAAGCTCCTCATCTCCGTCTAAGACCACCTCAGTCTGGACTTAATTGTCCATATCACTATCACATTTTGGTCAAAGCCATTCAACAAGCCTCTAGGAAGTTCCAGACTTTCCCAAATCTTCCTGTCTTCTGAGGCCTCCAAGTCTCCAGGTAGTTCCAAACTTTCCTACATTTTCTTATTTTCTTCTGAGCCCTCCAGTATGTTCCAACTTCTCCTTGTTACCCAGTTTCAAAGTCACTTTCACATTTTTGGATATCTTTATATAGGTGTCCCACTACCCAGTACCAATTTACTGTATTAGTCTGTTCTCATGTTGCTAATGTAGACATATTCGAGACTGGGTAATTTATAAAGAAAATGAAGTTTAATGGGCTCACAGTTAAACATTAGTGTGGAAGCTTCACAATCATGGCAGAAGGTGAATAAGGAGCAAAGACACGTCTTATGTGGTGGCAGGCAAGAATGTGCACAGGGTAACTGCTCTATATAAAACCATTAGATCTCGTGAGATTTATTCACTATCATGAGAGTGGCACAGAAAAACCCACCCTCATGATTCAATCACCTCCCACTAGGTCCCTCCCATGACACGTGAGAATTATGGGAGCTACAATTCAAGATGAGATTTGGGTGAGGACACTGCCATACCATATCAGGCAGTGTGGCTAAGAAGAATATTGATTCTTCTAATCCATGAGCATGGAATGTTTTTTCATTTCTTCGTGTCATTTGTAATTTCTTTTAGCAGTGTTTTGTAGTTCTCTTCATAGATATGTTTCACCTCCTTGGTTATATGTATTTCTAATTACTTATTTAATTTTTAGGCTGTTTTAAATGGAATTGCATTATTGATTTGGCTCTCTGCTTGAATGTTTTTGATATATAGAAATGCTACTGATTTTTGTACATTTGTTTTGTATCCTGAGACTTTACTAATGTTGTTTATCAGTTCCAAGAGACTTTCAGCAATCTTTAGAATTTTCTAGGTATAGAGTAATACCATTCACAAAGGGAGATAGTTTAACTTTCTTTTTCTATTTGGGATGCAGGGTGTTGATCAAGCAAGTCTGCCTACAGGTCCCCCAAACTGCAGATAAAAGCAACAGTGCTGAAGGATAATCCAGTTGGTTCTCAAACACCGAGAGGAATGCCTAGGCATGGAGCTGGGAAACTTCCTTTGCTCCAAATTCTCTGTATGGGAATGGCAGATGGCCTAAGTTTCTATTTCAGGAGAGTGGGTGCTCCAGATTCCTGGATACCTTCCTGTGTATCAGAGAGGGCCTCCCTACAACAGGATTTCTGCACAGGAAAGATGGGGTGGCTCAGGCTGCTGATCCAGACAAGCTGGTGTTCCAAATGCCTTTAGATTTGCCTGGGTATGCAGAAGAGAGGGCATTCCTGAAGCAGGATATCTGCACAGGAAGGATGAGGCACGTCAGTTACTGATCCCAGTGAGCTAGTGCTTCAAATACATGGATATTTGCCTTGGCATGGAGAAAAGAGTGCCTTGTTACACCATGATGTGTGCCCAGGAAGGGCAGGCTGACTTAGACTGCTAAACAAGGCAAGCAGTTACTCTGAATGCCTGGAGATCTGCCTGGGTGTTAAGCGAACAGGGCCTCCCAGCACTAGGTCCTCTACACAGCAATGGTGGGGCCACTAAGGCTGTGATCCAGGTAAGGTGGTGTTCCAAATACTGAAAATCTGCCTGGGTATGAAGTACAGAGAACTTCCATTCACCTAGATTTTTGTGTAGAAAAGGTTGAGTAGCACTTTGAGGGGCCAAGGCAGAGGGAGCACTTGAGGTCAGGAGTTGGAGATCAACCTGGCCATCATGGTGGAACCCCGTCTCTATTAAAGATATAAAAATTAGTTAGGCATGGTGGTGTGTGCCTGTAGTCCCAGCTACTAGGGTGGTTGCGGTATGAAAATCGCTTGAACCTAGGATGCAGAGGTTGCGGTGAGCTGAGATCATGCCACTGCACTCCAGTCTGGGTGATAGAGCAAGAATACATCTTTAAAAAAAAAAAAAAGAAAAAGAAAGAAAGAAGGAAGGAAGGAAGGAAGGAAGGAAGGAAGGAGTGGGTTAGGCTGCTGACCTAGAGGAGCAGGTGCTCATAGTTCTTGGAGATCTGCCTGGGCATGGAGCAGCTAGGGCTCCCCCTGCAGTAGGGTCTCTGCACAAGAGGAATAGGGCAACTCATGCTGCTGAACCAGGCAAAGGGGTGCTCTGAATACCTGGAGATCTGCCTGAGCATGGAGTGGACAGGGCGCTGCTGCAACACAACCTCAGGTGAGCAGTCCAGAGCATGCAGAAATGACACACACAGACCAGTTCTGGGTCAACAAGCCAGTCCTGACTGCGAGTCTTGGCTGCCCAGGAGAAACTGCAGCTGTAGCAGCTCTCCTGCCTCCCCATGCTTATGTTGAGGGAGAGTACAATTCCAGCACCTACTGCTTAGTAATTTTCCACAGTTCTGACTGGCGAGGTCCCTCTTGTGTTTTACAGCAGGTGTAGCAATCTCTGGCCCGAGACTGAAATTCCTGAGGTCTCCAAAGAATGGCTGGCTTTGTATACATCTGGATTAAAAATGGCATCCTGCTGTCAGTCCTGGGTCTTCTAAAGTGTCTGCAGTCTTATCCAGTGTCTTTCCCTTACAGAGTTTCTAAACCTCTCCCTAAGTTACCTCCAGGGCTTGAGAGATACAAAATGTTCTCTCTTGGTCTGAGCCGATTGGATCTCCATGACAGGTGAGTCACAGAGGAAGGGTCTCTGCCTCTCTCATATTCATGGGCTTTACTCACTTTTATCAGCCAGACACTGTAATGGGTCTGTTTGCAGGCACTCTCCTCTCTGGGATCAGGAGTGTCCTTCATGATTTCTTGTGGATTCTTGTTTTCCTTCTTGAATTGAAGCTCACAGAATTGATCTTTATGCACTATCTTGCTATTTCCAAGTGGCAGAGGCATGCTAAAAGCCTCTAATCCACCATATTGGAAAAGGAAATCCAGTTTATTAAATACAGATTGTATTTATATTTTTTGCATTAATTTGTTAAAATCAGAACTGACACTTTTTTTGATATTAATAGATACAGCAGCAAAAATGACACATTCAAATGAAAACTTGAACATGAGACTGTGTTATATTGTCATTTATGTGTGTCAAATATATATTCCTATACAGTCTGAATAATAGATAATGAAGCAAAATATATACCAAAGTAGTCAAAGTGTTACGCTAGTCAGAAAAGTATTACATTATAAATAAATCACTTTCAAAATCCATTTATTCAAATATTTACTGAACATCACTATTATTGTAGGGAAAAAACTATCCATTTTTTCTTTGTCCTTCTGAAAAAAAGAACTGTAATTTGGATGGAAGCAGCAATGTGGCTAGGTGAAAAAAGACATTTCCTAGTCTCTCTTCATGGTGATAAAGTAATGCAGATATGACTACTGATATAAACAGAAACCATTGAATGGTGATTCATTCTCCCAAAAGCTCCATAAAAGTAGGTGGTAGGAAGGTGATAGACTCAGTTGGCATGCATTATTTTTCATTTTTCTTCCTCTTTCTTCCCACTTGGAATACAATTATGATACTAGAAGACAGTAGACTTTTATGGTCATGAGGACAAGAGCCAAGCCTTAAAAATTATGAGGCAGACATCTGATAATATCATGACCTTTACTTGGACAAGCCCTGAGAAACTTACCTACATGATGTCATGCTCTCCTGGTCTTTAGGGAGTTTAAGCCACTCCAGAATGATTCTCTAAGATGTGAAACTGAACCAGTCCTAAATAGATATGACCTGTAAAGCATTTGCAATAGTTATTTCTCTCTAAAGTTTTTTTTTTTTTTAAATGTTAGCTCTCAATAAGTTTTGCAAATGTCCATACAGATGAACTCAGAAGGTCCATATGCTCTCTTTTCTGAGTCATCTCTCTGGATAAAATAATAGGAGTGATTTTTCCAAACAGCAAAGATGATAAAACAAATTAGTAAAGAAATAATATCAAATAATATTTATTTATAATGGTCATATGGTTTAATAATGACAGTACAATTATTTACACATTTTTGGCAGTACAATTAAAACCCAAATAGCCCTAATCTCAAAAATTCTAATAGTCTAGGATTTTTTTTTTTACTCAGACATATAGGCTGAATTTTTTTCTCTATGTAATGTTTAGTTTCTATGATTTTTTAATCAACCAATCCTTAACTATGTATTGTCTATTTTACAAATACAGACATGTTGATAATGGGTTAATGTGAAAGTTGCTAACTGGTAGTTCCTTGGATGAATGTCTTGATACAACTGCCCTGGTAGGTCTTTATACTAATGCCAGAGACAAATGGACCCGTACATTTCAACTATCTTAGTGATATGCCAATTACCATAGTAAAGACAGTCTGTGTTGATCTGATTCAGTCATCAGGACAGCAAAACCTTTGTGCTCTGTCAATTTTCTTTTGGTATATTAACCCTGCCTTTTTTTTTTTCTTTTCAACCAATTCTGGTTCATTTTGTCATCTCGTGCAACCGGGGGCTTACTTTTGTTAGCCAGTATTCTAGCATTCTTTTGGAGACAATTGCCAAAAGTATTCACCAAAAGCAGACATCAGACAATTTTACAAAAGTAGAACATCAGAAAGTATTTGCAGATATTGGAATTAAGAGAAACTCTATTAAATATGATTGGTATTGTATTTGCTTTTAAAAATGAATTTATAAAACTGGTAACTATGTAGTAAAAAAATGCCGACAGCGCTGTGTCAGGGATACACATAATGATTCTGTTTGATAATGCTTTTTCTTGGTCTGATAAAAAATCCCATAAAGCCATCATACTCTGTTACTTTGCTAAGGGTTTAAAAATAAGAACTCTGGATCACTCAATGGCTTCATGAGGCAAAAAGCAGGGACAGGGTTATCTTTGTCATTCAGGCAGCTGAAAGTGCAGAGTAATCAAGCAGGTACAGAGGCACACAGTTCTGCCTAATTTTACCACTAATCCTTTTCAGTAATCTCCTGAATAATTCCCCTCATTTACATTGCTCTAAGTACCCAGGGACCTAATGCTTCTCAGTCTGAAAACACATATGCCTGACACTTTAGAAAGAAGGAAACTGCAGTCTCTGATTTGCTTTTATATGCCTTAAGCCTCATTTTCCTTACAATGTTTGCAATAGGCAGTATACGTGATAAAAATTACAAAGGATTTGATTATATAATAAATCGCAACATTTCAGGAAATTAAATATTATTTAAGAAATAAAAATTAAAAGCTGAGGTAAAAACATGGAATGCTTTTGTTGCTAAAGTTCATATGACCTTGAATACAGATGTACACAGAATAGGCCAAGAGTTCAGATTAAAGAGCTTTATGCAGACCGTTTTTATTGTAATACAACATTTACTTAAAGAAAGTAAACTGAAGTAACAAAATTCAAAACTTGCAAAGCCAGAGGCTTTCCCTTTTGTATAAATATATAAATTAGCTACAGATAATTTTGTTTAACAAAGAGATGTCAGGCATGAAACCAGGAAGCTAAGCTGAGCAACAAAACAGGTATTAAATTGCTGACTAGTCATATTAAAATGATTGTGTCCACTTGATTTTAAAATTCCATGATAAAAATTTTCATTAAAAATTTCATTGTGTATATGATGTTTTATCATTTCTCCAAAAAATAAGTATTTTAGGTAATAAAAATGAACTCCGTGTGGGTGTTTGTGAATTTCTGAAAGGTGTTATTTAATTCAGTTGGTGTCCATTCAACGTCATCACTGTGAGGAGGTTTTAATCATTCTTGTTATCTGTTTGTGCATACAATCTTATGTTTATTGGATAAAAATCCAAAATGGCTGGGTATCATCTTTTTCAGTCTTCCTCCCATCTCCCATTTCTGTCTCCATTATCCTTTTTGCCAGTGATGCTGTTCTCTTCGTTGTACATGCTAATAAAGAGTATTTTGCTTTTGCATATGATTTAAGGGTTTACACGTATGAACTTGTTTTCATAAAAATAAAAATTTTCTTTCCCTGATATGCTATCATCAATTTTTAAGGTATGCTATCCTCAAAAGTGCAAATGGGTGAGTTGAATCTCAGTAGAGACAGTTCTTCCTGCAATGTACATATAATACACTGTATTTGACATTTAGTTGGGCAGTGCATATATGTTCTTGTATTTGAGGAAGGCAAGAAACATCTTTGTATTGTACATTTATTTTGGTGGTTTTCACACTGTGCAGAAGCTTGAATATTAACTCCTTTTCTTTTTTTTTTTTTTTTTTTTGAGGCGGAGTCTCACTTCGTTGCCCAGGCTGGAGTGCAGTGGCGCGATCTTGGCTCACTGCAAGCTCCGCCTCCTGGGTTCACACCATTCTCCTGCCTCAGCCTCCCGAGTAGCTGGGACTACAGGCGCCCACCACCGCGCCCGGCTAATTTTTTGTATTTTTAGTAGAGACGGGGTTTCACCATGGTCTCGATCTCCTGACCTTGTGATCCGCCCACCTCAGCCTCCCAAAGTGCTGGGATTACAGGCGTGAGCCACCGCGCCCGGCGTTTAACTCCTTTTCTTTATCTATTTTAATAATAACAAAAATTCAACCAGTAGAACTCTGAAATGCTGTGGAGACAATAAAATTAATAAGTAGAATCATATTTGCCTATAACTGCATTAGTTCAGTTCTCTAAAATGAGACTACTAGTACCTGATCATCTCTTCTGAATAATCCTTGTTTTATTATTTAACTTGTTAAAATGAAGGTTTTCACTGTACTGTCATTGGAGTGATGTGATTGATGGTAATGTATGTGGACTATACTGCATTTCAGAAGAATAATTTCTTTGTTTTCAAGTTTGATTATTTACTTATTTATTTTCTATTGGCTGAAAATATTGCTTTGTGTACAACATGATGTTTTCAAGTATATATATGCATAAAATGGAGTCATTAAATCTAGTTAATTAAAATGTTTATTACCTCATGGTTATTTTTGTGGTGAGAACATTCAACATTCATTCTCCATTATAGTCACAATGCTGTAAAATAAGAGAGCAATTTTAATGTCATTCATCATGGGAGTGTAGGGAAATGTGATGGCTCTCCTTTGGTTTATGAAAAATCATAAACTAAGTTAGAGTTTAGAATATATGCAGACGATGAAGTTTAAAAATCACATTATAAATGTTTCTCCAATCAATAGCACTGTTCATTCACTTGCTAAATGTAATCTACTGGCATGTCTTCAAAATATGTTTTCAGAATATAAATGTATGTGATGCAAAACATATACTGTAAACAGCCATAAGCAATACAAAAGTCATGACGTTTAATATGCTACACTACTATGATCAAGTTATTAGCTAAAAGTAATATGTTTTTCATTAGAAAACTTAAATATGCATTTTTCTTTTGATATTTTCTTGATAAACAATATTCAAAGCGATTGACTTATTATCGTACTTTTTTTGTAGTGTATATGCTTAGCTTACTCGTCAATGCTTTTATATTTATAGTCAGCATAGATGCTTACCATTGAGTAAAATATTTAGGGTTTGTTTTTCTATTACCTTACTAATTATCTCTCTAACTTAGATAAGTTATCAATGAAATATTAAATATGTGACAACAGGCAAGTCCTCTAAAAGCATAAATATATTTTTATTTTAAATTAAAACTAGATAGACAAGTATAATTAACTCCTCTCCTTTGTAAAAGTAACTTCAGGTATTATTTTAAATTATACAATTTATTTAGAGCCTTGACTATGCTAACGTGGCATGCTTATTCCACTAGTATAAAGAAAATGACAAATACATATATTTTGCTATTAAAATGTATTTGGCATTTAGTAAGACAGTGCATATATATCCATGTAGTTGAGGAAGACAAAAAACATCTTTTTATTGTACATTTATTTTGATGTTGTTTACACTTTGCAAAAGCTTAAATATTAGCTCCTTTTCCTTACCTATATATGTATATATTTTGAGATGGAGTCTCACACTGTTGCCAGGCTGGAGTACAGTGGCGCCATCTCAGTTCACTGAACCCTCCGCCTACCGGGTTCAAGCGATTCTCTTGCCTCAGTCTCCAGAGTAGCTGGGACTACAGGCGTGCACTACCACGCCCAGCTAATTTTTTTGTATTTTTAGTAGAGACGGGGTTTCACCGTGTTGGCCAGGATGATCTCGATCTCTTGACCTTATGATCTGCCTGTCTCGGCCTCCCAAAGTGCTGAGATTACAGGCATAAGTCACTGTGCCAGGCCTACCTATTTTTAAAATAACAAGAATTCAATCAATGGAATGCTGAAATGCCTGTGGAGGACATAAGATTAATCAGCAGAATTATATTTGCATATGACTCCATTAATTCAATTCCAGACCCTACTTATGGGTCTAATGTCCTTTATTAGGCAATGCAGGAGATTCCTATACTTCTACTAAAGTAATCTTTTTCCATTTAAATAGTCTTTGCTTTTTATCAGGCAGTATGTATTTCCACAAAGTTAATTCAATGAAATACACCTAAAGCTGAGAGTCTTATCTCGCTAACGAACGAAAAATAGAAATCAATTATTCTGAGATGAGATTCTTCCTGTAATTTTTATTAGTTGTTGTGAAATGGTACATGGGCTTGTCTTGACAATATGATGATGTATTAATTCTTAATACTGAAATAAATGCTTCTGAAATAGAGATGACTCTCTTTGTCATGGAGTTATAGTTGTTGGATTAAATTGCATTGAATTTCGAATGTCAATATTATGCATTAACTTAAATGAGATTTTCCTATATTAATTCTCTGTGAACCTCCAGCCTTGTGTTTTTATTTTGCAGGTGTGTGAGACAATGGCTTTACTTATTTATTATTATTATTATTATTTTATTTATTTATTTATTTTTGAGACAGAGTCTCGCTCTGTCGCCCAGTCTGGAGTGCAGTGGCGCGATCTCGGCTCACTGCAAGCTCCGCCTCCCGGTTTCATGCCATTCTCCTGTCTCAGCCTACCGAGTAGCTGAGACTACAGGTGCCTACCACCATGCCCGGCTGTTTTTTTGTATTTTTAGTAGAGATGGGGATTCACCATGTTAGCCAGGATGGTCTCAATCTCCTGACCTCTTGATCTGCCCGTCTCGGCCTCCCAAAGTGCTGGGATTACAGGCGTGAGCCACCACGCCCGGACTATTATTATTATTATTATTTACCTCAGGAGAGTGTTTGAGCAATACTTTTACATTGTATTAATACTTTACATATGAGGGCGTTCTTATATGTTGTCTTATTTATTTCTTAATGACCCTGGTGACAACACTACTATCCTCTCTGCTCTCAGTCAAACTAAGGCAAAAATCAAAGTTAGTGACAATCTTCCCCACCCTCCAGAACAGATCTTGTCCCTGAATAAATAACTAGAAACAAAAGATGTGAAGAGGAGCTTCAAGAAGTAGATATAGTATGCCTGTTGGAATGAAATTAAAGCAAATGACTAGCAATAACAAATGAAGCAAGCAGAAGAAGGACTAGAAAAATTTTAAAGAGAGGCAAGAAAATGTTTTTCAAGTTGTATTTAAGGTAACTATTGTTATTAACTGTATTGTCAGTTATCTGAAAGTATACCTTGCCTAAATTCAAACGATAATATAATGCATAATTGAGTTTTTCTTTTGTTCAAACGTTAAGGTTAGTTCCGTCTTTTAACATTTCTATTATACAGTGCTTAATTTATTTCTCCATTTTACTGAGAGATTTTATTTTAAAAAATGATACTACAAATGTCTTTTAGGGTCTTAGTTTCACTATGTCTTTCAGATCTTTAATTTTTTTGAGCCTGATCAAGTGAATTAAATGATGCCTTCATGTTGTAGCAATGTAAATTCAGCTTCAAAAATACCTAACTGATTCTGACTCTAGTATTTAGTCAATTAGAGTGTGTTTAGTAATTGCTAGATTTTGGGCAGTTCACTAAACTGGAAAAGACAAGAATACTTAATGCTGTGTAAAAATGAAGCTTTACTTGACTTGCTCTATTGCCTATTAAGAACATGTTATCCAAATTAACAGTCATTGTAATCAAATACAAGATGATACACTATCAAACTAAATGCCTTGGATTTGGCAATGGAAATAATATGTTGCATGTCTAGAAACTTGTGCCTGACCACAGATTTGCAGTGTATAAAAGAGTATAGAGAATGGCATGGTGGCTGCAGTGACTTCTGACACTAACTACCAGGGGACTCTGCAGGTTAAGGGTACAGTCCCCAACAAGACTACTTTTACTTCAGGTACCAGCTGCAAGCTCAGAGGATCCTAAGCCTCTGATGAACTCACTACAAATCTGGGACTCCTCATTGACTTCTCAAGTAGAAAAATTCACTAGAAACTGACAGAACTCAATAAAGTGCTATTGCTACAAAAGTGGGGCAGGGAAGCACTGGAGTGGAAGGGTGGGTCCCTGGCGAGGGCTCCACCCCCGGGCCTGTGCCCACTGACTTAGATGAAGACAGGCACTCCTGCCTTTGTGACCAAATGTTGTGTTTCCCAAGACCACCTTGGCCTGCCACTCTCCCATCCTGTGCCTATAAAACCCCCCAGAACCTAGGAGGCAGACAGAAAAGGGACTTGAAAGTGCCTATAAAAACCCCCAGACCCTAGAAGGCGGACAAACAAGTGACTGAAAGTGGAGCAGAACACATTGGCAGAAGAAGACACAAGTGGCTGAACATCAAGAGGACGTTGAGGGAGCATGATGATGGAAGAGCACATGACAGACACCAGCAGGCCTGCACGTCATCGACCAGCAGAACAAGGCAGAGTTTGGCTGGGGCAGACGAAGCAGAGCCCCAGCCACGGACATCAGGGGGAAACTATTTCCCCTCTGACTCCCCATCTGCTGAGAGCTACTTCCACTCAATAAAACTTTGCCCTCATTCTCCAAGCCCACGTGTGATCTGATTCTTCCCATACACCAAGGCAAGAATCCTGGGATCCAGAAAGCCCTCTGTCCTTGAGACAAGGCTGAGGTCTAACAGAGCTGACTAACACAAGCCACCTCCGGATGGCTAAGCTGAGAGAGCACTCTGTAACACACACCCATTGGAGGGCTTCAACTGTAAACATTCACCCCTAGACACTGCTGTGGGGTTGGAGTCCCACAGCCTGCCTGTCTTTATGCTCCCCTAGAGGTTGGAGCAGTGGAGCACTGAAGAAGAGAGCCACACCCCATCATACACCCTGCAAGGGGAACAAGGGAACCTTTCCTGTTTCACTATATTGATGATGATATTTTTATTATAGCAAAAAGGATATATATCAGGACCAGTCAAAAAAATGTAAACCATGGAGTTAGAAGGGGTCCAAGTGCAAAGCTTTCATGTCCTCTCCCTTCAGAGACAGGACACATAATTCATCCAGTATATTAATGTGTAACAATAATTTACAGAATATTGTTAACCAGCAAAGCTCATCCGAGCATCATTTTGATTACACAAGCATGATTAATGAGCCAAATGACTGAACTCAATCTCCAGCCCCCATCACCTTCCTGGAAGGCAAGCTTATAGTATAGTACAAAACCCCCAACTGTTAATTACATGTTAGTCTTTTGGACATGGCTAGCCCCCATCTTGAGACATCTCGTTTGCATAAACTACCGAGAGACCCACTGTTAGTCATCTCACTGGCATAAACTCAGATGTGGTCTCAGGGTCCCATCATGAAGAACAGAGACACTTCTATCACTGGGGAAATTACAAGGATTTAGAAGCTCCCTCCCAGGAACCAGGAAGAAAGGCAAGTTGAGTTCTTTGTCATATAGCAGTAGCAGAGAAGACTCAGCCTGTTATCACTATAGTGATGAATGGGTCTGGCTCTATGCTCATCAAATTTAAAAAATGATATAAAGATGCATGTTGTTTCTACCATTATATTAAATTATTTTATCAGTGTTACTTGTATAATAACAGTTAAATTACATTTGACAGAAACGTAATATAGGGTATATTAGTGTGTATTAAAAGTATTTTTCTAATATGTGTGTATATATATAATATTTTATATGTATATAATTATTTTTCAAAAAATCCAGTTGAAACAGTGTAGTTACTTTCAAGAAACAAAACTGTCTTCAATAGTTTAAAAACTATCCTCGGAATCCTTGAGTCCTGAAGTTTCTGATTTTGTTTTACTTTTAATTACACCTATCTTCAATAGATTGTGCTGAAAATTTTTGATAGGCTTAGAATACTAGGTAATATTTATGCTTATAGCCTTTTTAAAAAAAGAAAAGGCCGGGCGCGGTGGCTCAAGCCTGTAATCCCAGCACTTTGGGAGGCCGAGGCGGGTGGATCACGAGGTCGGGAGATCGAGACCCTCCTGGCTAACACGGTGAAACTCCGTCTCTACTAAAAATGCAAAAAACTAGCCGGGCGAGGTGGCGGGCGCCTGTAGTCCCAGCTACTCGGAGGCTGAGGCGGGAGAATGGCGGGAACCCGGGAGGCAGAGCTTGCAGTGAGCTGAGATCTGGCCACTGCACTCCAGCCTGGGCGAAACAGTGAAACTCCGTCTCAAAAAAAAAAAAAAAATAAATAAATAAAATAAAAAAGAAAAAAGAAAAAAGAAAAAAAAAATGGTGATCCAGTGACATTCTTCATGAAACTATTAAAGGGTAAAAAAGAAAGATAAAAACAAAAATACATAACTAGAAATAAATAGAATCCTTTTCTTGCAGAGAAAGGGTTGTAACTTTTTAGAGAATGAAAGAAAAATGTTTTCATAAAAAACATAATCTTAAGAAAACAGCAATCTCTAATAATAATGCAACATGCTCCATAAATCATTCTAATTCATTTTTTCTTCTATTTTAAAAAAGAAAAACTTTACAAAAAATAGGATGCCTCTGTGATTTGGAAATCTTCAATTAAGACTCGAGATTTGAAGCAAGGTAGATATATGTAAGTGCCTTTCAGAATTTTTATCTTAAAGTATATTTCAAATTGCATAATACTTACAGAAAGTTACTTCTATAATAAATGTTTACTGCTTGTGAAGTATTGAAGATATTAAAAAACCTTTAGGCAAATTAAATTTAGCAGAGTTTAATTGAGCAGAGAACAATTCTCCAATCCACCAGCCAAGTGAGCCAGAACAGTTTCAGAGTGACTCTAGGGCCACCACATGGTCAGATCATAGAAAAAGGAAAGTGACATGCCAAAAATGGAAGTGAACTACAGAGACAGTTGGATTGGTTACAGTTCAGCATTTGCCTTTTTCAAACATGATTTCAAGAGTTGCTCACCTGTGATTGGACAAAACTCTATTATGGATATAAGAGTAGGTTACAGCCTATTTAAACATTCAATTAGGTTCCATTTTACTATATATGGAGAAATGTTTAGGTCACACTTAATGTAGGTAGGGAGGAAGCTTTAGACTTAATTTAAGAAAAGCTATTTGAAAATACAGTTTACATTATGTTTTAGCCAAGGTTTTCCAGAGAAACAGAACCAATAGGATGTGTGTATACACAGAAATATCTTTATCATAAAAAATTGGCTCATATAATTATGGAGGTTGATGAGTCTAAAATCTCCTATGTAGGAAACCAGGCTGAAAACCCAGGAGAGCCAGTGCTGCAATTCCAATCTGAAGGTTGACAAACAGAGACCAAGATGAGTTGATGGTGCAGATAAAGTCTGAGATTATTCTGTTGGAGAATCCCCTCCTGCTGTGGGAAGCCAGTCATTTGTTCTATTCAAATTTTCAACTGATTGGTTGAGGCCCACCCACATTATGGAGGACAATCTACTTACTCAAAGTTCATTGAATTATGTTAACCCCATCCAAAAATACCCTTCAAATTGGTACATAAAATTATACAACACATCCTCAGAATACTGAACCAAATTTGGTTATCAGAATAAATATCTTAACAAAAATATTAACATGTTATACCTAAACAGATCATTTCAGCTGTTAATATTTCAATAACTGAGTCTACATAGCAGATACACTGGCATGTGTCGTGTGTGTGTGTGTGTGTGTGTGCGCGTGGGTGTGATTGTAGATTAACAGTAGAGTCTCCAAGGAGGAATAAAATGAAGAGGAATGAGGATTTTTTTTTTTAAAGGTTTCTGTTCTGGTTTGATTTTTATTTTCACAAGGAATATAATCTTATTTTTAAAAATTAGTGCACAAGTAAAGTTAAAAATAAATACAATAGCTCTTTAGGAATTGACTCACTACAAAAATAAAATATTGTGTATACTATTTTGGAATTTATTTGCAACAGCTAAATAGATTTCATTTGATTATCAATTCCAACACCACACAATTAAGAAAAGTGTGGTGTGGACAAGGAAAAACTATATCTGGAGCCAGAAGACCTGAAGTTATGCCTGGGTTCAATTATTTTGAAACCATATAAATTCTCTAAACTTCAGGTTTCAAATATGTAGACACAGAAATAATAATTACAACTGATTTGCTACATGATAATCAACATATTCATGTTATGTTAAACCACTCTGTAAATGGTGAAAACACATATTAGCTAATTTGGTCCAAGTTTATTACCGAAATCAACATAACTAATAAGTAGAGTAGTTAGGAAAAATATTTAGTTGGCCTAATCTTTTATTAAGTGCTCTTTTCCAAGTATCACACTGTTCCGGAAGATAGAATATGTCATCTGTCAAATATGCTACCAAATATACTAACTTATTGTTAAGAATCTATATCGCTAGCAGCAGTAGTGGTGGTAGCTGGATACGTGGTGGTAAGGAAATCCCATTTTACAAAGTGAGAGATGCTACTGTCAGTTTGAATACCTAAACACTAGTCTCAACCAAAATACATTTTTAAAACAACACATAATACATGCATCCTACTTGAAAGTCATACCTGGGACAGTATTTGCTACATATGCATGTGTTGGAGGGTGGGAAATGGGGCAGATACATCATTCATTAAACAAGCTGAGAAAACTTGAACTAGAAGTAAGCATCAAACATCTTTAACTCTCTATAGACCAGGATTCTGGTGGAGTAAGACTGTTTTGGCAGTTTGTTAATGACAAGGTTAAAAATATGCACAGAAGGAGAATAAATAAACTGCACCTATATAAGAAAAAATATTTTTTGGAAAAGATCATAATGTGGTACTCTAGCAATAAAATTGTTATTCCAAAAACTCCAGATTATGGATAATTTCTTTATAAAAAATAAATCTTGAAGGAAAGACATGTGCTCCTTATAGTTTTTAAAATGTCTAAAGCAGTTGGTCATATACTGGGTCTTTAAAACCTAAATTAGTTATAACAAGACTAATACATTATAGTAAAATTGGAGAGATAAGAGTCAGGTACAGAAATAAAAAGATAACCTGTTTAGTATCTGGATGCTTTATGCTCTCTGTCTGTAAAATAGTGATAGTAAATATTTGCCTCATAGCAATATTTTAAGCATTAAGGGAGATAAAATATGTAAGCTCTTTAAAGCAATCCCTGACACACTCAATAAATATCACCTATTGTTATTACTATTATATTTAAACTGATAACAGGGTGTTGTGGTTGAATCATTTATTTATGCTTCCCAGTCAACATCTGATAATGAGTTAAGCTATTGAACTACCTGTATCTCCTTTAACTCTTTAAGATAATGCTCTTCCACCATTTCTGAAACAGAAGGGCTTGACTAGCATTAGAAAAATTATAATTCTTCAGTAGGAGACCAAGTAGAAACAACTAATGAATCTATTCTCTAAAGAAAGAAAGCAACATTTTTCAGGGTCTCTGTGTCACTCTAACCACAGCTTTCAAAAACTACACAGTATTTAATGAATTTGTCATTGGACATTATTTTCATTTTGGGAGGCTTAAAAATGGATAAGAAGAAACAATTTTTGTAATTGAAATGGTATATTGTCTTTTCTACTAAACTTTTAAATAGGGAGAGTTGTACACACATATTTTTGTGTTAACCATAGACTAAAGTTAAAAATATGTTTTTATCTGGTAAATTATATACCATAGGAGGTGAAAAACTATAATAACTAGAAAGTAAAATTCCAAACAGAGCAATTGATTGTAGGTAAAAGAATTGCTTGCTAATCTTTATTTTTCTCCTTTTCTGATATCATTTTATCTTGCTTAGCTACAATATTCTTTTATTTTATATATGTATAAATAAACTCAAATATAGTCTTGCTGACGTGTATGGATATACACACATTTATTTATTCAAATATATGTAACATATGAAAAACTTAGAATGTAAAAGTACTCTTTAACTTTTTAACCCATTCTTCCCACACATACGATGCTACAATATTTTCCAAAATCACAGTTAACAACTTTCTATATGAACTTCCTGACAAATTTTTGCTAACCGACTGTATTTGTCTTGTAGATCTTTTCAGCATTTATTTACTTAATGGAATAGCAAGTAGAATTTCCCCATGTATTCAGAGAAAAATAAATATGTTACCTCTAAAGGCAGATGTATACTTGACATTGGACAGAGAACACCTCAACCATGCCAACAGAAGCATCCCTGAAAATTAGAAGGATAAAAAGAGTGGGAGCACAGGTGAGCTAGCAACATTATGTGGTTTTCATAATCCATCTGGCATTCTGAGAAAGAGAAAATGTAGATTTGTAGCAATTGCATATCAAATTAATCATTACAGTTTGTTATGAGATTGAGTATCACATATATCAACTTGTTCCAGTTTTGTAAGCCCCTTAATAGCACTTTTAAATAGAGCAATTAATTTTTTTCTTCGTTAACTTTAATTATGATTAGAAGCCTAGAAATATTGGAGCAACTTCAAAAAAAACAAGCCTGCCTATTAACTGGGTTTTCTCAAGTTCTCACAAATCACAGTGCCACGAACAGCATCTGTGTGGGTCTCATTAAAAAGAAAAATAAGTAAACCATAGAAATCTAGATAAGGTATGTTAGTTTAAGATTTCAATAATTCATTGCAACAATGAAGCAAAGGAGAGATGATAATTGATTGCATACTTTCCTACTACTCTTAATATGTAATTCTATGTAATGAGATATATTAAGTACAGATCTTGAAGGTATGTTTAAGTGGCAACAAGAATGTGTTCATAGGGCATGCTCTATTAATAACACTGCATTTCCACGATAATAATGGCAACAAATATGCCACTTTGCTTTCATTAAGCGCTATAAAATTGACTAACACATTTATATCTCTGTATCAATAAGATTTTGACTAGTTATTGCATACAAATATTATTAGGCTTGAGTTAATTTTCTTTTATGGCTTTGATTGTTTTCTGCTGATGAGTGAAGTGAGCAAATTATAATGATATAGAACTATCATTAATTAGCAACATTATTTCTTTGAGAAATCATGTTTGATATCAGCATGCATGTGTTACAACAATCAACTTTTTCTGTGAAATTTGAAAAATTTGGAAAGTATTTCACTTATGAAATAAAATATATTGCATTTTCTATAAATTGAGGTTTTCACGTTTAGCTAGTTACATATGAATTGATCAGAATATTTGGCAAATAAAAATTACTGGCTTCGAAAAAAGAGAAAAGTGGAGAGGAAATACATTCATAGAAGAAAAAATATACATAGTGAATGGTGGTTTGATGATTGTTTGTACAAATTTACTATATATATAGTAACATATTTTTTTCTTTTTTGAGACAGAGTCTTGCTGTGTTGCCCAGGAGGGAGTGCAGTGGCACGATTTCAGCTCACTGCAGCCTCCGCCTCCTGGGTTTAAGTGATTCTCCCACCTTAGCCTTCTGAGTAGCTGGGACTACAGGCACACTAATTTTTGTATTTTTGGTAGAGACAGGTTTGTGCCGTATTGGCCAGGCTGCTCTCAAACTCCTGTCCTCAAGTGATCTCTGCTTGCCTCGGCCTCCCAAAGTTCTGAGATGACACATGTGAGCCACTGCCTGGCCAACAACATATAATAATATCTTAATATCTGAAAATTAACACTTTCATTTAAAATAGGAAATCAGAATTTTCCTTTTTTTGCGGGGGGGGGGGCAGAGTTTCATTCTTGTTGTCTGGGCTGAAGTACAATGGAATGATCTCAGCTCACTGCAACCTCTACCTCCTGAGTTCAAGCAATTCTCCTGCTTCAACCTCCTGAGTAGCTGGGATTACAGGTGCCCACCACCACGTCCAGCTAATTTTTTTGTATTTTTAGTAGAGATGGGGTTTCATCATGTTAGCCAGGCTGGTCTCGAACTACTGACCTCAGGTTATCCACCCGCCTTGGCCTCCCAAAGTGCTAAGATTACAGGCCTGAGCCACAGTGCCTGGCCAGAATTTTCCAATTTTAAATTACAAGATATAAAATGTGTGGCTCCTTATTATTTTAATACTAAATATTTTCAAAACTTCATTACATAGGCAATTACATATTCATTATTTATTACATAGGCATACCTATTTCATACAATTTAAACTTTAAGAATATTATCTTTCTTATAGTGATAATTGTGTAATTTACTATTATCCCCTCATATTTTGATGATATAGTAAAATTCAATATAGATTTATAATGGTAGATATGAAATAGTTGGTATAATACAAATGGTAGTTGGTAGGTATAATATTGAAACTGATCTTTTGTCTTAGTATATTTTATTTTATTCCTTCAAAACTCTGATTAAGATGGCTTTTTCATCAAACTGACAAATGTTTTTATTAAAGTGGTGAATAAACTTGATATTGTTTACAAACATAAGCTCCCTAGAACTAGACCTTATAGATGACAGTTCCACAATATGATTTGATTGAAATTCAATGGAAATAGTAACAGTAGAATCAGTAATTCTAAATTATTTTTACCTGTTTATCTTTATAACTCAACATAGATTTGAATGAGGACCAGTAAAAAACACACACACACACACACAAATCTCTCTTGTTCAAAGTCTTTACTAATAACTTCTTGAATTTCAATAATTAACTCTAGACCCATACTCTAATTATATGCACAAGTTCTGCATAATTATGTCAATGTATTAATAGTTAAAACCATCTTATCTGTAAAAAATAGAATTTAATAGCATCTTTTTCATAAATAGTACTCCAATTATTATATATATAAATGAATTATTTATAAAAATGTTATACTCTTTTTCATAGGGTGGGGATAATGCGTAATCTATCCTTACTCTTCTAAAAGTCATAACTCAATTCATTTATTTAGCTGTTTTTAAGGAGTGGTAACTGAATTACCGACTCTACCTTGCTCACAATTTATTCTCAATTATGAGTATATTAACATAAATGAAATTGCTACTTTATTTTGCCTACATATCTCATTTGAGAGGACCAAAGTCTTCAAGTTTAGGAAAATTTAACTGTAACATAAAGTGTCATTGTTATGCTCAGTCAAGCATTAAAAAGAGACATACTATTTAAATGTGAAACACTCAAGTGTTTTTTATTCCCACAGAACTTCAAAGAACCAAACACTGATACATACAAAATCTAGCAACTGCTAATATAGAAAACATTATTTTCTTTCATCTTCAAAAGGTTATTATACAGCTAGTTACACATAATTATAGATTAGTATAAAAAGAAGTGTTAGATATAAAGGTACAGTCCATGTTTCTCTATATTTACTCCATTTTATATATATATGTTTTTAACTTTTAAATATGCCTTGCCAACACCCTTCACCTGGATATCCCCAGGAATACATCTGTAGTTGATCAGCTGGGTTGTATGACTCACTGTAGTAAGGAAAAACACTCACCACAGGAAGCAATGGGTTTCAGTAGAAGGTTATTAGAAAGAATCTCATGTAGGCCTGGGACTTTGGTTGAGTAATTTTGGGTAAGGCCTAAGGAGCAGGGATTAACTCTAGATCAGGTGTTGTCAGAAAGTAGGGAGAATTCTATGATTGTTTCTTAATAATTCTTATTAACAGGGAGGGTAGATTAGAGCCTGGATAATGCTGGAATTACTAAAGAAGCAGTTGTCACTTGAATGATTTGGATCTATGTCTCCATCGAATCTCATGTCAAATCATTATCCCTAGTGTTGGAGGTGCAGCCTGGTGGGAGGTGATTGGATCATGGAACCAGAATTCTCTTGAGTGATTTAGTACCATTCCCGCTTGGTACTGTCCCTGTGCTGGTGAGTGAGTTCTTGTGAGATCTGCTTGTTTATACACGTGCAGCCCCTTCCCCCTCACTTTCTTTTGCTCCTGCTCCTGCTGTTTAAGACATGTCTGCTCCCACTTCTCCTTCTGCCATGATTGTAAATTTCCTGAGGCCTCTGGAGAAGCTGAGCAGATGCCAGCATCATGCTTCATATATAGCCTGCAGAACCATGAGCCAATTAAACCCACGTTCTTTATATATTACCAAGTCTCAGGTATTTCTTTTTAGCAATGTGAGAACAAACTAATACATCACTCATTTTTTGCTGAGAAATCAGAGTTGGTATTTTGAGGCTTTCACAGTGGTCCTGTTTTTGTCTCATTTTACCTTGCAGTATTGAGGTTGACGTTATGTAAGATGGTTTATTTCCAACCGGAGAACAACAGACTAGCAATGAATGTCATACCAATTCCTGAATGTCAGCAACATTCTTTCTTCTATTTTAGCTTAGTATTACCATTCAGAGGTTATTCTGATATCTAAAGAGATACACAGAAATATAGATGAATAGAAAATAGGTGAATGAAAAGACTTATTCCCTTTCTATTATTTATGTATATGTATGTGCAGACACGTATATAGCTATGTATGCAAAATGCAGCTAGTATTGCTAAAACTTTTGCACATAATTATGTGCCCTTTAAATTGTATGTTTAATATATAAAAGTTCATTCATATCCATCAAATATTTATTAAATAATTACTATGTTCAGGGGCTGGAGGACAGCACTGGAACAAAATAGGATTTTTCTTTCATAGAGCTCATATTCTAGTTGATGGAAGAAACACAGACAAAACTAAAATCCTACAAGAAAATATATAATATTACAGATAATGATAAGTTATATAAAGAAAAAATAAAGAAGAAGAAAGAAGAGAAAAGTTCTGGAAAGGAATTAGTATGATGTCGTGTCTGGGTGGTCAGGGAAGACTTCATTGCATTATTGCAAGGATCTGAAAGAATTAAGAAAACCAATCACACAGATTTATGGAAAAAAATATTCCAGGCAATGGGAGCAGCACATTCAAGTGTCCTTAGAAAGAATGTTTTTGTCCTATCAAGGAGCATTGATTACACCAGTAAAGTGTAGGTGAGTGAGACAGAAAGACAAAAATAGTGATTAAGTCATTAAGATAGTGGTCATGTCAGATTTTGTTGGATTTTTAAGTCAATTTTATATCTGGGCATAATTTAATTGGGCTTAGCTTTTAGAAGTGTCACTGTGGTGACTAGTAGAGAAAAGAATGTGAGATTTGGTTAAAGATGAAATGGCGAGAATTGCTGAAAGCAATTGAAATAATCTAAGGTAGAAATATTGTGATGTAGACCAGAGTGGAAGAAGTAGAAGTAGCAAAAATGTCACTTCATTCTGAATCTATTCCAAGGCAGAATCTTTATGGATGACAGATCTTAGCTCTAGGAGACACCATAAGGAGGTTAGGGAGGTCTGGGTCATGAGATCAGATTAAGAAATTTGCAAAAATATGCAGAGACATTTGTCTAAGAGGTGAGGGTTTACCTGGATTTCTTGGGATTCTTGTTATTATTGATGTAATTAGGGAAAAGGGTCAGATAAAAGTCATTCTCAGTTCCCAGCACAGAGTGTGGTGAGGCTATAAGGTTGCAAAGGCATAGTGACTTGAGATTTTCGTTAGATGGGGAAAGCAGAAATATCAAATCAGTCTTGAAAATGTGTAGAGACAAAGGCAAATACTTATATATAAATATCCTTGTATCAATATTTGAATAAGAGCAACCTAAGTCTGAAAGGTTTCTGACAAATTTTGTTATGTAGTTCCATGTAAAAAGGCATGTTCACATGTATATTTAATTATTATAAAAAGCCAAATGAAAAGGAAAGAGAGAAAAGCCATCTGAAAATTATAGTTAAAATTATATGTATAAAAATGGATGGAAGTATATAAAAATGTTAATTTTGGTAGTTGTTTGCTGATATAATATTGCTAATTTCATTCTCTTATTTAAAATATGTTTTTTTCTATTTTCTTACAAAGAATTTCTTTCTTACAAAGAATCCTATTATGTTTACAAGAGTATTAGATAAACCATTGTTAATACACACTCATTACATATGGAGCAAGTACTTAAACTGTGTATAAATAATGAATGAGTTTTTAGATAGGAAACAAATTAACAGAATAGTAATGATGGAAATAATAGAAGGTAGCAGGTGGAAAATAGACTTTGAGGAGAAATAGTTCTTGTAAAGGTAATGTTTGAGGTTTCATTTATTTATGTATATTTTCAGCATATATTCACTGAGCATCCACTTCTCTTCTAGAAGGGAGGCTACTCTAGAGAATGAGAGAAAAGTCCCACATCCTCACAGAGTCCAGTCTTTGGAAACAGGACCAAAGAATAAAATAGACAAACAGAAATGAAACAGCAATAAGTACTACAAAAAATGCAAACAAACAAACAAAAAAAACCCTGAGTAATGTAATAAATAGTGTCTGATGGACCAATTTGATTAAGTATTTGGGGAAAATCTTCCTTAGGTTGGTAGATTGCTCTGAAATTTAAAAGCTAGGAAAAGATTAACTTTTAAAATTTACAATTGTAGTTATGTTCTCAATTTGAATATCTCAAAACATTATGCTTAAGAATAGCAATATGAATAAAAACAGATTATTGTTTCTATTTTTAATTTGCTATTAAATTACATCATGCAAATAACACCATGGAATGCAATTCAACCCCAAAACAGAATGAGATCATATCTTTTTCAGGGACAGGGATGGAGCTAGAGACCATTACCGTTAGCAAAATAACACAGGAACAGAAAACCAAATAACTCATGCTCTCACTCATGAGTGGGTGCTAACTTATGAGAACACATGGACCCATAGAGGGGGAAAAACACACACTGGGGCATTTCAGAGGGTGGAAGGTGGAAGAAGAGAGAGAATCAGGAAAAACTAACCAATGGGTACTAGGCTTGATACTTCGGTGAGGAAAAAATCTGTACAACAAACTCCTATGACGTGGATTTACCTATGTAATAAATTGTACCCCTGAACTTGAAATAAAAGTAAAAAATGTTGTCTAATTATATTTGATATCTATTGGGGAACTGGTTGATTTATAGTTATTTGTTCATATTTTCATTTGGTGAATAGGATTTTTTACTTATTACTTTATCCTTCCTTTTGGTTAGAGCATTATGCCATTGGATAGTCAAGTAATATATTGACGAAGATTTCTCTCAGCATTTTAGTGATATTCAGGATGTTTTTTCCTTAACATTGTTCTCTCAATACATTCTTCATAAGGTTGTTTGTTTACTTCTTGTAAGTTTGTTTAAGTTCTTTGTAGATTCTGGATATTAGCCCTTTGTCAGAAGGATAGATTGCAAAAATTTTCTCCCATTCTGTAGGTTGCCTGTTCACTCTGATGATAGTTTCTTTTGCTGTGCAAACAGTGGGCAAAGGATATGAACAGATACTTCTCAAAAGAAGACATTTATGTGGCCAATAAGCATATGAAAAAATGCTTATCATCACTGATCATTAGAAAAATGAAAATCAAAACCACAATGATACACCATCTCATGCCAGTTAGAACGGCGATCATTAAAAAGTAAGGAAACAGCAGATGCTGAAGAAGATATGGAGAAATAGGAATGCTTTTCCACTGTTGGTGGGAGTGTAAATCAGGTTCAAACATTGTGGAAGATACTGGGGCAAATCCTCAAGGATCTAAAACCATAAATACCATTTGACCCAACAATCCCATTACTGGGTATACACCCAAAGGATTATAAATAATTCTACTATAGACACATGCACATGTATGTTTATTGCAGCACTGTTCACAATTGCAAAGACTTGGAACCAGCCAAAATGCCCATCAATGATAGACTGGATAAAGAAAATGTGGCACATATAAGCCATGGAATACTACACAGTCATGAAAAAGGATGAATTCATGTCCTTTGCAGGGACCTGGATGAAGCCAGAAACCATCATTCTCAGCAAGCAAACACAGACACAGAAAACCAAACGCCACATGTTCTCACTCATAAATGGGAGTTGAACAATGAGAACACATGGACACAGGGAGGGGAACATCACACACTGGGGCCTGTCGGGGCATGGGGGGTTAGGAGGGGAATAGCATTAGGAGAAATACCTAATGTAGGTAATGGGTTGATAGGTGCAGCAAACCATCATGGCACATGTATACGTATGTAAGAAACCTTCAAGTTCTGCACATATATCCCAGAACTTAAAGTAAAAAAATATATAAATAAAATAAAAGTAAAAAAAAACTCTCAACACAAAGTTAAAGAGTTATACACATTATCATAAAATCTGAAAAAAAATATTTAAACCAATATCACAAAAACTTGCATTAAAACAGAAGAATCTCAATCTACTTCCGTCTGGATTTTTAGACTTAGAAAAACATATTGTTTGTCCTTGGTTTTTCTCTTGTTTGCCAGATCACAAATATATTTGATTGCTGGAAGATAAAATATGCACATCAATAATTTTCATATATGACTACAATAAACATGTTTATAACACAATTTTCTGTTGTAGATGATTAATGATATGATTAATATATATACTTTTGTATATATATTTTAAATTAAAACAAAAAAGATATAAACACTTTCCTTCGGTTTATTTGTATGAAATGATTTCTTATATGTATTTGTAATTGTAATTTTAAATATTTAAGTTTTTACATTACATGAATTTACAACTTACATTTAATAATGCAATTATACACTTAATTTTTAAATAATACTGCCTATAATTTTATTATCCTTTTATATATTATTTTTTACTTTTATTTTTAGTTCAGGGGTACATGTGCAGTCTTGTTACATAAGTAAATTTGTTTCATGGGGATTTGTTGTACAGATTATTTCATCACCCAGATATTAAGCCTAGTATCTATTAGCTATTTTTCCTGATTCTCTCCCTCCTCCCACCCTCCATCTTTCTATATGGACCAGAGTGTGTTGTTCCCCTCTATGTGTCCATGTGTCCTCATCATTTAGCTCCCACTTATATGTGATAAAAAGTGATACTTGGTTTTCTGATCCTATGTTAAAGTTTACTAAGGATAATGGCCTCCAGTTCCATCCATGTTCATCAGAGGACATGATCTCGTTCTTTTTTATGGCTACGTAGTATTCCTGGTGTATATGTAGCACAATTTCTTTATCCAGTGTGTAATTAATGGACATTTAGGTTGATTGCATGTTTTTCCTATTGTGAACAGTGTTGCAATGAACATACCTGTGCATGTTTGTAATACAATGTTTTACATTCCTTTGAGTATATACCCAGTAATGGGATTGCTGGATCAAGTGGTATTTCCTTCTGTCTTTTGATTTTTGAGGAATCGCCACACCATCTTCTACAAAGGTTGCACTAATTTACACTCCCTCCAACAGTGGATAAGTGTTGTTTTTTCTTCATAACCTCACCAGCATCTGTTATTTTTTGACTTTTTAATAATACTCATTCTTACTGGTGCGAGATGGTGTCTCCTTATGGTTTTGATTGGAATTTACCTAATGATTAGTGATGTTGAGCATTTTTTGCGTATGCTTAATGGCTGCATATATGAGGTCTTCTTTTGGAAAGTGTTTTTTCATGTTCTTTGCTCACTTTTTTTATGTTTTTTTTTTTTTCTTGTAAATTTAAGTTCCTTATAGATACTAGATGTTAGATCTCTGTCAGATGCATAGTTCGCAAAAACTTTCTCCCATCTGTAAGTTGTCTTTTTACCTTGTTGGTAATTTCTTTTGCTGTGAGGAAACTCTTTAGTTTAATTAGGTCTCATTTGTCAATTTGTGCTTTTGTTGCAATTGTTTTCGGCATCTTTGTCATGAAATCTTTGCCCATGCCTATGTCCTGAATGCTAATGCCTAGGTTGTCCTCCAGAGTTTTTGTACTCTTGGGTTTTACATGTAAGTCCTTAATCCATCATGAGTTAAATTTTGTATATGGTGTAAGGAAGAGGTCCAGTTTTGATCTTCTACATATGGCTAGCCAGTTATCCAGCACTACTTACTGAATAGAAAATATTTTCCCCTATTGCTTATTTTTGTCAGGTTTGTCAAAGATCAGATCGTAGTATATGTACCGTCTCCTTTCTAGGTTCCGTATTCTGTTCCATTGGTCTATGTGTCTGTTTTGCACCAGTACCATGCTGTTTTGGTTACTGTAGCCCTGTAAAATAGTTTGAATTGAGGAGCTAACTTCCAGCTTTCTTCTTTTTGCACAGGATTGACTTGGGTATTTGGGCTCATTTTTGGTTCTATATGAATTTTAAAATATTTTTTCTAGTTCTATGAAGAATTGTCAATGATAGTTTAATAGGCACAGCATTGAAGCTATAAATTACTTTGGGAAGTATGGTCATTTTAACTATATTGATTCTTCCTATCTATGACCATATAATGTTTTTACATTTGTTTGTGACATCTCTGATTCCTTTGAGAAGTGGTTGGTAATTCTGCTTGTAGAAATCTTTCGCCTTCCTAGTTAGCTGTATTCCTAGGTGTTTTATTCCTAAAAATTTTATTCTTTTTGTAAGAACTGCGAATGGGAGTTTGTTCCTGATTTGGCTCTCAGATTGACTCTTGTTGGCGTATAGGAATGCTAGCAATTTTTCCACGTTGATTTTGTAACCTGAGACTTTGCTGAAGTTGTCAGCTTGAAATAAAAAGTAATTCAGATACAGAAAAAAATTGGGGCTGAAAATTATGAAAGACAAATATTCAGATTTATTACAGCATTTATTATATTATTACCTATATTCCATTAGTTTGATATATGAAAAAGCAAATGCACATAATTAAAAATCTTGAAGGAATTCATGTTATAGAACTACTTCTTTTATACATTTCTAACCATTTGGTTGAACTCACACAAGAAGATCTTTAAAAATATGACATGATTGAGGAATCATAGTACCTCTAGGAGAGGGATAGAACTCTGTCATAAATATTTAATTCATAAGTAAAATTATTTTCAATTTTAATGTTAACTTTAACAAAATGAAAATATATTAGCCTCCATTTGTGGAAAAAAGCACCAAATATTTTGAGAATATCTAACTTATTATTATCTGTTACAAAATGAGCAAGTAAACCATGTTGTACATTCTATGTGCTTTTTTTTATTATTATTATTATACTTTAAGTTCGAGGGTACATGTGCATAACGTGCAGCTTTGTTACATATGTATACTTGTGCCATGTTGGTGTGCTGCACCCATCAACTCGTCTGCACCCATCAACTCGTCATTTACATCAAGTATAACTCCCAATGCAATCCCTCCCCCCACCCCCTCCCAGTGATAGGCCCCGGTGTGTGATGTTCTCTATGTGCTTGTTAATGCTTGGATATATTAAATCTTAACCCAATTTACTTGCTTCACTTGCTGATCCGTACATTCTGTTGTATTGAACTGTAGAAAATAATTTTAAGCACAGCATAAACTTTTACTTAATTTATATTTAAACTTTTTTTGTTGTTTTTTACATTTAGTTGACACTTACTCCTCTGCTTAATTTTGTTATGAATTAAAATGGAGTAAGTTTGCTTTGCTGATATTCTGGATAGGACATACAGAATGCTGATAACAGTTGAGACGGTAGCAACAGCTGAATGTTGACAGCCTTAAAGAGTTTGTGTTACTTTGCACTAGAGTGACATAGTACTTTTTGTCCTTTCCTTTCAGAAACATAGTAATGGACAGAAACAGTGTCCAAAAGAGATGCAATCAGCTAGGGATAGATAAAATATGACTAGTGAGAACTCAGCAGAATTTGTTAATAAAAACTATAAAAATAGTGGCTTAATATTTTTTGAATGGTGTCCTTTCACAAAGAAAGCAGAACTGGCAGATTAATAGTAGGTATTTTGTTGAATGAGACATTTTGAAACTTCTAAATTTATTTTCAACTTTGATTGATGCTGAGGTATGTAATTTGGTTATCTATTTTGTATTGTCTGACTCTAAAAATACTTTAAATGTGTATAGATAGAAGGCTCTAGGAACACTTTTAAAGTATTTGCATTGTACATTTTATACACATAATGTGGATGGTTTCTCATGACATGATTGTCTGTAGATAGAAGGCTGTATGAGCAGTTTTCTAAAAGCTGATGACACAAACAGAAAAAAAATGATGATGGAAACCAATAAAAATATACCTGAGCTAAACAGGGCTTATTAATTCTTTGGGAAAACCTTGGCATGAGAAGTAAAAGACAGAATTAATGGACTAAAGAATCAATGGGAGAGAGAAAATAAGAATATCTAAACAGTATAAGCGCAGTTAGGAGGCAAAGGTTATGAGGCATAATTGCTAATAATTGTATCAGTTATTCATGCCCTAAGTTAAAGAAGAAAATTATTTTTTCTCAGATATGCCCATTAAGAAGTGCAGAAATATTCTGGAGTCAGAGTGAAAAAGAAAAACTTATCATGTTCTATGATGGATATTTTGTAGTAGAATTCAATTTACATTTATGATTCCTCATACAGTTTTTAAAACTCTGCAAAACAATAATAAAGTAACTTCATCATATAGCCTCTTTTTTAAAATTATACTTTAAGTTCTAAGATCCATGTGCAGAACATGCAGGTTTGTTAAATAGGTATACACGTGCCATGATGGTTTGCTGCACCCATCAACTGGTCATCGACATTAGGATGACGTCGTCTACATGCACATTGATTTTGTATCCTGAGACTTTGCTGAAGTTGCTAATCAGTTTATTAGTATTTCCCCTAATGCTATCCCTCCCCTAATCTCCCACCTCTCAACAGGCACTGGTGTGTTATGTTGCCCTCCCTGTGTCCATGTTTTCTCATTGTTCAGCTCCTACTGATACGTGAGAATATGGGATGTTTGATTTTCTGTTCCTGTGTTAATTTGCTGAGAATGATGGTATCCAGCTTCATCCATGTCCCTGCAAATGACATGAACTCATCCTTTTTAATGGCTGCACAGTATTCTGTGGTGTATATGTGCCACATTTTCTTTATCCAGTCTATCATTGATGGACATTTGGGTTGGTTCCAAGTCTTTGCTATTGTGAACAGTGCTGCAATAAACATACGTGTGCATGTGTCTTCACAGCAGAATTATTTATATTCCTTTCTGTATATAACCAAAAATGGGATTGTTGGGTCAAAGGGTATTTCTGGTTCTAGATCATTGAGGAATTGCCACACTCTCTTCCACAATGGTTGAACTAATTTACACTCCCACCAACAGTGTAAAAGTGTTCCTGTTTCTCCACATCCTCTCCAGCATCTGGTGTTTCCTGACTTTTTAATGATCCCCATTCTCACTGGCATGAGATTGCATCCCATTGTGGTTTTTATTTGCATTTTCTCTAATGACCAGTGTTGATGAGTTTTTTTTATGTTTGTTGGCCACATAAATGTCTTCTTTTGAGAAATGTCTGTTCATATCCTTCACCCATTTTTGATGGATTTTTTTTCTTGTAAATTTGTTTAGGTTCTTTGTAGATTCTGGATATTAGCCTTTTGTCAGATAGATGATTGCAAAATTCTCTCCCATTCTGTAGGTTGCCTGTTCATTCTGATGATAGTTTCTTTTGCTGTGTAGAAGCTCTTTAGTTTAATTAGATCCCATTTGTCAATTTTGGCTTTTATTGTGATTCCTTTGGTTGTTTTCATCATGAAGTCTTTGCCCATGCCTATGTCCTGAATGATATTGCATGATAGGTACAGCTAGATGGGGGAGTGAGTTCTCATATTTTGTAGCACTATATGACGAATATGATTAACTATAATTTATTACATGTTTTCAAAAAGCTAGAAGAGATAATTTTGAATGTTGACAACACAAATAAATATTAATAGCAAATGTTTGAGGTGTGGGATGGAGAAAAAACTACAACAATAAAGAATCTGATCACTTCTGAATGCCTTAATTTTGAAAAAAGAAAAAACAACAACAAAAACAGCAAACTTTACATGACTTTTACCACCAGACTTTCAGTTCTCTATTGTCTACTTGAACAGAAATCTTCTTCAGCTGTGGATTTTGTTTTGTTTTGTTTTGTCTTTTACTTTACAATATTTTGGAGTAATTCCTCTGCTTTTCTACCATGAGTGAAGTCCAAGTTAGGTGAAACAATGGCAAGCACCTTACTTCAATTCTCGAAGTAGTCAGACAGGTTAAAACAAAGAATATTGTTTGCAAATAAGGTATCTTCTGCTCCCTCCAGATCCAGGGACTAGCATCCAAAACTTGGAATGCAGGCTGCTCCCATCAACACACTGCCAAGCAGAGGAAGAAGGTGGAGCTAGTGCAAATAAAAATGTCTCAAAACTTGTTTTTTACTATTTTAAAGGCTCTTTTCCTTGGTTCAGTGTTCTTTTGATTAATATAAACTCTTGGCTGTTTTCCAGAGTTGTGGCAAAGCTGATTCTGCCACTGTTTGCAAGATCTGTTGATGTCTCTTTGAACTGATGGGCCATAAGAGCTGCCTACTTAACCATGTTTGCTGATGTCACTCTGGTGGTTGATAGTTTTCGAATACCTATTTTCATCAGGTAATATTGGTTCCTTCAGTATGACTGAATTGACTTAATTGAACAAATAGTAAGTAAGTTGTTGTATATAGGTCTGTTGTACTGAGGTTTAACTTATATAAATAAAATATTTACAGTGACAAAATTATTTTATTTATACATTTTCTTTGAATAGTATTTCTAAGCCCCAAATACATTGCTCTTACCATCTCAAAAGAATTGACGTCTATGGATCATCATAACAGACACATGGGAGATGCTTTTAACCTTATGCATTAAAAGTTTAATATCCCCAGAAAGCTCATAATAGCACTGAAAAGAGGAGAGCATAAGAAGCTAACGTCTGACAATCCACTACCAGTAATATGGGTTGAATTTAAAACCATAATCCTGGGTGAGTCACTTTATTCTTTGAATCAGAAATAATAAAGGTGTCAACAACAACAAAAAAGGTTTTTTTAGAAAAGTATTTTGATTTAACTCTGTTCTATTTGTCACCAGTAGATACTGTCTACACTGCATCAAAATCAGAAAATGGATGACCCATCTCCTGCATGAGGTTATTTTCACCAGCAGCAGGAATCTTTGTCTCTTTTGTCTGACCAGAACCTTTCTTTATCCTCAGAGGAAACAACTTCTCATAACAACCTTAAACTGGTTCAGTCATAAGAACACGAACAATTTTGGCATATTTTTTGGAAATAGTTAGTTTTGGGTTGAATGTGGTGGCTCATGCCTATAATTCTAGCACTTTTAGATGCAGAAGTAGGAGAATCACTTGAGCCCTGGAGTTCAAGACCAGCCTGGACAACACAGTGAAACTTCATTTCTGCTAAAAAAGAAAAAAACAAAATAAAAAAGGAAAATAATTAGTTTTGCAACAGTGTCTTAGAAAGATCACAGGTACACATCTAAATAATCCAACTGGTCCCATGTAAGTCTTGCTAAACCTTTCACATCAGAGACCTGACAGAAATTAAGCTAACTGTTATGAGCATCAGTATTCTACTGCCAGCATATGCCAGATGATAGAATCTGACAGCAGCAAAATGGATTGTAGGTGCTAGATAATGACATTGCACATATTTTTTAAACATTGTTTTGGCAAATGCTAAGCATGATTAGTAAACAAGAATTCAATTGTATGACAAGTTAGGTTCAGAGAAAAAAAATATGTCATAAAGACACTGACAATATGAAACAAAAAGAAAAATTTCTTTTTGATTAAACCAGCAAGGAACTAGAAACACACAGGGAATATAATATTTCAAAAAAAGGTGTTTGTTACTGCTTCTAGTTTCTTAATCCGTAGATATTTTACGTATCGTAATTTTTGACAGAATCCTCAATGGCCTTGAATTTACTAAAGGCAATACAGATTGCTTGGTTCTCAGCAGCATTCACAACTAGTGTAGACCATGCTTTGATTCTCGAATTTTTTCTTTCTTTGGATGCCATTGATAGAACATATGGAGAAACATAATGCCATAATTTCTGTCTCTATTATTCCTTGATTTTTAGACAAAATTGATGTCTTCTTATATGCTTCTCTTTCTGCAGCAATGTGTTTTCATGTAAAAACTTTATATATTTTAAATGTTTTGGCATATAAATGACAATGAAACTGTATTAGACAAGTTTTTTATTGATAGACGTATGTGCTTATCTATAGAAAAAATAATTGAGGCTAAATTATGTACCTTTCATAGTTTCATGTAATGCTTTGTCAGGTTCATTAAACAGTTGAAAACTATATAACATCAACTGACTTTCCTTAACTTGTGCTGCCAACATTACAACTCCATGAAATCCTTGTAATACCATTTCTGTCATAATAATTATTGACATTATTTTTTCCATTTATGTAAATTTATGTCTCTTGAGTAGATGGCAGAACAAAAAGCAAAGTTGTTATACTGCAGAAGAAAATACCCACACTTCCTCAGTGCTAGATATGGTCTCCTGGGGAAACCAGTGTGACAAGTAATCTCTATCCCTACTTAGTAGACTGCTTGTTAAAATGATGTCAGTTTACTGCCCAGCACTAACATGACATAAAGTTTTAGACTGTTAAATACTTTCCATTTTTGTTAACATAAGTACTTTTTAGACACTCTCTTGAAGGATGAGTTTCATGCTTAGCTGCATTAATCACAGGCTAACCAGAGAATCCTTGGGCCTTGAGTGAACATTGGAGGTAGCCTGCCAGTAAACTCCATTTTCCTGTGGTGATGCTGATCATAGAATGAGGCTCCTCTGCCTGTGGAAAATGGAAGGAAGAATAGGGAGGATTGCATCTTTTCATTCAAGTGCTGTCTCAGCTGCAGTAGAACAGAATAGCACACAGATCTCTAAGGTTTATGACATGAGTCCTTTGCTCCTGGACAGCATCTCCGGGTCTTCCTAGGGCCTGGAAAACTCATCACATTGAAGGGAAGGACACAAAAGGGGAAATCTAAGAATTATTGCTCCAACAGAGGAGGGAGGGGAATAGATAGGGTTAGAAAGATTATTCAAAGGGATAACAGAGAACTTCCTAAACCTAAAAGAAAGAAGATATCAATATCCAAATACAAACAGATTATAGAATACCAAGCAAATTCAAACCAAAAAAGACTAAATCAAGACCTTAGTAACCAAATTTCCAAAGATCAAGGATAAAGAATGAATTCTAAAAGCAGCAAAAGAAAAGAAACATAGAGGGAGCTCCAATAAGTCTGGCAGTAGACTTTTCAGTGGAAATCTTACAGGCTAGGATAGAGTGGCATGATATATTTAAAGTCTGGAGGAAAAATGTCACCCTAGAATAGTATATGCGGTAAAAATATCTTTCAAACATAAAGGAAAAATAAAAACTTCCCCAGACAAGCAAAAGATGAAGGATTTCATCAACAACAGACCTGTCCTACTAGAAATGCTAAAGGGAGTACTTTAATCAGAAAGAAAAGGATGTTAACGAGCAATAAGAAGTCATCTGAAGACACAAAACACTAATAGAAATTATGCAGAAAAAGAGAATATTAGAATACTATAACTGTGATTTGTAATCTACTCTTTTTTTTTGGTAAGTAAAATAACGTTTTACTAAAATCAAAAATTTTTTCCCAAAAGACATCTTTGAGTAAATGAAAAGATAAGCTACTGCCTGGGAAGACAGTATTTTTTATATAAATAGCATATTTTACTCTGTTTGTATCTTTCCCTATCCTTCTACTTTCTTTTTTTGTTATTATATTTGAAGTTCTGGAGTACATGTCCAAACGTGCAATTTTGTTACATAGGTATACATGTGCCATGGTGGTTTGCCGCGCCCATCAGCCCGTCATCTACATTAGGTATTTCTCTTAATGCTATCCCTCCCCTAGTCCCCCATCTCCCAAACAAGAAAGGCAAAAATGGGTAAATGGGATTATATCAGGTTAGAAAACTTATGCACAGCCATGAAAACAATGATTAAAATGAAGAGATAACCCACAGAACAGGATAAAATATTTGAAAACTCCCCATCTGACAAGGGATTAATAACCAGAATATATAAGGAGCTCAAAAAGCTCTGTAGGAAAAAATTATAATGATCCAATTAAAAATGAGCAAAATATCTGAATAGTCATTTCCCAAAAGAAGATGTACAAATGGAAAGCAGGCATACAAAAAGTACTCAACATCACTGATCATCAGAGAAATGCAAAACAAAACTATAATGAGTTATGATCCCATTTCAGTTAAAATAACTTTTATCCAAAAGATAGTCAATAACAAATGCTGGCGAGAATTTGGGGAAAAGGGAACACTTGTACGCTGTTGGTGGAAATGTATATTAGCATAACCACTATGGAAAACAGTTTAGAGGTTCCTCAAAACACTAAAAATAGAGCTACCATATGATCCATCAATTCTACTGCTGGGTATACAGCTAAAAGAGGGGAAATTGGTATATCAAAGACATATCTGCGCTCTCATTTTTGTTGCAATACTGTGAATAATAGCCCAGATTTGGAAGCAACCTAAGTGCTCAGCCACAGATGAGTGGTTAAAGAAAATGTAGTATACGTACACAATGTAGTACTATTTAATAATTAAAAAAAACTATCATTTGCAACATTGATTGAGCTAGAGATCATTATGTTAAGTAAATAGGGTAGGCACAGAGAAACAAACATTGCAAGTCCTCTCTTATTTGTGTGTGCTAAAAATGAAAAGAAATGAACTCATCGAGATAGAAAGTAGAAAGATTGCTACCTGAGACTGGCAAGGGCAGTGGAGGAATGCGAGGGAGGGGAGGGTTAATGGATACAAATACATGGTTGAAAAGGATAACTAAGACTTAACTATTTGATGACACAGTAGGGTAACAATAGTTAATTTAATTCTACCTTTAAAACAAAAGAGGAGTATAATTGGATTGTTTGTAACACAAAGGATAAATGCTTGAGGGGATGGAGTCCCCATTTTTCATGATGTAATTATTATGTATCACATGTCTGTATCAAAATATATTAGGTACCCCAGAAATATGCACACCTACTATGTACCCACAAAAGCTAAATATTTAAAAAGTGACTTAGAATGAATTCAAATTAACAATCTAGCCTCGCACATAAAAGAACCAGAAGAAATAAAAATAAAAATCGCATGAGAAAATAAATAATTGAAATTAGAAAAAACTGAATGAAATCAAGATGCAAAAATCCAATAAAAGATTAATGAAACTGAGATTTGGTTTTTTTGAAAGAAAATATAAAATCTATGGATTCATACCTAGAATAACAAAGAAAGAGAAAGATCTAAATAATCACAATCAGAAACAGCAAACATGATATTACTATTAATCCTGAAGAAATACAGAAGATTCTCAGAAACTATTATGAACATTTTTAAACAAAGAAATTAGAAAATCTACAGAAAATGGATAAATTCCTGGAAGCACACAATTTCCCAAGATTGAATCTCAAGAGATATATTGAAATCCTGAATAGACTAATATAAACTTGTAAAATTAAATCAACATTAAATAACTACCAACCAAAAAGAGTCATGGAATATATACATTTACAGCCAAATTCAACCAGATATACAAAGAAGAACTGATTCCAATCTTATTAACACTGTTTCAAAAAATTAAGGAGGAGGATGTCCCCACTAACTCACTATGAAACCAGCGTTAGCCTCATACCAAAATCTGTCAGAGACACAATAAACAAAAACTAACTATAGACCAATATCCCAGATCAACATAGACACAAAAATCCTCAACAAAATATTAACAAACTAAATCCAGCAGCAAATCAAAAAGCAAATATACCATGATGAGGAAGGCTTTATTCCAGGGATATAAAGCTGGTTCAACATACACAAGGCAATAAATACGATTCTACACATAATCAGAATAAAAGACAAAAAGCATGTAATTATCTCAACAGACATAGAAAAATCTTTCTATAAAATCTATTATTCCTTCATGACAAAAACCCTCAACAGACTAGGCATCAAAGAAACATATCTCGAAATAATAAGAACCATGTGTGAAAAACCCACATCCAAAATCATACTGAATGGGCAAAGGTTGGAACCATTCCCCTTTAGAACTGGAAAAAGACAAGGATGCCCACTCTAGCCACCCCTATTTAACATAATACTACAAGTCCTAGCTAGATAAGTCAGGCAAGAGAAAGGGATAAAAGGCATCCAAATGAGAGAAGAAGAAGTCAAACTATCTCTTCTCACAGACTTTATATTTTTACCCAGAAAACCCAAAATCTTCTGCCAAAAAAGCTGCTAGAACTGAAAAAACAATTCTAGTGAGGTTTTGGGATACAAATAAATGAACAAAAAGCCAGTGCATTTTTACATACCAATAATGACAAGGCTGAGTCAAATCAAGAACACAACAGCCACAAAGAAAGCAAAATATGTAAGAATACAGCTAACCAAGGAGGTGAAATATCTCTACCAGCAAAACTGCAAAATACTGCTGAGAGAAGTCAGAGATGACACAAATGGAAAAACATTTTATCCTCATGAATTGAACAAATCAATATCATTATAATTAATTTCATACATCCAAAAGCAAGTTACAGATTCAATGCTATTCTTATCAAATTACCAATGTCATTTTTTCACAGAAATAGAAAACACTATTTAAAAAATTGTATGGAAGTAAAAGTGAACTCAAATAGCCAAAGCAATCATGAGCAAAAAGTGCATAACCAGAGGCATCACACTGCCCAATGTCAAACTATGTCATAAGACTACACTCTCCAAAACAGGATGGTATTTGTACAAAAACAGACACATAGACCAAAGGAACAGAATAGAAATCTCAGAAATAAAACCATACACCCACAAGCATCTGATCTTTAACAAAGCTGAGAAAAACAACCGACGGGCAAAGGACTCCCTATTCAATAAGTGGTGCTGGGATAACCGGCTAGCCATACACAGAGAAATCAGACTAGACCCTTATATTTTACTACATGCAAAATTTAACTCAGGATGGATTAAATATATAAATGCAATACCAAAATTATAAAAATCTTAGAAGAAAACCTAGAAAATACCCATCTTAACACTGAACTTGGAAAAAAAAAATTGGGTAAGTCCTCAAAAGCAATTGTAACAAAAATAAAAATTGACAATTGAGACTCAATTAAACTAAAGAGTTTCGGCACAGCAAAAGAAACAATCAGCAGGGAAAACAGAAAACCTACAGAAAGGGAAAATATATTTGCAAATCATGTACCCAACAAAGGCCTAGTATTCAGAATCTATAAGGAACTTAAATAAATCAACAGGCAAAAACAACCCCATTAGAAAAATGGGCAGAGAATATAAACAAACATTTCTCAAAGGAAGACATACAGGCACTCAACAAACATATGAAAAAATGTTCATCATTATCAGCAGTCATCAGAGAAATGCAAGTCAAAGCCAAAATGAAATACTATCTCATACCAGTCAGAATGACTATTATTAAAATGTCAAAACAAATGGATGCTGGTGATGGTTTGGAGAAAAGGGAATGCTTATATACATCACTGGCGGGATGCAATTTAGTTCAGCCACTTTACAGAGTAGTTTGAAGATTTCTCAAAAAAATTAAAATGGCTATATTCAACCGATTAGTTCCATTACTGGGTATATATCTAAAGGAAGATAAATCATTCTACCAAAAAGACACATACACTCATATGTTCATCACTGCACTATTCACAGTAGCAACAACATGGAATCAAGCCTGTTGCCCATGAATGGTTGACTGGAGAAAGAAATGTGCTACATACACACCATAGAATACTACACAGCCATAAAAAGGACAAAAACATATACTTTACATCATCATGGATGCAGTTGGATGCCATTATTCTATGTGAATTAAGGGAGGTGGATAAAACAAAATAGAGAAGGTTCTTACTTATAAGTGGGAGCTAAGCATTGAGCACACATGGTCATAAATATGGGAACAGCAGTCACTTCAGGCTTCTAGAGGCAAGAAGGAGAGAGGGGAGTGTGGTTTGAAAACTGCCTGCTGCGTACTATGCTCAGTACATGATCTGTACCCCTTCAGCATCACACAATATGCCCGTCTAACAAACCTGCACATATACCCCCTGCATCTAAAATAAAAGTTGAGATTCTTTTTAAAAAGTAAAATGACAAACTACAGATTGGGAGAAAATATTTGCAATTCTTATATCTCATAAGTGTCTAGTATTCATAATAAATGAAGAATGCTTTCAACTTATTCACATAAAGTCAAATAACTTAACTTTTAAATGGTAAAGGACTTGAATAGACATTTATCCAAAGAAACAATATAAACGACCTATGCCAAACCTATGAAAAGATCACATCATTAGTTTGAGAAATGCAAATGCAAATCACAGTGAGATACCATTTCACACTTACTAGGACAACTATACTAAAAAATAGAAGGTAAAAGTGTTAGCAATGATCTAAAGAAACTAAAATCCTCGCACATTTCTGATGAGAATGTAAAATTGTACAACTATTGTGGAAAACAGTTTGAGGGTCTCTAATAAAGTTAAAGATACAATGACCACATGATCCACTTGTTCTGTTTCTAGATATTTATCTAACATAATTGAAGAGTGCACAAACAAATTTATATTCATGCATGTTCAACAGCAAGGGGAACCAAATCCAATGTTCATAAATAAATACATGGATAAATAAATCATGACAAATCCATACAATCAAATACTTTTTCATAAAAAGGAATGAGATACTGATATATGCTTCAGCACTGATGAACCTCAAAAGAATGATTCTAAATGAGAAGAGCTGGGCACAAAAGGTCACTTATTGTATAACTCCATTTATGTGAAATGCCTAGAATAGGTAAATCCATATACATAAAACATATTGGATTTGCCAGTGGCTGGAAAGAGGACTGGATTTGGAAACTGCTTATTGGGTATTCAGTTTCTTTTGGGGGTGATAGAGATTCCAAAGCACTATGAATCTAGTAAGTGCCATTTAATTTTTCACTTTAAACTAATTAATACTATATTGTGTGAATTTTCCTTCAATATAAATATCAGTCATAAGTTTGATGAGATATCTATGAATGATTTCGCATCTTGTAAAATAATTTCAAAGCCTTTTGGTACATATTGCAAGACGTGTCTCTAAAGAGAAAATGTTGACTATTTTCTTTTTCTTCAAACATTAATTTTTCACAATTCTTAGTATTGGTTGTCCTTGTTATTTTTTTTTCTTGTTGTAAATGAACTAAATTGAAAAGTTTAAAGTTGTGAAATATAAAAGAAACACATTAAATATGGAAAGTTTGTGATCAAATTCTAAAAATTACCATACATAACTCTCAGTACTGTTTGCTAAAAGTCAATCTGAGATGAAATTCTAGTTTCATCTTTTTCTAAACGTATTACATCGGATAGGCAATTTTTGTTTCCAAACCCATTTTCTTTGGAAATGGTAAAATTTAGGAATTAGAATGTGATTAATGATGTAATTGTCATGAATTTTTTGAGAAATTAAATGTATGACTATATATAAATAAATAAGATTTAAAGTTGCAGAAAATTGTAATTGGCAAAAATGGATAAATGATCATGATAATAGTTGTCATTGTTATTTTCTATCATCTTCTTGAATTGTAGGTTTAACCTACCTCTTCTTCTCCCTAAATTGAAAGGTAATTTTGTTGTTGGCTAAATATATATCTCCTGTCACTACATCATACTTGTTATAAATTCATTCGATAATTCTATCTTGTTTAGTTTTGATTAAACCATTCCTGTTTAAAACTTTGAAGATTATAAAATGCAGTAACTCATATTTAAATGTACTCAAATATATGTTCAATAGTATAGTTATTGTTGTAAATTCACAGACAAAATAACTCAATGATTCGTTCTCCTAAAGTCAATTATTTCTTAATACAGAGTTATTTAGTCGAACAAATATTATTTGACTAGAAAGTCATTAGTTACATGTTTAGGATAAAAACCATTTGAATGAAATTCCTGTCATTTGTGATGAAATAGATGGAACTGGAGAACATTATGTTAAATAAAATAGGCCAGGAAGAGAAAGCTAAACATCATGTTCTCAGTCATACCTGGAAACTAAAAAAGTTCATATCATGGAAGTCTACAGTAGAACAGAGAATACTAAAGGCTGGGGAAGGGAGAACAAGAAGAGGTTTATTAAAGGATACAAAATTACCGCTAGATAGGAGGAATAAATTCTAGTGTCCTCTACCACTGTAAGATGACTGTAGTTAACAATAATGCATTATATAGTTTTGAATAGATAGAAGAAGGATATTGAATGTTCCAAAAACAAAGAAATGAAAAATGTTTGAGATGATGAATATGATAATTACCCCACCTGATCGCTATATATGTATCAAAACATCGTATGCACCACATAAGTATGTACAATTATTTAAAGAAATTAAATATCAAAATAAATTTATAAACATATAAGAAAACAAATACTATGTGTAAGAACAACATAAGTTAATAGTTACATTTCAAAAAGGAAAGCCCAGTGAAATGCATGTTAATTTCACCAATTGCTTTATCTAACAAGACATTTACTATGAATATAAGTATATTTTCTTACCATAATATTGTGGTTGACATTAAGGTATCTGTTCATAGAGGATATTCATTTCAGTAGATTTAACATTGTTCTGGCCGGGCGCGGTGGCTCAAGCCTGTAATCCCAGCACTTTGGGAGGCCGAGACGGGCGGATCACGAGGTCAGGAGATCGAGACCATCCTGGCGAACACTGTGAAACCCCGTCTCTACTAAAAAATACAAAAAAAAAACTAGCCGGGCGAGGTGGCGGGCGTCTGTAGTCCCAGCTACTCGGGAGGCTGAGGCAGGAGAATGGCGTGAACCCGGGAGGCGGAGCTTGCAGTGAGCTGAGATCTGGCCACTGCACTCCAGCCCCGGTGACAGAGCAAGACTCCGTCTCAAAAAAAAAAAATTGTTCTATCCTTTCTACATAGTAGAAAGTAGATAAAAGTCCTGTAGTATTCTTTCCTTATGAATTGTGGGTGAGGGAACACATTTTAGTTCATAGCAAAAAAATACATCCTTTGATGTAAACATCCTTTCATTGAATTTCAGTATCAGTATAATGGAATATATTTTTAAAAATTCCACGGTTCAAAGAGGAAAATATTTACATTTTTTCATATTTACACAATTTGGAATTATATTAACTCTTCATATAAAAATCTGTGCTTTAAAATATTACTGTGGATAAATACACATTACTTAAAATAATTTTCAAAACAGCAAAATACAGAATGAAACAAAGTGCTGATGGAGAAGATGTCTACCCATCAACAAACCATTAGCAATTCTAGCTTATGCTCTACAATAAAACATGCTGTGTAGAAGTGATTGCATTTGAAGTTATTGGTACATTTGAATGCAAACTACCCAACCATGAAAAATGAGGCTTCCATTTGCTATAAAAATAAATTAAGAGGCAATGCTTTGCTGGCAAAGCCATTTGAGCACCTCAGTTCATAACTATTCATGGTACTATTAACAGATGTCTTTGCTCGCACTGTGAGCTGCCTTATGATATTGTTATATTCAGCATTACTTTATATCTAAAGTGAATGTAGGAAACTTGTTTTAGGATATAATAAAACCTATCCCAATGTAGAGATCCTGTGGGAAATTATACAATAATGTTACCTACATAACTAATTTTCTTCTTATGAAATCATGATTCCCACTACAGTTTTAGAGCTATTGAAACTATTGTTTAGCATCACCATTTCCATGTTAATATCTCAGTAAATCACAAAATTGTAATATTTGGTGCAGAAAGTGAGCCATTTCTTTTGGGAACATGAGTTTTCACTTCTAAATAAAAAGTTGCATGAAGTGAATACTAAGTATGTTTCATGTTGCTTATCAACATTAAAATTACTTTTTTCTTAAAATAAGAACTTTCTCCAAATTAAGGCATGAAGCTGGGGACTAGTATATTTAAAATAACAGAGATTAAAAAAAAATTTCTGCTTTTGCCAATTCTCTATTGATTTAAAATTTCTAGAAAATATTTAAGAATATGCTCAAGTAATAACTTTTAAAATACTGTCATCAAAGTGCACACACACACACACACACACACACAGTGAAAAGCAGTGAATGCAGTGCAGAGATTAAATAGTTTGCATTAACAAAAACAAGCAACAACAATAATCTTTTTTAAAAAAATTTACTAGACATATGAGGTACAAAAATTGTATGCGTTTAAAAAATACATTCCTGGATCTCTGTTTCCTTATGCCTAGAATAAAGATAATAATTCACATTCCATGAGAGGATTAATTTAGATAAGCATTAGAAAAATATACAGTCGATGTGGCAAATGTAGCATCTGCTTGAAAGATTATATTTTATCCTCTTGAGTTAATTATTTCTCTTTGCATTTGTCTCTGAGGACATATAGCATTACCCATACTTATTGAAAACATAGCTATCGAAAGACCCATGAAATTTTCCTTTGTATTACTTTAGGCCTCAATTGGTATTGAAAACAGCAGTAGACAGTAATAATTCAGGATGAAGAGCTTTTCAGCCATAATCTCATAAAAAACGATGGCAAAAACAGAAAAACTAAAAGATAAGGTAAACTACACATTGGAAATAAAACAACTTCTTCACCCCTTCCCATTATTTTGCCAGAATATCAGAGCTCCTTGTGCAAACTCAGATGACTTTTACCAAGTAATCTTAAACAGTTTTGAGTCTTTCTCTTTTGTAGATATGCTATTTAATATTATTACTTAGTATGGAATTTGATAATCCTGAAAAGTTGAAGATAAATCTGATTAGAATAAACCCATACATACTCAATTTCCTTGTCTATACCATGAATAATATTATACTTCCTTCTGCTTACATAGAAGAATAAAAACTAGTCATTATTAGTAGGAAGCATATAACCCAGTTAGTGAGACAAAACAGACAAGAGACTGCATGGTGAAAGAATTTCTTAGAAATATGAAACAGTATGTATTACTTATATGCGAATGGTCATGAGCATTGAAAAAATTGCAAAATGAGACATAGCTCTTGATCAATACAATGAAAGTATGACTGAAAGAAAGTGCAAAAACGATAGCAAATTTAGTTGAAATACCTTTTGTCATATACTACTAAAGCTGAACAAGATTGAACATATGTATTTCAGCTATAATAATAGATATTTCTTTCCTATATAATATTTTGTTTTTTGAGACTGAGTCTTGCTCTGTCACCCAGGCTGGAGTGAAGTAGCAGGATCTTGGCTCACTGAAAGCTCTGCCTCCCATGTTCAAACGATTCTCCTGGCCCAGCCTCCCGAGCAGCTGGAACTCTAGGCATGGACCACGACGTCTGGCTAATTTTTGTAGTTTTAGTAGAGATGGGGTTTCACCATGTTGGCCAGGCTGATCACTAACTCCTGACCTCAAGTGATCTGCCCTCCTCAGTCTTACAAAGTGCTGGGATTACAGGCATGAGCCACTGTGCCCAGCCTCCCTTATATATTTTTAAAATTGTGGTAACATATATATAATAGAAAAAATTACCATTGTAACCATTTATAAGTCTACAATTTAGTGGCTTTAAGTAAATCACACTGTCCAATTATTACCACCATCCATCATCACCAGAACTTTTCTCATCTTACCGAACTGAAACTACTCATTAAACAATAAATCCTACCTTACGTTTCTATGCATTTATTTATTCTAGGCACCTCTTATAAGTAGAATAATATCATATTTGTTCTTTTGTGACTGGCTTATTTCACTTAGCATAATATATTCAGCGTCCACTCATATGGTAGCACGTGCCAGAGTTTCCTTGCTTCTAAAGGCTGGTTAATATTCCGCTGAAGTTATATACCACATTTTGTTTATTTATTAATCCATCAATGGACACTTGGGTTGCTTTCACCTTTTAGCTATTGTGAATAATGCTATTATAAATATGAGTGTACAGAAATTTCTGTTTGAGTACCTTATTTTCAATTGATTTTGTATAGATGAATAAAATTGCTGGATTGTGTGGATTCTCTTTTTAAGTTTTAGAGGAATTTCCATGCTCTATTTCATAGTGGCTACATCATCTATCATTTCCAACAACAGAGCACAAGGATTCCAATTTCTCTACAGCATAATCAACATATACATATTATATATATGTATATAAATAATAGCTACCTAATGCAGACAAGTCATATCTCATCTTTTCATATGCTTATTGGCTGTACGTATATCTTCTTTGGAAAGTATGTCTATTCAAGCACGTGTAAATATATACTATGTACTATATGTCAAGTGTGCTTCCATAAATATTTACTTAAAAATACATCAAAAGTTTGAAAAGTGTTTAAATCCAAATGATTTTATTAGTAAAATCTCTAAACTTTCAGAAAATAGTGTATTCTCAAGCTATATAATCTAAAGATACATCTATCTCAATTATTTTATTGTAACTAGGAAAGATAAAAACTCTAACAAAGTAGAGTACCAAGAAATCTCAACTAATTAAAATGCATATTAAAATAAAACATAATGCCAAGAATTCAAATTCGGTATCATAGAAAAACGCTAATTAAATTATTTAATATTCATATTTTTGAGTGTTGAAATATATTTTGAGTGTTCCGGATACTAAAGTAAAAAGTCCTTCAAACTAGGCAGTCTTTTTTCATATGAACCTTCATTGAGTTTAGATTCTGGTCACAGAGATTATGTAATCAAAAGTATAGAGTAGGAATAAATGTTGACTTTTCTCAAATGACATTCAATGTGTTTGTTTCAGAATAGAATAAATAATTAATTGTACTTATCAGTACATATCTCAGTATCAAAAATTGTGTCACTATATAAGTCAATATCATAAAGCACATCATGCTGGGCATCGCGATTCATGCCTATAATGCCAGTGATTTGGGAGGCCAAGGCAGAAGCATCATTTGAGGTCAGGATCTCAAGACCAACCTGAGCAACATAGTGAGACACTATCTCCACAAAAAGTAAATTAAGTGCTGGAAACTGTTGCCATTCTGTAAGTGACACCCTCTTTCAAAGAAAACACAGGGAGAGATCTGGAGACCTTTATTAGTACAACATTTTTTCTGTCATTATGACTTTTCTTTCATTAGAAATTTTCCCAGCTTTATTGAGGTATAAATTAACAAACACAAATTGTATATATTTAAGGTGTATGACATGTTGTACATATACATTGTGAAATCAAGCTTAACATACCCATTGCTTCATATATTTACTTATTTATGGTGAAAACATTTAAGATTTTGTCTCTTAGCAAATTTCAAAGATACAATACAGTATTATTAGCTATAGTCACCATGCTGTACATTAGATCTCCATAATTCATTTATACTGCAAAATTGAAAATTTGTACCCTTCTATCAAAATTTCCCCATTTTTCCTATCCAAAGTCCCTGGCAACTGCCTTATGAGATCATCGTTTTTAGATTCCACATATAAAAAGAGAGATAAAGCAGTATTTGTTTTTCTGTGCCTAGCTTATTTCACCTTGTGTAGGGTTCTACAGGTTTTTTGATGTTGCAACAAATGACAGATTCTAACTGGTGTGAGATGATATCTTATTGTGGTTTTGATTTGCATTTCTCTGATGGCCAGTGTTGACGAGCATTGTTCCCTGCATAAATGTCTTCTTTTGAGAAATGTCTGTTCATATCTTTCACCCACTTTCTGATGGGGTTGTTTTTTTCTTGTAGATTTGTTTGAGTTCTTTGTAGGTTCTGGATATTAGCCCTTTGTCAGATGAGTAGATTGCAAAACTTTTCTCCCATTCTATAGGTTGCCTGTTCACTCTGATGATAGTTTCTTTTGTGGTGCAGAAGGTCTTTAGTTTAATTAGACCACATTTGTCAATTTTGGCTTTTGTTGCCACTGCTTCTGGTGTTTTAGACATTAAGTCCTTGCCCATGCCCATGACCTGAATTGTATTGCCTAGGTTTTCTTCTAGGGTTTCTATGGTTTTAGGTCTAATATTTAAGTCTTTAATCCATCTTGAATTAATTTTTGTATAAGGTGTAAGAAAGGGATCCAGTTTCAGCTTTCTACAGATGTCGAGCCAGTTTTCCCAGCATTACTTATTAAATAGGGAATCCTTTCCCCGTTTCTTGTTTTTGTCAGGTTTGTCAAATATCAGGTGGTTGTTGATGTGTGGCATTATTTCTGAGGGCTCTGTTCTGTTCAATTGGTCTATATCTCTGTTTTGGTACCAGTACCATGCTGTTTTGGTTACTGTAGCCTTGTAGTATAGTTTGAAGTCAGGTAGCATGATGCCTTCAGCTTTGTTCTTTTGGCTTAGGGTTGTCTTGAGAATGTGGGCTCTTTTTTGGTTCCACATGAACTTTAAAGTAGTTTTTTCCAATTCTGTGAAGAAATTCATTGGTAGAGAACTAATGATATGGTTTGGCTCTGTGCCTCCGCCCAGATTTTATGTGGGATTTTAATCCCCACATGTCGGGGGGGACCTGGTGGGAGGTGATTAGGTCATGAGAGCAGATTTCCCCTATGCTGTTCTCCTGATAGAGAGCATTCTCAGGATAACTGATGGGTTAAAAGTGTTGCACCTCCCCCCTCTCTCTCCTCCTGCCATGTAAGAGGTGCCTGCTTCCCTTTCGCCTTCTGTTATGATTGTAAGTTTTCTGAGGCCTTTCCAGACATGTGGAACTGTGAATCAATTAAACCTCTTTTCTTTATAAATTACTTAGTCTCACATAGCTCTTTATAGCACCGTGAAAATAGGCTAATGAAACTATAAAGAATAAAATAAAAATTCATAAAATCTTACCATACAGAGATCTCTTATCATTTTTATAAACCTAAATTAATACTAGAAAATACATATGTATGCATTTATGTATATCAGTAAAAAGCTACATGTACTTCTATAGAAAATAATAATTTATTTTAATAATTTTATTACACTATTATCAGACTAATATATTTTTATTCTCCAAAATTCAAGCAATACATAAATATACTTTCAGACCTTTGTACACACACTTATACAAACCCTTTTTAACATAAAATGGCAATACTACATTTATTTTTTTCTATACCATAAGATTTTAAAACACATTTTGTCCCATAATTCCTTTTGTATCTGTATCTATTTTATTTTTAAAAAGTTGCATAATTTTCCATAATATTAATATATTAAATTTATTTAAATATGCAACATTTTGTGGTTTTCAGCTCTTCAGATAATGTTACAGTAAAAACTAAATACATGCAAGGTCATTTTCCTTTTTGTTGGTAAATTGTATTTATAATGTGTATACATCTCCCTTATGTAACATGAGCTTTGGGAGAGTTCTGCTATATTTTCATGGCTTCAGAATTTCGCCGTCATATGTCAAAGTGTTTTCTTGCCTTGCTTATTTGTTTTTCATCTATCTCAGCATTCCCTGAGACCCCACAATGGAAAAACTTTTTTGATTTGGGGAACTAATCTTTTAGTATTTCTTTTTGTATGTCTTTTCTCAATTTTTTTTCAAAAATCTTTAGTAAAGCACAGCAGGTTGGGACCCTTTCCTCCAGACCCATAGCCTTGTGGGTAAAATTCTTGTTTTCTCGTTGCAGCCTGGTTTACAGGAATGTGACAGTTTATGACAAATAGAGAATGTTAACATTTTTAAGACATGGTTATCTGAATTGTGTATTTTACATCCATGACTTAAGGATCACATATGAACTGTGAAGACTGAATTGACCATCAAGTGTCAGAACAGTATAATCAGTACTGTTCTGATTATACAGGGTTAGATACTTAAAACAACCCACAAGGGTCCACAGGGTGAATATTCTTATATCAGGCTTTACTAAAGGTGAAGGTAGAACAGGACAAATCATACAGATGTTTTTAGTGAGGTCTGAAAATTTCCAGGCGCAGACCCTTAGATTCTCTCTCAGTTGCACAGGATATGCTTTTTACTTAAATTCTTTATTTTTGTCTTCACAGGACTAGAAATATCATCTACACTCTACAAGTTTACTTCTTGTGTTTTTCTGCTGTGAAGATCCTTGAACTTCCTTTGCTTACCGCCCCTTTTTTTTTCCTTGACATGCTATTTGGCTATCTTTTAGATTTGTTTCTAGTTTTCTGAAGCAATATTTGTCCAATATATTTATCATATTTCTTTTGAAATAACATCCCTCTTAAGTGACCTATGTGTGACAATAAGACCTTTTCCTCAGTATGTTTTTCATTATTAAAGAAAAAAATCAGTTTACTTTAGAACCCCTCACCTGCACCAATTTCACTAAAGACTCCTTAAGGGCATTTTGAAGAACGTCGGTTTATCCAACAACAGGTTGTTGCCTGTGGATGCTTATTGCTTGAATACTATTTGAGTATATATTTAAGATGCCAAAATTTTGAGTTCTCTTGAATGATCTCATATAAGTAGTAGTTATTCCCAAATATATTTTAGTATGAGTATGCCAAGGAGCTTCTTATAGCCATTGCTAGTAAACACTGGGACTATCATTGGGCAAACTGACCTTGGCTGCAGGTGTCATATATTACGTACTTTATCCACAAAGACATGGTCTTTCAGCATTAGGACACATGAAACGCTGACGAGTCAGATACAAAACAGATATTTTGTGTCTTATGATCTGGTCACTGTCTTTATTAGTGTATTTAAACAAACTAGTTGGGAAATGTCAGAGTTCCTGAGAAGGTCTGTAGGTCAGTTCTCTGTAGGCCAGAGGAAATGATGGGAGACACTATTCCATCTTGTGAAGGAGAGTATGAAGAAAATTTTATATATAAATGATAGTTATCTCATGTTAAGTAGAAATATAATGTTGCTTTGAATGGCACTTAAGTAAGTGCTAAAGGAAGAAAATGGATGCTGAGATGCAAAATTGTGAATTATGCTGGTCATTTAGTTTCAAATTCATTTTCCATACTTCCTTATGAAACCCATTTCCCTGATGCCTTGGCAAACGGCTTCTTGCAAGATTCAACCAGTGAGAGCTTTAGCTCAGGTGACACAACTCCTTCTCTTTTCCTTCCAGTTTTATAGGTGTTAATAATATCTCAGTGTTGCAAATATATAGGCTGTGTCACTAGTTTCTGTTTGATTTTTCATATCATTTAGGATCTTCATAAATAAAGCTTATATTAAACTTCACTGATTGTACCACCTAGCAAGGGCTTTATTCTACTGACAAGATCCTCACTGATAAATGACCTTTTAGTTAACCCATTAATTGGATAATTTTTTTCATTTTTTTTTAAACAACTGGAAACCATATGCTTTGCAAAAGCACTTGGTTCTCAATAATTGAAGTTGTTTTTTCAATTTCTGTGATTATGCCAAACAACTTTAGAAAATTGATCAAAGAACTATTACTCATTTAAAATGACCTATCACTTTCACTTAGAGAAAACTTATTGAAGCTGATTCACTCAAAAAGGGTAGAATTTAAATCTTGTTAACCTGAATTCATTTTTGTCAATGAAGTATTATTGGATTATTAATTTTATCACATTATTTATATTTATTTTTATGAAAATTATAGCCCATTAGCTTTCTCTTAAATAATGTACAAAAGATTTGGCTCTTCAATCTAATTTGCAAAGCCAATCTTCATTGTAAAATCAATCAGCCTTATCAGATTTATGTTCTATCATGTAAAGCCCAACTTCAAATTTTAAATTAGATAAATTTTAAATTAAGTGAAATTATATACCCATAAGAACCATAATACTTAATAAGGCAACAGCTTGGTTTGAATTTATTCCTTCTTATCATACAGTGTTGAAACAACTGTCAATTGTTAATTTTATATCCTGCAATTAGTAACATTTATTTTTCAATGGCTCTGTTCAGATAAATATTCAATTTTATAGAGTAATACTTGTTTATGCATATAGCAAAATTCCTGATTTACACAGGGAGAAGAATAACTGAGTCTATTCTTGTGCCACATCTCTGTAGTATCTCTTTCTGTAGAGCTTCTCATATGCCAATCTCAAATAAAACATTATCACTTTAAATAAATCTGTCCACATTTTTAAAAACTTTCTTCTACTTGTTTTCTTGGCCAGTCTTTAATGCTATAATTTATCCTATACAGTCATTTTAGTGGGTGCAATTATAGGCATAAATTAACCAGGATTTATTGGAAACAACTATAAATTCACCAATCTAGAAAGCATATCTTTTATCTTCTGCAATTGGTGCCACAAATTTCTGATAAATATATTCTGCAAGGTCATAAACTTTGTGACCTACAGCAGTGTCATGACATCAATATATCAAATTATCCTTTTGTTTGTATCACAATTACCAATTTCTAATCAGCAAATCTCTTTCATAACAACAAACTAGAAATATGCATTGAGTATACTTGAATTACTTTCCCCCAGAAAAATTCTCGAATAATGTACATATACTACTTCTAAGGGAATAATAATAAGCTCCTGCTAACGTTATGCATTGGTTTAAGCATAATTTTGTTCCTATCAAAGTAATAAATAACAGTCATTTACAAGTTGTTCTTAGTGCTATTAGTCTATGATTTTTGACCACATGTAAAATAGATCAGAGTGCATAAATTACACGTAGGAACAAAAAAGTCTCACATTCATCTTTTTTCATCTTTTTTTTTTTTTTTTTGAGACAGAGTCTCACTCTGTCCCCCAGGCTAGAGTGCAGTTGTGAGATCTAGTCTCAATGCAAGCTCCGCCTCCTGGTTTCACGCCATTCTCCTGCCTCAGCCTCCCGAGTACCTGAGACTGCAGGCACCCGCCACCACACGAGGCTAATTTTTTGTATTTTTAGTAGAGATGGGGTTTCACCGTGCTAGCCAGAATGATCTCTATCTCCTGACCTCGTGATCCGCCCACTTCAGCCTCCCAAAGTACATTCATTTTTTTAAAAAGTCAATTTTGTGTGAAATAACAAGATGAGTAAGCCTATTAAAGTTGATATTTATACTAGAAATATCATCAGATCCTTAAATAGACAACTGTGATCCTAGAATCACAACATGTGTTTGATATAGTTTGGTTGTGTCCCTACCCAAATCTCATCTTGAATTGTAGTTCCCATAATGCCCACATGTCATGGGAGGGACCTGGTTGGAGATAACTGAATCATGGGAGTGGCTTCTGCCTTGCTATGCTCATCATAGTTAATTAGCTCTCAGGACATCTGATGGTTTTGTAAACGGCTTCCCCCTTTGCTGTGCTCTCATTTTTCTCCTTCCTGCTGCCATGTGAAGAAGGAAGTGTGTGCTTACACTTTTGTCATGATTGTAAGTTTCCTGAGGCCTCCCAAGGCATGCTGAATTGTAAGTCAATTAAACCTCCTTCCTTTATAATTACCCAGTCTGGGTACATCTTTATTAGCAACATGAGAACAGACTAATATACTGCTTAATTAGTTCTTTTTCATATATCCCTTTAATGATCAAAGAATTTACCATAGTAATAATAAAATTGGTATATGCAGATATTATATTATTCTTAATTTATTTTTAAGCATTTTTGATATTCTATGAAACATACTAATCTTAAGAAAATTTGATTTTCTTCTAGTTCTTCATTTTGAGTAATGTTTGAAAACATTTTAAAGGATATAATTACTTGGGCTACAGTTTGGTTGCTCTGGTACAGCCTTTAGAATAACCATGGCTTAAGTTCAATAGTTTATCCTTCTATCACATAGCAGTTCCAGAGTAAGCCAACTAGTACACTCATCTGTCTTCCTTAGTCTGCTCATCTTATAAGCCGAAAGATGTCACCATCTAGAATTATTACTGTGATGAGTGAAAAATAATAGACTTAATGGGGACAACTATCAGCTTCTTCCACAGTCCCAAATATTCAGGTGCTACTAGTCAAAATGCCACTAATCCCACAGTGAATATGTTTTCTGTCATAGCAGCCCTCTCTACAGGTCAACTACTCCCTCTTAATAGGTCAGCTAATGGAAATCTAGGACTAGCTGAATGTTATGAAGTGATTTCTGTCAACTATGCCAAGACTCCACCCCTAGCTGAATTCAATTGTAAAAAAAAAATCTATCAAATGTTAGAGAAATTCCAAATTTAGAGAAGTGAGTAAAACTTGTTTATACAAACGTTTTCAATGGTTTTCCCACTGCAAACAAGTGTTGTTAGTTTCCAGCCTGAAGTGTATATGATTTCACAGCCATTTAAGGCTCTATTCTAAATAGGAAATAGTTGGGGCTGCTATGGAAGGGACTCCAGTGGATGATTAAAATAAGAAATACTTTATTTATTTCTCACGTTACAAAGCTATGGATGAGCTTTCCAGGGTGTATACAGAAACTCCACTATGTTGGAGACTCAGACCATTTCTATTCTGCTTCTGTTACATAACTTGTTGCCTTTGTTCTCACTATTCAAGAGACTTATGACCACCACATGATCTGCAATACAGCCCAGAGAGAAGGAAGTGAAAAATAGCAACTTTCCTCTTATTTTAAAGTCATGATGCAAAAGTTGCACATATTCCCTTCACTAATATTACATTGTCCTGAATATAGTTATTTGGTTGCAAGGCATAAACTAGAACTAGTCTCAGGGGAAACCAAGAAATGATGTTAATCACTGGTCAGTTTTCGACCCATCAAAAAATTGTTTTACTGTGGAAGACTGAACAAACTAATTTGGGGGAGGGGATAAAAGGCAACTAGAAGTTGTATAACAAAATATTTTTTCAAAATTCCAAAGTTGATAATATTTTAAAAATTATTACTATGTATAGGTACGCTATAATTTTGTGTAAATTCATGCTTTTAGATCTTAGTAAACTATACAAACAAGGATACAAACATGTATATAAACAAAACTAATCAGTTAAATTTTAATTTTATCAATATAAAGTAATAGATGATGTTGTTTATCTTTATATTGGTATTAACAAAAAATTATATAACCTCAGGTTCAATTTTATATTTAATCTGTTTCTATATGTAAGAATAGTACAGAAAATGTCTATGTATGTAAAAATGCTTTATTAAATATTAATGAAGTCTATGTTTATTTGTTAGGTGAAATAAGAAAACACTCCTAACCAAAATACATTTTAAAGTTATCAATTCTCACACTCTATTTTGATGATAAATGTGTCATCAATTTGGAAATCATTATTCTTAAGAATTTTTTCAAGTTTTCTGTTCTACTCTAGAAATAATTAGCATTTCATTCTAACTGAAATATGTATTGTCTAATTCAATTATTGCTGGAAGTCTAAATCAAATTATTCACTTTACTGATCATATTTCAATTACTTATAATGAGCTATTACAAAATGGCACAATAAAAGTGTAAAATCTTTTGTTTCAAAATTAAGAGAGTGCTGAATGATATAATCTGGATTATTTTAAGTTTAGCATGTAACATTCATGTTATGTGAAGGCTCAGTTCTTCCACTGCTTTTTAGCACTTTAAATAGAAAAAATATCATCATATTAAATTAGATTTGGATTTATGTTTAACCAGAGCAAACATAAAGACAAATACAGACTGTGTGGTGATATTTTGTGGTAATATCAGTTGTAATTGCATCAGTTTTTAATTTAAATTAGATAACAGGAACAATTTCAGGAGAGCTTGAGCACCCAAGAGAATAATCTCAGTTTAAGGATCTCTGACATGGTACTAACAGAAGAGACTCTGAGGCAGCCGAACTTGATGCTCATTCTTAAGTCTGATACAATCTGCTGGGATGGAAACCCAAGTAATTTAATGCAATTGAGAGACCCAGAATTGCCTAGATTACTTATGTTTCTTTTTTAAATAAATAAATAAATTGTATGTTTTTGAAGTTTACAATGTGATATTACGGGATACATATAGACAGTAAAATGGTTTAGAGGAATATAGACTAGTATAAGATATCATTGATGCTCCAATTGGAATATGGATGTGAATGTATTTACATTAAAAGCAGTGATGAGTGTATAATCATGATAATGGCCCAGGAAAGAACAGAATTAGTAACAGTGAGCCATTGGACATATAATTATCTCCCATGTAGTTATCCTAATATATGCCATATTTACTTAGAACTATTACAACTTTTTTTTTCTTTCTCAGATTATTACATAATAACAAAGACCATGCAAAGAGCACACAAGTATTCTTAACAAAGTTATGGGTCAAGTTCACCGATATGGGGTACTATTATTTGGTTTGTGCTTAAAAATACTGAGTTAAACATTTCATTTTGTATGTAGAAGAAAAATATATCTTTCATACTCTCAAATACACCACAAGTTAAAAATTATAATAAAAAAGTGATTAAAAATGATACAATAAAATGTTGTTTTTTAAAAAAGGAAATCATTTTTATGTTAGTTCTGCTAAGCTAACCCTATAACAAACACCTTCACAGTGGCTTAAAACAATAAAATTTTACTTCTCATTCATATCATGGCTAGAAGCCTGTACTAGAGCTTCTGGTGGCTGTTTACTAATTTCTTGGCTACTTCAAAGTAATTACATTAACAGCTGGTGCATGCTTCAGGCTTGGTATGCTGAACATTCAGTACCAAACCTGCTTCTTCAGTTTCTCCAATTATGTTATATGCCTCAAGCCTCCTGTATTAAATCTCCTCTTAATTAAAATACTTGGAATGACTGCCAGTTTTCTAAGCTAAGAAATGTGGCTGACCTTTGAGAATTAAAGAAATTTTATCACCCCAGAAAAAAGCGTAGAGAATATCTTTAATTCTACAGGATTGTCTGAGCTCCTTGGACTAGCAATCTATTCAACATAGTATTCATATATCTGAAGAGATGATCAGATAAGGAAACGGTCATAATGGACTATAGAAACTATCAGCATTCAGAAACAAAAATTATGGAGTGTACATTGCAATCATTGTTTAAACACCACAGATACAACAGGCGAATTTGTGTTCTCAATGAAGATGTGCAAATAGCATCAGACAATCTCTCACTCATTGCTTAGGACTTTCTGTATATTTTTGCTCTGTCTCATGTTTATTACACAAGCAATTGCCAATTCTGCTGGTCAAATGTCTTGGTACTGGGAGAGGCATGACTTGGATAAGGAACTCAAGCATCCCTGTCATTGGAAGAAATGATAAATGCTTTATAAATTGAGAATTTAATTTTGGTTAATATATAAATCTCTATGTTATGGTGATATAATTACAAAATTCCAACCATTCAGGACCATGTTTTAGCTTCTTTGGAAGTCACATAACTGGCCTTTGCATGGCAAGCCTTTACAATAAAACAGTGCTTTCCAAACACTAAATGTGCATATCTAAATATTGTAAAATGAGAAAATATATTACAATTTCTCATTTAATAAATTCTTTGTTGGAGTGTTATTATTCTTTCAAGAAATATACATTAGATGATAGGGGGTTAGGACCAAAAGCTTTATATGAAAGTCAAAAGAAAGATCAATCATGTTTCTATTTTATTCTCTTTGCGTTTGCATTTGTTTTCCATCAGTGTGTAAGAAATTACAACAAACTTATCAACTAAATTAGTATAAATTTGATTTTCTCATAGTTTCTGTGGGCCTGGAATCTGGGTAGGGGTTGGCTGGATTCTCTGCTGAGTTTCATGAGACTGAAATCAATGTGTCAGCAATGCTGTAGTTCTTATCTGGGGTCCAGGGTCCTCTTGCAAACTCACTGTTTGTGGTTAGACTGCAGTTCCCGGACTGTTTCCTTGACAGCTATTGGCCTGGAAATCCTATAGCTACTAGAAACCACCTTTATGTCAGCAGTTCACAATTTGACCATGTGCTTTTTTCCAGGCCAGCAGGAGCACATCTCTCTTATCTATTTCTCTAAAACCAGCTAAAGAAAATTCTTCTGCTTTGACTATCAGTTCCACCAAAAACAATATCTTTTTTGCTGCATAACACAACATAATACCAGCAGTAATAGCTTATTATATTCACAGGGTCTGTCTATGATTAAGGGGAGTACAGGGAACAGAAATCTTGGAAGTTGTCTTAAAATCCTGCTTATCACAGCATTAGTCGTTAATTATTAGTAATAATAATACAAATTTATTAGTTTCTGTGGTTTCAAATACATGTTTTATTTTCTTTTCTGAAGTTTATATAGATTTTTAAGGTAAATAATAAAATAAGACATAATGTTTATTTAATAATAATGTGTCCATCTGTATCTCTGGAAGTAAACTAGAAAAATTGCCACTGTGATCAAATTTTGAGTTTTCATGAGTTTAGCATTTGTGAAGCAGCTCAAACGTAGATTAATGCAATTACAATTTTTTATTACTTCAGTTTTATTTTGTGGACCTTTGTCTGTCCAAATGTTTTAGAAAATTGAAAGTTCTTTAGTTTTCGTTGAGGGCAAGTCTTTAAGTTAGGAATACTTAATAGTCCTTTTCATTTTTCTTTATAGAAAGAAAATAAATTGTCATAAATGAAAACTTTAAAGTCATTCCTATTAATATCCAGAATTGTGCTTAAAAGTTCTGTGTAAATATTATCTTAAGGTATATTTCTACTTTGTCTATAACTCTTTGTACAGTAAGTGTAATAAATGCTTTTTGTTATTGTTATTGTTCTTCTCATTCAGTTATGTTATTTTTCCTCTGCTGACTCTTGGAAGTTGTTTAGAATTAAAAATATTATTTTAAAGGCCCACAAAGACATCCTGAAGGTAGACTACAGACAAAAGGGAGTTCATTAAACTTGCTGAGCAGTGCAGGAACATCTTCTTGACAGTGATTCAGTAGTGTCTCAAAGTGTAAGTTAGGGAAGTGAACTTATGGCAATTTAGGCAATGGACTCCAATGATATCAAGACCGTCCCAGATGGAGAACTGTTCAGAATGGGTAAACTAAATAAGTTGCTATAGTAGTCTTTTACTTCTTGAAATACGTGGGTCTGTAAGAATTGCCATTCACAATTTGAACTTAAACACTTTCTCACAATTGAAAGTTTGTGGTTGTTCTTTGTGAAATAAGTAGTTATGATATAAAACAGAAAATTATGATATGCTTCAATTTCACTCCATAGAATATTGGTTATCACAGAATTTGAAAAGAGGGTGACATAGTAAGAAGTAGAACTAACCTGTCTTGATATTTCAAAGAATATACACAAACATCAACAACTTAATAAAGAGATATCTATGTTTGCCATTTTTATGTAAATTTTTTCTTTAGAACATTTGATCTAAAATAAAAATAGTACTTTAAGCAAAAATAATAGAAAGCAAATGAAGAAACAAAGAAACAACCTTTCTAAAACAAAAGTGTTCTAATTTTGTATCATTACTTGAGTTACTTCTTAGTAAGCATTGTAACTACTGTGAAATAACACCACTATTAAACAATCAGTCATGAAATCAGAGCTATCACATCTAGATGAAAGCCTTAAATTCACACGTTTATATTCAATTAGGTTTGGTTGTTAATATCTATTTTATGTAAAAGTCTGGGAACTTTGGTAAAGCACCTGAACGTATTGTTCATAGTTACTGATTATGAAAATGTTCTACGTTAACACATATCAATCCAGAAAAATATGAAGTATGAGAGAATAATGTAACCAATGCAACAAGATTTTTAGTTTTTGGAAAAATATCTAATATTTTTTAAAATAAAATGTTTCACAAATGCTTTCACATTGTATTTGTGATTTGTTGTTTTTTGTTTAAAATTAAAAAGAGATACACATACTAGTTGAGGTGTGTTGCTAAAATTCTGTATGCTATATGACTATATGAATATAGAGTAGCAGTGAAATTTAACAAGTTGTTTCATTGAATTGGGATTAACTAGGATTTGTCTATGATTGATTATTGTGATTCCTGATACAAATAATACTAAAGTTCATTTTGACAGGAATCAACAATTATGTTTCAGGAGACAACATTTTCTCATTAATACTTTATTGAATCTTGATTACTTGATTAGAGTATTTCTGGAATAATAAACCTCTGCATGTCCTTTAAAAATTGATCTTTTAACCTTATTGAGACTTTTATCGTTATTTGCTATTTGTACTGCAAGTAGAAGAGCTCTTTAAACTTTCTTAAAAAGGACACCATGAAGATATTCAAAATTACTGAGAAATTCCTAATTCATTTTCAGTAATTTTTTAAAAAACTTTAACTGACTTCTTAGAGCTAGATTCATCCTGTAACTGGTGTTGCTTAGCACCTTGGACAGTACAGCAGATTTTAAAGCTGGAAAAACAGATTTGTTTTCACCGTTTTTTTGCTGGCTGAAAGTTATGATGTAGAAATGATATCCCTAGCCTAATCTGAAGCTGCTTTAATCGGTATGATACTTGTTCCATAATGAATCTGCACATCCTAAAGCACTTAATTTAGGGTTTTCTTTAGACAAAATGATACCAGTAAATCAATATTCAAATTAGCTTCTAATCTGATTATGACTAGGGGAATCCTAAGAGATATCAAATAAGAGATCAACAAGGTGATCTTTTCTTCTTTTAAATAAGTAGTAGTTTTCTCACAAAGGAGGAAATATTCTCCTTGGTTAAAAGTCACTGGTGACAGTTTCAGGGTTAGATTGTTGCCTGCCTAAAGCTCTCAAAGGCATACACACACATTATTAGTTTATGAATAATAAACAATAATTTCTAAGATATGGTTTAAGAATGATATAGCAGTAATAATACCAAAATGATTAGCAAATGTTTAAAGTAACATTTTAGCAATGTTTTCTTATGACTTTAAGAGTAAAGTGAGAAATCAGATACTTAGTTCCACTTCCTACTTCGGAACATTCATTTTTTAAAACCATCTTATTTCTTTATTTTAGTCTCTTAGCACAGGACAACTCTTTTCAGAAATATATATTCTGCTTACAATATCTATTTATGTGTTTTCAGGCACTATAGGTATCTCTCCTGGTGCTTAAAGAGTAGACTGTGAGCATCAAATTGTTATATCTGAAAACAACTGCTCTAGTCATTTTATGCTTTTGTTATAATGCTATTTCAAATGATCAGGAAAAGTTGGAGATTTGCCATGGAATATTTATCATTTCAATTTTTTTTGCACATGCATATCTTTTATAACTGGGTCAAGGATATTAACCAATGTAAGAAAAGAGCTGTCTGTGGTTATATCTGCATTAGGGTCTACTCCTGAGTTCTGTATAAAAGTGTTTAAGAGCATGTGTCTGAAGTACAATATAATGATATATGTCTTTTCACAGGAATGACTTTGAGGATAGTCACCAAAAATATTTTCCAACACCAAGATTTTCAGCTTTTGTAAAAGCTCCTGGTTTCTTGTGAAATTTGGGCACACTTAAGTTATCCTCACACTTTTCCACTCTACCATTTCTTTTTTCCTCTGTCTGAAATCCTACAAATTCATAAACAAATAATGTAGATACAGGATCCTTATATTTGTTATAAATACTTCTGTAAATTTCTGTTTTGTCTAAGCTTTGGAAAAAAAAATGTTTATCACATCAGACCAAGATCAAGCTTAAAATCCTCCTTACAGAGCTTACTGCATTCTGAAAGAGGTTTAGCTTTGACAGGCAATTGATTTTGGGAAGATAAGGGATGAGCAGAAGGGAGTAGAAGTGGGTCACAAAAAGAAATAATAGTAGAAGGCAAGAGATTTGTAGAGGAAAGCATGAGAAGCATTGCACGATAAAAACAACTAGTTTCAGATTATGATTAGTGAGAATTTAAAAGAGACAATTTTAAATCGTTCACAGGTTTCGTTTCTATTAGCTAGGATTGTTTTATAGGCCACAATTTTAAAATCTGAATTTCTGTAAGAAGTAACCTCATACTATTAGAAAATCTGTACATTTGTATGTTTGCAATATTGCTATAATTACATTCAATAGTGTTTTCTCTAGTATTCTCAAAAGTAGCCTCATCCATACTAAATAATTGTTAATAAAATAATGCCATTTAGAAAGATAGTCATATAAATTAAAATTAGAATTCTTTTCTAAATATATGCAGGGTATGGAGGAGACATGAGTTTAGACAGAGATAACTCTAAGATAATCAATAAAAATTGTGCTAGAATATCTGTACATTTCTGGAACCTGAGTAAAGATCAATTATTACCAACTGGCGGCCTGACAAGATTCCCACATCCGGTCAATGAAACTAAATACAGAAATCCTAAGGGACACAAAGAGGAAAATTCTTATTGGATGTTGAAAAGATTAGAGAAGACAGAATTTGTCCCAATGGTACTGGTCTTACAAAACCATCTGAACTGTCAGTCTTTGTAGTAGGTTGACTACAGACTATTGAAGCCCATGTCTGTATTCTTTTTTTACAGATTGCCTCTGACAAACTTATCAAACACATTGGAAAGAGATAGAAACCAACAGCAGTGTGATAATCTAGAATGAGTTTTTACAAATAATTTGAGCTTTAAAATATGTTTTGTGAGTAAAAGAATGTCTATGAAAAAGATTTTCTAAGAAACGAAAATAAAGTGAACATTTGGAAGCTTAACAAAAATATTTCAGATCTCAGACCAAAACATGACATATTAATTGGTGAGCTCAAAGAGAACTCTGCTTAGGAAGCTTACGGGGGCCTGAAAAAGGGTTTGGACCATAGTGAAATAATCTTGAGCTAATAAATGTCAATTTCCCAAAAGATGACCATGAGAAACACATACACACACACACACACACACACACACACACACAGAGAGAGAGAGAGGAGAGAGAGAGACAGAGAGAGAGAGAGAGAGACATGAAAAGAAACAAACAAACAAACAAAATCTTTTGGTCAAGCGAAACACTAACGCCAAAAACAAAAACAAATAAACCCAGCTTATTTTAATAGATTTTTTAATGACACCTAAACAAAAAGAAAACAGTGGAAGGTAGGATTTGGGGCTTCTAACTTCAAGGTGTTCTCAAGTTGGACTTTCATGGTAAGAATCTGATAGAGACTAAAAAAAGAAATCATGATTATAGGTGAAAATTGGTGGACAAGGGAGATGAGCATCTTCTAGCAAGTTTTAACAAGAGAAATATTTATGTGAAGAATCCATTGTTTTCATAAGAAAGCTTTTGCCCAGAAGAGCAAATGGTGTATGTGGATAAACGTGTTTGCAAGATGTTCCTGAATTGGATAATGATATTATTGAATAGTTTGCATTCTTAACTTTCTGGACAACACTTTCATGGAACAAATAGTCGAGTCATGCTGACATGTCCCAGTTTTCAATCTCAATAACTACATCATGTAATTCAAGTGGTTTTAATTCTTAGAATGAAGATATCTGAAATCCTTGATAATGAGGTACAATTACATGGTTCATTATTTTCATTGAAAATAAATTTTCAAAGTAATTATATGGATATTTAGTATTTATCAGGTTAATCATAATTTTTCCTTTTTTAAATAAAATTTTGTAAATTCTTTGTAGTATTAAGTGACTTTAGAAATTCTACAAATAAACCTTATTTGATATATTATCTTGATATGTCATATATTTTTAAAGATCTATCTTGAAATATTTATATGTTATATATCTGCAAGTTTATGTTTGCAAATACTTTATTTGAAATTTTTATTTCTACATTTATATTATCTATTTGATATTATCTTCTAAATATTTGTACTCTAATATCTTTAAAATACATTCATGAATTATAAATCTGTCAATTTTTTCTATGCATTAGACATGTTTTAAAACACTAACATTGAAAATTGTGGTCTTTAAAGATATATTAAAATTTTTAGCTGGTATAAATAATTTCAGACTTACATTGGAAAAGGTAAAAGTAAAGTTAAGATAAAAATAAAATTTCTTTGTAAAAACACACTTGTTCTTGATATTGAATCATGTCAATCTTTCTATGGCTTCTTAAATAAATATGTTAGTTGTTTACCTAGACATTTTATATCAAAGATTTCAAAATATTTAGTATACAGTAATATGAGTACTTGTGTATGTTTAATTTAAAAATACGCTGTGTTAGAGATTGTCAATTTCCTCTAATTATAAACTATTTTTATTTGGATTTTATATATTGTATATATATATATATATATATATATATACTTTAAATCCTCTAGGGACTCTAATCAATATTGGATCAAATATCAATATAATATTGATTTATATTTACCCATTTGAAATGTATAATTATAAATTTTAAAATTTATGTTTATAAATACTTTAAAAACTTCTTACTTTATATTTTCCTTAGGTTTAAATCATTATTCATTTTGTAGTTATATTGAATAATCAAATTGACACAATTTTATCATTTTTGTTTTATAATAAAAATATTAATGCAATATATATACTCTAAATACAGCTTTGGAATCCTTTGATAAATTTAATTAGATACTGTCTTAACTATTAATACTTTGAAAATTTAGAAAATATAGGCAAACTGTAAAATATCAGATATATACAAACACAAGTTTTATGCTGGAAAGAAATAACCAGAAACACCGGATATCACAGTCATTAATTCAGAGGTGAAGGGCCAGAAAACTGGAAGCAGCATGAAGATTCACTGTTTACTTTCTATTGTCTATATTATATACACATTACTTTCATTTAAAAATGTGTGTGTTTTGAAGACGTGGTTATAATATTCTGGGTCCCTGACATCCATGAAAGAGCATGAGAACTTCTTATCTATGGTCAACAATGTGCTTGTTATTAAAGCATTCAAGATTTTATTTCCAACCCCATCACAGTTGTGCTTAATTTGATCAAATGGTCAACTAAGTTGCCAACGAGCCTATCACATATTAAATATTCAATAAATAGTACTAATTGTAGTTTATCTCCATATTATTACCAGGTTAAGAAAAGATTTTTTTTTCATTTTATTCTATGAACATTTTATTTGGGAAATCATGGCCAAGTGAGTGCACTATGTTTAAAGAGATATTAATAAAGTTAGAACATCTCCAGGAGAAAGGAAAAGAAGTGCAGGAAGATATACAAGGAGAGAGAAGATAGAAAGAGGGATTAAAATATCTTTTCTTTCTACTTCTAAGTTTAATAGAGTAGGCTGTCCATCTCAGCACAAAACATTATTCATTCCAACCTGATCTCTGAGATCAAGTTATGAATCAACAAAAGTGTGGCTTTGTCTGTAACGCACTATAGTTAAATAAGAGAATATATCTATATGCTTTCTCTTAATTTATATTTTAAATATTACTACAAATTTAAAATGAAAAGCTTACAAATTAGTAAAAATTTAATTAATGGAAATCCAGAAATTTTTAAACAAATATTTTGATGTATATTGCAATATAGAACTACTTCTTATGAGGATTCTATGACGATGACTGTGTCTTGGTTATGACTTCATTGACTTTTAGAAGCACCTCTACTCCTGCCATATCATATGTCTTGTGATATTGTGAATAAGTTTTAATAAATTATATTAATAAATAGTAAGAACTCTTTATTGAGTGTCCACTAGTGATTTAGCAACTCACTAAGCATTCTGCATACATGATTTTAATTAACCCTTTCAGTAGCTTGCTATAGATAATTTGAGGCTCATTTTTTCAGTGAATAAATTAACGCTTAGAGGAATCAAGTGATTTTCCCAATGTTCTGCATTTAGTAAGTGTGCAGCAAGAATAAAACTTATATATCCTACTTTAACGTCTGGTTTCTTAATCACTTAAATATATTGCCTTCTTACATTGTCATTTTTTTCTGGCACTTTCATAACCAGTTTAACTTTTACCACTGTAATTTGTTACTTTTAAAGTAGTGGTATCCAACAGAATTTTCTGCAATAATGGAAAGATCTGTATATTCTCCATCCATTATAGTAGCCATTAGCCACATGTGGCTATTAAGCAGTTGAAATGTGGCTATTGTGGATGAGAATGCAAGTTTAAAATTATATTTATTTATATTTAATTTAAAGAAAAATAGTTACATGTGGTTAAGGACTCTCATTTTGTACAGTCCAGTTCTAGAATAGAAGTATCCCTTCTCTTAAAATACTGCTATTGCAATAAAACTAATCAAGTACAATAGTTAGGGAAATAATAGTAAAAATTAAAAAGGATGAATTCCTTGATTCCTTTTGATGATTTTCATGCCCAATTATGTGTTGTAATGTATTGGTCAATAGTTAATAGGAAGGTCATTATATAATCATTTTATTATAGGTCTATATATTTTTCACAAAGCAAGTATGTTTTAATGAGCAATCTTGATTAATGGAATTTTTGGAAGCTTGCAAGATATAATCACGTATATAAAAAAGATAGATAGATAGATAGATAGAGAGATAGATAGATAGAGGTATATTTAATTCTTTCTCTTTTAGGATGGTTCCTCAATACCATCAAGTGAATCATATACCAGTAAGTAGAAAACTTGGATAGATATTAAAATGCAGTAATAGTCTTCATATTTGTACTAATCATATTAATCGTACAATAGGCTTTTCGTTTCTTGATCACTGTATATTTTTACATCTTGAAGTTTGACATGTGTCAGTTTGTCTTTACTCCTTTTTTTTAACTAAGGTCAAAATTGTATAAAATGTAATTTTCATCATTCTTTTCAGGACTTTTTATATTTCTACTAATCATGTAGTAGCTCTTGTTTCTTATGAATTGAACATTTACACATTTGAAGTAAGTTCATTTACCTTATCAAGGCTTTCTAAAAATTCCAGTAAATAGAATTATTTTTTAAAATAGAAGGCTTTCACAATGAGAATTTTATACAGAATTATATCAGGTAAATAAACTTTTGTTTACCTAACTGCTAGTGTTAATTACAGAATCATTTTTATTATCAAGAATACAGCTATTTAGTAGCTCTGTATGAGTCATTTGTTTTGCATAGTGGATACATTATTTTCTCTATTCAAGCACTAAATTTTATTTGGTTTAGAAAATCTGGTAAAGATTAATGTCATAGGAATATAACATAGTATTCAGATATAATTGTCCAATATATAAAGGGGGTTGGAGCATGAAGCAGTCCTGCCTGAAATGCCAGCCATAATTTGAATGACTGTTAATTCTGATGCAGATATAATGAAGATTTTGCTTTGTGAGGTGATTTATCCCCCACCTTAGACAAGCTTCTTCATCCTCAGAAACTGTGATTAGACTGTTAATTATCTCAAGCTGAAGGTGTAAAGACTTCCAATTAAGTTAACTATCATTCAGTTTAGTATCAAAAACAATGATTTTATCCATTAAAAACCTATGTAAAATTATAACAAACTCAGAGAGATATTTTTCTCTTCTTGTCTTGATAATGTGTATTTTAAATATGATTACTAATATCATAAAGAAAACTGAATACATATATATGTACATACACACACACACATACACAGGTGACCCTTGAACAACACGAGTTTGAATTGCACAGATTCATTTACATGAAAAATTTCTTCAGTCTCTGCTAACCCTGAGATAGCAAGGCCAAACTCTCCTCTTCCTCCTCAACATACTCAACATGAAGATGCAAATGAAGACCTTTATGATGATCCACTTCCATTTAATGAGTAGTAAATATATTTTCCTTTCTTATGAGTTTCTTAATAACAATTTTCTACCTTACTTGTTGTAAGAACGTAATATATTTATAATTACATTTAATACACCAAATAAGTGTTAATCTACTGTTTATGTTATCAGTAAGGCTGCTGGTCAACAGAAGGCTATTATTAATTTTTTGACAGTCAAAAATTATACATGATTTTCAAAAGCACAGAGTGTTGGAAGCCCCAGTCTCCATGTGGTTCAAGGGTAAACTGCATAGTTTCTTTACAAAAATGGGAATTGTGGCCGAGTGTGGTGGCTCACGCCTATAATCCCAACATTTTGGGAGGCGAAGGCAGGCGGATCACCTGAGGTCAGGAGTTTGAGAGCAGCCTGGCCAACATCGTAAAACCCTGTCTCTGGTAAAAACACAAAAATTAGCTGGGTGTGGTGGTGGGCACCTGTAATCCCAAGTACTCCGGGAGGCCGAGGCTGGAGAATCACTTGAACCCAGGAGGTGGGGATTGCAGTGAGCTGAGGTCGCTCCACTGCACTCCAACCTGGGCAACAGAGAAAGACTCTGTCTCAAACAAACAAACAAAAACCAAAACACAAAAACAAAAACGCAATAACAACAACAACAACAACAACAAAAGGAATCCTATATTTAAATGACTTGTATTAAACGAGTGGCTATCCTCTACATATCCATAAAGAAAATATTTTTAAAACTAACTTAAGCCAGGCACAGTGGTACGCCCTGTAATTGCAGCACCTCAGAGACTGAGGCAAAAGAATCTCTTGAGGCCACAAGGTTGAGGCAGTGAGCTGTGGTCTCGCCACTGCACTCCATCCTGGGTGACAGAGCGAAACCCTGTCTCAAAAAAAGGAAAAGAAAATTCCCTAACTTAGAAATGCATGAAAATCAAATTTTTTATTCACAGAAAAAAAGCCAAGGTCATTATTGCAAACTGTACATTTTCCTAACAAAGCATTTTATGAAGTGAAAGTAAAGTCATGTATAAAAATATTTTTGTAATGAATACAGTGAAAAAGTTTTAGAGAACTAAAATAAATATATCATTATGTCAATGGAAAAAAGATTAAAAATCCACAAATAATGAGAAAATATATGATAAGTATTTTATGGTAAAGGCAAGTGGACCATCCTAATTACTGAAATGAAATTAAATAATATTGAGAAATTATGTTATATTCACTAGACTAGCAAAAGTAAAGTGGATTTTAAAAAACTGATGATGTTGTGAAGTAGCAGAACCTTTTATGTATTCTTGGTGAGAGGATTACCACATATACTCTAAGATGTAGTTCTCTTTTAAACTCCTACAGAATTTACAAAGAACATGCTCACTGAGACATCTGCTATGAATTTCTGCCACATTTTTAAAACAGTAGACAATAGGGTGGGTATTATCTGCAATCACTGTTTACCTCACAATCTTTTGCCTTTATCATAACTGCCTAGGGTTTGCAGAGATTACCTAGAATGTTAATATTGCAATCATCGCCTTAGGCTCTGATTTCTAAAGGATCCTGGCTAAGATGACTAGTGAAGTTCAACACAAATATTATATATCTTATATCTCAAAAACTGCACTCATGAATATAACCCTTTGAGCAAATCTTGAGCACGTGAGCTGGGAAACAGTACAAGATTATTTAAAGCAACTTCTTGTAAAAGGAATAATATGAAACTTTGAAAACATCTCTATCAAATGTACAATTAATAAGGGTAGTAAAGTGAAACAATAGATTAGTACATATGGTGGATAATGAATTGAAAACTATACATTTTTACGTGACTATATCTACAAATCTAAACATTTAATTAAATAGAAGCCACGGAGGAATTCACAGAGTGTGAATCTATTCATTTAATGTTCAAAATGAGTATCAAAAGCAAAACACTGCTTAAGAATAGTTATATAGGAGCCAAAAAAAAAAAAAAACATGAAAGTGAGAACATAAAATAAAGAAAATTATTATTTTAGCAGGAGAGGGTGTGTAATCAGAGGGCACATGGCAGGCCACTAAGTTATCAGTAATGGATTTGCAAGGACATAGAGGTTCAGCCTCATGAGTCACAATCTAGACTGTGGTGGGAGGATGAAGGATGTAAAAACAAAGGTTTCTGTGCACATACAAAAATGTGACTTTACACATCATAGCAAAATGCTGAAAGTGGAAAACAAAAGGAAATTTTGAAGACAGCAAGAAAAAAATGATTTGTCAAGTACAATGAAATCACAATGAGATTAACATTTAACACCTTATCAGAAATGGTAGAGAGCAGAATTTCATACTCAACGTACTGAAAGAACAAATTACTTATAAAGAAACTCATAGCCCCAAAACTAACTTTCAAAAACAAAGGCAAATAAATGACATTCCAGGATCAAATAAATGAAAAGACAATCCAAGATAAACAAAAGCTGATAGAATTAATTGCTAGCAGATCCACCTATCAAAAAATATTTTTTCAAGTTCTTTAGGACGGTAGCAGCTAGTGATTCAAGATGGTACTTTAAATCCACCTGAAACAATAAAGATCACTGTTAAAGGTAATTATGTAAATATAAAAAACAATAAATGGATTTTTTTTCCTAACTGATTTATAATGCAGATAATATGTCAACAAAAGCGTTGCTGAGCATATAACATGTAGGAACATAATACACATTGTGATAGCAAGCAAAGTAGTATTGGAATATAGAAACAACACCAGACTATAACTAAAGACACAAGACCAAATAAAGAAAATCGGAAGTGGGAAATAATAAGGTTTATATAACAAAATCAATAAATATATATTTGTTATTTTTTCTCTCAGCTTCTTTAACATATATATTATTATATGAAGTAATAAATATAACAATGTATTATTAGATTATAACATATATAGATGTAATACATATAACAAAATTAACATGCAAAGGAGAAGAGAAATAGGGCTACTGAAATGTAACTTTCTATTTTTAGTTGAAATTAAATTAGTATAAATCTAAACTAGATTCTGTCAGTTAAGATGTATATAGAAAGCCCTAGATTAGTCATTACAGAAATGCTCAAAAATATATTGTAAAATAATCAAGAAAGGAAATAAATAATTGAACTATAAAATACTCACTTGAGGGACGTGAAAGCACTAAAGCAGAAATAGGAAAATATCAAGGTAAAAAAACCATGCAACATAGAGAAAACAAAAGTAAGATGACAGATGTAAATTTAACTATATCGGCCGGGCGCGGTGTCTCAAGCCTGTAATCCCAGCACTTTGGGAGGCCGAGACGGGCGGATCACGAGGTCAGGAGATCGAGACCATCCTGGCTAACAGGGTGAAACCCCATCTCTACTAAAAAATACAAAAAACTAGCTGGGCGAGGTGGCGGGTGCCTGTAGTCCCAGCTACTCGGAAGGCTGAGGCAAGAGAATGGCCTAAACCCGGGAGGAGGAGCTTCAGCAAGCTGAGATCCGGCCCCTGCACTCCAGCCTGGGTGACAGAGTGAGACTCTGTCTCAAAAAAAAAAAAAAAAATTTAACTATATCGATAATAACATTTAATGGGAGTGGATTAAACAATCAAAACAAAAATCAGTGGTCATCAGAGTTTTTTTTTTTTTTTTTCTTAAATCCAATTAAATGTTGTATACAGGAGACACACTTTAAATTCAAAATTCAAACAGGTTAAAACTAAAAGGAGGTAACAAGTTGTATCATGCAAACAGCAACATAAGAAAGCCGAACAAGCAACATTTGTGTCAAATGAAAAAGTTCAAAATAAAAGTAAGTTATTATAAGACATCAAGAGAGATCTTTTATAATAATAAAATGATCAATATACCAGAAATGTATAAAATTACATATAAACCTAACAAAAGAGTCCCAAAATGCATGAAGGAAAAACAGACAGAATTGAATGAAAAAATAGACAGTTCAATAATAAGAACTGGGGCTTTGAATACCCCACTTTTAACAATGGATAGAATGACTGTAAAGAAGATCCACAAGGAAACACAAGACATGAACAACACTAAAAACCAAGTAGACTTAACTAATACTTTGTTAAACATCACAATCAAAATCCACCGATGGTACATTCAAAGGCCATATGCTGCACTCTAAAACAAGCTCTAATAAAAAAGTTGATGTTTATACGAAAGCCTGCAGTAATGCAATATTTTCAATATTTATTAATTATAATTATAGAGATTGAAGCCCAAGGACTGAAGAGTAAGAGGTAAAGTAGGAAAGATGTATGATGATGGCCATGTCCTAAGAATGTTTGTTCAAAAGACAAGGGACATAAGAGATACAGACCATGAGCTAAATATTAACTGGGATTTTCATCCAATCTTGATGGCACTGGCTGCTGCTATCATGCTGGCTGCAGCAGGGAGGCATGGCTGGGGCAGCAGACTCCATGGTGTTGGTGGGAGCCCCAACTTTGCTGGACAGGGCTGTAGCTGCCCAAATGGAGGCTGTGGATCTGAGACTCCCTGTGCTCTTGCAGGGGGCCAGGAGCAAGCAGGATCCGCCCTCCTGGATGTAGCTGCAACAGCCCAATCCATGGCTGGAAATCTGTGCCTCCCACTCCATGGAGCAAGCAGGATCTGGGGACAAGCAGGAACCAATTCCAAGTTGTCAGGGCAGGAGCTCCACGGGTGCATCTGTGGCTGTCCTCCCAAATGTAGGATCTGGACATCTCTGCAGCCTGGACCTTTGGGGGCCCCCAGAAAGGACAACCCCAGCCACCCCCTAGACCTTTGTCCTTGCTGGCTTGGAGGTGTCTGCTCCTGCCACCTGGCCTCTCTCTGCTACTGGCTCCAACCCTGGGACTATGAATAACAGCAGGCAAGCAGATTATTCCTAGGTGGAAGGGGATGAGTTCCCAGCAAGGCCCCTTTGTCAGGCCAGGGAGGGCCTGAAGGATGGGGGTTAGGCTGCTACTCCTGCCTCACTTGAATGGGAACTCATGGTGCCTATTCTTGCCCTCCCATGGCTGCCCATGAGCCAGTCGGCAGGTGCCTCCTCCCCTTTGAGGTCCATAAAAGCCCTAGACTCAATAGAGCAGGGCAGAGGATGGCCAGAGGACAAAGAGGGCAGAGAGATGATGGAACTGGAAGACCAGCTGCTGAGAGGAGTACCCTTTCTGCTGATAGCTGGAGATGATGGGAGGACCAGCTGCAGAGAGGTGTAATCTCTCTGCTGAGAGCTGCAGAGACCAGGGAGCAGAAAGGAGCTACCCTCTTCACTGAGAGTTTCAGAAACCTATAGAAATGTCCCAACAACCTGCTATGGAGAAGAGCTACCCTCTCCAGGGCCTCCTCTCTGCAGAAAGCTGAACACTCCACAGGGCAACCTGCCTATAGAAAGGAACTACCCACTCCTCTGAGCTGTTCTAATACTAAATAAAACTTCTTTTTTCACCTTTCACTTGTCTGTGTTCCTCATACTTCCTGGACCAAAAAACTTGGGCAAAGGCACCATAACCACAGAGGTTTCCAGCCAGAAAAATTACACCCCAGTGATCCTGTAACAATCTGAGGCTGTGAGGTTTATCAATTATATATTATAAGAATTCATACATTGGTAAGACTTGCATTACCTGAAAATTTAGGTGTAAGTAAGAGAAAATCACTTGGGATGACTTTTTAAAATGAGACATTTTGGTAAGGATACCTACAAAGTATTCCATGGAACTCCAGGGCAGGAATGCAGCAGGACTGTGGGAAACTAGAACTAGAAAGAAGATCAATATCGAGAACTCAGACATTACGCTTTCTGTCATGTTTCTTTTTCTTTGTGACTTCAATTTTGCTTACCAACCTCTATAGACTGGCTCTCTCTACTTTTTTTTCATATAGCCAAGCTCAGATCGCACCTTTTTTCACTATTCAAACTAAGGTAAATAGAGTAATTTAGTCCCAGTTCTGAAATACTGAAGAAAAGATAGTGACTGGATTAACTTGGATTAAGCCACTGAAGACAGCTGATGGTCACAGTACAAACACAGCCACTCAAATCACCTCAAAATGGTCTGACACAACTCATGAAAATGATCTTATCCAGAGGTTACAGCTATAAATGTAAGATAAAATGATGAAAAGGAAAAAATAACAATTATAAATATACATTATACAATAATAAACACTTTTCTTCACAATAGGGAGAAAATCCACTGGAAATTTGTTTTATAACTTGCAAGAGGAAGCTAACAGTGACAAATTACCTTTCTTAGTGAGCACACTATCAATACGCCATCATCTACCATCTTTTATATAATCTTGACACAGGCTGGCCACAGGAATTCTTTCTGACTTTTGAGTTCCATGCAGTGTATATTGCACATGCCACCTGATATTAGAGTTTTTATAATCATTTCTCAGTATCTGAGTTGGAAAAAATATATTGATATGACAAAATTAGAAGTAGAAACAAACATACAAATAAATTCATACATAAGTAAGTAACTTTCACTTTAAATCTAGTTGAATTTGAGTTTTAAAGACAAACTTTGATTTCTCTTAAGCAATTAAAAAAGAGCGTATGAGGCCTGTGATGAAGAACTAGTGAGCAGGTGGTAGAACAAGTATATACGCTGTCAAACAAACAATTGGGATAAAATGTTACAAATATTCCTTATTTTTTTTCTATAATATATGAAAATAGGACAGGATATTCGCATGACAACAGCTGATAGTTGTTTCCTAACGTATTCACAAATGTCTCTTCAAGGTTAATGATGAATTTTCATTAACTAAATTACATTCTTCAATATATACAAATTTATAATGTCAAATCAGAAATTTCAAAGTGCTACTTTGATAGTCAAAAATGTCAACTATTCCTCATTATGTCTACATTCTTAAGTAGAATTAGATTTTTTAGAGCCAGGCACATAATGAATTAACAACTATATGTGTTATTTTGACTCAGATTTGTGCTAAAACTTTTTCAATGACGAGATTAATTAGCTATTCCTCAATAAAGTCGTATTTAAATTAATTAAGCTATTTGTTATAATAAAGACATTGTGCTTTAACAGCTTTGAATGAATAAAACATTATTATACTATAATTAAGAAGCTTCATTTCAAAGAATGTAATATAACCTGAAGTTTACAAGCAACAATCCCTTCGAAGTAACGTTCTCCAGCTGGTCCCAGAGAATCCCAGTTTGACAGATGGAAATAAGAAAAGCCGAAAAGGAAAAGTGATGTTTTCTGCATTATAGTATCATTAAGAAATTTCCAGCATATGGTAAGAAAACAGATGCATTTCCCAAAATGCTGACCTTCTTCCTATATTTCTCCTGATGTCATAAAACCTTACAGTTATAGTTAGCAAAATAGTCTATTAAAATATAAATATAGATAATATAATTCAAATTCTAGAGAAATTATAATTTTCTCATCCAGTTCTAAGGTGACTATTACTCTCTCTGATTTTGTAAAGAGGTGCATGTGTGTACTTGTGTGTACTAAATGTTCTATATAATGTATTTTTAAGGAATTTTATGTAAAATGTCACACCTGTTGCTTTGCCACAGTGTTTGAAGACATCATGGCTATCAGCCCTCCTATGTATTTTCACCAAACTCTGACTTGTCCATACAAGTGCACTAATGTTTTGCATGCATTCCTATCATAAAATCTTTCTTACTAAATATCACATAAATCTCTTTGTCAAGTAACTGAGAGTTGAACTGATAACAAAAATATAACGAAAAAAGGGACAATATTTTACAGATAAATGTCTTTGCCAGGGAAGTTTTATTTTTGTGAATGAGTGTCATGTTGCAAACCACGTGAAGGTTATTGAAAGACCAAGAGTACTGGCACTGAAAATGTTAAGGAAGGTAAAAGGTCATTTGACAGATGCATTATGTCTGTGTTTATGAGAAAACTCATCTTGGAAAAAGAATTTTGACCTGGAGGGTATATGAAGACACAATAATTACTATCAGTCTATGTAATAAAAAAATAAGTTTAAAAAAGACCATTAATTTTCCAGTAAATTTGTTAAATTATTCATATTTCCTCTGGTTCCATTTACTGTAAAAACTGGTATGAGTAAACTTTAACGTTTAATATATAAGGAAATGTGTAGGTAGATAATGTATTCATGATAGTGTAATTATGATCATTTGACATCTATATACATTTCAAAATCATGGGAAAACTAGATTTTTCTGTCTTTATTTAGCATTTCACTTCTTTGAGTTCAAGAAATCTAGTTTCAGCCAGCAGGAATGACTTTTCAATGTGGTGTGCACTCCCTTTTCCTTACTTTTCCTGGGAACTAATCTCAGGAGCACAGAAGATGTCATTGTTCACAGAAGGCAGTTTCTGGGCATCACGTTATGGTTTCACGAATTTCTTCCACATCTTCCTTTTTTGCTTTCCACCTTTTAGGATAAGTCTTTTATTTAGAACAAACAGTCTAATATTTATTTACTCAGAGCTCTTGGAGATTTTCCACTGAGATATAAGCTACTTACAAAAGCCTTAAATCTCTGTGTTTTCTAGCTTGCTTTGTATTTTCTTCAGTGTGGCTGACAGCTTTGTTAGTATGAATGAAAACTACAAAACCTCTACCCTAACTAATTGAAATAATTATTTCCAAGGCAAGAAAGAAATGCCAGTTATAAAGCAGTGCTATGCTTACGGTTATAGGTAGACTCACTTTTCAATACAACTGCTGCATATTTACTTCATGTATTAAGGGCAGTCATGCACAACAAGAATAGGAATCCAGTGAGGTGAGACATGAAGCTTCCACTGGTAACAGTGCAGACCAAATTTCTCATAAATTGTAAGACGTAATAATGAAAAGAAGAACAGGAGTAGAATGGCAATGAAAGTAAAGCACAAATAAAAAATAAACATATCCTAATCCATGAAGCATGTTATTAATTTCAATACGATAAAAATCTGGAACTTTTTAAAGAAAGTACTATTAATATAAAATAGCTAATGATGTTTTAAAATACAATCTTTCAAGTCATGTAAAACCTATATGCTTTTATTAAGTAGAGTAGCACTCACTAGGTGCTGTAATGAACAGTCCCACTATTACAGTTGCTTAATACTATAAAAAGTTTATCTGTTACCAATTTCCAATACAGATTAATGGCTCCAAGTGGTGCTTCTGGGATCTGGCTTCATTTACACAGGTTCTCTAAACAAGGGTCCTTTACTTTCCCCTACACAACAAATATTTGATAGCTGTTTGATTCTATTACATAGTATGGAAAAAATTAGATCTGAAATTGTTTTAGAATTAATCTGCCTTCCAATGGTGAGGAGTTGATGTGAAGGTACCATGAAGTTTCTTGACTTTGTGTAAATTCACCAAGTCAATCCTCAGTCAGCCATTGAATTCTCTCAAGTTAAAACAAAACAAAACAAAACAAAACTGAGTGAAGATTTTTGTACAGAAAACATTTCATCAATCTGACCTATTGGTCATGTAAATTTTAATGAGACTAAAATTTAATGAAATATTGACTGAACCACAGCAGTCCACCATATTAAAACAATAGGAAGTCCAATTACATTGTCTAAAATAAAATCACTTCTGAATGTATTATTTGAAACATACTTAAATTTTGTCACTGAGAACATCTGGGTATTAAACACACCTGATACATTTTTACTTGGTCTCTTTTATTTTACCTGACATATTTTCTCCAAATAATAAATAGTAATTAATATTCCCCATGTTATTTTTAACTGATGAAAAGTTATTAAACCAAACAGAACTAACATACGTACTGAATTGCCTGAAACCATCTTAGCCTGTTCCTTTCATCCCACTATAATTATTAACTGCGGCCTCTCTGACTCCCAAGAGTATCACAATGGAAAATAAAACATTTTTACAATAAGAAAAAGTAGGATTCATTGCACTTAAAATTCCATGACTTTGCTTAATATTATATTTCAAAATTTATAATCCAAATAATATTGAAATATTAAACAATTGTTTTCTTTTTGCTTAAACAAATATTATAATAAAATGGAACTTAAACAGCAGATGTAGTATATTTGGTTTTATAATCCTCAGGTGTTAAATTTATTTTTATTAATTTATATGATTTTATATCTCTATATTGGAATATAAGCCAGAATTTTTTCCTTATACGGACAGTATTTCGATACTGTCATGATATGTGACTAAATTGCCAGATAGTATGGCTTTTTGTTAAATATTAGACATTATATATTATATACAATGGAATGCACATATTATATGACTTCATTAAATAATGATTAGAATATTAAACCCAATAGTGCTTAAGGGAACCAAAGAGTTTTGTAACTATCATGTGCTTATTTGGCATTGTAAATTAGATTCTGACCAGAAGTTCATATTTCAAAAGTAGTTATTGGGTATATGTTCACACATTGTACAAAACATAATTAGCAGACATATTCTTCCTCTCAAACTATTGAAATTATGACTGGATAATATATGATAATATTAATTTCTAGTCTCCCTGCAATCAGAAATCGGAAAAGACATATTGAATTGTAATTATTTTTTCTACCTTTAGAAAAATATTACAGCATTTTCCCCTTAAGGTTAAGTTCTTTTTAAATCTATGTGGTGCTAATAATATTTTCCTTTCCAAAATCACTAGATTTTTGAGAAGAGTTATACCGGCTGAAACTTCTCCCAGTTCATTTTTAGGGGAAAGGTTGCAAGAAGTGCTGTTAGCAATCCCTCTCAATTGGTTTCTAATGCTCTTAGATCTTCTATGTTTGTGGGGTAGTGGGTACAGTCGGTTTCCGTTAGCCACCACCTCTTGATGTACATACCCTTTGATATAATAATCTTCTGGACTACAATGTGCTTGCTCTATCAAAAGAGAAATGTCTACGGGTTTCAGAATTGCATGCAGCTACCAGTTGAAGAATTCTACATAGCAGCCAGGGCACACTTCTAGGTGTGATGCTGTAAACTTAAACATGCTGTATTTTTTGCAAACTTTTGTGGAACAGGAATAGAAGACATTAAATGAATAACATCAGGCAGCAAGAAAGGCATTTGAATTACTCAAGAGACCTAGAATGTTTCTCACTGAATCAGCTTTGTTGGCAATCCAAGTAAAAAGGGCCAGTTTCTCTTCACTTTAAGATTTAAAAAAGAAAATTAAGTAAATTATGTGATGCTTTGGCTTCCCTTCCCATGTTAACTTTCATCGGTTTAACACCTTGTTTGCCTTTTCCCAAGAGACTAGTGCAGCTACTCTTCTCTAGTTGCTTCCATATGGGGTACAATCCAATTTCTTCCTTTTCTCGGATCATGGTTCTTTATCCCATCTGCATTCTTAGCTACATGGTGTGTTGATGGGATGAACTATTGGAGGTGGAATCGCTCTAAGATGTGAGTTGGATTCAGGACTGGACTACGATGCACACAAACCTGTGTTCTCAAATAGGGCAGGTAATTCATTACCATCTACAGAAGTTGTGTACCCTCATTCTCTTCCTGGGAAACTCACCATTAAAGGGGACCACTCTGTTAAAAAGTTATTATCCCCACCTTCCCTTCCCTAGAGTCAGTTTGAGTCTGAGAGTGATGAAGAAATGCAGAGGGGGCAGAGGGAATGGGGATAGCAGAGTAAGAAGAAATGCTCTGCTGTGAAAGGGAAAATGTTTTTAATTTTCATATGTCCTCTTCTGTTTTTCTCAATCTTTTTTTCTTGCTGTACAAATATATATATATATATATTCTTAGAATGATTTTTCACCCCATATGGGCTAGTGCTTAGGATAAGTCTGGTGCAAGAACCTCAGCAAATACATTAATTTATCCAAATAAAAAAATGTTTTCAAGCAACTGGACTCTTATTTCCTTATTTTAAGATAATTTAGCTTTTTAAGAGAAGTTCAGCAGGAGACATTCCTGGCTTCCCGTTGTCAAAATGTGGGACTGAAGTGAGTTTACCTTGGACATGTAGAAGCCTTTAGACCCTCTATCTTTTTTTTTAATTTGAATCTGCTAATTTTTCTGCTGGTAAACTCTCTGCTTATGGTATTCTAGCTAAGAAAGAAAGAAAAAAATCTTAAAGGGCTTCCAAATTTTAAAAAGGGCTTTACAAATTGCAGTAGCTCTATGACAACCAACAACCTGAACAGCTAAGTGTCATCCCTTTTATTGTAAATTTAGGTTTGCCTGGTTTATCATTGCTTAGGATGATAAAACAGTTAATCAGAGTATTGATGGTCTAAAAAATGAAAAGATAAAGCTTAGAAAAGATGTTCTTAAGATTAAACAGGTCAAACTCTAGCTCAGAGAAATAATATAAAGTATCTTCTTCACCGTTAAAAAAAAAAAAAAAAAAAAAACATTGTCTAACACACATGGACCAGAAAAAGCTAAAAAACCAAAACAATGGCAAATAATGTTTTCTAAAATATTTTTCTATCAACATTGACAAGTCAAGTGAACCAGATTGGTAAGGAAAAAGATGTATTTGTTACTAAAATTTAATGCCACTTAGAGATTTTGTTTTTCTTATAGAATTTGACCAATCCTTCCTCAAATGTAAATATTTGAATACCAGTTTATCTTTCATAGTCATTTGAAACTGAATAAAGAAAACAAGATGAAAGAGGTTTTATAAAATCAAACTGCTATGGAAACTTCTTTGACCAAAGTTTGGTCCACAGTCTTCATAAGATTGCCTATCAGAACATATAGCAATCTTAAATCTTAGCCAGTAAACAAGATATTCTTAACTTGTCTCATTTTGTTAGAAACACAATTTGGTTAAAAATACAACATGGAGATAAACTGGTAAGTTTATATTGCTATGTTTTACTGTCTTGTGACCTAAATTTCAACATGAATGCTATAAGATCTTTGTGTATATGTGTGTGTGTATATATGTATGTATATATGTATGTAGGTGTGTGTGTGTATATATATGTATACAGTTATGTTTACACATATGTACATGTATTATGTTGTATGTCATGTATATATAATGGAATCTGGTGTAGTCAGCCAGATACTCCTTAAGAAATTCTATTCAAATTGGTTTAAATAAGTGAGTGCACATATAAATTGTTAAGTATGGAGTAAGGCCCAAACATTTCTTAGTTCATGTGACTTAATTAAATTTTTGATAAATAAGCTGATTTTAAATTTATTGATTAAAAAATTGAAATGCTGCCAGAATTGTAAGCATATATTTTTGCCTGGGTTTACTGGGCAGAGAAAATTGTATTTGTCTTTACTAGATGTTTTAAGGTGTCTGTGATTGCCACAAAGTTTATTAAACTACAAATCTAGCCTTAAGCAGAATAATCTGTGTGTAACTTTGAAAAAGATTAGTTTAATGCTGTTGATTTTATGAAAACAGCTGTGTTCAGTGTTATCAGTAAAATACTCATACATTTAAATTTAAGATTCTTACTTGGGTAAAAAAATGCCTGATATTTACAGGCTATGAAAAATGGTTAACAAGGAAATAGTTTGAAATAATCATGAATTCCGTCTAATATCTCAGTTTTCATAAGTAATTTAGATATAATTATTAAAATAAATAAGTTAGGTAAATGCAAACAGGATAAACATTTATAAATGAATTTCTAATGCAATTTGTATTCTTAAAATTATGTTATGTTAAATGAGTAACAATATTCACTAAATTTTGGGGTTATTTCCAAATAATTCAAAATACTAAATCATTAAGTCTTGAAAACAAAAGCTAAAGTTTATTTACTTTTAGATTCATAAATATTATAGAATGATAACATATATTTGGGCCTCTTAGTAAATATGTCCTGTCCCACATTAAAAATAGTTACATGAGGGAGGCCAAGGTGAGTGGATCAACTGAGGTCAGCAGTTCGAGACCAGACTGGCCAACATGGTGAAACTCTGTCTCTACTAAAAATACAAAAATTAACTAGGCGTAGTGGCATGAGCCTGTAATCCCAGCTACTAGGGATGCTGAGGCAGGTGAATCACTTGAACCTAGGAGTCAGAGGTTGCAGTGAGTCAAGATCGCACCACTGTACTCCGGCGATGTAGCAAGACTCTGTCTCAAAAAAAAAAAAGGAGAAAACACATATTTCTAAAAATTGTAAAATATGTTCTCAATATATAAAAGTTTTAAATTGATTGCATCCTAGGTTTTCACTAAAAATTAGGAGTACAGATAATTAAAAATTCTAATTAATACATGTAATTCTATATACAAACTGTACCAGAAAAGATTCATTTTTTATTATGAAAGAAGAAATAATTTTGTGTAATGCAGATGCTATTCAAAGGTTTTTTGTTTTTTGTTTTTTGTTTTTCAAAATATGCATTTAGAAAGGAAATAGAAAGCAAACTGAAAGAAACGAGTACGTAGGAGAAAGAAAAGCGAAAAAGGTTATAGATATGAAGTTACATTTTTGGTAAGGCGGTTAAAAAAAGAAGAGAATTTTTTCATGTGAGAATCATATGTAGTCAAAATGATAAAGAAAAAGGGAAAGTACATTTTTATCCTAAAGTAAAATAACTGGTTGTTTAAGAAAAATGAACTACAGAACAAAACTTAAGGTCTAGCAAGTTGCAGCAGGTCTGAACAGGTCATTCAAGCACTGTAAGAGATTAATTTAAAAAAAGAATGTTGTGAGTAATCGAGTTGACTAAAATTATGTAATTACACATCTTTCTAAAGACTGAGTTTAAGTAGACAGGTAACTAAAATTGTGTATCTAGATATGTTACTAGATAATAGATAAAAACATAAAAGTAAAACTAAAATTCTGGTACCCTAAGTTAGACAGAACAAGGTTTTCTGAAGTATTTATCTGGTTTTAGAAAAAAAAAAGGTATAAGAAGTTTTTCATTTTAATTGTAAAATATGTTTCTTTGAATTTTCAAACATCTGAACTGAAGTTATATTTTTTCTGTTTTACAATTCTATTTCTGCCACATTTCTTACTAAAATCCATTTAGTTTTTCTAGTTTATGGTTAGAAATGCAGTCTTCATTTAAAATGGTAATTTTATTGCTTGTGGTAGAGTTTTCCTCTCTATGCTTTTCAGATTCCTGTCTCAGAAGTTCAACTTTTGTTATCTTGTGCCACCCATGATTTGCAGGTCATTTAGCCCTTTCTCCTCTTCAGAAGGTACATGGTATGGTTTGGCTCTGTATCCCCACCCACATCTCATCTTGTAGCTCCCATAATTCCCACCTGATGTGGGAGGGACCCGGTAGGAGATGACTGAATCATGGGGATGTTTCTTTCCCATGCTGCTCTCATGATAGTGAATGGGTCTCTTGAGATATGATGGTTTCAAAAAATGTGAATTTCTCTCCACAAGTTCTTTTTTGTTGTTGTTGTTTTTGCCTGCTGCCATCCATATAAGGTGGAGCTTGGTTCTCCTTGCCGTCCACCATAATTGTGAGCCTTCTTCAGCCATGTGGAACTGTAAGTCCAATTACACCTCTTTCTTTTGTAAATTGTCCAGTCTTGGGTATGTCTTTATCAGCAGTGTGAAAACAGACTAATATACTAATATAGTACATCTCTTTGCTTGGTTGAGATGACAATTCTCTCTACAATTGTTTCAACTATTGCAACTTTCTCCAGTTCCAACTTTGCTTTTTCTCTAGTTCCAACTTAGCTGTTAAGACCTGACATTAAAATGTTTGTCTTGAAGGCCTAGGAAAGCAATGATTTCCTGGAGTATAATTTGATTCTATACATTTGACTTTTCTTGATTTGTCTAAATGTTTTAATGTAACTAGGCAATTTAACATGCTTTTACATTTTTATGAGCCATAGATTCTCCTGCTTACAGTACAGGTTTTCTTGCTTATTTCTTCTATAATATGGTATGCATTTTTTTTTTTTTTTTTGGAGATGGAGTCTTGCTCTGTCGCCCGGGCTGGAGTGCAGTGGCCAGATCTCAGCTCACTGCAAGCTCCGCCTCCTGGGTTCACGCCATTCTCCTGCCTCTGCCTCCCGAGTAGCTGGGACTGCAGGCGCCCGCCACCTCGCCCGGCTAGTTTTTTGTATTTTTAGTAGAGATGGGGTTTCACCGTGTTAGCCAGGATGGTCTCGATCTCCTGACCTCGTGATCCACCCGTCTCGGCCTCCCAAAGTGCTGGGATTACAGGCTTGAGCCACCGCGCCTGGCCTTAGAGCTGCCAGACATACTGTCCCAATTGTGAAAAGTATAATTAAAATCAAAATCTTCTCCCAATCCAGAAAAGCTACAAGAAGATAGAAGAGAAAAAATAATTGAATAAAAATTAAATCAGAATGTGCTGCACATTACAGGCAATCTGGTAAAAGATGCAAAGACAGAAAGCTTTTAGCTAAGCAGATACAAATGATTACATACATATTCTGATGATAAACAATAACTAGTCCAAAGTATGAGGACTTGACAACACCATTTGTCACACATAGTTCATCCTAAATTTATTTGGTTATTGATGCGACCATCTGTGTTAACTAATTAGATTTATCCCAAGGAAAAATAAACTTCTCAGATGCTTGTAAAAAGAAACAGTTTTGGAGCTTGAAGGGATGTGACCACTGAAGTTAGGCTCCTACCCTAGACAGAAACTAGGAGAAAGGAATGATTTTTGTCTTTAAACATTTAAAAAATTTTTTTGGTCTGAATTGTTTTAAATACACACACAGTTTATTACACCATGCACATTGCTGTTGCAATACTACCCCCAAATAAGCATCATTTTCTTTTAGAGTTTTTCCTTCTCTGCCTGTTTTCCCCTGATGGCTGTAATTCAAAGAGGTGGCCCTTAGGTCATTGAAAAAGCCATTCCTGGGTTGTAAAATTGATTGGAAGCTTTTGAAAATATTTACATCTCCAAAGGGCAGAGAAAGAATGGACAATTACAAGGTAAATCCTATAAAAAAGGGAGGAAAGGCCCTCTGTGGTTGGGTCAAGTGGATTTCCTAAGGACTTGGGTAAGAGACAAGTCAGGAGCCTAAAGGCAAGAAAAAGCCTATCTAAGGTTTAGTCAAGATGAGCAGAACCGTAAAGTCCTCTTGGTCTCTTGACCAAGGCCCTCTTGGGCACAGGAACCTTTTTAGGTTAGCATCCTTTGCATGTAAGCTACAATTATTTCTGATGTTTTGTACCTCAGTCAATTTTATAGAAGCAGAATATTTTTATCCCAATTTTCAAAGCTCTCTCGAAAGTATAATAATGTTGCTGTAAATGGAAACCTAATAGCACAATCTTCCCTTACTTTAGTTTTTGGTGACACAATTTCCTGGGCAATCTGCCTTTAAGAAAGGCAAGACAGAAATCAGAGTCCGATTGACTGTGTCATCATGTATACACCAAAGATTTGTACCCAAAGACAGTGTCACAATTTCGAAGCAGAAATGAAGAATGAAAAGTAAAAAACCATGACAGTCTATCTAGGTACTGTTTCATAGACTGGTTTTATCTGTTATTAAGATATTTTTCTTTTTGTACAAAATGTTTTTTTAAATGTTGTCACTATGTACCATCAAAATGAATTGTGTTCTACGGTTGAAAACAATTTGTTTTGTTTTTTCTAAGACCACCAGATCAGGCGCTAAGGAACCAGCGACTAGGCAAGGGTAGGAGCAAAACTGCAAGTTTATTTTGGTCACCTAAGGTGTGGGGAAGAGGTCTGTCGGCCTCCGGCAAAGAAGGCCGACAGAGTCCCCCCGTGGGGCTCTCGGACCGCATTCCTGGTGTCCTGACATCCCGATAGGAGTAAAGGACTGAGGAAGGCCGCACGTGGCGTCCCTCCGGAGCGGCTTTTCTAGGAGTGGGAGGGCAATAGGCGGGGCACGGGCGTGTGGGGGGGGGGGGTTCCGCAGGTGCGACCAGGTAAATCTTGGTCTCTTCAGATTGACGTCACCTGGCGCATGCCCAGCTGGTCTGCACCTTCCCGGGCGTCGGCTGCATTTTCGCGCACGCAGGAAAAGTTGGGGGATGAAGAACTCGGAAGTGCGCCATCTTGCCTCCGTTCGTCCAAACAGTCCAACCTTTTATTGGTAATAGTGATAAAGGGGCGCCGTGGTCTGTCTGGCTACTTCCTGCTATTAAGGGGCGTCGTTAAGGTCGGGGCCCATGGTTGGCATTTGGACGTACGGATGAAGAATAAAATAAGGCACAGTATTAGTATAGGAACGAGGTATGGAAGCATTTGTCGGAATATGGGCAAAACCCAGAAGGAAGGTCCCGGCAAGGTTGGGGTGTTAAGGTTTTGTATCTCAGTTTTTTATTTTATTGAGGGTTTGAATGTTAGTGTCTACTAGGCCTAACTTGCTAACATAATAGCAGCACTCTTCTCCAAGGAAGAGACAAGTGCCTCCTTTTTCAGCTGTAAGCAAGTCTAGGGCTCGCCTGTTTTGGGCAGCTACTTAGGCTATTGAGGTAGTTCGGCGCTGCAGGGAGGCCAGGCTTTCAGCTGATTCCAATAACTAGAGGGAGGAAAACAGCCCGTTTTTTTACGGGGGTGGCGTAGTGGCATGGAAAGTTGCTGGAAAAGCTCTGCTACTTCTGCCTGGCTGTATAAAGTTAGACTGGGGACCAGGACACGGGGACATAGAGGGATCAGTTAATGGCTGTATGGTAAGAGTTTTAGAGAGAGATCAGTTGCACGAGAATAGCCTTCAATGGGGCTGTTGGCCTCCATTGGGTGCTGAGTATGATTACCTCAGGATGAATTTGGAGTTGAATAATGGAAAGAAGGATTGGGCAGTTTGGACGAGAAATAGCCTTCAATGGGGGCTGCGTGGCCTCCATTGGGTGCCTGAGTATGATTACCTCAGGATGAATTTGGAGTTGAATAACGGAAAGGAAGAATTGGGCAGTTTGGACAAGAAATAGCCTTCAATGGGGGCTGTGTGGCCTCCATTGGGTGCCTGAGTATGATTACCTCAGGATGAATTTGGAGTTGAATAACGGAAAGGAAGAATGGGCAGTTTGGATTTCTGGTATAGTGGCGCCTGGAGTGTAAGTGAATTGTGGGATGTTTGACCAGTTGTGTGAAGGCCATGGGCAGGGGGCTGCCACTAGGGGGGCCTTCTAAAGCCTCACAGAGGAAGCAGGGGAGAGATTGGTTATATTCACAGTGTAGGTTAAGTCTAGCCTTTGGCAGATAAGTGCGAGCCATGAGAAGGGGGTCTCTATTGTGTGGAGAGAAGTTTGATAGCCTTAAGGAAGACAACTGGCAGACTATGTACTACTGAGTGTGTTCGGCTGTCTTGTGGCCAAGTTTCAGTGATGAGAAAAAAATTGCCATACAGTAGGTGGACTAGCAAAGGTCTGAGTGTATGAGTGAAACAGCAATATAAGTATAAAATGAGACTCATTTTCCGTGTAGTCATGGAGTGTCCCTTGCCACTGGAGATGTTCAATGAAGGTTAGGAGACGGGAGAACCACTGCTCTGGAATTGTCTGGAGGTAGATATGGGTCTGGGGTTATGTATTGAAAGTCTGATAGGTTTATGTAGAAGATGGTGAGAAAGTGAGCTAAGCGCCAGGGGTCAGGGAGCATGAACTAGTTAAGAAAGTTGTAAGTTTGAGGCGAGTGGGGGAAAGTTGAACTGATGTCCACTGATGTTTCCCGGTGGGGCCCTCTTTAGCTGGGAATGAGGAACGAGTGTGCAGAGTAGTTGTTGGCCAGGCAGCAACTGAGGAGTGGAGTTTTCGTGGGGGGTGGATGGCTTTCCGCTTACTCCTACTACAGAGATATTGGATGGAAGGCTAGGTCCAGAGAAGGACGGCAAAACAGAATAGGTAGCCTCGCTGTTGATTAAAAATTGATTGTCTTACCCGCTACCAGGAGAGTTACCCGCGGCTCTGCGAGGGTGATGGGGGTCCCTGAGTCTCGGCACCTTCAGTTGTAGTTGTCGTCCAGATGTAGGAGCTGGAAGGAGCTCCCAGGATCCTGGGAAAGGGGGTCACGTGGAGACGCAGCACCTTTCTCAGGGTGGGGCAATCAGACTTCCTGTCCTCCTGCTAGCAAGCAGGGCAGGAGGTTGCTGGTGGACGAGGGTTAGGACATTCACTGGCCAATGTCCTGAGGCCTTGCACTTATAGCAAGGCTGCGTTGGGGCTCGGGGACCTTGCGGACACCTATGGCATAGTGTCCCGCCTTGCCGCACTTATAGCAGGCTCCTTTTGTAGCCTTGGAGTCTGCGGAGTGTGTACTCTCTGGTCTGGGGTTACAATTGGGCCGTAAAGCCGCTGCTAGGAGTTGGGCCTTCTGTTTGAGGCGTGCCTGTCGCACTGCCTCAGCCGTCTCCTCTCTGGAGTTACAGACCTTAAAGGCTAATTTAACCAGATCTTGTATTGGTGCCTGAGGACATCTCTACTTTTGAAGTTTCTTACGAATGTCAGGAGCTGATTGAGAAATGAAATAAATGCCAAAATGGTGGCCCCTGTGGGGGAGGCCGGATCTAACCGGGTATATTGGGTTAGAACCTCAGTCAGCCTATTTAAGAATGCGGCTGGATTTTCTTCTGGATTTGAATAACTTTTTTAATTTGTTAAAATTTACAGTTTTGTTTGAGGCTGTTGCATACCAGCCAACAAACACTGAACCATTATGTCTCGCCTACAGCGCCCAGGCTGGTTTGCTTGGTAGTTCCAGTCTGGGTCTGCCGAGGGGACTGCTTGCTCCCCTAGTGGGATGGCGGCGTCAGTTAAATGTAGTTGGTTGGCGTGCTGCCTGGCGGCCGCTAGGATGCGCTCTTGCTCCTCAGGGTTTAGGGTGGAGGTTAGGATAACCTGGAGGTCATGCCAAGTTAAGTCATAGGCCTGACAAAGATATCTAAATTCCTTTATGTAAACGGTGGGATTAGCTGAGAAATCCCCTAAACGCTTTTCAATTTTGGAAAGATCGGCCAGTGAAAAAGGGACATGTACTCTGACTACCCCCTCCGCCCCAGCCACCTCTTGCAAAGGCACTAACACTGTAGGAGGGTGTGGGGCAGGAGTGGAGGCATCAGCAGGGCACTTAGAGCGGTGTGTGCAGAGACAGGAGACTCAAGACAGCCAGTTGGGGGCCCGAAGGAAGCACGGGACTGAGTGGATTACTAGTAGGTAAGGAAGAGGAAGGAGGAGTCCGGGCGGAGGGAGGAGAAGTATAGGGCGGAAGTGAGGGAAACCCTAGATCCTCTGGCTGAACAGAAAGGAATGAAGACTCCTCTTTTTCGGGTTCCTGTGAGCCGGCGTCCTTGGCTAGCATAACTTGGGCCGAAGAGCACCGGCTACACAGGTTGGGACGAGAGCGTAAGGCCCAAAAGCCTTGTATGTACGTAATTTCAGACCACTTGCCTAACCGCTGGCAGAAATTGCTGAGGTCGGTCAGAACATTGCGATCTAGGGTGCCCTCCGGTGGCCACTGAGACTGACTGGTCTAGCTTGTATCGGGGCCACGCCACAGTGGAAAGGAAAATTAACCGCTTCTTCCTAAGGTCTTGTTCAAGCTATAAGGTTTTTAAATTGGCTAGGAGGCACCCCAAGGGGGTGCTCTTTGCAAATTTGGACTGGGGGTTTCCCATTTGTTTCCTCTTTACCGACACAATGGACCCAATGGACATGGGAATGGATCCCTGCCTGGCTTCAAAGTGTCCTTCGGAACCAGCAGAGACAGAGGAGAGGCTCTTGAAGCCTAAGTGGAGATTACCTTCAGGCGGACGTCTCCGTCCTGAACGGGTCTCCCGAGCCACGTGGTGGCTCCAAATGGACCCCGGACCTGCGCAGGATTTCTGGCCGAGGGAGGTAAAGAGGAGACAAGGGCACTTACCCCAGAGAGGCCATGAGAGTGAGGGAAGCGGGTCTCAGGTCCTGGTCCGTCTGCGGCGTGGAGCGAGGAGGAGGAGGAGGCTCCCCAGACCCTGGGGGCCCCGAGGAGGGGTCTCCTCCTGGGTTCGGCACCAGCTGTTTTGTTTTTTCTAAGACCACCAGATCAGGCGCTAAGGAACCAGCGACTAGGCAAGCGTAGGAGCAAAACTGCAAGTTTATTTTGGTCACCTAAGGTGTGGGGAAGAGGTCTGTCGGCCTCCGGCAAAGAAGGCCGACAGAGTCCCCCCGTGGGGCTCTCGAACGGCATTCCTGGAGTCCTGACATCCCGATAGGAGTAAAGGACTGAGGAAGGCCGCATGTGGCGTCCCTCCAGAGCGGCTTTTCTAGGAGTGGGAGAGCAATAGGCGGGGCACGGGCGTGTCGGGGGGGCGTTCCACAGGTGCGACTAGGTAAATCTTGGTCTCTTCAGATTGACGTCACCTGGCTCATGCCCAGCTGGTCTGCACCTTCCCGGGCGTCGGCTGCATTTTCGCTCACGCGGGAAAAGTTGGGGGATGAAGAACTCGGAAGTGCACCATCTTGCCTCCGTTCGTCCAAACACAATTCAGCTAAGATTTGATCTAAGTTGATTTGGGTAACAAAAAGATGTAGAGCTAAAATAAGATTTTTATTTCTAAAATTTTTAAATTAATTTTTTAAAAATATATTTTTATTTTGTTGACCTAGTCAATTTTAGAACAACTTCAAAGTCCTTCATTCCTCATTGAGTTTTCTTTTAAAATGTTTGAAATTTCCCCAAACCCCAAATACCTCTAGATATTTATATACACGGACAGTTGTAAAAGAGTTTTATTTAAATATTTATACTGCTTCTTTGAATATACCATGTAATGTCTCAGAGATTTAGCTCCTCATTTTTAAATGTGAAATTATAATGCCTGCCTTAACCCATTCGTGCATAAGTTGTGAACACAAATAAAATAATGAAGGTACAGGAATCTTGAAAATCATAATTCTTTATTTCTTAATGAATATAGATTTTTCTCAGACTTATTCTCCTTAGCTAGAATCATTATCAAGAAAATATGCTATTTTACTTTTGGATAATTCTTTTGCAAAATATGCTGACTATTACATTGATGGTTTAATTAAACCTGTTAAAGTAATACAGCAAAAAAAAAATAGTATTAGTAAAATTTAAAATTCATGAGGTGGATCATATGTTTTCAACTTTCTAGGAACGTAAATTGCAGTCTCATAAAATGTTATTGAATAAAGAAATTAACATATAAATAATTAGACAATTCCAGGGAACTACAGTCTACCATGCTTCACATTAGACTAAAGGAGTTTTTAAAACATTATCTATAAATATTTCTACTCAATTAAAAAGTGTGAACTTAGAATACCAATCAAGCTTCCCCTTGTGTCAGGTGCCTTAGAATTTATAAAATCTGACCGGGCGCGATGGCTCAAGCCTGTAATCCCAGCACTTTGGGAGGCCAAGACGGGCGGATCACGAGGTCAGGAGATCGAGACCATCCCGGCTAACATGGTGAAACCTCGTCTCTACTAAAAATACAAAAAAAAACTAGCCGGGCGAGGTGGTGGGCGCCTGTAGTCCCAGCTACTGGGGAGGCTGAGGCAGGAGAATGGCGGGAACCCGGGAGGCGGAGCTTGCAGTGAGCTGAGATCTGGCCACTGCACTCCAGCCTGGACGACAGAGCGAGACTCCGTCTCAAAAAAAATAAAATAAAATAAAATAAAATTTATAAAATCTTAGAAGATTACTAATATTGAAATTGTACTTTATTTTTCCATGCTTCCATAGGCCAAGAAGCATTTATCATCACTTAGATGTTTGACATATTAGATGGAATTTCATGTTACATTTTGATATAAACTATTTCTCAAGTAAGAGAAGTAAAAATAGTTCAAAACATTTTAAATACTATTTTTCAGCCCAAAATACATTAAATATTTTATAAATAGCAATGCAGTTTCTCAATGGAAGTGAAATTACAGAAGACTACTTTAGTCCATAGATTCAGTAGTATTATCTAAAAAATGAGATATTTGGAACATACTTCTAACTAAGAACACCTAAAGCAGGCTAAGGATTGTGGGAGAAAATATCGCCCTCAGCTTTAGCTGTGTTTCAAGTAAAATGCTTGAAAACATAGGTTCCCTTAAGTGTAGAGTTAAGTCAAGTGCTCTGTAAGATCCAGAAATTGGAATTGTCAAAATGTTCTAAGTGCAGAATTATGAAAAAGATCATATTTTTTTCTGGATGGAACTGTAAGACTTCCTGTAGTTTTTAACTTCTGCCAACAGAATTATTTTTAGATTCAAAGTATTTCAAGACATGTTTTGACATTTTTTAAACAATTATAGATATGCAAAATTTGAATGCCACTGTAATCAAATAAATTCAAATATTACAAGTAGTTAGAACTACTATTTAACAGGTTATTTATTATCTATGCAGGAATCCCTTATTATTTTCACATATGTCATTTCTAGTTATAGTTGTAAAAAAGTCGTTAGTTTTTTCTCACATTTCGTGATAATGAAGTGTTATTTTGCTTTCCTCAAGTGTTTACATTCTGAATGGCTTTCTATAAGGTATCAATTATGTTACTTTTTCTGTACCCTACTTATTTCATTCTGCACCCTACTCCCACTCAATAATTTCCTTGTCTTACCAGTTTTGGCATCAAAAATTTGGTGGTGAAATTTTTTCTAGCTGCTTATATACTGTGAGAAAAGTTTCACCACCCAACTTTGTCTTTTATTGATTGCTGGCAGCAGCATCTACAAAGGACGATTTTAACCTTTCACTTTCCTTACTATTATCCCTCTTTTCCATGTTTCTCTTTCTTTTAAGTTTTTCCCTTTCAAAATAATTCAAAAATACAGCTTCATGTATTCAGCTTGTAAAATCATCTTCAAACTCTAGCCAATCCTGGTTGAGAAAAAATAATAATAATAATAGCAAGTCTAGTGGCTGTTACTGAAGTTACCCCAATGAATTTCCCAGTGTTCGTAACATTATGTGGTCTCCTATCATCTTGATTCTAGTCTGTTGCAACAATAGAATATAGTAGGTTTGATAATGTGCTGTTTTAGAGTCCAGTTCTTAACTCCCTTAGACACTCCTGTGTCTTTTTGCAATAGTCACTCTAGGAACAGTCTTTCTTATTGTCCTGAGGCACCTTGTATGAAGTCCAGGCTTCTTTTTGTAGAGATTAAAAAGCTATTTGGAGAAGCCCTAGAAAGTAATGGAGAGCGAGTCCAGAAAGAGAAGGGTCAAGGCAGCAGGCATTTGGCACCAGCTATGGTCCAGTCGCTAACTCAGTCTGTGTGAGAGACTCCAAGAGTGATCAGTAAAGGAACGGCCCTGCTGAGACCCAGCTAACAGATGAAACTACGAGATATAATAGCAACAGGTAACTGAAACAGTGTGTGGTACATAGAAGCAGGGTGCTACCATAAGAAAAAAAAAATCTGAACTGTACCGCACTGACTTTTGGAACAGGTGGTTGGTTTCAAAGAGATGGTGAAGATATGAAGAACAATGAGTGGTAAGTTACTGCAAGTTAGAGGAAAGAGGATCAAATGTGTACTGGAAGAACAATTAACAAAACCATAAATTGCTGTTATAGGAAATGTAGAAAGGGAAACTGATAGATTTGTGGATCTAGCTAAGGAGATTCCAGGCATACAGTTCAAAGTTTCAACTGGCTTCTTTTCGCTGCCTGTGAGACAGAAGCAAGATGATCTTAAAAAATAATAATAAAAAAGATATTCTAAGTTTGTTATTGTCACCTGCTACATTTCAGTTTGCATGCAATAGTACCAGAAAATGAAATGAATGCATTTGTAAATTAACCAGTAATAAATTAAGTACTTATACTATATCACACTAAAGAGGTCAGAGCTTCCTTACTTCTAAAATAAAACTCCTCCCCATTCAAAGTCTCTCCAGAAACAAGAGTGTTAGAGGCTTTCATATCTAACTGAAAGTATCTGTAAGAGATTCTCTTAAGTAGGCCTGTAAGAATGTGGAGTGTGCCTTGTGTAGCTTCTCATCTATACAATTGAGATTCTAAAATCCTTCAAAACATTGTCCATAGCACTTTGACTCTTAAAGTATATAACTGATATATTAATATAATATTTCCTATTCCCTTTATTTATACATTCCTCTATGGAACTAAGTTAAGCAAAGGTTCTTTAAAGCTATTATGTTAATACAGTGACACAAATAATTGAATAAAATCTATTGTTCAGCAATTTTTTTACTATTGAAAGATAATTCATTGTTTGACTTCTTTTTTTTTTTTTTGAGACGGAGTTTCGCTCTGTCGCCTGGGCTGGAGTGCAGTGGCCGGATTTCAGCTCACTGCAAGCTCCGCCTCCCGGGTTTACGCCATTCTCCTGCCTCAGCCTCCTGAGTAGCTGGGACTACAGGCACCAGCCACCTCGCCCGGCTAGCTTTTTGTATTTTTTAGTAGAGACGGGGTTTCACCGTGTAAGCCAGGATGGTCTCGAACTCCTGACCTCGTGATCCGCCCGTCTCGGCCTCCCAAAGTGCTGGGATTACAGGCTTGAGCCACCGCGCCCGGCCACTATTTGACTTCTTAATAATTTGTTAATGACTGCAGTAGCTCCCAGTAAAATAAAATTAAAGCTATAAATTTTTCTATTCTAGTAATGTTTAGAAACTGGAAAAAAATCAAACAAAAACAATAATATGTTAAATATTCAATTGAGGAATGCAGAGATCAGTACAGGAGAATGGGGAGAATGTAAAGAACAGTTATAGAAAAGTTAGCATTTGAGAAAATTCTTAAAGAATGCACAGCTCAAAAACATAAATAACACAATATGAGAATACAAGATTTGCCAGACACTGTGGTGTGTTGGGATTCTCAGAAATGAGCTATACAGGCAGATAACTAATGTATTAAGCCCAGTAGGATACATAACTATTACTTAAACAAAAGTAATTTTTTTTAATGTCAAGGATTATTTTATAAAGGAGTCCAACAGTTCAGCTAACTGATAGATGATGAAGCTCCCTTGAAATAGAAAGGAGCTTGGTCAACTTGGAGAGCAGAAAGAAGAGCAAGACTGGCTGATGCATGACAAGAAAAGAAGAAACATATGATGTCATTTTCACAGAAAGGCCAGACTCTAAGACCCTTTGTAGGGCAAGGCAAAACTTAGAAACTCTTACTAAGTGTGACAGAAAGCCCAGGAGTGGGAAGAGAGATCTAATCTTCCAGTGAAGGTTCAAGTGTATGGGTAGAGAACTCTGTAAGGGTGCAAACATGGCAAGTGACTTATTTGGAAGGTATTGGGAAGATAGCTTTAGTGTAGACTAAAGTAAGGAGAGTGAAGATTAAAAGATGCAGACATATTTGCAAGGTTTGTTTTAGTTAGAATTGAAATAACTTACTGAAGAATAGAGAATTGAGTGGTGTAAAGTAAAGGCAATTTTTTTTTGTTGTCTTGAAGAATTGGATGTGAAGACCAATTAACTCTAATGTTTGCTGAGTTAGAGACGTCCATTACATATCTATGTGGAGATAAAAAGCAGGCATTTAAGTCAAAGATGAAGATTCAAATAAGAATTTTACAGTACCACGATCCCATGTCCTATTTTACTTTGTAGTAGTAACACCTTTTTTAGAGAGATATTACTTGAACTATTTCAGGTGAGGAAGTGGATATTAGGAATACTGAGTAATTTTCAAAATTGCTATAATTTTAACAAGGTAGAATGAAAATTTGAATTCCAGTTTTCACAGCTTTACAGGTACTTATATTTTTATTGCTTTGAGTGGGTAGGTGGAAAGGATGGCTGGAGGGGATTCTTTTGGAAATATCAAAGCAAACAAACTACAAAAATAAAAAGTGGTTACTAAAAGCCATGGGACATCCATTTGCCTTTGGGGACTATGTTCAGCATGGTTAGAACATAGAGGTGTTGAGAGAGGAAATCATGCTTGAAGAAACAGTTGGAAAACAGATTACATGCTGAGGACGTTTTTTCTGAAACTATGGAATGTTCTTAAATTATTTTGATCAGAAAAAAAGAATAAGGGTTTTATAAAGATCACTTTGGCGTTATTAGGGAAGACTGACTGAAATGGTCTTAGACTGGAAGTAGGAAGTTTTCCATGTTAGGAATAGTGAAGATTTGACTTGTACCAGTAGCAAGGGGAAAAATGAGGCATAGGTAGCTTTGTCAGAATATTTAGAAATTTAAAAAATTATTTTAGTAGCTGGATTTGCAGGATGAAAAATAATTGTAAACCAACATAATATAATCTCTGGATTGAGACACAAGTTTGATGGTGATGACTTTGAATGCAATAAAAACACAGTAAACATACAGGCAATAAGTTAATTTGTAGGTAAATTAATGAAAATAGTTTAGTCATGTTGACTCAAGATGATATATTTTACCCTTAGGAGTGCTAAGATTACCTTTTCAAGATAGCCAATTAAGTATTTAGTTCATTTAAATTAGCTAACTATGTGGTAAAGAAAGCACTTATCTCCAGAGTAAATGTTGCTGTCCAGTCCATTATTTGGATTAACCTAAAAGCCTCACTTCAGCAGAACATATCTTACTTTTTTTCTGTAGTAGCTATTGCTCTTTTTATCAGTATAAGAAGGAAGCTTTACTCTGATCAGAAATATAAAGAAAGTCAACTTTTAGTCTAAGACTGAGATGACCCTAGTAACTTCGAGTTTTTGCCATTTTCAAGTAGGTCTCAGCTTTTCAAATTTCATTAGGACATTTTTCTCTCCGTTCCATACTGATGAAAAGTCTTTAACTTGTGCCTTCATATTATCAACATTTTCATTATACAAATATCTGATGTTGTGGGAAATTATAAGCCAAAACAATTGACTATAATGAGAATTCATTGTGCAGAGGGGTCGTTAGGCACGGGAAGCCTAATTCTGTGAAGATTCCAAAGGAGCCACATGAACCAAGGTAGAAATTCCTGTAAGGTAAGATCACATATTTCTTCAAATAATCAGTATGTGTTCTCTAGACCTAAGAGATTTAACTGTCATATTTTAAGGTAAATGTCAAAGAAGAAATTATATATTTGAAATGGAATAAAGAGACGTCTGTTTAGACAACTGGTCAAACCCAGTAAAAGGTTTAAGCTATTTTCCCTACAAATTTAACTTCAAAATTGGAACAGTTGGAGAAATGTGAATATACATTATAGACTAAATAATAGTTTGTATAAATGTGAAGTTTTGTGAATTCAATAATTGTATATGGTTAATTAAGAATATGTCCATTTTGTGGGAAAAAAACTATTTACGTATTTAGAAGTAAAATGGCATCAGATATTCAATCCACTGTGAAATGGGTCAAAGCATATATATGTGTGTGGGTGTGGGTGTGTATGCACATGCATGCAGAAAGAGAAACACAAAATACTAAAACAAATATAACAAAATATTACTTGATGAACCTGGATAATGAGAACACCAAGTTTCTTTTTATTGTTCCTTTTCACTAATTTTGCAATTCTCTGTAATTACTACAAAGTCAATTTTTAAATAATGAATATGCTTTTAATTATATAATTGGAAGCTATACTTTAGAGCTCATTGGCACAGATTTTGGAAGTAATTTGAATGCAGTTACAATTGAAATGCAGGCAACATTCTCTCTTTCTCATTCATTGTTATATTTCATAACAAAAATTTTCAGTTTCACTGTATGCAGTAAAGTGAAAAGAATGTGACTGAGTAATGCTATTTAGAAACTAGGATTTGTGACCATGAAATGTTTCCTGATTAAACTTGATAGTCTGTGCCTTTTAGAAAACTTTTGTTTGGAAAATAGTTTTGTTTTGTTCTATTTTTTCAAGAGACTAACCAATCGTAAATCGTGATTAAAAATGTCAGAGTTTCTCAGCAAATTATGAGTATTTAACCAATTCAGGATATGGATTATCCTTTCTCAACAGTTTTAAAGTATGTTGCTATAGTCATTCTACTGAATATAATGTATTATTTTCACTTGGAGCTCAAAAATGTGAGGTGATTCATTATATTTGCACATATAAAAATTACAGCATTGCAAAATCTTGTTTAGTATAACATTTTGTGCATATTTTAGCTCAATATTCTTGATTTTTAAAATTGAAATTATGGACTTTCAAGTCATTTTTTTCATGAAAATTTAGATAAACTATCTTGGAGATACGTGCCAGATATTTGTAACTTCATTTCCTAACAATCTTTATAATTTTATATGGTATATTCCTGAAGAATACTGATATAGAAATAAAAAATATGTCTGGTGTACAACTCTCTATAACTCTCCATTTTATTGTCTCCACGTAATAATATTAATCCACATATATGTATACAGTATTAAATGAAAATGATTGTATATATCCATATTAAGAAAAACAATATTTTTAAAAAGAATTATTCTAGTGATTTTTTTCAAATATGTAATAATTTATAACAAACATGTAAACATGTAATAATAGGTTTAATTTTATCTATTAGTTGTTTTGGACTTTTAGATTGTCAAAAACATGGTAAATGTAAGTAATCTTTGTAAAAACTATTTTAGAAAATTTTCAAATGCTATTAGAAGTACTATGCATAATAAATTTAAAAACATTTTAGGATAATTTCATATTTTTAACTTTTTTATTTTTAGGGGTTGCATAGCACACATTTACCTATGTAGCAAACACGCACATCCTACACATGTACCCTGAAGCTTAATAATAATAATAATAATAATAAGGAAGGGGTCCAGTTTCAGTTTTCTCCATATGGCTAGCCATTTTTGCCAGCACTGTTTATTAAATAGGGAATCCTTTCTCCCATTGCTTTTTTTTTTTTTTTTGTCAGATTTGTCAAAGATGGTTGTAGATATGTGGTGTTTTTTTCTGAGACCTCTGTTTAGTTCCATTGATTCATGTATCTTTTTTCTGTTTTGTATTAGTACCATCTTGTTTTTGTTACTGTAGCCTTGTAGTAAAAGTCAGGTAGCATGATGCTTCCAGCTTTCTTCTTTTTTCTTAGGATTATCTTGGCTATAGGGGCTCTTTTTTGGTTCCATATGAAATGTAAAGCAGTCTTTTTCTAGTTCTGTGAAGAAAGTAGGTGGTAGCTTGATGAAAATAGCACTGAATCTATAAATTACTTTTGACAGTATGGTCATTTTCATGATATTGATTCTTCCTATCCATGAGCATGGAATGTTTTCCATTTGTTTGTGTTTTCTCTTATTTCCTTGAGCAGTGGTTTGTAGTTCTCCTTAAAGAGGTCCTTCATGTCCCTTGTAAATTGTATTCCTAGGTATTTTATTCTCTTTGTAGCAATTGTGAATGGGAGTTAACTCATGATTTGACTCTCTGCTTGTCTATTTTTGGTGTATAGGAATGCTTGTGATTTTTGCACATTGATTTTGTATCCTGAGACTTTGCTGAAGTTGCTTATCAGTTTAAGGAGATTTGGGGCTGAGACAATGGGATTTTCTAAATACACAATTATGTCATCTGTAAACAGAGACCATTTGACTTCCTCTCTTCTTATTTGTATACCCTTTATTTCTTTCTCTTGCATGATTGCCCTGGCCAGAATTTCCAATACTGTGTTGAATATAAGTGTTGAGAGAGGGCATCCTTGTCTTGTGCCAGTTTTCAAGGGAAATAAATTGACTTCTGTAGCAGCTCCATACGAACTATGGACGTCATGTAGTCTAAACCAAAGGAGTGCAGGAGTCTTTGTTTCTTTTATTTCCTTGTTAATTATAAATTATTTTAATATAACCAAAACATGGTAGATGTTCAATTATACTTACTAAATTAATGGATAATGATTAATCGATGCTGTAATTAGAGTTCTCCAGAAAGACAAAACCAATGAGAAATAGGAAGAGAGAGATAAGATAGATAGACAGACAGGTAGGTAGATGATATATAGATGAGAGGAAATTTTTTAGGATAATTGGTTCACACAACAATAATGAAGGTTGAGAAGTCCCAGGACCAAACATCTGCAAGTCGGAGACCCTAGGATGCCAATAGGTGGCTGAGTCTAAATATGAAGGTCTCAGAACTAGGGAAGTCAATGGTGTAGCTCAATCTGAGACCAAAGCCCTAATAACCATGCAGTCTTCTACTGTAAGTCCTAGAGTCCAAAGGCTGGAAAGCCTATAGTTATTGTCCAAAGACAAGAGAGCAAGAGTGTACCCCAGTTCCAGCAGAAAGATGGAAACATTTGCCTTTTCTCTGCTTTTGTTCTCTCTAGGCCCCCAGCAGATTAAATGGTGCCTCCCCTCATTGAGGGTGGATCTTCCCCACCAAGTCCCTTGGAATCACATGCAATAAAACTTCTAGGTGATCTTTAATACAGTCAATTTGACTCCTAAAATTAACCATCACATATGCTAAACTAATATATATCCCCAAAGCATACTGATAATATCAAATTGTTCTACTCATTTCTTTTTGATACTACATGACCTGAATCTTCAATTAATTAATTAAAGATAAAAGTAAAAGGAAATAAAAATGAAACATGATATTCTTGGGCCAATTAAAACACTATGAATCTTGAATTCTGCTTTCGTAGTAGATAGAAACACTTTCCTATATTGCCAAATATACCAAATAAGAATAAAAGTTAAATAGAGTAAAAATTGTAAAACATACATGAAGTTTAATCACAGCCTAAATTTCATAAGTATAAAAATATCTATACACATTTTTTTGACTTATTTGTATTGGTTTTAATCAATGGCTTTACATAGTTTGAGTATTAAATTATTTTCATTCCACTTAGCAAATAAGTCATAGCGAGTATGTATTGAAAAATTTATGGCTATATTTATCCTCCTCAAATATTATTTCAATTTTATTTATGTTATTTTGGATTAGTGTTAAAGAAGGTGTCATTAATCTTATATTTTATGGTAAAATTTGAAAAAGTTTTTTATACTGTTCTTTGATTTAGATGAAATGCATACCATAGTTTTTTTTACATATTAAGCATATATCATTTTGGAATGAAATCCAGGGTAGAGCATTTTCAAAATCCAAACCATTATTCTAACCTGATTTTCTATATTTTTAAATAAAACCCCTGTCTTATTAAACTTAAAAAATTATTCCTTCTATGAAAATATTAGGTTAACTGATTAATCAAATTTTAAAGACTTAGTAAATTTAAATCAATAAATACAACTGAATGATAAATAATGTATCATTATGTCAGAAAAGTATTTGAAATAGGAAGACAAAGTCAAATTTTAAAATATTAACCTTAAAAACAACAATCAAGGTCTTAAAGTCAATTAGGACTCTGATAAGTTTATTTATGCTGAAACACATTAGTATAAAATTACTGATAATATGATTTTCAAAATGGTAATTCAATACAAATTAATAAAATTTACATGATTATTAATTTTATAAATAGATAGTATTAGCATTAGATTATCTGATCTATAATTGAGTATGAGAAGTTTAGGTTAGTCAGATTATCCTGATCATGTTAACACAAGCACAAATTTCATGAAAAAAATATACAGTCTAATTTTAGAAAAGGAAAAAGACATACAGATATTTTAAAAATCTCAGTTATCAAATTACTTTACTTTTTCCAAAGATTCACATAGAATATGCGAATTTGAATTCTGATATAAATATTATTCAGAGCTACAGAAGGTTTTTGCTCTGTTTTATACCTTTAAAGGTATATTTCAGTATTATTATTATTATTCTTTGGTGGGGGTTAGTGGTGCTACTTATCTCTTTCTTTACATTACATTTAACTAATTTATTAGCCTCAATAAACTGATAGAAACAGAGATCATTCATTTTAAAATACTTTATAATCTAGAGTTAGAAGAATATTTTGTTTTCACTATGTGAGAATCAGGGCCTGTATCATTTATAAGCTCATAGACCACAATGTAGTGATTTTAAAACAAAAATTGTATTATTTTCATTAATTATGTGTTTCAGAGATTTGGATGGGGAATGGTGGAGATGGCTTTTTTTTTTCTATTATGTGTGGAGATAAGAAGAATTAGTTTGTAGATGACTTGAAAGCTAGGAGCTGAAATCATCTGTAGGCTCTTTCAACTTACTCTGACACTAGGGTTAGGATAACTTGAAGACTGTGCTGGCTGACTAAGCTCATGTACTCGTCTTTTGGCTCAGTCAGTGAAAACCTTAATGTAGTGTAACACAATGCAATGTAATATTTAATTTACAGATGATGTATATATAATATATACATACAATATATATTCTATATAATATAGTATATATATATATAGGTTGCAATGTGATATTTTGATATATATTGACCCCATGGAATGATTAAATCAAGCTGACATATCTATCACCTGACATACTTACAATGTTTTGTGAACTGTTAAAATCTAATCTTTAGGCAATTGTAAAATACGCAACACATTATTATTAATTAACCTGGAGGATATGCTAAATGAAACAAGCCAGGTGCAAAAGGGCAAACACTATGTGATTTCACTTACATACAGAATCTACTAAAGTCAAAGTCATAGAAATATAGAACGGTAGAATTTTCAAAACACCCAGGGATTTCCATTCTTAGGCTGGGCGCGGTAGCTCAAGCCTGTAATCTCAGCATGCTGGGAGGCTGAGGTGGGTGAATCACCTGAGGTCAGGAGTTTGAGACCAGCCTGGCCAATGTGGTGAAATCCCATCTCTACTAAAAATGCAAAAGTTGGCTGGGTGTGGTGGCGGGTGCCTGTAATCCCAGCTACTCGGGAGGCTGAGGTAGGAGAATTGCTCCTACCCAGGAGAGGGAGGTTGCTGTGAGCCGAGATTGTACCACTGCACTCCAGCCTGGATGACAAGAGAGAGACTTAATCTCAAAAAAAAAAAAAAAAAAAAGTTCCATGCGTAAACAAACACGAAGTTAAAAATCTGGTTGTCATACAAACTTAAGCTTATTTGTTTCAAAAATTAATTTTACTTATTAATTCGATGACCAGCAGAATGATAAAGCTATTTCCCCAATAGAGTAATTTTCTAAAGTCTCTTAGCTCAAGGAATTATGGAGTTTAATAAAAGTTGATATTCTCTGTTTTGATTAAGCTGAACTGTGAGCTATGTAACGAAGTGTGGTTCTAAAGGATACATGTTCATTGGCAATGTCATATACTCTAAATTTTCATTTCCATATTAATTATTAATGAAAATGTAGAATGTAACCTTTCTTACTTATAGCTGGTTTTATTCTATGGGGCTAAATGTCATTCAAGAAGTATACAGCCACCCAGTCCTATAGATGCATGCTGATTACATAGGTTTTAAGACCTATTTTTTTCCACCTACCCAATACTGATTTTAGTTTTTTGTTTTCATACTCAAAACAAGTAAAAGTATTTTCATATTTTCATTGATGGTCATATAAATTTTTTCATATTATCTTTATGTTATTCTAAATCTCTGAAGTCTATATCAACTGCTTATAGTTTCTAAGCTACTTAAGCATTTATTATTTCTGTTTCAGCTGTATTGATAACAAAACATAACTGTATAAGATTACTTTACAACTTTTGTAGGAGTCAGTTGCAATCAACACTTTTTTAAATAAAAAGATTTCTGTTTGTAGAATTTAATACTAATGGTAGTATTATGTAAAAGTACCTTTTCAACAATCGTATAATTTTAATTAAATATTTTCTTTCCCTTACAAAATCAATTCATTTGTTTTACTTCTCTTTCTGTTTTAAATATTAACAAAAGGGAAGAGAATAAAACTAATTTAAATGCCCCATATTGTAGTGCAAAAATGTGAAAGGGATAAAAGCTATTTAGTGTCATTGTGTAACTCAATAAGGATCCTTTGTTTCAAAGAACAATTGGCTCTACACTGTGATTTTTTCATAAGTATGATTCAGTTGCTGTTTTAAACATAAAATCATGGGACTCCTCACTACAAAAAAAAAAAAAAAATGCTAAGAGGAAAATTGATCTAGTGCTGGAATAGAAATATATTATCAGTATCACATGCATTTTGATGAATCCTAATTTCTGGGATAGATGCAGCATATTCTTTAAGATTCTTTTTAGTGACTTACTTGGAAATAGACCATATGAACACATCTTCACTTAAAACTGTTAGGTTAACTGACAATTATATGTGTATGTTTTATTAATATAATTTATTTTTAAAACAGTTTTGGGTTCATAGAAAATTGAGCAGAGAGTGTAAAGAGTCCCCATGTACCCCCCTTATTATACCTTGCATTAGTGTTAGTGTCAATGCTTGTTAAAACTGATGAGGCAATATTTATATATTATTATTACCTAAATTTAGAGTTTAGGATTCAGTCCTTGATATACAGTTCTGTGTGTTTAATCACAGATGTTTTAATAAAATTTGTATTTCTCTCTTTTTAAAATAAATTGTATTGTATATATTTAAGAAGCGATATGATATTATATGATACACATAGTAAAATAGTTACTATAGTGAAGCAAATTTACATATATTAATCATCTCATATAATTATCCATTTTTGTGCCAATAGCAGTTACTCATTTAGTAAAAGTATCAAGTACAATACGGTATTATTAACTATAGTATTCATGTTTTTTTGCCAGACTTGTTGATTCTACATGTCTGCTTTGTATCCTTTGACCTACATCTCCTTATTTCCTCCTACTCTCACCCCTGGTAAACATTGTTTTATTCTTTATCTCTGTGTATTTGACTTTTCTTATTTTTAGATTCCACATACAAGTGAGATCATGTAAACAATATCAAGTGGAGATTACTAAAAAAAAAAAAAAATTGTTCTATATCTGGATTATTTTACTTTGGATAATGTCCTCTAGGTTCATCCACATTGTGCAAATGACAGGTTCTCTTTTTTTGAAGCTGAGTAATATTCCATTGTATATTTATATACTATGAAATATTTATCTCTTCATCTAACAACAGAAACTTTGGTTATTTTTATATCTTGACTACTGTGAGTAATGCTGCTATGAACACAAGAGTGCAGATATCTTTACAAGCTGATGATTTCTTTCCTTTGAGTATATACTTAGAAGAGAGATTGCTACATTCTATGAATAGAAATACATAGAGAGCTCATGGATTGAGAAAATTAATATTGTTAAAATGTTCATACTGGCTGGGAGCAGTGGCTCACACCCATAATCCCAGAACTTTGGGAGTCCAAGGCAGGGGATCACCTGAGGTGAGGAGTTCAAAACCAGCCTGGTCAACATGGTTAAACCCCATCTCTACTAAAAAAATATAAAAATTAGCCAGGCATGGTGGTGGGTGCCTGTAATCCCAGCAACTCAATGGGGGCTGAGGCATGAGAATCGCTTGAACCCAGGAGGCAGAGGTTGCGATGAGCCAAGATGGTGCCACTGCACTCCAGCCTGGGTGACAGAGCGAGACTCAGTCTCAAAAAAATAATAATAATTTTAAAAAGTTTATACTGCTAAAGCAATTTCAACACAATCTCTATCAAAACCCCAATGACATTCTTTATGGAAAGGAAAAAAAAATTATAAAATCTGAGTGGAACTGCAAAAAACCCTAAGTAGTCAAAGAAATTCTGAGAAAGAGAAACAAAATTGCAAGCATAATACTTCCTAATTTAAAATTATATTATAAAGCCGTAGTAATCAAAATAGAATGGTACTGGAATAAAAACAGGCACTGAGACCAGTGGAACAAAATAGAAAGCTCAGAAATGGGCTCAAACATATGAAATCGACTGATTTTCAAAAAGGACACCAAAAGACCATGAATGGGGGAAATCACAGTTTCTTCAACAAGTACTGCTCGGAAAACTAGGTTTCTACTCGCAAAAAAATGAAATTTAACCCTTATCATACACCATACACAAAAAACAACTCAAAATGAATAAAAAATCTAAATGTAAAATCTGAAACCATAAAACTCCTAGAAAAAAATATATGAGAAAACTCCTTAACATTGACCTTGGTAATGATTTTTTTGGAATATATCACCAATAGCTTGGGCTACAAACACAAACATAAGTAAACAGCTACATAAAACTAAAAACCTCTGTACAGCAAAGGAAACAAACAAATGAAAAAGCAACCTACAGACTGAAACAATTTTTCACAAACCATGTATCATATGAGGGGGTAAATAGTCAATGTGTTTAAAGGACACAACTCAATAACAGAAAAACAAATAAATTGATTACAAAATGGGCATAGGATGTGAATATATATTACTCCAAAGAAGACATAAAGATGGCAAAAAAGTTATCAACATTACTAATCATGACAGAATTAAACATCAAAACCACTATGAGATACTACCTCATACCATTCGGAAAACTTTTATAAAAATTATAAGAGGTAGCAAGTATTGATAAGCACGTGGAAAAAAGAGAGCCTTTGTGCACTGCTAGTGGAAATGTAACAGTCATTATGCAAAACATTACGGAAGTTACTGTCAGTTTATATTTTTGTGATTTCTTTTCTGTTAGAGTAACATTTCATCCAGTAAATTGAGTTCCTCAATTTCTTTTAATTTTTCATGAAAATGACTATATTTTGTATCCAAAATACCATATTTCTCACCTTAACAGATATTTCAATCAGAAAATAAACTTTATTATTAAAAACCTCAAATATATTTATCTATGGTTTTAGCTTCATAGAGCAAAATATATCCATTACAGTTTACAAACTTCAATGTATATGATGGTGGATTACAGAAAACCATGTTCATTTCCTTGTGTTTTGGCAACTAAAATGATATGAAATAATTTTTGGAAAAGAGATTCCCTTATCATATTTTGCTTATCTTAATTAATAAATAATGTGATTGTGTATTATTTCTCTTTTAAAATAGCGACAGCATAAAAAACTTCCTCACAATGTAGTTTTTGTATTTCATTGATATTTAAATATACAGGTAGAATTGATTTGAGGAAGGAAATGACAATATAAGAATTACATGATAAAAATATAGGAAGATACATATGGTTATTTTTCATCTAAATATTTATGAACTTTCTAATGTATTAGAGTAACTTTATGTAGTTTGAAAAAATCAATGCAAATAGTAAACATTATTGAAAGATTTACCTACAATTTTGTAACCTCCTTAGCAGTTTTGGTTATCATCATGGTATCTGTTATGATGAAAATTTTGTAAATCTACCTCTTTAGGATTTATACTGCATTTTGTATCCTCAAATCTGCTCTTAAGTATCCTCTGGTGGATTATTCACTGTGTGCAGTGCAACTGGCCTTAAATTCATTCTTTTGCATGAGTTACATATATAGAAGACAGAAAATTAAAATGGCCTAGCCTTCCAGCCTACATCTTTCTCCAATGCTGAGTACTTCCTGCCTTAGAACATACAACGCCAAATTCTTCAGTTTGGAGCTTGGACTGGCTTAGCTTGCTCCTCAGCCTGGAGATGGCCTATTGTGGGACCTTGTGATGATGTGAGTTAATACTTACTAAACTCCCTTTTATTAATTGTGTCCCTATTAGTTTTGTCCCTCAAGAGAACCCTGACTAACACAATTGAGCCTAGGAAAATTTGGTGATTTATTTCCAAAATCACACAGCTAAGAGAATTTTTGCGATTCTCAGGGAAATGCTTTTTTCACTGTATATACTATGTTACTCCTCTCCCATCATTAAAATACCTGCAGCTACAGTCATTCCAACAATGAGTACTAAGATGTATATTCTATCCACAATTTTATTTTTGTTAATGTTGCATGATGTTCAGCATCACCTATGACATAATGTAGAAAACTTGCTTATGTTTTATATATAATAAGAAATTGAATAGGGTGCTGAGCATTATACCTTATATCAAATATTTTAAAGGATGCTTAAATAATGTAAAGAAAGTTTTTGTATGTTGAAACCCATCATTGTATTAGCCTGTAATGTTATAAATAATAATAATTACAATACTAGATGAGAGACTTAAAGATAGTAATTTACATATGTGCAGAGAGTAAGTTAATATTTGAAAATTTAATTCTCTAAAGTACATGGTTTATACCAATTCTTATCTTAGTTTATCTGCTCAAATAAAATGATGTTCATTTATCCTTTAAATGTCAAATATGCAATATATATCTTGTAATGGAAAGAGTCCATTAGAGTACAAGGTGATGAACTCCTTTCAATTATGTTTTATGATTATGACATTTGATTCAACAATAATTTAATATTTTACACAAATCTGCAAATTTTCCATTTTGAAAAGATGTGCTTTATTCTTTAATGCTACAATTTAAGAAAGCGATTTTTACATCACCATTTGTAATACCTGGCTGTAAATTTTAGTAGCATTTCTCTATGACTTCAGTCTGTAGTGTTTACTTTAGAAACTTGGGTTGTATAAAATATAAAACATAAAAACTATAAAATAATTGATCAGTTCACACATAATTGACTATATTTTAGGTGCCTTACATATTTATATAGCGGTCCTCCCTTTCACTTTCTGTGGTTTCAATTACCTGCAAAAATTAAATGGAAAATTTTAGAAATAAACAATTATTATGCAGCCATAAAAAAGGATGAGTTTGTGTCCTTTGTAGGGACATGGATGCAGCTGGAAACCATCATTCTTAGCAAACTATCACAAGAAGAGAAAACCAAACACCGCATGTTCTCACTCATAGGTGGGAACTGAACAATGAGATCACTTGGACTCGGGAAGGGGAACATCACACACTGGGCCTATCATGGGGAGGGGGGAGGAGGGAGGGATTGCATTGGGGAGTTATACATGATATAAACGTCATGCACATGTACCCTAGAACTTAAAGTATAATAAAAATAAATAAATAAATAAATAAAATAAAATAAAATAAAATAAAATTAGGCTACAAATGAAAAAGACTGACTGTGCTATCGGTTCCTTAGCAAGTCAGTAACCTGTACCTCAGTTTCTCTAGCCATTGGGTAGGGATATAAATTATCTACTTTTGTAATATCTGTCCCTCACCTGCCTTATTGAGATGGTACCAAAAAAAAAAAAAAAAAAGAAATAAACAATTCATAAGATTTAAATTACATGAGGTTCCAAGTACATTATGAAATTTCATGTGGTACCACTTTATCCCACTCTACCCTTTCTTCATCATAAGAAGGAGAGTGGGTACAGTACAATGAGATACATTGAGAGATAGAGAGAGGGAGAGGGAGGTCATATTCACATAATTTTTATTAGCATATATTATTATAATGGTTACATTTTATTATTATTTTTGTTGATATCTTACTGTGCCTAATTTATAAATTAAACTTTATTATAGGCATAGAAAAAACATAGTATATATAGGATTTGGTACTATCCATGATTTTAGGCATTCCTTGGGGGCCTTGGAACACATCCTCTCTGGATAATGGAAGACTACTGTACTCAAATGCAAATGTCTTTTAACATTCATGATGCAAAGAAGGATATGTAATAAAATCTGTATTGCTGTGGTAGTTGTGGGCATTTTAAAAACATTGCAAGTCTCAGAAACCCAACAAAGTCGGATAATGTTAGTGACGCACTACACAATGCTGAGTTTCCAATGATAATAACCAGTGATATCTTTGGTCAATTTTGAAGACTTTTACAATTTTCCCTCCATTGTATTTGACTTATTATTTCGTTTATCACTTTAATATATCTTAGGTCAGTAATAGATGAGAATTCTGCTTGTCATGATAGTTTGGATATTTGATATTGTTACATGGTATCCTGTTTGGTAGGATGGCGACCTACTGTTTTTTCAGACATATGCTTGATCTTAGTTTTCATTATTTCTTCAAATACATTTTCAAAATTTCTTCCTTTTCGTTATAACACAGCACAATACCACATATAAAGAACAGACTTTAGTTAATCAAATTTTAAGAATCACAAAACTGTATTATAAGAAAAAACACTTTGAAACACGATTTTCTTCACATCTTCCAAATGTTAAATCAAATTTGAACATACTCATTTATAGACACACAAACACACACATGCAAAAACAAAAATATTTATATTGTACTGTGAATAATATGTTGCTTTTTTATACATAAATATGCTATTGCCATTAATAATCTCTGGCTGGCAGACTTTAAGATGGTCTCCAATAATCACTGCCTCCTAGAACTCATGTCCTTGAGTAATGCGCTCCCCTGAACGTGGGCTACCCTTGTGACTTGCTTTTAAACTACAGATTATGGCAAAGGTACAACATATGTGATTAGGTTTCAAAAGCTTTATAACTTTCTCTTAGTAGATTACCTTGGTTTTACTTTTTCCCTTGCTGGCTTTGATGAAGCAAATTGCTACATCAGTGAGGCCCATGTGACAAGGTACTGAGGTTGACCATTAGCCAAAAATCAACTAGAAAATGAGATTCTCCTCATCAGCATTACCTGAGGAACTGAAAAAACAAACAAAAGATAGGCAACGAGGCCCTCAGTCCAACAGTCCAAAAGCAAGTGAATCCTGCCAACAACTGTGTAAGTGAAGGCCCTTTACTGGGCCTTCAAATGAGACTCAAGGCCTAGTTGGCATCTTGATTATAGCCTCATGAGAGATTCTGAAGTCAAAGACCAAGCTAAGCTGTGCCCAGATACTTGACCCAAAGTAGCTATAAGATGATAAGTGGGTGTCATGTCATTCCCCTAAACTCATCACAATTTGCCACACAATACAGATAATAAATACATACTGTTATTTATTTTTCTTACTAGTTTTGAAAATATACCAGTTTAATTGTTTTTCATGTCGACATCAACTTTTTAAAAAATAAATTTATATTGTGTATATTTAAGGCATACAGCACATTGTAATGAAATTCATATATATAGTAAAATGGTTACTATAATGAAACAAAGTCACATATCCATCATTTCACATAGTTACCCATTCCTCCCCTGCCCTCCCATGACAGGAGTAGCTATAATCACATTTAGCAAAAATTGTGAGTACAATACACGATTATTAACTATAGACCTCATGTTGTTCCTCGAATCTTTACACTTGCTTATCCTGCATATCTGTTATTTGTATCCTTTGACCTAGAATTTTCCATCCCCTACAACCACTCTTTTATTCTCCATCTCTGTATATTTGACCTATTTATTTTTAGAGTCCATGTATAGGTGAGATCCTGCAATAGTTTTCATTCTGTATCTGGCTTATTTCAAGTAGCATAATGTGAAAATGCTAAGTGTCATCCATCCACATTGTGTTAAATGGCAGAATCTCCTTATTTTTAATGCTGAATAATATTCTATTAGTCTATCATATATTTTAATGCTGAATAACATTCTATTATTCTATATGTGTGTTCCACATTTTGTTTCACCATTCATCTACTGATGGACATTCAAGATGTTTCCGTATCTTGGCTATTGTGAATAATGCTGGAATGAACATGAGAATGCAGACATTTTTAGAATTTTATTTAATTAGGTATATTTCCAGAAACGGGATTCCTGGGTCATTGATAATCCTATATTTTGGAAGGAACTTCCTTACTTGTTTCCATAAGGCTGCCCCAATCTATATTCCTACCAACATACACTAACTTTTTGGCATTCAGTCACTTTATTTTTTAACATAACTTAATTTTATTTAGTTTTTTTTTTTTTTTTAATTTCAAGTCTTCAGCTCAAATGATCCTCCTGCCTCTGTCTCCCAAAGTGCTGGGATTACAAGCATGAGACAACACGCCTAGCCTGTCATTTTCAAATGGATCCTATCTGTTTAAATCTGTAAAATAGGGAACTATTCACTACTATTATATTGCAGTAATGAAGAAATCATGTGTACAATTTTCCATTTATTAATGTGATCAAGTCCTTATTAAAGTAAGAGAAATTTGATAAACAGATTTCATTTCAATATTTTAAAACTTTTATAAATCTGATTAATAGTAGAATGCAATATAGAGGTACTAAAGAAAAGAAAAAAATATTTTACTTATATCTAGGCGTCCTATACTTGAGTATCAGTGTACAATAGAGAGGAAAATATGAAGTAACATTTTGAGTTCTTCAGCCTGTTATATCACTTTTACACAGATGAATAGCTTTTAAGATATCAAATATTGCTAGGAATGAGAGTTTCCCTGTGTATGATGACTTGTGGAGAGCCTTATTACTTCAGTAATATTAAGAAATGTTGATGCTCTTATCAAAGCCTAGCAGTTTTGCAGAAATTGAATACACTATTAATTGAAAATGCTGAATCACTGATTTCTTTCACATTTTTCCTAATACATTACATTCAGCCATGGCTCCTCTATCTTAATATAGTCTGCATATGATAAATTTTATGCTCCATTTGAAAATATATGAAATTTTGATAGATAGCATTTCACAATTGGTTGATCCATTGAGTGGTTTAAAAATGCATGTGTGCCAGAACACCAATACCAAACAATACGTGAAAATTCTCTTCCTTTAGCAATGAGAAAAATTTCTTTTAAGACAGGAAAATCTAGCTCAGGAAAAAGAAAACAAGTTTCATTTTATAAAAAGTGTTTACATTTTATAATGAAACAATGTTCCAGAAGGAGAAAAAAAAAAAAAACTCAATAGTAAAAATGTGCATGCCTATTACAAGGTATCTCAATGGAAACTGACAAGGAAAATTGCTGGCAGCCATCTGAATGACTCTTAACAGTATTCATTCAAATGAGGTATGAATCAGGTCAAGGGATTTGCATGTGTTATTTAATGTCAAATAGAGAACAATATAGTCACAATATCTGGTAGTTATTCATTTAATATCTACTCACAGCACACTTATACTACCCCCAGTTAAATGTTCATGTTATCAAGTTGCTATCTTCAAAAAGGAAAGAAAAATTAAAATATTTTCAAAGTATTGATTTAAATAATTTATAGGCTATTTCATTTTTAATTTACAACTTGTTTTGACAATTTAATAAAAGTGAAGTTAGGCCAGTGTTTGTTTATTATGTATTTCCAGGGTCGTTATGCCATAGTTAGATACAGGGAGTAAAGGTTTACATGAGATGAATTTAAAGCCTTTTATAATTATTAATGTCTATTATTACAAACATTCTTAAATGTAGAATATATAGCAGAAGTAGGCATTCTGTGAACTTAAGTACATACACCAAATATCAAGTTAAAATTTGTTTCAGATGCTTGATGCCAATTAACTAATTTAACCTAATTTTCTACTTAATTCACTTGTTATTTTGACATTCTACTAAATATTTTATTTTAATTTTATTATCCTGAAAAGAAAAATGGAGAAAGAAAATACCAAAAGAAATGATTCATATCCATTACACTGTCCAAACATATATTTTTTCATTGTCAATATTCAATAAAACAGAATATATTTTAAGTTAGACACATTCTCTGTATTTTCAGAAGCCCTCCTTGACTTTTAATAACAGCCTTCTCCTTGCTCATTTCTGGTATTTTCATCCATTTTTTTCGTAGTCCTTCTGTCTTCCAACATCCCTGCTGAGAAATGAAAATGTTTTCTGAAAAAAAAGACTTTTCAGAACAGGTTGATGGATGATTTCTTTTTAAAGGCTCCCTGAAGTGTGCTCTGTAAATTAGTGAAAATCAATATTCTCTCATAAGAGACCAAAAGCTTTCAGATCATTAGGCATACTTCAATTTCTAACAAAATTTTACATTTTTTACAGACTCATAATAGTTTTCACAGTAATATTTTTTATTCGTGTTACTCATTTACTCCCTGTGGAGACAGCTGAGAGTGTTGCCCCTGGGTGCAACATCCTGTCTTTTTTGCAGAAAAGCATTCCTGACAATTTAGCAATTATCTTGAGTTTTTGTAGTATTCAAATACAATGACTTATTTTTCCATACCAGTTGATGCAAGGAAGAATAGACAAAACTGTTTAGGAAAAGCACCTCTATTTTGCTTCTGAGAAATGGAACACCATTTTCTAGCAAGAGTCAAGGAAACCAAAACAAGTCCTTAAAAAATTCTACCCTCAAAAACACATTTTTGGTTGGTTTTGTACTATTTAGACCTTCTCAGAATTCATATATAGGAATGAGATTATTGTTCATTTTATAACTACTTAATTACAAGTGTGGTAACCATATGATCCTGGACCTAAGGGATGATGCTTGTATTTTAGTTAGCTCATCTAGTATATAGACAAAGAAACTAGTATAAAGACAGTTTTAAAAAACTTATTATAAAATGAATATTGTAATGTTTTATAAAGTAATGTTTGATAATTTAATTTATTTTGGGATCTTTATCTTTTTAAATTTATTTAATACTAATTTGGAACATTCTAAGGAAAAGACAATACGCTAAACACTAAATGAACTGCTCACTGATGCTGATGTTAATGCTATTTTTTATTTCAATTTGTTGACAAACTGCAGCCCAACTACCTCCAGTTTTTAGAAATAAAGATTTCAAGAGCATATTCATGCAGACTTATTTAAATATTGTGTATGACCGATCTTCTGTGAAAACATCAGAATGAAGGGTTGTAACAGATACTATATGATCTGCAAAAATGAAAATATTTATTACTTGGCCGTATTAACAATTTAACTTCCATTAAAGATTAGGAGGATGGTATCATACAGGATAACTTCCAGGACACAGGTAATAAGCAAAGCAAAAGGGAATTAGAGGAAAACACAACACTGAATCAGGGGAACACATCAAAGAGTAAAGGGCAATGTAAATATATTTATTTATAGGCTTAATGTCAGAAAGTTACTACTCTATTCTCTGTGAAGATACAAGTTTTTCCACTGCTAGAGGACAATTTGTAGCATTAGATATTTAAAGAAATTGGAAAATTATTAAGTACCTATTGTGAAGAGTGTGATAGAAACAGATAATTGTCCTACAAGATAGGACAAAACTGAAGTTGAAACCCCTGAATTTAAACTGTCACAATCTTTAAAGTTACATGATTTACTGAAAGAGTATTCAATAAGCTCAGAATAGGCTTACAAACTGCAGAGTAACACACCTTAGGAGTTTCTCTGGTCTAGAGTTTTGCCCAGCAAATTCATGACAGTCTTTTTTTTTTTTTTTAACTTTTTTTTTTTTTATTATACTTTAAGTTCTAAGGTACATGTGCACAACGTGCAGGTTTGTTACATATGTATACATGTGCCATGTTGGTGTGCTGCACCCATTAGCTCGTCATTTACATTAAGTATATCTCCTAGTGCTATCCCTCCCCCCATCCCCTCTCCACAATAAAACTTGGAATGTGATGTTCCCCTTCCTGTGTCCAAGTGATCTCATTGTTTAATTCCCACCTATGAGTGAGAACATGTGATATTTGGTTTTCTGTTCTTGCGATAGTTTGCTGAGAATGATGGTTTCCAGGTGCATCCATGTCCCTACAAAGGACACAAACTCATCCTTTTTTATGGCTGCATAGTATTCCATGGTGTATATGTGCCACATTTTCTTAATCCAGTCTGTAACAGATGGACATTTGGTTTGATTCCAAGTCTTTGCTATTGTGAATAGTGCTGCAATAACATACAAGGGTTCTTAAAGCTATGTGCCTTTGTACCTAAACTGGAAAGCTGAATTCATACTAAACAGAAAGTTGATTAGACAACAGTAACAAAACAAAACAAAAAGTAACATAAAACATATGAGATCACAGAATCAGAGTTCTCTCTAAAGTGAAGCGAAGACATAGGGATAACTGAATGAGAAGGAAAATAAAACTAAAATATGGGATGCTTATACTTGACACTTCAAAAACCTAGGGTCTCAATGCTATTAGAAAGAAACAAATGTATCATTGAGAATCAATATTCAGGGAGTCTCAGAGAATATGAGTGCATTATGTAACTGAGGGTCTGGGAGCTATTGATATTCTAGATGGATATGAAGTCAGCGAGTCTGATTTGAAGATGGCAAGTCTGATAAAAGAGAAATATAGTTCCACAATCAACAAAAATGAAGTGAAGTTTACTGGAAAGCAATGTGATGCAGCTGAGTAATATGGTTGGCATGTTTGTCCCTTCCAAATCTTATGTGAAATATTTCCAAGTTTGGACTTGGGGCCTAGTGGGAGGTATTGAATCATGGGGACTGGATCCCTCAAGAATGGCTTAGTGTCATCCCCTGGGTGATGAGTGAGTTCTCACTGTTAGTTCATGCAAGGTCTGGCAGTTTAAAAGAGTGTGGCACCTCCCCGCTCTCTCTCTTGCTTCTGCTCTTGCCATGTGATGCTTCTGCTTCTGCTTTACATTCTGCCATGAGTAAAAGCTCCTTGAGGCCTAGTCAGAGACTGAGCCGATGCTGGCATCATACTTTATATACAACTTGCACAACCTTGAACCTATTAAACATACTTTCTTTATGAATTAGCAAGCGTCATTTTTTTTTTTTTTTAGTATAGCAAAGCAAAAACAGCCTTATACACTTAATGCACTGAGTGACTTTTACTCCAATGGGGCTGAGCTAATTTATAAGATGGTGGAAGAAGAGAGATTTAGAAGCAGCACTGTGTCAAGCAGGACTCAGTGCCCACCTTTGTGAGAGGGCATCAGTGGGAGCAGCGTAACTAGTCTCAGTTATAGTAGAGAGATATAAGAAGTTAGGAGTCAGAATTTATTTTTTTAAGAAACATAATTTCTAGACTTTACAGTGGAATTATTTGGATGTAGATAATAGGGTGTTTGGTTGACAGGAAAGTAATTACTGACCCACATGGAAATGCAAATGTGGAATGGACCCCATCCAGGGGGCGACCCCAAGGTTGTTAATCAGCACAGATATCAGAAATATAAAGTCTGGTACTTTTAACTGGCAATAGCATTTGCTAGAGTATTAGTCTAAGCAGAACCCAGGTGAATTGGAGCATAACAGGATGTTTAGAAGACTCCCCAGCAGTGCACTGGGCTGTACCTCTGGAAGTTATGGGGAGTCTAGTCCACATGAGAACAGTGTTTGGATTCATGGTTTGTTCTAGGTGTATACTTGAGCCCTTCTTACTGCTGCTCACATTCAGGCTTTCGGGGTTACAGTCCTCATTCTTTCATACGATATTTCTGATTTTAACTGTACGTTTTTAATTCTTCTTTGTCCATACATTGATTAATTACGGTGTGACAAAAATATTTATTTAGTCATAATTTTTATTTGTATATGATACTGTAGTTTGGCCTCTTTTCATAAAAAATTACATATACACTTTAATTCTCACTGCAAATTAGCACACTTTTGCCATATTTCATTGTCTGGATGCCTAAGAGAAACTGATAAGTCTTGTTACTTGTTACCTCCCCAGCTAAGCCACAAAAGTAACTGGCAGTCCATGACAACCCTCAGGACAAATCATTCTGGTGTATTGTATAAAACATATACAAAACATTGCTTCATATTACAATAAAGCCTGAAAGCATGGCACATTTTGTGATAGAAATATTCAGATCAAAGAAAAAATGAGTAATATTTTGAAGTGTATTCATCTTGTGCTTCAATCTCAATACAAATTGAGAATCCATGTGGTTTTTGAAAGTGAGGAATCAGAAAAATAGTTCTAGGCCAAGGAATGCATTAAGACTTACAAAATGTTTAATTATACATCCACTACATGGCCCTTTATCTGGGAACAATGTAATAAATTAAGAAGATAATAATACATATTATCAATCTCCACATAGAAGTAGAGAAGGTAATTTTTTTCCTGGAAGTTATTGCCCATCTGCCTATTCTGAGAGAAAGTCAACCATAACCCAACCATGACTAAAATTTTAACCTATTCTATTTCTGGAAACATAAACCATATCCTAGATCTTTTTCAGAACATACATTTTAAAATAACTTCTATCCAGCACATACCTGAAACTTGTTAATTTTTAAGAATTAGTATCTGAAAAATTTGCCACATATCTATTTTTCTAAGTATTCTACCTGTTCATTTAAGGAAGACTATCAGAGAACTCTATACCTGGACGGCATCTTGCTGTCTCCATCCAAATACACTTACTGAAATGCACCTCAATTATTATGTCAGAAAACTTCCTCCAACTTTCATAGAGTTCTGTGAGAAAATTCTCTATGACTGCAGAAAAAAACTATTTCCATTACAAGGCTGTTAGTGAAAAAAAAATTTACATTTATTGCTAAGATTTCAACTGATAATAATAAAAGATAAAATTTTTACCATGACATTTAAAAATTTTCATGTACACTAAAAATCACGTAACAGATGTTGTAGAAAGTAGAGCTGCATACACATAATTTAAAATAAGTTTATTTTGTTTAGTAAAAACTAAATACAGGAAAAAATTAAAAAGCGAGGATATAAAACCCAAAGGAGTAAATCTTCAACTTCCTGAGTACCAAATACAGTCCATTTTACATGGATTCAATATAGGAACTTTCTGTGATAGACCTTCCACACTGCCACCAAGAACCTCTTCTTGAGGACAGAGCTAAACTGCTTTTTCTGGCCTCTCTTTTACTCTGTTATGTCTAGATCTCTGCTATGAGATATCTGTGAAAGGGATGTGTAACCCTTCTAGGTTAAGTTTTCCAGGAAGCAAATATGTTCCTCACAGACTTTGTTTCCTTAGTCATGTGGTATGGGCAAAAGTAGACCCTAAGGGATGGCAGAACTATAAATAAGAAGGATCTCCAGTCTTTAAATTACCACTCTCTCCATTCCCCCACCACCCATCCAGTTTTTAACATGTGGGCCTTGTGAATGCAAAATTAACTATGTAATATAATGAAAGCAAGATATACATTTAAATATTATGCATGTTATGTGAATGAAAGATATGATTTTATCTTGATATGGCCTAAAATATTTGGATGACTGTTTTAATCATAACTAATACATTATAAAGTTTATTTTTATTTATTTATTTATTTTTTTTTGAGGCGGAGTCTCGCTCTGTTGCCCGGACTGGAGTGCAGTGGCCGGATCTCAGCTCACTGCAAGCTCCGCCTCCCGGGTTTACGCCCTTCTCCTGCCTCAGCCTCCAGAGTAGCTGGGACTACAGGCGCCCGCCATCTCGCCCGGCTAGTTTTTGTATTTTTAGTAGAGACGGGGTTTCACCGTGTTAGCCAGGATGGTCTCGATCTCCTGACCTCGTGATCCGCCCGTCTCGGCCTCCCAAAGTGCTGGGATTACAGGCTTGAGCCACCGCGCCCGGCCTATTTTTTTAATCAATAGGGAAGAGAGAGCTGGTGACACTATGGGTAAGGGGAAAACAGACCTTATGACAGGCAGCTCTATCTTTTATAAGGTATGATTCTTCTTTCACTGGCACAATTTCTCATCATGGGCACACCAGAAAAGCCTTAATACAAATAGTACACAGAAAGTCTTCAGTGATTTTCATTGCTTAGAGTAAGCAAGTTTTTAATGTTAGCTGCAGATGAAACTACCATTTTTTAAAAATACTAGTCATAACCAAATTAAAAGGCCAGAATTACACCTATGGATGAAAGCTTTGTTTTTTTCTGTCTTAAAATAATTGTTTCATGTTAATTTTAGGGTCATTTTTTTTCTTTTGTTTCACAAATGACACATTTTTGTCCAGGTTTTTCCATTAGCTGCCTGTATACAAAAATATAAGAAATAAATCATTCAGCTTCTTTTGGTAATTGCAACATTGCACAACTCTCCTTTAGGACAGAGGGTTATATAAAAATATTGAAAATTGTGCATCTAAAACTGGCAGGGGGCAATGTTCTTCCGCCCTAAAGAGGATGACCATTGTGTGACTGACTTAAGTTCAATAAACCAGACAAAGCCGGGCGCGGTGGCTCAAGCCTGTAATCCCAGCACTTTGGGAGGCCGAGACGGGCGGATCACGAGGTCAGGAGATCGAGACCATCCTGGCTAACACGGTGAAACCCCGTCTCTACTAAAAAATACAAAAAACTAGTCGGGCGATGTGGCGGGCGCCTGTAGTCCCAGCTACTGAGGAGGCTGAGGCAGGAGAATGGCGGGAACCCGGGAGGCGGAGCTTGCAGTGAGCTGAGATCCGGCCACTGCACTCCAGCCTGGGCGGCAGAGAGAGACTCCGTCTCAAAAAATAAATAAATAAATAAATGAACCAGACAAAATATAATATCAAGAGAGAAGCCTGAGGAAATAAGGAGAATAAATATAATCCAAATAATGAATGAAATCTGAGAGAAAACGGATTATGACAAAGACAATTGATAGATAACTCAAAATTCATCCTCCAGACATTTTCCAGTGAATGCTAGAAATCATGACATTGACCAATAAGGAAAGGCAAGCAATCCTGACAGAGCGCAGTGTTTGCCAGTGAAGTAAAATGCATTTAAATAGACACAGGAATACACAGTAAGTGGTATTCATGTATTTTCAATTTTTACAATCAACTTAGAGAACAATCATGGGATGTTTTTAAATGGTTAGAACTTTGACAAAATAAGATCATAACTACAGCTGTGAGAATCTGAAAAAAAGGCAATGAGGAGAAAGGGTGGGCGCACTACAAGATGAGAGAAGCACAGCCTGTGGTACATGTAAAAAATAGGACTTTAATTATACTCTGAGGATGTCATGAGAACCTGGAAGGAAACCAAAAGTGTTAATATGACTATCTGAATTGAAGAGGGTGCTAAAGAAAGGTGGAGAGTAGAGCAAAATTTAGTAAAATTTTTACCCAGCTCGTGGGAGAAAACCAAAGACATATATATGCACACACATACACACTTTGTGTGGGTTCTTCAAAGGACCTTTTGTTATAAATTAAGAAGTAACTATTATAGAACTAAGAAGTGGACCAAAGTGCTCCAAGTAGGTCAGTGCATGGTGAGCGAGCATTGACAGGCATCTTGATTTTCAATGTTTTTCTATTAGAATGTATTTCTTCTTCTTCTTCTTCTTTTTTTTTTTTTTTTGTTTCTGTTTTTGTTTTGTTTGTTTTGTTTTTTAGAGACAGAGTCTCACTCTTTCGCCCAGGCTGGAGTGCAGTGGCACAATCTCAGCTCACTGCAAACTCTGCTTCCCGGGTTCAAGCGATTCTCCTGCCTTAGCCTCTCGGAGTAGCTGGGACTACAGGAGCATGCCACCATGCCCAGCTAATTGTGTGTGTGTGCGTGTGTGTGTGTTGTATTTTTAGTAGAGACAGGGTTTCACCGTGTTAGCCAGAATGATTTCGATCTCCTGACCTCATAATCTGCCCGCCTCGGCCTCCCAAAGTGCTGGGATTACAGGCATGAGCCACTGCACCCAGACCATTTTTTTCTTCTTAAATTATGGGAATGCATTTCTTTTATCATTCTTATTGGGAAAAGATTGGAAAGAAAGTTACATAGATTTACATTTTCTTGTTTAATATAAGGAAGATCTTTGAGAGATAGTCAATGAGGCCTAGGATGTTTATAGTATATGCTCACCCCTCCAACATTTAGTATCAGCATGAGAGAAACACACTCTTTGTCCTTAAAGAGCAACTTCAGCCTACAGTTGGCTATAGATAATGAACAACTATAACTTTAGTGTATATAAGTAGGAAATATTTTGTATATGCAAGAGGAGAGCAATATTACTTTGAGAACTTGCTAATTGTAATCAATAACATTGAAATATATAGATAGAAAAATATATATACATATATATATGATTTGTTTTAGTTAAAACTCACTAAAATGCATATTCCAAACAAAATATATGATCAGAGTAGCTTAATTCTGTTTTTATTCTTTCATTTCTAATAGACTTATTTCTATTTCTGAGACCTATATCCAAAAATTAAATAAATAAATAAACAAAACTTGCTAAATTAATCTGAGCAAAAGGAAACCAGTAATTCCAGGGTAGTTGAGGGAAAAAAGGTGGAATTAATAAAGATAACTAAGACAGTATAAGTATAGAATAGCCCAGCTAAAGAATGAAGAGGTGTCCCAGTGGCTTTGTGTTTCCCAGCTATTAAATAGGTTTATATGTGCCAGTGTTAATTAAACCAAGACCCTCAAATTAAAGGTATCACATTCTCACTATCACAGTTAGCCATCATTAGGCTCAAGGGAAATTTCTTTTCCTAACAACATTTATTTTAAAAACCACTCACATAATACATGTTGGATTGACTTGTTGGTTGATTAATTGAAGTGTAGACTTTTTTCTTCTTCAAACGCTAGTATATTGTAAAGTACATTAACAAGAGAGGCTTGCTTACTGTTGCCAGCTTGCTTGAGTTGTACTGCTACTTTTTCTCCAGATAATTTAGTGATAACAAAAGCAGAGAGTGTGTTCAAACTAAATATTAGAAATTGATTCAATTAAAACAGATCTGCATTGGCTTAATAGATTGCAGCTGTGTGTATTGGTGAATTAATGATGTTTTCTTCAGTAGGGCACTAGAAAAACTCACTCACATTTTTTCTCAACATTGTATTCAGGTCATCTAGATTTTGCATAATGTCAAAGTGCTATAGCTGTAAAAATAAAAGATAAATTTCTCTTACATTTATAAGTGATTCTGTGGTTGAATTTGCTTTAAATTGGGCATGAAATAAATGTGTAACTGCCAAATAAGGAAACAAAATCTATTACGAACTTGAATCTTGAAACAGCAAATCTTCTATGGTGTGGCATTTTCTCTACTGTTGTTTTGCTTTATTCATTATTAAAACTTCTTTGAAAAGCAATTATGTTGTCCCTTCTCTCTTCTTTTATTACTAATAAATTCAATAATAATTTATTTGGTTTATTTTTAAAAGACAGCAAGGATTTTAAAGATTTTAAAATCTCTGTCATCTGGTGACTGTTATATATTGTCTTTTTTACCATCTCTTCACAGATTTATCTTGCATGATCTCAAATATTCTTAATATCCTAAAATGCACAATTTAAAATTAAAATTTTATTTCTTGACAATTATAAGATGGTCAACTATTAACAACAATTATTTAAAAATGCAAGGAATTAAATTTCCAGTGCTTTCAATCATACAGTTTTAAAATTCCCTTTTGTCTTAGTGCTGTGATTAACTTGTTAAATAAACAGGGTTAGTGCATTTGGTTGTCAATTAAGTAGTTCATATACATTTAATATATTTCCATTTTTATTCTTTGTTGTTGATGAAATATCAGATTAGAGATCAGTGTGTTAATGTATATACACACACATGATATATGATACACATATTTATGTATTAGATATATGACATATATTTATAGATATATAATATGTGATATATAATATATGATATATTATTTACAGATAGTATGTTATACTGTTAACATACTGTTAATGTTAACATATTATAATAATTATTAAAGTATAATATAATATAATAGTATGATATTGACAATATCAAAATTATTAATAATATAACATATAATCTATCTATAAATAATGTTATCTATAAATAATATTTTCTGTAAATAATAGTCTATAAGTAATATGACTGTCGACATGGCAAGACTCATTTTAAAGACATATATAATAGATATAATACATATACTTTATATATAAATATTTATATACTATGTAAGTATTTATACTTGTTATATAAAATGTTTAAATTATATAAATATTATTTGTATTATATAAATGTAAAAAATATTTATGTTTTATATATTTTATAAAATATAAAAATATATACACAAAAAAATATATATCTTTAAAATGAATTAAGGTATTTTAAAAGTCAATAGCATATTTGTCATTCTGTCAAATGTTCTGAATTTTTTAATCAGACTCATTATAATCACAGAGGTATAGGAGTTTCTGCTCTAACATGATATGAACATTTTTGGGAAAGTCTTTCTGTAAAAGGCTAAGGGAGTCTTCAAATCTCTGAGTCCTTCTAATCAGATCATTAATAAAATTGTAAACAATCAAAATAATAATTAACCAAATAATTATTAATTACAATAAGTAACAAAATTCCTACTAAATGAAAAAATACCAATGCATACAGAATTTACATTAAAACCTAGAATGAAAAATGTACTAGTAAATACAGAATTTACATTAAAACATAGAATGTGAAGATGGTTTAGATAGACAGGGATGTGGGGTAGAATTGGATCTGCTTAGTTAAAAGGGTAGGTGAAAGAGAAGGTGAAAGGGCAGGTGAAAGTAAAGGTTTCAGGCTCCACATGAAATGCTGTGATGGGAGAGATGAAAGGCTCTAGGTTATTCTCCCGTGGTTGATTCTCTTGCAGACAGCTGTAAAATAACCGCTTCCAAATCTGAATATAAAGTTAAAATGACCAAAGGAGATCTGTGGATATATAAATATGCCACAGAAGACTGTTTTGCCTGGGCTCACTTATCTCAGCTATGTGAAGGAAGCTTACTTTTGGCTGCTGATTCTTAAAATCTGTAACCTTATCACATCCACAAAGCTCTTTTTGTCATATAAGGCAATATATTAACAAGGTCCAGAAGACAGAATGTTGATGTTTTGGGGGCCCTTATGAAGGCTACTACAGGATGGATTTAAATAAGTGATGTAAGCTTTTATCAGAAAAAAAAAAAATGAAAAAAATAGAATAGCAAATTAAAACCAAAGACAGCAGCAGTAAGTCATAATGAATATAAGATCAGATATGGATGAAATAAAAGCAGTGATACAGAAGAATATATCAAAGACAAAAGGTGTTTCTTTAAAAAGATTATAAATTTGAAAACCTCTGAAAGATTAATAAAGAGAGTAAAAACTCTGAATGCGATGGATGAAAACAAGGATACAAACGCAGAACTTTTGAATATCTAAAATAGATTGTAATGAGTATATCATAAACAAACTTTAAAACAATACATTTGATTATATTTATAAATCATTTTAGTTTTATCAGTTTGTCTTAACGTATTTTGAAGCTTTGTAAGTTGGTGTATATGCATTTAATTATAGACAAATTTACTATTTTAAGTGGAGAGTTCAGCACACTGTCTCTCTAAATAATTGTTAGAATAACATTCTACCTGATTTCAAGACTTACATGCAGACTAATCAAGATTGTGTGTATTGGCAGAGGATAAATAGCTACATTAATGGAGAATAATAATACTAATACAGACACAAACCCACACAAATATGCCTAATTTTTGACAAAGTTACTAAAGCAACTGCGGAAGAGAGATTCTTTCTCAAAGCAGTTGTTGAAAAGGTAGCCTTTTCCCCAATGCAATCCCTCCCTCCTCCCCCCTCCCCATGATAGGCCCCAGGGTGTGATGTTCCCCTCCCGAGTCCAAGTGATCTCATTGTTCAGTTCCCACCTATGAGTGAGAACATGCGGTGTTTGGTTTTCTCTTCTTGTGATAGTTTGCTAAGAATGATGGTTTCCAGCTGCATCCATGTCCCTACAAAGGACGCAAACTCATCCTTTTTGATGGCTGCATAGTATTCCATGGTGTATATGTGCCACATTTTCTTAATCCAGTCTGTCACAGATGGACATTTGGGTTGATTCCAAGTCTTTGCTATTGTGAATAGTGCCGCAATAAACATACGTGTGCATGTGTCTTTGTAGTAGAGTAATTTATAATCCTTTGGGTATATACCCAGTAGTGGGATGGCTGGGTCATATGGTACATCTAGTTCTAGATCCTTGAGGAATCGCCATACTGTTTTCCATAATGGTTGAACTAGTTTACAATCCCACCAACAGTGTAAAAGTGTTCCTATTTCTCCACATCCTCTCCAACATCTATTGTTTCCTGACTTCTTAATGATTGCCATTCTAACTGGTGTGAGATGGTATCTCATTGTGGTTTTGATTTGCATTTCTCTGATGGCGAGTGATGACGAGCATTTTTTCATGTGTCTGTTGGCTGTATGGATGTCTTCTTTTGAGAAATGTCTGTTCATATCCTTTCCCCACTTTTTGATGGGGTTGTTTGTTTTTTTCTTGTATATTTGTTGGAGTTCTTTGTAGATTATGCACATGTACCCTAGAACTTAAAGTATAATAAAAAATAAAAAATAAAAAATAAAAAATAAAAAAATAAATTAAAAAAAAAATAAAAAATAAAAAATAAAAACTAACTCACAAGCACTTTTCAAAAAAAAAAAAAAAAAGAAAAGGTAGCCTTTTCAACAACAGTGCTTAGACTTCCCCACCCCCCCAAAAACATCTGTCTCTTAAGTATACAAAAATTAATTTAAAATGGATAATGGGCTCAAATGTACGATATTAAACTACAAAACTTTTAGGAAAAATAGACAATAAAATATTGCAGGACTTAGGGCTAGGTGAAGAATTCCTAGATTTGAACACACACAAATATCATGATCTATAGAAATAAATAATAATAAATTGGATTTTAACACAATAAAAAATGTTTCTTCTGAAAAATCCTACAATATAGACAAAATAAGGACTGAGAAAAAAAATATTTGCAAACCCATATCTGACAAAGAACTAGTATAAAGTGTTCTCAAAACTTGATTAAAAAAAGCAAAATTCAGTGAGAACTTAGGTAAAAGACATGAAGACAAATTTCTCCAGTGAAGGTCTACAGATTGCAAATAAAAACATAAAATGATGTTTAACATCATTAGTCATCATATAAAGTAAATTAAAAATAAAGAATAGAACGATGATCTGTTTCTAAATTAGAAAATATTTTGAAAACAAAATTTTTTATGAAAATATCTTCAGTAAATTTCAATCTAACGGAATAGAAATTTTAGACAATTCATAAGCAGCAATAATTATTGAAGAAGTCATTTCAAGTGAAGGAATGAGTAAGTCTAATGGCTTTTAGGTGAAATATTGATATCGTTAAATAGTACATTTTGAAGTAAGTGACTCCTGAGTGCTTTATGGACTCAAACAATTTTTAAATGCGCTCAAAAGAAAGAATAAATTTCTAAATGTTGCAATAATCCCTAGTGGACAGTGGGTTTTAGTAGATATGTATGAAGCACACAGACAGGCAGAATGTAAATTTTGGATGTTTTTGTATATATGCTTATTTATTTGTCATTTGACTTTTTTTCTTTTAAAGGTAATTTCAACATTTAGTTTCAGGAGGTACACGTGCCAATTTGTTACATGGGTATATTGTGTGATGTTGAGGTTTGGGGTACAACTGATTCTATCACCCAGGTAGTGAACATTCTGCCCAATAGTTTATTTTTTAACACTTTCACCCCTGTCTCCCCCGTATAGTAGCTCCCAGTTTCTCATGTTGTCATATTCCTGTCCATGAATACCGAATGTTTGTGAAGGATCAGATGGCTGTAGATGTGTGGCTTTATTTCTAGGTTCTTTATTATGTTTTATTAGTCTACATGTCTGTTTTTGTACCAGTACTATATTGTTTTGGTTGCTGTAGCCTTGTGGTATAATTTGAAGTCTGTCTTTGTTCTTTTTGCTTAGTATTACTTTGGCTATTCAGGTTCTTTTTTGGTTATATATGAATTTTATAATACTTTTTTTCATTCTGTGAAAAAATGACATAGAAATAGCATTGAATCTGTAGATTGCTTTGGCATTATGGCCATTTTCACAATATTGACTCTTTCAATACATGAGCATGGAATGTTTGTCTTTTTGTTTGTGCCGTCTGTGATTTCTGTCATCAGTGTTTTGAAATTCTCCTTGTAGAAACATTTTACCTTCTTGGTAATTGATATATTCGGATATATTCCTAGGTATTTTATTATATTTGTGGCTGTTGTTACTGGAATTGCATTCTTGATTTGGCTCTCGGCTTGAACATTATTGATATATAGAAATACTACTGATTTTTGCTGGCCGGGCGCAGCATCATGTGCCTGTAGTCTCAGCTACTCAGGAGGCTGAGACAGGAGAATTGCTTGAGCCCAGGAGGCGGAGGTTGCAGTGAGGCGCCACTGCACTCCAGACTGGGTGACAAAGCGAGTCTCTGTCAAAAACAACAACAACAATAACAACAACAAAACTACTGATTTTTGCACATTTATTTTGTATCCTGAAATTTTACTTCAGTTGTTTATCAGCTCTAGATACTTTTTTTACATAGTCTTTAGGGTTTTCTAGATATAAAATCGTATCAGTGAAGAAAGAAGGTTTGATTTGTTTTCCTATTTGGATGCCTTGTATTTCTTTCTCTTGCCTGACTGCTCTGGCTGGGATTTCCAGTAATACGTTTAATAGGAATGGTGAAAATGTGCATCATTGTCTTGTTCCAGTTCTCAGGAAGAATATTTCCAGCTTTTGCCCATTCAGTACGATGTCAGTTTTGGTTTTGTCATAGATGACTCTTATTATTTGATGCATGTTCCTTTGATGCCTAGTATGTTTTTAATCATAAAGCCATGTTGGACTTCATAGAAAGCCTTTTCTGTTTCTATTGAAGAGATCATACGACTTTTGCCTTTTTTTCTGTTTATGTGATAAGTCATATGTATTGATTTATGTATGTTAAACTAGCCTTACACCCCAAGGATAATGCCTAGTTGAATTTTTTCATCCTTTCAAAGGACCAACTTTGGATTTTGTTGATTGTAGAGATTTTTTCGGGTCTCAATGTCATTCAATTCTGCCCTGATTTTAGTAACCTCTTCTGCTGTCTTTGCAGTTGTTCTTGTTTTTCTAACTCCTCTGGTGTAACGTTACATAGTGAACTTGATATCTTTCTAACCTTTTGAGGTAGGCAACTAGTGCTATAAACTTTCCTTTAATACTGACTTTGTTGCATCACAGAGATTTTTTTAAGTTGTATCTGTTTTTATTTATTTCAAGTAATTTTTTTTTGTTTGTTTCTACCTTCATTTTGTTGTTTATCCAAAAGACATCCAGGAGCAACTTGTTTAATTTCCATGTAATTGTGTGGTTTTGCAAGATCTTCTTTTTATTGATTTCTACTTTTATTCCATTGTGTTTGAGCGCATGTTAGATATAATTTCAATTTATTTGAATTATTGAGACTTGCTTTATAGCCTAGAATGTGGTTGATCTTGTAGTATGTTCATTGTACAGATAAGGAGAAATGCATATTCTGTGCTTGATTGGTGCAGTATTCTTTAGATGTCTATTAGGTCTATTTGGTGAATTATTTAACTGAAGCCCAGAATATTTTTGTGAGTTTTCTGCCTCAATAGTTTTTCTAATGCTTAGTGTGTGTTGAAGTCCCCCACTATTATTGTGTTGCTGTCTGGGTCTTTTATAGGTCTAGATGTACTTGTTTAATGAATTGAGGTCCTGCAGTTTTGGGTGTGTATATATTCAGCGCAGTTAAATCTTCTGGTTGAATTAAACCCTTTATCATTACGTGTTACTTTTCTTTATCCTTTTTTACTCTTTTTGGTTTAAAGTCTGTTTTAGCTGATATAGTAATAGTGATCCTCGAGTATTTTTGTTCTGTTTTGTTTTCCGTTTGCATGACAGATCTTTCCGCAACCCTTTACTTTTATCCTATAAGTGTTGGTACATGTGTGATGGGTTTTGTGAAAATAGCAGAGGTTAAGTCTTGCTTTTTTATCCAACTTGGCCCTGTGCATCTTTTAATTGGGACGTTTAGGTCATTGACATTTAGGGTTAATATTGATGTGTGAGGTTTTGATCCTATCATGAAGTTTTTAGCTGGTTGCTATGTAGTTCTGTTGTGTGATTGTTTTGTAATTTCTTTTGTGTGGTGGCTTTATAGAGTCTGTGGGCTATGTAATTAAGTGGGTTTTTGTGATAGCAGGTATTATTCTTTCATTTCCCTGTTTAGAAATTCTTTAAGAATCTCTTGTAAGGTTGGTTCAGTGGTTAAACATTTCCCTTCGTGCTTGCTTGTCTGGAAAATATTTTATTACTCTTTTACTTATGAAACTTTGTTTGCTGGTATATAAAATTCTTTACTGGAATTTATTTTCTTTAAAAATGCTGAAAATAGGCTCCCAGTCTCTCTTGGTTTGTCGGATTTATGCTGAGAAGTCCACTGTTAACCTGATGGGTTTCCCTTTGTACATGATTTTTTCTAGTTGCCTATAAGATTTTTTCTTTAGCCTTGACCTTGGACAGTCTGGAGACTATATGCCATGGTGCTGTTCATTTGTAAAGCATCTCACAGGTCATTCTCTTGATTTCTTCCATCTGGATGTGTACCCCTCTGGCAAGATTAGAGTACTTTCCCTAAATTATTTTCTCAAATAAAATTTCCAGGTTGTTTTCATTTTCTTCTATCTCAGTAATGTTAATAATTCATAGGTCTGATCAGTTTACATAATCCCATATTCCTAGTAGACTGTTCTTTCTTTAAAATTAGTTTTTCTTTATTTTTTGTGAGACTGAGTTAGTTCAAAAGACTGGTTATCAAGCTCTGAATTTTTTTCTTCTGCTTCATCTAGCTTATTGATAAAACATTAAAATATATTTTGAAATTTCTTAACTGAGTATTTCAATTCCAGAATGTCTGATTGATTTCTTTCTCAGATGTTGATATCCTCCTTTATTTCCTGGATTGTTCAGAAGTTGTTTTGTATTGATGTTCAGCTTTGTCTTGGATCTCATTGAGCTTCCTTGCAGTCCATGTCTTGAATTCTGTTATTGTTTGTTTGTTTTTATTTTGAGACATGGTCTCACTCTGGTTGCTGGAATGCTGTGGTGCAGTCTCAGCTCACTGTAGCCTTGACCTAGTGGGTTCTGGTGATTCTCCCACCTCAGCCTCCTGAGTAGCTGGGATCACAGGTGCACACCCTTACACTCAGCTAATTTGTATTTTTAGTAGAGATGAGGTTTTGCCATGTTGCCCAGGTTGGTCTGGAAGTCCTGGACTCAACCTATCTGCCGACCTCAATCTTTCAAATTGCTGTAATTTGAATGTTTTATCTGTCATGTGCTAGTGTAATCTTATGGAAAAATCCATTCAGATTGTTCATGATGCCAGAATTCTTGCACTGATTCCTTCTGATCTGCAGATGCTGGCATGTCTAATTTTTTCGTAATTGTTTTTGTGCTAGTAGACTTTTTTCTTTCTCTTTCTTTGCCAATGCCATTTTTTTTCTACTTTCCCATTCACTGTCTACCCTCTCCTATAAGATGTGACTGAGGAGAATGTTAAGTAGGATCTCTTGGCTTTGCTTCTATAGTCCTATGTGCCTCTGTCAGCAGGTTTCATATTGGACTGTGCAGTTTGGTGTATAAGCCAGTAGATGATGCTTATGGATAAGAACCAGCTATGGTTAACCAGGCTGAGTATATACCCAACCCTTGTTCACTGGGATAAGCTTTTTATAGCTCAGACAATGTACTAATCTCTGCAGTGCACAGAGGTCTGAGCTCACTGTTTAGCCCTGGTCGGGGAAGGAGGCAAGATGGCCAAAGCCAGACGAGGCAGACCCACCTATAGTTCCCCCTAATTGGAGGTACAAAACCACCACTGAGTAAAAATCCAGTGGGCAGCCACCGAGTGCCCAGAGATGTGCCTAGGCATGGAGTTTGTCAAGCTCCTTGGCCTCAAGTTATCTGCTTGAGGAGGAGCATGGCCTGAACTCCTAATTCAGGAGAGTGGGTTCTTCAGATGCCTGGACATGGAATATAGAGAAGTCAGCTGTATCACAGTCTCTGCACATAATTAGTAGGGGCAGATTAGGGTGTTGGACTGGCAAGCAGGTGCTCTAAATGCCTGGAGACATACTGGCTGTGGAGCAGAGGGGTCCCACTGCATCATGATCTCTATGCAGGAAAAGAGGGTTTACTAATCTGGGTGAGTGGGTCCTCCAAATACCTGGAGATCTGCCAGTGTATGGGACTGCAGAAAGGGACTGGCTGCACTATGGTTACTTAAAAGGAAGGGTGAGTGACTCAGGCTGCTGGACCAGGTGAGCAGGTGCTTGTTTTTGCTATATAAATTTAAATGTTTATTCTCCTGCTTAGCTTCCAGAAAAGAAAAAGAAAAAAGAAAAAAAAAAAAAGAGATGTTAATATTGATTTCCTCATCCCAGTGAGGAAAGGATAACTAGGTCATTTGTGTTTGGGTGCTTTAGTTATTTTCAGATGTGTGTTTGAATTAGATTGTTTCTGATAATAAAGGTCTAGAAATTAGACCTTTAGAGAATTAGAGGGCAGACAGTAAGAGGCGGAAAAAGCTGAGAGGTACCAATGTCTACTATGTAAAGATCACTAAGAACACACCTGTAGTTTAAAGAGTTGCAGCAAGGGTGTTCACATATCACAAGGAACCATGAGTCATTTCAGTAAGACAATGTTAGGAGAGATATATAATAGGATTTCTGTTTGTGCTGGGTGATTCAGGAAAGATTCCAAGAAGCTGAGGTTTCCTTTGGATAGGATGGTGTTAGAAAATTGAGGTAACTCTATTATTGAATATCCTGATAATTATTATGTAGGAGACATGCAAAACAAAATAGAGCTAATATAATTGATAAAGAAGCATCATTCACTCAGGATGGCCAAGAGAGGTGGATATTAGGTCATTTTTAAAACTTGCATAGGTTTCTTGGTTTTGTATGAATTCAGACATGATTACAAAATAATCTTGTGTTTGTTCTGCTTCAGCGCATTTAAAGAGTGACATTGACTGATGGTGATTCTTGGAGTTATTGATGTAAAGAAGGGAACATCAGAGCCTTATTTTTTTTTTATTATTATACTTTAAGTTCTAGGGTACATGTGCATAACGTGCAGGTTTGTTACATATGTATACTTGTGCCATGTTGGTGTGCTGCACCCATCAACTCGTCAGCACCCATCAATTGGTCATTTATATCAGGTATAACTCCCAATGCAATCCCTCCCCTCCCCCCTCCCCATGAGAGGCCCCGGTGTGTGATGCTCCCCTTCCCGAGTCCAAGTGATGCCATTGTTCAGTTCCCACCTATGAGTGAGAAAATGCAGTGTTTGGTTTTCTGTTCTTGTGATAGTTTGCTAAGAATGATGGTTTCCAGCTGCTTCCATGTTCCTACAAAGGACACAAACTCATCCTTTTTTATGGCTGAATAATATTCCATGGTGTGTATGTGTCACATTTTCTTAATCCAGTCTGTCACAGATGGACATTTGGGTTGATTCCAAGTCTTTGCTATTGTGAATAGTGCCGCAATAAACAAGCGTGTGCATGTGTCTTTATAGCAGCATGATTTATAATCCATTGGGTATATACCCAGTAGTGGGATGGCTGGGTCATATGGTACATCTAGTTCTAGATCCTTGAGGAATCGCCATACTGTTTTCCATAATGGTTGAACTAGTTTACAATCCCACCAACAGTGTAAAAGTGTTCCTATTTCTCCACATCCTCTCCAGCACCTGTTGTTTCCTGACTTTTGAATGATTGTCATTCTAACTGGTGTGAGATGGTATCTCATTGTGGTTTATATTTGCATCTCTCTGATGGCCAGTGATGATGATCATTTTTTCATGTGTCTGTTGGCTGTATGGATGTCTTCTTTTGAGAAATGTCTGTTCATATCCTTTGCCCACTTTTTGATGGGTTTTTTTTTTTTTTTTTCTTGTAAATTTGCTTGAGTTCTTTGTAGATTCTGGATATTAGCCCTTTGTCAGATGAGTAGATTGCAAAAATTTTCTACCATTCTGTAGGTTGCCTGCTCACTCTGATGGTAGTTTCTTTTGCTGTGCAGAGGCTCTTTAGTTTAATTAGATCCCATTTGTCAATTTTTGCTTTTGCTGCCGTTGCTTTTGGTGTTTTAGACATGAAGTCCCTGCCCATGCCTATGTCCTGAATGGTACTACCTAGGTTTTCTTCTATGGTTTTTATGGTATTAGGTCTAACATTTAAGTCTCTAATCCATCTTGAATAATTTTCGTATAAGGAGTAAGGAAAGGATCCAGTTTCAGCTTTCTACTTATGGCTAGCCAATTTTCCCAGCACCATTTATTAAATAGGGAATCCTTTCCCCATTTCTTGTTTCTCTCAGGTTTGTCAAAGATCAGATGGCTGTAGATGTGTGGTATTATTTCTGAGGACTCTGTTCTGTTCCATTGGTCTATATCTCTGTTTTGGTACCAGTACCATGCTGTTTTGGTTACTGTAGCCTTGTAGTATAGTTTGAAGTCAGGTAGCTTGATGCCTCCAGCTTTGGTCTTATGACTTAGGATTGTCTTGGCAATGCGGGCTCTTTTTTGGTTCCATATGAACTTTAAAGCAGTTTTTTCCAACTCTGTGAAGAAACTCATTGGTAGCTTGATGGGGATGGCATTGATTCTATAAATAACCTTGGGCAGTATGGCCATTTTCACGATATTGATTCTTCCTATCCATGAGCATGGTATTTTCTTCCATTTGTTTTTGTCCTCTTTTATTTCACTGAGCAGTGGTTTGTAGTTCTCCTTGAAGAGGTCCTTGACATCCCGTGTAAGTTGGATTCCTAGGTATTTTATTCTCTTTGAAGCAATTGTGAACGGAAGTTCATTCATGATTTGGCTCTGTGTTTGTCTGTTACTGGTGTATAAGAATGCTTGTAATTTTTGCACATTAATTTTGTATCCTGAGACTTTGCTGAAGTTGCTTATCAGCTTAAGGACATTTTGGGCTGAGACAATGGGGTTTTCTAAATATACCATCATGTCATCTGCAAACAGGGACAATTTGACTTCTTCTTTTCCTAACTGGATACCTTTTATTTCTTTCTCTTGCCTGATTGCCCCAGCCAGAACTTCCAACACTATGTTGAATAGGAGTGGTGAGAGAGGGCATCCCTGTCTTGTGCCAGTTTTCAAAGGGAATTTTTCCAGTTTTTGCCCATTCAGTATGATATTAGCTGTGGGTTTGTCATAAATAGCTCTTATTATTTCGAGGTATGTTCCATCAATACCGAATTTATTGAGCGTTTTTAGCATGAAGGACTGTTGAATTTTGTCAAAAGCCTTTTCTGCATCTATTGAGATAATCATGGGGTTCTTGTCTTTGGTTCTGTTTATATGCTGGATTACGTTTATTGATTTGCAAATGTTGAACCAGCCTTGCATCCCTGGTATGAAGCCCACTTGATCATGGTGGATAAGCTTTTTGATGTGCTGCTGAATCCGGTTTGCCAGTATTTTATTGAGGATTTTTGCATCGATGTTCATCAGGGATATTGGTCTAAAATTCTCTTTTTTTGTTGTGTCTCTGCCAGGCTTTGGTATCAGGATGACGTTGGCCTCATAAAAAGAGTTAGGGAGGATTCCCTCTTTTTCTATTGACTGGAATAGTTTCAGAAGGAATGGTACCAGCTCCTCCTTGTACCTCTGGTAGAATTCAGCTGTGAATCCATCTGGTCCTGGAGTTTTTTTGGTTGGTAGGCTATTAATAATTGCCTCAATTTCAGAGCCTGCTATTGGTCTATTCAGCGATTCAACTTCTTCCTGGTTTAGTTTTGGAAGAGTGTAAGTGTCCAGAAAATTATCCATTTCTTCTAGATTTTCTAGTTGATTTGTGTAGAAGTGTTTATAGTATTCTCTGATGGTAGTTTGTATTTCTGTGGGGTCGGTGGTGATATCCCCTTTATCATTTTTTATTGCATCTATTTGATTCTTCTCTCTTTTCTTCTTTATTAGTCTTGCTAGCGGTCTGTCAATTTTGTTGATCTTTTCAAAAAACCAACTCCTGGATTCATTGATCTTTTGGAGGGTTTTTTGTGTCTCTACCTCCTTCAGTTCTGCTCTGATCTTAGTTATTTCTTGCCTTCTGCTAGCTTTTGAATGTGTTTACTCTTGCTTCTCCAGTTTTTTTAATTGTGATGTCAGAGTGTCAATTTTAGATCTTTCCAGCTTTCTCTTGTGGGCATTAAGTGCTATAAATTTCCCTCTACACACTACTTTAAATGTGTCCCAGAGATTCTGGTATGTTGTATCTTTGTTCTCATTGGTTTCAAAGAACATCTTTATTGCTGCCTTCATTTTGTTATGTACCCAGTAGTCATTCAGGAGCAGGTTGTTCAGTTTCCATGTAGTTGAGCAGTTTTGATTGAGTTTCTTAGTCCTGAGTTCTAGTTTGATTGCACTGTGGTCTGAGAGACAGTTTGTTATAATTTCTGTTATTTTACATTTGCTGAGGAATGCTTTACTTCCAATTATGAGGTCAATTTTGGAATAAGTGAGATGTGGTGCTGAGAAGAATGTATATTCTGTTGATTTGGGGTGGAGAGTTCTATAGATGTCTATTAGGTCCGCTTGGTGCAGAGATAAGTTCAATTCCTGGATATCCTTGTTAACTTTCTGTCTCATTGATCCGTCTAATGTTGACAGTGGAGTGTTGAAGTCTCCCATTATTATTGTATGGGAGTCTAAGTCTCTTTGTAAGTCTCTAAGGACTTGCTTTATGAATTTGGGTGCTCCTGTATTGGGTGCATATATATTTAGGAGAGTTAGCTCTTCCTGTTGAATTGATCCCTTTACCATTATGTAATGGCCTTCTTTGTCTCTTTTGATCTTTGATGGTTTAAGGTCTATTTTATCAGAGACTAGGATTGCAACCCCTGCTTTCTTTGTTCTCCATTTGCTTGGTAGATCTTCCTCCATCCCTTTATTTCAAGCCTCTGTATGTCTCTGCATGTGAGATGGGTCTCCTGAATACAGCAGACTGATGCGTCTTGACTCTTTATCCAGTTTGCCAGTCTGTGTCTTTTAATTGGAGCATTTAGTCCATTGACATTTAAGGTTAATATTGTTATGTGTGAACTTGATCCTGCCATTATGATATTAACTGGTTATTTTGCTCGTTAGTTGATGCAGTTTCTTCCTAGCCTCGATGGTGTTTACATTTTGGCATGTTTTTACAATGGCTGGTACCAGTTGTTCCTTTCCATGTTTAGGGCTTCCTTCAGGGTCTCTTGTAAGGCAGGCCTGGTGGTGACAAAATCTCTAAGCATTTGCTTATCTGTAAAGGATTTTATTTCTCCTTCACTGATGAAACTTAGTTTGGCTGGATATGAAATTCTGGGTTGAAAATTCTTTTCTTTAAGAACGTTGAATATTGACCCCCACTCTCTTCTGGCTTGTAGAGTTTCTGCCGAGTGGTCTGCTGTTAGTCTGATGGGCTTCCCTGTGTGGGTAACCTGACCTTTCTCTCTGGCTGCCCTTAAGATTTTTCTTCATTTCAACTTTGGTGAATCTGGCAATTATGTGTCTTGGAGTTGCTCTTCTTGAGGATTATCTTTGTGGTGTTCTCTGTATTTCCTGAATTTGAATGTTGGCCTGCCCTACTAGGTTGGGGAAGTTCTCCTGGATGATATCCTGAAGAGTGTTTTCCAACTTGGTTCCATTTTCCCCCAACTTTCAGGCACCCCAATCAGATGTAGATTTGGACTTTTTACATAATCCCATACTTCTTGCAGGCTTTGTTCATTTCTTTTTCTTCTTTTTTCTTTTGGTTTCTCTTCTCGCTTCATTTCATTCATTTGATCCTCAATCGCTGATACTCTTTCTTCCAGTTGATCAAGTCAGTTACTGAAGCTTGTGCATTTGTCACGTATTTCTCATGTCATGGTTTTCATCTCTGTCATTTTGTTTATGACCTTCTCTGCATTAATTATTCTAGCTGTCAATTCTTCCACTCTTTTTTCAAGATTTTTAGTTTCTTTGCGCTGGGTACGTAATTCCTCCTTTAGCTCTGAGAAGTTTGATGGACTGAAGCCTTCTTCTCTCATTTTGTCAAAGTCATTCTCTGACCAGCTTTGATCCATTGCTGGAGATGAGCTGCACTCCTTTGTAGGGGGAGATGCGCTCTTATTTCTTGAATTTCCAGCTTTTCTGCCCTGCTTCTTCCCCATCTTTGTGGTTTTATCTGCCTCTGGTCTTTGATGATGGTGACGTACTGATGGGGTTTTGGTATAGGTGTTCTTCCTGTTTGATAATTTTCCTTCTAATACTCAGGACCCTGAGCTGTAGGTCTGTTGGAGATTGCTTGAGGTCCACTCCAGACCCTGCTTGCCTGGGTATCAGCAGCAGAGGTTGCAGAAGATAGAATATTGCTGAACAGTGAGTGTACCTATCTGATTCTTACTTTGGAAGCTCAGGAGTGTACTCCACCTTGTGAGGTGTGGGGTGTCAGACTGCCCCTAGTGGGGGATGTCTCCCAGCTAGGCTACTCAGGGGTCAGGGACCCACTTGAGCAGACTGTCTGTCCGTTCTCAGATCTCAACCTCGCTTTTGGGAGATCCACTGCTCTCTTCAAAGCTGTCAGACAGAGTGGTTCGCGTCTGCACAGGCCTCTGCTGCTTCCCCTTTTGTTGTTTAGCTGTGCCCTGTCCCCAGAGGTGGAGTCTACAGGGACAGGCAGGTTTCCTTGAGCTGCTGTGAGCTCCACCCAGTTCAAGCTTCCCAGCAGCTTTGTTTACCTACTTAAGCCTCAGCAATGGCGGGCGCCACTCCCCCAGCCTCGCTGCTGCCATTTCGGTTAGATCGCAGACTGCTGTGCTAGCAATGAGGGAGGCTCTGTGGCCGTGGGACCCTCCCGGCCAGTTCTGGGTATAATCTCCTGGTGTGCCCGTTTGCTTAAAGCGCAGTATTGGGGTAGGAATTACCCGATTTTCCAGGTGTTGTGTGTCTCAGTTCCCCTGGCTAGGAAAAGGGATTCCCTTCCCCCTTGCACTTCCCAGGTGAGGCAATGCCTCGCCCTGCTTCAGCTCTCGCTGGTCAGGCTGCAGCAGCTGACCAGCACCAATTGTCCGGCACTCCCCAGTGAGATGACCCCAGTACCTCAGTTGAAAATGCAGAAATCACCGGTCTTCTGTGTTGCTCGCGCTGGGAGTTGGAGACTAGAGCTGTTCCTATTTGGCCCTCTTGCTCCGCCCCCTCCATAGCCTTATTGTTAGTACCAGGCTGGGTACCAGCTGACAGCTGTCAAGGGTGTCTTTTTTTTTCACATGTCTGAAGTGGCTAGAAGCAATGATGGGCTTCTTGTCACAACTAGAGAAATACTCTTATGCCCAAGAGGGGGAAAATGCCTATAGATTTTTAAGGCATATTGAATGCGATGGCAGCTATTTATACATAGGGATAATAAATACCAACCCATGTAACTTCCCCAAAGATCCTCAAGTTAAAACTGGAGATAGTAGGGTCAGATATTATGTAGGGGGCTGAAGGACAGTGACAAAAGTCATCACAGCAGTGAAGTGTATAAGCAAATTAGAAATTACCAATGACTTTGAGTTGCCTCCTTCACGTTATTAACGTAAGTATAATTTTGAGCCCCAGGTACCTTGGCAGAAACCTTGACAACCAACCATTTGATGGATGGGGTGGATTCCTTATGAATTATTTTGTTAGAATCTCTTCTATCTCCAGGAGTTGAAGAGATTTGGAAACATAGATTAACTAGTTTCCCAAACAGAAATTATGTAACAAAATACTAAAATGTAATTTTTTTCCTTAAGTTTCAAAGTGTGGGTTGAAAGTTCAACCAGATGCTTTCACAAGGTGTATATTGGATTATTGACTAAAAATAATTGACTATAACTTTGTATATATTATTCTATATACCAATTGCATATCCATTAATAGTTTAAATTATTGATCTGCACTATGTCATGAGGCAATTTGAAAAAGTCACTACAAGTTCATATGTCTTCATTACGACATCTCTAAAATAAGATGCATGGACTAATATGCCTTCCAAGTATGTATGCTTTTGTGTAAATATATAGAAATTGGCATGCATATTTTATTTCAAATGTTCATGCATATTTGGAAGAGACACAAGAGACCAAAAATCAGTTCCTCAAAATGTTAAGTTATATTTTTAGTATGTCTAGAGGAAGCAAAATAATTTTTCCACCCATAAACAGTGTTAAAATATTGTTGGCCAACATTCCATAAATAATTCAATGTCTTTTTTTCCCAGTTACAGCTTTATACTTCTTTCCACATTAGATTTATCCTCATTATTTAGATTCAGGACTATTGCAAGATGGGTCAGCAAAATGATTGGGAAAGTGTGTCACAAGCCTCAGCACTGAACCTGAGTTATATGCTCACTGATAGGGAGCCATGTCTTTTATACACAGCATCTGTATAAATTTACAGTGCCATTGCACTATCACATTCCATTTTATCTTCTAAATCTACTTATGCTATCAAAACGAAATGCAACTAAATGTGTGGCTGAGTTTGGCTACTTGTAATAATAAAGATGTATTATAAAGACATTAGAGGGTAGAAAGTGTAGGAGGAAAAAGTTGACAGATATTAATGGCCATTGTCTAAAGACCACCAGGAACAACACCGTAGTTTTTAAAGTTGCAACAATACTGGGCGCAGTGGCTCATGCTTGTAATCCTAGCACTTTGGGAGGCCAAGGCAGCTGGATCACTTGAGCTCAGGATTTCAAGACCAACTTGGACAACATAGTGAAATCCCATCGCTACAAAAAATACAAATAAAATTAGCTGGGTGTGGTAATGCACACCTGAGTTCCAGCACAACAAACCTGGGTGACAAAGTGAGACCCTGTCTCAAAAATAAATTAAAAAAACAAGGTTGCAACAGAGGTGATCACACACCATGGGGCACATGAGCCATACCAATTAGAGGACAATATTGCAGTCTTTCAGTATTGCAAACTACCAGCATCTGTGGAAATTCATTTTTTAGGTTTGACATTCCAGTGTTGGCTTCCATTCTGTTTTTTTATTTGTACACAAAAGAATTTTGGATACAATGTAAATAATTGAAGAAATTCTCTTTTTAGATTGACGAAAGGAATGAGAACATTGAGGTTATCTACTCACGTTATCTGTAGAGATTTTTTTTTTAATCCTACAGTATCAGCGAGAGTATCCATGACATCATCCATATGCCTCTACTCACCTCACAAAATATAATCCCCTCTGCCATTCTTTCCTTCAGATCATCTGACAAAGTAATTTATCTATGTTTCTATATTATATGTGGCATGTATGGTAGACATTAGTACAATTTAACAATATTTTCCGATCTCCTTTTTCCAGACACACAGAATTTATCATGCCTTACCTTCTTGATGTTATCTCTGAAGTTGTCTTGTTAATGAAACGTGTGCCCTTATAGGTAGATACATTTAACCTCTGGTGGTATATTCTCTAGCCATTCATTCTCTGCTTTGATGATTGTGGAAAATATGTTGTGATAAGGAGATGCCATCACACTGAGTGTTCCAACATGCTTGGGAGACTGCGTCTACATATGGACAGAAATTGCCCAAGTGTTGATTGAATAAACGGTAGACTTAGAAAGAGTTAGGTATACATTTATTGTGTTGAGCCACGGAAACTTGGAGATTGCTTCTCATCACAGCATAAATCAGCCTACTGTGAATGTATATTCTGCAAACTAAACATTTTTTAGGTTAAAATTAAATCTACCATTAAGTTACAGTATTTTAAAAATCATTACTGTACTAATGCTTTTAAAAAGACAATTAGTTAATTAATTAAATGTTCAGCAATGAAAGAGATGATTGGGAATATGTTACCGATATACAATGATTTTGAAGAATAATGGAACTTAAGGTTCCATTATCATTCATTGATTTCATAATGTACTGTTTCACAACATTCATACAAAGAAGCTTTTGTCTATACATAGTGATGCAGATTACTATAATAGTAATCATAAAATCATAATGATTTTAATAAAATGAGATAAACGAATGTAAATAAAATTTTAAATCAATTTACTGTTTTTACCTAGGCTTATTTAAAGAGTTGCATATAGAACAAGTAATCTTATGTTATTCTATTTCTAGCATATTTTCCTTAATTTTAAAGATAAGTATTTAGGACACTTACTTGAATCTAGAGGTTAGTAGAAATATTTTAAAAATTAATTAATTTGCTGTGTCTCCTTTCTAGTTGCAATTAATATGCAGGACTGTCTGGGAAGCAGACTGCATTTCAGCAATTGTAATGTCACTCTATTAAGCAAATAGTGTAGTGCATAGTAACTGTACCAGGATTCTATCATATTGGCCATGGTATCTTGAGACATTCTCTCCTAAGTTTCTAGAGGTATGGCTGTTTCCTTCCTTTACTTGAATAATATCAGTTCTTCAGGATTCAAAATTAATTGCTATTCTTGCTTTTATTCTTATGTTTTAGGCAACGTTTAATTGTCCAGGGATTGATAGTGTTTCAAATTGAGAAGCTGCATAGTTTAAGAATATATTCATGAAAATGTTTGCTGACTGTCACCCAAGAGGCTTCACCAAGTGAAATTCTTCATTGAGTTTTCTACTCTAGGCTAGCTCTGAGCCTAGCAGTCTTGAAAACTTGACGGATTCAGGACACATAGAGTGAATCCATGTGTAAGTTATTCAGCCTAATATATCTCATGAGACTAATTTGGAAATCATCTTCCTGCCAATTTTGATAGGTAACATTGTATATGTTGACTTTAATATGATACGTGTTTCTTATTAATATGTTGTTAAGACATGTTAATAATTTACACTACCAAGCATAAAATTCATGTAAATGAAATTACTTCAATCTTCAATATTAAAATACCTTTTTCCTTCATTCAGGTAGACCTAGAAGCAAAAATAAAATCATAAGGTTTCTTGTTGATTGCTAAGTATCAGCCAAAGTGAGAGAAAGCTCAAACTAACAGGGCCTTAGGTAAAATAGAAATTTCTTTATGTCTCTTGTTAACATAAGGCAGGAGCTACAGGAGTGGAATGGTGTTTCATGGTTTCAGGACACAGACTTCTACTCTTGTTGTGCAGTTGTGTCCTCATTTCCAAAATATGCTCTTGGTTCAGAATTGCTATTTCACCTTCAACTACCATACCCACATTCCAACCAACAAGAGAGAAAGAGAAGAGAATGAAGATGATTCTTCCCTTTAACAATTTTTCTGAAAGTTGCACACATAATTTTTTTTTCTTTCTTTTCTTTTTTCTTTTTCTTTTTTTTTTTTTTTTTTCTTTTTTTTGAGAGACACAGTCTTGCTCTTTTGCCCAGGCTCAAGTGCAATGGTGTCATCTCTGCTCACTGCAACCTCCACCTCCTGGGCTTCCCACCTCCTGAGTAGCTGGGATTGCAGGTGCCCATCACACCCAGATAATTTTTTTAATTTTATTTTTATTTATTTTTATTTTTTTTAGTGGAGAAGGAGTTTCACCATGTTGGCCAGGCTGATTTTGAACTCCTGACCTCAAATAATCCACCCACCTTGGCCTTCCAAAGTCCGGGGATTACAGGCATGAGCCACTGCTCCCGGCCACATATTTTTAATTTATACTCTATTGGCCAGAAGTTAATCGTATGACCATTTCTACCTGCCAGGACTTTAGAAAATAAAAACTATGGTCTGTAAAGCCATGTGTTCAGCTACATTTTAAGGAGAGAAGGGCTTTTAAGGGACAATAAGTATGGTCTTGAAACTTTAAACTGCAGTCATACAATTTAATATGTAGAAGGAGGATCATCTGGCAGATTGAGCTACACTGAAACTTTGGTCAAGATGGTATGTATCCTACCAGTTTCTCAGATTGGCACTGCTGATGCGCAATTCTATTCAAAGCTTCCATGGGTAACCAACCTCCCTTTGGACCACCAGATTTTAACTGTACATCTCTTTTTGTTGTTGTTGTTGTTGTTTTGGTTTGGTTTTTGCTATTGTTTTGGTTTATTTTTGCTGTTGTTTTGGTGGCTGTTTTTTACTTTTGTTATTCCAATATTCAAATTAGCTTGGATTCCATTATTGGAATCCAAAAAAACAAAACAAACCTTACCTTCTTATATACAATGTCCTATATTGTAGAAAGAGGAGTGTTAGAACTGTATGTAAATTGTATAGTTTTTAAATTTTAAATGTTTGACTTTTATATACACTTTTCTAGTTTTTTGTTTTCTATACTTTTCTATTTTCTAGTAGTAAAGAATTAACACTTACTCTAACTAATAGGATTTTTTTCTAGGTAAATTAATACTTCCAGGCATTTTATGCTCAATTTTTCATTTTTTCTTCTATTTTTTTCCTCTCTTTTTTTTCTTAGGCACATATTTATCTTTTTTCCCAATTGTACAGGTAAGTTAGATTTAGAGAAGAAAAATTGTATATAAATATTATATATGCACACAAATTGTGTGTGTGTATATATACACACATATATATAGTGTGTGTTATATATTTTCTAAGATTCCCAAATATTAGGAAAAATACATATACATACACACATATATATGTATTTTTATCTAATATTTGTATTTTACCTAATATTTTGCAATCTTAGAAATATTTAAGACATGTAATCTTTGAAAATATGAAGAAATATGCTTCTACCATTTGTCATTTTCTAGTACCTTTATACCAACAATAACAAATACATAGTTGCACACATAATATTGTAATTTTAAAGTTGATTTTGTTACTGTAAAGTCTCTTGCTTGTGGATGTATGTGGATGTATAAATAATTTCCTAAACACACAATTGCTTAATTATGTATCTCTTATCAAGTAGCAAAACAACTGAAATATAGGTGGAAATAGAAAAATATATAAAAGTCAAATATTTAAAATAAAAAAACTATAAAATTTATATAGAATTTCTAACAGAAGAATGGCGCTCCAATTAGAAAAATTCTAAATTAGCATTACTATTATTAGTTTTTTTTTTGAGACAAGTCTCGCTCTGTCACCCGGGCTGGAGTGCAATGGCACGATGTCAGCTCACTGCAACCTCCACTTCCCGAGTTCAAGTGATTCTCCTCCCTCAGCCTCCCGAGTAGCTGGGATTACAGATATGTGCCACCATGCATGGCTAATTTTTGTATTTTTGTATTTTTAGCAGTGACGGGGTTTCACCATGTTGTCCAGGCTGGTCTCAAACTCCTGACCTTGTAATCCTCCCACCTCGGCCTCCCAAAGTGCTGGGATTATAGGCATGAGCCACCACATTTATTGATTTCTTAAAGTAAGTTTGCTGAAGTTGCAAACTTGGAGTTAAGCATTCAGTATTAGAGACGAGAAGTTGTTGAATCAGAGAGACCTTCATGTTTGCTCTCCCATTTAAATATGAGCTCAACTAATTACTTTAATGACTACATTATTTTTTGTAGAAAAGAAAATAATATGTTGATTTATTATGAGAATTAAGGGAGATGATACATGTAAAGCCATCTGCAATGGATCTAAGCAATAGAAGAAAGAGTCCTTTCTTCAAAGTCAACTTGATTATTGTTATTTTGGAGTAAAACTTAACCGACCTGGCTTAAGGTTATAGATTAAAATAAATGGAAATCTATTCTGTTGGAATATTTAAAGCTTTGTATTTATTTGAAAAAAATGTGTTTTTTGCATGTTATATTTTATACTGTAGATAAATAAGTAGTAGGGTTGTTGCTGTTATTATTATTGTTGTGGTTTGCATAATTTTGCAACACCTAGCATTGCATTACAGAAAAACATTCGCCTTGGCATTGGGGTACATAATAAAAGAGCAAGATGTGATTTCTTCATTCAAAGTGCCTGTCTTCAAAAGATAAATGTACAATGGTAAATGATCAATTGTAATATAATATAATAAGTGCCATGGTCATAGGAATCAGAAAAAAAAGTTAGAAGTCAGTTGACATTGGTGATAGGGCTTCATTTTGGATGGTGGAGAAAGTGAAGAGGCAGTTTTAGACAGAAAGAACAATCTATGCAGAAGTACACTGAAATGCAAATAAGACAAGTAGATATTTTAAGTGACTGCAATATAGGAACAAACCATAAGGAGGACACTTATGAAGATCAGGTTAGAGATAAATACTGAGATCAGATTATAAAGGGGCTTGTATACTTTTTTAAATAATTTATACTTTTTTTTTTTTTTTTTTTGAGACGGAGTCTCGCTCTGCCGCCCAGGCTGGAGTGCAATGGCCGGATCTCAATTCACTGCAAGCCCCGCCTCCTGGGTTTACGCCATTCTCCTGCCTCAGCCTCCCAAGTAGCTGGGAGGCTAGTTTTTTGTTTTTGTTTTTGTTTTTTGTATTTTTTAGTAGAGACGGGGTTTCACCGTATTAGCCAGGATGGTCTCGATCTCCTGACCTCGTGATCCACCCGTCTCGGCCTCCCAAAGTGCTGGGATTACAAGCTTGAGCCACCGCGCCTGGCTAATTTATACTTTTTTATTCAGGATATGTTTACCATATCATGCATAAACATTGAAGAAAGTTTTTTAATCGTTTACTTTTCAAGAAAATCACTCTGGCATTACCATAGAACATCGATTTTAATAATGGAAGACATTTAAAAAGGGAGACAATAACTCAATAAATTGGAATAGTAGTTAACAGTAGTGTCAAAAAGGATTGTTAAGAAATTTAGAACTAGGCTCCCAGAACATGGAAAATGAAGAGATGAACATCCACATATTATCTTTCAATTTCAGTCTATGTAATGCTCAATTAAGTAGCTACACCAAATGTAATGCTAAAATTGTGAATATTTTTTAAAAGGTTCCTTAAGCTGGAAGAAAGATAAATAAAATTGTGAAAATACTACTTCTTCTAAATATGTTAAATTGGTTGAATACAGAAAGCAATATAATTACAAACTAAAGTGCATTTCTTTGCCAGCAATTGCTAAAATGCATAAAAAACAATGCAGAGAACTTGACGGTGTTAGAGTAAATTACAGTATGAAAGATTTGCTAAGCAGTTGCAGTATGTTCAGATATTCCTATAATATCTGTTTGTGGCATTTTCTCAATTCCTTTTCTTTTTTTTTTTTTTTTTTTTTTTTTTTTTTTTTTTTTTTTTTTTTTTTTTTGAGGCGGAGTCTCGCTCTGTCGCCCAGGCTGGAGTGCAGTGGCCGGATCTCAGCTCACTGCAAGCTCCGCCTCCCGGGTTTACGCCATTCTCCTGCCTCAGCCTCCCTAGTAGCTGGGACTACAGGCGCCCGCCACCTCGCCCGGCTAGTTTTTGTATTTTTAGTAGAGACGGGGTTTCACTGTATTAGCCAGGAGGGTCTCGATCTCCTGACCTCGTGATCCGCCCGTCTCGGCCTCCCAAAGTGCTGGGATTACAGGCTTGAGCCACCGCGCCCGGCCCTCAATTCCTTTTCAACAACAAAATACTTTAAGAATTTTTTTATGATCTATTAGAGGAATGAAGTACCAGATAAAAAACACAAAGACTTTTTAAAACAAAAATCAATGCTTGGGTGGAAACTATGTATGGATACTATTGATGAAGTGCTTATTTTAGCTTGAAAAAAATTAAGAGGTTAGGGAATATGATCACAATGGGTTCTACAGCACTATCTGTGATTTAATTTTCAATGAATTATTCATAACATAGTTAATACAGAGAAGTGCACAAAGTGTTGAAGGACATCATTGCAGAGTATTCAAAAGTTGGAGCGAATCTAAATACAAATTTCACATTTTACAAAAAGGCATAAGGCCTGAATAGGTTGGGATCTATTTCTTTTTAAATTACCTGCTTTATTATATATTTCTGACAATCTCTTTCATCCAAGAAATAGATGTCAGAACTATATTATAAAGCAGATAATTTTTTTAAAAGCATATATTTTTTCTTTAAGGTAAAAACAACTACTTTTCAAGATAATTTTTATGTTGAGGAAAGAGCATTTTGAAAAAAGAGCATTTTGAAAAAAATGAAAAGATTGTAAATATTTTTATCAGTTGGAAGACAAGTGAGTAAGGCATGATGTCTCCGCCTGCATAAAGGCTGTGCCAAATTAGCCTTAATACATTTAGTTCTAAGTAAATATACAAGAAACGTGCAAGGATGTTTTGGTATTGTTTCCAGTCATTTGTACCCAATGAGAATGCAATATGTGAAGTCAGAGTCTCTATTACAGGAGAGGAGGGAAGATAAGCAATAATCTAAATAAACCCAAAAAACATTGAAGTTAAACTTCATGAAAACCCAGGTAGGCACTTCACTTCTGTCAGGTGGTGTCAGGAGCATGTGAGTATATTTGGGGTCAGTTGTGGAGCCAGGGAAGCTTGCCCTTTAATCATGAGTATTCTGATTTGGTGGCAATTGTTATACACATATGTTTTTAATCTTTTACCTAAAGGAACCAGGATTAATCTCTTTTGATTATTTTCAATTCCCTGGAATCACATACTGATTTTGATATCAAAGATAATACAAATATATTAGCTACAAAAATCTCACAGTGGAAAACTATTAAAATGGTAAATCAATGTTCCAGTTCCTTTTGAATTTTTTGTGTAAAAGTTTTTATTGGGGCACATACACTTGCTAAAATTATTATAATAATGTATATAAATGTAACTCATTTTTGTTTGTTCTTACTATGGCCTGTATTTTTGTCCCCTGAACCCCTTATTCATATGTTGAAATCTCAGCCTCTAAGGTGATGGTGATATTAGGAGGTTGAGGTCTTTGGGAGGTGATTAGATCATAAGAATGAAGCCCTATGAATAGGACTAGTGATCTTATAAAAGGGAACTCAGAATACTACTTTGTTCTTTTATCATGTGAGAACACAGTGAGAAGGCTCTGTCTTTAAACCAGGAAGAACGTGCTGTAGTTGGTGTCTTCCAAAAGGTTGTGTGTTGGAGACCTGGCTACTGAATGCAGCAGTGTTGGGAAGTGGAATCTGGTGGTAGGTGTGTGGATTGTGGGGGCAAAACTTTTATGAATTAATTAATCCAAGTCTCAAGGGACTGAGTTTTCACAAGAGTGGGTTATTATAAAATAAATTAGGTTTCCTCAGCTTCCTTTTGTCATTGCTTTCTCTTCATGTGAATATCTTCTCATGCTATGATGTAGTAAGAAGGCCCTCACCAGATGCCAAGCAGATGTAGCCTCCTGACCTTGGACTCCCCAGCCTACAGAACTGTAAGAAATAAATATATTTTCTTTAAAAAGTACCCAGTTTATGGTAGTCTGTTATAGCAACAAAACTAGACTAAGACAGAGGACCCTCACCAGACACCAAATCTGCAGACACCTTGATCTTGGACTTCGCAGCCTCTGGAACTGTAAAGAATACATTTTTTTTTTTTTTAATTTTTCTATTTCCATAGATTATTGAGGAACAGGTGGTGTTTGCTTACATGCGTAGGCAAATTTTCTTTAGTGATGATTTGTGAGATTTTGGTGTACCTCTCACCTGAGCAGTATACAGTGCACTCAAGCCACCTAGTTGATGGTATTATGTTGGGGCAGTTTGAACAGAATTAACAGTTCTTAAACAACAATGGATTTGCATCAGGGAAGAGAGTAATTTTTGAACTTAGTTTCAAAAATTTCTGAATAAAATTTTGCATAGTTGATAAATAAGACTTAAAGAAAGTGTCATGAATTAGCATAATGAAGCCAATCAGGTACTTATTCTATTAGAATCAATATATTTTGATATCTTTCTCATCTATGACAATCATTAAAACCAAATAATCATGTGAAATGAATGTAGAATTAGATATTAGGATCACTGTATCACATGAAATAAAACCAGAATTTTCAGATAGAACTAAACATATTCAATTATATTGACCTTTGACACTATATAAAATAAGATAAAATGCATTGAAGATTATTTTTTAATGGACTTTTTCACTTTATATTTGTTGCACAATACCATTGTAGATATCCACAGTGGTACAAAACTAGAGATTTTATGCATATATGTGTATTTCATGTGTAAAAAATAATAATATAGCTCTATAACCCAAAATATATGGAGATGACTATTAGAAAATTAGGCCAAATGTTGAAATTGACCAATGGGTTAATCAGAGTAATCAGTAGGTTTTTCCCATAGTAAAATATAAACAAATAATATTCTGATAGACAGTTACTAATGACTGAGCTGCGGGGCTGAATTTTAGACTTTAGGTTTCTCAGATGGCATGGTATGCAGTAATATATATCTCAATTATAACTATAAGATATTTGGCTTTATGATGCCATTCACTAAAATGTAAAATATTGGAAGTAAGTCAAATGGAGAAATATTGAATATTTTAAAAATGTATTTAGAAATGTAGTCCCTTCTGCTTTAATGTGATATATGCATTCCTTATAACCACAACACTGTAAAAAACACAATTTAAAAAATGCTTATGAGGAAAATGTGGTTAAGAGGACATACACTCAAAATTTCATCAAAGACACATTAGAAAAACTAATAGAAAATAATAGCATTTACATATATCATATTGTTAAGAAATCCATAAATACTATAATAAATATGACACTGTATCTTGAAAAACAGCTGAAGTCTGCTTGTAGAAGGGGCACTGGGAGAATTGCAGGTGGACATGTGTGACTTATAGCAGATGCATTGGAAGAGAGTTTACCTGTAATCAGAGGGAAATTATCGCATGGAATCTGGATCGGGGTAGCTCCCACATGGTGAACTCAGGTTACGTGATAGGTGTTTGAGGGTTTGTGTAAGTACACGTACACTTGTGCACATGCACACACACACACACACACACACACACACAGATACTGGCTCAAAAATACATTCTTTATAGGCTGGTTTCTTTTTTGTCTCTACAAAAAGGAAAGTAGTATTTACCCTACTGCCCTAACTGTATTTCTTTCTCAAATATACACTTGAATATTTGTTTTGGGGACAATGTCTGTGAATCCAAAACTAATAAAGTAATGAGTAAATGGTTATAATTGTATTTTATTTTAGATTATTTTTACTGTATTACCAACAATTATATCAACAATTATTTTATCTATAGATTAAATTGTCATATGCTCAACATTAGTCAGATTGGCTTTTAAGCCCTCTTAATGTGCCATATTCATGTTGATCTCCTATTTCCTTACTTGATTTACATACATGTGAAATCACTCCTTTTACTTTAGGTCATATCTCAATTCCTATGTCCTTCACAAAATCTTTGTTAATTTTAGCCCACTTCTAAACTTGATTATATCATGAATTGAATTTTGATTTCTCTAACACAGCTATGCTTCTCTCTCCAACATTTGATTTTAGAGACTATACTCTCATATTCATTCAAATGAGAAACTCATATTATTGTTTAATAGAACTTTCTTGATAGATTAAGACTAATGTTTTAAGGATAATTTCAGGATGATGAATGGATATACGTTTACATGGTCAACACTCTATGAGTGGGGTTATGAAAAAAGTATTTGAATATGTGTTCAGATCTTCTACCTCAGTGCAAGCACAGCCATGCGGGAATCATGACCTCCACTCTGCTACTTCAAAGTACTCACTTACTAGAGACGTCCTTGTCCTATATACAGCAGGGTGTGTGTCCTTTATCTGAGCAAGAACAAAGGGAAGCTGAGGGCACCTGGATGTGTAAGTTACGTAGATATTTTGCCCCCAAACAGACACAAAGAGCTTCAAATAAGATTCTGTAAGAGACTACCTAGTTTCTACCAGGATACATTCAAGTAAAATTCAACCTACTAAGAAATTTGATTCCATTGAGGAGTTAATAGCCATCATTAATAAGATAATGAGTGCTATGTAGCACTCTATGGTATTTGTTTATTTATTTTATTGTGTTTGCCAAGGAATTCACACAATAATATTTAATACTCACATTAGAATAGTAATTTTGCCAGTTGTTCCTTCTGCTTCTTTTTTACATATGTAATTTGATTTTTTTTTCATTTAACTGACTTATTCACCTGTGTGTTTGAATCAAATTTGCTTAAGTTTCTTTTCATAACATGGTATGAAAATTTGAAACACTTATAATGGGAAAAAGGAGAGAAACAAACAGTAAGTTTAGTATTGAATAGGTTTTCTCTTAGGCTCTGAGAATCCTAAGACATATTTTTTCCCTTTAAAAAACCAAAATAATTCGATAATATTTTTTACATTGACAGCAGGTCAATAGGTAGTATTTTTAAACTTCAACTGTATGTACATTATATAAACACACACACACACATATATATATATATACACACACACGCATACACATATATTTATGTCCCATACATACAAACTCCAAGACCAGAGAGGAATGGGTAAATTCATCAACTTCTCCAATGCTAGTTCTCGCAAGTAAAGACTCTTGATATTTTTTGTCCAACAACACAGCAGGCCAGAAGTGCTAGCAAATTATGCTCATTGTGAGAAGCCATAACCAGTGACATAGAAGAGTATGTGAGGTTTTTGGCCGGGCGCAGTTGCTCACGCCTATAATTCCATCACTTTGGGAGCCTGAGGCAGGCAGATCACGAGGTCAGAGATAGAGACCATTCTAGCCAACATGGTGAAACCCTGTCTCTACTAAAAATACAAAAATTAGCTGGGCATGATAGTGCATGCCTGTAGTCCCAGCTACTTGGGAGGCTGAGGCAAGAGAATCGCTTGAACTCAGGAGGTGGAGTTTGTAGTGAGCCGAGATCATGCCACTGCACTCCAACCTGGAGACAGAGCGAGACTTCAAAAGAAGAAGGAGAAGGAGAAGGAGGAGGAGGAGGAGGAGGGGGAGGGGGAGGGGGAGGGGGAGGGGGAGGGGGAGGAGGAGAGGTTCTTACCCTTTGGAGTAGTCTTTGTGGCTAAGGGAGATAACAATATCATGTTCATTGTTGTGCCAAGGTCAAAATACTACTTTGGGAATTGGGAAGGGATATTATTCTAAAAGTTTAGATTTATTTCCAGAAAGAAGTCAGTAGGGGAAGAAGTTCCACACAAAGGCAAGGGCTGGCAGCATTTTTTTTTTTTTAGATGAGATGTTTATCTTGTTGCCCAGGCTGGAGTGCAATAGCAAAATCTCGGCTCACTGCAACCTCCACCTCCTGGGTTCAAGTGATTCTCCTGCCTCAGCCTCCGGAATAGCTGAGATTACAGGTGCCTGCCACTACGCCCGGCTAATTTTCTTGAAATTTTAGTAGAGATGAGGTTTCACCATATTGGCCAGCCTGTCGCAAACTGCTGACCGCAGGTCATCCACCCACCTTGGCCTCCCAAAGTACTGGGATTAAAGGCGTGAGCCATCGTGCCCAGCCGGCAATATTTTTCTATAGAGAACTAGATAGTAAATATATTTTAGACTTTGCAGGACATAAATTTTCTGTCCCAGCTACTAATCTCTGTATTTCTAATATAAATGCAGCAGTGGACAATATGAAAATATATATGTGCTGTTATCTTCCAATGAATCTTTATTTACAAAAACAGTTGATGAGCAAAATTTGGCCTGCTGGCTGTAGGTTTTTTATTCCTGTAATATGTCTTCATAATCTGCAGATAAACACAGTATGTTATGATAAGTGCTATAACTGACTCTAAATAGAATGCACTAACAGCACAGAGAAAGGTAAAAAATCAAATCTTCTTAGCAAGTGAGGTTAGAACTAGAGCAAAAGTGAACATTAGTTCAATTAAAAAGAGAGCAGGTAGAGCATGCTGGGCAAATAAATGGAAAGAGATATTCCAGGTAGAAAATTGGTAAGAAGATACATGGTCATGAAACAGTATCAACAGTTTTGAAAAATAGGAAATGCCTTAGGGTGAGAGAAATATTAAGATTGCCAAAGAGTAGTTTGGACAGTTGTGACTAGAGAGAGAGGTTATGGTCAAATTGTTGTGACCATTAATGCTGTATGGTAAGGAGTTTAGAATCAGCCTTTTGCCTAAAAAGGCCTGGCGAAAGTCAATAATTAGCATTTTCCAATTTTATTTTAATCTTATAAATGCAAATAATATTTATCACTCAAATTATATTGTTAAGATTTCTCACCCTGCTTCACTTTATGAAAACCATGAATGCCACTTTGGGAGGCCGAGACGGGCGGATCACGAGGTCAGGAGATCGAGACCATCTGGCTAACATGGTGAAACCCCGTCTCTACTAAAAATACAAAAAACTAGCCGGGCGAGGTGGCAGGCGCCTGTAGTCCCAGCTACTTGGGAGGCTGAGGCAGGAGAATGGCGTGAACCCGGGAGGCGGAGCTTGCAGTGAGCCCAGATTGCGCCACTGCACTCCAGCCTGGGCGACAGAGCGAGACTTCACCTCAAAAAAAAAAAAAAAAAAAGAAAAGAAAACCATGAATGCTTACTCTCATCTTTTCTATTTAATTCTAGAGTTTAAGACTTTCCCTTTGCGTAGTTATCTCTATCGCAACTTTAAAAAATAACAGAAGCTCTCTTTACAAAAAACTGTGAAAGCACAAAAATAGTGTAAAAATAAAAGTAGTATAAATTTTTGTTAAGGAAAATAAAGCTAACGCCACTAACTATATTTGTAGAGATTCAAATTGCACACATTAAAAAAAAAAAAAGAAAACTTTCTTTTAAGTGACTGTTAAAAATATTTACAAAAAGAAGACTTTAAGTCAAAGTAGTATTTTTCAGTAATTGATATTTCAATGAGTAAAATATACTTAATTAGAGCTATTTGCACAATGATGTGTTGAACACAACATGAAATGTGCTCTAGTCTTCAGAAGGCAACAGTAAAGATACAAACCTGCCAGACATGAAATGATACTGGAATGACAAATGAGCATAGACACATGATTAAGTGTGTTATCACTTGCAAGTCCAAGGAAAATGAGTGTTGTTAGCTACAATGTTAAATATTTTAAAAAGATGTCATCCCTATCAAGTAGATATTTATTTATTCAACGAATATTTTTTGAGTACCTACTATGTAACAGGTCCTTTTCAAGGCACTCATGTAGGATTCTAGTGTGGAGACAACTAGTAAGCAAGTAAACAAACAATATGATTTGAGAAATTGAAAAAGGCTTCAAGGAAAATATCGACATGTGAATGAGCAAAGCAGTCTGAACTGAGGGCAACTTTTCCTAGGCTATTCAGGACAGTGGTCTCTGAAGTGATAGGCAAAAGAGCTAGACTATAGGGAACATGGTGTTCCAGGCAGTGGAGATGCAAGATCATAACATCTCAGAGGAGGGTAACCTTGGTAGATAATCAACCATTGGATTGGTCTTTGTTCTCCATTATTACAAGTAAGCCTCTAAAATCCTTAGAATTACTTTCTTGTGATAGGAATGTCTTTGTTATTTGTTGTGGGTCCTGAGTTTAAGTTCATGAAATGACTCAGGTGGAGGCTTGCCATTCCAGATAAACCAGCCATGTAATTAGAGGGTTGGGCATTTGGTCCAGGTGATGTCCGACCAACGTCCAGGAGGAGAAGGGAACTAAAGTTTCATCACTGGTCAATGATTCTATGTATAATGCCTACATAATGAGACTGCAATAAAAACTATGAACAACAACCTCAATTTAGTTCTGATTTGTATCCTTCATAATAAAATTGTAACCTTCAGTATTGTACTTTCCCAAGTTCTGTGAGTCATTCTAGCAAATTATCACACTCATGGGGCAGTGGAAACCACAGAATTTGTAGTCATTTAGTCAGGAGCACAGATGGCCACAAAACCCTGGAGCTTCCAGCAGGGGCCTGAAATGAGGAGACTTGTGAGGGACCAAACCCTCAACCTGAGAAGTCTGCTCAAAGTCTGAATAAAGTCAGAATTGTATTGCAGTGTTTAAGATAAATGAGGAGCAGGAAAAAGGCAAAATTGTGTTTAGAAAACATCAGGAGGGAAGACCATATTTTGGGGGCTACATGTACCAAAATACGGAGTTTGAATGTTTTTTCCTAAGCACAATGAAGCCTGTGGAAGATTTTTAGCAGGTGAATGACATAAAAGTAATTATGGTTAAAATGTTACCCTAGACACCATGTTCAGAATGGCAGACTGGTTTAGAGGCTAAAGTAATCTTCCAGGTAAAGATGATCAGGCCTAGACTGTGTGGTCACAGTGGAAGTTAGTTAGTTTCCTTCCTTCCTTCCTTCCTTCCTTCCTTCCTTCCTTCCTTCCTTCCTTCCTTCCTTTCTTTTCTTTCTTTCTTTTCTTTCTTTCTTTCTCTGTGTTAGATCCACAGAGCTTACTGCTAAGTTCAATATGGAGGAAAAGTACTGAGAAAAATCAAGGACTATTCATATCATTGGCTTGAAGGCAGTAATTCCTCAAATGGAGAAGGATGGGAAGAAACTGACCTATAATTCAAAGTGAAGACTATTTTGTGTCTATCAAGATGGACTATCGTGATGACAAAATAATAATTCCTCCAAAGATGTCCTCATCCTAATCTGTAGAATTTATGAATATATTACCTATCTGGTAAGGGGAAATTAAGGTTACAGGTGGAATTAAGGCTGCTCTCCAGCTGACCTTAATGCAAGGGCAATTGTCCTGTGTTATCTAGCAGGCCCAATGTAATCACAAGTTTCTTTAAAAGTGGAAGAGGCAGGAGAGAAAATCAGAGGGATGGCAGAGTGAGAAGGATTCAGCACTAAGACACTGGCTTTGAACATAGAGAAAGGTGCCACAAGGCCAAGAAATGCAGTGGGCTTCTAGAAACTAGAAAAGGCAAGGAAATGGATTTTCCACAGTACTTCTAGGAAGGAATTCAGCTGTGCTAACTCCTTGGTTTTATCCCCAGGGAGACCTGTGTTGAGCTTCAAAACCACAGAACTGTAATAAAATAAATTTATGTGGTTTTAAGCCAGTAAAATTTCAGTAATTTGCTATGGCAGCAATAAGAAACCAATACACCAGTTAAAAGTATTCAGGAGGAAGTTAATTTATAAATATTTGTTCAAAGGAGAGGTTGGAGACATAGACACAGATGCAAGGGTCAACGGCATGTAGATAAAAGGCAGATAGGCCAAAGGATGGCTAATTTAGATACATGTGTTGTGATAGATACAGTTTTACATTTTGTACAATAGGGAAATTTTCTAGGATGAGTACCAAAATAATTGTATAAATATTTTAGAAGAATTTATCCATATGTTACTTGGTAAGGAGTAGGAAAAAATTTTTAAATCATGTAATCATCTTACTCAATTCCTGATATAATTTTTATGTTGTGAATTATTTTGTTTAGAATATTCAAAACTATACTTTGTGAATTATTTTTAGACTATATACTTTTGAAAATTCTAAAAATAATTTACAACATAAAGATATAAATGTAAAATGTGTAAAATTATACTTTTATGTTTTTCATAAAACATGTTTTATGTGTTTGTTTTTCCTTTAGTATAGTTTTTAAAATTTCAGTACTAAGTATTAGAAAAATATTTAACATATATGCAAGATACAACAGAAATTGTTCAATGACTTATTCTATAGTAAAATTGTGGAAGGTTTTTTTTGTTTTTTTCTTTCCCCGCCATCAAATAATTTTATACTGCTTAACAACTACTGAAGAAATTCCAAAACAACACTGATTTAGTAAAATAATGAGTAATTTTGTATTTGCTAAATGATAACTACTATCAAAGGATCATTAAATAAATATTAATTAATCTTTTTTTAACCAACTTTGGTACTGCCATGCTAATTGTTTTGAAAAATGACAAAAGTTATTCTGTATAATTTTCAGCAGTTAAAGTTCATTTCCCTTTATTGTATACAAGTATGTATTATCCTGGAACATCATTATATTTAACTAGTTAAATTGTTTAACCACTTGTAATTCAAGGTTAATTTTTCCTGGCATCAGTAGTGTCTTATTGAGATAATAATGGATTCTGTTAAGACAATCTTATTCTCTCAAGTTGAAAATATTCTTCTTTAGCGTGGGCAGAAAAGAAAGTCTGTGTTTTCCTTGAGAAAGCAAATGAAAGTAAAGTTAAAAAGGCATTGCTGGAGCACACATCTAGACAAAGCTGCTTCATGCTTAAGAAGAAAGCCAGCTGTGAAGCGATACTGGCCATTTACGGTCCAATGATGGCTTTCAGTGGCATCAGTTAAATTTAAAGATACCATGAAAATTGTGTGACATTGCATTAAAAAGCTTTTAGACAGCTCGTTGGATACAAAATGCAGTTTTCATGTTACTTTTATCTCTCCAAGTTAGTGGAGAATAAGGCAATGATGTTTGTACTTTAGGGCAGACTAGGAGTTATTGTTACAGAATCCAAATCCAGAAAACAAGAATTGAGTACAAGTTATTCATTTCAATTGTGTCTTTATATTGTACTTTTTAGAAGATTGATATTTCTTTTTACCAAGAATTAGCTGCTATTCCTATATTTTATTCAATTACAGTTATTATTTATATCCTGTTGAATTTTTTTTCACTACTCCTACCACTGTCCTTCAGTATTCGCAAAAAAGCTCTCACAATATTCCATTCTGTGAGAAGTTTAGACCAAAAAGTGAGTTTAACTCTGATAACACTTATGTATAGAGTGGTTGGCTTAGATGAACAATGAACTGTTACTGGATTTTACTCTTGGTTCTAGGACATCCACAAGTGCTGTCAAATTAAAAGCACACAACTCACCTTCCTAAAGAGGTAAGTGGTTTTCCTTCCTCTCTCTCCTGGACAGAGGTCAATTTCTGTTGAGATTAGTTTGTTTCATGGGAATATGGTACTAAGAACACATTATTTAAATGTACAGTTTGAAAAGTTTGGACATATCAATATGCTTGTTTAGCCATCACCACAGTCATTATAATGAGCACATTCTTTATCCTCAGAAGTTTTCTCATGCCCTTTGCAATGCCTTCCTTTCCTCCTGTCTCTACACTCCAGCCCCAGGCAACCAACCATCTGCTTTGTCACTGGGGATTAGTTTGTTTGATTTAGCATTTTATATCAAAGAAATCATAGAGTCTGTAGCTTTTTATGTCTTGATTCTTTCATTCAGCGTAATTAGTTTGAGATTTATTATGTTGTAGCATGAATAAGCAGTTAATTTATATCTACTGGTGTGGAGTATTCTATTGCATGGAAATACCACAATTTATGTGTCTGTTCACACGTTGATGTACTTAGCAAGTAAAGTTGCTATGTGGTATTATAATTTGCATTTCCCTAGTGAATAATGACTTTGAGCATCTTTTCATAGATTAGTTGGTCATCCAGCTACTTTGGGGAAGTATCTGTTCAAATATTTTGATTATTTTAAAAAATTGGATTGTTTGATTTTTAGTAAGTTTCAGTAAGCATTTGAGTTTTTAGAACTGTTTATGCATTTGGTATATAGGCACTTTGTGAGATATATGATGTGCAAATATTTTCTCCCAGTCTGTGGCTTGTCTTTTCATTCTCTTTCAATGACTTTCAAAGTGATATTTTTAATTGTAATGAAGTCCAAGTCATTTTTTTTGTTATGGTTTGTGTTTTCATTGACATATCAATAAAATGTTTGCCTAATTTCATGCCATAAAGATATTTTTGCCTATATTTTCTCCCTGAAGATATATAGTATTTTGTTTTACATTTAGGTCTATTACTCATGTTGATCCAATTTGAGTTAATTTTTATATATGGTATTAGGTATTAAGAGAGTTAATTTTTGTACATGAATATTCAATAACTATAGCACTATTCATTCAAAAGATTATCCTGTATGCACTGAATTGCTTTTGGACCTTTACAAAAACTCAGTTGTCCATATATTTATATATCTGTTTCTAGACTCTTAGTTGTTTCATTTATCTGTCTGTCTTCACACAAGTGCCACACTCTATGATTAATGTAATTTTATAATAAGCCTTGAACCTAGGTAGCATTATTCCTATAACTTTATTTTTCAAAATTGTTATGGCTCTTTATACAAGCTTTATGAATGATTTTTTGCATTTCCATATGAATTTTGAAAGAGGTCTGTCATTTCTATTAAAAAGGTAACAAAACCCCTGGGAATTTTATTAAGCTTGCATCAAATCTATAGGTCAATTTAAGAAGAGTTGACATTTTAAAACTATTAAGATTTCTAATTCATGCAAATAGTATCTCTTTGCTTATCTAAGACATAATTTTTTCAACAATGTTTTGTAGTTTTCAGTGTATTAGTCCTTCACATGTTTCCAGAAATTTTTCCTGTTTCATTTATTTCTAGTTTCTAAAGGGAAGAGTTGAGATAATTGATTTCAGATCTTATTTCTTTTCTAGTGCAGATCTTTAACACTATAAATTACTGATTTAGTGGCATGCGTAAGTTTCAGTATGCTGCATTTTTATTTTTATTTAAAAGTTATTTGTAATTTATTTTTTATTCTTCCTTTGACTCCCTCACCTTTCAGTTTTTAGAAGTACTTTAGCTAGTTCTCTCTCTCTCAATTTTTAATTTAATTTCACTGTGACCAAAAAACATATTTTGAATAACAAAAAATATTTTTAAGTTTATAAAGATTTATTTTCTGGTTCAGAATGTAGTCTATATTGGTGACTAATTCATGTGTCTTTGAAAATAAGGCATATTTTCAATTTTAAATAAAGTGTCTCCTAAATGCCAATTATGTCAATTTGGTCTGCTAAATGCCATTTATGTCAATTTGGTTGATGATATTGTTTAGCTCTCCTCTCCTGTATCCTTATTGACTTTCTATCTACTTACCAATTATTGACGCAGGAGTATTTAAAATGCGAACTATAATTATGGAATTATCAATTTCTCCTTCCAGTTCTATTAGTTTATGCTTTATGTATTTTGAAATTTTGTTGAATTCTAGGTGGTCAAGCCAATTGTCTCTCAAATGAGAATAAAATGATCCAGTTTCTTGGGAATGCATTCTTGAATTTACATTTTCTGTTGCTCTGCATCCAAACTAATTGCACCATATAAAGAGATGCTTAGGCTGAGAGCTTGCCCAGGATGGAAAGGGGACAAACACACAAAGTACCCAACAGCATTGTCTTCAAAGGACAGGCTCTGATAGCTGGTAAGATGTATGTTGTAAATAGACTTCTCTCTCATTTAGCCTTATTAATTTGGAATTCTGAGCTTCAGTCTTTTCATCCTTAAAATAAATTATAATAAGAATACTAATCTCTTAAAGCAACTTTAAGGTGAAATAATTCTTGTAAAATACACTGCGTAAGGTCTGACACAGGGTAGCTGTTAGGCTAAGATAATTGCTACAATCATTTGGCAAGCTGTACTTTTTACCCTTGTTTTATCTTTTACCTGCAATCTCCTCAGGAATTTATTTTTTAATATTAAGAGTCTAGAAAACATAAACTATTCCTGGAAGTCACACACTAAGTAGAGGACTTGCTAGCCAAATACAGGACACAGTGAGTTTCAAGAGTGTCAGAACATTTTCACACTTTTGTCTAGCAAACTCTATTTAGATTCCAAGAGTTGGGTTGTCAGGATTAGATATGGATTTTCATAAACTAATAAAATAGTCACAATATAAATACCTATGTGAAATTTTCTGTCAATAAATATTGAATAATGAAAATATGTTAGTTGCTGCTGCTATGATATTTAGAAGGAGCACTAAATTAAATTAATTAAATTAAGTTTCTACAACTAAAAATAGTACTAGGATTTCTTGTGAAATATGACATTTAACATTAAAAAAAGTCAGTGGCAAATGTTGCTATTATATTGCTGTTTCTCAAAATTTTGTCAACTACAATGGCTGCTTTTTATAATAATATTTTAATTAAAGCAAGAAAAGGTAAAATTAGGTTTAAAAAACTTCATCTTTTGTTAGAAATCTTTATTGCAGGAAACACTAGTTTTCATCGTGAATATCATTCAGCTGGAGGTGGGATTGAAGATTTAATTTGGAAAAATGTCAAGAAAACAAAGGATTTCTCTCTGACCTCCTTTCCCCAAAGAAAAAGATGATGTCACTTCACTGAAAAGTGAAGTTTCTTTTAAAACAAAGAATAACTTTTCAAAAGTTTCCTTTGAAATTGGAGTCAGTAAAGCTGAACAAAAATATTATCAACACACATAAACTTTGTCCATTTTACGAGCCTGTCCCAATTTCTGATGAATGCTACACTCAGAACCATTTCTCACATAAATTTAAGAGAACATTTGCTCTTTACCGGAAAATGTTTCATTTTTTTTTGATAATGTACTGTAATTCTTCGGGAGTAGGCTCCTAAATTTTTATCTAATTGTCTTTTTCTCACGGATTTATGGACATTCTTTATATATTTGGCATAGCAATCTTTTATCAGTTATTTGTTTTTGTCAATCTTAGCATATGAAAAATTCAAACTAATTAACAATAGAATTATTGTATTAGTCTGTTCTCACACTGCTGTGAAGAAATACCAGAGACTGGATAATTTAGAAAGGAAAGAGGTTTATGTGACTCACAGCTGTGCATTGCTGGGGAGGCCTCACAAAACTTACAATAATGGCAGAAGGCAAAACAGAATCAGGCACTTTACTCACAGTGCAGCAGGATGGAATAAGTGCAAGCAAGGGAAATGCCAGATGCTTACAAAGCCGTCAGATCTCCTGAGAACTCACTCACTATCATGAGAACAGCATGGGTTAACCGTCCCCATCATCCAATTAGCTCCACCAGTTCCCGCCCTTGACACTTGCGGATTGTGGGGATTACAGATCAAAGTGAGATTTGGTTGGGGACCCAAAGCCAAACAATTATACATAAACAAAGAAATGGAATTTTTCAGATTATTTTCTTCAATTAAATTGTATGAAGTATATTAAGACAAGAATATACCTTTTTTCCAAGATAAGTCTACAATATTCATTTTATAAATTAAAGAATTGATGCTTTCATTCAAATTGATGTAGTTATAACAATCCAAATATAGGCTACCAAGAAATAAACCTAATAACATATAAGCAAAAGTTTAGCCAACACACACAGACACACACACACATTAATAAAACACATGGAGGAAGATGCAGATTTTTGGAGGAAAATACCATGTTAATGGTTGTTAAAAGAGATATAGTAATAATATTGATGCCACCAAATTGATTTATGTATTAAGTATAATTTCAATAACTCCTATATATATGGAAGAACAAATAACAATGGAGAATCATGAAAAAGTAAAGAATAAGATCGCAGAAGGAAGACTTGCCACACAATATTTATTCATATCCATTATCCAGATCAATTCCAAATGGATGAATAATATAATTATAAAATGATTTCTAAGAGAATGTCAAAATATCTTTAGGGGAGAGAAGGTTATAATAAGGTAAAAATGCAAAATTCTAAAGAAATATATATTTAATTATGTTCACATTAATATTTTTCTCTTTATCAAAAGGCACATTAAAGAAAGTATAAATTCAAATTACAAGGATAAGATCCCTTAAAACAACTGATAAAAGATTGCTATGCCAAATATATAAAGAATGTCCATAAATCCGTGAGAAAAAGACAATTAGATAAAAAAAATTTAAATACATTAAAAGCAATTGCCAAAAAGAAAACAGTATAAATTGTCAATAATGTTATAAGTGTGTTCAGATTCATTTAATATCAATAAACTACAGATTGTAAAACAATAGTGAAATGAAACCTTTATTATTTTCAATTATGACTCAAATATTATTATCTTTATAAAATATATTTCAGAAAACTTAATAAATTCAGTATTTTCTTTTGACTTTTCAGTAGTTACAAGACATTAGAGGAATATTGGGTATTAAATGTTTTATTTCTTTGTGGAAAAAAAAGGACTTTAGTGACATTTGAAAAACCAGGGATCTTTGTTTACTAACATTGAAATAACTCCTAATACTACCTTAGCATTCAACCAAAACTCTGCTCCTTCAAATTTGCTTTTCTTATTCTGTTTTGTAAGGTGGTGAAGGAATGACATATGACAAAGTACAACAGAAAATATTCCTGAATCAGGTGTATCATGTGTACATGTGTCTAAGATTTTTTGGTTTTACATTTACCCTGAGACATTTTCAGTCGCAAGTTGTATTCTCTTTGGAGTCATATATTTTAGTTATTTTCAGTTATCCTAATTTATACACACACACACACAGATGTTCTAAAGTTGCTATTTATATTGATTCCATAGACAGATCATAAAGAATCTCTGAAAAGAAGAGTATAAAAGCATTTGTACAACTTAAAAATGGTAAGAAAATACATAAATCTAAATCAAGTAAAATGTCATATGGTGAGCATTTAATATATAACAATATTTTATACCAATTTTTTATTTTAATATATTTACATATCAAAATAGGAGTTCACATAATTATATAGTTCACATTATAAAATGATTTATATAATACAATTATACTTATCTTACAGATGTATCAAATGAGGCCCAGAGAGTTTACTGAGTTTTACTCAGGAGCACATAGATGTAAGTGTGCTTTGATTGGAGTCAATACTGACTTATTCTAAAACCTATACCATTTCAGGAGATTTTTACAAATATCAGAGTGGACTAACTCTAAGACAATCATTATACTCATAACAGACCACCATCAACACAGGAGTTAGGATGATTGATTGTAGACTGGATGCTGTGGCTCATGCCTGCAATTCCACACTTTGGGAGGCCGAGGCAGCAGATCACATGAGGCCAGGAGATCAAGAACAGCCTGGTCAATGTGTTGAAACCTCATCTTTACGAAAAATTTAAAAAAAAATTAGCCAGGTGTGGTGTGAATCTGTAATCCCAGCTACTTTGGAAGCTAAGGTAAAAGAATCACTGGGAGGCAAAATTTGCAGTGAGCGGAGATCACGCCGCTGCACTCCAGTGTGAGTCCCTCTCAAAAAAATAAAAAAAACAAAGATGATTGTAAGGCAGTTTCCATGCCTTGTAAAGCAGCTCCCCAAACACAAGTGAAAACTGCTGACTGAATGGTGAAGTATGATGGAAAAAAAATTTAGAATGAAAAAACTAAAAATAAAAGGACAACACAGTAAGAACAGATGGAGATAGATCAGAAAGTGAAAATGGGAAAGCCAAAGCTAATGTAGAAGTAGGAAGTGAGAAGAAAGACTGGGTTACCTCACCTCCCATAATCTTTTGAACATATTTGATAAAAAAATATTACCTCAGCCCTTGAGTTTGGTGACTAAAGGCTGACATTGATTGACAGGATAAACAGGATCCCCAGAAAGTTAACACTATGATGCTAGTAATTTTGTAGGCTCTTTCTTGCTGAGGGATTGAACAGAATTATTAAACTCAAATTACTACCTGGAACCTAGGAGCAAGAAAAGGCAATCACTATTACTGGAGAAAATAATAGAAAAAAGTGGTTAACAATTTTACTCAGCAGAAGAAGGAAAGAAATTGTATATGATACAATGTACCCTTGATTTGAATTTAACTATTAGGGTTGAATGGTGTGATGTGGAAAAAGTTATTAATTCTTGTATTTTAAATGTCTTGTCTGTAAAGTTACTCACAAAGTTACTATATTAATTTAAAAGATAGAATAAAATTATATTCATAAATTAACACCTTTTCTAGCATTTGACAATCTAATTTGAAGTTTGTATCTTGTATCACTTCTTTAAATACCCCCAAATGAAAATGTTAACTTGGTTATTATTCCAGAAGTTCATATATTATAACTAGATGTTCAAATACTTAACAAATAACATGTTGATATTTTGTTCATTTCAAAAGAAAGATGTGACTTTCAGGCACAGTGTATTAATTACTTAAGAGTATAATACATGTGGGCATAGCTATGGATACAAAAGAACTGGGAGTTCTCAAAACATTTTTTAAAAAATAAATTTGCTAATTTTTAACAGTTATTTTTATGCAACTGGATATGTATTAATATAGAATTTTTTGCCATAATAAAAAAGAAACTATTTTCTTACCTATTATCCTATGATTATGTGAATTTAGACCAAATTACTTAAATGAGACAAAGCTCTCAAGCTCTTCATTTGGATAAGGAAGCAATTTGGTTTATAATTTTATTGTGCCTTTATGGAGGAAGAAGAGTGTCAAATCTTTTTTTCTTCTCTAAGAACTTCTACAGGTACCCATGCTTCACAGGAATGCAAAGTAGTCAATGAAATCTATTACATTAAGCAACAACTATAATTACAGAATTTTGAATAATTCAAAGTTATGAGTTGTTTAATAATAGAGCATATCTCAGTGTCTGAAATTTAGGCATCTTAAATAATTTCTCAGTTTAAATAATACTTCTAAGTAGAACTTTTCAGTAACAGAAAATAGAATAGGATCGTTTTTTTTTTATACAAGCTTGTGTATTTGACAAGACTCCAGGACTTGTATTTTGGCAATGTTCCCTTTTTAACACTTTATTAGCTCCAACTTTATGAATTTGAATTGTGTTTGCTGGCAATTCATGTAACTATAAGGGAAAAGGCAAGATATTCTCCTTCTGACACTAGTTTTTGCTATTATTCTCAAGGGTAAGCCATGGCATTTCATCAATTAACAATAAAGGAAGAAATCAGGCCTAAAGCTTATTATGGAAAAAGAAAATGGCAGAAGAGATTGTGAACTTAAGTAAAGTATTATAGGTATGCCGATGTGTATTTCGAATTTATGGGTAGGAAACATAACAAAGCCTTATGAGAAAGAGAATGTGTACACTACCAGAAAAACTGAATCATCATTTTCTTCCATTCTTTTACTACTAAAGTCAAGTCACTCTTCATATGTTTGCTAGCCAAGCAAGTCAAGTCACTTGACTTTAGTAGTAAAAGAATGGAAGAAAGCTGTCTGATTATTCATTTATTGTTTCTGCTAATCAGTTAATTCTGCTGGCATTGTAAAACTACTATCTGTCAGAGAAGAATGAATAGATTGACAAGAGATGAACGGTCTTCAGAGTAGGGAAAAGTTCAGTGTTGTACTCCAAGAACTATCTACTGCATTAATTGTGCAATGAGTATTTAAATATAATAAGGTATTCTTAATACTGCACTAAAGTATTCTCCCAGATTGAATTGAAAAGTGAATTTCATTTCTGCTGTTTATCTCTGCATCATTCTCTCTCTGTTTTTAATTTCCAACTTTTATTTTAAGTTCAGGAGTACATGTGCAGGAAGTGGAGGATGTGCCGGGTTGTTACATAGGCAAAGGTGTACCATGATGTTTTGCTGCACCAATCATCTCTTCACCCATGTATTAAGCCCAGCATCCACTAGCTATTCTTTCTTATGCTCTCCCTCCTAAAAAATGTTCCACCCTCCACCCTGAAAAATGTCCCAGTGTGTGTTCTCCACCCCCGTCATGTGTGAATGTGTTTTCATCATTCAGCTCACACATATAGGTGAGAGCATGCAGCATTTGGTTTTCTTTTCCTGCATTAATTTGCTGAGAATAGTGGCTCCCATGACCTTGCAAAGGACATGATTTTGTTCCTTTTTATGGCTGCGTAGTGTGTATATGTACCACATTTCCTTTATCCAGTCTATCATTTGATGGGCATTTAGATTGATTCCATCTCTTTGCTATTGTGAAGAGTGCTGCAATAAATATACACATGCATGTATCTTTATAATAAAAAGATTTATATTCCTTTGGTTATATATCCAGTAATTGGGATTCCTGGGTTGCATTGCATTTCTGCCTCTAGGTCTTTGAGGAATAGCCACACTGTCTTCTACAATGGTTGAGCTAATTTACACTCCCACCAACAGTACATAAGCATTCCCTTCTCTCTGCAACCTCACCAGCATCTTTTTGTGTGTGTGTGTGTGTGTGTGTGAGACTTTTTAGTAACAGCCATTCTAACTGGTGTAAGATGGTATCTGCTTATGGTTTTGATTTACATTTCACTAATAATCAGTGATGTTGAGTTTTTCTTCATGTGTTTGCTGGCCACATGTATGTCTTCTTTTGAGAAGTGTCTGTTTATGTCCTTTGCCAACTTTTTAATGTGATAGTTTTTTCTTGTAAATTGTTTAAGCTTCATGTAGATGCTGGATATGAGACCTTTGTCAGGTGGATAGATTGCAAAAATTTTCTTCCACTCTTTACATTGTCTGTTTTCTCTATTGATAGTTTCTTTTGTTTTCTCTATATTGATAGTTTCTTTTGGTGTGCAGAAACTCTTTTGTTTAATAAGATCCCATTTGTCAATTTTTGCTTCTGTTGCAGTTGCTTTTGGCATCTTCATCATGAAATCTTTGCCTATGCCTAGGTCCTGAATAGTATTTCCTTTGTTTTCTTCTAGGGTTTTTACAGTTTTGGGTTTTACATTGAAGCCTTTAAACCATATTGAGTTAATTTTTGTACAAGGTATAAGGAAGGGATCCAGTTTCAACTTTCTGCATATAGCTAGGCAGTTCTTGCTGTACCATTTATTAAATAGGGAATCTTTTCCCTATTGCTTGTTTTAATCAGATTTGTCAAAGATCAGATGGTTGTCAGTGTGTGGTCTTCTTTCTGGGTTCTCTATTCTGTTCCATTGGTCTATGTGTCTTTTCTTCTACCAGTATCATGCTGTTTTGATTACTGTAGCCCTGTAGTATAGTTTGAATTCAGATAGCATGATGCCTTCAGCTTCGTTCTTTTTGCTTAGAATAGCCTTGGCTATTTGGGCTCTTTTTTGTTTTCATATGTATTATAAAACAGTTTCTTTCTAATTCTATGAGGAATGTCAATGGTAGTTTAACAGGAATAGCAGGAGTCTATAAATTACTTTGTGCAGTTATGGCCATTTTCACAATATTGATTCCTCCTATCCATGAACATAAACTGTTTTTTTTTGTTTGCTTTTGTCAAGCCTGACTTATCTGAGCAGAGCTTTGTAGTTTACCTTGTAGAGATAATTCACCTCCTTTGTTAGCTGTATTCCTAGGTGTTTTATTCTGTTTATGGTGATTGTGAATGGGAGTTCATTTGTGGTTTGGTTCTCAACTTGACTCTTCTTGGTGTACACGAATGATAGCAATTTTCGCACATTGATTTTGAATCCTGAGATTTTATCGAAGTTGATTATCAGTTTAAGAAGTTTTGAGGCGGAAATGACGGGGTTTTCTAGACATAAAATCATGTCATCTGCAAACAAAGATAGTTTGACTTTCTCTCTTCCTACTTGAATACACTTTATTTCTTTCTCTTGCCTGAATTCCCTGGCTAGTGCTTCCAATACTATGGTGAATAAGAGTTTTGAGAGAGGGCATCCTCATCTTTTGCCAGTTTTCAGGGAAATGCTGCCAGTATGATATTGGCTGTGGGGTTGTCATATATGACTGTTATTATTTTGATATATGTTCCTTTAATATCCAGTTTATTCAGAGTTTTTAAAATGAAGAAATGTTAAATTTTATTAAAGACCTTTTCTGCAGCTATTGAGATAATCATATATAGTTTTTGTCTTTAGTTCTGTTTATGTGATGAATCACATTGATTGGTTTGCATATGTAATGAATCACATTGATTGGCTTGCAAATGTTGAACTGACCTTGTATCCTGGGGATGAAGCCTACTTGATTGTGGTGGATATGCTTTTTGATGTGTTGCTGGATTCAGTTTGCCAGTATTTTGTCAAGGATTTTTGCGTCAATGTTTATCTAGGATATTGGCCTGAAGTTTGTTTTTTTGTTGTATCTCTGGAGGTTTTTGTATCAGAATGAAGCTGGCCTCATATAATGAGTTAGGGAGGAGTCTCTCCTTTTCAACTTTTTGGAATAGTTACAACAGGAATGGTAACAGCTCTTCTTTGTACCTCCTCTGGGACTTTCTTCTTCTTCTTTTTTTTCTTTCTTTTGATTGGTAAGCTATTAGTGCCTCAATTTCAGAACTCATTATTGGTCTATTTCAGGATTCAGTTTCTTTTTGGTTCAGTATTGGTAGGGTATATGTGTCCAGCAATGTATCCATTTCTTTTAGATTGTATAGTTTATAGAGGTGTTTGTAGTATTCACTTATGGTTGTTTGTATTTCTGTGGAGTGATACGCCCTTTCTTTCTCATTGTGTGTATTTGAGTCTTTTCTCTTTTCTTCTTTATTAGTATAACTAGCAGTCTATTTTATTTTATGTTTTCCAAAAATCAGCTCCTGTACTGTTTGAATTTTTTAAGGCTTTTTTCCTGTATCTATCCTCTTCGGTTCAACTCTGATCTTAGGTATTTCTTGTCTTCAGCTAGCTTTGATTTTTTTTTTTTTTTCTAGTTATTTTAGTTGTGATGTTAGGCTGTTAACTTGAAATTGTTCTGGCATTTTGATTTGGGCATTCAGGGCTATACATTTTCTTGTTAACACTGCTTTAGCTGTGTTACAGGGTTTCTGGTACATTGTATTTTAGTTCCCATTAGTTTTAAAGAACTTCTTGATTTCTGCGTAATTTCATTGTTTATCCAAAAGTCATTCAGAAGCAAGTTGTGCAATTTCCCTATAATGGAATGGTTTTGAGTGAGTTCTAATTTGATTGGACTCTGATCTGAGAGACGGTTTATGATTTCAGTTCTTCTACATTTTTCTGAGGAGTGTTTTACTTCTTATTATGTGATCAGTTTTTACAGTGAGTGCCATGTGGTGATGAGAAAAATGTATAATCTGTTATTTTTGGTTGGAGAATTGTGTAGATATCCATCAGGTCCTCTTGATCCAGAGCTGAGTTCAGGTCCTGAATATTAATTTTTTCTTTTTTCTTTATTCTTTATTTTTCTTTATTAATTTTCTGTCTCAATGATCTGTCTAACATTGTCAGTGGAATATTAAAGTCTCCCACTATCATTGTGTGTGAGTCTAAGTCTCTTTGTAGGTCTCTAAAACTTGTTTTATAAATCTAAGTACTCTTTTATTGAGTGCATATATATTTGGGATAATTAGCTCGTCTTGTTGAATTGAACCCTTTACCATTATGTAATGTTCTTCTTTGTCTTTTTAAATGTTTGCTGGTTTAAAGTCTGTTTTGTTAGAAACTAGGATTCCAACCCATGCTTTTTTCTGTTTTTCATTTGTTTGGTAGATTGTCCTCTATCTCTTTATTTTGAGCCCATGTGTGTCTTTGCCTGTGAGATGGGACTCTTGAAAACAGCATACTGATGAGTCTTGCTTCTTTATCCAGCTTGCCATTCTGTGTCTTTTCATTGGGGCATTTAGCCCATTTACATTTAAGGTTAGCATTGTTATATGTGGATTTAATCTTGTTATCATGATGCTCGCTAGTTACTTTGCAGACTTGAGTATGTGGTTGTTTCATAGTGTCACTGGTCTGTGTAACTTCAGTGTGGCTTTGCAGTGGCTAGTAATGGTTTTTCCTTTCCTTGTTGAGTGCTTTCTTCAGGGGCTCTTGTAAGGCAGGTCTGGTGGTAATGAATTCCCTCAGCATTTGCTTGACTGAAAAGGATCTTATTTCTTCTTTGTTTTTGAAGCTTAGTTGTCTTGATATAAAATTCTGGCTTGGAAATTCATTACGGATTTTTAATATTGGCCATATTTTATACATGTGTGCAAAGAGTAACACTTCATTCATAGTATGCTACACATATAGGAAGGTTGGTGAATATCTGCAGTTTGTACTTTCAATTTGAATTTTTTTAATTTCTAATTTTGGGTTATTCTCCCTTTAATTTCACTTCCATATTTTTGTAACCTAAGTGGTAAATTTTCACATATATTCAAGACTTAAGTAATATTCCATTAAATCACCCACATACCTTCCCAAGTTTTGATTTATTCTGTGAGAGTTGGCAATTTCTAACACAACTGCTTCAAATAAATGCACTAAATTAACAATGAAATAAATAAATACCATCATTACAGTTTATTACAGAAGGACGATAAACTCACAATGCTTGATACTCTGCCGGCTGACTAGTTGAGTTTTTTTTGTTTGTTTGTTTGTTTTTTTGACTTATGTAAATTTCATCCCAATTTAAGAGACATTTAAAGGATATATATTTGAATTGAAAAACAATGCTATTATTCCTAAATTGTAGATAGACAAACTGAGATTTCAAGACCTAAAGCATTTTTTTTCACAGCCACAGAGAAAGAACTTGATGAAGACAAGTTTTGAACAGAGATCATGCTTTCAATCCAGAGTGCTTTCACTATACCTTACATCCTGTTTTTAGAATTTATATGTTAAAAAATATATTTTAATCTTGTTATTTGATTAAAAGCCAATTTGTTCTCTTCATGATATTGGAAAAATTACAAGGTTTGATAAATTTATTCTGAATAAAATTAAGATATGTAATTTGAATTGCTCAATTTGTTTGGAGCCAGTAACTTAAAAGAGACCCTTTATACCATATTAACAAATACAATTACAGTATTCATAATAATTCTGATATTTTTATTACTATATATAGCATATTTTTCTTTATTTTAAAGTACAATATAGTAATATAAAAAGATACCTTATAAAATAGAATCACTTTATTTAATCTACACTTACCTGAAGTCTAGTTTAAATGTCATCCAGTGTTAAAGAGAAGGTTATCTTTAGATTATAAACAGATATAGTCATAGTGATATAGACATCCAACTATATATATATCTCATATATTATATAATATATCACATATATCATATATCACATATATGTGTATATATATATACCAGTAGTATCTTTGTTTCCAGTCATTGATCAATGCAATTTTCCACCTCATTTTACTCTAGCTGTTCTACTGAAAGTTCTCTAACTACATTTCAATGAAAATTACAAAATCTGAAAAGTTACATCTTCACCTAACAAGCCATCGTTTTCTGTCATCGCAACTTATTTTCATCTTTGTATAAACACATAATTAAAAATGATTTGTGATGCCATTCAGTTTATTCCTTTTAAAAATGTAGTTTCTGTATGTCTTGAAAGATAACATGAAAAAGTTTGAGTACACAGTAGAAAATGAAAAAAACATTTGAAGACAAATTTAAAAGACAAATAGAAAATGCAAAGATACGATTTTTAATTTTATTAACTTTAGCAAGTTAGCAATATAATATGCTGCTATACATAGATCATTCATGATTTCCACCTTCTTGTTCTGTATTGGCCCTCCTTCTTTTCCTCTTAGAGTTCTTTGAAATTGGCAAAAAAAAAAAAAGAAAAAAAATTTATACAGCATATTCTTTCCTATACCAAATGAGCTAGCTATTGAGAGGTAGAAAAAGATTAAGAGAATGATTGGGGAGGTAACCACAAGATGACCCATTAGAAGCAGCTGTGGTCCACAGCAGTCATGAAGAGGAATGAAAGGAGCAAGTGCTCCCAGCATTCACATTAGGATTGATAAGGGAAACAACTTGACCTAAAGAGAACAAAGAAATGCCATCACACACACCTAGCCTGCTATTTTTCATTAAATTTAATTTCACCAAAAATAAATAAATTAAATTTTGTTTTTTTGTAAAACTTTATGATTCAATAAACTAAGCAGCTTCCTGCTGAGAATACTTAACACCAACACACAATTGCCTTTATTTCCCATTTAGTGTGCCATTTAGATCTATAGGGTAAGAAGTAACACTATTGGCATTAAAACTAGAAAATTCTAGGAGAAATAGAGGTTAAACAGTAAACAAAATATTTCACTAACATTGAGCTTACAGTCATGCTGACAGTTTCTAAAATATTACCAGGATCAGTGCATAGATCTCGCTAATATGATCTAGGAAACAGATTTGATTATTTTGCTTGGAAATGTTATTCCTTTAACCCTGTAAGTGTTTGTCAATTTATAAAAGACTAAATGAATCTTTCTGGTCTTTAGCTAACTTTATAGCCATTTTGGGTAATTATCTAATGTTGATCAGGTTGTGTGACTGATTAATTATTTTAGCTTGTCTGTTAGACACCCTGAAATTTATGCAATTTCTTGCCGACATTGGTGCCCTGATAATATAAAACTTTTGGTAGCTACGGTATGCTTAATTAAGAAGATAGACAGTGGAGACTCAATTTTGTTCCTCACAATAGTTATCTAAAGGAGCTGCTGACTAAAAAAATTGTTTTCCTCAAATAAAAAGACTTACAGTTTCATTAAATTATTGCTTATAGTTTGATTTTATGGTGATGTATATTCATATAATATGATGATATTTGGCCAAACAGAAAGATAATTTATACTATAAAGATTATAACTACCCACACTTTGAAATCAAATGTCATTTGCCTAAGGCTTTAATAATTAGCTCAAATTTTTAAGTTTTGTTGGTTTGTGTATTTCAGTAAGGTCTCAAATCATTTCATGTGATCAAATATGTAATTTTAAGTATATAAATATTTGTTCTGAAGTTGACTGTAAATCAATTGCTCTGAACACAACGAAAAACTGTATTGTGTCATTAATTAAAAATGCCTATCTGGTGTTAAAATCAAATCAAATCAGTTCTTATGAAATGTATTGAGTTTCAGAACCCAGAAAATATCAGTAGAAATGTGTAGATGTGCATTTGTATAAACATGCTTATATTTTCAGTGAGAAACTTCTCAAAATTTCTATTGGCCATAATATTTTGTGTATAAAATTGAAATATAAAACCGTAACATAATATAAAATTCAGTTGCTAATACTAGATGAGTACTGTGCTAGTTTCTTAGGGATGTTCTAATAAATTACATAAACTGGATGGCTGAAAATAACAGAAATGTTTTCCCTCAAAATTGTGGAGGCTCGAGTCTGCAAATCAAGATGTTAACAGGGTCAAATTCTCTGAAGGCTCTAGTGGAGCCTCCATTGACTCTTCTAACTTCTGATGCTTGTTAGCAATCCTTGGCATTCCTTGGCTTGACAAACATCACATCAGTCTCTACCTCCACCATTGTGCTATTTCTGTGTGTCTGGACCTCTATGGCCAAATTTCCCTCTTCTTATAAGGTTCTGAGTGAACATTACATGAATTTTTAGAGGTCACAATTCAACTCGGTATCTATGTACATACTGAGATTCACATGATATACTTATATGAAAGATTAGCCTTTGAGGTTTCTGCTGATTTTATTGACTGGTAGCCTTATGTGAGTTTCTAGAGTTCAATCAGATTATTGGCAAAATGTAGTGTAGGCTCAGCAACGTCGAACAGTATGTAAACATGATTAAAAACATACAAGAAAATAAGAGCAAGAAGGAGAAGTTTCAAGTATTGACACTTAAATAATTGTGTTTGCAACATAATTGCACCTAGCATCTTGGAAAAAAAAATAAAGCAAATTAATGGAACTATAATATATTGGAATTTCTAACCATGCCAATTGATTGTAACAATTGAGAAAAACTTTTTAAGCTTAAAAGTAAGCAAATATGAGGTGCCTCCAAATTATATAAATCTAATTTAGATAACCTGACATTTAAGGATTCTTTGCCCTAAAGTTAGCCTTTTAATTCTCATTTCTTCAAATGGGCCTGGTAAGACTTTGAAATATACAGTGCATTGGGTATTCAATTCACTGACTAACCTGAGATATTTTGTATTCATGAGTTTATTGAAACATGCTTGTTACAATTAGTGTTTTAAAGATAAGAGAATTACTTCAGTGGAATATATGTTGGCAATGATATATGCTGCTGTGAGATAGTTAAATGAAAGTTAGTTACAAGTCTTATAAATCACAGCACCAAAATTACTTCATATCTGAGTGATTGGCATATGCCACTGACATATTATTTTCCTTTAGAGTATTACTACGTGACAAATGTAAAATATAGCAGTTAGTATAGGGACATAAAAATAATAGAACTCCATGAAATTATAAAGTTTTTATATCATTTTCTAAACATAGGAGAAAAATGTTTGAAGTTTGAAAGAAGACAAATTTGTCTCTAAATATAAAAGTAAAAATGAAAGATCCAGAATTGTTAATGTTAACATGTCTACAAAGTATGACGTTTGACATTTATATAATTTATGTTACTTTGTACAGTTTTAACTACTAGAGTCGAATTATTCCAAAAGCAAAATTTTAAACATGATTTCAAAATTTTACAGCAAAAAGTTTATTTTGATGTAGGAAGTGGGTGCATTTTAATGTGTAGGGGAATATTTAAATGCCAAGGGCCTGTGGAACTTAAAGCCTCTGTCTAGTAGCTGTTCTCTTACTGAGAAGAACTTGTCAATCAGGAAATCTAAAAGAAAAATAAATGATCAGGCTAAAAGCTTGGAGACTTAGCAAGACAGTAAAGACTTAAGGACAGGAACTAAAAAAATAAAGAAAACTAGAGGTGTGAGCATGACATTTGGAGATATTTTCTGCTGAGTTCTGCAGATTCAAAAAGAAGCCACTGAGAGGCTGGAAAGTTGAAAATATCTTTTTAGTCTCCTAGGTCTAAGCCAGGGGTTTTCAACCTTAGCAATAATAGAATTTCGCACTTGATGATTCTTTGTTGTGAGAGCTGTCCTGTGCATTGTAGAATGTTTAACAGCATCCCAGGTCTCTAGCTGTTAGATACTAATAGCCATACCCTTTATCTACCAAACTGTGGCAACCAAATTGCCAAAAAGTCCCTGAAAAAAAAAAATAGTACCTCATAGAGAACTACAGCCTAAACAATCTGAAATATTATTCTAGGATTTTGAAAAATGAGTTTCCCACTAAATATCCCAGGCTTTAATTGATACCCCCAAAGGTACTTTTATACAACTAAGTATAAGCATAAACCTGAAGGCAGTTGATCCTGAAAGGGTCTGAACCCCAACTTTAAAATATTTAGATCACTGAAATATTATCAAATAATGTGAGATTTTTTTGTGTGCCAAAGGTCCACAGAAGGAAACCTAATGTGATATCATTTTAAGCCAACTATGCTTACACATTTTTATATTCATTATGTATTGCTTACTCTGACTAAATAAGTACTCAACAAAGGTAGTTACCATGATCCGAAGTCAAAAGAGTATAAAGCCAGAGCTTCACAAACTGCAGTTATCAGACACAGACTTTTAAAATATATGTGCAAAGCTTTTGAGTAAATAAATGAAGAATTATACACTTTCCCAGAAAATCAGAAAGCATAAAAACACATGAATACAAGTTTATAAATTAATGTAAAACTAAAATTAAAGAGGTGGAAATTCAGGACGAAAAAACTCTCTGACAAAGCTGTGGGAAATATAAAATAAGGACATATGGAATGTGGAGGTAAAGGGTAACAAGAAACAAATTTACCTACCTTCCCCACTGTCAGAAACAGCAAGCAAAAACGAAAATAGATTTTACAAATGAAAATAATCTGCGCACTGTGGCTCATGCCTGTAATTCCAGCACTTTGGGAGGCCAAGACAGAAGGATCACTTCAGCTCAGGAATTGGAGACCAGCCTGGGCAACATAGTGAGACCTCATCTCTACAACTATGCCTGTAGTCACAACTATTCAGGAGGCTGAGGTGGGAGGATAGTGAGCCAGGAAAATGCAGGTTGCACTGAGTTGTGATCATGCTACTGAACTCCGACCTGAGTAACAGAGAAAGGCATTGTCTCAAAAAATATATATAATATATTTTGAAATATATAAATAAATATATATTTTAATATTATAATATATATTATATATTCATTTATATATTATAAATTTATATAATATATATATTATAAATATGTGTATAATAAATAAGTGTATCTATACATATGTGAAAAGAGCATCAGTGATCTGTTCAACATTTCTAGATACTGTATCCATAAATGACAAAAAGATGGTTTCCTTTCACATAAGTTCCTGCAGGGGATAGGTCCTAACTAACCTACTAGTCATAATGATGCCATTCACCTCTCTGGGCAAATAAAGCAGTTCTTGTTGATAGGACATAAGGAAAAATCTGTTGGATGAGGTACGGGAAGAGTTTCCTTGGACCTGAAGAATACATGACAAACTGTCTTCTGCTTTACTTTTATGAATATTGTGTCAGGAAATGTAAGATGCTATAACCATGAAGGCATCTAGCATGAGAAATAAAGCTGACAACAGAGAATGGTGGAGGAAACAATCTGGAAAGAAGCAGAGCACGTTACTCTATTAGTCACTGAATTAATCCACTGTTTTCACAACTTGGGAACTTATTATTCTGTGTGATGACCTTTTGCCTCATTTGTATGCCACTTTGAGCAGAGTCCTCTGTTACATGTGGCTGAAAATATCTTAAAATGATTTTCCAAGTATATAAACTGAAAACTTATGCCCAACTGAATCAAACCAGTCTCTAAAAACTTCCAAAGATACATCCTAAGTGTCTTTCAACTAGAATTTTTCCCTTTGTTAGCATCTGTGCTACTTCTTAGATAAAAGAAGTAGCTTCCAAAGTTCTTAGGCATAGTCCTCATGGTGTTAGTCTCGTATCCTTTTCCAAACCTTTGCTAAATTCAGGTCTAGAATAATGTATGTAAAATACTAATGTTATCAAATCACTCTCCTATGTAAAAACTTCCAGGTATTCTGTGTTAACAAAGTTTCCCTTTGCTTCCTATATAGGAAATCTCCTTATCTGACATATCTCTCTAATGTTATTTCCCATTACCTTCTATCAAAATGCTTTATTTTAAGCCACTGTTAGGTAATTTAATTAGTATCTTTACTTTTTTACAAAAAAAAAGTAATTTTCTGTTACAAACATTCCAAGCATTTTTTTCTTTAGTATAGGCTGTGTTATCTATTTAAAATTGGGTGTTTAAGCCTAGTACCTTTGTTGATACTTAAAGCAAATCTTTCTACATGTTTGGCATGCCACTTTCCACTCAGCATAAACTTCTGTTCATATCACAGTATTGACTGCAACACCCCATTGATTATATCTCTCTAGGTAAATGTCCTTTCTCTACTGAGAAAGAATTTAGTTTGAAAGAAATCACCCCATTTCTGCTCTTGCATGGTCAATAGTAGCAAATCCTTTATTTTCTTACATGTTCAAACCCTAGCTTAGTACATGGGAAATGGCTATTGTCCAGCTGATTGTCAAAATAATGAATAAATGATTTACTCATCAACTTAAACTTTACGGTGAAAGATTATTTGAATCTCATAACTTTATTGGTAATGAAGTATCAAGCAAATTTTTTTCTCATTTTGCAAATATTGTGGCATACATAAAACATGTTTCAAAATGTGTAATTTTCTTACACTGAAGAATAACTTAGGTCAATAGAGTGATAAAAGGTATTGAAAAATGGATATTTTTAAAATACAAAAAAGCAATTTAGACTTGCAGAGAAGTCCTATGTTTGATGTATTCTAATTGCATATATGATCTTCATGTTATTACTTCACCAATTTGAACCTGTTTCTGTATGTGTACAGGGATAACATTACAGTTATGTACAACATTATGGGAATAAAATAATGTATATTAAACTCTTCCTCAAATGATTAGCAGGTATACAAGGGATAGTTCTAAATTTGCCAAATCCTGCTTCATATATAATCAAAAATATTTGTCAGAGGCAGGGTCTGCTATGGCATATACGGTATAACAATTTGTGCTAATCTAGCACATTTACAAAGAAGAGAATCACAAGTTTTATTGGTGAGAGGTAAACAAAGTTTTTGAAGGCATCTGCACCCATACTGCTGTCTTCCCTACCTTCTCTCTAAACACAAGTAAACTCATAGGTTTTATTATTGCTAAATTATAAAGAGATTATTTGCTCTTATCTGAAATTATATTGATGCTATATCGTAAGAATTTGTGTATGTATTCTACTGGGAAATAGTGTAAAAAGTGGTTAACTCACTTCTATGGAAAACAAACAAAACAACATTGCTTAAAGCCTGGATAATCAGTTCGTGAATAATATATAATACACCACTAAAAAGGATGCCTTAAAAACAACATTGCATGACAATAGTTTTAACAAACGTAGGTGAAAACATGTGAGGGCTTTATATGTTATGCACTACAGCAGTAATGTCCAATAGGCATTGCAATTCTGGAGATGCTCTATATCTGTGATGTCTTCAGCACTTGAAATAAGGTCAGTGTGACTGAAGAATGACACGTTAATTAATTTAATGCATCTAAATTAATTTAGATGTCACATACTGCCGGAAGCTACTGTATTGGACAAGTAGAGATCTTCTTAATTTGGGGAAAGAAAAGCAAGTCTCTCAGCTTGAGAATCATGAGGCACGCACTATGCATGCCCCACTAAGTCCTCAATGGAGAGAACTTGAAAGTCACATAGGCAGGCCACAGGCCCCTAGACTGTCTCAGAGTTGCTAATAATAAGTAGAGAGCCAGGCAAGGTGGTTCATGTCTGCAGTCACAGAAAAGTCGGTTGGACTCAGGAGTTCGAAGCTGCAGAGAGTTATAATTGCACCAGTGAACTCAAGCCTGGGTGACAGAGCAAGACCTTTTCTCTCTCTCTCTCAATATGTGTAATTAAATATTATATATTTATAAGAATTTATATAAATTTATATTTAATTTTAATTATATATTTATTTATATATTATGATTCTTATCATATGTCAAATTCTTATGATATAATATCAATATAATTTTAAGATAAGAGCAAATAACCTCTTTATAATTTAGCAATAATAAAACCTGTGAGTTTACTTGTGTTTAGAGAGAAGGTAGGAAAGACAGCAGTATGGGTGCAGATGCCTTTAAAAAGCTTTGCTTACCTCTAGCCAATAAAACTTGTGATTCCCTTACTTCTTTGTAAATGTGCTAGAGTAGCACAATTTTATATGTTAATTAAAATTATATACCTAATTAAAAATCTATATGTCTGAAAACTAAAAAAAAATTGACAATAGAGATTGTACTAAAATAGATAAAGCATAGAATAATGAAAGAGAATAAAGTGCAATACAGGAAAAAGAGAAGCAGATAGAGAATAAAACAAAAGGAATGATGAAGCAGAGCTAATTTAAACCTGTCAAGGATACTTGAGGACCATCACCCAAAGGTCTTACAATGAAAGAAGGAAAACAACCTGTGCATTACAGTGACAACTCTAATAAAGGGTCAAAGAGAAAATCATTTCCATGCTAAGGACAAACACTGTAAAACAGTAAGCATAAAGAATAATATTATAGATAGGAATAATATTAGGGATAGAAATAATATTCGGGAGGGGCATGTTAAACAAAACTTCCATGTATAGTTGCTCATGTTGTGGCCTGCACAGAAAGACACCTTGATGAGGGCAAATAAGGGGTTAATTTCAGGTGATCCTTCACTTACCAAACAATAAGGCCTGGTGTCATTCTGTGTCTGTGAGAAAAGAAAAGGATACCACTTCCAATTTTTCTATCTTGAATCAGATTATTTTCTAAGCCTTCCATGCAGGTGTTCTCTTTTTGTATTTGCTTAAATGCACAGTGTATATTTAAGCAGAAACCCCAAAATGAAGATCCCACAATTCATTCTAGAACTGTGATAAATGGAGGGTGATAGCTGACTGTGTACAAGGAGCGGGGAGATAAAAACACAATAGATAGTATAGTTTCTACATTTAAATGATTTGAAACATCTTGAGTATATTCATTTAAATCAAAAGTAAATAAATATAGGAGAAAGCTAGAGGTGAAAAAGTTTAATTACAATTTTAGTTTTATATCTATCTGTTTTGTTTTACAGGTATTCTCTCAGTGTGAAACCTGAAATTACAATCGTTATGAGACAACAGTGTCTCTACTATAAAAACCAATTTTTTTTTCCTTCACATGCATGTACTTAAAGATACATTGATTATTTTTTCATAATAGATGTAAAAAAGAGTAATTGCCATTATTCACAAATAAAAGGTAATTATCCTAGTACATTAAATTTTATAAATGCTAATTTAAACACGATCTTTAATAGGCTATAAAGTATGTCAATACAATATTAATAAACACCTATAATTCAAAATAAAATGAAAGCACCATTAAAAAGTTAAAGAAAATTAAATGCCACAAGAAAGATTGATATGTATTTCTTATAGATTTCAAAGGAGAAAGTGAATAATTGAGAAGAAACTTCAATAAGGCAGTAATCTCCCATGTAAGTACAGAAAGGTCGTCATAAGGATTTTTATTGGTTTTAGATGAGTGGATTGTCCTAGCAAGAGGGACAGATGAGTGGATTGTCCTAGCAAGAGGGACAGATGAGTGGATTGTCCTAGCAAGAGGGACATAAGTTAAATGAAAGCAAAAAAATGCTGATATATGGTTTGGAAGAGATTTATTAGTCTCATTTGAACAGTAAGACGTAGGAGAAGAATGGTGAAAAAGGCTGAAAAGACACTTTACCTCACTGATTTAAAGGATCAAAAAAAAAAAGCAAAAATGAATGCACATTAAATTAGTAACGTGAGGTCTTTGAAAGTCTGATCAAAAACACATCTGCAGGACAGGCATGGTGGCTCACGCCTGTAATCCCAGCACTTTGGGAGGCCGAGGCAAGTGGATCACCTGAGATCAGGAGTTCCAGACTAACCTGGCCCACATGGTGAAACCCTGTCTCTACTAAAAATAAAAAATAAAATAAAATAAAAAATTAGCCAGGCATAATGGCACTCGCCTGTAGTCCTAGCTACCCAGGAGGCTGAGGCAGGAGAATCGCTCGAGCCTGGGAGGAGGAGGTTGCAGTGAGCAGGGATTGAGCCACTGCACTCCATCTTGGGCGACAGAGCAAGACTCCACCATCTCAAAAAAAAAAAAAAAATCTGCATGGTGTGTGGCATGGACTACTGGTGATAGAAGATGCCTGAAAAAATAAGATAAACTGTATAGGTAATAACATGAGAATTAAGTATCATACCTGGAATAAACTCACTCATATATAAGATATAATCTAAAAGATAAATTTGAAAGCCATCATCCTGAATTTGAAACTGCCAGTGCAAAATTATAACAGTGAGTAAAATTGAACATAACCGACTTTATCTTGTTTCTAATCTCACAAGCTAATTGTCTTTGCTTATCCTTGTATATAGATCAGTCTGACTATGGGAGAAATTTAGTTTATAGTTTAACTTTAAACCAAGGACGGTAATAGTTACTTCCCAAAACCAGCCCCATCCTCCCCAAACCTTGTTCACGGACAGAAGCCATCTTTGCAAAACTAATGAAAGGCCACAAGATTGGAATGATGATAGGGGCCTGAATTCTGCTAAGACTTAGGCATAGTTAAATGATAACTATTCATTGTTTTCTAACTTGCATTTCCGTATTTGCTTACTATTCAGGAGTCAGTAGCCAGCAGTCACAAGATTTTTAACTTTCCCAATTGCTCCTATTGATCACAACAATCTAAGCCTGATGTTTGAGATATTTTTCAGGCTTCTCATTCCAGAGGACCAGCTGACACCACCCAGACATGTGACCCCCACCCAGTAACTGACTTGGTGCACAATGACAGTTTTGGCATTCTTGTGCTTTCATCCCCAACTCAACCAATCAGTAGAACCCGTTTGTAAGCCCCCCGCCTGCCAAACAATCCTTAATCATCTCCAAATTCCTGGGGAGGCAGGTTTGAGAGACATCTCCCTTCCTCCTTGCTAGATGGCCTTGGGATTATTGAACTTTTTCTCTGCTATAACACTTGTTTTCTCAGTGTATTGACTTTTTCTGTGGAGCAGGCAAAAAGAACCCACAAGGTTATAACAGACTATCAGTCCATCATATAAACATAAAACTATTGGAATGGTTTCCATAACTGAGGGATTATTTTTTCATTCCTTCCTTTTTTTGAGAAACTACCACATGTCAAGGATATAAAAATAAGAGCCCATGATGACATTTGGAAGAGCTTATAAGTATAAAAGGCATTACTAGCATACTGCATTTCCACATGAACTCTGTCTGGTTTTAATACATACACCTGAAAATTAAAAATTCTTACTACTATTTACAAATGATGGTTTAAAAATGTTCTCTACTATGCATTGTGTTCATCAAAGCCTGAAAATATATACCTTTGAACTTGCCTTAGGCCTTCTTAAAATTTTCAAAATGCTTCTAAATTATATTTTCTAAGTTTGAAAATGTAACTCATGGAGTGATATTGGATTTCAATTGACTCTCATAACCCAAGGACTGCCTCGATATCTTTAGACCTTTCCAGGAGAATGGAATTCTATTAGCAAATGCATAACAATATAGGACAGCAGTAGTTAGCTGCCCTTTCTATTTCTGTATTTACATAGGATAGAAAATTTTAATTTACAATTTAATAATTAGTTTTACATTATTTTGGTGCATCCTTGGACAGCTGAGCTTATTGAATAAAAAGCATTATGTACTGATGATTTCCATGATTAAAAGCTTTACTGATTACATTATGATGTTTTTCTTATGTAAGACCATATGGAAAAAGAAAAGAAAACGTTACTACAAGTCTCTTTTCTTTTTTTGTAACATGACAGCAACATAAAATAGCAGCAAACTTTGAGGCTTTTTGAAAAAGAAATTACCTATCATTAAATTTTGAATTAAAACCTGTCGCACTGAGTGATGTGACTATGCTATAAGTTTTCCTTAAAAAGAGATTGTCTTATTTAAGTTTAACATCAATCCCTGTTGTAGTTTACTTACATTTTTAAAATTGTAGGCTGGGTGCAGTGGTTCACGCCTGTAATCCCAGCACTTTGGGAGGCCGAGTTGGGTGGATCACAAGAGGTCAGGAGTTCGAGATCAACCTAACCAACATGGTGAAACCCCATCTCTACTAAAAATATAAACATTAGCTGGGCATGGTGGCAAGCGTCTGTAGTCCCAGCTACTCAGGAGCCTAAGGCAGGAGAATCACTTGAACCTGGGAGGCAGAGGTTGCAGTGAGCCAAGATCGCAACACTGCAGCCTGGGCGACAGAGTGAGACTCTGTCTCAAAAAAATAAAAATAAAAATAAAAACAGTAACTTTCAACTAAACATTCAAATACTTGAGGTTAAATTATAAATTGTCTCTATATCTTCTTAGTATTTGTAAGTTGACGGTCACAAGTATATTTTTACAAGTGTTAACTGAAACATATATTCTCCAGACATAATGGATTTTGGGAGGTTATTGGTCTGCATTAATTTTAAATGTCTGCCAATCTTAGTTTACGTTAACCATATTTATGCTTCAACTAACACTGAAAATCCGTCTGTATTTTACCCATTTAAAGATTGTTGAAATTGAAAATTTTACATTTATAATAATATTTCAGAACTCTATACATTCTAAAGAATTATTGTGTGTTCCTATTTCTGGAGAATATTAAAAATTCATTAAGGTTATATTTACTTGTCATTTTTCTGGTGCCCCTTAACTTTGTACATATACACCATGGAGTAGTATTTAATGTTTACATTAAGGATATATATACATAGACAGAGTTATATCATTTTATTTAATAATTTGTCAAAGTCTCAGTGAACTGTCAAACCTGTGAGAAGAAAACTGGCTAGTCTATTGTCAATTGAATAATGAGTGTTTAAGTTTTATTGTTCATATTATTGATCATATTTGAGGTTGACATTGTTAATGATCATTTTCTTGTGTGCATCAATCACAGAAAAATACTGCTAATGATCTCTGCTCCTTGCAGCACCACAGTGGGTGATTCACCAGCAAATGCCTGTAGGCTACTGGGAATCTCACGTCTGTTTTCTGCTGTCAGCTCACACATCTGTCTGCCACTGCCACAGGAGAAAAGAATTGCTTTTTCTTTCCCGCCTTCCAAAGCTGGTATGAGTAGCTATCCTTGACAGCATCTCAACTGGAAACAGCTGGCAGAGTATTCTGGCAAATGTTATTTGCACATTTTTCCAGGGTAAGTAAGGGAAAATGCAGAAAGGGCAGGAATGCTGCTGAAATGACAGGAAACAATCTGCATACGGCTTGTGACAGGATGGAAGAAAAGACAGAAAGAGGCATTTGGCTTTTATCCCTAATGATCATATTTAGGGAAGAAGGGAAATATTTAAATGCTAAATTATGAACTTGCATAAACATATGACCTGAGGAGTTGCTGAAAACATGGAATCTATGCACAGTGAAGTGAAGCGTCTTTCCCGAGTTTGAACCCACAACAGCGTGATTGAAAATGTGCTGAGACAGCTGGCCTGCAGCAAAGCCTCCTGCTCCCTAGATCATTCCCTTGCCACATGTCTACACTTATCAGTTTAGTTAGCATTATTTTCATCTTGAAGATAAGTTGTGACGAGCATTAAAACAACCTGGATCTTAAAAAAAGAAGGAATGAGTAAAGGGAGAAAAAGAAAAACAGAAAGAGAGAGGGATAAAAATAACAATTTTTAAATTCCAGATTATACATCTAAATAATTATGTAAGAAAGCAGAAGTATCCATAGATATAATTTAGAAGAAAATAAATATCACGAGGTGTTTTATTGCACAGGATCTGAACTTAGTTGTTCCCGTGACCTTGACTCCAGAAGGATTTGAAAAGGCATGTCGGTGAAAGATTCCTTGAATATAAGCAGCTGTGGCCTTATCCTAAATGTGTGGCACCACTACTGAGGGCAGCAACATCTTTGCCTAGATCTTCTTTAGCATGTTGTTGAATTGTGTAGAGGTAAATTAGTTTCCCTTGGTTCTTTCTCATTTTCAAAACTAAGTTGTTCAATTTTCCTGTTGATTCTGAATCATGTCCTCTGTTTCCTGGTAAATTCATTTTCTAATTATGTTAAATAGAATAAGTTTCTTGCTGATGTAAAAATTGAGGCCTTATAGTGCATTTTGGACAGGAGATTCTGAGGGACACTGTTAATCTGAAATGAGCTACAGAACACTTGGCGTTGACAGAAGTGAAAATTCAGCTGTATAAAGAGTAAGATATTAACAAGCAAAAAACAAAGAATCCCATTTAAAAGTGGGCAAAGGACATGAACAGACGCTTCTCAAAAGAAGACATATGTGCAGTCAAGGAACATATTAAAAAAGCTCGATATCAGTGATTATTAGAGAAATTAATAGAGAAAACCACAATGAGATATTATCTGACACCATTCAGAATGGCTATTATTAAAAAAAAAAAAAAAATAACAAAAGCTGGTGAGGCTGTGGAGAAGAGGACACTTATAACACTGCTTGTGGAAATGTAAAGTAGTTCGGCTACTGTGGAAAGCAGTTTAACAATTTCTCAAAGAGCTAAAAATAGAACTACTGTTTGACCCAGCAATCCCATTAGCAATCCAAAGGAGTATAGATTGTTCAACCATAAGGACACATGGACGAATAAGTTAATCACAGCATTATCTGCAATAGCAGAGACATGCAATCAACATAAATGCCTATCAATGGAAGACTGGATAGAGAAAATGTGGTACATATACACCATGGAATACTATGCAGCCAAACTAAAGAATAAGATAATGTCTTTTGCAACAACATGGATGAAGCTGAAGACCATTATACTAAGTGAACCAATACAGGAACAGAAAACCCAACACCATATGTTCTCACTTATGAGTATAAATTAAACGCTGAGTACATACAGACACAAAGAACGGAACAATAGACACCAGGGTCTACTTAAGGATGGAGGATGGACAGGAGGGTGAGGATAAAAAATCTACCGATCTCGAGACCAGCCTGACCAACATGGAGAAATCCTGTCTCTACTAAAAATACAAAATTACCTGGGCGTAGTGGCGCATGCCGATGATCCTGGCTACTCTGGAGGCTGAGGCAAAAGAATCTCTTGAACCAAGGAGGCAGAGGTTGTGGTGAGTTGAGATGGTGCCATTGCACTCTAGCCTGGGCAACAAGAGCAAAACTCCGTCTCAAAAAAAAACTTATATATTTATATACACATACACACACACACACCTATCTGGCACTATGCTTATTATCTAGGTGATGAAATAATATGGATGCTAACTCCCCACATAATGCTGTTTAACTGTAGAACCAATCTGTACATGTACCCTTGACACTAAAATAAAAATTACTTCAAAAAAAGTAGTGGGTGTTTAGTCAGTTCCATATTTTGTGTTATACTGGGACAGGCTCAAATCCATGACAAAGCGAATCTCCAAAGAGTAACTTTAAAGGTTATGTAAATTTCTGAAGTTGTGCCATTTTATTACTTTTCTATTAACATATCAACCTCTTTTATAAAACAGTTAAAAAATGGTATATTTGTATAGGACACTTACCACAAATGGAGCTTGCAGGATGGGAAGTTACACTAGTTGAGTCAGTGAGTGAGTGGTGAGTGAATGTGAAGGCCTAGAACATAATTGTATATAGCTGTAGACTTTATAAACACTGTGCACTTAGGCTCCACTAAATGTATTTAAACTAGTTTTTCTTTCTTCAGCAATAAATTAGCTTACCGTAATGTTTTAATGTCATTTTTATACCTCTTGTAATTTATCATGTCTCGCCTTTACACACACATAAAAATCCTTCACTTCTCTAACCCTTATTATACCTCTTACTGATGAAGAGTCAAGAAGAGCCTTGATCATCAATTACAAATGACTTGAAAATGTTAATAATTGAAAAAAATGGTACCTCCTTCTTTAAAAGGCCAGAAGATGATCCTTTAATTTCAGGTATCTTATTCACTTTTCGAGAAGAGGCAAACGTTTGCTTTGCTTACTAAGTAAATTTACCCATCCCTTCCAATCTGTGGCATAAACTTAGTGACTACTTCCAATGCAGATAAAAAGAAAAAAAAAAAAAAAAAGAGTAAGGAGGAAAACAAACAAACAAAAAAAAATAGTTTTCAAATAGTTGAACATGTTTTCTTAGAAATAATAAAAACATATTGAGTATCCAGCTCTCTAACTATGAGTTGATTCTAGTTGTCTTCTCAGCCTCGTGAGGCAGTCAACTTTGCTACTGGAAGCCAGGAGTCTCCTAGGAGCTTCAATGGCTCAACACATCCAGAAAAACAGAGAAAGGGAGAAAGACTGGGAGGGAGGAGAGATTAGAGACAGAGAGGGAAGTTTCTGAATCAAAGAGCAGAGGTGAGATAGATTTCTGTCTACTTTAAGGTTATATTTACTTGTCATTTTTCTGGTGCCCCTTAACTTTGTATTCAGAACCCCTTCTCCCCAGAATCAACCATCAAACCCCAAAATAATATGCTAACTTTTCCTCTACCTTGTTTGTGTAAAAACTGGCTTTAAAGAAATTATCTGGCCTACCTTATTTGACTGTTCCTCATAGGACTCTTATTCCAGAGAGTGTACTGCCCATATCCAGAAGGAAGGAATGCATGCTCGACAGAGGCCAAAAACTCTGGACACACAGGTCGTGCTGGATTTCCCCACTCAGTCTATTAGCATTCGATCATGGTTTTTGCCCAACAGTTTTTCTACATGGCTGTGCATACCTAAGCATAAAAATGGACAATATTCCCTGTACCTTTGAGTGTATATTCTGAAGGCTCCTGTGTTATATAAAACTATGATCAGATACATTTTTATGTCTTTTTTCCTATTAATTTCCTCTTGTCAGTGATTTTTGTGAACCTTGAAGGTGAGAAGGGAAAATTTTTCTTTGGTCCCTACAAAAGTAATTTTATCTTTTTTCTTATACATTAAAGACACCTTCACATAAATTATTTCAGTATTAGAGCTATATCATTCTAAAAATAGATGACATTAAGACATATTATTTTTAAAAACACATTTAAATATAATTTAATATACTTTAAAAGCAGACATAGATGCCATCACATAACCTTGTTTTTTTCTGTCTTGTTAATTACTGAAAAAAGAGAAAAAGAATTAATTATAAATGTAAAAATTTGATTTTAAAATTTAAGACAAAGTTCAATTTATGAATAACCATTTTGTTTTGTATTCATTTTAATCATACATATGTGTGCATGTATGTGTGTTTGTATGTATATATATATATATATATATACAATCATATATCGCCTAATGATGAGAATTTTCTTTTGACATGAAGTTGAAGCTATAGAACTGAAGTTACAGGTTCTCTGTGTGTTTCATGTGCCTATAATTGAGAAAAGACTTTACTTCTTACTAAGAGTGTGAAATATTTTCCTATTTCTGGAGAATATTAAAAATTCATTAAGCTATCTTACAGAGTAAAAAATCTGTTTTGATTGGTTTGCATAAGTTAAAAAACACAATACTTAAGAATGTGCAATACTTTATATCGCATATTTTATTTTGTACCTTTAATTCATACTTTTTATGGCTGAAGAGTATTCCATTGTGTGGGTATAACACAATGTATTCATTCACTAACCTCTTGATGGACATTTGTATGGTATACAGGATTTGGCCGTGACAAATGAAATTGCTATATGAATATTCATGCAAAAGTCTTTCTACTAAATAATGCTTTCCTTCCTTTTAGGTAAATAGCTTGGAGTAGAATGGCTGGGTTGTATGGTTGGTGTACGTTTAACTTTTAAAGAAATTGTCATTTCCTCACTTTTACACTGTTGGTGGGATTGTAAACTAGTTCAACCATTATGGAAAACAGTATGGTGATTCCTCAAGGATCTAGAACTAGAAGTACCATATGACCCAGCCATCCCATTACTGGGTATATAACCAAAGGATTATAAATCATGCTGCTATAAAGACACATGCACACGTATGTTTATTGCGGCACTATTCACAATAGCAAAGACTTGGAATCAACCCAAATGTCCATCAGTGACAGACTGGATTACGAAAATGTGGCACATATACACCATGGAATACTATGCAGCCATAAAAAAGGATGAGTTTGTGTCCTTTGTAGGGACATGGATGCAGCTGGAAACCATCATTCTTAGCAAACTATCGCAAGAACAGAAAACCAAACACCGCATGTTCTCACTCATAGGTGGGAACTGAGCAATGAGATCACTTGGACTCGGGAAGGGGAACATCACACACCGGGACCTATCATGGGGAGGGGGGAGGGGTGGAGGGATTGCATTGGGAGTTGTACCTGATGTAAATGACGAGTTGATGGGTGCTGATGAGGTGATGGGTGCAGCACACCAACATGGCACAAGTATACATATGTAACAAACCTGCACGTTATGCACATGTACCCTAGAACTTAAAGTATAATAATAATTAAATAAATAAATAAATAAATAAGAAAATACAAAAAAAAAAGAAATTGTCATTTCCTCAAAGAGTTGTACTAGTTTACAATTTCACCATCACCATATGAGTTTGAGTTATGAAAGTTTCAGTTATTCCATATCTTCACCAAAACTATGTTCTTTCTTTTGACTTTTAGACATTCTTATGGATGTGTAACGTTATGTAATTGAAATGTTAATTGTCATTCCTGTGAAGACAAATGATTTCAAGTATGCTTTCAAGGGCCTATATGTCAACTATACTTCATTGGTGGGGTGGTCTAACTTTTTTTTTTTTTTTTTTTAATAACTGAGTTTTGAAAGTTGTTTGTAGATAATAAAGACGTTTTAAAGGTTTTGTAATTTGCAATTATTTTCTCCAAGTGTATTGTTTCTCTGTTCATTCTCTTACAAGTGTCTTCTGAAAAACAAGAGTTCTTAATTTTGACAAAGTGAAATTTGTTAACATACAATGTATGAATTATTTATGTAGTATTATATCTAAGAAAATTTTGTCTAACACAAGATCACAATAATTTTATTCTTTTTTTCTAGATGCTTAATTATTTTGATTTTTAAATTCAGTTCTATAATTCATTTTGGGTACATTTTTAATATGATGTATTATTGGTCAAAGTTCACGATTTTTCATATGAGCATTACATGGTCCAGCATCATTTGTTAAAAAGATTTATTTTGTACAGTGAATCATTTTTGAATCTTTGCCAACAGTCAATTCACCTTATATGTATGAGTCTACTTCCGAACTATCAAAGCTGCTCCACTGATTGATTTTTTACTTTATTGTTGCCAATACCAAACTGTTTTATTTACTGAAATTTTATTACAATTCTTGAAGTCCAGGCAATGAGACTCATTTCACTCTGTTTTTTTGTTTTCAAAATCATTCTTTGGAACAAACATTTGGCAAAAAAAATTCTAGGTGATTTCCTTTACTATATACATTTTAGAATAGACTGGTTAATTTCTATAAAAATGCATGCTGGGATTTTGATTGGTTAGTATTGCCTTGATAGATCAACTTGTGGTGATATTGTTCCACTTATTTAAGCCTTCTTTAATTTTTTAAAACAATGTATCATAGTTTTCAAAGTATGATTCTTGCACATCTTTTGTCAGATTTATACTAAAATTTTTATATATTATAATGCTTTTAAAAAATTTCAATTGTACATTGACATAAAATAAAATTTACTGTGTATCTTGATCTTGTATCCTACTACCTTACACAACCTTCTTATTATTTCTAGTATCTTTCTGTAGATTCCAAAAAAATTATATAGATGACTTGTATGACCAACGATGCTTTCTCCTTGTTTAAACTAAATTTATTTTGTTTTTTTCTTGTCTTATTCTACTGAATAAAACCTCAAGTGCAATGTTGAATAGAAATAGTAACAAAAAAAAACTTTGATTTTTCCTAGTGTGAGGTTGAAAGCATCAGTCCTTAACATTTAAATATGCAAAAGATGTTAGTCTCTGATATGCTAATGAATATGGGTATTATTATTTAATATTTTAACTTTAATTTTAGGTTCAGGGGTATATGTGCAGGTTTGTTTTACAGGTAAACTCATGACTCAGGGGTCTGGTGTACAGTTTATTTAATCCCCCAGGTACTAAACATAGTACCCAATAGTTTTGTTTTGTTTTGTTTTCCTGAAGTTCTCCCTCCTCCCACTCTCCACCCTCAAGTAGACCCCAGTGTCTGTTGCTCTCCACTTTCTGTCGATGTGTTCTCATTATTTAGCTTCCACTTATAAGTGAGAACATGCAGTATTTGCTTTTCTGTTCCTGCGTTAGTTTGCCAAGAATAATAGCCTCCAGTTCCATCCATGTTTCTGCAGAGGATATGATTGCGTTCTTTTGAATACACACATCAAATTGGTCGGGCATCATTTGTTGAAAAGACATCTCTCCACTGAATTTCTTTGAACTTTAGTCATGGAAATTATGGACATTTTTTTTTAATATTATAGCTGGTCTGATTTTTTAAGCCAATAATTTTTTAAGCCAATATTTGAAAGTCAAATGTCATGAAAAAATTCGGATAACTGTGTTAAAAACAAGTTTTACAACAGCAAGCCCACCTAAATACAAAAGACTCCAGGTGAATATTACTACTCCATTTAAAAGGGACATGCATCCTTCTGATTGCCTAGTTACCATCACTCTTTATTGTCTCTTGATACTAATGGCAAGAACCAGTTTTTATTTCACATCACACTTTTTTTCTTAGAGTAGAATAACATTTTTAAAGAAATATGTTTAACATATAGTTCTTTCCAAAATAGAAACTTGAGGCTAACAGACTGTAAATATTTGACTTTTCAGTAGAATTGGGAGAGGCAATTGTTTGTTGTTGAAAGAAACAATAGTTCTACATATTCAATATGCAAATAATATCTGTGTAATTTCTTTTTACTGTAGTAGGAATACTTAACATGAGAGCTATCCTCTATAATTTTTAAGTACAGAATACAGTGTTGTTAACCCTAGGCATAACTGAAACTATACCCATTGAACAACTCTGCATTTCCCCTCCTGCCCCACCTGCCCCTGGTGACTACTATTCTACTCTCTATTTCTGTGAATTAGACTATTTTACATATCTCATATAACTGAGATCATGTGGTGTTTATCTGTCCTGCAGGTTCCTGCAGGTTCCTGCAGATGCCCTGCATGTCCATCCAATTTCTCACGTATGACAGGATTTCCTTCTTTCTAAAGACTAAATAATATTCCATTGTTTGTATATACCACATTTTATATATTCAGTAATCCATCAATTGACATTTAGGTTTTTCCACATCTTGGTTACTGTGCATAATGCTGAAATGAACATGGGAGTGTACATATATTTTCAAGATCTTGATTTTAATTATTTTGTACATACTGAGTATATACTCAGATGTGAGATTGCTGGATCATATGATGTTTTATTTTCAATTTTTTGAGGAATTTCCATATTGTTTTTCACAGTGGCTACACCATTTTACATTCCCACCGACACTATACAAGAGTTCTAAATTCTTACATCTTTGCCAATACTTTTCTTTCTTTTTGATAATAGCCATCCTAAAAAGTGTAAGATAATATTTCATTGTGGGTTTGATTTGCATTTCTCTGATCATTACTGATGTTGAGCCTATTTTAATATACCTATTGGCATTTGTATGTCTTCATTTGAAAAATGCCTATTCACATTGTTTGGTCCATTTTTTAAAGAGATTTTTTTTTATTTTTGTTTTTGTATTGAGTTGTATAAATTCTCAATATATTTTGGATATTTACACCTTATCAGATACATGGTTTGGAACTATGTACCCCTTATCAGATATATGGTTTGGAACTATTATAGTTTCTCCCATTCTGTAGGTTGCCTCTTCACTCTGTTTTCTTGACTGTGCAGAACCTTTTTGGTTCAAAAGACTCCCACTTGTCTGTTTTTGCTTTTGTTGCTTATGCTTTTGTTTCAAAATAGAAAAAAAAAAAATCATTGCCAAAACCAATTTCTCTTCTTTTCCTGGTAATTCCGTAATACATGAATTGACTTCTTTGTGGTTTCCCATAAATCTTTTAAGCTTTTGTTACTCTTTGTTACTTTATTTGATTTTATTGTTATTCCTCTGATGGATAATTTCAAATGACCTTAGACTTTACTAATTCTTTCTTCTCTTTGATTAAGTCTATTGTTCAACCCCTCTGGTTAATATTTTAGTTTGTTTATTGTATTTTTAACTCCCAAATTGATTTGTTCCTCTTTTATAGTTTTTTGTCTCCTTACTAGTATTTTCATTTTGTTCGTATGTTTTCTTATTTTGTTTAGTTATTTATATGTGTTATCTTGTTACTCACTGAGATTCACTAAGATGACTGTTTTGAATTCTTTGTCAATTAATTCATGAGTATCCATTTCTTTAGAGTTGGTTATTCAAGATTTATTTTGTTCCTTTGATTGTATTATATTTTCTTATTTTTCAAGTTCCTTGTATCTTTGTGTCAATTTCTGTGCATTTGAAATAAAAGCTATTTCTTACAGTCTTTACTGACAGGGAAAGATGTTTACCATTCAGCTTTTCTAGGGATTCTGGGAATCTCTAGAATCTTTTTTATAAATGGGTCTTGTCTGGATTTGTGCATGTAGCTTTATAATGAGAGATTTTCTGGTTGTTTTTGGTCCTCTTCCTCCTCCTCCTCCTCTTTCTCCTCCTCCTCCTTCTTCTTTTTTCCTTCTCCTCCTTCTTTTCTTCTAAAACCTATAATCTCTTATTCCCTCTAATGTCTGATGAAAGTACTACTGTCTGAGACATTGGAGGCATGCTGTACTCCTCTTCTTCCCTCCCTGTGGAGAAGCCCCAAGTTACATATCTTCATCCAATCTTGCAGAGCTCTGTCTAATGAAGCAAGATGCCTGCCTGTTTATTTTGTTCCTAGCTCTCTCCAGACATCCAAACTGTGCCTGTTCCATCAGTACTAAGGGTGAGGTGAGAGAGAAACTAGTTCCTTGGAAAACACACCAAATGGCCAGAATGTTGAAGACATATTTCACTTCTCTTCTTTCTTCCTTGTCGAGAAGCCTCATGTTCTTCACCTTCTCCCCTTTCTTGCACAGCCATGTTGGATGCAATAAGCCACCCACTCCTTTCCTCTCTCCTTAGCTGTTATTGGACATCCAAACTATGCCAGTTTCATCAGCACTCCAGATGAGGCAAGACAGAAGCCAGTTCCTCCCTCGGGCAGACCACCAAAAGCCTGGAGACATTAGATGCATACTTCCCTCTCTCTTTTTCCATCAGGAAGAAGTTACAAGACAAGATGATTTCACTGGGAGCTGAGTTTTGCCAGATTTGGGGAAATACTGATGCAGGTAAAGCAAAATTTCTCTTCTTACCAATTTCAATGTAGTTGTTATTAATGTTGTGGTTGTCCAGGCTACTGCAACTTCTTAACAAAATTCTGGACTTCTTTAAAGAGTGTTGTGGTTTGTATGTTATTTTTAAATCAGTTTTTCTGTGAGGGGTAAAGCCTGGGAATTCTTATTCTGCTGCCTTTCTTATTTTCTCCACAAAATAATCTTAATTAACATATTTTATTTAATATGCTTTTCTTCTTATTCAGTTTAAAACTTTTTTGCCACTTATATATTTTTTTATTTCTTGTTTTCATATTTGAGTGATCTACTTTAAAGCCTATTCATGCATTAAAGCTAATGAATGTTGTATGCAAATAAAATACATTATTATATGCATCTGCTTTCTATTTTTTTTTCCCCTCAGGATGTTTGACATTTTTAAGTAAATTTTTTTTCCCTAAAATCAGATGTAAAGTCAAGGCATAGAAATACAATACTAGTATGCAAAATATTTATAAATATAATAAGAAATGGGTAACAAAAAGAAAAGAATAAGCATAAGCAATAAATTAAGTAAACTGTAATAACTAAGAGATAGAAAAATATTCTTCTAATTATACTTCTCTAATTGTAATTTTTTGCTAAAGGTAATGCTATTAGAATTATAAAAGCTGACATCAGTAGCACATAATGTCAATAAATTATTTTGTTTAAACCCCAGAACATCATTTATTGAAGGCTGATACTCATGGATAGAGGAGTTAAAGTGTGAATATATGCACCCTTCTATATGGATTCTGCAGAAAGATATGCTTGGGTCATGACTCAGGTGAATTTACTATGAAACTTTGTCTTTGGTAAAGCATCTTATTCTTGGCTCTTTATATATATATAAAGTTTGGGAGTGGCCTTGCTATTAAAGAATAAATTATTTACTTGATTCTAGCTGTTTACAAAGTTGTTGGTGACTAACTGATGGAAAGAAGCTGGCATGTTCTGTGGTCCCTCCATTTTATATCCCCTCTCTTTGGTTCTGTAGGAAATTGAGTTCAGGAAAGCTACTACGAATGGAGTAAAAATCTTACTTTTTATGCATATGTATATTTTTTCCAGACAATTTGGAGAGAACTCCCTGAAACATTCACTGCGCAATTCTACTTTTTTGAATACTTTCTATAATTAAAGTTCATTTCTGATTTACATAAAGACCGATCAGCACGCTAGAGAATTTCTGCTTCATGTAGTTATTCAAGAAAACAGGACTATGGAAGCTTTACCATCTTCACTTTGTGGATTTCGTATCTATTTCTACCTGGAAAAGAAGAAAAAGATACAGTAAAAAATTGTAAAAGGGGTTTTCGTAGGCAATGACTTCAAGTGTAGCATATTACTTCTACTTACATTCCATTGTCTGGATGTGGAATTTACTCATATGTGTACACTTAACAGCAAGAAAGATATAGCTAGTTGCCTTAAGAAAAGAGAAAGGTATTCACTCAATAGCTCGATAATTTCTGTCACAATGAAAGTAAGATATGCATTACAAAGTTGTTTTATTCTCTTTTCAAATAATTCTCATTTTAAATTGGTTGCTGAGACATTTCCTTGGAGCATAGTAACAGTTTCCTACTCACTCAACATAATTTCCATAATGCAAATGAGAGAAAATAACTGGTAAATATAGGTTATAGTGTTACTTGTTAAAAGTGTTTTCCACATACAAAATTTGATTTGCATATGGTGTCCTTTGAAAAAGGAGCACTTAAGATTTTTTTATCTCTTAAAGTTAGGCAGTTACATCTAGTTAAATTCAAATTGTGATATATTTTGTATAACAGCTTCAAAATTTATATCAGTATAAAAACAATTTCAGTTAAAAATCTACTGCATATTCACCACCTTAAGTCTACTCTATACAAGAAATGACACAAAAAATTACTCTAGAGTTTGAAACTTTCAGAAAGATTTTTGTTTTCAATCACATGCAGAGGGTTTAAATAATGAAAAAAAACATGCTGTAATTTGTTATAATGTTACTGAAACAATAACAGCAAAAACACAATTTAAGAAGAAAAAAAGATGAGAAAAAATTTATTAACAACTAACAATAACCAACAAGAGATTAAGAAATGCATTCATTTAAAATGTAATTATTTGGAGTGCTTAACACAAACTACAGTTCACGAACTTGTACCTACCTAGACATGATTTATAATATTCTTTAATTATCAAAATATGTTTCAAAATGTATCACTTAGACAAATATGAGCTCTCATTTGATGAGAAAGACAGACACGTGTAACTAAAAAATTCATGTAAAGAGCATATGCATTTCCATATATTAAACAGTGAAAGGCATAACAGAGGAACTTTGCCACTTTACATAAAACATTTTGTTTCTAAACGTTTGAAAAGATTGAATTGGGAAATAAAATTCAAGTTGAGATTTGGGTGGGGACACCGCCAAACCATATCAGTAAGTTTATGTAAATTATTTATATTGATCATTCTTTTGTATCCAAATATATAAACACATAAGTAATATATGTCCTGTCCAGGGTTTGTGTGTGTGTGTGTGATATTCACTGTGAAAACCTGGTAGAGATTGAGAGGCAAAAATCCCAAGAGAGTGAGGAACCACCTATGACTGTCTCCTTGAAGTTTTTAAGTCTCAGAGTTGTCCATACTGAACCTACAGCAATTCATAAATCATGGTTCATGTTTTTCCACCTAGGCACGGGTTTCTTTGGACATTGCTGCTCTGGTATGTTATGATTAGCTGTATTCACCTGTTGCTGTCTCCAATTTAGAGGACAGCTGTTTGACTTGTCACCTCACGGCTTTTAGGGTCTAAGAAAACTCATTAATTTATCAATATCTTCAGTTTTTTACTTGTTTGGACAGAATGATGACTTCCATGCTTCTTACATGCTGGACTGAAAACTGAAAACCATATGTGTTTTTTCAAAGGATAACTCTTTGTGAAAATTATTTAACTAGTACGACCTACTGTCTGTGTAAATATCGCATATATTTACTTTATACAGTCTTCCTTACTCAGAATGAAAATCTAAAACATTTGTGGTGCTCTACATCAATTCATCACTTCTGTCAGTAAGAGAGAAAGTGAGAAAGAGAGAGAAATAAAGACACATAGGCACACACACACTCACACACACTCATACACACTCACACACACTCATACACACTCACACACACTCACACACACACACACTCATACACACACACACTCACACACACTCATACACACTCACACACACTCACACACACTCACACACACTCATACACACTCACACACACTCATACACACTCACACACACTCACACACACACACACTCATACACACACACACTCACACACACTCATACACACTCACACACACTCACACACACTCACACACACTCACACACACTCACACACACTCATAGAAACAGTTAGAAAGGTTGAGACACGGTAAATGTATCTAAAACCCAGTACATTTGACCAGTTTTTAGGAAAAAAACATACAAAAATAAACTTATAAACAATTTTATATATACATATATGTGTGTGTGTGTGTGTATATATATGTTTAAATTGTACCTGGTTACATAATATAAATATCTAATAGATGCCACTGCATTTCTTTTTAGGGACAGAAACAGTGATCTTCCTGAAAATTGGATATATTATACCCATTGAAAATTTGACTTAGAGCTCAACTTCAATTTTTTTTTTTACTCCTCACACGAAATTCTTCAGATAATTTTTCACCATTACTCAAAATTGCAATACGCTTCTATAATCACATAGCTTAGAAAACATTCTTGTAACTTTTACAATAACCTTCCATCACTCATTTTTCTTGCAAACTCCTACTCCAGGCCAAGATCATTTGTCATTCCTTTCTCATAATCAACTTCCACAACCATGCTTTAATTTGCCTCGTTTTTAAGCCTTAACACATTGTTAAAACAGGTGTATTAAACATATAGTTTAATAAACTCAATTTGTAACCTTTAACACATTGATTTATTTTGTTTGTGTGTATGATTTAACAAATATAAGGCCGGGCGCGGTGGCTCAAGCCTGTAATCTCAGCACTTTGGGAGGCCGAGAGGGGCGGATCACGAGGTCAGGAGATCGAGACCATCCTGGCTAACACGGTGAAACCCCGTCTCTACTGAAAAAAAAAACCAAAAACAAAAAACTAGCCGGGCGAGGTGGCGGGCGCCTGCTGTCCCAGCTACTCGGGAGGCTGAGGCAGGAGAATGGCGTAAACCCGGGAGGCGGAGCTTGCAGTGAGCTGAGATCCGGCCACTGCACTCCAGCCTGGGTGACAGAGCGAGACTCCATCTCAAAAAAAATATATATATATATATATGTATGTATGTATATACACACTCTGAGACCTTAAATTTAAAGAAACATTTTATTCATCTTCAGATTTATATGTAAGATGCAAAATCAGTGAATGTTGTTAGAAAATGACTTGAATACTGTATTTTAGTTTAAATAGCAGCTCTTCAGAGAAAAGAAGTGAATTTAATAGATACATTAAATAAAAATTAAATTAGTTATTATCTAGACTTCTTTATATATTCCCATCATGTTTAGTACAATGATAATCTATGATTGTCGTCATCATTTTTGTCATTTCCACAGGGATATTTCCACAGGTAAATATGGTCCTTGTGGGTGAACATACAATTATATCATAGGTTTTTTTTTTTTTTACAAGTTTTTCTCTGTGTTTCAAAGTTGTAGAGCTAATTGGAAAATCCTTCCCTGAGCACTAATTATACCACATTCATATACTCAATACATCAAAAATCACATTAGATTTTAATTCTTCATTTGCATGTCTATTTCTCTACTGGATTAATTTTTTCAAAGAAAGTCAGTGTCTTTTTTTTCTTTAATTCTCAGAAACTACCTAGAATAATGTCATCACTCATAAAATCATCACTCATAAAATGAATGAACTCATGAATAAGTAAATTAATGAATATTCTTGAATTACTTCTCAAGATTTCCATTTTTGAATCACTAAACTTACATGCTAAAGAAAATGTGGTTCCAAATTGTCACTTTAGAGAACATTGTAAGACTATAGCAAAGACATTTACTATAATCAATTTATTGTCTTCTAAGTATAGACTGTTACTTATACATTTTTTATGAAAAAAGTCTATTTTTGAGAAAATAATGTTAACTTTTAAATGCGTTATTTACCCATATAAAAGTTGTAGCTTTTTATTTTATGTGTATGCATGTATGTGCATGTGTTGAGAGAGTCAGAAAAACAGATAAGCAGAAATTATTGAAACAGATAGAAAGACACTGAGACCAGAATTTTAAAACTCAATAAAATACAGACTGACTACGTAATTATGAGGAGAGGCAAGGGTGAAGGTTGTAGTGCTGTATACAGATAACATGGGCATTTAAATGAAGGCCAAGGGGAGTTAGGAGAAAAACAACACTACCACAAATGGATGATTTTGGGAAGGAAGAAAATGTCTCCTAAGGCAAGGAGATTGTGCATGGATTCTGGAAAGAGCATGAGGATACAGAATAATTTTTTTTTCTGTGTTCACCATAGAATGGGGCTTCAGAGGACAATAGATATTCAGATGGAGATTGGAAAGTCAGGATTGAAAAGTGAGTGAGATAAAAATTTAATCCATAGAAGAACCATAGTATTTGAAAGAATACCTAATTGGAGAGTATTTTATTTGTGAGAAGAATGATAGAGATTAATGGAATTGTGCAATCAATGAGTGTTAATGTTTCATCTGCATGAACATATGGTCAGAAAATGTTGAAGACAGATCCTATTAACAAGTCTGCAATGTCTGTTAATGGTAGCAAGTAGAATCATGATGCAGTGTTTTTTATTTTCCCTGAAGGAATTTCTCCCCAGATGGTTTGGGTAGAGTTCAAAATAGATCTGAAAATTAAACGTGTGCTGACAAAAATTGCATCATATTTTAAAGTTCTCATTTGGGTTTTTTCAGCCATTAATAACCTTTTATCAAGAACAATGTTCAGACATGATATGGTTCAAGTTTTACTTCCATTTATCTTCCACAAAAACTATTTAGAAAAACTAGATGTTGAAGTATGAAACACTTCTGCAGGCAGACATTTATAACTACCAATGCTAAACATATGAACATTGACAATTGCTGTATAACATTATTTTATTATTCTTTCTATTGCTGCAAGAAAGAAGCCAGTCTAAAGAAAAACTACATGCTACATTGACTTTCATGAAAAAACAAAATGACAGCGATGGTAAACAGATTGAGAGTTGCCGGGGTTTAAGGGTTGAAGTGGGAGGCAGTTAAATAACTGAAACACAGGAAATTGTTAGGATAATGTAATTATTGCATTTGATATATAATGGTAAATACGAAGCATTAAGTATTTTCAAAATAGATAAAATTGTACAGCACAATGAGTACACTTTAATGTATGCAATTAAAAAAATTTAGGTAGTCGGTGGAACCGAAATGGAATTCAAAATTTGTCAAGAGAATGTAAATGTAATATAACTGTACGAAATCAGTAGAATGAGGGATAAGGTGTTGATGTTAGTAGCTTTGAAAGTGAGTAGAATCTATAAGACTAAAGACAATGGGAGCTTTAGATAAGCACTGTATGCTAGTTGATCTAACTATTCCCTATAAGGGTAGAGGTCAACAATTTTACAAACATTATACATGTATACAGACATTGGTCAGTTTAGCAAATGGATGGCAGATGTTGGAAGCCATGTTTCTTGCAGTTAGAATGGGAAGTTACAAATAATCAATGGGAAGTGACTAGAATGATAACCCATGTGGTAATAGATTAGAGACATCATTATAAATTCACGTTTAATTTAATATAGACATAGTTACATATAGAAATATTTATAGATGCTTGTATATATACAGACATATAGGTGTGTGTGTGTGTGTGTGTGTGTGTGTATATATATATATATATATGTATGCTTTTGCTCTGACAGCTGAGGTCTAGAAGGAACATTACCCAAATAGCAACAAGCACACTTAGGTGCCAGGTCTTTGTTTCTAATAACATTATTCAATTAAAAGAATCTGTACACCTTGGAGAAAAGCTGAATCTAGCATTGGGCTGGAAATAGGCAAGATAAGACTGGAGCATCTTGTATCCCTGAAATTAGGCTCAGGAAAGAAAAATAAAGAAAGAAAGAAATACCACACACACACACACACACACACACACACACACACACGAAGATCTCAGTATGTCAAAAGAATACGGGACCTAACAAATGAACTCCAAATGAGCAAAATTGGAACAATTTAAACAGCAAGATAATTATACATTGAATTATAGCCATAAAATAAAATAAATATATTTGAATGTATCATGATGTAAATAAATGAATGAATACATAAATAAATGGGACAGGACAGACTAATCTATTATACAGAAGAATTCCAATAATTTATCTTCCATTAGTGGGTAAAGCATAACTTTCTACTCTTTAAGTGTGGGCTGAACATAAAGGCTTCTTTCTAAAGGATACAGTACAGAAAGAGAAAGAAAGAGTAGAATTACAGCGGAGAAACTTACAAACACTGCCTCAAGTCAGATAACCAACGTTAACATGAATAATTATTAGTCACTTGATAGGGTGTAACCCTGATATGATTTAATGACAATGGCACTTTACTTCTGTTGTCTTCCTCCTCAAAACATATTTCTCCAGTCCAATCATCAGAAAAGTACCAGACAAATGTCACTTGAGGTATGTATTAGAAAATATCTGATCAGTAATTCTCAAAACTGTCAGGGTCATCAAAAATAAGAAAAGTCAAAAGGTTATGACAACCACAAAAAGCCTAAGGAGGCATGACTACTAAATGTAAGGTGGTATCCTGGTGAGATCTCACTTAAAAAGTGCATTAAATAAAAGTGGAAAATTTGAATAAAATATAGACTTTTGGGCTGGGAGTGGTGGCTCACACCTGTAATCCCAGCACTTTGGGAGGCCTAGGTGGGTGGATCATGAGGTCAGAAGTTCAAGACCTGTCTGGTCAACATAGTGAAACCCCATCTCTACTAAAAATACAGAAAATTAGCTGAGTGTGGTGGTGTGCATCTGTAATCTCAGCTACTCAGGAGGCTGAGGCAGGAGAATCATGTGAACCTGAAGTTCATGGAGGTTGCAGTGAGCCAAGATCATGCCATTGCACTCCAGCTCTGGTGATAGTGCGAGACTCCATAGCAAACAAACAAAATGTATAGACTTTTTGTCAATAATGATGTATCAATAGTGGTTTATGAATTGTAACAAATGGATCTATCTTTTGTAAGATGTTAATAATAGGGATGTGTTAGTAGATGTTAATAACACTGGAGTAAAATATACCAGAGCTCTCTGTAGGCGCTTCACCGTAATTCTGTAAATCTAAAATTGTTTTAAAATTAAAAAAATTAAATTAGTTCTTATCCTTCCATACAGCATACACGAAATTAATTCTTGATGTTTTGTAGACGTAAACAGGAAAGTTAAAACACTGTTGTATTTAGAAGTATGTATTTAGAAGTAAATATAAGAAAATATTTTCACAAACTTTCAGTAAGAAAAGACTTAGTAAACTATGATAAAACAGGAAGCACTAACCTGTTAAATGAAAAACACTGATAAATTATAGTATATTACAATTCTGTTAATCAAAATAAAAAATTAAGAGAATAAATAGGCAAGCCACAGACTGTGAGAAGGAAATGTAAACAGGCTATATAAAGAACTTTCAAAAATTAATAAGAAAAAGATACATGACTCAATAGAAAAATGAGGAGAAGCTGATAGGTACATCCCATATGAGAGTCTCAAATGGCAAATAAGCATGTGAAAATGTATTCCTTATTGTGGAATGCAAATTAAGACAAAATAAAACACCTCTATAACCAATTAGAATGGTCAAAGTGAAAAAAGATGAATAATACCTAGTATTAGAGAGAATATGGGACATTTGGAATTCTCATACATAAATGGTTGGGGAAATAAATGACATGCACACTTTAGAAAACCATTTGGCAGTAATAATCAAAGATGAAAATGTCCACACTATATGAAACAAAATTATTTTCATTTTATATGTAATAGAAATGTACGGCTATTAGCATAAAAAGTCATGAAAAGGTATTCATAGCAGAAGTATTCCAATGCACAAAAAATTAAGTATCTAATGATCTAAAATGGATAAATGCACTCTGGTATATGCATACAATTCAATATTATACATCAATAAAAATGAGCAAATTATTGCTAGATGCAGCAACATAGGTCAAACTCACACAAAAAAATGTTGAAAGAAAGAAGCCAGACATAAAAGAGTAAGATTTTTATGAATCTAATAGAGGAAAAAGTTACCAGAGGGGTAAAAAAGGGTACTTATTGTGCCATTTATACATTGTTCTCTTTCTAAGTGCTGGTTAGGGGCTTTATTCATATGTGAAATCCGTTGAGATATACCTCCACACAATTTATGGTCTACAAAGACATTAAATATTAATTATATAGTATTTAGAACAGAATAATATTAAAAATACTATACAGTACTTCGTAAAAACTTAAGAGTTTTGAGCACAAACATTTGAAAGAAAATAAAGATCAAATATATATGAGTTGTTTTCAAACAATATGAGAAAATATTAACATAATAGCTAAATAAAATATAAGGGAAAAAGTTTCAGTAGGGACATATACAGTTCTTCAACTCTGATTTTTTTCCTCAGTGAACATATTAGTGTATTTTATATTGGTTTCCTACCTGGTGTAACAAATTTCCACTAAGTTAGTTGTTTAATATAACACAAATTTATTGTTTTAAATTTCTGGAAGCCAGGCGTTTTAAATGGGTTTTGCTAGGCTTCAAGGTGTCAAGACATATTCCTTCTGGATGTTCTAGGGAGAATCGATTCTCTAGTCTTCAGCTTCTGGAAGCCACCATTTCTTGTCACAGGGCATCTTCCTTCATCTTTAAAGCCAGAAGTTTATCATCTTCTCATCTCTCTCCAACTCTGACCCTTATGAGGATTCTTGTGATTATACTGAGCCCACTCAGATTATCCAGGGTAACCTCATTTCAGGATATTTAACTCAATCATATTTTCGGATCCTTTTTGTCTGCCTTGTAAGGTATCATATTCACAGGTCTCCTGGATTAGGATGTGGACATCTTTGGGCAACTATTAGTCTGCTTACCAAGGTGAATAAAAGACATAAATCAAATAAGCAAACTATTGAAATGAAATGAAGCAAAGAAATTAATTTATGTTATTATAATATGTTTTCAAATATTTGTAATGTTGTAATAATTATTAGATAAATTAAACATTGGACTCTGTTTAGTGTTAGACTGGAATTCTTCCTGGATTTCTTCTGTTCCTGCACGGCCTGGGCCTTTGAGCAAAAGGAATTGCAAGAATATTTGTATTACAGACAACCTTGGGAACTAAAGATAGTCTCTCCTTTTAGGTAGAGGCCCCCAAGAATAATTTGGAAATGTAAGCTTTCTTCTCTTCCTGGAAACACTTGCTTATTTTCTGGGGCAATAATTCTAGCAACTGGGGAGTGAAGAAACAATGTAAGTTGTGAGTTAACATCTCAAATCCTTAATGGTTTAGAATTTAATGTTTAAATTTTTATCATTAGTCCTTGATATTATCTCTATTGTGTTTTCCTATCATGCAATAAAAATAGAAAAGGATCCTCTTTCAGAAATATTCTGGAGAATTTTTATGTAAAAATATTTTATACATTTTTACACTTGAGATGTTATTCCAAGACCATGAACTCCCCAAATTTTTATTACAAATAAACTTTTGTTTCTTATACAAAGGTAGAATGCTCAGTGAGATTTTTAATTTGGGATACAGCAGTTCAGTAATCTTCTCCCTAAGCAGATACTTACATCTTAGAATTAATTTAGACGTGCTTGAGACATTATATCTTCTAAAACAAAAAAAAGAAACTGTATTGTGACTTCAGTAATAAATAAATATGAATTAAATATTCTTCTCCTCAACCCCAAACGTGGCCAATTTTATAACGCAATTCTACCATTTTTATTTTTTTTCAGTTCTCTGTGAGTGTATCAATATCTAGCTAGACATCACATCTATCAATCTAATATATCTATACCTACATATCTGTTTCTAATAGAAGTTTAACTATTTCTTTTCCAAAATTATCATTACTTTTATTTTCGATAATATATTTTGAAATATCAAGTAAAATTAGAAAGCGATATTTTAATTTTTGAAAAAATGAATTACAAATAATTTTGATATACACATAACTATTTCTCACATTACCAATTTTTTTCTCCCTCTATTACTACTTGACTTATTCAAAACTTTATAACATTTCTCCTAATGCACGGCAACAGTTTCTATCTGGTATCCCAGCTTTCAGTCTTAATTCATTAAATTCATTACTCATTTAGCTATCAGAATTGTCTCAGTTTTTCAATTTTTTAATTTTCAATTATTAAAATAAATTTTATTGTGTAAATTTGAGTTTTACAATATGATGTTATGGAATCCATATTGATTGTAAAATGGTTACTATATTGAAGCAGATTAACGTCTATCATCTCATAGTTTCTTTATTGGTGAAGAAAGTGTCTAAAATCTACTTACCCCTCCCAAAAAAACTACCATATAACTTTATTAGCATTAGTACTCATCTTAAACATTAGTTATCTATGCTTGCTCTTTCTACATATCTACTATTTTGTATCCTTTGGCCATGTACTCCCATTTTTCTCATTCTCAGCCTTCCCCACGGTGATGAGCACCATTTCATTTTCAGATAAATATTAATAAGAAGAATTTGCATAGTTTATTTAAAACTATAATTTTTTCAAACAAATATCCCATTTATCTTTATAACAAAATGAGTACCATTTAGGAAAAAAGTTATTAAAATTATAAAATGTGATGCTTTACATTATACTAACTTCAAATTAAATCATTTAAATTAGTATCTGTTTCATGTCAAGTAGAAAAATACTGTATGAAAACCAAAGAAAAAACACAGGAAAGCCAGTATGCTATTACTAGGGATTCTAAACATATCATGCTAAGTGAAGACAATTTTAAATAACATGAGATTTCTAAATGATATAATAGCAATATTTTATAGTATAGTATAATTTATATAGTTTTCTGCATAAAAATGACCATTTATTTAGCAATTTAATATTCTATGTAAAAAAAGAGTATATTTTTTCTGAAAAAATAAGCCATTTATTTCTGCAGTTTAGTGTTATAAATGACTTTTTTCTCAATAATTAAAATAAATGACTGTATTTTTAAATACAAATAATGCGCCTGCATCAGCCTCTAGTTTAATTGCTAACTTTATAATGCACAATCATTATGTGACTGAAAATTTTCTGCTTCATACATGTTTATGAATGAAGTAATCATATTCACATATATGCACATTTGAATCAGAGTAATTGTAACAATTTTTAAAAATGAAATCGATTAACTCCTCTTTTCATATTGCCAGTCTTTCTTACATCTGTGCAAAAAAAAAAAAAAATGAATTGATATCATAAATCTAGAGGCAGCCAAAAATACAAGCCCACATATAACATCCTACTTATGCAAATAGTGCATCTGCTGCTATATCAGCAGGCCAAAGAATATTTCCAACTAGACTCATACACCCACAACACTGTGAGAATTAAATCAATCAAAACCACATTCTACTAGAAATATATATTTAAAAACTTAAAATATTCATGCAATATAATTATGTACAACCTGCTTATGAAGTTGTTTTAATTACTTAGCACACATGAATGCCAACTTCTATTTGACCTTTCAATAGCCAATTGTCTGAAAAAAACACCTTTCCCCAAAAAAGCCTATCAGCAGAATTTTGTTTTTTGAAAATGTTTTAACATATTAAATATCTTACTACATTAAAACCTTTCCATATTTAACTCCCCAAATTGTAAATTAAATCCAGTAATAAAATATGAGCTTTTTCTTATATTTAAATATTTTATACTATAAATTTATCTTTTTTGTACATAAGAAAATCTTGGTTATAAATGTACCGTGTTTTATTTTAATTTGTATGAACAACGTTATAAGCAATATTTAAGTTATAAATATAAATAGGGCTTCATTGTTTTAAAATTTATTTTACATGTTATCACAACCACAATAGGAAGAAAAAAATTAACTTTTTAATTTTTTTTATCATATGGTAAAAGAGAAACACTCATTCAGTAAATGATATAGTCTAAATTCAAAGTTTTCTGAATTCAGAAGCAAGGGTTTAAACTATGCTGTATGAAGCCTCTACATACATTTCTTCTATAATCAGTGTTTGCAAATTTGCTTATATGCTTCCTTAATAACAACAAACTGATTATTGTCTTCCAAAATAAGTAATACATTATTCATAGGGTAATCAAATTCTAGTGCTTACTTGGCCATGAACACAGTTCAGTAGCAAACCATAAAAATAATCACAAAATTATATAATTTATAAAATTCCATTGATGCCAATTTTCTTTCTTTTTTTTTGAGATGGAGTCTCTCTCTGTCGCCCAGGCTGGAGTGTAGCAGCGCGAGCTCGGCTCATTGCAAGTTGTGCCTCCCGGATTCATGCCATTCTCCTGCCTCGGCCTCCCATGTAGCTGGTACTACATGCGTGCGCCACCACACCCAGCTAATTTTTTGTATTTTTAGTAGAGACGGGGTTTCACCATATTGGCCAGGCTGATCTAGAACTCCTGACCTCAGGTAATCACCCATCTCGGCCTCTCAAATTTCTGAGATTACAGATGTGAGCCACCGCACCTGGCCCTGACTTTCTTTTAGAAACTTATTTATATTTCTCTATACATAGTTATAAGATTGTTTACTATGACTCTTCTTAACCTAAGAGCATAACATTTGGACATCAATAACTGTGACAAGAGTTCAGCAGAAAATGCTGTAAGGGTAAGGCAGTGGAAGTATGTATACTTTGAAAAATGTACAAGGAGCAGAGAGAAGGGTAGTTTGCCCCTCCACTCCAAGCTAGGATATATTTCCATGTATTGTTTCCAACAGTTAAAATTGCTTCTCTAACATAAACTGCAAATAAACAGCGAATAGGTGCCAAAATACTGAATAGTTTTCTGAGGTTTATAATTTTTATATTGAAATGTTATGTACCTATTTTTTATGTAGCTAATGCTTTTCAGGGTTCAAAATTCAAAAGTTACACCATGGTATATTGTGGAAAACCCTCTTCCCAGTTCCTTCACACAGCTATCTTATTGTACCCAAAGGCAAAAAATTTTATTAAGTTTTTTAAAAGAAATAGAATTCGGGAGATATACATATCCAAGTGAGTGCATTTATCTCTATTCCTTCTTTTTATTATACAAATGGCATAATATAGTTCAATATTGGGAATATTTTTCATTTTTATAAATTGGCATCTTATAAATCAATTGGAATGAATATACAAATACATTCATCATCAATATTGCTTATTTATACAGATCCATAGGAGCTGTATGTATGATATATGATGTCCAAGAGCTTCATTTTCAGTTCATGAAAAAGCTAGTTGCAAAAGCCAGAAACTACAGATGATGTATTCATCTGAGTCAAAATCATCTCTTAACTAAGCTATTCAAATAGGCTCCTATTTTTTCTCCATCTTTGCTCCTAAGAAAATGTGCATTCCTAGTCAGTAATTTAGAATTCTAAAACAATCATGTCGTTTCTATGCTTCAAGTCATAGCATGGTTTCTCATTTTTTCTGCGTACAGCTTCCATCTCATCACCTATTGTTTTTGTCCTCTCTTTCCAACCTGCAGCCACAAAGGCTGTATTTATACTTAGTTGCTATGTATTAAGCCCCTACTAGTGTGTAGTGTTCTGTTTTAGCTGCTTGGGTCACCAAAGAACATACACACAAAAACGGCTCTACTTTTAATGATGTATATATTGATATGGAGAAAGACAAAAATAATCTAATAGAAATATAATTTGTCAGATGATAAGTGCTAAGAATGAGAATAAAGAGGGTAAGAGATGTATTGTTCACAGGTTGTCAAAGGAAATTCATGTAGACTCTGAGGCTGAGCATTCCAGGCTGAAAACAAAGCAGAACAAAGGTTCTGAGACAGAAACATGTTTCGTTTAATAAAGAACTAAAGCCCATGAAATTTAGAAAGAGACTGTATGTTGGTATGGGGACAAAGATGAAAGTAGGGAGCATATTAGGATGCTACTGATGGAAAAAAAAAAAAAAGCTGGTGGAAACAGTGGTATCATGGATGCACACAAGCAGTGAAATGAATGAAATATGGTTGTGTTTGTTGATGGTTGCACTTGCCAACGTGGGAGGTATAAAAAAAATGGTAGAGTAAAGATGACCTGAAGATTCTGAACCTGAGCACATTTAACTTCCAGCAATTAAAGCAACATAGAAAGAGTATGCTTTTAGGTTTTAGTTTTATTTTTCAAGGGGGAGTAGTGCAGAAGCAGAGTTCAGTATTAGATGGCTATTATTAATTATTTAAATAGAGTCAAAAAAGTTAAATACATGAGTAGAAATTTGATGGAGAGATCTGAGCTGTAATTACGATTTTGGAAATCCTCAGAATAGAGATGGTATTTAATGACACGGGACTGGATGTTTCTGTTTTGTGCTTAATACTGGTGTTGGCCTTTTTCCAGGGTCTATTTCTTCCTCTTAAAGTGTACCTTCCCTGGAGCTTCAACCTAATGCCTGAAGTCTTCAGTGAGGTCTCTCCACTCTTCCTGTCTAAGCTGAAACTTCAACATCTTCAGGAGTGTGTGACACCTGGTATGTCTGTTCAGTTCTGAGCTCTGCAGTGACTCCACTGTTGTGCTTTGGAAAACTTGTCATGTGCACATGAATAATTTAATCTTAGAGTATTAAATTATTCACTTTAATACTGCATGTTTAACTAAGATAATTAACATCAGAATATCATCTAAGATTTGTCTTGTTAAAAAATCAAGTTTTACCAGAACCTTAATATGAATTATAAAATTAATGATTTTATTGGGACGATTTTAGAGATCTGATACTTATTTGTAATTTGCAAATATTCCAAGATGTTGGTCATTAGAGAACATACCTGAATGAGTGCATGTGGTAGTTAGGAGAGTGGAAATGAATACAAAATATTAATGGATTGTTGCAGAATATTCTGACCTTACTGAATGAACACACAATACATATGTGCACACATTCATAGAATCAGAAACTAATGAAAAGACTGAATGTAAAACAAAGACCATGAGAGACCCATGTTCTTAAATTCTATTAGTACTAAAACTTTCAATTAACATTGTAGAAACGTATATATCGGAGAATTATGAATAAATGCAGTCCTTAGCATATACACAATCTGAGTTGATTGAAGCACACTGGCAGAAACATTAAAAAATTAATTGTGTGAGATATTTCACTGCAATTTTATAAGATTTTTCAGTATAGTAGCTTTGTTTTCCTACTCATTACAAGATCCAGGGCCTTCTGTTTTTAAAATAATACCTTGCACATAATGGGAGATCTTTACATAAAGCTTAAATAAATTAAGGAGAATTAATTAGCAAGTTCATTCCTGCTATATGTCATTTAAGCAATTTTTTATTCATCAAAACATACTACTTCAAGCTAATATTACATTAAATGGTTTATGATAATGAAACCATGGGATATTACTTAATTCCTGAAATTTAGCGCTGCAAAAAATAATTGATTTACACATTGTACAAGGTAATATTCTGGTTCATTCTCTGGAACAAATTGCAACTTAATTGAAAATAGTATGAATGCTAATAAGTATAATTCAAGTGAAAAGCCTTAAATTCCATAAGAATTAAGAACCTTTGGTAATTAATATACCACACCTTTGGTATTTAAAAGTGAAAAGATGTATTCCTTTAAGAAAAATAATAAAGTTGTCAAGATGAGGAAGAATTAAACATAGATAATATTTGGCCCTATTAGATTAGTGATGATAACAGAAAGTAACGTCAGAGAAGAAAACAGAAGAGTAAGGGGTGTTTGCAGGGAGTATTATTTAATCAACCTGGCATTCTAATGACAGTGACTATGACTTAGCAACTTTACTTTGCCCTATGTGAGTGGCTTATTAGAAGAGGCTCGAGTCAGAGGTGGGATACTAGTGAGCAAGCTACTGTTAAGGGTAATGAGGCAAGAAACAGAGGATTTTAACATTAGAGATCTCGTTAATACAAACTAATGGAAAATTTTCAGTCACATAAAATGTAAATCTCTCCAACTTTTAAATTTGTAATTGGCAGAGAAGGAGAAGCTATTGAAGATCTTGATGCTTTGAAACTGTATGAGAGGTGTTGTTATCAAGAGAACTAGCTAGGAGAAAAAAGAAAATATATTTTGATGGTAGCTGTTGGATTTAGTTCTGGTTTAAAGTATTTAGACATGAATCTGATCCTGGATTTCAAATGGACCTTTACTGAAAATGTCAAGTGATATACAGATGCATAAGATTGAACACTACAGCATCTTCCTTCAATAATTTGATTTACTCACCCTTATTGAAAGAATTGAATCTTTGTGTTCTCAAGCCTCCTTTTCACCAATTAATTTGACTCAGGACAAAAGGTGGTGTTTGATATTTTCAACTTTAAAATAAGTCAATTTTCCTGCATGTTTAAATATTCTGTTATCTTGGATTCTAATGAAGGACCTACAACTACATATTTAATATTTGATAAATTTATACAGGTGTAACACATTATTGAAATAAGATTTTATAAACCAAGCAAGAAAATAGACTGAAAATATTGTCTCAAAAAGAACAATTCTTGCTATGCTTTATTTTATATTTATATTTTATTCATGTAAGCTGTTTTCTATCCTGGAAATATCATCCTCCTACTCTCCACCTTCTTTTCACCCTTCACTCTTGTCTTTCAATGCTCAGCTAAAATTAAACTCCTCAAACAGCTTTCAAAGCTCAGTGTAGAATCGTCTGTTATGTCTTCTTCCTCAGTATTAACTTTTTATATATTATGTCTTGTTATATGGATAAATATTTATTTCCTAAATTATCAGTACATTGTAAACTCCATGAAGTTAGAAATGTAAAATCAACACCTAATTTGGTACTTATTCATAATGATAACTTAACATATTTTTGCATCAATAAATGAATATAAGTTAGCAAATCAATAAAGTACACATTTCGCACACTGGCAAGTGATTTATTGATCACATACCGATTCTAATACTGGAGCATCTTATTTCAAAGAATATGAAGCATTTGGGGTAAATGTTCACAAATCTGTTAGTATATTTTAACTCTTATTTTATAGGTCAGTTTTATTTTTCATAAATATACAAAACTCTCAAAATCTGAATACTCCATTTGCAAGCTGCTCTTATCTAACAACCTTCCCTTCATTTCCTTTTTACATCTTCTACCTTAACCATTAATTTTGCTATTTTTAACTGGCACAGCCATATTTTGCATCATTCTAGCCTGTGCTTATCATACGGAAAAACAGAAGTGTTATCTGTGACTATTTGGATTTTATAATTAATTTGAACTATTTGAAGTGTGGTTTGTTAATGGAGTCATTGGAAAGGCATAATATTATTAAAAGCCAGATGGTGGCACATTTCGCATGCTTAACAGGCACAAAACCATTTCCTAGTAGAAACATTTTAAAAATGGTTTTGGTTCCCCTGTACGATTATCAATTCAAGTAATCTCACTTACTTTTTTTTTTTTTTTCTTACTTTACATGGGGCAAGTATATTGATATCTGAAACTCCATTTGAAAAATTTGGGAAAACACTGATCTTTCTGGCTAGTAGACTTTACTTATTAAGCATACCTTCAATATCTTAATAGGAAACTGAAAGACATCTCTATTGTATTGCTTGAAAACCAGCAATGCCAAGTTATATTTCTCAATAAATAAAATTATCTCTTATTTTACTTTGGCTATTTATTATTTTACTTCATTACAATACACTTTTTAAAAATGTATTGTTGTTTAGTATCTCAGTAGAACCACATTTGTAATCTTCATTTTTAACTGTGCATTTGTTTAAATATACCATAGTTGCTACACATGAATAAAAAAAACCCAATGCTCTAAATTGCTATCAAATGAAATTTTAAGATTAGCTTACTTCAAAGAGTGCACTAATTTGGCTAAATCATAGAAATGTCTCTTTTTAACAAACTATACCACATTGGGGAAAACATGATTTTTAGAACATCATTATGAGTGTTGTAGATATGGCCTGAGAGAAAGGCTATTTCTTCAAGAAAAAAATAAAAAAATACTACTCAGCATTAAAAAAGGAGTAAACTATTGTTTCACACTACAATTGTGATAAATCTCAAAATAATTATACTAGATGAAAGAAGCCAGGCAATCAAGAGTACATACTGCATGAAATCATTTATATAAAACTCTAGGAAATGCAAACTACTCTATATAATGAAAGAAAACACATCAGTGGTTACATGGGAAGGAGAGTTTGGGAGGGAGAGAGGAATTTAAAAAGGTCTTGTTGAAAAACTAGACATGTTCACTATTTTAATTGTGCTGATGGAATCATGAGTATATACACATGACAAAATTTATCAAATTCTACACTTGAAAAATGTACAGATTTATTATATTTCAACAATAACAATTGAGCTATTGAAATAATAGATTGAAAAGTACCACTGTTAATGAATAAACAAATGTTTGCTGAAGAGTAAGTTTACATCTCTGTGAACACTGATTGAAGAATCAAAGAGGAAAAAAATGAGGAGAAAGGTAAGATAAAAGTGGAAATTATTACCAACTTTTGTGTGTCAGTTTTGTAGCACTTTAGAAGCATTATGTTATTTAATGCTTATATCAAAATATTAACAAAATAGAAGCTTAACTGACAATAAGCGTAATAGTTGAAGTTCATGGTCAAGCATCCCCGAAAAAGCTTGATTCATTCATACCTATTTATATTTGCAATTTTAAATATTTGAGAAAAGAATAACAGCTCAAAAGGGAGGTAGAACAAATGACTGAATAAGAGTTTGTCCCCACAAGAACATCAAATTGAACAACTATCCACACAAAAAAAGTACCTTCATAAGAATCAAAAATTAAGTGTCTGAACACAGCATCTAGTTCTAACTTCAAATCACTGAAAGAGGCAGTGACAAGAATAGAAAAGACAATCTTGAATTGCTGACTCCACCCTTTCCCTATCCCATAGCAGTAGCCACTTGGTGCTCAGAGATAATCTATGCACTTAGGGGGAGAGACAGCGCAGTGAATGTGGAACTTTGCGTTGGAAATTAGCGCTCCCTATCACAGCAGAAACCTGCACTGAGCAGAACTTACTCAACACCTACAGAGGAAGCATTTTTAGACCAGCTCTAGCCAGAAGAGAATCACCCATCCTAGCAGTCGGAACCTGAGGGCTGCCAATCCGCACCACCATGAGCCAAAGTGTTATAAGTTTCTAAATAAACTTGAAAGGCAATCTAGGCAACAAGGACTGCAATTCCTGGTCAAGTTCTGGTGCCGTGCTGAGCTCAAAGCCAGTGTACTTGGGGGGTGTGTGACCTAATGAGACATCAGCCATGGTGGTCAAGGGAGTCCTTGTGTCACCACTCCCCTAAAGCCAGGCAGTGCAGCTCAAAGCTTTCGGAGCGACTCCTTCCTTCTGTTTGAAGGGAGGACATGAAAGAGTAAAGAGGACTTCGTCTTGAAATTTAGACACCAGGTCAGCCACAGTAGGATAGAGCAACAGGAAAAGTCCTGAGACCCCTGTTGTCAGTTCTAGCTTCAGGATGACATTTCTAACCACACCCTGGGTGGGAAATCCAGGCAGGATTCATCACCTACTAACTAAAGAGGTCTTGGGCCCTGAATAGCCAGCATTGGTAGTCAGGCAGCACTAATCATGGGCCTTTGGTAGGACTCAAACATGTGCTGACTTTGAGTGTGACCCAGCACATTCCCAGCTGTGGTGACCACTGGAAGGAACTCCTGATTGAGAAAAGGAGAGGGAAGAGTAAAGGAAACTTTGTCTCATAGCTTAGCTACCAGTTTTGCCACAATGGGGTAGAGCACCAAGTGGGCACTTGAGGTCCCCAGTTCCAGACCTTGGCACTTGGATAGCATTTCTGGACATGCTGTGAACCAAAGGTGAGTTCACTCCCGTGAAGGGAGAGTCGCAGACCTGGAAGCGTTCACCACAAGCTGAAGAAAGAGTCCCTGGGCCTTGAGTGAACATCAGTGGTAGCCCGGCAGTACTTGCAGTGAGCTTGGGGCAGTGGTGGCCATGGTAGGGACTTTGCTACTTGTGGAAAGGGAGGAATTAGTGAGAAGACTTTCTCCTATGCCTTGGGTGCTAGCTCAGCTGTAGCAGAACGGAGCAAAGGGTAGATCCATATGGTTTTGGAGGCTAGGCCATGGCTCCCCAGTGGCATCTCTGGACCCACACAGAGTCAGGGGGAGCTCACTGCCCTAAAGGGAAGTGGAAAAGCCTTGCTGGCTTTGCCACCTGCTGACTGTAGAGAGCTAGGTCCTTGAACAAACATAGGCAGTAGCCAGACAGTGGTTTCCATGGACCTTAGGTGAGACCCAGTACCATGCCTGCTTCAGCTCTGATCCAGAACTGTTCCAATGGTGGTGGCCACAGGCATGTTGTGTCACCCCTCTTCCAGATCCAGGCAGTTTAGCACAAAGAGACACTCCCCATTTGTATGGGAGAAGGTAAGGGAAGGGAATCAGAGTCTCTGTCTTGCAATCATAAGAGCTAAGGGCATACCTCTACAAGTCTAAAAGAGTCACATCATTACTGGACTTGGGGTGCCCCTAATTCCGATATGGCTGCAGTGACCAAAAGCTAATACAACAATACTGAAGTCCCCTCCTCCCCCCCTCTTTTTTTGAGATGAAGTCTTGTCTTACTCTGTCACCCAGACTGTAGTGCAGTGGCACAATCTCTGCTCATTGTAATCTCTACCTCCCAGGTTCAAGCAGTTCTTCTTCCTCAGCCTCCCGGGTAGCTGGGACTACAGACATACACCACAACACCTGGCTAATTTTTGCATTTTTAGTAGAGATGGGGTTTTGCCATGTTGGCTATGCTGGTCTTGAAATCCTGACCTCAAATTATCTGCCTCCCTCGACCTCCCAAAGTGCTGGGATTACAGGCATGAGCCACTGCACTCAGCCTCAAATATCTTTGAATACCTGGAAAACCTTCCAAAGAAGGATGGTTATAGATTATTCAATTCTTCAATTGAATATGCCCACATCTAATACCATTTGTTCTCTCATGTAATTATAACATAAAATTAAATTAAATATTACTTATTTGATTAAATATTATTGTATTAAAATATTGAGAAAGCTAAAATTTAGTTCTTTGAATAGATAGATTTAATTAATCAGCCCTTAACTAACCTGATCAAAAGAAAAAGAGAGAAGAGAATACAAATTGACAATATCAGGATTGGATAGTGAAAGATGTTAACACCAGAGATCTTATAGATTTTAAAAAGACATTAAGAGAATAATTTAAAAAAAAAACTTAATAACTTACATGAAATAAAGTTTTAGAAAAAATAACTTGCCCAAACTGACACAATATGAAACAGATAATCTAAATACCTTAACAAACTATTAAATCAATAAAATTCACCACCAGCTTTCCCACAAAGAGAAGTCTAACCCAGTTTGTTTCATTGATGAATTCTTTGAAACAAATAAAAAACACCTTAAGTAATTTTTTTTTTTTTTTTTTTTTTTTTTTTTTTTGAGACCTAGTCTTGCTCTGTCACCCAGGCTGGAGTACAGCGGCAGAATCTTGGGTCTCAGCTCACTGCAGCCTCCACCTCCTGGGTTCAAGTGATTAGTGCCTCAGCCTCTGAGTAGCTGGGAATACAGATGTGTGCCACAACACCTAGCTAAATTTTGTATTTTTAGTAGGGACAGATTTCACCATATTGGCCAGGCTGGTTTCAAACTCCTGACTTCAGGTGATCTAACCACCTCGGCCTCCCAAAGTGCTGGGATTACAGACATGAGCTCTGAGATCTAATTAACTTGAATAAAGATATTTATAATTGTTTTAGAATTTTCAAAGATTTTTAAACTTTTTTTCAAAATGAGTTCAGGAAGTTTACTAAGTTTTAGGAGAGTAATTGCAGTGGTGAATTTTTAAAAATAATTTTAGATTAAGGATTCACAAGTGCAGGTATTGAAATGGGTGTATTGCGTGATACTGTGTGTGGGATTTTGGTGAACTTATCACTTAAATAGTGAACGTAGTACTCAATAGCCAGTTTTCAACGCTTGCCCTGATCCTTCCCACCTATTTTGTGGCATCTCCAGTGTCTGTTGTTTCCAATTTCATTTTTATGTGTAATCAGTCTTTACTTCCCGCTTATAAGTGAGAACATGTGGGATTTGATCTTCTATTTCTGCTTTCAAGTCATTAGGATAATGGTCTCCAATGGCATTCATGTTGCTGCAAAGGACATATTTTCATGCTTTTTTTATGGCTGCAGAGTGTTACATGGTCCATATTGTATCATTTTTATCCAATCCACAATTGATGGACACAGATTTATTCCCTGTCTTTGCTATTGTGAATAGTAATGCAATAAACATATGAGTGCAGGTGTCTTTGATAAATCCCCATATCGTTTTTAATAGCGGCTGTAATAATTTATATTCCCACTAACAGTGTATAAGCATTCCCTTTTCTCCACATTCTTGCCAACATAGGTTGTTTTTTGACTTATTAATAATAGCGATCTGACTAGTGTGAGATAATATATCATTGTCATTTTATTTTTTTCTTATTGTATATACTTACAATGTATCATCGTGGTCTTAGTTTGTATTTCTCTGATAATTAGTGATGTCGAACATTTTTTTTCATGTTTGTTGGTCACGTCTATATATTCTTTTGAGAAATGTCTGTTCACGTCCTTTACCCACTATTTATGCAGTTATTTGTTTTTATTTTCTTGGTCTTTTGTTTAAGGTCCTTATAGATTCTGGATAGTAGTCCTTTGTTGGATGCATAGTTGCAAATATTTTCTCCAATTCTGTAGGTTGTCTGTTTATTCTGTTGTTTGTTTCTTTTGCTGTGCAGCTCTTTTCATTTAATTAAGTTCCATTTGTCAATTATTGTTTTTGTTGCAATTGCTTTTGAGGTCTTGGGTCATAAATTATTTTCTAGGCCAATGTCCAGAAGACTCATTCCTATGTTTATGGCTTAGGATATTTATGGCTTAACCAAGGAGGTGAAATACCTCTACTATTAGAATTATAAAAGACCTGTGAAAGAAATAATAAATAACCCGAACAAATGGAAAAACATCCTATGCTTATGGATTAGAAGAATCATTATTAAAATGACCACACTACCCCAAGCAATTTACAGATTAAACACAATTCTTATCAAATTACCATCATTTTTCACAGAATTAGAAAAAAATAATCAATTCTAAGATGCATATGGAATGATTAAAGAGCCTGAATAGCCAAAGCAAGCCTAAGCAAAAAGAACAAAAAACAAAGCCAGAGGCTTCACATTACTTGACTTCAAACTATACTATAAGGCTATAGTAACCAAAACATAATGGTACTGGTATGGAAATAGACACATAGATCTATGCAACAGAATAGAGAAACCAGAATTAAGCCACACAACTATAACCAACTGATCTTCAAAGTCATCAAAACTAAACAACAAGGAATACTCACCTTATTCAATAAATGGCGCTAAGAAAACTGTCTAAACTTATGCAGAAGAGTGAAACTGAACCCTTATCTTCCACCATATACAAAAATTAACTCAAAATGACATTAAAGATTTAAATCAAAGATTTTTAAAAATCATTACATTCACTATTTTGGCAATAGAGTGATTGTCTCATAAAAGAATGTAGGCAAATGTAGTGCAAAGAGGCAAAGTCTAAATGAACTGTGTTTTTGTAGGTACACTAAGATTTATCAACACTACAAGAGATTTATTAATACATGTGACTATATGTATTGCATTATTACTTCAGAGCATGCATTTCAAGCTTTTCTACATGTTGTTCTCATAACAGATTGTCTTATATTGAAGTAAAATATGCATTGGGATTTGATACATAATATTTTTGAAAACAATAAATAAAACTCAAGGAAGAAAGCGTTGGGAAGGAATTGTGATGTAATCATTTTCTTTTAAAGAAAGCATGAAGAAGAATATAAAAAATAAAGGAAAAGTAGTTCAAGAGCTAGATGCTATTCCTCATCTATGGCTTTATTATACTTACTGCCTACAATAAATAAGAAAAATTATAACTGTTTACTATTCATGATGTTAAAGTGCAAGTGAATCCTGTAAGTGAGCACTTATGTCAAAGTAGCCAATAAAGTTACAGTAAAATGACATTTATTTTACTTTATTTATGTAAACAATAATTTTAAGTTCTATGGAAGAGATGCCTGGGTGAGGATCACTTTAGACATTGTTTGCAGATACTATATGAAGGGAGTACATGGTTAGTTAAGATAATCCCTATACATTTATTTTTAAATTATAAATGCCAAAATAAAGAAATGGAAATCACAATAGCAAAGAGAAAATGAAGGGCCTGAATATGTGCCCAGATGCTCTACAAGACAATTAATTTACAAGACAGAATCTAGTAGAATAAAGAAAATAAAATGGAACTGGCTAGGTTAATAAACTTTCTACAAAACTTTTGAGGTTTTTTTTTAAAAAATATAAATGTAAATGGACCAGTTCCCTTGAGCAAGTAAAATAATTACATTGATTGGCTAATAAGATATTACAGCAATTGAAAGAAAGGATAAGAAGGTCCAAATTCTTCTGGAGCTCTATCTTTAATAAATTTAAGATTTTACATTAAGATTACTTAATCTGGAACTTCAAAAGAATCTTCAAAAGAGTTTGTGGTCTTGTGTTTTTTTTCTTCAGGTACAGTACTTTGAAGCCTTTAAAAATATATGCCTACGTTTATGACTCCATTCCAAGATTTCTCATTTATTTTGTCTTAATTAAAAATATTTTTGCATTGTATGGGTACTAAAAGTAAGTATTATAAAGAATGACAGATGAGTGAGCTACAGCTTTCTAAGATATCTTTGGCGATTGTCTGCAGTTTCTTCCATAGATACATGGTTCAAAAATGTAGGGTTGATGGTGAAGAATATGGACACTACAAATAAAAGATAAACTGCCAGATCTGTCAGCAGAAAAAATATATAAAAGTGGATTTTCTAGGGAGCAGCATGAGTAATCCCTTTCCTAAAACCAAAATAATTCTTTGTTACTGTCATAGTTCTTGCTGAATATGTAACTGACATTTGTGACAAACCAGTGTTTGTGACAGCTAGAAACATGAATCTCCAATGTTATTGTTCCCTATTTATGTGATTAATGGTCAAACAGCAGCAGCAAGAGTCAGAAGACAATTTAGCAGTCTACTATGTCACAAGAGCATTCATTTGTAAGCACTTTTACTTTCTTAAACAAAAATGACAAGCCTTTCTTGTCAAAAGATTGACAGGAACAAAAATGGAAGGTTTATCCAGATCTGATAAAAATGTGTGTATTTGGAACACTCATGTTTGCTTAACTGTAGTTTGTGATATACTTTGGAATTTACTTCACATTTTTTACTGTAGAGTCATGCAGTTGTCCCATTATTTCAGTAAAATTGTACTTAAAAGACTTTCAACCAGTAATATGTGAATAATGGGTGAACTGTATGTGTTTGAATTCTGAAGGTAAAATACCTGCTTAAACTATTCTCTGAATTATGGAGGAAAATTGGGGAACATTTACAAATTATTTTCCTCTTATGATATGTGTAAGTGATGTCTAACTTAAGGAGTTTGCCTGTTATATTGTTCTTGTTTTACTTTAATCTACTAAAAATCCAGAAAGTACCAGATTACTTTTGCAACCAGAAAAGTCCCTGAGACTTATTCTATACAGAGAGTAAACAGTCCCATTCAGAAGTCAAACATCAAGCCCAGTAATTTATAAATTCATCATGTTATATTTTTAATTTATTAATCAATTAATCTAAAGTTGAGTTTACTATTGTAATGATTTGAAAAATTAATCTAAATGCATGAGATAGAATTGATTATCTTTCTCATGAGACAGATATGTCTCATTTCCAGAGACAAATGATCTGAAATATCTTTTTATCCATGTCACCTCCAACATGTTAACATCTATAAGCCTCAGTTTCCTTATCAATAAAATGAAACTAATATAATAATCTCAAATAATGTTTATGATAATTAAAATAAATGGTCCAGATTTCAGAGCAAAATGTCCAACTAGATTGTCTTGGAAAAGCTGCCAGCAAGGCATCAAAATGACTGGCACACACTAAGACGTCTTTCAGAGGGGAAGCATTAAGAGTGGACAGAGGGAAGACACAGAACCTGGGCTGAAGGGGGAGGAAGCTGGGAACCCCACACAGGGCTATCATGCACCAGGACTTGTTCCTGGCCCCCAGTGACTCCAGAGGAATGTGTGAGTTGAATTGGCAAGAAGCAAGTCACTCTTGCCACAGGCCACTGGAATTCTAGTAGGAGGAGACCTCTTGACAACAATGGACACTTGGTTTGGCAAAGAAAGTTGCTTAGAGAAGTGGCAGGGGCAGCACTCCAGTCAGTAGGAAGCCCAGAGGGTTTGGTGTGGGAGTCTGTAAAGTGGAACACGTTCACGGATGCTCATCTCCCTAGGCTCAACCTGCCTCATAGGAGTTGTTAGCCCTAAGGGAACTGTCGGACTTAAACTCTGCATGGCGGTCTTGTCCATCAGACAAGGCTGGTCTGACCTGAGTACCCTTTGGTCTGCTGACCTCTCCTGGGGCCCCAGTTTGGCTGTGCCTGCTTGAAATGTAGCCTCGGGTGCTGCAATTGATTGAAAATATAACCCACAGGAAATGAGGTAATTGAAATATTAGACACATTCATTAAAATGACTTTACTTCATACCTGTAATGAGGTAAGATACGATCTAACAGGAATTATGGTAAGCAATCCAAAGAAAATTCCATAACTAGAAATATAAAAACAAATATTATAAAGTCAATATGGAAATTAGTAGTAGAATGTATTAATTCAAAAATAGTAATATATGTCAGAAGACTATATGCAAAATTAAGCATGTGTTGACAAAATGATTGAAAATGTAAATGAGATATAAAAATAAAGAGATAAAGCCTTACATATTTTACTGAAATTTTAGAAGACTGGAAAAGAAAATAAAGCATAGCAATATTTTTGGAGTTAAGAATTTCGTGAAACTAATAAAGGTTATCAAGTCACAATAACAGAAACTCTATGAAATGCAAGGAAGTAAATACAAATCAAATCATTTTGAAATACAGCAATGAAAATTCCAAAAGTCAGAGAAAACATAAAAGTTGTTGAGGTATCAAGGGATAATAATAGATTTACTTTCAAAGGGAAAAACCAGATAAACACCTGATTTCTCAACAGAAAACAAATACTGGAAGTCAGAAAATACTGAAATGGTATCTTCACAGTGCTGAAGTACAATATTCCCTTGTCTAAAATTTTATATTCTGTGACATCATCCTAAAAAAAAAAAAACAACAACAATGTACTGCAAACTGCACCACAGTGTTGTTCATCAGAAGAAACTCATCATAATGAAGAAAAACAGTAATAGAAAGGCTAAATATATGTGTAATCTAAGTAAACATTAACTATGTAAAAGAATATTGTGTCTTGTAGAATATATATTTTTATGTATTACATATATTAAATATATTAAGTATAATATATTAAATATTAACACATATGTCATATATGTATATGTATGTCATATACAAAAACATAAAACAACAATCACATATAAGCTTTACCAGGGTAAGTGGAGCTAAAGTGTTTGGAAATTTCTTTTGTTGTACTCTAGTAATGAATGTTGCAACCTAGAGTGAAAAACAAAATGAAATGTGGAAGAGTGAAAATTATGCAATCAACAAGCCAATAAAGACAAATAAACAAAATAAAAAACAATAAAGTAATAAAATAGTGATAAAACAATCTAGAACAATCAAGGCAAAGAAAAAAATAGTTGATAAATTTGAAGTAAACTGTTATATTGAAATGAACTAAATACTTGAAATCATAACAAATATTTTTTTCCAGCTGGATTAAAATATATATTTCAAAAAGAAAAAATAATATCATCCAGTTCCTCTAAAATATAGAGTCACAAAATACTAAATTAGAATGATATAAAAATACATTTAGTACAAATCTTAACCTGATTTAAGTTGATGTGATTTCAGTAAAGGTAGACAAAACAGATTTTAAGGAAAATAATAATTACTAGAAGTAAATAACAATATTTCTAAGGGTAAAGCGCAATTGCATTCATCTGAAAGACATAGTATTCTAAATTTGTGTTCTTACCATACATTTGATAACATAGACTCAAAATATGCAAAAAAAAATGGGCAGAATTAAAAAATCATATTGATGAGCCAAAAATAGGAATAAAAAAAATTAAGACATCTTTCTCAATAAATGAAGAAACAGGATAAAAATTAATAAGTATTTGAAATATGTAAATTAAGCAATTAAAAATTTGACTCAACATCTACAGGATGGGTCAAAAATATTATTTATAAGTACAAATAAAATATTTTCAAAAATTGACAAAATGCTGGATCATATAATTTCAAATATTAAAAATTATATAGAATATGTTCTCAAACCATAGAAAAATGACATTAGAAATCATTGATACAATTAGAACATCTCTAATTGTTTATAAATTAAGCTGCATATTTCCAATTAACCTTGAATCAAAAAATAAAATTAAAAATTATAAAATATTTTTAAATTTTATGGTGGTAAATATGTAACCTTAAAACTTATTAGATGAAGATACAGCTGTATTTAAAAAGATTTATGCAAACAGGTAATGAAGAAATGCTGAGAAACAGTAAGTGAACATTTATCTCAAGAATACAGATACATAAGAAGAAATTAAATTCAGAGACTAGAAGAAACTATATAACAAGGTAAGTGAAAAACAATTAGTGATATTGGATAAAATAAAGCAATAGAAAAGATTAAGAATATAAAAAGTTTATTCTCAGGAAAGGCTAATAAATTTGCTAAGAGCCAATCTAGGAGAATAGAGAGTCCACATAATTAATACCAGAAATAAAAATGATGGTACCACAACAGATAATATAAGACATGAAAGGGTGAGTGTAAAAGAGGAGAATCCATAATTTGTCAATTTTGTTAACTCTTGGATAGCATAGATAGTAAAGGAGAATTTTACTTTTTTCTTTCTATTTTCCTTTCTCTAACTCTCAAGGAATTTACCTCTCAATAAAAATTATAAACTTCCAACTAAAAAGATTTCCAAGACCAAATAGCTTCATGCATTAATTCTATTATGCATAAAATGAAGAAAAAATAAGAATCTTAAGTGAATTCTGAAGATGATAAAAAGATGAAATATTAGTCACTTACTGTATGTGGTGAGCACAAACTTGATAGCAATATTAACCATAATATGAAGATTACCAAACATTGAAGTTCAGTTATGAGCATAGGTGCAGAGATCCTAAACAAAATAATAAACACCCTGAATATAATAAAATAATACATCAAGACCAATCTGTATTTTCTCAATTAATGTAAGTTTGGTTCAAAATTTTAAAATCAAGGTAATCTCAGTAGATACAGAGCAATAGTTTGTTAAGATTTAACACACATTAAAAATCGTTTAAGTCTTATCAAACTAAGAATGCAATGGATCTTTTGAATGTAATAATGGGTAGAGAAAGACAAAAATGTTGCACTATAATTTTAAAGTATATCATGAGATCAGCATAGAAACCAGTATTTTCTCAATGTTACCACCATTACTATTTACCATTGTAGTAGAAGCCTGAGCAAGTGCAACTGTGCAAAAAAAAAAAAAGAGTTTTAAAATTTAGATGAAAGATCACATACATAGAAAATTAAAAAGATGATCAATGATATTGGACACCTTTTCATATGCCGGCTTGCCATTTGTATGTCTCTTCATTATTTTTATATTTTGTCTAAAATAATGGACACATGTGCAGAACATGCAGGTTTGTTACATAGTTATACACATGCCATGGTGAAATGCAAATCAAAACTACTCTGAGATATCATCTCATCCCAGTGAAAATTGTTTTTATCCAAATCTCTTGTATAAAAGAAGGCAATAACAAATGCTAGCAAGGATGTGGAGAAAAGGAAACACTTGTACACCATTGGTTGGGATGTAAATTAGTACAACCACTATAGAGAACAATTTCGAAGTTCCTTAAAAAACTAAAAACTGAGCTACCGTATGCTATAGCAATCTCACTGCTGGATATATCCAAAAGAAAGGGCATCAGTATATTGAAGAGATATCTGTACTCCTGTGTTATTTGCAGCACTATTTACAATAGACAAGTGTAATTGGATTGTTTGCAACTCAAAGGATAAATGCTTGAGTGGATAGATATCTCATTCTCCATGAAGTGCTTATCCCATTGCATTTCAGTATCAAAACATCTCACTACCCTGTGAACACATGCACCTACAATGCACCTACGATTAAAAATTAAAAAATTAAAAAACAACAAATAAAAAAAGAAAATTAAAAAGAAACTACAATGAATGAACATAATGAATAAGCTCATTTAGTCCAGTTCCTAGATAAAAAGTTGACATTCAAAATTATATATGCCAGAAATAAACACTTGAAACATAAATTACACATAAAAAGAAATAACTTATACTATAGCTTCAAGATGTTAAAATGGCAACAAATAAATTTTTAAAAAATGGTTAGTAAGACCTCTACATAGAAAATTCAAATTATTGAGAAAATTTAAACATAATCTAAATAAATGGAGGGATATTGTAGTATTTATGTCACTAAAAACACAATTGCAAAGAGAAACCCAAGGACAGATCCTAGGGATATACCAGTGATGAGAGACAATGGAGAAGAAAAGAAATCAAGATGGACAGAGGAGAGCCTGAGAGAGGAGAAAATCAGTGTCAACGTGGTGCTGAGAAGCTAAGCAACATGTTAAGAACAAAAGCTTGATCCCTTGGATCAAAGGCAGTAGGCAGGTGAGATAAATGAGATAAACCTTAAAATGGGCTATTAGATGAAAGGATGTTTTCAAGGAGTAATGAGAGAGGAGAAATTCAAGACAGACCATAAGTATAGATTTTTCATGTAATTTTCCTCCTTCCTTTTTCTTTTCTTTTATCTTTCCCTTGTTGAATAATACTTGTTTCAGTATCTGCATTATTGTTGTATAAACATTGTCTTCCAATCAACTTTATTGGTTTTTCAGATAATAATATGAATATATATGCCCTAAAGAAAAATAGAAACTATAATCACAAAAATAAGGTACAAGTCTTCTGAAACATTATCAATCACCCACTAAATCAAAAAATCATAAATATCTTTATGTATAAATGTGTGCAAATATTTTTGAGCAATTCTCAGAATTTCAGAGTCTAAAAATTGCCCCATTTTCCAGTCTTTTATTATGCATTATCAAATTAATATTCACAAAACTTACAACAATTTATATATGATGGGAAAAGCAAAATGACTGTTTCCCCTCAGTCTCCTCAATACTGCATAGATTAACTGGATTTTAAAATATTTACCAATTTTGTGGTCATTATTTTGGCTTTACTTTTTTGTATGTTAAATTATATTTTAGATCTAATGGGGAAGTTTCACATTTTTATTGATTAAAATGATGTCAGCTATTAGATTTAGAAAGGCTTTACAACTATGTTTGCTTTTAATTATGAACATTATTAATTTTGAACAATGTTTATTTTTGCAAAAACCTAAGTTTAAGATAAGTATGAAATGTGACAATTAAAGGTTTTAAAAAATAATATATCTTCTAGACATGTTACACTTTTTAAAAGTTTTTATTTTCTTCCATGGCTCTTGATTATTTTCTTCAGTCAAAAAAAGCTTAAATATAACTTCTCAGCTCTTCATAACAATTTTATTTTCTTATTTTTGTCTTCTTGATCTACCACTTACTTATCTATACTTTTATACTTTCACATGTATTATTTGAATTTGTTAAAAAAAAAACTGGGAGATTTTCTGTGAGTGTGATGATTAGGCCACATCCATGTATTCTGAAATACTATTGCCAATTGAAAACTTATTTAAAAAAAGTCAATAATTGCCATTTAACTTTCTTGTTCCAAATGTTATTTTCTACTTAGCAATTTTATAAATAACTAAATATTTTACAATTTTTTCAAGATTTAGTGCCTATTTAGGTCGGTGTGGTATGAAATTTCTGTATATTCTTTCTAATTTTAGTTTTCAATTTTATATCATTAGATTTATTTCCAATAACTTAATCATTTAAATATTGAAAACAGTGTACTATTGAAAGATAAGCTGAGGCACAATAAAATCTTAAGGGATTTACTTAAGAAAACAGCGACTTATGAATTAGAAAGTGTTATACCAAACCAAAGGTGGTTTCATATTCCATTGATGAAACACAAAAGACAGGCTTTTATGAAGTGGATGCAGAAGTAGAGCAAATAAACTGTTTTCCTGGTTACAGTTATACGTGCCTTATTCATCCATTTTGCTGGAAGTTCCTCAGTTATATAATTATAAGTAAGTTGGTGGCTTCTGGTTGGTTTTTATTTTTCTTTAATATGAGCATTTACAATAAATAGTTGAAGTTAACTTTCACTTATGTTTGCAAATCAGGCAAGGTTAAGGTCACTTCTGAAGCCTAATTGGCATTGTCTGCTCTGGGATTCTTCAGGCACTGGTCACCATTTTAATTTACTTTAACAGTATGAGTTTATGACACTGTTTTTATTTCTTTTCATTTCTCCTAGTATTTCAAGAATGTTTGCATTACACCTTCTAATATAATGTGGTTGTTGATAACTTTCCAGTGGGAAAATTTTTGCTCAGTTCCTGAGTTTTAACCTTGTTTGTTTCTCTGATGCATATAAGCTGGCCTCTAATTTTTCAGTATTTGCCTTTGTTTGATATGCTTTACTAAGCCAGGTTTTATTAAGCTTTGGCAAAAATTACCTCCTGAATCTTAGTGCATTACAACAACAAAAGTTTCTTTTGGCGTTCTGTCACCTGCCAATCATGTTCAGCTGTGAATTTGCCTCACTTTACTTCCATGTCCTGCCCCAGACTGATGAAGCAGCCTCTACCTGAACCATCAGCAGTAGTCACAGCAGGATATTTTAGGTTCTATACATATATAAAGAACTGACATTTCCTCTGGCATTGCACTACCCGAAACAGGACATGTAGTCATGCTTGAATTCAACAGGGCAAAGATGTGTAATCCTCCCACAGAAAGGACCAATGAAAGAAAAGGAATGAAAATACATGAAAGCAATTAATACAATGTGCCACATATGTTTATACACATCAACTTCCAACTCTTGTAAAAAATTTAAGTCTAATATCTGTCTTGAAAAGCTTAGGTGGCAGAAATCACCGATAAAACCAAGAGACAATTTTTTTAACAGAAAATGTTAAAATGTCTATCTACATTCCTAGGTAGAAGTAACATAATTGTTAAGTCTTTGGTATTTTTTATAAACTTAAAAAAACTTTCCTTGTCTTTGCTTTGTGTCTTTTGATAGATGCCAGGGGAAAAAATAATATCTTTTTGCAAATGCGTTAAAAAAAACTATTTTGTTCATATAATAGTGTTATCTCTAATTCCTTAAAGATAAGCAATATAATTGGGCGTTGCCTTTCTATTTTCTACTTTAAACTAGATTTGCTTTGTTCCTTTATGAATGAAACATTTAACATCATTTGAATATTAATATAAAATCTATTTAATATATGGCCATTCTAATTCCTTTTATTTTATTTTTATCTTTTTTTATATTCATGGTCTTTGTTTCTTATCTGTATCTTATCATATCCTATCAAAACTACTATCTACCTAGATGCTTAAATACTGTGCACTTGTATTTATTTCAAAATGTTATTTTTATTTCTGTGTTGTAGTTCAAAGCCTAAACACAAATGAATTTAACATATCTTATGGATTCAATGGAGTAGGAGGTAGTTAGCATCATTCTTATCATATTTTAAGCCTGTTTTATTTCTTCATGGGTTTGTACTTTCCCAGTTTCCTTTTTATAATAACTTGAAGTATTTTGAAACTGAATCTGGTAATATATCAAATATCAATTTTCCATTTTATCTCAACTTTTCTATTATACTAATTTTTTCAACCAATTTTATATATTTAATATCAGTTGGGTTAGAGAAATCCTTGGATTCTTTTCTTCGACCATACTCTTTGGAGTAATGCAATAGAATCATTGTCACAAAATGGGCTCTCCTTTTCAGTTTAGTACCACTTCAATCTCTAAAAGATAGCCATACCATCAATTCTGTTATTTGAAATTAATCACAGGAATGGTCTATGGGACTGTAATACCTGACATGAAGTGATTGCTGCTCAGGGAGAAAAATGTTTTTCCAATCTATAGTAGTTTTTGAGAGTTTGAGGACATGAACTAGAGTATATTAACTGTGCTAGCAGTATAAAACTATAGGGAACTGAAAGAGGCTCTTTCTCCTTATTCTTTGGGGAAAAAAAGAAGAAATGAAGTCTCAAGTAGAAAAACAAAACAACTATATCATATGTTTATTTCATGACTTTTCAGAGAAAAGATATTTCCTTTCAGGTAATAAAGTGATCACAAAATTTTCTTTACACCTTGGATTTTCAAAATGGTCATATCTGCTACTAGAAAAACAAAAAAGTGTAAAATTGAATGTTCTTATTTCTAAAGAACAAAATCTGTTTAATTAACTGAAATGCCATTGATATTTACTATTTAATCCTGAGTAGCTCATTTAATATTTATTTTTTGATGTCTATGTGCTCATTATTATATAATATGGAAAGGAGTAGAAAACGTATTAGTTCTCTTAGGAGAGCAAGTTTTTAGCTTTAGTACCTCAAGTTTAAATGTCTGGGATGAGATAGATACTAGAAGTCACTAATCTTTAATCAAAACAATATAAATATTAAAAATCCCCTGATCCGGGAAGAATATTCTTTAAATATATGACAAGTTAATTAAAATGACAATAAAAATAAAAAGAAGAGATACAATATTTACACTTGGGTACCTTTTATAGATACATGAATAAAGTATAAGTGTTATTTTTAAGACTAGTAACTATTGGGCATAGTTTAAAATAAATATCAAGGAAAATTCATATTTTACTGTAAAGTATGTGAAAATTTTCAAGGTATATCTTATCGTCAGTATATGAAGCTACTTTAGGCACAGTGATTGTGCCAAATGATAACAATGATTTTGCAAGTTAAATTCTTTTATTTTAGTTACTTTTTCATAGTAAGTGAACTTTTCAAGATTACTTCATACATTTAACATTGTACCTTTTTCTTCTAATATTTACTATTTTTAAATTATACTTTATAGTTAAAATTTTTTCTACAACCTACCCACTCATTTTTCAAAATAATTTGAAATGAAAAGATCTACTAAATGAACCTTAATAATGCTAACCTCTGTACTCATGACTTCTAAAATGAATTAAATAATGCATTTTTCTTTGCAGGTTGTTTTGGCTATATGAAAGTGTGTGTGTGTGCATGCATGTGTTTGTGTGTGTGTGTATTTCAGTTCAGATATACTTGACGCACATAACAATGATTCCACAAACTCCATACCCAAACATCAGTTATGAAAGTGACTGGACCTCAGAAAGACTTTGCCTAAGGAAACAATGACTGCGTGTTGCTATGGTTTGAACTTCCCCTTCAAAACTCCTGTTGAAACTTAATCCCCATTGTGAAAATATTCAGACATTGGGCCTTAAGAAGTCATTGAAATTGATTAATCCATTCTTAAATTAATGGATTAATGCTGAAATATGGGCTTTTTTTTCTATTTTTTTTTATTATTATACTTTAACTTCTAGGGTACATGTGCATAACAATGCAGGTTTGTTACATATGTATACTTGTGCCATGTTGGTGTGCTGCAGCCATCAACTCGTCAGCACCCATCAATTCATCATTTATATCAGATACAACTCCCAATGCAATCCCTCCCCGCTCCCTGCTCCCCATGATAGGCCCCAGTGTGTGATGTTCCCCTTCCCGAGTCCAAGTGATCTCATTGTTCAGTTCCCACCTATGAGTGAGAACATGCGGTGTTTGGTTTTCTGTTCTTGTGATAGTTTGCTAAGAATGATGGTTTCCAGCTGCATCCATGTCCCTACAAAGGATGCAAACTCATCCTTTTTTATGGCTGCATAGTATTCCATGGTGTATATGTGCCACATTTTCTTAATCCAGTCTGTCACAGATGGACATGTGGGTTGATTCCAAGTCTTTGCTATTGTGAATACTGCCGCAATAAACATACGTGTGCATGTGTCTTTATAGCAGCATGATTTATAATCCTTTGGGTATATACCCAGTAGTGGGATGGCTGGGTCATATGGTACATCTAGTTTTAGATCCTTGAGGAATTGCCATACTGTTTTCCATAATGGTTGAACTAGTTTACAATCCCATCAACAGTGTACAAGTGTTCCTATTTCTCCACATCCTCTCCAACACCTGTTGTTTCCTGGCTTTTTAATGATTGCCATTCTAACTGGTGTGAGATGGTATCTCATTGTGGTTTTGATTTGCATTTCTCTGATGGCGAGTGATGATGAGCATTTTTTCATGTGTCTGTTGGCTGTATGAATGTCTTCTTTTGAGAAATGTCTGTTCATATCCTTTGCCCACTTTTTGATGGGGTTGTTTGTTTTTTTCTTGTATGTTTGTTTGAGTTCTTTGTAGATTCTGGATATTAGCCCTTTGTCAGATGAGTAGATTGCAAAAATTTTCTCCCATTCTGTAGGTTGCCTGTTCACTCTGATGGTAGTTTCCTTTGCTGTGCAGAAGCTCCTTAGTTTAATTAGATCCCATTTGTCAATTTTTGCTTTTGCTGCCATTGCTTTTGGTGTTTTAGACATGAAGTCCTTGCCCATGACCATGTCCTGAATGGTATTCCCTAGGTTTTCTTCTAGGGTTTTTATGGTATTAGGTCTAACATTTAAGTCTCTAATCCATCTTGAATTAATCTTTGTATAAGGAGTAAGGAAAGGATCCAGTTTCAGCTTTCTACTTATGGCTAGCCAATTTTCCCAGCTCCATTTATTAAATAGGGAATCCTCTCCCCATTTCTGGTTTCTCTCAGGTTTGTCAAAGATCAGATGGCTGTAGATGTGTGATATTATTTCTGAGGACTCTGTTCTGTTCCATTGGTCTATATCTCTGCTTTGGTACCAGTACCATGCTGTTTTGGTTACTGTAGCCTTGTAGTATAGTTTGCGGTCAGGTAGCGTGATGCCTCCAGCTTTGTCCTTTTGACTTAGGATTGTCCTGGCAATGTGGGCTCTTTTTTGGTTCCATATGAACTTTAAAGCAGTTTTTTCCAATTCTGTGAAGAAACTCATTGGTAGTTTGATGGGGATGGCATTGAATCTATAAATCACCTTGGGCAGTATGGCCATTTTCATGATATTGATTCTTCCTATCCATGAGCATGGTATGTTCTTCCATTTGTTTGTGTCCTCTTTGATTTCACTGAGCAGTGGTTTGTAGTTCTCCTTGAAGAGGTCCTTTATATCTCTTGTAAGTTGGATTCCTAGGTATTTTATTCTCTTTGAAGCAATAGTGAATGGAAGCTCATTCCTGATTTGGCTCTCTGTTTGTCTGTTACTGGTGTATAAGAATGCTTGTGATTTTTGCGCATTAATTTTGTATCCTGAGACTTTGCTGAAGTTGCTTATCAGCTTAAGGAGATTTTGGGCTGAGACAATGGGGTTTTCTAAATATACAATCATGTCATCTGCAAACAGGGACAATTGGACTTCTTCTTTTCCTAACTGGATACCCTTGATTTCTTTCTCTTGCCTGATTGCCCTAGCCAGAACTTCCAACACTATGTTGAATAGGAGTGGTGAGAGAGGGCATCCCTGTCTTGTGCCAGTTTTCAAAGGGAATTTTTCCAGTTTTTGCCCATTCAGTATGATATTAGCTGTGGATTTGTCATAAATAGCTCTTATTATTTTGAGGTACGTTCCATCAATACCGAATGTATTGAGTGTTTTTAGCATGAAGGGCTGTTGAATTTTGTCAAAAGCCTTTTCTGCATCTATTGAGATAATCATGTGGTTCTTGTCTTTGGTTCTGTTTATATGCTGGATTACGTTTATTGATTTGCGAATGTTGAACCAGCCTTGCATCCCAGGGATGAAGCCCACTTGATCATGGTGGATAAGCTTTTTGATGTGCTGCTGAATCCGATTTGCCAGTATTTTATTGAGAATTTTTGCATCGATGTTCATCAGGGATATTGGTCTAAAATTCTCTTTTTTTGTTGTGTCTCTGCCAGGCTTTGGTATCAGGATGATGTTGGCCTCATAAAATGAGTTAGGGAGGATTCCCTCTTTTTCTATTGACTGGAATAGTTTCAGAAGGAATGGTACCAGCTCCTCCTTGTACCTCTGGTAGAATTCAGCTGTGAATCCATCTGGTCCTGGAGTTTTTTTGGTTGGTAGGCTATTAATAATTGCCTCAATTTCAGAGCCTGCTATTGGTCTATTCAGGGATTCAACTTCTTCCTGGTTTAGCCTTGGAAGAGTGTAAGTATCCAGGAAATTATCCATTTCTTCTAGATTTTCTAGTTGATTTGCGTAGAGGTGTTTATAGTATTCTCTGATGGTAGCTTGTATTTCTGTGGGGTTGGTCGTGATATCACCTTTATCATTTTGTATTGCATCTATTTGATTCCTCTCGCTTTTCTTCTTTATTAGTCTTGCTAACGGTCTGTCAATTTTGTTGATCTTTTCAAAAAACCAACTCCTGGATTCATTGATTTTTTGGAGGGTTTTTTGTGTCTCTATCTCCTTCAGTTCTGCTCTGATCTTAGTTATTTCTTGCCTTCTGCTAGCTTTTGAATGTGTTTGCTCTTGATTCTCTAGTTCTTTTCATTCTGATGTTAGAGTGTCAATTTTAGATCTTTCCAGCTTTCTCTTGTGGGCATTTAGTGCTATAAATTTCCCTCTACACACTGCTTTAAATGTGTCCCAGAGATTCTGGTATGTTGTATCTTTGCTCTCATTGGTTTCAAAGAACATCTTTATTTCTGATTTCATTTCGTTATGTACCCAGTAGTCATTCAGGAGCAGGTTGTTCAGTTTCCATGTAGTTGAGCAGTTTTGATTGAGTTTCTTAGTCCTGAGTTCTAGTTTGATTGCACTGTGGTCTGAGAGACAGTTTGTTATAATTTCTGTTCTTTTACATTTGCTGAGGAGTGCTTTGCTTCCAATTATGTGGTCAATTTTGGAATAAGTGTGATGTGGTGCTGAGAAGAATGTATATTCTGTTGATTTGTGGTGGAGAGTTCTATAGATGTCTATTAGGTCCGCTTGGTGCAGAGATAAGTTCAATTCCTGGATATCCTTGTTAACTTTCTGTCTCATTGATCTGTCTAATGTTGACAGTGGAGTGTTGAAGTCTCCCATTATTATTGTATGGGAGTCTAAGTCTCTTTGTAAGTCTCTAAGGACTTGCTTTATGACTTTGGGTGCTCCTGTATTCGGTGCATGCATATTTAGGATAGTTAGCTCTTCCTGTTGAATTGATCCCTTTACCATTATGTAATGGCCTTCTTTGTCTCTTTTGATCTTTGATGGTTTAAAGTCTGTTTTATCAGAGACTAGGATTGCAACCCCTGCTTTTTTTGTTCTCCATTTGCTTGGTAGATCTTCCTCCATCCCTTTATTTTGAGCCTATGTATGTCTCTGCCTGTGAGATGGGTCTCCTGAATACAGCAGACTGATGGGTCTTGACTCCTTATCCACTTTACCAGTCTGTGTCTTTTAATTGGAGCATTTAGTCTATTTATATTTAAGGTTAATATTGTTATGTGTGAACTTGATCCTGCCATTATGATATTAACTGGTTATTTTGCTCGTTAGTTGATGCAGTTTCTTCCTAGCCTCGATGGTCTTTATATTTTGGCATGTTTTTGCAATGGCTGGTACCGGTTGTTCCTTTCCATGTGTAGGGCTTCCTTCAGGGTCTCTTGTAAGGCAGGCCTGGTAGTGACAAAATCTCTAAGCATTTGCTTATCTGTAAAGGATTTTATTTCTCCTTCACTTATGAAACTTAGTTTGGCTGGATATGAAATTCTGGGTTGAAAATTCTTTTCTTTAAGAATGTTGAGGCCAGGCGCGGTGGCTCAAGCCTGTAATCCCAGCACTTTGGGAGGCTGAGACGGGCGGATCACAAGGTCAGGAGATTGAGAACATCCTGGCAAACACGGTGAAACCCCATCTCTACTAAAAAAATACAAAAAACTAGCCAGGCGAGGTGGCGGGCACCTGTAGTCCCAGCTACTCGGGAGGCTGAGGCAGGAGAATGGCGTAAACCCAGGAGGCGGAGCTTGCAGTGAGCTGAGATCCGGCCACTGCACTCCAGCCTGGGCGACAGAGTGAGACTCCGTCTCAAAAAAAAAAAAAAAGAATGTTGGATATATGTTGGATATTGGCCCCCACTCTCTTCTGGCTTGTAGAGTTTCTGCCAAGAGATCTGCTGTTAGTCTGATGGGCTTCCCTTTGTGGGTAACCCGACCTTTCTCTCTGGCTGCCCTTAAGATTCTTTCCTTCTTTTCAACTTTGGTGAATCTGGCAATTATGCGTCTTGGAGTTGCTCTTCTCGAGGAGTATCTTTGTGGCGTTCTCTGTATTTCCTGAATTTGAATGTTGGCCTGCCCTACTAGGTTGGGGAAGTTCTCCTGGATGATATCCTGAAGAGTGTTTTCCCACTTGGTTCCATTTTCCCCCTCACTTTCAGGCACCCCAATCAGATGTAGATTTCGTTTTTTTACATAATCCCATACTTCTTGGAGGCTTTGTTCATTTCTTTTTCTTCTTTTTCCTTTTGGTTTCTCTTCTCACTTCAATTCATTACTTTGATCCTCAATCGCTGATACTCTTTCTTCCAGTTGATCGAGTCGGTGACTGAAGCTTGTGCATTTGTCACGTATTTCTCGTGTCATGGTTTTCATCTCTGTCATTTTGTTTATGACCTTCTCTGCATTAATTATTCTAGCTGTCAATTCTTCCACTCTTTTTTCAAGATTTTTAGTTTCTTTGCGCTGGGTACGTAATTCCTCCTTTAGCTCTGAGAAGTTTGATGGACTGAAGCCTTCTTCTCTCATCTCGTCTAAGTCATTCTCTGACCAGCTTTGATCCGTTGCTGGAGATGGGCTGCACTCCTTTGCAGGGGGAGATGCACTCTTATTTTTTGAATTTCCGGCTTTTCTGCCCTGTTTTTTTCCCATCTTTGTGGTTTTATCTGCCTCTGGTCTTTGATGATGGTGACGTACTGATGGGGTTTTGGTATAGGTGTCCTTCCTGTTTGATACTTTTCCTTCTGACAGTCAGGACCCTCAGCTGTAGGTCTGTTGGAGATTACTTGAGGTCCACTCCAGACCCTGTTTGCTTGGGTATCAGCAGCAGAGGTTGCAGAAGATAGAATATTGCTGAACAGCAAGTGTACCTGTCTGATTCTTACTTTGGAAGCTTCCTCTCAGGGGTGTACTCCACCCTGTGAGGTGTGAGGTGTCAGACTGCCCCTAGTGGGGGATGTCTCCCAGTTAGGCTACTCAGGGGTCAGGGACCCACTTGAGCAGGCAGTCTGTCCCTTCTCAGATCTCAACCTCAGTGTTGGGAGATCCCCTGCTCTCTTCAAAGCTGTCAGACAGAGTCCTTTGTGTCTGCAGAGGTTCCTGCTGCTTTTGTTGTTTTTGTTGTTAACTGTGCCCTTTCCCCAGAGGTAGAGTCTACAGAGACAGGCAGGTTTCCTTGAGCTGCTGTGAGCTCCACCCAGTTCGAGCTTGCCAGCGGCTTTGTTTACCTACTTAAGCCTCAGCAATGGCGGGCGCCCCCCTCCCCCAGCCTCACTGCTGCCTTGCGGTTAGATCTCAGACTGCTGTGTTAGCAATGAGGGTGGCTCCGTGGGCGTGGGATCCTCCCGGCCAGGTGTGGGATATATTCTCCTGGTGTGCCCGTTTGCTTAAAGTGCAGTATTGGGGAGGGAGTCACCCGATTTTCCAGGTGTTGTGTGTCTCAGTTCCCCTGGCTAGGAAAAGGGATTCCCTTCCCCCTTGCGCTTCCCAGGTGAGGCGATGCCTCGCCCTGCTTCAGCTCTCGCTGTTCGGGCTGCAGCAGCTGACCAGCACCGATTGTCCAGCACTCCCTAGTGAGATGACCCCAGTACCTCAGTTGAAAATGCAGAAATCACCAGTCTTCTGTGTCGCTGGCGCTGGGAGTTGGAGACTGGAGCTGTTCCTATTCGGCCATCTTGCTCTGCCCCCTTGTTAGCCACGTCTAGTCTTATAGCCAAATATGTCATTCATTTCTATTATGCCTTAGAGACAATATAGAAAGTATTGGATGTAAATATTTTAAATATCTAATTAACAACCTGTGATTGTAAGATGCTTGCTTACATACCACATACACACAAAGACATCTGGAAATCAAGGATTATAGATTTTTTATTCATTTTCAACCCTTAAAAGAATTCCCTGGTATAAAGCAGAAAGCTTAATTTGTTGATCAAATAACTAACCATTAAAAATTAAAGACTAAAGCTTTTAAAGTGCATTTGAAAGACAATTTGATGTTTACTTTCAATTTTTTCTGATGTCAACTGGGCTTAGTATCATGCAGTAGGATTTAATCCTGAGTAGGACTAATTTCATGGGTGATGAATTACCTGAAAATCATTTAAGTGGACAGTGGCTCATATGATTTTATCTTTAATTAAAATTGCATATTTTCTTGGTTGTGAAAGTTTGTGGTTAATTGCAATTAATGGCATCTTCAGAATACACAGTGAAAAACACAAGGTGATTCCAATGCTACATGTAGGTAATTTTGAGGTAAATTCACAGGTCTTTATGGCTCTTAGGCAGCCTACCATAGGCTCCAAACTTCAGTCTTATACTTTTGATTTAGCTCTTGCTTTAGTCTGAATGTTGGTGTCCCAACAAAAGTTCAGATGTTGGAATTTAGCCTCTAAAATGATAGTATTAAGTGGAGCCTTTGAAAGTGATTAGGTCATGATAGCTCCATTCTCATGAATGGGATCAGTGCCCTTTTAAAATCACTTGAAAAAGCCTGATTATCCTTTCTGCCCTGCCCCTTCAGCCCTGTGAGGTCATTGTGGGAAAGCACTGTCTATGAGGAATGATCCCTCACCAAATACCAAATCTGCCAGTGGCTTTATTTTGGACTTGCCAACCTCTAGAACTGTGAGAAATAAATGCCCAGTGTTTATAAAATGTCCTGTGTAGGGTAATTTGTTATAGCAGCAAGAATGGACTAAGACATCCCTCTTCCATAGTGAGCAATATAATTGACAGAAAGTATCCCCATTGACTGGATCATTTTGAAGAATGGACAGAGATGATTGCACTGGTTAAAAATTTGGGTAGAGATGAGTCTGTGATCCTATGTTGGTTCTATAGCCCATTTGCTTTACACAGTCAACTGTATTTTTCAGGATTCTTTGTCATTAGTCTTCTAGTTGAGTTCAACCAATGAAAGTCACTGGCAGGAGAAAGGGAGAAGCCAGTGTATTTTTGACACTCACGATCTCTTAGTGGCAATAGTTGTTACCTGAAATCCAAATTTAATTGGGATTCCTGCTTGTAATTTAGCCCAGGATCTCAGCTGCAGACTAGCTTGCTTCTCTGTCTGTCTTCTCTGTATCTGCAGGTAGCATTACCTCCTCTATTTACCCTGTTAGCCTAGTGGTGGCAACAGTTTCTAGTGTTGCCATCTCTGGGGCACCTCATTATAGCTTTCATTATTTCTGTATTCCTGATAGGTGAACCATGATCAATACAGGGAAAATTAATATACAAAACTCACGAAAAAAATTGGGGGCTGTAGAGAACCAAGTGATAGTTTTGACTACATCAAAATTAAGAATTTCTATTCCAGGAGTAATAAGTTCTGATATACTATTGCACAATGGGGTAACAATAGTCAACAATAATGTACTGTATACTTCAAAATAGTGAGAAGAGAAAATTTTGAAAGTTCTCATCACAAAGAAATGACAATTGTTTGAAGAATAGATATGCTAATTACACTGATTTGATCATTCCACAATATATATGCATATTGAAACATCAAACTGCACCCCATAACTATGTATTAATATATTGTCATTAAAAACAAAATAAAATTTATTTTATAAATTTTCAAAAGAAAAATTCTATATAGTGAATGATTCAAAATACATAATGAAAGGAGAGTTGCCACAGTAGAAGAACATATTTGCAAGATATATATCTAGCACATTTTAGTATCTTGAATGTGAAAAGAAATCTTGCAAGGCATACAAAACTCTGGAAATCCAATTATAAAATGGGCAATTATATCAATAAGCAGTTCCCGAAATAAGAAGACAGAATGTCAAGTAGGAAAATGAATGGATGAATAGGTGCTCATATAAACATTTATCTTAATTACATAAATTAAAACAATAATACCATTCTACTTTCTACCTATTAGTCTCAAAAAATAGTCCATATAATGTTGTTACTGGGGTCTATCATGACTTTAAGGAAAATTATCACAATGTCTAGAGCCCTTGATTTCCTGAAAGAGAGGATCCTTACTTCAGGATCATGCATAGGTGTCATCATAACTGAATTTTAGAGAGAAATATATCTTCAGGAAGGCATCTGCATCATAAATATGAAGTGGAGCAGATATGTTTCTGCTGGCAGCTCATGTCATTGTTGCCATTGAAAATCCAGCTGATGTGACTCATATCCTCTAGGAACACTAGCTAGTCTGTGTTACTGAAATTGATTGCATTTACCATCCACACCTATTGCTGCATATACTTCATTCTCAGTCTTTACCAAGCAGATCTAGGCAGATTTCTGGGAGCCCCACGTTTTGCTGGGTACTGATTACAGCACTGACATCCCATGAAGGCATGTGATGTTCCTGATCACCATGGTCCTGGGTAACACAGATCCTCCTCTGTGTTATGTGGATACTGCCATCCATTCAACAATAAGGAGGTATGCTCATTGGGTCTGATGTTATTGATGCTGGCCCAGGAATTCTTGTGCATGTGTGACAGCAATCCATCTTGAGCACCCATGGAAGTCGTGCCTGTCCTCTATTTATCTACATGTACTAAAGAGATTCTTTTTAAAGAAAGTTGTTACTGAAAAGAATATGACCAAGGAGATATGTCAGGGTGAATGGACTTTCCCAACTCCTGAATTTACTGTTACTCCATTTGAGATTACAGACTGGCCTGAAGTCTTGCAAGTTTCCCTCTTAGACTATTCATTCTTACCTATTGGAGACTAGGGTGTTCAGCCCATGACTGAAGACAGGTCAACAACAACATCTGCTCAGCCTATTGAATAGTATACCTCTTCTCCAACGTGTTCTCAAACAGCATATGGAGAAATATCTGAGAGGAAACAAGCATTAGTTTCAGTTTTTAAAATTGCAGTACTTTGAATGCTAACAAGAAAGCAAGAAACAGAAGTATTTACACAGAGGTATCAGCAACTGAGGAATGGAAAAAGGCACTAACAAGAGGTAATTAGCTTATATACTAGGCCTATTAATCACTCTCATAGCTCTAGCCCTCATACATGTGCAAGAAGACCTTTAGAAGGTGATTTATTTTAACATTATATGTATGAAGAAACAGCTGGAGATAAACTCTACAACATAGTAGTCAGGTGGTCAGGTAAGGAACTAAATCTGATAAAACTAGATCTGAAACAGAATGTTAAATAACAAAAACAGAAAGATAAAAATGTGAGATTTATTGTGCATATTATTGGGGTACATTTAGAACAAAATAACTATGATTTTTACCCTGGTTTGAATATTTAAATACATGTATAGAAAAGTTCATTAGAAAGATATACATTAAAACAAGCATGTGTACTATTGATAGGAAGGTAATGGGAGGTTAAGTGTAAAAGTAATAACAAAATATAAAAGCAAAAATGGGAAAAAAATGGCAGAAGTTTATTAATTTAAAAGAATGAATAAGTTAATCTGTACCTCTGAGGTCATGTTTTCTAAATTGAAACAAAATTATCAGGCTCATTTGATTAACCTAAAAATACCTGCTATGTAATTACACAGACACCCTGGTACTTGCTAATGCAAATAACAATTGGTTGTGTTTACAAACCTGCATATGGTAGACTGTGAGGGTCTAATTTATATATATTTGAATATGCATATTAGTTTAAAATATGATACAAAATAGTTACCATGAAATTTTCTCTGATGATTCATTTGTTTATAAAATTTAAATTTATTTTCAAAAGTTATTCTAGAATCATCTAATACATATCACTGATATTAGAAATGTTTGGATTTTAAAATGGAGTGCATTTTCCAAAAGAGATGATACTGTTACCTTGGCATATTTTAAGGAACAAATAACTATGAGCATTTTTCAGGTGAATTAGTTGTATTCGACTTGAGCATTTAAAAGTCATGATTAAAGTAACCAGTAACTCTAAGGCAAACTTTAGTGCACAATTCTTCGGAATGCTTAACACTCCTAAAAGTATTATTGACTCAAGAACTGAAGTACTGAATCACTTTTTCCTAATCAACTGTGAAAATTAAATGTTAACTGCCCTTAATATTTTATATATTTCTTTTATGTGCAAGAGACGAAAAAATGGTTAAACATTGGTGCAAGAATAGAAGAGAACAACACTCTAGATCATCTAGGCCACAATTTTTGTTTGTTTCTGGATACAATCAAACAGGGCTTGGTTCAATAATCAATGGAAAATTTTTATTATTTGTCATCTCTATATTCTCTGATAAACTGAGATCACACACAGACACACTGAAGGTGTTAATGATATAGTCAAAGGCACCCAAGAACTTTATCTTAATCGCTCATTTATTCATTCATTCATTTTTATTCAATAGGGATTGAACATGCTCCCTGTGGGAAGTGAAAATTGAATTTCAGTGTTGCTAATACATGATTAATTTATATCTATGTCAAATCCTAAATATTTTCCACATAAACAAGCAATGATGCAAAGCACTCATTCTCGGTTGAAGTCTGATGAGGATTTGAAGGTAAACATAATGACAACTAAGGGATAACTGACAATGTGATAAATCAAAATAAATTTCGGCAAGATGAACTATACAGACAGAAGAAAAGCAATTATTAGAATTACCCCCCTTGCATGATAGTTTCATAGATATTAAGCTTTAAAAAGTATATGTTATGAAAAGAAGTGTGTGAAAAGACAGAATATACATACAACAAAGACACGTTTCAGTGGTATCTAATATATTATCTTGTGTGATTCTACACTTTATTTTATTTTATTTTATTTTATTTTATTTTATTTTTGAGACGGAGTCTTGCTCTGTCGCCCGGGCTGGAGTACAGTGGCCAGATCTCAGCTCACTGCAAGCTCCGCCTCCCGGGTTTACGCCATTCTCCTGCCTCAGCCTCCCGAGTAGCTGGGACTACAGACGCCCGCCACCTCGCCCGGCTAATTTTTTGTATTTTTCAGTAGAGACGGGGTTTCACTGTGTTAGCCAGGATGGTCTCGATCTCCTGACCTCGTGATCCGCCCGTCTCGGCCTCCCAAAGTGCTGGGATTACAGGCTTGAGCCACCGCGCCCAGCCTACACTTTATTTTTTAAAAGCCTAGGTTAGGCCGGGCGCGGTGGCCCACGCCTGTAATCCCAGTACTTTGGGAGGCCGAGGCGGGCAGATCACGAGGTCAGGAGATCGAGACCATCCTGGCTAACACAGTGAAACCCCGTCTCTACTAAAAATACAAAAAATTAGCCGGGGGCGGTGAGGCTGAGGCAGGAGAATGGCATGAACCCGGGAGGCGGAGCTTGCATGAGCCGAGATCGCTCCGCTGCACTCCCTCCAGCCTCCTGGGCGACAGAGCAAGACTCCGTCTCAAAAAAAAAAAAAAAAAAAAAAAAGTTAGCTTATATCTGAAATCTTGGTTGTGTCTCAGGAACAGGTGGATGTGTGTCATGAATCACAAAGCCTCTGCTATGCACCCAACCAAATATTGGACATAGGATCTTAATGGATCCATTTCTATCAGACACACACACACACACACACACACACACACGCACCCCTCAGCTGGAAACTTTACAGAGTTCTGTCTTTACAGAGTTCTCTTTCTGTCCTCTTCTGTTTGCTCTTCCAACATATGAAGGGTTGTTTGCTGATTACAACTAATGGGCAGAACACTGGTTCAGACAGCTTTGGACGATAGTGAACACAGCAGTGTATAAAATTGGTCTAAAGAACAAAGGTCTGAATTCTTCAGTTAGAGGTACATGGCCTTTGTGTAGAATGCTGGGCGGACGCTCTTTGACGAACACATTATTTAACTCTCTTTGAATGTACATGATTTCTCTGTGAAATGTTGTTTGAATAAAAATGTTCTTCCCAGTTGGCCACAGGCCACACCACCTCCATTGTGTCTGACCTCTAAGAACATTTAAGATTGGGATGACAGCAGTAAGAATTTGTTTTTCCATACAATGTGTACTTCAGTACATCTATCCAAATAGCAAGTAGATAAAATACCAGCTGTGTTGAACATTATTATAAAATGTCAGTTAAAATTGTATCAGTTAGGGTTTAACTAAAGAGCAGAAAAGGTAGATCATATAAATACACACACACAAACACACATGCACACACAGACATAGGCACACATATGGCTTACTACACGTAATCTGCTTACACAATCATGAGGGCTGGTTCAACTATCCCAAAGTTCACAGAGCAGTCAGAAAGGGAGGATCCATGTGAAAGGAAGGGTGATTACAGCTCGGGTGTTGCTAAAAATATCTTTATGTCTAATGTCTCATCCAGTCTCTTTTTTAAGGGACACCAATGGGATTAGGTCAGACCCACTTGAGATAACCTCTATTTTAATTAACCCAGAATTAACCTCTTTGGAACTCTAATTACATCTGCAAAATCCCCTCACAGCAGCAAGTACACTAATGTGTGATTGAATAACTGGAACAAAGTGGGTGTATGCTACCAAACAGCTGTTATCTCCTTTCCAGATCTAATTTACAAAAGAGAATAGCTCTTGTAGCCTATTCTATCTGAAAACACATTAGAAAAATAATTGTGATGAATGTGCTAGTCTAGCCAAGTTGATATAATGTAACACCAACACTAAAATAAACTTGTCAGATTTATATATATGAGTTCTTTTAGTACATATTTAACTTTAGTCAAACATTATCTATCTATACTTGCTTAGTTTTAGGGATATAATTATACAAACACTGTGATGTTTCACATAATGAACAGATGTAATTCTTGATGTGACATAACATAATTGAATAATTCATTTCATTGCATGTTATCAAGAATGTACTAAATTCAAGGTAGTTTAATACAAAACAGTAAACACAAAAATTTTAAACCATTACCATTTTGCTTAAAGAGCTCAAAGTCTATAGAGAAGTTTTGTTTTTCTTAATACAAAATTTCACTGAAGTGCTATAATAGACATAAAGAATAGTATTGAAATATAGAGAAAAGGTAAAAAGGCACCTAAACAAGTATGAAGGTGTTAGAAATGTTTTAAATTATGAGTGATGCTTCAGCTTAGCTCTGCATGCATTTAGTCACTGTGAAACTGTAGAATATGGGGAAATTGCTTTCAGGCAAAAGGAAAATGATATGTGAGGAAAATTTTGAAAACTTTTTTCTGAGTGCCTCAAACAGATTTTCTGAGTTCTCTGAGTCATTCTAGTGAATCATTAAAAGTTGAGGACTCTTGACACATAGAGTAAATGAAGGATATTTTGGTTTGGTTTGGTTTTCGGTTTTTGTCTCTATAGAAAAGACAGGAAAAGAACATCTGTGACCTCTAACACCTATCTACATTAGTTTTTCTTCCTCTGTGATTTCCTCTTATTAAAAAGTGAACATAGGCTGGGTGTGGTGGCTCATGCCTGTAATCCCAAAGTTTTGGGCGGATGAGGTGGATGGATCACCTGAGGTAAGGAGTTCGAGACCAGCCTGGCCAAAATAGTGAAACCCCATCTCTACTAAAAATGCCAAAAATTAGCTGGGAGTGGTGGCACACGTCTTAGCCCAGATACTCAGGAGGCTGAGGCAGAAAAATCACTTGAACCAGGGAGGCAGAGGTGGCAGTCAGTTGAGATGGCTCCTGTGCACCCCAGCCTGAGTGACAGAGAGAGACTTTGTCTCAAAATAAATAAATAAATAAATAAAGTGAATATAAAATACCAAAATATAATCCTTCTAAAACCAATTATGGGATTTAAACAAAGAGTCCCTACCAAATATTCCATATTTTGGATTCTCATTAAATTTTTTAGGCTATGAACACAAATCAAATGGTTACTTAAAGTAATGCCATTTAACATGATACGAATTCAACCACTATTAGAGCAAAAGCATCTGTTAATGAATAACAATCTGTGCATTTTAGTGAATAATTAAAAATCACTAAATTATAAATGGATTGAGATTTCATTTCCAAAAATTGTCATTGTATACAAATTTACACATAACTAATACTATCTAAAATGTGAAAAGCCATATCAATCATAAATTGACATGGATGTATAGATGTCCATTGAACTTGTCTTCTAAAGAAACATCGCAAAAAATTAAGTTATCATATCATAGGGTATTTTCTCCCTGTCCCTACTTGTTTATGATAGATTATTCTCATTTAATGTTTAAATTAAATATTTGTATATAAGTAGTTTTTAAATCAAATGTTACTAAAAATCATATGGACAATTAACACTCCCTTGTCTCTTTATTGTTTTTATTTTTTCTTTATTCTCACTACTTGATTTTTCCTTACTATTTATCTTTTCTCTACTTGATTTTTCTCACTGCTTGATTTTTTGTTTTCCCTCTTTATTTTCATTACTTTATTTTTTGTTGCATTTATTTAATGATTCTTAGATACCCACTCAAATTTAACTATGAAGCATTTACAGGTGGATGAAAAACTGAACTTACAGTTTGGACTTGTTTACCAATAGATCTCAATCTGTGGTGATTTGTCAGCGATATTGCTATTGTACTGGAATATAACCAATGGTCTAAAGACCATATATATTTTACTCTTGCGCTATTTAGTTTCTTCAGGGAGAAAATCTCTAATTCTCTACCAAAGTATAAAGCGGCCCTCGGTGTTCTGTGATCTAAGTGAACAAAGAGGACGGGAATTTGCTGATTTCAGTACTGCATCACTCTGTACCATCTCGTCATACCTTTCCCCTTTATAGCTGGGATATCTAATTCAGTGGGAGAATGATGTATCCACAGAGCTGCAAAACACAACAACAGCACCTATGCTAAGCCTTGTATCCATATAGGCAGATGCCATGGTATTTGACAGGTGAAGAATTAGAGTACTCTTGCTCTCCTGCTTTGTATTAGAGTGTTCATAGATGATTCTAATGTTGCTACATGGGCCATGCCATCACCCATCCCAATACTTCCTTAGAGGTATGCTGTGTAAAAAGTTTTGGTTACTGAAATGTTCATTTTTAGGTACATATAAACATAAAAATGGGCCTAGGGCCAAATAAAAGAAAAATTGTGTGAAGTTGGAAAGATGTACGATTGGGTAATGATAATCCTCTCCTATCCCTTCATACCACATCCTGAACCCAGAAACTTCCAATAGAACCTGAGCATATTTACTCTCATATTTAATTTTTGTGCTAATTTATTTAATCAACTAAGCCAATCTTTAATTGTCAAGAAGATCAAAATTTTAAAGATGATGACAAATATATTATATCCCCATAATATTACTTTTCTTGACCATTTCTGTACAGCAAAGTGTATACCATAATCAGAAGAAATATATTCAGACCGCCTGGATAGCAAAATTGATTTTTCTGTTTTATACCTTTCATTGTGTCCTCTGAATTTTATATTTTAACTAACAAACAGTGCCTAAAATAGAACAGAATAACATATGTTGGCATCCAGTTGTAGACCTGGAGGCTGCTGATAAAAATCTAAAGTAATTCACTCACCTATTCCATAGGTCCTTGTCCTTGGGGAATTCAACTCAAGGGGATTTTCAATGAATTTCATTCCGGTTAACATTTGGGTGATATGTATTCTTTTTCTTTTGAAAATTATATTAGCTATTTCATTGTGTGCAATTAAAATGTCTTCTCTCCTAGCGCGACAGTGCTTGGCAGCAGCACCAACATGCCTCCTCCTTTCATGAAAGCAGGTAATCAGCACTGCAATTCTAAGGACTTTGCCTGAAAATTCCAATGAGCTAACATCTGAGTTGTTGTTCTGTGTGTGTGTGTGTGTGTGTGTGTGTGTGCATGTTTCATATAACCCATTCTAATTCTCCCTCAAAATTCCCACAGAAATTCATGACTGATTGTTCCATACAGGAGAGTTTTTGTTGTGCAATTATCTAGGGTTCATTTGCTTAACTATACAGCAAAGCCAATGACTAAAGCCCAAGTATTTGATTATCTGTTCACTCTACTGATAGGGGAAACGTAAATATTCTTCCACTGATGAAAGGTTTAACTTTACTCACTGTTCAGGCTTTTACTAGTTTTCTTCCATAAAGGTTTTGTCATCTGCAGAGAATATTGATGCCAATTTTTCTATTAATAGTAATGGCCTTCTATCCACAAACTATTAGTAAATCAGAGAGCCTGTATTTTCTCTAATAGCAGAGTTTTGGGCTTGGACCACGCAGCAGTGGGAGCGGAGAGTTAATCAGATAGCTTTATCATGGATTCCATGGGGAGTGAAGCAAACTGCTTAAGTATGTGGTAGACTTTTCCCTGAACTCCCTCCCTCTCCCCTTCTCCATTCCATGCTGTTGATTACTCCACTGTCACTTTATGAATGAGGTATTGTATGCTACCCTTATCTATTGAATGTCTTTCTGACATCACCCAAAATTTGTTCAGCATGGCTGGGGTTCATCTGAGGTCCATCGGTGGTAGTAGTGATCTGTGTCGAAGCTGAGTCACAGTTTAAGGTAGAAACAATTAATATATTCATTTTCCAAATAAGAAAGTAGAGAAATTAAAAGACCTGTACAAAATCATCCAGCTACAATAGCAGACCTTGAGGCCAAAGCCAGGCCTCTCTGTCTTTGACACTGAGTTTATTAATCTGTATCACATACCACTCAATTTATTCAAGTGTTCAATTTTGGCTCTAATAAATGTGCACATGTGGCTTCTTAAAGTAATATTTACCTAGTTAATTGGTTTTTAAAGTTTGTTTGTTATTCATTTATTCATTGAAGGTGTAAATGTAAATTGCCACTGTGATAATACAAACTATCATAATTTAGAATTATTATATCCTCAAATAATAAGGATTTCTTAGCATATGTTGGATATTGGTGCCTAATTAACCTAAATTAACTATGTAAAAGAAATATTGACTAGAATAATATATTCAGTAGTGTATAGATAAGTAAACATTAGAGATATCTGTGGCTTACCACAACAGAGGTTTGCTTCTCAATCACATAAATTAAAAAGTAGATGTTCCTGATATGTGACAGGAAAGAAGAAGGAGTGGCCTTAGCTGAAGACAAGCATTCAGGAACCAAAGCTGACCGTTCCTGGCATCAGCAACATGTGGCTTTTAAGGTTGTCCATTGCCCTCCAGGCTGCAGGATCAAGAAGAGAGAAAGTGGAGAAATCATATTCACATATCAATCACTTTGGCAGGGAATAGAGGCATTTTTTTATGTTCTCCTTTTATTCCTAGAAAATGGGGATCATGGTTTGGCTGCCAGTTTGGGGCAACAACTTTATGCCGTGGAAAAGGACCATGACTTTCTTATTGCACAGATAGCTGTCCCTGCTACAGACAGAATGCTAGTATTTTGGAAAACTTCTTATGAAAACTTTGATAATTCTTAAGCCAATGAGTGATTTATCAAATAAAGTGTTTTAAAGATGTTTATAACTGATGTGTGCTTGTTTAGTTAGCTATAAGTCATAAGCAATGATAAAAATATTTGTGGCAGGGCCAGGAATTTAGCAAAACAGTAAGCAGTATAAATTATTGTGTCCAAGCCTGATAGCACAGGGTTAGGCTAGCTTATGTAGTCATAAAAGTCCAACAGGGGTATTCATAAATTCCTTGTCATGGAACAAATGCAGGAATGGTACTCAAGAGAAGAGGTTTTACAGCCCTGCGACGTCCTTGTTATTCTCCACATTGATCTCCAGTTGCTGCGTGCCTGGAGGTATATATTACAAAAGGCTGATGAAACTGTGAAAGGCTCAGAGAAGTAAGGCACTCAGTACTTCCTATGGCATAATGAAGATATATGCAGTTACATGAAAATTAAGATGGTCCCAGATCAATAATATAAATCAAAGAATAAAAAAGACAAACTTCAGTTTCTCTGAAAAAGAAACCACAGTGAAACTAGATCACAACTAATTTGTGAGGTTGTAATGTACAGAGTATGCTTAAGATTTCAAAGTTCTTGTATTGCTTATCTGAATGAAATTAAACACATATATCATTCTAACAAATATCTCCCAGCAGATTGTGGACTTTGAAAATGGGAAAAGGAATTAAAGGCAATGTATTTTATACGTGTGTTCCTTCTTCTCAGGTTCAGTTATTTCCCCATAACGAATTCATGTTTTCTATTCAACAGACATTGACCAGTCTTTTAATAGATGCTGCTTGCTAAGGTAGTGCAAAAACTGACTCTCAAAAACAATAAACACAATAGCTCTCATTTATCTAATTGTCTGAGTGACCAACTTAGTAAACCATTTCAAAATAGTAGAAAGGGGTGTAGAGATATGACTTGATTCTTTTCTTTAAACGTTTATTTTAAGTTCAGGGTTATATGTGCAGATTTGTTATAAAGAAAAACTTCTGTCATAGGGATTTGCTGTAGAGATTATTTCATCACCCAGGTGTTAAGCCTAGTACCCATTAGTTATATTTTCTGTTCCTTTTCCTTCTCCCACAAGCTAACCTCCAGTAGGCCTAAATGTCTAAATGTCTATTATTCCCCTTTATGTGTCCATGTATTCTTACCTTTTAGCTCCTACTTATAAGTGAGAACATTTGGTTTTGGTTTTCTGTTCCTGTGTTAGTTTCCTAAAGATAATGGCCTCAAGCTCCATTCATTTTCCTGCAAAGGACATTATCTCATTTTTTATGGCTGCATAGTATTCCATTGTGTATATGTACATTTTCTTTATCCTGTCTATCACTGATGGGCACGTAGGTTGATTCCATGTCTTTGCTATTGTAAATAGTGCTGCAATGAACATATATGTGAATATGTCTTTATGAAAGAATGATTTATATTTCTTTGGGTATATACTTAGTAATAGTTTTGCTGTTTTTAGGTCTTTGAGGAATCACCACACTGTCTTCCACAATGATTGAACTAATTTACAGTCCCACCAGCAGTGTATAAGCATTTCTTTTTCTCTGCAGCCTCACCAGCATGTTATTTTTTGACTTTTAAATAATAGTCATTCTGACTGTCGTGAGATGGTATCTGATTGTGGTTTTGATTTCATTTCTCTAATAATCACTGATGAGCTTTTTTCATGTGCTTGTTGGATGCATGTACGTCTTCTTTTGAAAACCATCTGTTCATATTCTTCCCCCACTTTTTAATGAGGTTGTTTGTTGTTTTCTTACAAATTGGTCTAAGTTTCTTATAGATGGTTGTCAGATGCACAGTTTGCAAAATTATTCTCCCATTCTGTAGGTTGTCTGCTCACTTGAATGGCAGTTTCTTTTTCTGTGCAGAAGTTCTTTGGTTTATTTACCTCCCATTTGTCAATTTTTGCTTTCGTTGCAGTTGCTTTTGGTACCTTTGTCATAAAATCTTTGCCCCTGTTCCTATGTTCAGAATGCCATGTCCTAGGTTGTGTTTCAGAGTTTTTATCATTTTGAATTTAACAATTAAACTTTTAATCTAACATGAGTTAACTTTTATATATAGTATCAGAAAGGAGTCTAGTTTCAATCTTCTGTATATTTTTAGCCAATTCACCCAGCCCCAATTATTGGATAGTGAGTCCTTTCCCCATTTCTTGTTTTTGCCAAGTTTGCTAAACAGCAGATAGTTGTAGGCATGAGGCCTTATTTCTGTGTTCTGTATTCTTTTCTATTGGCTATGTGTCTGCTTTTGTACCAGTGCCATGTTGCCTTGATTACTGTAGCCTTGTAATATAGTTTGAAGTCAGGCAGCATGATGCTTCCAGCTTTATTCTTTTTGCAAAGATTGTCTTGGCTATTTGGGCTCTTTTTTGGCTCCATATAAGTTTTAAGAGTTTTTTTTTTTTTTTTTCCCTAGTTCTGTGAAGAATATTAATGGTAATTTAACGGGAATAGTGTTGACTTTGTAAATTCCTTTGAGCGGCATAATCATTTTAATGATATTGATTCTTTCTATCCATAACCATGGAAGGTTTTTGCATTTGTTTGTCCCATCTCTGATTTCTTTGAGCAGTGTTTTGTAGTTCTCCTTTTAGAGATCTTTCACCTCCCCAGTTATGTATTTTATTCTTCTTGTGGAAGATTGAGATTACATTTCTCAGCTTGACTGTTGTTGATGTATAGAAATGTTAGTGACTTTTGCACATTGATTTTTGTGTCTTGAGACTTTGCTGAAGTTGTTAATTAGCTTAAGGAACTTTTGGATTGATACTCTGTGATGTTCTAGATATAGAATCCATGTCATCTGCAAACATGTATATTTTGACTTCCTCTCCTTCTATTTGGAAGCCCTCTATTTCTTTCTCTTGCCAGACTGCCCTGGCCAGGACTTCCAATAGTATGTGGAATAGGTGTGGTGACAGAGGGCATTTTTGTGTTGTGCTGGTTTTCAGGGAAAATGCTTCCAGCTTTTGGCCATTCAACACAGTGTTGACTGTGGGTTTTTTCCTTCTTTTTTCAATTACTCGTAGCTTTTATCTTAAGTTTGGGGTTACATATGAAGGCTTATTATACAGGTAAACTCATGTCATAAGGATTTGTTCTATAGATTATTTAATTACCCAGGAACTAAGCCCAGTAGTACCCAATAGTTACCTTTTCTGTTCCTCTGCCTCCTCTTACTCTCTGCCCTTCAGGACACCTCAGTGTCTGTTGCTTCCTTCTTAGTTGTTCAAAAGTTTTATCAATACCCAGTTTATTGAGAATTTTTAATGTGAAGAGGTGCTGAATTTTATCAAAAGCCTTTTATGCACCTATTGAGATAATTATGTGGATTTTGTCTTTAGTTCTTTTTATATGATAAATCACTTTAATTGATTTATGTATATTCTTACATCCTGGGGATAAAGCCTACTTGATAATGGTGGATTAGCTTTTGGATGTGCTGCTGAATTCAGTTTGCAAGGTTTTGTTTTGAGGATTTTTGCACTGACGTTCATAAAAAATATTGACCTGAAGTTTTATTTTCTTTTTGGGACTCTGCCAGGTTTCAATCAGGATGATGCTGGCCTCATACAATGAGTTTGGAAGGAGTTTATTCTCCTCAATTTTTTGGAACAGTTTCACTGGGAATGGTACCAGCTATATTTTGTACACCTGGTACAATTCAGCTGTGACTCTGTCAGATCCTGTGCTTTGTTTAGTTGGTAGGCTATTTATTACTGATTCAATTTTAGAGCTTGTTATTTGTCTGTTCAGGACATCAGCTTATTCCTGGTTCAGTCTTGGGAGGCTGTATGTTTTCAAGAATTTATCCATTTCTTTTAGGTTTTCTAGTGTATGTATGAAGAAGTGATCATAGTAGTTTCTGATGATTATTTTTATTTCTGTGGGGTCAGCGGTAACCTTCCTTTCATCATTTCTAATTGTGTTTATTTCAATCTTCTATCTTTTCTTCTTTATATATTCTAGATAGCAGTCTATTTTATCACTTTTTTCAAAAAACGAACTCCTGAATTCATTGATCTTTTGAAAGGTTTTTTATCTATGCCAGAAATTCTGGGATGTTGTATCTTTGTTCTCATAAGACATTCAGACACATGTTGCTTAATTTCCGTGTAATGTAATGGTTTTGAACAATTCTCTTAGTCTTGGCTTCAATTTTTATTTCACTATGGTCCAACAGTGTGTTTGTTATTATATCAGTTCTTTTGATTATTGTTTTATGTTCAGTTATATGGCCAATTTTCGATTATGTGCCATGTGGCAATGAGAAAAATGCATATTCTGTCATTTTGTAGTGGAGAGTTCTATAGAGGTCTAACAGATTCTTTTGGTCCAATGTTGAGTTCCGGTTCTGAATATCTTTGCTATTTTTTCTGCCTTAGTGATCTATTTAATACTGCCAGTGGTGTGTTGAAGTCTAGCCCTATTACTGTGTTGAAGTCTCAGCATGAAGGGGTGTTAAATTTTATTGAAAAGATTTTCTGCTTCTGTTGAGATAATCATGTGGATTTGTCTTTAGTTCTGTTTAAATGATGAATCACGCTTATTGATTTGTGTACGTTGAACCAACCTTGCATCCTAGGGATAAAGCCTACTTGACCATGGTAGAAAAGATATTTGAACTGTTTTCTGATTTGGCTTGCCAGTATTTTGAGGATGTTTGCATAAATGTTCATGAAGGATAGTGCCCTAAGTTTTCCTTTTTTGTTGTGTTTTTGTCAGGTTTTGGTATCAGGATGATAGAATGAGTTAGGGAGGAGCCTCCCTTCCAGAATTTTTTGGTGTAGTTTCAAAAGAAATGATACCAGCTCTACTTTGTAATTCTGGTACAATTCAGCTATAAATCTATTTTTTCCTGGGACTTTTTTGGGGTTGGTAGGCTATTTATTACTGATTCAATCTCAGAGCTGATTATTGTTCTATTTAAGCACTCAATTTTCCCTGCTTCAGTCTTGGGAGGATGTCCATGTCCAGGAATTTATCCATTTCTTCCAGATTTTCTACCTGATGTGCATAAAGAGGTTCATAACATTATGTGGTGGTTATTTGTATTTCTGCGGGGTCAGTGGTGACATGCCTCTTGTTTCTGAACGTGTTTATTTGAATCTGTTCCCTCTTATTTTTTATTAGTATATTTAATGATCTATTTATTTTATTGATATTTTCAGAAAACAGGCTGTTTAATTTGTTGAACTTTAGAGTGGCTTTTTTTTTTTTTTTTTACCTCAATCTCCTTCAATTCAACTCTGATTTTGCTTGTTTCTTGTCTTCTGCTAGCTTGGAGTTGGTTTATTCTTCTTTCTCTAGTTCTTTTAGTTGTGACATTAGGTTGTCAAGTTGAAATCTTTCTAACTTTTTGATGTGAGCATTTAGTGCTATAAAATTTCCACTTAACCCTGTGTTATCTGTGTCCCAGAGATTGTAGCATGTTGCATCTTTGTTCTCATTACTTTCAAAGAGTTTCTTGATTTCTCATTTAATTTCATGATTTACCCATAAGTCATTCAGCAGCAGGTTATTGAGTTTCCATGTAATTGAATGCCTTTGAGTGAAATACTTAGTCTTAATTTTTAACTTTACTCTGCTGTGGTCTGAGAGAGTGCTTGCTATGATTTAAGTTCTTTTCCATTTGCTGAGGACTGTTTTACTTTTGATTATATGATCGATTATATAGTATGTGCCATGTGGTGAGAAGAAGAATGTATATTCTATTGTTTTCTGGTGCAGAGTTCTGTAGATGTCTATCAGATCTGTTTGAACCAATGCTGAGTTCAGGCCTTAAAGGTTTTTGTTAATTTTCTGCCTCGATGATTTATCTAATGCTGTCAGTGGAGTGTTGAAGTCTACTGTTAATATTATGTGGGAGTCTAAGTGTCTTTGAAGTTCTCTAAGAACTTGCCTTATGAATCTGTGTGCTTCTGTGTTGGGAATATATTCTGAATTTGATTGGTGGCCTTTCTAGCTATGTTGGGGAAGTTCTTATGGATGATATCCTGAAATATGTTTTCAAAGTTGCTTCCATTCTCCCCATCTCTTTCAGGGACAGCAATGAGTCATACATTTGGTCTATTTACATAATCCCCTATTTCTCTGAGGTTTTATTCATTTATTTCCTTCTTTTTTCTCTATTCTTGTCTGGCTGTCTTATTTCAGAAAGGCAGCCATCAACCTCTGAGATTCTTTCCTCCATTTGGTCTGTTCTGTTACTAATACTTGTGAGTGCCTTATGAAATTCTTGTAGTGTGTTTTTCAGTTTTATCAGGTTGGTTCCATTTTTTTTTCTACACTATCTGTTTTGTCTGTCTGTTCCTGCATTGTTTTAACATGATTTTTAGCTTCCTTGGAATGAGTTTTAATGTACATCTTTAGCTCAATTATCTTTTTTCCTCTCCTTAGTCTGAATTCTATTTTTGTTATTTCAGCAGCTCAGCCCAGTTCAGAACTCCTCCTGGAGAGATGATTCAGCTGTTTGCAGGAAAAAAGGCCCTCTGCCTTTGTGAGTTTTCAGAGACTTTGTGCTGATTCTTTCTCATCTTTGTGGGTTTGTCTTCCTTCAGTCTTTGACATTGCTAACCTTTTGATTTTTGTTAGTTTGCTTTCATCGTATTTGATTCCTTTGAGGTTTTGATTGTGGTATAAGGTGGATTCAGTTGACTGGCTTCATTTCTGGAAGATTTTAGGGGACCAACACTCTGCTCCCAAATCCTGAACTGTATGTTCTAACTGGGAGACATATATTGGACCCCAACTTTGCTCTCTGGCTTCTCAAGGTTAGGAATCTACTGAGCTGGGGGAATTTGAGGTGTTCCCAGACCCCCAAGTCACTACACTCCGGTGGATGGTGTCAGCCAAAGCCTTTCATAGTGCAGTAACAGCAGGATCCATCCTCACATTCCAACAATAGCAGTAGTGGAAGCTGTGGCAGAGTGCTAGTGGGTTCTGAGGTGCCTGCCTCCCTTGCAGCTTGGTTTGAGGGGAAGGTGGGGGCAGCTGGGGACCCCTGCTGGAGACAGTGTGAACAGCTGTGCTCAAGGTGGTATTGGCTCAGGGGCCAGGCAGTGACAGGCACAGGTCTGGGTACCTTTTCTGTTCCCTTCAAGCAGGAGTGATAGCTCAGGACAGAGGAGGACCCACTATTCTCTGCATAGCGTTAGTACAAGGGTGGGGTGCTTGTAGGTGTGGGGCTTGCTGGCTCTGTGCCCTCCAAGGCTCTGTCTGTAATGGCATTCTGGAAGGGAAGGGGAGGCAGATTGGACTCCAGCATGCTGTCAGTGCCGGGAAAGCAAAACCTACCTGCACAGACATCCACCAACAGAGCATTCTGGGGGGGTTGCCTTGAGCCCAGGGGGGAAGCTACAACTTAGGGAGGGAGCATGTAGGCTGGGGCCTTGACATAGATGCTGCCCCACTGTAGCTGTCTGCCAGTCCCACATAGTCTGCCAGCACAGAAACTATGACACAGGCGCCAGATCACTCGGGGCTGCCCTGGAAGTAGGCATAGTCATGCTGGGGCTCTGGAAGAGGCCAGTAGACCAGGGAATGCTCAGGTCAGACTGTCCCTATCTATTGGACAAGCCCCATTTTGCAGTGTTCAGATCCAGCAGTTCCTCTAGGGCTAATGTTTCCTATGGGAGCAGGTCAAGCCTAGCAGTATGGCTATCTCTGGCCTTAATCTGCTACAGATGCTCCTGCACGAAAACCTCTGGACTCCACATCAGCTGGCTTACTGCCCCTACCATTTTCTAAGCAGCTCTCCCTGCCAATTTGAATGCCTGTGGTGGTTGAGGGGTCTCCTGCCGGTGCTCCAGAGGCCTGTGGTGAGGACAGGTTGCTCTTTGCCATTTCAATTCACCCATTCCTCCAGAGCCATTGGTGGCCAGGAACGAGACTGCGTGCAATTGATCTACATGTAGGGTTCCCAACGTTCTCCTCCTTCTGCCAGCTTCCGTGTCCTCCCTCTGTCCACTCTCGAGAAGACGGGTTAGGAGCATGTCAGGAGCATGCCAGTCGTCTCAGTCTCTAGGTAGGAGCTGTTCCACCTGTCTGCATTTAGTTGGCCATCTTACTGCATATGATTCTTCTGCTATACCAAAGCTATGATCAACAGCCAGTCCCCAATGAAAGCAGTGAATGAAAAGGTGTTAGGTTGCTCTAAGAAAATACATTAAACATATGATACCCACTGTTTGTCAGAAATGCAATAGCGACAGCCTGCCAGGGAGAAAACAGCAACTTACAATAATTTATCTTAAGGTAAACTTATCCTTTATGCCAGTTTCATCTTCTAATAATAGTAGATTAAAAGGAAGAAACTAAACTGTATTTAGAACTATTTGGTTACATATATTTATGATTTTTAATAATAGATATGCTGCATGCATTAGATGACCAGGCCCTTATTTTTGTCATGTAAGGTAACATATTCAAAGGTTCCAGGGATCAGAACGTGGACTTCTTTAGGGCTTGGGGGCATTATTCAGCCTACCCCAATAAATTAGAGGTGATTTATAAGAATGGCATAGAAAATATGATGTTCCATAACTGTGACTACTATGTTATAAATGTTATACCATGTTATAAATGAGCCAGTCAAAAGTTATTTTTGCTGTCAACGTCCAGTGTTTCTGAAAAACGGAAACTGAAGAAATCAAAAGTCATTTTTGTTTTTTTCACAGAGGAACAACTTACGTAGTTCTTTTTCTTTTTGCATGTATGGTATTTTAATATTTTTACCAAATTAGATTTTTCATGGAACTTGTAATTTTCTAATTTTCTTTTAACAGTTTCTTCTGATTATAGAAGTCATATTAGTGTTTTATTAGAAAACTGGATAAATAAAAAAGATATAAAACAAGGTATGAATTCAGGAATCGTATTGCTCGATAACACACTGATAATATTTTGGTAATATGTCTAATAGTCTGTTTCTCCTACCATTTATATCTAGAAACATTTTGCTTCAATAAAGTACATATTATAATAACTCACATGGATTCAGCACTTAAAATATAAAAGACTGTACTATGGACTGTCAAAACGGCCATGAGTACATTGACTGTATATATTTAAATTATAAATATATTTAATGGTATAATTTAATTAATAATATAATTAAATAAAAATATATTTAAATAATGTTAGCCCTGGTTAAGTAGTGTAATTTAACAAATTATTGAGTCATAGATTATGACTTTTGACACATTGGGATATATTACTTTTCAGAAAATGTATACTTTCAGTCATCTCAGTGTATGCAGTACTTTCTCGAGGCAGTAGATTTTTGAATCCAGTTTTTGATTCCTTCTTGACTCACCCAATTAGGAGTGTAGAATATGACCCAAGGAAATCTCATAGAATAACTAGACATTTCTTGCCTCGTACTATGATTTTTATCTAAAACTTCATGCCAAAGAAGGACACCCTGGCTGTATACCAGAGCATTTTTAGAACATTTAAGAACTCAGATGCTCAACTTCTTGTACTACGGCTACTGAGTCGGGGCCTTCCTATTTAGGAATTAAGAATATGTACTTTTGGTTTTCTGTTCCTGCATTAGTTTGTTCAGGATTCGGGCCTTTAGTTCCAGCGCTGTGGGAGCTAAGCATTGAGCACACACGGGATGTGCATATCATGTAAATATGGGAACAATGGACAATGCGGACTACTTGAGGGTGGAGGGACGGGGGCGGGGGGGAGTTACGAAACTACCTATCAGGTACTACGCTCACTACCAGGGTGCCAGGATCCGTACTCCAAACCTCAGCATCATGCAGTATTCTCAGGTAAAAAATCTGTACATGTATACCCCACATCTAAAATAAAAGTTAAAATTAAAAAATGATACAGTCCCCAAAGAAAAGAATATGTCTTTTTAAAACACTTTCCAGGTAACTAAGATGTACCTCTAGGTTGTAGAATCTCTGAGTAAATACTAATGCCTCAGACCATTAGTTTGACTGCCTCTACTTTCTAGTTCTTTGTTATTAGCAAATATTTTATCTAGTCCTTCTAAGACTGGGAAAATGTAGTCTAAAAAAGAACACTTTTTCTCTTTAGTTTGTCCTGTTTTGTTCATTATGATTAAATTGGGGTCCCTTAAACCTAAGTTTCCAGTAAATGAGTCAAAATTCATTTGTTTTCCTGGTAGATGTTCCATAAACCCAGCACAATTTATTCTGGAGATTATCTTTGTGCCTGTTAAACAGCAGTGAAGCTTGTTCATGAATCAGGTCACTGTGTATGTGTGGTCTGATTCTGGATTCTGTTCCATACATTGATTTGTCCTTGAATCAATACCACACTGTCTTAATTTCTAAGCCCTTCATATCAAGTAAGGTATACCCTAAAGCTTTTCTACTTCTTCCTCAAGATTAACTTGTCTATCCTGGGTCATTTTCATTTTTATATACATATTAGAATCAACTTTTAAATTTTCATAAAAGTGCCTAGAAGGATCTTGATAGTAATTGCACTAAATCTATAGAAGAATTTGGGAGATTAGTATCCTAAAATTTTTAAATTTTACAATCAATAAATACAGAATACACTTTCATTTATTTGTCTCATTCAGTGTCTCAATAATACTTTAAATTTATTGATATCCAGTACATCTTTTGTTAGTTATCCCTAAGTAATGTATTATTCACATAGTATTGTAAATAAGATTTTTATTTTGTTTTCCAGTTTTCTAACTGTTGCTAGAATAGAAATCCATTTGGTAAACTGTGCCCCATGATCTTGTTCAATTTACTCATTAATTCTAATAGATTGCTTATAATACTATTCAATTTCCTAAATATTTTCCCTTTCTCTCTTCAATATCTATATGTTTTATTCTATTTCTCATACCCTATTTTAGTGGCAAGAGCATTTGGAGTTCATTAGCAGTGATGGTGGTGTATACCTTTATCTTTTTCCCATCCTTAAAGGGAAAATATTCACTATTTCACCATTAAATATAATGTTAGCTGTAGGTTTTGTGTGGGTTTTGTACAGATTGTCAGATTAATTTCTTTTTATATTTATAGAGTTTGCTAAGAATTTTGATCATGGTCAGGTAATGCATTTTATTCATATTATATTTAAGGCTTTGTTTATGCCTTAAAATTATCATATGGGTTTTGTTTTTTAATCTGTTAACATGACAACTTTAATGATTTTTCAATAGTAAACTAACCTCACATTCCTGAAATAAAACTTACTAGATAATTGTCTATTAATGTTGTTATATATAACTTTGATTTGATAATTTGATTTGGGAATATTTTTATAGGCTTATGTATATATTTATGAGAAATATTGTCTTGTAATTTGCTTTTTCTTATCTAGTTTTGGTATCAAGGCTATTATAGAATAAGAAAATGATGTGGAAGTTCTTCCACTCTTACTCTTTGGAAGTGTTTGTATAAAATTGATATAATGACTTTCTTAGACGTTTGGAACACTTCCCTTTGAATCATCTGAGTCTAAAAGTGTGTAAAGATAAGTGTTTGTGTGTAGGTTTTTAATTTTAGACTTACTTTCCTTAGTGAAACCTTTCAGATTATCTATTTATTCTGATGCTAATTGTGGTGAGTTATATGTTTTGAGAACTCATCCATTATTGTGAACATTTTAACTTTATTACTATAAATTCATCATAATGTCTTTTTTATCTGTGAGATCTACGTTGATACTTTACTATTTATTCTGATATTGATAACTTAACATTATCTCTATTTTTTCTGATAAGACTTGTTAACAAGTTAACATTTTAATCAATATTTTCAAAGAATGAATTTCTGGATCTAATTTATATTCCCTATTTCATTGCTTTTTCTCTTACCTTTACTATTCCTTTGAGCTTAACTTGCTTTTTATCCAACAAGCTTGTTGAGCTGAAAGCTTAAATCAATGCTTTACAGCTTTTCCTCCTTTCTAAATTGTGCATTTAGAACTTACATTTGTACTTTACATTTTATTACATGCTTTGCAGACAAACTACATACTTTACATGACCCATATTGATTATTTAAAAGTCATTGTTTAATCTCTCTGAATTCCGAATCAACACTTGGTCTTTATTATCAGCTCTCCTTTTTTTTTTTTTTTCCACCTTCTTTTTCACTCAATTTTGTGTGTTTTTGTCATGTCTCAAAAATTTTGAACAGATACCAGGCTGCATATTAAAAATTATGGAGTCTCTAGTCTCTGTTATTTTTAGCAGATAGAGTGCCAGCAGATCAGTTTCATTCTTAGCCGATTGGGTTTGAGGCTTGGTTAGGGATAGTCTGTTTCTGTTTCTCATGCATATTATTGCCACTTTAGGTATCTATTGCAAGTACCAAATTACTCCCAAACTTACTGGTTTTAACAACAACATTTATTATCTCACAGTCTATATTGGCCAGAAATCTGGGAATGATTAAGCTGGACTTTCTGCTTCAGAGTCTCACATGCTGAATTTCATGTGTTGGCAGGGCCGCAGTCCTCCCAAGGATTATCTGGGGAAGGATCCGCTTCCATGCTTATTCATGTGATTGTAGCAGAATTCAGGTCCTTTTGGGCTGTTGGAGAAGGGACTCGGTTCCTCATTGGCTGTTGCCTGGAGGCCATGTGAATTTCTCCATAGAGTAGATCACATATGGTGTAAATATGATACTGTGTAATATACCACAGTAGAACACAACCTTTACTCCTGTGGAGTGACCTTCATTCAAAAGGCATAGTCCTTCCATTGTCTCAACTGAAGTCTTGAGGTATTTCCTAAAGTCTTTCCTCCATGGTAAAGCCTGAAATTCACTCCTTCTCCACTTAGGATAACATAACTGCTAAAATCTCTGCTCAACAATTCAGCCTCCCAGTTGCTGTCTTCTGATTTGTTTCTTGGAATATGTGACATTTGCATGACCTGAAAATTATTTCTCTCTGGATTTTTGCATCTCTTGTCCTAGCTTCTAAACTGTGCAGCCCCGAACTGTTCCTTTTGTTCTCTGTCCCTTCTGACGCTTCAGTTTTCTGATATGGCAAAACCTTCCTTAAATACAATTTTTATAATGTATTCTACGAAAAATCAGAGGTGAATTCAAGCTAATCTCATGGGCTTCTTTCCTTTCAGGATTATGGTTCCTAAAAAGTTGCCTGTTTGGGTTGCTGTTTAAATGGCTTGTAAAAGTCATTTTATATATTTGTCTAGTAATTTTTTTCCAAGCAAGATGGTTATTTTGATACAGTATACGTTACTAAAATTATGTATCACTATTATTCACTCTAATGTTTGTATTATAAGAATTTTTGAAGTAAAAGCATTTATATTTTATTACATTAAGTGGCACTGTTTCTGTGTTTTGAACAAGGGACTTCACATTTTCGTTTTGTACCTTGTCCCACAAGTCCTCTAACTACATTTGATTTCTGAGTAATAAACTTTTATCATCTGAATTATATTACTCCCTGAAAACCAATACATTATTAAAAAAATGATTTTCCCATAAAGCATCTTGCCCAGTATGACAGACTTGCTAGCTCTTCTCTAAACCTAGTTTCTTTTCTCTGTATGTGTCTCGGGCTCCCTGGCCATTGGTGTGATTGTGTGACTGAATGCTAGTCAAAGAGAAATGAGTAAAAGTGTCAAGTCCTACTTCTCGTGCTATCCCATAAAAGTCTCCACTCTCTGACTCTTCATGCTTTTCCCTCCTTGATTCAATGCAGAAGACTGCAAAGACCTGGGAAGCCAGGCATAGAAAGGGTGTAGTATAGGATCTTCTGGTAGGAAAGCTGCCTGCTCCTCAGAAATACTGTTTTGGAACTTATTTATATGAATAACAAGATTATAATGTATTGACTCATTATCCTCTTTTCGATATTTATTTCAATATTTAACATTTCCATTAATAGTATAGTCTATCAAACCAAATTTCTTAGTAACCAATATCAATGTCATCCTTTCATTTCATTTTAAAATCCATTAATTGTCTCAAATGGACAAAGCCTTGATGTTAACAGAAAACGTATGTTGGAGGAAGAAGGAGGTTGGGAAATAAAACCGATGATGTTGCATATATGTGGTTATTTTCATTGTATTGTATACATCATGATTCTGTTGAAACTAAGAGAAAGGACATTTTAATGTATTTGAGATAATTTGTTGCCTATATTTTAACATAAAAAACGAAATAGAATTTGGCATCACAACTTCAGCAGGTCATTTTAGAAAGTACTAAGTTCTTTTCACAGATTGATATTACAGATGGTAGATGCAGTGGGCTGACTGGTAGCCCTCCAACAGATATATACACACATTAATACAAGAACCCATGAATATTACCTTATTTAGAAAAAGAGTCTTTGTCATTATAATTAGCTGAAGGATCTTGGAATCTAGATTATTGTTAATATCTTGGGAAACTAGATTATTGGTCATAGGTTAATGATTCACCTCTAAGATAATGATACGATTTGGCTGTGTTCCCACCCAAATCTTGTCTTGAATTATAGTTCCCAAATTCCCATGTATCATGGGAGGGACCCAGTGGGAGGTAATCAAATCACGGGGTGGGTCTTTTCCATGCTATTCTCATGATGGTGAGTAAGTCTCACAAGATGGTTTTGTAAAAGGGAGTTCTCCAGCACAAGTTCTCCCTTTCCTGCCACTATGTAAGATGTCCCTTATTCTTCCACCATGATTGTGAGGCCTCCCCAGCCATGTGGAACTGTGAGTTAATTAAATCTCTGTCCTTTATAAATTACCCAGTCTTAGGTATGTTTTTATTAGCAGTGTGAGAACAAACTAATGCAGATAATCTGAGTTAAATCTAAAATTATCTTTAATATATTTATGGTAACAATAATTTGACGTATTTGATATTTGTGAAACCTAAATTATGATTTATACTTAGCATGGATTGAAATTAAATGACTAAAAGAAGAACAATTTCAAATTGAATAATATAAACAGCAACATAATCACGTGTTTCAACAAATAATTTTATTATTTACTAATAAATTATCTCCCTTAAATTTATATAAACACACTTCATCATTTGTCACTCTATTATAAACCAATTTTCTTATGTATGTTTGTATGTTCTTTCTTCTGCAGTGTTTTGTCAGCCTACAGATGTTGTCTAATGATACTTTATCTGTAACTCCACACTGCCTCTGGGATCACTCAATGCAATTTTTAGAGAATAAAATGAATAGTTCTGTTGGGTTTTACTAATTCTTGAGAGAGTAGGAATGACACCTGCCATAAATTACTCAAGAAATTTAATACAAATATAAGAAATTGGAGTAAGTTAAAGAAAAATCCTTTCAATTTCATCTGCCTACGGGAAACTGCATATAATCTCTCCCTGATGTTTCTATTAATATAGAAATGGAATAGTGAACTGCAAGAGGCAATGTATTATTATATTATGCACTGGCATTTTGTGATTAATGTGATGGTAAGACACTCGTTCTACCTATTAGTAAGCCTCAAGTTAATCTTGAAGGAGACAGAGTGACTCATTAGGAGTAAAATAAAAAACAAAAACCCAGAAATGAAGATACAGAAAATGGAACTCAGGAGTATTGAAAAATTAATGAAAATAATTTTTCAAGAAAAAATACCAATTTTCAAATATTTAGAAGACTATATTGTAGGAAGATAGTACATTTATTTAATGGGGCTCTGCTATGAATCAAATGTCTCCCCCCAAATTTCAAATTTTTTAAGCTAGAAATGTAATCTCCAAATCACGTGTTGATTGGAGGTGGGATCTTTGAGAGGTAATTAGGATTAGATGCAGTCATCAGTGTGGGACTTCCACAATGGAACTGGTCGCCTTATAAAACAGGAAGAGAGACCTGACTGACATGTATATACTCTTGCCCTCTCACCATGTGAATGCTTTCTACCATGTTGTGACAGTAGAAAGGCCCTCAGCTGATACCAGTGCCACACTCTTGGACTTCCCAGTCACTAGAACGATGAAATAAATACACCTCTATGTTTTATAAATTACCCAATCTGTGATAGCAACAGAAAATGGACATAAGATGGACCCCAAATGGCAGAACTGGAATTATGGGGAAAATATGTGGAAACGGATTTTGGCTCAGTGAAAGAGAGTTTGGCATCACTTCAGCAGGTCATTTTAGAAAGTACTAAGTTCTTTTCACAAATTGATATGACAGATGGTAGATGTGGTGGACTGACTGGTAGCCCTCCAACAGATATGTTCACGCCTTAATCCAAGAACCCATGAATATTGCCTTATTTAGAAAAAGAGTATTTGAGTATTTGTCATTATAATTAGCTGAAGGATCTTGAGATGAAGAAATCATCCTGAATTGTCCAGAAGAGCAACAAAGGTCATTATAAGAGACATACAGAGAAGGAGACAGAAACAGGTTAGGTGATGTGAAGACAGAAGCAGAAATTGGAGTGAGGTGGCCAAAAGTGAAGGAAGTCACTAACCACCAAAAGCCAGAAAAGGCATAGAAACAATTTATCTCTAGAGCCTCTCTAGGGGGTATGACTCTCCCAACACCTGAATTTTGAATATCCGTCCATCAGAAGTATTAGAGAATGAAGTTCTGTTGTTTCAAGCTACCAACTTTGTGGTAGTTTTTCATGTCATCCATAGAAAACATATAGCTAATGGACAATAATGTAGAATGTAGAAGGAAATCAAGAACTGATAGGAAGATTATACTGTATGATATTTATATTCCTCTTCCAAAACTTTCTACTATTAAAAAAAAAAAAATGTAGCATTCTGGAAACATTGATGCTATTTCCTACAGCTTCCAAAAAGGAAATTTTAAAGATCATTACAATGTTTCAGATAGTTGGCATTTAAAATAAATTCAATGAGAACATTTTCCTATTGGAAATTATAGTGGAATCAGTAAACATTTCAGAAAATTGCGATTAAAATATTTATCAATGTGCATAACACATTATCTAATCCACAAATTATTAATGCTTTTTCATTTTTCTTACCCTTCTTTTCTTTATTTTCTATCATTTTTCCACATTGTGAGCAAACATAGTTAGACCTCTTTATATCCAAAATAAATTTATCTAATATAGATATTAAGAAAAAAGCATAGTTAGAAAAAATGATAAAAGTAAAACCTGACAAAATATCTCTCCCTTAGGATCTACAAATGTATCTCTCTTAGGATAAACAAAACAAAAGTAAGAACCACTAAAATATATCTGTCTTAGGATATATAAAAATAAAAGCAGGAACTGCTAAAATGTATCTCTCTTGGGATCTTAAGGTCTATCTTTCTTATTTTATATTTGTAGCTTTACTATTTTCTTTCCCTAACCTAAGATGTAAAAAACTTAACAGAATGATTTAACTCCCTTTTACTCAAATAAACTTGTGTATAGGTTCAAGAGCTTTTATTTTTGTTTAGAGTAGAACTGATCTAATTTCCTAGTTAGCTCACACTCGTGCCTAGGCGGTATATGGAATTCGTGGAAAAGGATAAACAGAGAGTTGTTTCGACCTAATAACACCTGTGCTTTTGTGCCCAGTCTTCTGTAGCCAATTGCATACATATTATACACTTGGATAAATGATACCTGTATGTGAACAACAAAACTTTGGGCTTGATTTTTATTCCTAGAACTCACTGCAGTAAAACTGTAGAAGAATAGGATTTTATTTTGTTTTATACATTGCTTTTTTTTTAAGTTTTGGAAGCAGTTCAGATTAATTATTGCACAGTGTTCAGGATCACATGCATGAGTAGAGACAATATCCTTCAAATGTTTAATTTAAGTTTTGGTGCTCTTCTGAAACTCTGCCAAATATCATTTATATTTGTCAGTGGAAGGAAATGTTAGTGTAAAATAATAAAAGTCCATAAGTCCAAATAGTTTTCAAATTATTCTTAAAAGTATTCATAATGTTTTTACCTGCAATTTTTCCTGATTGAACCCATTTTGGTTTGAAGAATTGGCCTTCTTTGAAGACACTAGATTTTGGCCAAAAGAAGACAAGTCTGGTTAAAAGATGTGCAAGACGATCACCAACTTGGCACCACAAGTTAGAAAGCACCAAGATGTTCAATAGATAATCCTGAATTATAATTAGTTTTATTTTTCTTAAATTACACCATAACATAGAGCTCCGAAGTTCATAATTAATATATGTGCTCTTCCTTTCGTGTGTTTCTTTATGCACATATATAGGTTTATAAGAAAACAATTCTTTAGTCAACTACAGAAAAAAAAAAGTTGACAGAAAAAACTCTTTTTGACATTATCTCCCTAAATTTTGCTGTTAACCTCGAGTGCCTAATTCAAAGAGGAGTACTAAATTATCTTTATAGCCCCGTAGAATGGCTGAGGAAGGTTGATATAAGCACACACAAAAATATATGCAAGCACTTTAAGTGTATAGAAATTTAAGGAATAGCGATGGGATAAAGAAATGAATATGGAAATTCTTAAATGGAATAAAATACTCCAAGCCTCCATATTAATTAGAGGCCACAGAGACAGTCCTTGAATATATTGATTAACTTTGGGTAGTTCAGAACTAGAAATTAGGAGATGAAATGTAGTCATGACTATAACCATTGTCATACTCTCTTCTTTCTATACTACTTTGCACATTCAGCCCATGAATTTGTCATTCCCCTACTGATGTTTCTTACAATCCACACCATTATGGTTACTGGATCACATTCCATCATAAATAAACTCTCCTTCATCCTCAACCTCTACACAGATGGTTTTATGCATCTCCTTGTTCCCAAAAGACAGTATTTTTCTTGCAGCCATCTTCAGTTGTGCCTGCTCCTTCCCCTTTACCTCTTTTCAGTCATGAACATTGCTCACATCGTTCTTTTACATGATAAAACACTTTTTATTCTATACTCCAATACCCATACCTCTGGACCAACTAGTTATTCCACATTAGTAACTCTTCCCTGGCCTGACATTCTTCTAGTCTCTGGATTCGTGGCTGGTCTTTTGGCATACCATGACCAGAACCATCAACCAGTCTTTCTTTTTTCCTTCTAGGAGTCGATCCAACCTGGATTATTGCTACAATTGGCCTCATCAAATATTATGCCCTCCAAAATTAAGAAATTCTGGGTGGAATAAAAAATATATCATGGTTTTTCAGACCTTAACACTTTTTGTTCAACAATTTATTCAGCACTTTCTGCTTCTCAGCTTTAGTACATTTCTTCAGATTTCCTTCCCCCATTTTCACCTCTTTGCCAACAATAAAAATTGTCTTCTAAATTCAGAGCCCAGTTGAAAATATTCAAGCTTTATCTCCACTCTCTAAAAACTTTGGTGAATGTTAATCTTTTTTTCATCTCATTTTTCTCTCCTATGTTCTCCTCACCTGTTTTTCTTACCAATTATCTATGTATGCTCATACCTTAACATGCTTACATTAAAAATTCATCTTCAGCAATTTTTCTCCTCTATCTTCTGCCTCTAGATGACTTCATTTACTTCCTTTGAACAACCATGCTGGTCTCTCTTCTGATTTCCAGACATGTTTAATGAATTGTAATATCTGGAATTTCTATAAACAACTAAAAACAATAGTTATTCTTTAAAAAAAGGAAAATGAAAAGATTCTTTAATTTTAACTAGAATTATACTAACAAATTCCTAAGAAAATAAGACTGTTCAGTAGAAAATCAGCAGAAGACCTAAACTATTCCAAGAAGGAATATAAATGTAGCAAAGCATGTATAACTTCTCCGGTAATAAAGAAAATGCAAATAAAAGGTGATTTTGTTTTGTTTGGCTGAAGAATACTTCCATATTGGTGAAGACTAACAAAAACCAATGTTTTGAAAGACGTGAGAAAATGAGTTTTCTTATATATGGACTAGGAGCATTATTTGAGTAAAACCTTTGAGAGGACAGAAGGTATATACTATATAAATGGAAACTGTAAATGTTAATACTAGCTTTCTTCAGTACACATACTGAGAATTGCATCATTAGGCAATTTTGTTGTTGTGTGAATGTCATATTTGCACAGATCTAGAAAGCATAGCCTATCACACACCTAGGCTACATGGCATAGTCTATTGCTTCTAGGCTACAAACCTGTATAGCATGTTACTGTACTGAATATTGTAGGGAGTTGCAACCCAATGTTAATATTTCTGTATTTAAACATAGGAAGGGTACAGTAAAACTACGGTATTATAATTTTATGGGTCCATCATCATAAATGCTGTCTATCATTGACCGAAATGTGGTTATTTGGCATATGACTGTATAGTGTTTTTTTCCTCTTTCCTAATTCATTTTTAATCTATTTTTTGCAAATGAAGTTATTTAGTGGTGATTTCTGAGATTTTGGAGCATCCATCACTCAAGCAGTGTACATTGTACCCAATGCATAGTGTTTAATCCCTCAAACCTTAACCCCTATCACCCTTTCCCCCTAGGTTCCCTAAGTCTATTGTATCATTCTTATGCCTTTGCATCCTCATAGCGAAGCTCTTACTTATGAGTGAGAACATACAATGTTTAGTTTTTCATTCCTGAGTTACTTCACTTAGAATGATCATCTCCAATTCCATCTAGGTAGCTGCAAATGCCATTATTTCATTCCTTTTTATGGCTGAATAGTATTCCATGGTGTGTGTGTGTGTGTGTGTGTGTGTATATATGTATACACACTCATATCACATATATAATGTGTATACATGTATATATACACACATGTTTATATTTACACACATCTATATATAGCATTCATATACATACACACCATATTTTCTTTATCCACTCATTTATTGATGGGAATTTGGGCTGACTTCATATTTTTGCAATTGCAAATTGTGCTGCTATAAACACGTGTGTGCAAGTATGTTTTTCATGTGACTTCTTTTCCTCTGGGTACATAGCCAGGAGTGGGATTGCTGGATCAAACGGTAGATGTAATTTTCATTATTTAAGACATTTCCACACTGTTTTCTATGGCGGTTGTACTAGTTTACATTCCCACCAACTGTGTAAAAGTGTTTCCTTTTCATGATATCCACACCGACATCTATTTTGTTTTGTTTTTATTTTTTGATTATGGTCATTCTTGCAGGAGTAAGGTGGTATCACTTTGTGGTTTTGATTTGTATTTTCCTGAGAATTAGTGATGCTGAACATTTTTTCATATGTTTGTTGGCTATTTGCATATGTTCTTTTAGAATTGTCAGTTCATGTCCTTAGCCCACTTTTTGAAGGGATTATGTGGATTTTTTGTTGCTGATTTGTTTGAGTTCCTTGTAAATTCTGGATATTCAATACATTGTCAGATGTATAGATTGTGAAGATTTTCTCCTACTTTGTGGGTTTTCTGTTTACTCTGCTGATTATTTCTTTGGCTGTGCAGAAGCTTTTTAGTTTAATTAAGTCCCATCTATTTATCTTTGCTTTTGTTGCATTTGCTTTTGGGTCCTTGGTCATAAAGTCTTTGATTAAGCCAGTGCCTACAAGGGCTTTCCTGATGTTATCTTGTAGAATTTTTAGTTTCAGGTCTTAGATTTAAGTCTTTGACTCATCTTGGGTTGATTTTGTATAAGGTGAAAGATGAGGAACCTATTTTATTCTTCTACATGTGGCTTGCTAATTGACCCAGCAACATTTGTTGAATAGGATGTCTTTTCTCCATTTTATGTTTTTATTTGCTTTGTTGAAGATCAGTCAGCTATAAGTATTTGGCTTTATTTCTGGGTTCTCTGTTCTGTTCCATTGGTCTATCTGCATATTTTTATATCAGCACCATGCTGCTTTGGCAACTATGGCCTTATAGTATAGTTTGAAGTCAGGTAATGTGATGCCTCCAGATTTGTTCTTTTTGCCTAGTCTTGCTTTTGCCAATTGGGTTCTTTTCTGGTTCCATATGAATTTTAGAATTGTTTTTTCTAGTTACGTGAAGAATGTTAGTGGTATTTTGATTGGAATTGCATTGCATTTGTACATTGTTTTTGGCAGTATGGTCATTTTTCACAACATCGATTCTATCCATCCATAATGCGTTTCTATTTGTGTCATCTATGATTGCTTTCAACAGTGTTTTGTAGTTTTTCTCATAGAGATCTTTCACCTCCTTGGTTAGATATATTCCTAATTTTTTTTTTTTCTTTTTTACAGCTATTGTAAAAGGGGTTAAGTTCTTTATTTGATTCTCAGCTTGGTCGCTGTTGGTGTACAGCAGAGCTACTGATCTGTGTACATTAATTTTGCATTCTGAAACTTCGCCGAATTCATTTACCAGTTCCAGGGGCTTTTTGAAGGAGTCTTTAGGGTTTTCTACATAAACCACCATGTCATCAACAAACAATGACAGTCTGACTTCCTCTTTACCAAGTTGGATGTCCTTTATTTGTTTCTCTTGTCTGATTGCTCTTGCTAGGACTTCCGGTACTACGTCAAATAGAAGTGGTGACAGCAGGCATACTTGTCTTGTTCCAGTTCTCAGAGGGAATGCTTTCAACTTTTCCCCATTCAGTACAAAATTGGCTGTAAGTTTGTCATAGATGGCTTTTATTACTTTAAGATATGTCCTTTGTATGCCAGTTTTGCTGAGGATTTTAAACATAAAGAAATGCTGGATTTTGTCAAATTTTTTTGTTTGTTTTTTGTTTTTGTTTTTTCTGTGTCTATTGAGATGATTATGTGATTTTTACATTTTAATTCTGTGTATGTGCTGTATCACGTTTATTGATTTGTGGGTGTTAAAGCATCCCTGCCTCCATGATATTAAATCCACTTGATCATGGTGGATTATCTTTTTATATGATTTGGTTAACTAGAATTGTGGTATTTTTGCACCTATGTTCATCAGCGATATTGGACTGTAGTTTTCTTTTTTTGTCATATTCTTTTCTGGTTTTGGTATTAGGGTGAAACTTGCTTCATAGAATAATTTTGGGAGGAATCTCTCTTTCTCTACCTCGTGGAATAATGTTAATATGATTAGTACCAATTATTTGAATTTCTGATAGAATTCAGCTGTGAATCTGTCTTGTCCTGGACTTTTTTTTATTGGTAACATTTTAATTACCATTTCAAACGTGCTGCTTGTTATTGATTTATTCAGAGTTTCTATTTATTCCTGATTTAATCTAGGAGGGTTGTGTATTACCCAGAATTTATCCATGTCCTTTAGTTTTTCTAATTTATGAATATAAAGGTGTTCACAGTATCCTTGAATTATTTTTTGCATTTCTGTGGTTATCAATTGTAATATCTCCCATTTCATTTTTAATTGAGTTTATTTGGATAATCGCTCTTCTTTTCTTGATTAATCTTGTTAATTGTCTGTCAATTTTATTCATCTTTTCAAAGTTCCAGATTTGTGTTTTATTGATCTGTTGTACTTTACGTATTTTTATTTCAATTTCACTTAGTTCCGCTCTAATCTTGCTTATTATTTTTCTTCTGCTGGCTTTGGTTTTGGTATGTTCTTGTTTCTCTAGTTTCTTGATGTGTGACCTTAGAGTGTCTATTTGTGCTTTCAGACTTTTTGATGTAGCCATTTAATGCTATGAACTTTCCCCTTATCACTGCTTTTGTTGTATCTCAATGGTTTTGATAGCTTGTGTCACTACTACTGTTCTGTTCAAAGAATTTTAAAATTCCTATCTTGATTTCATTATTAGCCCAATGATCATTCAAAAGCAGGTTATTTAATTTCCATGTATTTGCATGGTCTTCAGGGTTCCTTTTGGAGTTAATTTCCAATTTTATTCCACTGTGGTCTGAGAGAGTACGTGATATAATTTCAATTTTCTTAAATTTGTTGACACTTGTTTTGTGGCTATTATAGCATCTATCTAGAAGAATGCTCCATGTGCTGATGAATAAAATATGTATCCTGCAGTTGTCGGGTAGAATGTTCTGTGAACATCAGTTACGTCCCTTTGTTCCAGGGTGTAGTTTAAGTCTGTTGTTGCTTTATTGACTTTCTGTCTTGATGATCTCTCTGCTGCTATCAGTGGTATGTTGAAGTCTCCCACTATTATTGTGTTGTTGTCTCTCTTATTTCTTAGGTCTAGTCATAATCGATTTATAAATTTGGGAGCTTCAGTGTTAGGTGCATATATATTTAAAATTGTGATATTTTCCTGCTGGACTAGTTCTTTTATCATCTTATAATGTCTTTCTTCATCTTTTTTAACTGCTATTGCTTTAAAGTTTGTTTTGTCTCACATAAGAATAGCTACTGCTGCTTGCTTTTGGTGTCCATTTGCATCGAATATCTTTTCCCACCTCTTGACCTTAAGTTTATGTGAATCCTTATGTCTCAGGTGAGTTTCTTGAAGATACCAGATACTTGCTTGGTGAATTCTTATCCATTCTGCCATTCTGTATATTTTAAGTGGAGCATTTAGGCCATCTACATTCAACTTTGGTTTTGAGATATGAAGTACTGTTTTATTCATCATGCTGTTTGTTGCCTGAATACCTTGTTGATTTTTTCACTGTGTTATTGTTTCATAGGGCCTATGAGATTTATGCTTCAAGGATGTTCAATTTTGGTGTACTTTAAGGATTTGTTTCAATATTTAGAGCTCCTTTTAGCAGTTCTTGTAGTGCTGGCTTGATAGCAGTGAATTCTGTCAGCATTTGTTTGTCTGAAAAAGACTGTATCTTTCCTGTATTTATGAAAGTTAGTTTCTCCTAGTACAAAATTCTATGCTAATTGTTTTGCTTAAGAAGGCTAATGATAGGACCCTAATACTTTCTTTTAGGATTTCTGCTGAAAAATATACTGTTAATCTGATAGGTTTTCCTTTATAGGTTATCTGATGCTTTTGCCTCACAGTTCTTACAGTTCTTTCCTTAGTCTTGACTTTAGATAACCTGATGACTATGTGCCAAGGCAATGATCCTTTTACAATAAATTTTCCATGTGTTCTTTGAACTTCTTGTATTTGGATGTCTAGATCTCTAGTAAGACCAGAAAAGTTTTCCTTGATTATTCCTTCTAATATCTTTTCCAAACTTTTGGATATCCCTTCTTCCTCAGGAACACCAATTATTCCAATTATTCTTAGATTTGGTGGTTAAGCATCTCACACTTCTTGGAGGCTTTATTCATTTTTAAAATTGTTTTTTCTTTGTCTTTTTCAGATTGGGTTAATTTGAAAGCCCTGTCTTTGAGCTCTGAAGTTCTTTCTTCTACTTCTTTAATTCTATTGCTGAGAACTTCCAGTGCATTTTGTAATTCTTTAAGTATGCCCTTCATTTCCAAAAGTTGTGATTGTTTCATACTTATGCTTCTATTTTACTGGAAATTTTTCCATTCACATTCTGTATCATTTTTATTTATTTATTTTATTTGGACTTCACCTTTCTCTGGTGCCTCCTTGATTAGCTTAGTAATTAACCTTCTGAATTCTTTTTTCTGACAATTCAGAGATTGTTGTCTTGGTTTTGATCCATTGCTGGGGAGCTAGTGTGATCTTCTGGGGGTGTTAAATAACCTTATTTTGTCATACTGCCAGAATTATTTTTCTTGTTCCTTCTCATTTGAGTAGACTGTGTCAGAGATCACACATGATACTCAAGGGCTGCTGTTCAGATTCTTTTGTCCCAAAGGGTGCTCCCTTGATTTGGTTATCTCCCCTTTCTTCTAGGGATGGGGCTTCCTGAGAGCCAAACTGAAATGATTTTTATTTCTCTTCTGGATCTAGCCACCCAGCAGAGCTACCAGGCTCCACACTGGTGCTGGGCAGTGTCTGCAGAGTTCTGTGATTTGATACATCTTCAGGTCTCTCAGCCATGGGTACCAGGTCCTGCTCTGGTAGAGGTAGCAGGGGAGTGAAGTAGACTCTGTGAGGGTCCTTGGTTGCATTTTTGCTAAGTGTGCTGCTTTAGTATCAGTCAGCCTCCAGTCAGGAGGTGGCGCTTTCAAGAGTGCATCAGCTGCAGTAGTATAGGTAAGATACAAGTTTGCCCTAGGGTCAGGCAGTGGGTGGGGCCACAGAGCTCCCAAGAGATCATATCCTTGGTCTTCAACTACCAGGGTGGATAGAGAAAGACCACCAGGTTGGGGCAGGGTTAAGGGTGTCTGAGCTCAGACTCTCCTTGATCGGGGCTTGCTGAAGCTGCTATGGTGTATGGTGGTGTGGTTCCCAGGTCAATGGAGTTCTGTTCCCAGGGGGATTATGGCTGACTCTCCTGCATCACAGAGATCACCAGGGAAGTGGGGGAAAGCCATTTTAGCCACAGGCATCACCCAACCCTCACACAGTCTGCAGCCCGAAAGACTGATCTCACTCCTACCATGCTCCCCCAACTGCACTGAGTTTATTTCCAGGCAGCAGGTGAGCAGGGCTGAGAACTTGTCCCAGGTTACAAGCCTTTCAGCTAAGAAAGCAAGCCAGCTCACAGTTCCTTGGCTGCCCCATGGAGCCTGCAGCAGCAAACCCCTTCCTTCAAAGGATGTGTGGATTATCTCAGCTTTCCTAGTATGTTGCTGCAGTAGATCTCAGAGCAAAAGTTCACAATGTGAGTCTCCACATGTGACTCTGTCTTTCCGACTGTGAACTGCAAGTTAGTACTGCCTCCTATCCACCATTTTTCTCCCTTTCCTTAACAATAGGTTATTATTTTATAACTCTTTTTTTTTTTTTTTTTTTTTTTTTGAGATGGAGTCTCTCTCTGTCCCCTAGGCTGGAGTGCAGTAGTGCGATCTCGGCTCACTGCAAGCTCTGCCTCCCAGGTTCAGACCATTCTCCTGCCTCAGCCTCCTGAGTAGCTGGGACTACAGGTGCCTGCCACGACGCCCAGCTAATTTTTTTTGTATTTTTAGTAGAGACATGGTTTCACCGTGTTAACCAGAATGGTCTAGATCTCCTGACCTCGTGATCAGCCCAACTTGGCCTCCCAAAATGCTGGGATTACAGGTGTAAGCCACCATGCCCAGCCTATTTATTTTATAACTCTTACCCTGCTTATTTACTCAGAGAAACTATATCAATAGGGTCCAGTTAGGGAGAAAAAGCCCAAATCATAAATTTCATTGTAAGAAATGTGTTATGAAGAACTGTAGTAAGGTTGTTAGAAGAGTTGAAAGAGCAAAAAATGAGACAATCTAGAGTTTTGCAAGAGAAAGAGACCATTACTATCCCCTGATTTATCAGATACCAGGAGTCTGAGCTACCAGGAAGGAACTGTTAAAAAAGAGAAGGATTGTAATGGGAACTGGAAACAGACAGGAAATCTAGCCTCTACCAGGGATACAGACAGAACAAAAAATTGGGGAAGATATCTGCTGGCTTTTTTGTTTCTCCAACCCCAGTACCTTCCTATGCCTCCTGTTTACTATAGCTAGTAAACAAGGGAGCTTGGGATATGTTGCAGAAGTTAGCCCCATGCAATTCAGAGTAAAGCAGAGGAAGGGCAAGAAATTGATTTGAGAGCAATTGTACAAATGACCAGTAACCTAGCAACCACTGTGATTTGAATCAGGGCCTTTCTGCTTCCTGTTTTCTGTTTTAAAATATCTTTACCCAAACTGTGATTGCTTATGTATACTCTTCCCTGATACAACCAGAGAGACATACTTTCCCTCTGTTATGTATCTTCCTTTTTTTGTCTTTAACAGTCTATTAAAAGATGTTTGCTGAATGTATTTTTTTCTGTTTGGAGAATGCTATTTCTAAATACCAATTTGGGGCTTATAAAGTTCAATAAAATCAACAAGTAAATATATTGAGCTTTGTCACTGAACAACTACATTTGTGTCTAAGATAAGCAAGTACAATGATATAGACTCATTATCTCACAGCTTCTGTTAGCCATATAGAGAATGCAAAATTATCCACTTTTTAATTTCTCTTTATTCTAAGATAGTTAAAAATAAAGATTTTATATTCTCCCATGCATTTATCATATTATATTTTAGAAACACATCTATTTCACAGCTGGGGAAGTGCTATAGCCTGAATGTGTCCCTTAAAATTCATATGTTGAAATTCACTCACTGGTATAATCGTATTAAATGTGAGGCACATAGGAGATGATTAAGTCATGAAGGCAGAGCCATCATGAGTGGGATTACGGTTCTTTTAAAAGGGTGTGAGGCAAATGTTGAGGGAATTTATTACCAACAGACCTGCCTTACAAGAGCTCCTGAAGGAAGCACTAAATATAGAAAGGAAAAACTGTTACCAGCCAAGACAAAACAAAACAAAACTAACAAATAAACAAAGAAAACCTTAAGAACACATACTAATGATACTATAAATAAACCACATAATTAAGTCTGCAAAATAACCAGTCAAAATCATGATTACAGGGTCTAATCCACACATATCATTGTTAATCATACATAAATGTGCTAAATGTCCCAAATAAAAGAAATACAGTGGCAAGCTGGTTAAAGAAGCAAGACCCATTGATATGCTGACTTCAAGATACCCAACTCACATGCAATGGCACACAGAAGCTCAAAATAAAGGGATGGAGGAAACTCTACCAAGCAAATGGAAAACAGAGAAAAGCAGGGGTTGCAATCCTGGTTTCTGACAAAACAGACTTTAAACCAGCGAACATCATAAAAGACAAAGAAAGTTGTTACTTAATGGTAAAATGTTCAATTCAACAAAATCTAATTATCCTAAATATATATGCACCCAACACAGGAGCACACGGATTCATAAAGCAAGTATTTAGAAACTTTCAAAGAGACATGGATTCCCACACAATAATAGTGGGAGAAATTAACACTCCACTGATGATATTACACAGATCATTGAGACAGAAAATCAACAAATATATTCAAGATCTGAACTGGATCAAATGGAGCAGATTCAAATAAACACAAGCAGAAATGACAAGGGGGTATTATCATTAACACTACAGAAATACAAATAACCATCAGATAGTATTATGAACACCTCTATGCACATAACCTAGAAAATGTAGAAGAAATAGATAAATCCCTAAACACATACAACCTCACAAAAATGAACCAGGAAGAAATTGAATCCCTGAACAGACCGATAATGAGTTTTGAAATTGAAGCAGTACTAAATAGTCTATCAACCAAAAAGAAAAACAAAAAACAAAAACAAAAACCCAGAACCAGATGGATTCACAGCTGAACTTTACCAGATGTACAAGGAAGAGCTGGTGACATTGCTACTGAAGCTATTCCAAAGAATTGAGGATGAGGGACTTCAGCTTAACTCATTCTATGAGGTCAGTATCATCCTGATACCCAAACCTGGCAGAACCAAAAAAAAGAAAAAGAAAAAAGAAAACTTCAGGCCAATATCCTTGATAAACGTGATGCAAACATCTCCAACAAAATACTGCAAACCAAATCCAGCAGCACCCCAAAAGGTTTTGTACCACAATCAAGTAAGCTTCATTCCCAGGATGCAAGATTGGTTCAAAACATGCAAATCAATAAATGTATCACATAAACAAAATTAAATCGAAAACAACATGATTATCTCACCAGATGCAGAAAAGGTTTTCAATAAAATTCAACATCCATTTATGTTTAAAACTCTCAATAAACTAGGTGTTGAAGGAACATACCTCAAAATAATAAGATCTATATATGACACACCCACAGCCAACATCATACTGAGTGGGTAAAAGCTGGAAGCATTCCTTTTGAAAACTGGCACAATACAAGGATGTCCTCTCTCACCACTCCAATTCCACATAATATAGGAAGTCCTGGCCAGAGCAATTAGGCAAGAGGAAAAGATAAAAGGTATACAAACTGGAAGAGAGGAAGTCAAACTATCCTTGTTTGCAAGTGATATGATTTTTTAACTAGAAAACCCCACAGTCTCCGCCTAAAAACTTCTTAAGCTGAGAAACAACTTCAGCAGTCTCAGAACACAAAATCAGTGTACAACAATTATTAGCATTGCTATACTCCAGCAACAGTAAAGCCAAGAGCCAAATCAGGAATGTACTCCCATTCATAATTGTCATACACACACAAAAAAAATACCTAGGAATACAACTAATTCGGGAGGTGAAAGATCTCTACGAGAAGAACTTCAAACCACTCCTCAAATGAATCAGAATTGATACAAACAAATGAAAATCATTCCATGCTCATGGACAAGAAGACTCAATATTGTTAAAGTGGCCATACTGCCCAAAACAATTTATAGATTCAGAAATGTGATACCTATTAAATTACCATTGACATGCTTCACAGAACTAGAAAGAAAGTATTCTAAAATTCATATGGAATCAAAAAAGGAGCCCAATTAGGCAAGACAATCCTAAGCAAAAAGAACAAAGGTGGAGGCATCACACTACCCAACTTCAAACTATACTACAGAGCTGGACAACTCAAGGAGCATGGTACTAGTACAGAAATGAACACATACACCAATGAAACAGAATGAAGAACCTAGAAATAAGACCACACACCTACAACCATCTGATCTTCAGCAAACCTGACAAAAACAAGCAATGGGGAAAAGATTCCCTATTCAATAAATGGTTCTGGGATAACTAGCCATATGCAGAAGATTGAAACTGTACCCCTTCCTGATACCATGTACAAAAATTAACTGGAGATGAATTAAAGACTTAAATGTAAAACCTCAAATGGTAAAAATCCCGGAAGAAAACCTAGGCAATACCATTCAGGACACAGGCACAGGCAAAATTTCATGGCAAAGATGACAAAACCCATTGCAACCAAAGCAAAAATTGGCAAATGGATCTAATTAAACTGAAGAGCTTCTGGACAACAAAAGAAACTATCAACAGAATAAACAGACCACTTACAGAATGAGAGACAATGTTTTTAAACTATGCATCTAACAAAGGTCTAATATCCAGCATCTATAAGGAACTTAAATGTACAAGCAAAAACAAACAACCCTGTTAAAAAGTGGGCAAAGAACATGAATTGTCACTTTTCAAAAGAAGACACTTAAACATATATATATATATATGTTTATGTATGTGTATATATGCATATATAGATATAGATATAGATAAATGATAGATAGATAGATAGATAGATAGATATATCAACCTTACTGATCATTAGAGAAATTCAAATCAAAATCAGTCAGAATGGCTATTAATAAAAAACGAAAAAATAACAGATGCTGGCAAGGCTACAGAGAAAAAGACACACTTGTACACTGTTGGGAGTGCAAATTAATTCAACCACTGTGGAAAAGTGTTGCAATTCCTCAAAGACTTAAAAGACAGAAATACCATTCCACCCAACAATCCCATTACTGGTGTATACTGAAAAAAAAACATAAATTGTTCCATTAAAAAAACACATGCACTCATATGTTCATTGCAGCACTATACACAATAGCAAAGACATGGAGTCTACCTAGATGGTCATCAATGACAGATTGGGTAAAAAAAATTGGGTACATATACACCATGGAATGCTATATAGCCGTTAAAAAAAAAAGAACAAGATCATGTCCTTTGCAGGAACATGGATGAAGCTGGAGGCCATTATCCTTAGCAAACTGATGCATATTGAAGGTTACCAAAATTGAATACAGGAAACTTATTTCTGTTCTTTTACACTTGTATTTACAAGTGAACTTACTTCAGTACCTATTAAATAGGAGAACTGCCAGAGGAAATACCAACAATGACTGCTCCCAAATGACCCCCATGAATTGGTGCATTCAGTAGAAAGGGATCTGTGAGAGAGGTATATTAATGGCATTAATATTATATTTCTTGTCGCTGCATAGTGTTCTTTGCCCTTGTCAATATCATGCAATTTAGTTCCTATGATGGCTCAACTTTTTTTTGGACATATAGTGAAAAAAATATTTACACTACTTTAAAAAATTAACACACATTGAACCACATCATTGTAGTCTTCTAGTCTAATTCAGGCTCCAAATGTTGATTCAGACCTACAAACCTGATTCCTTGTATTCTCTGAGGTAGCCAGAAACCTAAAATTCTCCATATCTTTTGAAGATAAGATGAAAGAAAATCTGCATGAGAAAATGGTCTGTATAATATGAATGGTCATTTTAACTGTCTCTCAGGAACTGTTCAAAATCAAATTGATGAAATCAGCATTCAGTAAATTAGCTATAATGTTTCCAAAGAAATCAAACGATCCACCTCTAACAAACTTTTGAGACAGATTCAAATAGAGACTTTCCACCCATTTGCTTTGATGTTATGTACAAAGCCATAATTTTTTATATGAAAGGAAATATGCTATTTATGACAATTTTCTGTAAATTCTGTCAGTGTGTGTTTTCTGTTCTATAGACAAAACTCTTCACGAATTCATTAAGCACTTTGCATTCCAAAAAGGAAAAATAGGCTTTTGCCTGTATTTTCTATTTGCAGTTTTTAAAGAATTATAAAATTCTGTATAGCTTGCAGAATTTTCGTAGCATATTACCATATAAAAATTAGCAGAATAATGTTCACTAATTGGTACATGCTGAAAAGTGCAATATGTGCCCATGGAATAAAGTTTGATGCATTCTAAATAAGCTGATCATAGCACTCCATTTCTGTTTACCTACTATAAATATATTTTTATTTCATAGTTTGTGGTATTTTGATAATAAGTAGGCTGTGAATGATTTTTATTCTGATGTGAGTAAAGGGCAAGTTGGACCCTGTCTCTAAATATGCAGAGTAAAACAAAGCAGTGCAGACCACTGGCATGAATTCTCTAACCCTGAAGTCATTGTAGGAATATTTAAACAAGGTTTAAAATTTAAACCTGATATTAAAGGGAAATAAAACCTACTCAACCCTGTGAAAACAAAACACCTATTTGCATGTTTACTTTATTGACTTCTCATTTGTCCCTACCAAAATTCTTTGAGACACATGCTAGAAAACAATTCTCTGCAATGGTGTAATGACCCACTGTAAAAAGACCTATGGCAGCTTTCAAGCAAGCAATTCTAAGGTAATAAACTAGTTAGAATTTATCGTTGATGAATATTATTTTCAAGTGTAGAAAAGCATTTTCCTAATGTAAGATGACACATATACCTCGCCCTTACCATGTCCTCCTTCCCCTTCAGTCTATAATGTGAGTCTGGTGTTTCCAAGTCTTCTGCCATTCAAAGAAAAGATAACTTTGGCATTTCTCTTGATTTTCTATTCACTTATTTAGATCATTAGCATCACCGCAGGTATGATACTCTCACTATCAAATAAGCCTTATCTATACTACAGCTTACAATGATGGGTATGGAACTGGTATCAGTGAAAAGTACCTGTGTTTTGCTGATTGACTGCTTTGGTAAGAATTAGAATTTATTTCTAAGGTGAGGTTGAAAGATGTTAGATGCATATTAAACCAGAGGAACCTGGGAAATAATCCAATTATTAACATTTATTGGCACTGCCATTAAAAAACTAATGTCAAAAATCATCTTATTATAACAAATAACACATAAGAAATTCTATTTCTATTTTCACAGTAGTGTTGTGATCCTTAATGAGTTGTTTATACAGTATAAAACTTTACTGAAGAAGAAAAATGTGTATGTGAGAATGGACAGTAATGCAATGCTTAACAATGAGGGTGCACTCCGAGAAATTTGTCGTTAAGCCATTTCCTCATTGTGCAAACATCATCAAATGTACTTACACAAACCTGGATGGTGTAGCCAACTAAACACCTGAGTTATATGGTATGCCTACTGTCCATAGGCTACAAACCTTTAAAGCATGTTACTGTAATGAATATTTTCGGCACTTGTATCACAATGGTATTTTTGTATCTAAACATATATAAACATGGACAAGTAAAATATGCTACCAAATATTTTAAAATGGCACACCTGTATAAGACAACTCCATTCTAATTTTATGTGTCTACTGTCTTATATGTGGTCTGTCCTTGATGAAAAGTTGTTATGTGGTGCATGACTGTATCCATGTGCATACACATACACACACACACACACTTATACATGATGTTTATGAATTTGGAAGAAAACAGCACTAATTTTATCCTGTTGAAAGAATATATTAAATGTATTTATTTTTAAAGAATTTAATAATTTACAAGCATTTCATTTTTCTTCTTCAAACCTTCACATTTCTCAAATGTGTTAATACTGAATCAAATTAATGCAGACCAAGTCTAGCACAGTTTTGCTTTTTTCCCTTTTTTTTTTTTTTTTTTTTGAGATGGATTCTCATTCTGTTGCCCAGGCTGCAGTGCTTTGGTGCCATGACTCACTGCAGCCTCAACCTCATAGGTTCAAATGATCCTGTGAAGTAACTAGGACTACAGTCGCACACCACTATGCCCAGCTAAGTTTTATATTTTTTGTAGAGATGGGGTTTCACCATGTTGCATTGGGTGGTTTTGAACTCATGAGCCCCAGCAATCCTCCTGCCTTGGCCTCCCAAAGTGCTAGAATTACAGGTGTGAGCCACTATGCCCAGTCCCACTTTTGCATTTTGAACACAATAGAAATATTTACAATTCTTTAATAATCTCTGAGACAAGTTTTGGATAGGTTTCCATTCTCCTGTTCCTGCCAATCTACATTTAATCATGATCAAATCCCTGTCACATAAAAATCAAATGACATTAAAATTTTAAAGTCCAACTAACCCCATATTTCCCCCTAGATAACACCATCTCTGTCTTCCTCTTTACTAGCCTGTAGGACAACTGTAATTACATACAAACAGATACTTAAATCCTTACTTAACAGTTACAGACTGAACTACCTCTCATACCTACAGCACAGAAAGCTGCTCTGCCTCCCACGTTCCACATTGCGTGGAATGCTACGTTTCAGAACACTTGTTCACTCCTGAAATCTGGGAGGTGGAGTTGACTTCTTCTTCCTTGTGAGCAATTAACTAGCAAAATCTATATATCATCTTTTGTTTATTTCAGATACAGTTTATTATTTATTTCCTGACTATCAAAGCTTAAGTCATGTCTTGCTCTCTAACTGGTTTCCCTGGCTCTAGGCTTGGCCCTTCTCCATAACCCGAGTTGCCCATTTTCAACTCAGCAGCCAGATGACCTTCTTGAAAGTAAGTGTTAATGTTTACTTGTCATTTCTATATGTCTCATCGTTGCCTTTGGGATAAAGTCTAAAATTCCATCCAAATCTACTCTTAATCCATTCTTTCTTCTCTTTGAGCTCTTATCTCCCTCTATGCCTGCCAATCTCCACTCTCAGTCCATGTTCCAGTGATATTGAGAAGATTTCTGATCCCTCAATATTCATTCAGGTTTTATGATTGAAATATTTTTTCTCCCACTCCATTTAATCTGAGTCACTTCTAACATTCAGTTAGATTTTAGTTGAAATAACATTTCCTTCAAGAATTTTTATATCCACACAATTACTTGCACACTCACTATATTTCTCTCTTAAAAGCATTTGTCGCAATTCACTTTAATGATACATTTAGTTGTTTATATTCCCAGTAGATGATTGTAAATTTAGTGAAGAAGTAAGAATATTTTATTTATTTACTAGTATATTTTATAACAATTGGCACAAAGTAATAGCCAACATTTTTAAATGGACCAATAATTAAATCAAAAGAAAGTGAAACAACATTGTGCTGGGATATATGTTTATGAAGAGAAGGTGTATGTGTGCATATGAAGACATAGATAAATTTTATACCTTCTTAGTAGACTAGTCACAAAAAAATGTCAACAGACTATTAATTTGCTCTCCAAAAACTAAAGGAAAAGAAAATCACAAAAATTGAAGCAACAAGTAAAATAGAATAATGTGACTACACATAGCTGGTATTTTCAACACGGCACATTCCATTGTACTATACATGTTCTCAGGTAGAACAATAGAGTGAAAAAAGACCAAATCCACAATCCCACTCTTGTGACCATTAGTAGCATATGTTTTTACAGTGGAGAAAAATCTTTTATTTACTCTACTTTTTCCAGTGAAATCTGAAAACTATCTCATTGATCTGGTAGAAATGACTTCAAAGGTGTAAAGATTCGTTTAAATAGCAAATGTGTTCTGCACTTAAAAGATCCGTCCTTAAGCGTTTTAATTCAGTAAGGCATACTTACTTACCATGAGAGTTCAGCAAATTTGAACCACATACTCTGACAACAATTTGACTGGATCCAAGAATTATGCATCTTTATTTCATTAAATACATAGAAAACTGTTTGCAACCATTTTAGGGTCATAAAACAATTGTGAAGGCTCTTCTAACAATGTGAAGATTGGAAAAGAATTTTATTTTAAAATATTGTATAATTTTAGGTTTCTTTATAAGTTTTTTTAAAGTTTCAAAATACATGCACACACACAAAACCCACATGCACACATACACATCCCCCAAACATACAGACACACATATAAATATATATATATTATAATGTGTTTTCATGAGAAAACTAGTCAAATATTAGATGGTAGGCTAGAGTTGCTATTGGATAGTGGAGTCTGTCATTGGGAAGATGAGCTAGAAGCTCTAGCTCTCTGGGTGCATCTGCATTTTTCTTTCCCCTGTCTGTCCATGTATTAGGGTTCTCCAGAGGTACAGAATTAATGCAATACATGTATATATGAAAGGGAGTTTATTCAAGAGAATTGACTCACACGATCACAAGGTGAAGTCCCATGACAGGCCTTCTGCAAGTTGAGGAACAAGGAAGCCAGTAGTGGTTCATTCCAAGTCTCAAAACTTCAAAAGTAGGGAAGCTGGCAGTGCAGCCTTTGCTCTGTGGCTGAAGGCCTGACAGTCCCTGGCAAACCAAAAACCATAGAACTTGGAGTCTGATATTCAAGGGCAGGAAACATTCAGCATGGGAGAAAGATGACGTCCAGAAGACTCAGCAAGTCAGCTTCTTCCACCTTCTTCTGCCTGCTTTTTCTAGCCGTGCTGGCAGCTGATTGGATGGTGCCCATCGTCATTGTGGGTGGGTCTTCCTGAGGGTAGGTCTTCCTCTCCCAGTCCACTGACTCAAATGTTAATCTGTTCTGGCAACACCCAGAAACACCTAGATGCATCCAGAAACAATACTTTGCATCCTTCAACCCAATCAAGTTGACACTTAACCACACAGTCCATCATGACCATCTAAGAGTAATGGCTTCCTGTTAATATCCACCATTTAAACCATACACACACATACACACACACACACACACACACACACACACATATTCCTGCTTTCACCAACTCTAACCCAGAATCACATAGGGATGAGGATTTCAGAACAGAGTTTCCAGACCTAGTCTAGTTGTCATAAGTAATTCAGAACAAATGAATAAGCATCACTAAACCCCTTTCCTAGTCAATAATAGTAATAATAATAAATTTTAAAAGTTAATTGAAAAAAGAAACAAAACAGCTTTCATTCTTTATGGAACAGATTTAATTTTGGTATATGAAGATTATTGTCATTAATATGGGTTATAAGAATGTTGTTAGGTTTATTTCAAATGCCAGCACCACTTGCATGAACTATAGAGAATTAATTCATCACCATTTTATTTACTTATTCACTAAATTATTTTCTTCATTTTAGAAATATTTAGTAAGTATTCATGTATCAAACATGTACAGTGGGTACAAGTGTGAACACAAAAGCAAAGTTCTGGACATGTGCAAATTATTTTCCAGAGGGAAGAGAAAAGTAATAAACAGAAATGTCTGTTAATTATAGTTATGTAAAAAAGAATAGAACTGGGTAAGTAATTTAAGAGTGGAAGAGGCTAATGCATCAATTATACAGAGTAATAAAAGAAAACCTCTCAGACATGACATGTGATCAGAGAGCTAAAGAAAATGAGCATGTGAGCTCTGTAGTACCTGGCAAAATGAGTGCTTCAGGCAAAGTGAGCAGCAAGTGTTAAAACATTAGAAGCAGGAATGTGTGTATTGTTTCAAAGAAATAAAAGTGCTAGTGTGGCAGACTGCAAAGAGAATGAGGGAAATCAGAATGTAATAAAGACTAAGTGGAACACCAGAGACAGATGTTGCAGGATTGGGAGGCCATGGTTTAGAGTATGCAATGTTTTAAATAGGGACCAAATGTTGTCAGAGTTTTTATATTAAAAGCATTAGTCCGGAAACCGGATGGAGAATAGAAAGAGACTGGGCTTGCCGAGTGTAGCATGAAGGCTGTTAGGAACCATGTATAGTGGTCTCGTTTCTGAATAGGCCATAACAAAGTCTGTTTGTTTCAGTCTTAGGACTCCCTGTTTCTCAGAGTTGGATGGACCAAAATATTTCCCATAAAAGCCTAGAATCAAGAATTGAAGGGTCAAAATTATTTTTTCAAGACCCAAAATCTAGATTTGTTCATAGATAACAAATAGTCTAAATAATAAGTCTTTAAGGCTCACCAGCCTATTGAATGACATTTGATTTACTTGTCTTATTTTTTTTTCAGGCCTGAATGAAAGGATTAAAAATAACATTAAAGTAGAGTCTAGTTAAGATTTTTATATCTGTGTTATTCACCAATAATAGCTTAATGAATATTTCTTCTATTTTAATTAGACTTTTCACTGTGTAACTAGTTGCTGGACTTCATGAAATAATTTTCACTTTCCCACTGATACCAATTACCTGAGCTAAAATCTATCTTCTGCCCTGTGGTATTTCAAATATGGTGTAAATGATGAAAATGCAGGCAGCTGAAGTAATTGTCAATTCAATTGTAGTTACACTAGGCTGAATTGCATAAATTTATCATCAATTCTAGACCATAGCATTATTTAAATTTAATTTCTGCAGTTTTATGGTTTGCTGATATGTTTAATTGCCCAGAAGTTGGCCAGTAGTATAAATTAAACAGCTGTGTTTTTTGGTTCAGATCACTATATTAACAAAATTATAAGCTTATAAAATATATTGTCAGATTATAGTAATTTAAACTATTATTCGGTTTACATGATTATTTGAAAATTTATTACTTGGAACTTTAAAAAGCAATATATAGTAAGATGTCCACTTAAGCTTAAAAGTAAGCAATGCCTCTTATATTCAGAAAGTGTTGCTTATGAGCTTCGTTGAAAGCAACTCATTTAAAAAGTAGGCAAAGAATTCACTAACCAGCTACCTCTTTAAGGTTGAAACAGCAGCAGAGTGATCCATCAAGCTCCAAATCCTATTATCATTTATCTGAAAATGAAAATGATAGATATGAAATATAAGTGAAGTAAAAATAGGCATATAGGGATAATATCATATCTAATCATTGCTGCATATGTTAATGTGCTTATTTTTTAAGGATACAAAATGTACCCTAGAAGATAAATTATCCATAAAACTATAGTGAAGCAATTTTTTAAGCTTTCCTTTGCATATACCAATTCAATAAGCTCTCATTAAATTCCCAAACATACTCTATCACCAAAGCTCTTGCAAACACATACACACAACACAAAGAAGGCAAAGAAAATACCAAGTATATAGCATTTACCATTTTCTTAAAAAATCTAAATCAAAGTCAACACCTGATATAAATGGCTGTGAAAGAAATTTAACTAAGCTCATGTATTTAAAATGCCTTCAGGCTGGGCACATTGGCTCATGCCTGTAAGCCCAACATGTTGGCAGGCTAAACTGGGAGAATCGATTGAGTCTGGGAGTTTGAAACCAGCCTAGGCAACAGGGTGAGATCCAATCCCTACAAAAAATAATATAATTAGCTGGGCATGGTGGTGAACAGCTGTGGTCCTAGCTACTCGGAAGGCTGAGGTGGGAGGAACCCTTGAGCCCAGGATTTCTAGGTTACAATGATCTATGATTGTGCCACTGCACTTCAATCTGAATGACAGTGTGAGACCCTGTTAAACAAAAAAGGCTTTGAATTTAGTTAATATTTCTGAAATAGAATAAGGATTTCTCTCTCTCTCTCTCTCTCTCTCACACACACATACACACACACACACACACACACACAAAATTTGTATTTGTACTAACCATGAAATTGTGCTTATTTTTATCTCATTTTTAAAAATTCGGGTTGTCTAAAAAAACCATAAATGAAACCAAAGGGAAATTACTATGTAGGAACAAGTCTACTTTCAACACAGGTCACAGCAAAGGCTTAATTGTCTTACTATGTAAAGACAATGGTCATACATATTTTTAGAGTACATGTGTATTTTGATGCTTATATACAATGTGCAATAATTAAATCAGGATAATTGGGATATTCATCATCTCAAACATTTATCTTTTCTTTGTGTTGGTAACATTTCAATTCTTATTTTCTAGTTACTTTGAAACATATAAGAAACACTAGGAATAAGCAGCATTCATGGTGATATGCTTTTCTTCCTCGGACCCCACATTCAGTCTCTAGTTTAGCATGATAGTCTCTTAATTCTGCTTCCAGTTTTCCTGTGTTGGTATATTAGTCTCATCTCCAGCATAGGAGTTTAGTAGATTTTTTTAAAATAAAGCAAACACACACTACTGAACCAGTCAATTCATTATTTCCAATATTCTCAGCATATGCCAGACATACAATATTGGGAAGCAACACTTTTTTCACCTCCTGGTAAGGGGCTACTCCGAACCTCGATGTATCCTAACATACACCTCCACATAGACTGGAAGTGGAAAGAGGCTTACATAATTAGAAAGCCTAAGGGAAAACTCTTGGAGTAAGTAAATCTTCCCCATCCTGACTCTCCTTTCCTTGAGAGAAGTTGCTAAGAGAGCACCATATTCAGATCTACTCCTTGGAAGAGGAACTCTGTGAGAGCAAGCGTTGACCCATTTGGCAGTGACTTGTGTGTCATTAGCTTCATTCTGGGCTTCAGTATAGGAACACGGTCTTCCAGCAGTTTATATCTATGCATATTGCAATATCAGCATTTCCAATAGTTTTTGCTGGACCTCTTGCTCTTGTTTATCAATTGATTCAGAGGAAATTTGACTGGGCTCCCTCAAAGAACCAAATGCACAGAATTTCATCTCAAAAGCAGACAGGCATTGTTTTAAAATCTAAAGATAGTTCTCATTATAATATACAGCAGGGGTCCCCAACCCCCAGGCTATCAGTCCATGGCCTGTTAGGAACTGGGTTACGCATCAGGAGATGAGTGGTGGGTGAATGAGGAAGCTCTTGTATATACAGCTGCTCCTCATTGCTTGCATTACCACGTGAGCTCCACCTCGGGTCAGATCAGCTGCAGCATTAGATTCTCATAGGAGAGTGAAGTCTGTTGTGATTTGTGCATGCAAGGGATCTAAGCTGCATGCTCCTTATGAGAACTGAATGCCTGATGATTTGTCACTGTCTCCCAGCACCCCCAGATGAGAACATCTAGTTGAAGGAAAGCAAGCTCAGGGCTCCCACAAATTCTGCACTATGGTGAGTTGTATAATTATTTTATTATGTATTACAATGTAATAATAATAGAAATAAAGTGCACAATAAATGTAATGTTCTTGAATCACCCCAAAATCATCCCCCCTCACTGCCCCCCACTCCCCCACCCAGTCCGTGGAAAAATTGTCTTCCATGAAACCTGTCCCTGGAGCCAAAAAGTTGAGGACCGCTGATGTACAGTATTGTTGTGACTGATCTTTTGTCCTAAATTTTCATCCTTGCTTATTTCTCATATATATTACAATAAAAATCTCTACAGGGACTGTTTTACCTGCTAAATTTTAATGCCATCGTCCAGCCAATAAAATATATTTCTCATGGGTATAAAATTTTCATGAGCTTTTACTCTCTGTAATTCTTTTAAAGTTTTTTTTTTCAATTTGTCAAAACAGACTATTAGTGTTAACCAAGTTAAATCAAATTTAAATTAATCCAGACAGCTTAACACATGAATATATTCATATGCAAAACATATCATAGTCAAATCAAAGAGAGAAGCTAATATCAGAAGTTTTTAGAGAAAGGAAATCACATCAAGTATAATTTAACCTAATTGAGACTGATTTTAAATGACTTTGATTTCAAAGGTAGATTTAATCTTCTAATGACAGCTTTTTTCTATCTTAAATTCAGAGCCATTTGAATCTTTTTCCTTTTCCTTTTTTTTTCCCTTTCATCTTGTTATTTTAATCCATGGGGTGAATAAATATCTGTCTAGTGAAATTCCATTATCTCCTGCTTTGATTAAGGATCATTACAATTTGTAGCATTTTTTAAATCTCTTTGAAAGAATTTTACTCTCTGTTGGTTTAATAAAATGCTAATATATGTTACAGGAGAAAAACTATAGTAAAGGGATTAGAACATGTTCTATTGTGGAGAATCAATAATGTTAGTTTACTTATTTTTTAACCATATATTAGAAATTTCTAAGGGGAGAGAGTGCTCGGAATCTTTTAATAATTCTTGAAGATTCAATAGCAGTCATTTTGATTACATGTAAAGAGCATTTTATTTAACAATTTTTATTGAATGGCTAAGTGTAGGTTATGTCCAACAGGGCACTTGTTCTGATGTTAACACACTAAAAAACATAAAATGGAAAAAAATTGCAGTTAAGTGCTGTAACTATTGTGACAGTAGTATGGGGCAGCTTGAACTGAATTTGAAATAGGTACTTAAAGAATCAGTGAATTAACTTTTGAGAAATTTATGTCTAAGGCAATTTCTTTGATATTAATAGGATTAATGTAGATAATATATGGGGGTGCTGGGTCCAAAGAAATATGAGCTGCTTATATGATAGTTCCTTCCATGATAATAATACTTCGTTTTTATTAGCCATCATAGTTTCATTTTCTGTAACTTTCTTATTAATATATTCTACTCAATTTCTTTTTATTTCTCTTGCCTATTCCATATTGTTTTGCTAATGCTGTTAATGTACACATATTATATATTGGTGAAAAGTGAGAGTCCGGACTTCAGAGTCACTACCTGCATCTGAATCTCAGCTCTGCCTCATGCAATCACTGTGACCTTGGACAAATTCCTTAACATCTCAATGCTTAAGTTTCATCTGTAATATAGGATAAATAATGACATCAATTACACAGGAGAGATATAATAATAAAATGAATTGCTAGATGTAGAGTACATAAAACAAGCTTGCACATAGTAAGCTCTTTATAAGTGCTATTATACCATTATATATTACATATTAATTTTAGTGTAAATCTATCATTAACAACTGTCCAAAAACTATCAAGGATCATTAGTATATTTCAGTAGCTCCCTAATTGTGAATCTCAATTTCCCAAATTGAAGATATTTTCTAGTGGAAAATATTTTGAGAAATGTTGAGAAAATATTCCAAACTACCTTTTCCACTAGCTTACAGAGATCTGATTTAGGTTCTGCCAATTTCATGCACCTGCATGAAACTCTGACTCCTAAGTAAGCTATGTCAGAAAACCAGCAGGAATAGGGAATCCAAATTGCTGGAGCACGCTGGAGCCAAGCAGTGAATGTATGAGGTTAGCAATAATGGTGTTTCTTTCCTAATTGCGACTGAAGCAGTAGGATCCACAGCATTAGTTGCTTAACCACTTAGTTCTGTGATGTAGTCTGGGAGTTGTTCCTGGAAGCTTATTAATATCTTAATAAATCCTTCCTGTTTAAACTTGTGAGCGTGTGCCGGGCGTTATGGCTCACGCCTGTAATCCAGCACTTTGGGAGGCTGAGAAGGGCGGATCACTTGAGGTCAGGAGTTAGAGACTAGCCTGATCAACATGACAAAACCCCGTCTCTACTGAAAATAGAAAAATTAGCTGCGAGTGGTGACTCACTCCTTTAATCCGAGCTACCTAGGAGACTGAGGTAGGAGAATCTATTGAACCCGGGAGGCGGAGTTTGCAGTGAGCTGAGATCGTGCCACTGCACTCCAGCCTGGGCGACAGAATGAGACTCTGTCTCAAAACAAATAAATAAAAACATGTAAGAGTGGAGTCTATTGAGTTAGAGTGGGAAGAATGACCACTGTAGTAATTTACTTCAGCAGTGGTTTCACGCATCTAGCACTTTAAGGAAAAAAAAAAAAAAAGGTTGGGGGTTGGGGGGAGTACTTGAAATTGGTCAATTCATCCGATTGAATTTGAAGTCAGTAAAGAATTCATTAGCATTAGAGAAGGATATTTGTATTCCATGGCACATACTGAAGAAACGTTGACATCTCTGCGGTCACTTGGAATGAAGTGCAAATTAAAATCAACTTTGACGGATTTGGTGATTACTGTTTACACCATTTTAATAGGCGTCAAAAGTGCTACGGTTTTGGGGAAGAAAGGGTAGGCTATTCTAGCTGTGTAGGAGAGTTTAAAAGTAATTTAACAGTTTAAAGTTTTAAGTTATTACCTCAGCCATTATCAGATAGCCTAAGTTTTTTATGATATTCTTAGAATTATTTTTCGATTATTTAGCAACAGGACCGTTTAGTAACACATAACCTGACATTGCCATTATTGTATTGTAACATAGGCAGAATCTGCAGCTGTTTTAGGTCCCTTTTTTCATGTGCTTATTCATTAGGTAGATATTTATAGTCAACTACTTGAAAGTCATTAGTACAAATACTATGTTATAGAAATTAAAAAAAAATAGATAAATCCTCTGCCTTCAAAGATATTGCGTTCTCTAAGTAGGGGGTGGGGATAAATCAAAAATGAACATCTATTCTGATAGGAAAAGAAAACTGAAGCAAGGCTAGATAAACTGGATAATAATGGGGTAATGTTTTACTGAAAATGACTGGAGAATGCTCACACCTCCCTCCTAAAGCACACACCAAGTTGGGATTACATGAGTAAGGCACTTATTGGGGAAAATATCTGTGAAGGATAAAAAGGCAGAGTCTGAGAAGGTGCAGAGAGCTTCGAGACCACCTATGAAGGAAAGGACCAAGTAAGAAAATTGAATAGGTAGAATCTTACACTGCAATGCAATTCTTTAAAATGTTCTTACAGGCAGACAGGAAGTCCATGAGTTAAAGTCACCTGTTTAAGGAGTTTTTTTCTTCTTCAGGAGTGGATCAGCCTTTCTACCTCCACCATCATCAGTCATTGGCTCAGAGCAGTCCACAGGACACATAGCCTTGACCCAAATAAGGTAGTGGAACCAGTTGGGATCACCAATTACGCTTCCCAGAGCAGAAAATCTGAGCAGAACATTTTCATGTCCCTATGATAAGATGGAACAGAAAGCTAAAGGGAGTTAGGGATGAAGTCACACAGCAAATTGAGGGGAGAGCATTCTATACAGAGGAAAACTGTGAGCACAAAGTTGCTGAGAAGGAAATGTGTCTGGCATATTATGTGTATCTACAGCCTAGTGAGCAGAAGGTAAGGCATAAAAAAATAAACTGGAGGGATAGCAGGATCAGTATTATGTAAATGAAATAAAAGGTGGAATGACTGTAAAGATTTTGATTTTTAATGAAGATGGAAAAACTTTGTAGATCATTAAGAATAAGAATGATGTTTGAAATTGTCTGAATTATGTTTGATCATTCTTACTCTTGTAAAATACAGTCTACATAGAGAAGACCTGGTTGTTAAAAAATAGATAGGATTATATTGCAATATTCCAAGGGAGAGATAATGATGCTTTTTTTTTTTTTTTTGATGAGGGTGTCTGCCATAAAGACAATGAGAAATGGTCAGATTCTGCATGTATTTTTAACACAGATCTGATAGGGGATCCTAGAGAAAAAAAAAGAAGAGTGAAGGTTGCAATCAAATTCAGGGATTGAGTAGGAGAGTGTCAGTGTCAGATGACAAATTTCATGAGGGCTTTGGGAGGATTCAGATAATTCCAAGTTCCCTGAGCCCTCGTATCTTAGTAAGTCACTCCTTGAAATAGAAATAGCCCCTCCTTATTGTCTGGTGAGTCTTAATTATATATTCTTGTTCCTGATTTGATTATAGATTCTGCAATAGTCTCACCTATGAAAGTGACAAAGACAAGATAGATACCTTGTACAACGAAATTAGATTTATATGGGAGATAATTCAAGGAAGCATGAATGATGGAGTGAGCTAAGGAAGGAAGCAAAGATTATTTAAAAGGACAGATTACTGAGGTCACTGCCATGAACAATGTGGATGTGGTTTCACCAGACTTTGAGACATGTACAGAATGCCTCCCAGGACTTCCTATTTGAAGGGTAGGGGGCTAGGCAATTTATGTGCAAGTTTCCATTATTTATTGTTTCAGTAAGGAAGAATAAAAATAGTAGAAGTTGAAGTGAGAGAGTTGAAGAAGAGGAAAAATCACGAAGAGCCTCTTAGGTCATTATAAGAACTTTGATCTTTATTCTATGTAAAATTTAAAAATCAAAATATTTTAATTAGAAGAGTGATTAATTTTTTTAAAAAGGATGATTCTAGCTTCTCTATCATTCTAGTGGTTCAAGGAGACCATTTTTCATGTATTTTTGTTTCTCAGATTTCTACCAACCATTGTGTGTGTTTGTGAATCACTGCTTTTTAATGTTCACAAAAAATAAGTAATGAATGACTACAGTTTCAAAGCATATTCATTTTCTTTACTAAAAAAGTGTGCTGTATGTCATTTCTGTAAAATTTTAAAACTGTAAAACAACATTTTGTATTTGTAAAAGCTTAAATATGTAATGTGGGTGGAAGCAATTCAAAGCAAATTCTTGATATGGTTACTTCTTGGTAGAGAAGGAAAAAGGATTCTTGCTTGAGATTAATTTGTCATGTTTTGTTTCTTTTGCAGAAAATTTTTGGAAGAATATAGCGAAATGTTGGCAATTTGAAGCACAGGGTAGTACTGAATTAGTTAGCTTTTGCTGTATAACAAACCACTCCAAAACCTCTTTGCTCAAAACCTACTATTTTTAAGGTCTTGATATTGTAGGTGAAAATATGGGCTCAATTTGATTGGTTCCAGTGTTAAGGTTCTCCTGGGGTTACTCGTGCCCGTAGTCTACTGCCAGGTTTTCATGAGACTGATTACTGTGGGAAGGCCACATTTTGAGCAACCTTTTCTTGCAGAAGCCTAGACCAGGTTGTTCACACAGTGGAAGGGGGATTTCACAAGCCACATGATGTAAATCTCCATACACAAACACTTTTTAAGCCCCTGCTTACTTAAGACTACCTAAAGAGACTTTGGCCAAAGCAAGTCATTTGGCTAATCCAGGTTCAAGAGGTGGCTAAATAGATTCCACCTGTTAATGAAAGGCACTTCAAAGTATTGAGGTCCTAGTACTCCTGGTTACAATTGTTCACATTCCTCCTCCAAAAAGTATGTGCTCACTTCCACCCCAGAACCCTCAAAAATATTTCTGAATTACACTATCAAACTTGAAGTGTAGGATCCCATGGCCTATATCAATCTGTGTGCAGATGATGTTCCTCTGGTGGCTCCTGTGAGCTCATAAGGCAAATTATCTGTATTTGTCCCCCTACAAACACACACTCCTAACATACAGTGGTGAGATAGGAACAACATAACTGCAGAGGAAGTAAGTGAGAGACACAAAGCAGTCATTGGTTCATTGCTATGATGAAATTCTCCTAGACAAATGCTGCCAGGATCTCTTCCCTGGGGAAAAGGTCTAGTTATCTACCTGGAGGTAGTTTCCAGCTCACTATTCTCTACTGTATAATTACAGTGACTCCCCTCATCCATCCTCCTATCTTCACAGATCTTAACTTTACCCTCTAGACTTCAGGCTCCTCCTCTGAGATGTTCTCACTTTTCTGTAAGAAAAGCTGAGTCTATTTCTCAATCTGTCTCCTGTCCATAGAAAATGAAAGGTCCAGGTGCTTTTATTCAATTTTCTCAGTCTCTTTATTTCAAGCTGGGTCCCATTTACTTATAAACTCTTTTAAAAAGTTTTTGTGAGTTTTCTATGTATCAAATAATAGACCACTTCATCTGATTAAAAAGCCATATTTTTTGTTTTCCAGACAGGCTTTCTATATTTTGGACAAGTAAGGCCACTTAAATCCTTTAGAGGTCTTAACAAAGGGTCTTAAGACTACACCCTTGGTTTGATCTGATGCCATAACCTCAATTTTACAATCATGAACCTAATGCTAAGTTTTTTTAGCCATGCTTTGGATTCCATTTTCTATGTTTTATATATTTTAAGAATTTTATCTCCGCTGAAGCAAAATGGTTTCGTTTTCTAGCTCATCAAATTCCCTTAGCATTTTCTTATATGTTAAATATTCTATTTCTCCTTCATTTATGAAGTTTACTTTGGAAAGATATAAAAATTTTGGCTGGCATTTATCTTTTCTTTATGAAGCCTGAAAATAGGTCTTTAATATATTCTGGCTCATAAGGTTTCTGCTGAGAAGTCTGCTGTTAGTCTGATGGAATTTCCTTTATAGGTGACTTGACTCCTCTCTTGCTGATTTTAATTTTTTTTTTCTGGCAGCAGTGACTCACATCTGTAACCCCAACACTTTTGGAGGCTGAAGCAGGAGTATTGCTTGAGCTCAGGAGTTCAAGACCAGCCTGGGCAACATAGTGAAACTGCATCTCTATAATTAAAAAAAAAAAAAAAAAAAAAAAGCCAGATTCAAGCGATCTTTTATTTAGCATCCTGACTAGCTTGGACTACAGGCATTCTACTGGGCCCAGCTAATTTTTAAAATATTTCTGTAGAGATGAGATCTCAATATCTTTCCCAGGCTAGTTTCAAAATCCTATACTCAAACAATCCTCCTGCCTTGGCCTCCCAAAGTGCTACAATTACAGGTGTGAGCCACTGTGCCCAACTTAGTCTCTATTTAAAGTTTTCAACTGTATTTTCAAATTCCTTCAGTATTTTTTTTATTTCTAGACATTCTGTTTGATTTTTTAAAATACACAATCACAGACAGACACACACACATATCTCCTACACATATACATATGTGTGTGTTTCTGTGTGTGTATAAAATCTGTCTCATCTTTCATATCCTGAATTGTTTTTCTGATTTCTATGTGCTGGTTTTTAATTTTCTCTTGGATCTCAACTATCTTCCTTAGAATTCATGTTTTTAATTATATCTCATTTCATGGTTTTCATTTTGGTTAGCATGCATTGCTATTCTATAGCAACAGTGTCATCCTTTAGGGTTGCTGAAACAGTCTGTCTTATTGTACAACTGGAGTTCTTACTCTGAGTCCTTCTCATCTGGAGATGCTGTCACTTCTTATTTTTGAATTTTTCATTTGGATGAGATTTTAAAATTGTCTATTCTTTTCTCCCTTGAGGGTGTGCCTGTAATGTATGTTATTTACAATAGTTTGTCTTTGTTTGTGGGTATTTTCAGAAGGTCAATGCTCTGTGTGAGTTCCTTGGTTTTAGATAACATTTGAATGGGGCTTCTCGAATGCTGATTGTTGTGGCAATATATGGAGTGTGTGATTTTACACGTGCTGAGCCCATTGGGCGTGAAACTTGAGTCACTATCTTCTGCCAGGGATGGAAGGGTCGAGGTCTCAAGAAGATTATCCGGCACCATGCCCTTCTGTCAGTAGGGTTTTTTGTTTGGTTTTGTAGTCTAGTAGGTAGCACTTAGAAGTAAGAGTAAAATCATCCTCAGATACCCTGATGATGAGCAGAAGCATGGGCCTGACAGTGTGTCTTGAAGAGCTTGTGGTGAAATGCACTAAGGTCTCCATGGCAGTGAGTGGGGATAGGGCTGAGCCAGCTCCTCATCCTGAGTGAGCAGGAATGCAATCTGCTTTCCTATCATCTGCTCTCAATATTACAGGGCATCTGGCCTTCAATTTAGATAAACACTATCCCTATCTGGAGGCTGCAAAGAAACCAAAGTCCTCAGGAAATGCCCATCCCATGGTGACCGCCAACGTGACTTCAGGGCACAATCTCCTCCTTCAGCCCAAAACAAACATTTCTGTGGCTTGTCCACATTCCCCTGCATGAACATGGCTGTTCTGTGCAGGGAGTGCAGATTAACCCCACCAATCGTGTAAGCCCGTAGCCCAGGGATTTGGAGAATTTAAGATTATTATTACTATACTTCTAGTGGCTTAAAGAACTACAATAGTGAACAATTATTTTTCTAATATCTTTTCTGTTTTTCCTTCAGCATACACCTTGGTTACCACCTAGTTTAAAGTCCTCCTCCCACAAAACTTCTGACAAATAGGGAATAAATTTTGAAAAACTTTTAAACAATTAAAGTTAGTTTTATTCAAAAGACTTACTGAGGACTACAGACCGAGTCCTACAGGCCAGGAGCATTTCTATGAGACTACTCCAGCACAGTATTTCAGCCCACTGTTCATGTATAGTTGGTGGGGGCTCAACATGTGTAAAATCACATCACACTTGCTCAGAAGTTACATTGAAGCAGAAGTATGTCAAAGTATAGGTGTAGAAATACATCTGGCTATACATTACAGAAGCATAACCAATCCCGTCAGACATCTTACGTGTAGGAAAAGACAATGAGGAGGGCCAATTATCTTCTAAGGAATAGAGAGACTCAGGGAAAAGATGTGAGGAATTGTGTGCTCTATTTTGTTTTGTCTTCAAAGCATCCTTCTGGAGAGCTGAACATTATCATGGAGTCAGGGGTACAAGCAGAAAAGAGCAAACATGGCTTCTTACATTTCCTACTTTGCCTCACACTTCAAAAACTGAAAAAAATTAAAATCCAAAGATTTTTCTCAAAAAATGTTTGTTTGAAATGAAAAGATGTGCTTTTAGTAATTTGTAATGTTATAGTTGCTTACCTGTGGCTCTGTTTACAGGAAAGATAAAATTACACACACACACACAGAAACGTGTATTTTTTTTACCCAATGATAGTTCTCTGAAGCTAAAACCCTAGCTCTGTGCAACATATAGACCTGAGGCAGGTATTTAACAAAACAAACCAAAATGAATTTTTTCTTCTTTCTATTAGCATTCAGTGTCCTCTGAGGAATATGTCTTTTTGCTTTTGGAATAAAACCAATTGGGCTGGGCGCTGTAGCTCACACCTGTAATTTCAGCACTTTGGGAGGCCAAGGCAAGCTGATCACCTGAGGTCAGGAGTTCAAGGCCAGCCTGCTCAACATAGTGAAAACCTGTCTCTACTAAAAAGACAAAAATTACCCAGGTGTGGTGGTGCGCACCTGTAATCCCAGCTACTCGGGAGGCTGAGGCAGGAGAATCACTTGAATTCGGGAGGCAGAGGCTACAGTAAGCCGAGATTGCACCACTGCACTACAGCCCAGGTGATAGAGCGAGACTGTGTCTAAAAAGTAAAACATACAATAAAAAATAAAAAATAACAAGTGGATTCATTAGGTTCTTCATGTTTCCAAGCTAAAGAACACACATGTGTTGTAACTAGGCCAATTATAGCACTACACTAAAGCAAAATATTTTTGTCTCAAGAAAGCCAAAGTCATAATTTTAGTTAATAATGAATACAATATAAAAAAAAATTTAGTTGTCAAAGCAAACTTGTAAAAAATTGAACCTGAATATCTCTTAGGCATAACTATTAACTGGTCTTTTCTAAACACTTCATTTTTATCCTGATAATCTCAGAATTGCCATCAATAACAGAAGACCTGTGCTCTAATAAAATTTTGGTTGGTATTTAGTGTATTCCATCAACAATTAATGAACTGGAAAGTATAAACCCGAAGAGGCCCAAGACATTTTGCTTTAAACACAAAGAAAATCAATACTAACCTGATCCAGTCAAGAAGTAAAAGCGTGTGTTATTTATCATTCAATTCTCTTTTTCAGATTTACCCTTGCCAGATTCAATTTTGTTTTTGAGGTTGTCACAGAACTAGATGGTTATGTTCAGTTAGAGGAGGGAAGAATAACACATTGGACAAGTTCATTCCCAAACTAGTCATTTTGAAAACTAACTATATTTTGAAGAAAATAGAAATTAATGAAAAAGTCTTTGAGAATCTCCGTAATATGCACTGTCAGTAAGAATTATCCTTTCTAGTCTTTTATTTATGTATCATTTATACAAATATTTATTAAGCAACTACTATGTGCTAGCATGTCAGCATTAGATCAGTGAATTAAATAGACAGTTCCACGTTACCACGGAACTTATATCTTGATGCCCTTTGGTCTTGACAGGCTTTCTTCAGTTTCTCTCTTCCTCTCCTCCTGTGAATAATGCCATGTTGATTTTCTCAGCTATTTATCCTTGAATTTTAAAAATATGTTAATGAGGTCTTAGAAGAGGTCAGTTTCACCACAAATTCTTAGATTTTAAATATTTTGTTCTTAATGCTAGCAAAGCTGCTTTTTACTCATTTTTAGTTTACTTCTCTTACCGTATTTCAACAAGTTGCTTTTGTAGACATTGCCCGCCTTCTGTTATTCCTGTCCTCCACAGCTATGCCTACATCCACAGATGATACATTCTGCTCAGAAAATAAGACCTTGGTAAGCCAGGTGAATTGTGGAAACAGAAATTTGAAATCCCGAAATGGGAGTATGTAGACTGCAAAGAGAAACAAGAAAAGACCATTTTGAACATGGAGTGTCAGAGCATAAAAGGATGAAACAGGAAATGAAAGTGAAATTAAAGATTAAAAGAAAATGACTAGAACCCAGGGTTTGAAAGTCCAAGGAGACACAGCTTTAAAAAATACAAAAGTTTACAATATTGAATGCTGTAGAAATTGATATATGCTATTATAAATTCATCTGGTTTGCTTAGGTCATTGTTCTTAATTGATCAGTTTATTGAGTATTTTAGCAAAATATTTTTGGAAACTGGTCAACTAAAGTGTAGGCAATGCTGAGCTGGAAATTCTTACTTTTCTACTGACTTCGTAAAGTTGTTGAGTTTATGAATTTGTTCCCTGATTTTCAAAATAATACACATAATACTTATCCTACTAAATTATTTATGTGAAGATTAAATTTAAAAAATATGTAAATACACTTTGTAAAAGGTCACATGACTTTAAGGATTTATTTGTGTATTATGAAGCAAAGTTTTTTTGTTTGAGTATTTGTTTTAATATACACAATTGATTTCTTTCTATTATCACATCTAATAAACTTTAACTTTTTAAATTTAATCAAATTAAGTGCAATACTCACACATGAGATGGGATCTGATATAATCTTTAAAACTCATTTCAGGAAATTATAACCAATAAAAGAGTAATTTTGGACAATAAGAAATACAATTAGAATTCACACACAGAAAAATTATCCTAAAGTAATATTCTGGGAGCAAAGAAAGCAAGACAATATTAACAACAGGTTTAATTTGGCAAAGTCAATGATAAGCACATTTACCATAAACTTGAGAGAATATTTTCAGATAAACTAAAAAATACCTGTCTTTAAAGAGTCAACTCCTCATTTATTATTTTGTCTTTCTGTTTCACATAGAAAATGAACTTGAATCATAATCATTTTGCCTAAACGTATGTGAAAAAGTTTAAAACAGTCATTACAACTCTTACTTTCAGTTAAATAATGTAGTGTTATTTGTTTTCAATGATACAATCTGGAAAAACAATGTAAAAGATTAACTGTCTTCACTGAACCACCCTTTAGGAAAGCAGCACTGATTAGTTTGAAGAGATTTCATTGCTACAATGTTTCCTGTCATCTTTTGTCTGCTTTTAATATGCCTCCCTAACCGAAGTCTCTAGATTGCCTATTGGTGAAATGATTTTTTTTTTAAAGAATGTATATGGATAGATATATCAGTGTATGCATATGCAAACATGTTATATGTGACACATATATGTGGGTCTATGATCTTAATATTTTTCTCATTCTGATCTCAAGGCTGTACAGTTAATGTTTCCTCAAACCAGATTTATTTCTCCTAGATCTTTATTCTGCTCAATCCATCATCTCCTTCACATCTCTGATAAAATGCCACTTACTCAAAGTTTTCTTTCTTGACCAACTTATCTAAAAGGAATGCAGGACCTACAGAGCAATTCTAACCCAGTTTTTCAGGATAGATTTCCACATAGTAAAAGACAACTGTGAGTTTTGTCTTTTACAAGGTAAATATCCCTAGGTTTTGTGTACTCTCATTATTTCTATAAAATTGTCCTCTAAATGTTTTCTACTTTGTCACTATACCTTTAATGTGCTGGTCTAAAACTCTAAAAACTAAACACATTCTCGCCTTCATTCTAGAGGTAACACTTCTATTAAAGTACTTTGAAATTTTATTAGCATATTTGCCAGCCATCTGTTACTGTTGATTCACACTGAGTTTATTAGAAATTTAAATACCTAAATTGTATGCAATGCTATTGAGCCATTGTCCCCTCTTAGATTTTGTAGATCTTTCTGAAACCCTAGCATCAGACTCTACATTTATATATATTAAATGTATTATATTTGACTCATCATTTCCAAATTATTGATGTAGTTCTAGGTTTTATTTTATAAAATGTACTTATTTGTTGATATTTGAAGATGATTCTCTCTCAGAAATTTATTCTAAGATTCCCAAGTTAATAATAAAGGTTTTATTAACCTATTTTAATCCCTTTTTGTCCTAGCAATATGGTTAAACATTTGCTGGCACTGCCAATCTCGAGAGCATAATGCTACTTTAGAAGGGTACAGAGATATGAAAACATGTGTCTTTATTCAATTACATATAGTAAGTGTGCAGCCTTTGCAGTGGAAACTCTGTAATAACTGCTTTAATTATCCTATTCAAACTGTTTACTGGCCAGTGCACCTCAGTTTTGTTTGCTTGATTATGAAATACTAATATTATTCTGGACCCTCTTCAAATTGATATGCACTCCATAATTTCTTACTCAGGACCTCATCGACTTTCTGTGATCCAAATACAAAGGATGTAGCAATAAAGCTCAAATGTAAGACTCCAACCCTGATTAACTCATATTCATTGTTCAAATATATTCTTAAACATTCATTATCATAACATATGGCCATTTTCACATAAATAGGGAATCCTGTTATTTTGGGAAACTACCCTTTTTAAGATTAATATATTTATTTAGTGAAAGTTAACCTTCATCATAACTCACCTTCTCAGTCATAGCAGTGATTCATGCCGTATAAATTAAAATGTCTTTTGGACCTTACGGCTTTACTATGTAGTCTTTATCACAAACTCATTGAGTAATTATCACTTTAACATGTGAGTATACATCATTACATTGTGGTAAACACGTGATATAAATCTTGTATATTGCTCACTATTGAAGCACAAAGATTAACTGTGTCTACCCCAAATAGGTCTACTTTTTCTTCTATGGGAAAAACATACAGCTTAACACTACAGTTAACATTAAACTCTAACAAAGCTGGTAAATGTATTGGTGAATTCTATCATTACCATTTTGACAGCCAGGCAAGAGGGAACTCTGATTTATACTTATCATTCTTAAGGGCTTCAGAAATCATGAGCATATAAACCCATGCAAACACACAGCTAAGTCACTTGGGTCTCATCAGCCAGCATTCACATGATATCTATATGTCGACTCTTGTGACTTACATTGTTAAAGTCCAAGGAAATGTTTTTCCATATATCTTGTTCTAAGTCTTCATAAAAAAAAACAAAAATACATCTGAGTGTCATGAAGATTTGCAGGTGGTGTTGATGTCAGTGTTGAAGACAAATAATATTTTTCATTGCAGAAAGGAATTGCATAATAGAAGCACTCAGATAAAAGACAAATTAATTTGCCAAATTCTTTCTCTTGGATAGCAAGGATGTAATTGATTATTCCATAATTAAGTATACTTTCTCAGTAGTTTCCAGGATCTGCTTTCCCATTTTTGTTGGTGCTTCAATTAGTAAACCAGAGGCACTCATATTACTCATGGCATAGTAGTCAAAATGGCACACAGTGGCTGAGGAAATGGGCACAATAATAACAAATTCATTTTATTATGAAATGTGTGTGTATGTATGTGAATATATATATATAATTTAGGCATATATGCATGGATTATGACTAATATGTTTACTAGTTATATGTTATGTGTAAATATACAATATTTATATATTATATATTTAATATAATATCAACTACATAATATATTGATATATTGCATTATATATCTAATATTATAATATATAATATACATTATATTATAAATTATAAAGTATAGTACCAATTTTTACTTTGGCAAAATAATGTTTATTAAATTATAAAGTTAAATTTTTAGGAAAATATTTAACAAGATTTAATTAAAATGTCAAAAATTAAATAAAACAATGGTTTTAATATTGTAATTTATAATTTAATATTATAATATATATTTATTGTAAACATATATAATAAACATGTATTGTATATTTATATATATAAATGTACATCTATATTTATAGTATTAATTATAGTATAGTATACCAAATACACTAAATATAATATTAAATATTAAATGTGTATTTATATTTATAATATTACATATAGTATTAAATATAGTTGTAGTTTATACTATAAATATAAATATTTACACATTTATACATATAAATACATGTTTATATATAAAGAGATGTGTTACAAGGAATTGGCTCACATAATTATAGAGCCTGACTGTATTAGTTCATTTTCATGCCACTGATAAAGACATACCCAAGACTGGGCAGAAAAAGATGTTTAATGGACTTGCAGTTCCATGTGGCTGGGCAGGCCTCACAATCATGGTGGAAGGCAAGGAGGAGCAAATCACATCTTAAATGGATGGCAGCAGGCAAAGACAGAGAGAGAGCTTGTGAGAGGAAACTCCTCCTTATAAAGTCATCAGATCTCATGAGACTTATTCACTATCACAAGAATAGCGTGGGGAAGTCCCACCTCCATGACTCAGTTACCTCCCACCAGATCCCTCCCACAACACCTGTGAATTCAAGATGAGATTTGGCTGATGACACAGCCAAACCATATTACTGATAATTCACAAGGCCTGCAGGGTGAATGGGCAACCTGGAGACAGAGGCAAGCTAATGGTGAGGTTTCAGTCTAAAGGCCAGCAGGCTGAAAACCCAGGATGAGCCAATGTTGCAGTTGAGTCTCAGGGCAAGAAAAAGCTGATGGCTCAGTTCAAAGGGGCTTAGGCAGAAAGGACTCTCTCGTGTTCAGAAGAGAGTCAGCCTTTTTGTTCTATTCAGGCCTGCAATTGGTTGACTAAGGACTACCCACCTTAGGGAGAGCAGTCTGTTTTACCGTCTGCTGTTTCCTATATTAACCTCATTCAGAAATACCCTCACAGAAACACTCAGAATAATGTTTCATCAAATATTTGGGTACTTCATGACCCAGTCATGTTGACATATAAATTTACTCACAATAAAGTAGAGTACCAATTTTTACTTTGGCAAAGTAATGTTTATTAAGTTATAAAGTTCAATTTTTAGGAAAAGATTTAATAAGGCTTAATTAAAAGTCAAAAATTCAAACAATGGTTTTAAAATTATGTATTTAATTTTGTTTGGCTATTTAATTAGAATTTATATATTTTAACTTTAAAATGTGATTTTGAATATTTTGGCAAAAATACTGTTTTGAAAATATAAATAAAACAACTAATTTTATTTTACTTTATATTTATTTTAAGTTTTAATAAAACTATAACCAAAATTTGAAAACACAGACTACCTTTACATTTATTTTTTTAATTCTATAGATAATTGTGAATTAGGGTAATTAAGATTTTGATAAAACAGAACTATAAAACTAAATACCAGAGAAAAAGGAAAATTCTAAAAGAAAAAAACAAAAATTTTGCAAATGTGCAGCGCCATTATATATATTATCTATCTACTCTATCTACTTTAACAAATGTGAGCAAATATCTATAAGTATGACCCACATAAAATTCATGAAAAGTATATATTTTTATTAATGAATATTGGATTATTGGCAGAAACCATGAGAATGTATGAGTAATCCCATGTATTTTCAAGTCCCAAGCCCTATAAATGTGAGTTCCATTGCTCCAAGGAGTACCAGATTTGTCATCAGGACTGTCTGCAGATCTAATTAAGTTGTCAGACATGCCATTGCAGGGATTTTAACATCAAAAGAAGAAAGCCTGAGAGAAATGGAGAAGAAAATAAGGTGAGAAGAGCTTGGAGCCCTAACAAAGAGATTTTTAATGCAGGCAGAGGAAATTGCCCATGAAAATGCCTAAACCTAACCCTAATATTTACCAAGTTTAGCTTAAGTCACCAAACATCAGGAAAATTTACCAAAATTTCATTGCTATGTCTAATTAACTCACTGAATTTAGAAGCAGAGCTCAGGATATTCTTGTTTAGAATGATGAAGTAGGCACATCCTTTAAAAGGTATGGGACAATGAGGGATAGAATTAAGGAATAAGAAAATTTTGATAGTTTCTTTCAAATGGTCAGATTTGTACTCTAGGAGCATAATTCTAGCAATAAAATTAACACAGATAATTTATAAATAATGCCAAATATTATTACTATTACTAAGATGTAAGAATTTGCATGAGTACTGTCGCAACTGAGAGAAAGTATTTCATTGATCTCTAAACGACGGAAAAGTGATTAAACCAGGACACCATTACTGGGTATATACCAATCTTTATCTATGTTTCTCTTGGACTGCCTTCAGAAACATTCACTTCAAAGCAGGCATACAAAGACAGGCTCATTTCTGAGAGAAATGAATATCCTCTGAGAGTTGGTTTAGCCTTGAGAATCTCCCATGTTGCTCAACATCCCTCGGACTGCATGGTATTTTCAGGAATTCCCATTCAATCTTTATTTCTTTTCTCTTTCATTCAAGAGCAATCTTACATCGTGGTCCAATGGTTCTCTCAGCTGTTCTGGATCTCTTCCCATTTTCTCTCACATGGGTTTTTCTGCTTAAAAAATTCTTACATGTTTAATCCTGTCTTCACATATTTTTCTCAAATGACTCGGACTAACACAAAAGCAGAGAAAATATGCAGACAGGAATATATGCAAACAATTTTGAGAGTAAAATTGACAGGAAATATTAGCTGATTTTATTGAAGCAGAAGAAGGAAGAGTGATGTACTATTCAAGTTGTGAAAATGATGATTGTATTAACTGAGGTCTCAAAAATAGGATAAAAAGGAGTTGAAAGCAAAAATTTAAGTTCAATTTTGGAACATATTCAATATGAGATGTCATGGGCACACTGGAGAATGATGCCCAGCTGGCTGTTACAAGTGTTGGCTACGAACTCACGTGATAGACAAAAGCCAGAGTTGCATGTTTGACCATCATACATACTATGGAGACTATCTGAAAAGCAGAGCAAATTGTTGAGATTTTATAGTACTTATATGCTAACCAGTTAGCCTGCCACAGTTTTATGGATTCTGGTAGAAGGTATGAGACTCCTGGATCACTGATGGACAGTTACCTACTCATGGCAATTGCAGTAGCAGCATCACTATTTGTGCTGTCGTCACAAGCCTCAGTTACCACAGGGCCACATGAGGAGGTCCAGATGACAAATAACACTTGCATACACAGGAGATTAATTATAGAAAAGGAACTATGAGCTTAGAAACCCAATATTTCATAATGAGCAGTGAACATGCTTGTTCTTTCTTCTAGCAGGTGGCATTATCTCTACTTTTCAAAGCTGTTGAGTATTCAACTATCTTTGGAAAGGTAGTTGAAAAGAAGGGCATTCAATGGCTTACACACAAAATGTGCAGAAACAAAAAAGACCCTAGGAAAATTGTCTGGCAATACTTATTTTTGGTATGTTACCAGCAAACATACCAAAAAGTAATCAAATTCTCTTGAAAAACTGCAATTCTAGTTGAAACAATTTGGACCCATTTTTCACTGCAAATTGTTAAAAGTGTGTTTGTGTGTGTGTGTGTGTGTGCCTGTGTGTATGTGTATGAATATGCTTTGTTTTGTTTTCTGATCCAGTCAGGTCTGGGATGATGTTTTTGTTTCCTATGTTCACCATAAGAAATAACTACAAATTGGGTGGCTTAAATCAACATTAATTTATTTTCTTTTAGTTCTGGAGGACTGATGTCTGAAATCAAGGTGTCAACAGGGACATGCTCCCTCTGAAACCTCTAGTGAGGAATCCCTTCTTGTCTCTCCCAGCTTCTAGTGGCTCGAGCTGTTCCTTGACTTGTGTTTTGCATAAATTCAGTCTCTACTTCCATCTTCACCTCACTTTCTCCTCTGTGTGTCCTTTCAAATCCCATTTCTCTTTATGACACTTATCACTGGATTTTAGGCCCACACTAATCCAGGATTATCTCATCTTAGGATCCTCATGTTAATTATATCTGCAGATAAGTTTTTCCAAATAAAGTCACATTCACAGATTTATCAAGATAGACCTATCAGCTTCAGGGGCTGAGTGGGGGAGGGGGGGCAACATTCAGCTCACTACAGAAATGTACAGCAAAACAGGCTGTTAATGATGCTGCAGATGTGTTTCCCTAGAACAATGGCAAAAGTTAACATTCAGCCCACATCCTTCTCCCAGGAGTCATAAATACCTGTTTCTGAATTTTCTATTAATCTCCTATATTCATTCACTTTGTTTCTTTTTTTAGTATTTTCCTTAAGGTTATTAAAGTCTTTGCTATCTTATTTGTTTTAAAGTTTAGTTTTAAATTTTGTTTGGCCGGGCGCGGTGGCTCAAGCCTGTAATCCCAGCACTTTGGGAGGCCGAGACGGGCGGATCACGAGGTCAGGAGATCAAGACCATCCTGGCGAACACGGTGAAACCCCGTCTCTACTAAAAAATACAAAAAACTAGCCGGGCGACATGGCGGGCGCCTGTAGTCCCAGCTACTCGGGAGGCTGAGGCAGGAGAATGGTGTAAATCCGGGAGGCGGAGCTTGCAGTGAGCTGAGATCCGGCCACTGCACTCCAGCCTGGGCGATAGAGCGAGACTCCGTCTCAAAAAAAAAAAAATAAAAATAAAATAAATAAATAAATAAATAAATTTTGTTTAAGTTCTTTATGGATATCCAGACGTAGTCATGTCTATCGATATTTTTCTAAATTATATTTTACATTGCTTTAAAATATTTTTTAATTGCAAATTTCTTCTTTTGTTTTTATGTGCAGAAGATCCTGGGCCAATCAGAAATGTGATAGACAATATCTTTTTAATTTTGTCTAGCCTTTTACATTTTTAAAAACAATAAGTTCTTTAATCCATCTAGAATTAAATTGGTGTTGGTATGTAGTAAGCATCTAACTTTATTTTTTCATCTATCTTTGCTAGCATTTTTCTTTCAGTCATTAAGTTAGACTTTTAAACTTCTTTTCATATGTAAAGTGTCATATTCAGATTCACTTAGTTCTTATTTATTCACTCATTTAAAAACTATTGGGTGTCAGATATTCCCCTAGCAAAATTCTAAATGCTGTAGAAACTGCAATGAAGGAAACAGATAGAAATGTCTGCCTGCATGGAATTTATAATACAATGAGTGGAGACAGACAATAAAGAAATAATAGTAATAATAATATATGGCATGTTACATGGTGATAAGCTTGTTATGGAGGAATACCAACCTGGGAAAGGGGAGGAGAAAAGTCTGACTGTAGAATTTTAAAGAAAATTGTCAGAGAAGGTTATATTTGAGCAAAAAAGATAAAGAAAACAAGGGAATGAATATCTGAAGGAAAAGATTTTCAGACCAAAAAACCAAACAGCAAGTGCAAAGGCCTTGAAATGGAAGGTATCTGACACAGAGAACAAAACCTGAGGGGCTGAGACAGAACAAGGGGGAAAAGAGGGCATATCTCTGAAAGGTATTGGGTTCATATTGTCTAGGATCTTGTAGGTAATTGTTTAGGTTATGTTTCTTTTTATTATTATTTTCTGTCTTGAAAAAATAGGCGGACAGTAGAGCATTTGAAGCAGTAAATGGCATGACCTGATTTTTATGTTATTTTATTTATTTATTTTTAATAAGATGGGAGTCTCATTTTGTTGCCCAGGCTAGACTGGAACTTTTCAACTCAAGGGAAAAGTGGCAATCAGTTTAATTCTGAGTATAGTTTGAAGATGAGGCCAATAAGGTGTGCTAAGTGACTGGGTATGCTTTGGAAGATAAAGACACTCTCAGCCAACTTTCAGCATTTGGCCTTGAGCTTTCAGAAAGATGTTGTTGCCCTAACAGAGCTGGGGATATTGTGTTAGGTAGAAATTTTGAGGAGGGAAGATGATGATAAAATTTAAATGGCTATTACTCTTCCAAGCAGGGACTTTGAGTAGATAGCTGGAAGTGAGTATCTAGAATCTAGGAAGAAGTCAGTATCTGAGTCATAAACTGCAGATACAGTAAAAGCTGATATACAATTAAGGGGTAATTGTTGGAGTTTGGATCTTGAAGAGGTTAAAAAAAGATGGAACCCTATTCCCACATGAGGCCATTACACCTTGCCTAGGAACAAGTTTCCCATAGTAACAGGGAGGAAAGGTAGAAGTATGGGTACAGATGCTGGTAAGTGGCTGAATATTTTTGGAGCTCATCTAATGTTTGCTATGTTCTTAATATAGGTGAAAGCTAGGTCAGCTGTGAGTGAAGATGTGTGGTACTACGGGGTTGAGGAGGAAAGAGAATGTATGAAATTGCTGTCTAGGAGAGGAAGGTAGTCAATGAACTAGGAGAATATTGTGTGATTCCAGACCGTACTAAGGGCCAACTTAAATCACAAAACTATGACTTTAAAGTGAGACTAATCAGGATGCTAATGTGGTTTTCTTCAGATCTGTTCAGTTCTGTGGGAGCAGACAGAACTGAATGTACCAAGGTTATGGCTTGGCCAAATTAATATTATAAAGCAAGAGAAAAGAAAGGGGATATTTATACTGCAATTATTATAATTATTGACTATGGATTTTAGGCTGGGTAAGGAGGAGAATAAATAGGAAGATAATGTACTAAAAAGCTAGTTAAGTTTTGACTTCAGGCATTCTCACTTGACCCACCTTTTTCCAGGGCTCTGAGTGGGACTGTCATCGTGTGTTAATACTTATGCTTGTAATTTTTCTATAAAGGAATTTTAACCAAAATCTTTCTTGAAGGGCTGTTAACGAAAGTCTCCATGAACAAAAGGAAGTAAATAATCTAAAGTGAATTTAACAACGGCCTGGAAAAATCACTTCAAAGGAACTAAACACTATATTATCTTCAAATATGTTTACATTATGTCATAGTTTTAAAATTGATGCTACATTTCTTAAGTAATTTTTGTAGGGTTAGCCCTTACTGTATATTGATATTTTTATAAATGTGAAATATTTGGTAGGCTGGTTAAGACTAATTAGTACAGGCGGAATTTACTCTACCTCAGGAACATGCAGGAAAGGACACTTTTTTTTTTTTAAAGTAAGAAACTTGTGCAATTAACTTAACTTTGCCCAGTCTCAAACTGGATTTATTTCCTCTAGGCAAAACCCAGCCCTCAGAGGACAAGCCACTTTAATAGTAATTATGACTTTAACTAAGTAATATAATGCCTTAATAACTTAATACGTATACCTTTGGATGAATGTCTTTCTCTTCAAAACCGTCACTTTCGGAGACTAAACATTTAGTTTAATAATATTTTCCTTACTAACAAAATTTCTAGAATTCCTCTTAAAAATTCTCTTCAGGGCTTAGGTCACCATAATATCTATTAATAAAAACAATTACTACTTCAGAAACTCTATATTAAATATATTATTTTGATTGATTTATTTAAGTTCACCACCTCACAGTATCTTCCCAATAAAATAAATCTTCTCAATAAAATAAAATAAAGAGTATTTCATGCTCTTTCTAAAGAGACATTTTTAAAGAGTAGTTTCATCTTCAAAGTAAAATTGAGAGAAAGGGACAAAGATTCCACATATGTCCTCTGCCCCTACACATGCTTAGCCTCCCGCATTTTTAACATACCCCTCCAGAGTGGTGCATTTGTTATACCTGATGAAATTACATTGATATATAATTACCCAAAGTCTATAGTTTACATTAGGGTTCACGTATGGTGTTGTACACACTATGGTTTTGAATAAATGTACAACAATATGTGTTCATCAATACAGAAATATTATACAGTAATTTCATTGCCCTAAAAATTCTCTGTGCTTCATTTATGTATTTCTGCCTACTTCCAGTCACACTCCTGATTTATATCCTGAGGAAAGTTGGACATAGAGAGGTTTAATTGCTCAAGATCACATATACTACATAAGTAGCAAAGTAAGAAGATTTTTGTTGTTATTGTTTTGTTTTGTTTTTTGTTGTTGTTGTTGTTTTTGAGATGGAGTCTTGCCCTGTCACCCAGGCTGGAGTGCAATGGCACGATCTCAGCTCACCGGCAAAGTAAGAATTTTAAACCAAATTCATCAGACTCAACATCATCACACTATGCTACCTTCCATTTAATGTGGTTGTAAAGATAACATTGTATCAAATTTAGATTCTAGTGAATATATTTGATATTAACAGCCTATATAATAAAAACATTTGATAAGCACAATGAACATTACTGTTGTAATTGAGATAGGAAACTTTACTTTATGTCTGAAATTAAGTCTTGTTGAATGTTGACCTTAGAAATTGCATGTTTACGCCTGGGAAAGTTGACTGTATGGGCAATTCCAAAAGAGAAATTAAAATGAGTATAATGCCTCTCATATTGACTCTATTGATGGAGAACAAAGCAATAAATAGTGTTTTCTCAACTAATAAAATCTGCACTATAATCCTACCTTGATGGAAAGGGCAAATATCAACATAGCAAATTATTATTAATACAGGAACATCAACATTAATATTTTGTTCTATTCTATTCTAACTATTTAATTAATTTTATCAGAATTTGAAATTTTCTCCAACAATTTTGGTCAGAACATGAAAAATTCCTGTGGAGTATAAAAATGTTCATACAAATGATGCCAATGATGGTTTGGATAAATTTTTTATTTAATCAAAAAGTTATTCTCAGAGAAAATTTGCTAGAAAGAGCACTGTATATTAGAAGCTCTCATAAGCCAACAGTGTATTTCAACCTGAATAAATAACCTAGAACTAAAAAAGTATTTAGTTTTTAATACAAGCTAACATTTTCAGTACATTTTCTGTGGATGAGCTGCTATTCTAAGGACTTACATTGATGAGTTCTTTTAAATCTTAAAACAACAAACGTAGGTTGGGTAAGGTAGCTCATATCTGTAATCTCAGTATTTTGGGAAGATGAAGTGGAAAGATCACTTAAGGCCAGGAGTTGGAGACCAGCCTGAGCAACGTAGTGAGACCTCTGTCTCTACAATTTTTTTTTTTTTTTTCAATTGGCAGGTCGTGGTGGTGTGAGCCTGTAGTTATAGCTATTCAGGAGGCTAAGAGAGGCAGACAGCTTGAGCCCAGGTGTTTGAGGCTGCAGTGAGCCATGATTGTGTCATTGCACTCCAGCCTGGGTGAGAGAGTGAGATGCTGTCTCTGAAAAACAAAAAAATGAAAAATACACATAAATAAAAAAGAAAAGAAAAAACAAATGTAATAGGTACTGATATATTTTAGTAGTGGATTCTGCATTAAGCTGTCCAGATGGATCTGCTTTCAGTTCCTTTCCTGCACCAAAGCATTTATTTCCCCAGCTGCTGGAAGTATTACCTGTTAAAGACTTCACCTGAGTCTGTCACCTTTGGCACTTGATCTGGAGCCAAAAAGATTGCCTCATGGAAGTCAATGCTCCACCCGAGAAAGACCCTACAACTCTGCTTCCTTCACTTCCTTAAGGTATTGTTCTTCTGAGTAGTCCCCAATCAAGCTCCAAGCAAATATCCACAAGAGAGTTTCTATATAAGGAGCTTGACTTAAGACATATTTCTGTGTCATTAATAAAGAAGCAGAAGCATAGAGGCTAAACAATCAGTATTCACGCATGTAACAAAGAATAGAGCTAGGATTTTGAGTTAGAAAATCTGACTCCAGAAGCCCTGTTTTTAAACATTATGTCATTTTACCTACTCCATTAAAATCAGCACATTATTGGCTGGGCGCGGTGGCTCACGCCTGTAATCCCAGCACTTTGGGAGGCCGAGACGGGCGGATCACGAGGTCAGGAGATCGAGACCATCCTGGCTAACACGATGAAACCCCGTCTCTACTAAAAATACAAAAAATTAGCCAGGTATGGTGGCGGACGCCTGTAGTCCCAGCTACTTGGGAGGCTGAGGCAGGAGAATGGCGTAAACCCAGGAGGCAGAGCTTGCAGTGAGCCGAGATTGCGCCACTGCACTCCAGCCTGGGCAACACAGCGAGACTCCGTCTCAAAAAAAAAAAAAAAAAAAAATCACATTATTTTCAACAGAACCAAAGAATGTTCAACCATTACATGGTATTCCAGGAGGAAAAGGTGGCATTTTAACAATATACCTGTCATACAAGAGAGTAAGATTTGCTATGAAAACAATACCTTCATTTACCTCACATTCTCAGAGTATGACCATATAGTTTCTTCTAAAGTTTATGTTTGAATGCGTTGGAATTATGAAACTAACAAATTTCATGAATAGCTAGCTAGATGCAAGATAGCTAGAATACATATGGAAAATATAAGAGTTATTTTTTGACAGAATCGCAATATGTAGTAACTTTGATTAATAGTAAAGATTGGCATTATGTTCTTTACAGTTTTTTAGCAATCACTATCATTTATATGACTAGAATATTCAAAACAAATGTACTGGCAGGAATGGACCAGCAAACAATAAAGTGCAAATTTTCATGACAAATTCAGTGAATTGCAAGCAAAGACGTCCCACTTGTAAACAACCCTTCTGTTTAATGCATTCAACTTGTAAAAAGGAAGAATCTGTTGAGTCAAATATAGTTAAAAAATTATCCCAACTTCAAGGACCTCTCTACAAAGGTAGTACAGGCAAAAGACAATTGCATTATTTAATAAGAATTAAACAGCATGTGATTGTATCATCAGCAAGATAAGGTACAATATCTCTGCTAAAATATTGGAAGGACAGAAATCTCAGATTTTTGTATAGTTAAGTAGAAACAACTCTTCGCATATATGTTTCCAAGATTAATGATAACTAATCCTCAAGTAAGACGACTCAACACCACTTTTTATTATACACAGCTTATAACTTTATATGGCAATTGAATCGCCATCTGTGTTAGCTAATTGACTTTATTCGAAAGAAAAACAAACTTCTGACATTTTTGTTTTGTTTTGTTTTGTTTTGTTTTTTTAGACGGAGTGGCCCAGGCTGGAGTGCAATGGCCGGATCTCAGCTCACTGCAAGCTCCGCCTCCCGGGTTTACACCATTCTCCTGCCTCAGGCTCCAGCGCGAGTAGCTGGGACTACAGGCGCCCGCCACCTCGCCCGGCTAGCTTTTTGTATTTTTTTTTTAGTAGAGACGGGGTTTCACCGTGTTAGCCAGGATGGTCTCGATCGCCTGACCTCGTGATCCGCCCGTCTCGGCCTCCCAAAGTGCTGGGATTACAGGCTTGAGCCACCGCGCCCAGCCTAACTTCTGACATTTTTATGAAAGAATGTAGTTTTATAATTTAAAGCAAGGTGTACACTGAAGTTAGACACCTATCTTGCCACAGAAACTGGGTGATGGGGTGCTGTCTTTCTGATGTTTATATTTTAAAGACATGGCTCCCATGACCTTGAGAAAGATATTCCTAGGTCACAACTCTGTCAAAAGACCTATGTCATTTTCAAAGAAGAGAAGAAAGTACTTGCAATTACAAGTCGTTTAAAGTAAATTTGCTTTTTTTTTTTTAAGATGGAGTTCGCTCTTGTTGCCCATGCTGGAGTGCAATGGCGTGATCTCTGCTCACTGCAACCTCCACCTCCCCGGTTCAAGTGATTCTCCTACTTCACCCTCCTAAATAACTGGAATTACAGGTGCCTGCCATCATTGCCCAGCTAATTTTTATATTTTTAGTAGAGACGGGGTTTCACCATGTTGGCGAGGCTGGTCTCAAACTCCTGACCTCAAGTGGTCTGCCCACCTTGGCCTCCCAAAGTGCTGGGATTACAGGCATGAGCCACAGCACCTGGCCTCTTCCCTTATTTTATTTTTATTTATTTATTTCTTTTTTTTCTTTTTCCCGAGATGGAGTCTTGCTCTGTCACCTAGGCTGGAGTGCAGTGGTGCAATCTTGGCTCACTATGACCTCCGCCTCTCGGGGTCAAGCGATTCTCTTGCCTCAGCCTCCCGAGCAGCTGGGACTACAGGCACACATCACGACACCCTGATGATTTTTGTATTTTTAGTAGAGACGGTGTTTCACCTTATTGGCCAGGCTGGTCTCGAACTCCTGACCTCGTCATCCATCTGCCTCAGCCTCCCAAAGTGCTGGGATTACAGGCATGAGCCACCACTCCTGGCCTCTTCTTTTATTTTCAATAGGGAAAATTAGGCCTTTTGTTTTAATTTTTGTTTGTCATTATGAAACCAAAACTTAGGGGATAGTGGCCTAGACAAAGTGTAATTTCAGGAGACCCTAAAATTATTCCTATTAATGACTAAACAAATCACATTTGTAGTCAGATGTACCATGCGACTTCTAAATACGCTACTAGGGTACGTTAATTCCTTCTAAAGTGTTTGTCACTGAAGACAAATGAAGTTTTATTTGTAAAAAAGAATAGAGAAAAACAAAGTATTTGCTTACAACTTTTCCTAAAAGGGGAAAATATATGGAATTTCACCACGAATACTAATTATACTCAAGGAAAAGTTTAAAAAAGGGATTAAGACATCATTAGATTGTTAATGTTTAAGATTGACAAAGTGTGTAATTGTTTAACCTTAGATTTTTTCATTATTTCTTCTTAGAAATGTGAATCTACCTCAAAATAATGCAATAGATTTTTGCATCTCTGGACAAAAGCGTACATATAATGTGGGTTGTGACATAAGTTTTACCCTGCTTCCTTACTCTCAAAAGCCATTAAACTTAGTGACAGTATACTATACCTGTAGCAAGTACCACAGATGGCTGAAGACATTTTTCTTTTCTTTGTTCCTTTTAAACACAGTGAGTTATTTCTCTATTTGTAGAAAAAAAAAATATATATATATATATATATGTATCCCATCCTGTAATTCTATCAGTCAACAATGGTGTTTGAGAGATCTTGTCTGGAATGACAATATTTTTAAAAGATTCTGCTTTTAACACATGTTTCTTTTCTGCTAAAAGATGTTCTGCAGAATAAAGCTCAGAACCCAAGGAAATCAATTCCCAAATGGGTCTGTATTCCCTCAAGGCCACTTCTCTGCTCTTTTGTCATTAATTGTATTGACAGCTGGTAGATCCTACTTTGAGACAATTTATCTTCTCACTGCATATTTATTGAAATATACCTTGTTATATTATTGACCTTACACCATGAGGAAGCAGTGAATAATGGCAAAATCCCCTGGGTCCTGACAGATGGTTTTAGTATTCAACTTTGCTGTCAGCATTAGGCCTCACAGCATATGCAAAACAAAAGAACATTAGCCTTTGAAGGGAAAATGAAATCTTATCTGAATTAAAGGAGCAATGTGGCAATTCACATACAATATGTGTGTTTAATCCTGAATTTCAAAGGTAAAGTATCTTCAGTTGCAAAATAATTTCCCAAGTTTAAAGACAGGAAATACAAATGGGTTCAATATGTGTACTGCTGATAATCAGAGTCAAAGGGAACCCATGCTGAGCCAGAATGTTCAAATAATTCTAAACTTTGACTTTATTAAATATAATGTTTTCAATATATCAGTAATACTCTACTTTAATATAAAATATAAACATCTAAAGGAAATATTATTTATTAAATATGAAGATTTTGTGATATTTAGGCTCAGTATATTCTGCATGGACCCATGTATTTTACTTTAACTCTCTGCCTCTCCTTAATCCCTACTCCAATTCATTCTTCATTTTCTCTGCAGTGTCATCTTTCCCAAACACAGATATAGCTATGTCACTCTACCTGCTTAAACATTCTCAGTGATACTCAGTTTCCTAGAAAATAATGATGGAAGCTTTTAGTAAAAATTCAAGACCTTCCATAATATGGCTTCTGTTTGTTTTTTTCTCTAGTCTCATAACCAATTCTTCTCCAACTTTGTACTTGGATTGCTCTACAGTGAACATATTTCAGGATGATTTCAAATGATCCATGCTTTTATATAATTACCTCTTCTTGAGTGAGGCTAAATCTGTGAATTGCTCTTAAACAATAATACACAACTATGATGGGATGTCCAAGCTTTCATTAGATTGTGTTACATGGCAAAAGTGATAAGAAGTCACCTTAATTGTTATGTTACATTACAGAAGGTTCCATCCACCAGACTGGAGAGAGGCTCTCCCTTTTGGCTCTCAAGAAGGAAGCTGCCGTATTGTGAGAGGGCCAATGAAAAGGGCTTCTTGGCAAGGAATGTGGGCTGTGTCAAGGAGTGGACAGTAGGTTCTGGCCAATAGCCAGCAGGAAAATGGGGGCCACAGTCGAACAGCCAAAGAAAATAAATTCTTCCAATGACCCAAATAAGCTTAGAAATGGATTCCTCCTCAGTCCAACATCCAGATGAGAGGGCATCTCAAAAGGTAGTGTCAAGTCCTCTTACTTAAGGATTTATCTGCTTAAGCATTCTCAGTGATACTCAGTTTCCTAGAAAATAATGTTCAAATATCTTAGCAAAAATTCAGTGACGGTTAATCTTGGCCTGTTGATTCTAGCCTTGGGAGATCATGACCTGAGGGGCTAATTAAATCATGACCAGACACCAATCCCATGGAAACATGAGAAAAACCTTTTTTAAAAAAAATGTGTCTTGCTTTAAGCTGCTAAAATTGTAGTGAGCCAAGTTGATTGTCCATACCTTTAATCCAAGCTACTCGGGAGGCTGAGGCAGGAGGATGACTTGTGCACGGGAATTTGAAGCCAGCCTGTGCAATATAGCAAGACCCTATCTCTAAAATAAAATTGAATAAAATAAATTTGTGGTGATTACTCCATGAAGCAATAGAAAACTAATACATGCTCTTAGTTTTCTAAACATGCCACACCTATTCATACCTCTAGCTATTGCTTATGCTGATATATCCTTCCCACTGTCTCTACCTAAAATATTCCTGTGTGTAGTTGAAGTTCCACTTAATTGTCTTCACTTTGAAGATATCCTTGGTCTAGAGTTTTAGAATCAAAGTCTCTTTCTGAATTTCCATATAACTGTTATGGGTCAAATACAGCATCTTGCATAATGTCCTCTTGTTAAGTGCCTGTCTATCTGTCTCCCTTCCCCCATGCTCAAGGATATCTGTATGTGTACACAAATAGAAAAATATATCCATTTAATCTAATGTTGCAAAGAAAGGAACTGTGATTTGTTTTTATTTCTCCATCGCCAAGCACAATTGCTTGGTACACATTTATATGCATTAAGTCAGTATTAATAGTCACTTTTAAAATATATTAGCAATTATTATGATGTAACAATTATAATCTAACAATAATTGAAATAATGTATTATTATAAATAATATATTCTGTATAAAATAAATATTATAGCTATAATATGCAATTATTTTGTATAATATACATTATATATGTTATTAATGAGCATTAACTAAGTCCCATGTAGTGAGTTAACACTTCACATACGTTTATGTTACTCACATAGATATTATTACTGATATTTTAAAGTTATAAAGCTAGGCCAGGCACGGTGGCTCATGTCTGTAATCATGGCACTTTAGGAGGCCGAGGTGGGTGATCACTTGATGTGGGGAGTTCAAGACTAGCCTGGCCAACATGGTGAAACCCTGTCTCTACTAAAAATAGAAAAAATTAGCTGGGTGTGATGGCGCACTCCCGTAGTTGCAGCTACTCGGGAGACTGAGGCAGGAGAATTGCTTGAACCTGGGAGGTGGAGGTTGCGGTAAGCTGAGATCACACCACTGCACTCCAGCCTGGATAACAGGGTAAGACTCTGTCTCAGAAAAAAAAAAAAAAAAATGCTAAAAAGCTAAAATTGAAGCATGTGGTTGGACTTCTGTTATTTTTAAATTCTCATCATTTCTTTCATACCCTGTCCTTTTGTTCACTAACAACAAGTATGTTTCCTCTGGTGATGTCCCCTCTCTGATTCCACTAAGCACTCCATCATGAATATCAATACCCTCCTGCCACATGGGAAGTCATGTGAACCCCAGTCATGAGGCTAACCAGACTTCTTTCAGATATGAAATGAGGATAGTGAAAGATAGCTCAACATTTGTGTCTTACATGTACACTACACTATCTTACACTTTAACACTATATGTTAAAACTCCTAGTAACCATTTTTCTGGACATCGAAGAGAAAACCACATGCAGAAGGAAATCCATCAGAACTAATACACATGTCACGAAACAGAACTTTGCCTAACTTTTTTGAGCTCCTAGATTGAGTAGTTAATAAAACAAATCTTACTCCTAAGAAATGTTTGAATTAATAATTTCCTTTATGTTTGAGCTAGTTTAATGTGGATTTTTCCTGAAAACTACAAAACCCAGTGTCTCACTGACAGCAAATGATTAAAATCAGGATCTGAATTTAGCTCTGTGTCTGAGACCAAAATCACAGTTTTATAGCAATTTACTGCTTTTTCCTCAACTAGAATGTAAACTCTTAGTAAGAACCCTATATTAAATATTCTTATATACAATAATACTTTCAGAAAAGTATCTTAATTATGCTAATTACAACAGTGGTTATTTATTGTACACATGTAATAAACAGCTTACAATAATAATTCTAATCCATTGCTTTATATATTATTCATATGTAATGATAAAAGTACATATATAACAAAAATGTATATGTTCTTTTAGTTATACTTTTAAAGGTTTGCATAAGTATGACAATAAGTATCTGTGAGTTGATGAGCAGAGGTAGCAACCTGCACTTCACAAATGTATCACATAATAAAAAGTCAAATAAAACTTAGGAGTTTCATGCAGATTGGTCTCTAGGGCAGCCTAGGAAACAATGAAATGCAAAAATCAGATGCTACAGTAGTGTTCTTTGTTTCAAAATACGTATTTGAAGTTTTCTTTAGTCACTTAAATAGAGAAAAGGGGAATCGAGATTGACCTAGGCGATAACAGTCGTACAAGACACAGAAACCATTTAGATTCTGCATTTTTCTCATGTGTTTGTATTATCTTTATAATAATCATAATTTAAAAATTAAAACAGGCATAATTTTCATTTTGAAAGGTTTAGTAATTATATGTAAGCATTTTAATTCCATTTGTTAAGGTGTTTGGTCTTAAAGATTACTAGAGGGCTTGAAGAATAAAATGAATCTTTCTTATCCTGTAGAAAATACCTATTTCACTTTTTTTGTGTGGACAGAAAAAGCACTTACCTTGCTTTTTAAATTTTCTGTTACATTTCAATGAAAATGTTTTATAATATTTTGAAATATAAGTTGTACACAATGTAGTAAACCAAATAGCATTGTCATTTGAATAACAGATCTATCAAAAAGCACGTATGCATTTTTTCCTGAGATGAAAAGCAATATGTTAATCCAAAAGGCTTAATAAAATCCTGCAGAATGAACATATTCAGCAAGCTAGAAAATTTAAAATTAAAAGCAGAACTAGAAGTAAAGTACAGCCTTTGAAAAACAAGTGCCATCACAGCATTTGATGTGCTTTTTGAGCTTCAACATTTTGTTTTCTAACTCTATAGATGTTGAAATCATAAAAATTATAATAATAAACTATTTTAGTTCTATATAATAATTGAGTGACATTCCTAAAGAGCCACTAATTGCATCCATCAGTGAGCTGCAGGATATTATTTCTTGTTTCATATAAAGATAAGCTTAGCAGTGTCAATCCTATAGTAAGCTGCAGTTAGTCTACAGATCTCAAATTCTGCCACTTGTTATATTTCCTCTCAGGATTTCTTTATTCTACACGGTGCAACATTAATAATATGATGCATAGCTGTGAATTTATATGCACAGACTAAATATTTTAGAACCCTGAGATCCCAGTGATCACCTTTATTTTTGAAATCTTCCTAAAATAGTTAAATCTACATGTTCGTTTTATTTTGTGTTGTGTAAGTAGATCAAGAATAAAAACTTTAAAACGTCTCATATTATCTAAAATGCTAAGTAACATTTACCACCCTAACACTAAAATAAAGTTTAAGTTTAGAATTCAGAAGGACACATCATATAATATTAATGTTGGAATGTACACAAAAAATCATTGAGGCTAAAGTTCTCATTGTATAAGTGAGGAAAGAGTGTTCTAAAAACACACCTGACTTTCTTGGCATTACATCAAGAAAGTGCTTAATTTTTTCTTCTCCTTCAGTCTTATCTGGCAAAAACACCAACTCTGAAGTTATGGACTGAATTGTCTTCCCCTCAAAGAAGATGTTTTGAAGTGCTAGACCTCTGAACCTCAGAGCATGAACTTATTTGGAAACAGATAAGTTGCAAGTGTAATAATTTAAAATGAGGTCATATTGGAGTGGAGTGGGCCCCAGTCCAATATAACTAGTGCCCTTATAAGAAGGTAGCCATATGAAGACAGAGACATGCAGGGACAATGCTGTATGACTGCAAAGGTAGAGACTGGATTTATGCAGCTGCAAGCTTTAAATCAGCAACAGTTGCTAAAAAAGAGGCAAGAATAGGATGCCCTGAAGTTTTCAGAGGGAGCATGGCACCACTTCCACCTTGATTTTTCACTTCTGGCCCCCAGAACTGAGAGACAATAAATTTATATTGGTTCATATCCCATAGTTTGTGGTCCTTTGTTATGACATCCTTAGGAAACTAATATACCAGGTCAACCCAAGAATCTGCTTTTATTTAGTGCACAGGGCCATCTAAAATGGTAGAGAAAACCATAAAACCATGTGGACATGTCTCACTTGAATTCATTGCCAGAATGCACAAAAAAATACTTCATGACAATCCTACTACACTTCCCCAGCAAATCTACTTCCCCACACACTAGAAGGGTGATTTCACAAAGTCTCCTCTTCTAAATTATCCAGTGGCCTCTACCTACCTCATTTGATGACCATGTCTTTATACCACACTGAGATAATGGAAGCAATTTAAACAGACTCCCTCATCTTCTACCACCAAATACACCATTATGAGTAAATACATAAATGTTTATTTTTTCTCATTACACAAGCAGACATATCCCCACAGCTCTCAAAATAATTTCTGTTCTGTGTGCTCCTTATACGTTCCCTTTCACCTTAACAATGTCAGTCCCTGTTTTGTTATGTAAAATTTTTTCCTTGTCCAATATTCTAATGTTCTGATCTTATTCTGTAAAAACACAGACAATTTCAGCATTACTTTGTTAAAACAAAGCCAAAATAAAACTTCTCTTTGACCATAAATCCCCTTCCAATGATTCCTCATTTCTCACCTCCTCTTCTAATAAAATTTCTTAAATAGATGGGTGTACTCTCTATCTGTATATCCTGTATCTGTATATCTGTATATCATCATCTTTTCACTTTTCAGAACACATCTTTCTAACTTGGGTCCTCTCCACTCAACTGTAGCTTCTATTGTCAAAGTTGCCAGAAATCACTGTGTTGCCAAATCCATTGGTACTTCTTGGTTTTCACTATAGGAGATTATCCAAATCTTGTATTAAGTTTGACTGCTCCTTATTCTTAAAATGTTCTCTTTTCTTGATTTCTTACCTCTGATTTTACTGTTTGTTTGTTTGCTTTTCCTAATCCCTGGCTTCTCCTTTCCAGTCTCCCTTTCTGCACACACCTCCTCTACGTTTCCTGTCAGTGCTGGAGTTCTTGGTATCAACTCTGTCTCCTCAGAGGATCTCATCTGGTCCTACTGCATAAACAATATTTCCAAAGGCATGTTCGCAAGGTGTATTCTAGCACTGGCATCTCCTCTGACTTCTAGGCACATCTATGTCTTGAACTGCTTGAAATATCCTCTTGAAAATTCGATTGTTACCTGAAATATAACATCTCCAAAATGAAATGATCTTCAAAGCTGTTTCTTCTCCATTATTTTCAATCTTAGAAAATGATATCATCAGCCAGATACTCAATCCAAAAGCCTTGGAGTTAAGCTTAATTCCATTATTTTCCTCTACCTTCTCTCCACATCTTGTCTAAGTTTTACTGGTTCCAACTTCAAACTGTAACTAAAATACTCACACTTACTATCTCTACTGCCAACAATTTACCAAGATTGCATCATCTTCTGCCTACATTATTGAAATAGCCTCCAACAGTACTCGTTTTCTAAACAACTAGAGAATTATCACAAACTGGATGTGTGAAGGCCATACCTAGCTGGGATTTTTTTTTTTTTTTTTTTTTTTTTTTTTTTTTTTTGAGACGGAGTCTCGCTCTGTCGCCCAGGCTGGAGTGCAGTGGCCAGATCTCAGCTTACTGCAAGCTCCGCCTCCCGAGTTTATGCCATTCTCCTGCTTCAGCCTCCCGAGCAGCTGGGACTACAGGCGCCCGCCATCTCGCCCCGCTAGTTTTTTTGTACTTTTTAGTAGAGACGGGGTTTCACCCGGTTAGCCAGGATGGTCTCGATCTCCTGACCTAATGATCCGCCCGTCTCCGCCTCCTAAAGTGCTGGGATTACAGGCTTGAGCCACCGCGCCCGGCCGGGAGATGTTTTACTTAAGTTAATTTGATTGTCTTTAGAAAGAGAATGTGCCCTCCAGTTTATTACAGCCCTTTGTGTGCATCAGACCCACTTGACTCATGAGGCTACAAGCCTGTCTCCTGTAGTAAGCTGAGTTTTGGATTATGATCACGTGTCATCTTCTAAAAACGTAAATCAAGTTAATATAAGATCTTGCTTAAAACCCTCCAATGGCTTATTATTGAATTAGAGGATGTTCCACACTCTTAACTGTTGTCTACAAGACCTTGCCTGATGTAGCATCTTGCTTCATTCATTCAGACTCCTCATTCATTAGTATTAACCACATCAGTTTGTTTTTTTATTATTTTTCAAATACGTCAGGCATTTAAAAATGTTATTAGTATACATTTTACTTTCTGCTTGCAATGCTTTTCCAAGTCATTTGAAAAGACTGTCCTCCTATTGTTACTTAGATCTTAGATTAAATGTCACCTCATCAAAAAAAAAAAAAAAAAAGCTTCAGTGAGAATTCCCTTCTGCCGTTTAGATACCTTCAAATAGTTCTCTGTTATATCCTCTGTATTATTCCCTCTATGAACTTAGCATTGTTATTATCTTACCTATTTGTTCACATGTTAATTTTGAGTCTGTTCTCATAAGTACTTTGGAGCAATGAATATAGCTGTCTTCCTTGCTGCATCTCCAGCATTCTGTGTTTGTTTGTCGGGGATAATGGTCTCCAGCTCCATTCATGTCCCTGGAAAAGACATGATCTTATTCCTTTTTATGGCTGCATAATGGAGGTGGGGAAGAGGGAGAGCATCAGGAAGAATAGCTAATTAATGCTGGGCTTGATACAACTAGGCAATAGGAACTTATAATAAAAATCAAAATAAATCTCAATTCTGCCATTTCTAACCATGTGAACTTGTGTATGTTACTTAATCTCTTTGCACCTGAGTTTCCATATCTGCAATGAAAAGATAATGGTAGCATCTACTTCACAGAGTTGTTTGAATAAGTATATGCTATGCCCTTAGAATAGTGTCTGCACCATAAAGGGTACTCAATTTTGTTGCTTTATTATTATTGTGAAAAATTTAAAGGTAGATATTTAAGTGAATGTAATAAAATCAGTATATTTGGTATAGAACTTATGAAACCAATATTAAACCCCACTACTTTATAATATTCTGATGTATAAATGGAAGAAAAACATTTATCTAAATGTACTGTTCATTAAAAAGATTATCTTTGATTTTGACTATTGATTTAATTATTGACCACAATGTTTTAGACTAAAATAATGTCAATACCAGGCGTTGTTTTAAAGACAGGAAAAATATAACAGTAAAATAGACCAGCTTTTAAAGCAGTAAAAAGACCACAGTGCTAGACAAAGAAATTATCTCTTCTAACAGTCACATATTTAATTTTTTTCTATCATATCACTATTTATCTAGTGCTTATATTCTAGGATTCTTTTGACATCAAGAGTTCAAAGTTATTCATAATAATAGAGTTGTACAAAATTATCAAAGAAAAAAATCATTCATTTTAGGTAAGCCAGATAAATTTCTTTACTTTCAGTCTTTTGTTACTTCATTTTCTTTAATCCTGCCTCGTAATGCTTCTGCAGAATTTCTGAGTCCTAGCAGACCCACATAAATCTCAGTTCTGTTTAAGTGTTTTCAAGTAAATATCTTTCTTGAAAAAGTTTATTGTTTCCCCAGGAAGGAGAATCCTTTCACATTTATTCACAGTTTATAGCGAGCATGGCAAATTTAAGTGTAAATTTGTTCATCTATGTGCCAATAATTAAAGCTTTTTTTATTTTTCCCTTCTGTGGCTTTCTCAAGCAAAACTTGATGTGCAAGGAGATTACCAACTAAAATTCACTGTCAGTCTAAATAAATGGAAATCTTCTCACCTTACACTGTTTCTAAATAATAATGTAATTGAATTGCCATAAGAAAGATTTGTTGTAGCTGCTAAGGCTATGCAACTAGGCTGTCCTAAGCACTTACTGAGGTTAGAGTACCTGTACAGACCTCCAGGGTGTAAAGCTGGAGGGAATTCCAGGACTTACCAGCTTAGGGGAAGAAAGAACCCTTCCCTAGTGAAACTTGAAGCTAAGAGGCCAGGTCAGAAACTGCCTGAAGGTGCCTGGGATTGAAGGAAGTATATCTCTTTAGAACACAGATAAGAAGTTATCATTCCAATCTTGCAGCCTTGGATAGAGTTCATTGAAACCCATTGTCTCCAAAAGTCAGGAAAACAATAATCTTTCCTTTCAATATCATCCAAACCACCGCTGCCCAAAAACCTAAACAGACAACCTAAACAAGGATTTGAGGTAACTCGTTACTAGCGGACAAAGATGGACACAAACAAGGTGGACTCAGTGGCTTAAAAGGTGGAGACCTCGTCAAACAACCAAAGTAGGTAATTATATTATGATAGATTTAATGGAAGAATTAGAAGAGTTCTTTGCTAGAAAATGTTTTTAATGAAAATAAAATTGGAATTCCTAGAAATGTTGCTCAAAACATTTTCTCCATAGAAAATTCAAGAAAATCAACGAAAAAAACTATTCTTTAATATATTTTGGAAGTATCTCTTTTCTTCTATGGTGAGCAATTTATAAGCCCATTGAAGTCAGTTTTATGGATATATGTAAGTGTATACATGTGTATATTTAGTAAGTAAATGAATCTCTCCTTTGATTCCACCCAATACACATTATAATTGTGTAAACGTAATGACACTCAATAAATATTTGCGGAAAAATATTTGATTTTTCTCGCATTCAGTAATATTTTATCCATTAGATATGTGATGCATTTATATTTTGTGATATATGCTATCAAGACGTGGAAGTTGGTCCCTCTATCTAATCATTAAGCTTTTTTAGCCAGTGGTATGATTGGCAGGAATATATTCTAACCTTCTACTGTTTTTCAAGTAAACAATGATTAAATGATTAAACTACCTTTTAGTAATATTTATAAATTTATTTGATGTTCAGAAATGTTTAATTCTTCTTCTGCTTAAAAATAGTTTCAGCAGGAGCTACTTTCGTCTAAGAGTACACATTTAGATCTTCATGAAAACAAATAATGATTATCTCATTGATTGTTTCCAAAGTATCCTAAAGAATACATATGCTGAATGTTTTAATTTACTTAGACAAAGGTTACCACCACCAATTATTTATCATAGATTAGACTTATTATTTCACAAAATTTACAGGAAGTACATAAAGTAGACAATAATGATTATAACTCACAATACCAATATAATTTCTGTATTTTCTCTTTTTATTGCCAATGCTCAAACCTGTATCTCTTATTCTATTTGATTCTATTTGTTCCTTTCAATCTATTTATTAGACTAGACGATATCCTTAAGTCAAATTCAAAATGCTATTGAATTACATGTTCCTAGTTTCCTGAAGAAATAACTGTTACACAACAAGAACTTTTGTTGTAGAGTTTACAGTGTAATGAAACAATATCTTATTCTGAAAAAACTAATTGTTAAGCAAAAGTTATCTGCGATGCTATGTCCTGAAACAGCATGAGCAGAAATGGAAATTGAAAATGAGCTATGGAAATTATCTTGTATCAATGTTACTGAAAATTACACAATTCTTAAAAGCATATTCGCAAAACATACAACACAGAAATGTTTGTTTTTATAATATTAAATTTTAATAATGCATATATTTATGTGTATATGTGTGTGTATTCTCATCTGTATACAAATTTATACAAATCTGAAAAAATTTATCAAAATTTTAACAATGGTTATCTAGTTATCGCTAAATAAAAATTATGAGTGATATTTATATTTCATAATTTTGTACATTTTCAAATATCTAAATTATATTTTGTTCTTATAATTCCCACAAAATACAGATGATGTAGTTGGAAAATTTGATTAGAGTTACTCGATAAGAGTTCTAGAAAGGTAAATTTTGGCTCTGGGTGAGGAAATGTTCTAATCAACAGAATCAACTGAAAGGTATTGAAGTGTCAGTTCAAGTGAGGATTTCTCCCAGTGTGAAATGATGAGAACATGTATCTCTCCTTATAGCGGAAGCTTTAGAGAGGCTTCAGCCTTAGCAGAAGTTTAGCATCTAAAGCCTCTCATCTCCCAGTCAACTCGTAATCATACTAGAGTAATTACATAGCCAGTGCCATTTTCTGTTTTTATTATTTTAGCATTTACTAATAAAATATAGGTGTATCTATGAATTCCTATATAGAAGCCTTCTGGTCTCCATAAAATACCCAGATAATCCATTTTAATTCATTATTTAAAAACATAGTGTATGACTACATATAAGGTAGTACCTCACGTGATTGAGACAAGACTATTAACAAATGTCACATAGTCCAGAAATTGTTTGTGATAAAATATAGATATGAGTAAAGTCTGTCAAAAGTGTGCTCCCAAAACTGATGTTTTTAACAGCCTAAACATAAGAAAAAATGTGAGCTTTTTACTACTACAGTCATTTCCTTTAGATGCAATGAAAGGGATACAGACTAGAAGAATGGTAGTTGGCCATACTACAATGCTCATATATTTCCTGTGTTTTTGTCATTTTTTATTAAATATTGTTTATGATTTGCTTCTTGTATTTCTATTTAAATGTTCCTATGCAGTTTCCCATTTCTTGCTATCAATTATTATTCTCATCCATCAATTACTCTAGCCATCTTTGACTCATACTTTTTTGTCCCATAGTCGTTTAGGCTCCGAGTATATCCGGCTTCTCAGAGTTCAAAATGAAATTTGGCCCTTTACACTTAAAACTTTAAAGTTACAGATTTGGTGAGTGAATACTGAAAATATATATTTTAAAAATTAGTTTAGAAGTTTTCAGAAACATTTGTGATTCACAGAAAAGGAAAACACACATATGCACACACATACACAGAAAATACGCTTATTGAGGCAAAATCAGATTAACCTAACAGACATTTTTAGCTTCAATTTAAAAATTAAGAAATAAATACTTAGGAAGTTACAAAATTTTAAATTCACTATCCTTGTTATCTATTAGTACCTATCTATTTAATCTACGCACATAAACACATTAACATATTATCAGATAAGTTTTGTCTAAGGGCAAGAAAAGACTCACAAGAAGTAGTAGGTGCCTGTCAGTTTATTCTGGTGTGCCCAAATAGTTACTGTGTCTAGAGTTGTAGTCAGTGAAAGTGCTGTGGTCAGAGCAATTGAAGCAGCCACTTTATGCAAGGGGTCCTTGTGTCCACAGTAATTGATCTTTCCCAGGAATCTGGGTAACAAAGATGAGGTGAAATTGGCCTCAGTTAATCCACCTTCAGCCCAACTGCCCCCCAACTCTATCCCAAATCTTTGATATGATACAAGTATATAATACAAGTAATTATGTTAACAAGTAGTTTTGATTTCTATATTATCATCTTTATAAAGACTCTACCTTTAAATTTCTATCATTCTGTTTGGAAATCATTCCTGAGAAGAAAGCTCATCATCTGATGATTAATAGCCAATTTGAAAGCTATGGTAGATAATTATAACAGAAATAGCAATTTCTGAAATTGTGAAAAATAATTAGAGGTTTTTCCTTTAAAAAGCGAAATAATTTAAAAATAATAATTTGCCATTTACCAGACTATCTTCTAAGAACTTAATGTTGCATTGTTTTATTAAATCTCCACAATGACCCTCTGAGGAAAGCAATATTATTAACAACATTTATAGAATAGAAAACATGGTTTCTAAAGCTAAAGGACTTGTCCGAGGTTATAGAGTACTGTTATGATTCACATCTAGATATGGGGGAATTTCATGCCCCCATTCCATGTTACTTAATTACTCACTAAAAGGAATATATTATAAAAACAAACATCACTATGAACCTCTTCTAATAGCTAATCCTTAGACAGGGATTTATATTAAAATTATATGACCTGATAAGTTTGTCTTAATTATCTAAACATGTTAAATATGCATATTTGAGAAAATTACATATGCTTTTAAAGTTATGTGTTAATATAGCTTAATAATTACAAGGAATTGACCTAGAAAACTAACCCTTGAATAATGCATTGTCTAAGACTATACTATTTAGAATAGTCGAATCCCAAGTGACCATATATTTCTGCACTAACCATTGCATTCTGTTTTGCTTAATTAAACGAGCATGTACGAACTCAATTGCACTGTTTGGCTTAATGGAAAAAATATTTGATAATCATAGTCAATTATTATGCTTGTTAAATACTAAATATAAATAAACAGTAATAAAATGCATTTTGTTCCTTTTAAAGTAAATTAGGTATGATTGTAATTAATTGGGTTTCTTTTAATTTGTCTTTCCTTTACAAATGCTACTGAACTCTAAAATTTTCTTTAAGGTACTAAAAATACTTGAAATTATACATGTATAGATATGTCATTCTCTTATTTTGAAAGAGATGTACTAAAATACAAGTCAAAAACCAGAAAAAGTTCTTATTTTAATTCTTTTACGTGTCAGAACCAAAGTCAATTTAACTAGTTATGGTTTAAAAATAATGTGTGGAGGAGAGCTCTTTTTAGTATTTATAAGCAACTATATAAATAATAATGAAATCACAAAATGTAGAATTAAAACTGTCACATAAAATAGCTAATGGAAAGTAATATACATTAATATTGATTTGAGAGATAGTATCTAAATTATTTGGACCTCTTATTGATTTCTTTTCAGAATGTCAAATGTTTCATATAACAAAATCAATAAGGCACTTTACAAGACATTTGGCCAAAAGTGATACCATTCTCTGGGCAGCACATTTGCACATTCAGAAACATACCTATTCCATCCCCATTTGGTTACCACAATAAATTTGTTGATAGAAATGCTAATTTGAGAAATACAATGGACAACATATATTTGCTACTAAGCATGGGTCATTCAGATATTTTGTACAGCTGGATCATTATAAAAATGGATAAACAGACAAATGAAATATAAAATAAGGAATACATATTCATTATGGTAGATGTTAATTGTTATATCAAAAAGAAAAATAACATTAACAAAATTGTTTTAGAGACTGTAATCTCTTAAAAAATATTAACAAACAAAAACAAACATATAAACTCCTGATATTGAAATTCAAGTTTTGAAATGAGCAAAACTAACTTCTGCTATGTCTATGTATACTATAAATTTTATCAGCATGAATGGAGGACCTGTGATATAAAATGAATTCCATCTATTTTAGACATATTGTGAACATTATTATAGATAAATAAGCTAAAATGTATTTAAAATCATTATTATAAACATATTATTTTAAAAGGCTATAAAAGTTATTAAGTATCGCTGGGTGCCATGGCTCACACCTGTAATCCCAGCACTTTGTGAGGCCGAGGCAGGTGGATCACCTGAGGTCAGGAGTTCAGCCTGGCCAACATGGTAAAACCCCATCTCTACTAAAAATACAAAATTAGCCAGGTGTGGTGGCAAGCGCCTGTAGTCCCAACTACTTGGGAGGCTGAAACAGGAGAATCGCTTGAACCCGGGAGGTGGAGGCTGCAGTGAGCCAACTTCACACCACTGTACTCCAGCCTGGGTAAGACAGAGTGAGACTTTGCCTCAAAAAAAAAAAAAAAAGTTATTAAGTGTTATACCCTAAATAAGGCTATAAGGTGGGATCTATACCTCATTAGAAAGGTATTCCAGGTTTTTAAATAAGTAAATATTATGACTAAAAATAATTTCCAAACTAATTTTAACAATTTTGTGACATTATTTTTCAGTACTTTTATTTTTTTGTGTGCACAAATTTACATTTATAAGCTATTACTACAGATTATATAGTCAATCATTAATTCAATTTTTGCTTCTGGATCTAATAGCTTTTCTGTATTTAACAGATATTAGTCACATGAATACATAAGCAGTAATAAAAAATTGCTTCCAAGAGGATTGAATGCAGATATCTTGCCATTGTTTACACAGAACAGATAGTTCGTTTCTACTATTGAGATTTTTATGAAGGAGTTGTGGGTAATATAAAAGCTAAGGGGATTCACACAGTAAGACATGTAAATCTTGAGAAAGTATAATTTAAATGAAGACTAGTCCAGTGTCCAAGGTAAAGTTCATCACTTTAAATCTGCTTGAGGTTCTAGGCTTCACCGAGAAAGCTACAGACCCTTTACGTTCCTTTCTATGCTATGGAGTCAATTTATGAAGATAAATAGGGACAAAGGAAAGAGTGTGCTCTAGGCTGGGTCATGCCCTTGGTTATATTTCTTAGGGAGCTGTGTTGGCAACAAAGAAAAAGCGATTTGGCAACAGCGGAAACTGTTTTTTCTTTATTCATTTATTTATTTATTTATTTATTTATTTAGAGACGGAGCCTCGCTCTTTGTTGCCCAGGCTTGGCTTGCAGTGGCACCGTCTCGACTCACTGCAACCTCTGCCTCCTGGGTTCAAGTGATTCTCCTGTCTCAGCCTCCTGAGTAGCTGGGATTACAGGCACCTGCCACCATGCCTGGCCAATTTTTGTGTTTTTAGTAGAGATGGGGTTTCGCCATGTTGGCCAGGCTGGTCTCAAACTCCTGATCTCAGATGATCTGCCCGCCTCAGCCTCCCAAAGTGCTGGGATTACAGGCATGAGCCACTGCGCCTGGCCGGGGAAATGTGTTTTTACAAATGAACTGTGGATACGGAGATCTTTATAATCCATCTAACCAGAGGCAGAATTGTTCCTCAAATCCAAAATAGGACCAGGCATACAGTTGAAGAATAATGTATTCTACTTGCATGAGTAAGAGAGAGGCAGGACCAAAAGTAGGTAGCACCATAGTGCAGCCTATTAGTTTTGTTAACTGATAGTTTCTTGTTATTGCCAACATTTGAACATATGATTGTGAACAATCACAAGGAAGGTATATGCAAACTAATGAGATTTTATTCTTGGAGTAACAACATTCCCTGTTGAATGTTGGGTCCTTTGTGTTTTATTTTATAGACTAAGCTTTTGTAACATATCATCTGTCTTGAAGGTTATAAAAATGTGCTATCATAAGCTCTCCGTAACTTGAGTGTATTTGCTCTTTTCTGTCATCAGAATATTTTCTTCAACCAAAGAAATTATGTTACTGACTTCTAGCTGTATTTAAACTTAACAGTGCATAGCAATAATCTACAAAACAAACATGTGAGGATGCTGGCTAGATTTCTAATTTGTCCATAAAAACTCACTCTTTTTAAAAAACACATGTCAAAACCATCATTATTTCTCATTTATTTGTTTGTTTGTTTGTTTGTTTTATTTTCTGGGCTTTGAAGAATAAAATAAGAAGTACTAAATGTTTTTGGAACTAAGATTTTCAGTGTTATTCTCTGTCACAAATTTTCCAGGAACTTTCTAGGGAAAAGCTAAGACAGAAACTTGTTTCTATTGTTGTAAATAGTGATGAAAAATCAATTCCTTCTGTTCTCTAACTACATGCTTTTATTTACATCATGCACAAATTTAATTTAATATGGGTACTCAATTCACATTCTTCAAAGAAATGTAAATATGTGGGCTTCAACTCTGAATTCCTGGCAAATAAAATAATATTCAAGAATTTTCCCACAGATTAAAGCACTTCCCACTCTGTATCAATAAATGTCAGTGAATCACTCAATTAAGAAACCAAGTCAATCCTGAAAATGCCTTCTTCCATGCCCTGAGATATATAATCCTTCAGTGAGTCTTATCAATTCTGCCTCTATATGTTAAGATCATTTACTCCTATCTGTCTCCATTGCCACATTCTGATATATCTCTGCTGCCAAGTGATCATTCATTTATCACTATGATTTCTTATCTACTCTATCCTTAACTATTCCCCTTCCATAATTTCTGCAGTCTCCTACCAAGTCTCCACTCTCTGCAGAGCAGAGTGATTTTCTTAAAATGCAGATCAGATTATGTTATTCCCATGCTCAGAGAGTCTCATTGCTCCACTGCAGAAGAAAATGAATTACAAATATTTCAGCACGCTTTACATGGCATTGCCTTCTCTCAAGCATTCTTTGGTGTCTGTGTTATAATAAGCACATAATACATATTATTTAATGAATGCATTGTGGTAAAAATATCAATTTCTAATATACTACACAATTTGCTTTTCTATGTTGTAAATTATTTGCTGTCACTCTTTCACACACACACACACACACACACACACACACACATACACACACACACAGAAAACCGAAACCAAAAACAAGTCTCCTAGATAAATAAATTTTTGGTAAATTTGGTTCTTTAATGTATCTGCAACATCAAATATAGCCTCTCTATATTAAACCTCCAAATATCACTTATCAGTTGACTAATGATAATTGCAGTGGCTTCCTCTATAAATGAGAAAGTTGGAAAGATTGCTGACTCTCAGAAGTGGAAGGTATTGCCTTCAGGAATTGTTTCGGAGCACTCGAGAGGCTTGTGTGTGTTTGTCACAGGAGGTGTGCTGCTGGTGTTGAAAGCATAGACACCAGAAATTCACATTATCTTACAACATATTGCACTATTACTATATGTCGCACATGAATCCTGGCGTTCAGGCCATGCATTTATGTAGATAACAAGCTAGTTTTAATTATCTGGGACTAAAATATTATTTCATTTTATACATAAATACAAAAGAGTTTTCTATGGTTTTCGTGTATAATAAACTTTCCAGAAATAAAGCTACCTTGACTATTGAGGTATTGTTGTACTGTTATTTTTTCCTGGGGATTGTTCACCATTTTGTAGAATTCCATTAATGCTGGAAAAGAGGTTTATGGTATTTAAGTTACTAATATAATGCCACATGTTGAGTTTGTATTTCTAATTTTCCCATTCATGAGATTTTTTTTGTTTGTATGTATGTTTGTATATGTGAATATATCTATTTAACTTTTACTTTAAATTACAAATGTAAAAAAATAAAAACAATGTGCTTTTTATTTTCTTTACTTATCTTCATGTTTATTTATTACAAATCAACAGAACCATGTGGCTACTTTGTTTTTAAGCTTTCTTGTCCAATCATTTACATATTAAGATAGATATGTCACTTGCCTTACAATAGGGTGATGTTTCAATAAACCCATTGTAAGTTGAAAATATTGTAAGTCAAAAAATGTATATAATATACACCACTTACCAAACATTTCAGTTTAGCCTAGCCTATTTTAAATGTGCTCAGAACACTTGCATTAGCCTACAGTTGGACAAAGTTATATAACATAAACCCTATTTTATAACAAAATGTTGAATATCTCATGCAATGTATTGGATCCTTTACTGAAAGTGAAAAGCAGGATGGTTGCAAGAGTACTCAAAGTGTCATTTCTACTGAGTACATACCACTTTTGCACCATCATAAGTTCAAAAATTTTTAAGTGGAACCATCATTAAGTCAGAGATCATGTGTATATACATATTATTTATGAAACATTGCTTTTTCTTTATATCAAAGTCATGGAATTATCTTGACAAAAATTATGTTTGTAGGTGTATTAACAGTTTCAGGTCAATCTTAATTTCAGGTCAGAATATTTAAGGGTGTGTAGTAGGCAGAGTCACGCCACCCCTCCTCCGAAAAAAGATGTCCATATACTAATGTCTACAGCATGTGATTAGGTTACTTAATGTGGCAAAAGGAACTTTGCAGATGTAACTGAGTTAAGGATTTTCAGAAGAAGAGATTATTCTGGATTAGCCAATTGGGTCCAGTATTATTGCAGCAACTCGAATAAGTGAAAGAGGAAAGCAGGAGAGTCAGAATTACAGAAGATGTGATGATGGACATACAGGTGAGACGGATGCAGATACTTGCTTTAAAGATAAAGAAAGGGTCCAAAACCAAGAAATGCCAGCAAACTCTAAAATTTGGAAAAGGCCAGGAAAAAGATGGTCCCATAGAACCTCCAAAAATAATGCAGCCTGGCTGATCCCTAGACTTAGGCCAGTGAGACCCATTTTCGACTTCTGAATGAAATAACTGTAAGATCATAAATCTGTGTTGTTTTAGACCACTAAGTGTGTGGTAATTTGTTACAGCAGCAAAAAGAGACTAATATGGGGTCTCTAAGTAAAATTGCACTGGAAAAGGAAGACTTTATCGAACACTTGTAATAGAGGAGAGAGATTGGACTCAACTCTTTTTTAAATATCCTAGTACTCTTTTCAGCTAGTCAAAAAGTCCTGGAGGATATTAGAGGACAGGTTCGTCAATATAATTAGGCCATATGTGTGTGCCAGTTGTCATTTATTGACCTTAGGCTTCTACCTTCCCATAGAAACTGGGAAATAAGAGTTGTATGTTTACCTCTCAGAGGGATAGTTCCCAGGTTCTTGAGAAAGACACCCTTAAGTGGTAAAACAGGCAAAACACTCCTCCACTGTAAAATTGTGCATTTGAAAAGGACAGAGAAAAAATTTGCGATTATACTTTTTTTTTTTTTTTTTGAGGCGGAGTCTTGCTCTGTCGCCCGGACTGGAGTGCAGTGGCCGGATCTCAGCTCACTGCAAGCTCCGCCTCCCGGGTTTACGCCATTCTCCTACCTCAGCCTCCCGAGTAGCTGGGACTACAGGCGCCCGCCACCTCGCCCAGCTAGTTTTTTTTGTATTTTTAGTAGAGACGGGGTTTCACCGTGTTAGCCAGGATGGTCTCGATCTCCTGACCTCGTGATCCGCCCGTCTCGGCCTCCCAAAGTGCTGGGATTACAGGCTTGAGCCACCGCGCCCGGCCTATACTTTTTTTTTTTTTTTTTAAGTAAATGTTCTAAGAAAAGAGAGGTCAGAGGCCTAGAGCCTGTTTAAACTTTCATCAAGCTGTGGCGAATGTTAAGACTGTCTTGATCGGGGGCATCAAAAATATTTAATTAAACATATTTATTGTTAAAAAAAGTAGCTAAGAATAAAAATGAAAATATTATGTCTGATAGAGCTGAGAATAATTAGACTGGATAAATTTGAATTTTGCCTTCAATTTTTAAAATTAGATATCTCAAAATGTTGAATATTCAATGTGCCATTTTGGAAAATTTGTCATAGTTTTTTAAAATTATCTTGCTATTATCAAGATTCACCTGAAATTCTGTTTGCCACAAAGGCTTCCATGGTTTTCAAACCCTATTATCGCTCTCACAAAATGCCCTACAATTAAATATTTTCCTTATATACTTTTGAATATATGTTATATCTATAATTAGATTATATGCTGTTTGAGGCTAAAGACTTTGTTCTGTCCTATGTCGTGTTTTTGCAATCACAGAGAATATGATGTTACATTCTCAACACAGTATGTACTCACAAACATATGGTCATTGCTTGACTATTCTCTCCTAAATTTTACTAATGTGGTTAGAATAAAAATTTCAGAATATTTTTGAATTAGTTTAATAGGAAAGCATAAATATATCTACACTACTCTGGCCAAAACTGAAACATTTATGCTAAACCCTAATTTTTTGGCATCTTACATTTTTCAGGGTTAAGGACTGCAAACACATTTATCAGAATATATCCATGTTGTTAAAATATGTAATTATATAAGACAAATACTTTGATTTAACATAATATCTACCAAAGTCATGTATAACTACTATGAATTAATTAAGTTCACTATCTCATAGAACCCTCTGCCATGATGGACATATTCTGCATCTGCACTCTTCAATACATTAGCCACTAGCCATATGGTACTATTTAGCACTCAACATATGGTTACTGTGTTTGAAGAACTGAATTCTAAATTTTATTTCTTTTTCATTAACTTGACTTCTGGCTTGTAACCACCATAGTGAGAAGCTCAGCACTTGAATCACTGCATTTCTATAATTATTTTTAACCATAAGCATTGACCTGAACCCATAGAAGAATCCTACAATCTGTTTATTATAAAATAATAAACATATAAGTATCAAAAATATTGATGTACTGTTATGTAGATTTCATTTTTTAAGCCACTGAAACAACTTAAATCAAACATCCTACTTCCAGAAAAAAGTATGTTTATTTTGTTTTGAAAGGATAGATGAAAGACATGTGAAATTCAAGGGAAATATATAAAATTCAATGTTTTTGCCATGAATGCCTTGTTATACTAATATTAAGATAAATACACTTGTCAGTTGCAGAGTTATACTATTATTATTTGTTTTAACTTTATATGCTCCCTTATATAATTTCAATAATCTAGTAGCATTTGTCTATGTTTATAAAAATGATTTCTGAATTTTATGTTCATGAGTATAGTTAGACTCAAAGGGTAGAGATCATCTTTATAAAGTTTTAACACTTTCCACAAGGCACTGCCCTAATTTTTGACATTTTCCTATTTTTTAGGTGTGCTACAGACTGCTTTCAACTAGTTTGACATTTTTCTCATTCATTGCTGTCCTGATTTTTGCACCTCAATTTATAATTTATTATTGATTTTAATTAACCTCACAAAACACACAATCCAACTGACAGATCCAAGAACTGAATAACAGCTTGGGAAACAAAGGGAAAGACAACACAGCAGAGCCTCAAAAGGAATGGAGTGACACATGCAGAGCGCTTAAGAAAGAGGAAATTCGTGTCATGGAACAATATTGTGGCACTTTCTTTAAATAGAGAGAACTTTCCATGATCAAATTCCACGTGCAATTGTTTGGCTCCTCTGGAAAATGCAGGCAGCACTGTCTGGTGACCACATTGTGTCTTTAACAATTGTATTATTTTATTAATTACACAAGGTGGGTGAAGCTTTTTGTAGTTCATTGTCTGCAGTGACATGATAATAAAACTATTTGGTATTCCAAATTTTATGTATTCTTTATTTTTTGAATCTTTTTGAACTTCTGAAATTCATACTACAGACTTCAAACCATGACTTTATCACTAATTATTATGATTTTAAGGGACACAAAAACTCGACGTAACAGTCTCAAGTTCAAAGAAACATTTGATAACAAAATAGAATTTTAATTTAGAAAGCCATCACCATTTGCAACATAAACTAACTTTTGATGTTTGAGTTTTAGAAGATTACATGTAAAAATCAGATAATTGAAATGCAAATCATGAGATTTTTACCTATAAAGTCAGAAAATGCAGTTTTGGTCCACACAGCAAAACTATGAACTTTGATACCCTTCCTATAGGTAAATAATTACTTCTTCCTCACTGTTGCAATGTTCATCCAATAGCAAAATGCAAACACCAAGTGAACAATAGTACCTTATTAAGGATCTTTTTCCTTGACAGGAAAACTATTTTCATGTATACTTTGCTATTGCTATACTAAAAGATTTTCATATGTGATGAAATTTCAATGAGAAGCATTATAACATAATATATAGAGCATAATAATTAATGCACCGTGAAGAAAGTCTGCCAGCGTTCAAATTACGGTCTGCCATTTACTCCCTTTGTGACCTTGGACAGGTAACTTAACCTCTTTCCCGAGCCAGAAAAAAATCAGAATAAGAGAATGTGCTCCACAATCATCAATTCCCCCAGGATTCCTTGTGTTCTTTTTCTCTATTCTGAACATTATCTGTGGCAATACGGTTGGGATAGAACCAGTGAACAAAAGAGCAAGATATGGTTGCAGCCAGTCAACGCCTGCCCACTGTGCTTGAAGCTGTCTCCTATGGTAGGCATTGTTCACTTAGTAAAATCACTTGCTTTCACACTCTGTATGAATTCATACCAGGCTTCTCATGGGGCATGTTTTTATGTTAATCTGCTGTCCTTTCTGTGAAAAAGAAAGAAAACTAGGCTCACTATGTTAACAATCTTCATACTACCTACACAGATCTCATGTATGTGAATAGTAGAAAAAAGTCTTTCCCCAGAAGGTTTTATTTTGGCAGTTTTCTTTCAAGTACATCACAGAGTACCTACTTAAATATAATCTAGGTAAACACTAGTGTTTCATCTTCTGCCAATTAAAATTCAGAGGAATTGTAACAGGAACTGGAGGACCAAATGCTCAGTGTGTCTTCAGCGCCCTACTGAGAGGATCCAAGCATACAGTGACGTTTGAAGTCACTGTGGGCTCTAGGCTCTAATCATTACCATGGGGGGTGCTAAAAGAGATGAGAATGGGCCTCATGGATGCTTTTAACTGGTGCTATTATCATTCACAGGAGAGATCACTGGATATATATCCCTGAAGTAAAACTGAACAATTAAACAGAAGGCTGGCTAGAAAGCATCAAGAAATCACAGGACATATTCTGATTTATAGGAGATCAGAAAAAGAAATATTTTATCATTCAATAAAAAATTTAAAACACACCTAATACTCAAATACTTTGCAAGGTTCAGGTAATATATCCACCACCATGTTTTATTGTAAACTAAGTTCAACCAATGTCAGCTCAATAACTAACAATAAAAAAATTCTTCTGGGAGCATATTACAAAAATATTTCTACTTTATTTTTTATGTATCATATAAATCTTATATTATATTGCCATTTTTATAAAATCCTAGGACAGTGCTGAAAAGAATGTGACAAGAAATTATTTATATAACAATATCTCTGAGAATTGTTTTTTGTAAGATACATTATTTGAATTTTTAAAGGGTCAAGTTGTTTAAATATTGGTTTGTGCCCTGAATTTAATTTAGTTTTGGAGTTCCCCTTAAGGAAAGATGCTTGGAAATAATTTAATCAAAATAGAGTAGTGCTTTTTATAGTTGCCTTTTGATCATATGTGGTCGTTCAGTAGACATAATACGTATATAAAATATCATCTTCTTGTTTTAACAATAAATCTGATCTCCCTCACCAAATGATTTTTCTATGGTTCTAAAAAGTAACATTTACATGAGTATCTGGCTTTCATTAGGTTATATTTGAAAGGATTACAAGAAATGAAAGGGCCAAAATGCAAAGAATTCCAGTAAGGCAAAGAGAAGCTTTCAAAGGCTCCTCCAGGTCTATGGAAGTTTTAGCAGTGCTTAGAATAGTAAAGCAAATGATCTGTTCAAACTATGGAGCCAAAAGCCAGGCCAACCTCTCTCAAAGCAAATATACCTTCAATGAAAATAGGAGTTGTTAGGAAGAGGGAAAGAATAAAGCAAGCCAGGACAGCAAGCAAAGGTGTCGAGTATGCTTCACATCTCTGCCTAATTTCCATCTGTATCCTGCTTCTTAAACATATGTAATAACCCTTCCCCTTGAAACATCTTGGCTACCTCCCAGACATAAATTTATTGCACTGAGATCTGAGTCCAGCATTTCTGGTTGATGGCAGTTCCATTAGTTCTGCATTGAACTCTTGATACCCTATCAAATGGGATAAATAAGTTACTCAATTCTAATATACTTTAATACTATTGAATAAAGTTTGTCCTTCCATCATGAGAAAAATAGGAAACAACACAAAGTAATGACTGATGCACATCACACATCATCTCCTCCCGGTAAAAAGTCTCAAGCAATTCCTGCTTAAGAAATCGAATAGAATTCCTTGAATGACCAATTTGGTAGCATTGCTTCTAATTTTGGTGAGGAACTTCTTTATTCATTGTCTTAATGGTACCTATCTTTCAACACTGAGAAAAACTTTTGTCAATTTTATTTCATAGGAATGCCCCAAATCAACATTGGAGAGGTCATCCTAATGGGGCCATATTTTTCTATCATCCCACTTTCTGTTAGTGCAAATTTAGGAGCAATCATAAGTTGTCAGTGAGCAGGTTTATGTTTTTAAATAAATATATCTTATTTAAAATTGCAGCTGGCTCTAGCCCTATTTATATCCAGCCAATTCCACAGTCTAGTAATCAAAACCAGAGATTATTTTTAATCATAGTCTGTGAGCCTAGAACTAGCATTGGAAGCTTTTCCCTCTTGGTTAATGGTATTGATCTTCTATGTGCTGTACATTCACCTGAATCTTTTCAAACTAGTCTGCCCCAGAACAATTTGAAATAATGATTAGATTGGTAAAAACAGCGATATTTATATCCTTGCCCTATTTCCATATTTTGGTTGCCTTTCTGCAATGTGAACAGTTACCTACTTTATCAAACTACATTATCTTAGGATAATGATCTTGGGTGATATCAGTAGAGTAATATATTTCTTAGTCCCCTGTACTTTCTCCTACTAAGTCTCCCACTTCCCAGTTAATTTTGTCACAAGCCCACCATAGGGAATTAAGCTTGTCTGACAATTCAAGTGTCCAAATTATCAGACTCTTAGTAAATTTGTATTGTAGACCAAAAGCAGAATAAGTCTCGTCAACACTTTTTTTTTCCTTTCCTGTCATGGTTTGAATGTTTGTGCCCCCTCCACAATTCACACTGAAGCTTAATCTCCAAAGCAACAGTATTCAAAGGCGAGGTTTTCAGGAGGTGATTAAATCATGGGATCTGGTCCTTTGTGAATGACAGTAAGGCCCTTATGAAAAAGGCTTTATGCAGCATTAGGCTTTTTTGTCCTTCAGCACTTTTACCTTTCCACCTTGTCCCATGTAAGGACACAATATTTGTCTCCTGTGAAGGACGCAGAAACAAGGTACCATTTTGGAAGAAGATAAGGGGCCCTCATGAAACATCACACCTGCCGACACTTTGATGCTAGACTTCCCAGACTCCAGAACTTTGATAAAATAAAATTGTAATGTTTATAAATTACTTAGTCTGTGGTATTTTGTTATAGCAACACAAATAGAATAAGACGTTTCTTTTTATTCTTTCCGAAGACACTTTCAATAAAATCTTGCCTTATTTTTTTTGTACAAATTTGTTGGATACCTGTGCAATTTTGTTACATACGTGGATCGCATAGTGGTCAAGTTTGAGCTTTTAGGGTATCCATCACCAAAATAACGTGAATTGTACTCATTAACCAATTTTTCATAATCCGACCTCCTTCTACCCCCTCACACAAGTCTTGATTATTTATCATTTCACTCTCTATGTCCCTGTAAACTCATTTATTAGCACCCCCTTATGCGTGACAACATTTGATATTTGGCTGTCTGTGCCTGGCTTGTTTCATTTTAGATAATGACCTCCAGTTCCATTCATGTTGCTTCAGAAAGACATATTTTAATTATTTTTTATGACTGAATAGCAATCCATTGTGTATATGCACTGTAGTTTTAATCCAATCGTACCCTGACGAATGTTTAGGCTCATTCCATATCTTTGCTATCGTGCTGCAATAAACATATAAGTGCAGGTGTACTTTTGATATATTCCTTGAGTTTTCTTTGGGTTAATATCCAGTAGTACATTAGATTAAAGAGTAGTTACATTTTTAGTTCTTTGAGAACTCTCCATAATGTTTTCCATAAAGGCTGTATTAAATACATACCAGCAACAGTGTGTAAGAGTTCCCTTTTCTCTGCATCCTTGACAACATTTTTTTTTGTCTTTTTATTGATAGTTATTGTAACTGGGGTAAAATGATATCTCATTGTAGTTTTGATTTGCATGTCCCTGATGATTAGTGCTGTGGAGATTTTTTTCACATACCTACTGTCCATTTCTATGTCTTATTTTTAAAAACATTTATTCGTGTTGTTTGCTCTCTTTTTAATGAGAGAGGTTTGTTTTGTTTTGTTTTGTTTTTTCTTTTTGAGCTGTTGGAGCTTCTTGTATACTTTTATCATATGAATTATTTGCAGATATTTTCTCTCATTTGAAAGTTTGTCCCTTCACTCTGTTATTTTATTGTATTGCTTTGCAGAAGCTTTTTAGTTTAATATAGTTTCATTGGTCTATTTTTGTTTTAGTTTTTTATGCTTTCGAGGTCTTTAGTCATAAATTCCTTGCCTAGACCAATGTCCAGAAGAGTTTTCCCTAGGTTTTCTTCAAAAATGTTTATAGTTTTAGGTCTTACATGTAAGTACTTAATCCATCTTGAGTTAATTTTTTTGTATGTGGTGAAAGATAGGGATTCAGTTTTATTCTTCTGCACATGACTATTCAATTTTCCCAGCATCATTTCTTGAAGAGAGTGTTTTTCCCCAATGCATGTTCTTCTCAGCATTGTAAAAAGTCAGTTGGTTGTAAATAAGTGGTTTATTTCTGCATTCTCTATTCTGTTCCATTAATTTACGTGTCTGATCTTATACCAGTATTGTACTGTTTGGTTACAATAGCCTTGCAATATAATTTGAAGTCAGGTAATGTGATGCCTCCAGCATTGTTCCTTTGCTCATGAATCTTTTGGCTATTCAGGATTTTTTTGGTACCATATGAATTTTAGAATTGTTTTACTGATTCTGTGAAAAATGACATAATTATTTTGATAGAGATTGCATTGAATCTGTAGATTGATTTGGGCAATATGGTCATTTCAACTATCTTACTTCTTCAAGTCCGTGAGCATGGGATATCTTTCCTTTGGTTTGTTTCATCGGTGTTTTGTGGTTTTCCTTGTAGGGATCTTTCACCTCCTTAATTAAATGTATTCTTATTTATTTATTTTATTTTATTGTTAACTATTGTAAATGGGATTGCCTTCTTGATTTCTCTCTCAGCTAGACCATTATTGGTGTACTGAAAAACTACTGATTTTTGTATGTTGATTTTGCATCCTGCAACTGTACTCAATTGATTTATCAACTCTAAGAATTTTTTGGTGGAGTCTAGGTTTTTCTAGATATAGGATCATATCATCAGCAAACAGGGACACTTTGACTTGTTCTTTTCCAGTTTGGATGCCTTTTATTTCTATCTTTGCCTGACTACATAAGTTTGTCTCTTTAATAGTAGACATTTCAGCATTCTAGCTTTTTGACTCACTTCCCCTAATGTTGGAGCATTGGTAGGCATATGATCTAATGTCCACAGTAAAAACAGAAATCATTTAACCATTTATTGGTAACTAAATAAATATTCTACATTTCTCACTGTTATATTCTAACAGAATTCAGGAAATTCAATATTTTAGAGTCAATTACTTGTGAACCCCCATTATTGGCACTCAAAGTGTTATCAGTTATATCTTTTTGATTGAAAAATCATTTTTACAAGTGAAATCAAACTAGTAAAATATACAAGGAAATTATTTGCCCACATTTTGAAAATGTCAATAGATTCACATTGTAAAGACTCTATAGTTGAGGTGTGTGTATCTTTGTGTATGTGTGTGCACATGTGTGCATGACTATCTTGGTTCTATCTTCCTTATCAGTCATATCTGTCCTCAAATCATGGAGGAAAAATGAATACAATGTTTCTAGGCTTTAAAAGTAACATAAAACACTCTCCAGAGGAAGAGAGGGGGACTGTATCTTAGCATTCTTATCTAGAGTCATGAAATATTACTCATATTGGGTTTATCAGATCAAAGGATATACTGTGCAGATTTATTTAATTACTTCACTTAAATAAATGAAGTACTTCAAGTATATATCTCACCTGTGGATCAAGAGACACTGTCATAAATTTTATAAATAATACATTTTCAGCATACATGGACTCTTAGGAAGGAAAAGAGAGGGAAAGATTGAGTACATTTCCATTTTTTTGTTGCAGCTCAATAAATAGCCAGGTAAAACAAAATATACATTGAACAAATTAGCAAAGCCTCATTGAAATAAAATTTTTGTAATGTTACCCACAGTGTTAAGTCATTTTTCAAAAAATTACATTCTCAAAAATGAGTTTTCATTGTGAAACTTAATGTGAGGGTAGACTCTATTATACTGGACTACAGAAAGTTAGTTTCAGTAAATAATTTTATTAAGGCAAAAAATTTGATCACTGATTATTCAAGACATTTCTCTTAATCAAGTATTGGTTAATCCCATGCAAGCTCAGATAGATGCGTAATCACACAACTTTGGAAAAGATATTAGATGACATACTCTGTTTGCTTGTCTTTTAAAGATCTTGATCTGATTTATGATTTCCAATATTTGCAAACTTTTATTCCTTAAATAAATATATAAGCCCCATGCTACATGCTCCAACCACACTGAGCCCACAATTTTGAGGCGCCACTGTGATTTTATCCACTAACTCTCTCAGAAAGGAATCTTACAAATAAACGTTCAAAAAAGCTGAAGCCAGACTGGAACACAGAGCCTGTTCAGCTTATCTTCTCATAGCACTAATTTTAATAGTAAACATACATCCCTTGTTGGATATGGGAATTCATACCACTTGAGTTTACATCTAGGTATAGTATTTCTGGTTCAGAAGGTATGAATATATTCTTACTTAGTAGGTAAAACTAAACTATTTTACAAGTGATTATGCCATTTTATACAGCCATCAGCAATTTATGAGAGTTCTAGTTGCTCAACATCACTGTCAGTTTGGGATTATCAGACTAACCACACTATAAGAAAAGGATTTTGCCTTAGCCTCTATTTGTTCATTTTCATGATGAGCGTATCAGATGGGTATTTTGTGAAAATATTTTTCAGGATCTGGCACAAGAAAACAAATTAGTGAATATTAATTATAACAAAATTCTAATTAAAAATAGTCAAAACAACATGCCCAAATAATATTCTGTAGTCAGTGGTGCTCTTTTATTTCATCACATTTAACTGTTAATGTATTCATTTGATTCTCTTTAGTGTTATAACGAAGAAGCAGTGATATCCTTTGGAACTCGAAAAATAAGTGTGCATTTTTAAATTAAAATATTTCACCTTGATAAAGTGAGAATTATTTATATAAAAAGAAGCTCTCCCATAGTGATAAAGTCATTATCCTTAATGTGGTACACCAGAAATATCCTCATAGAGCATGTGCATATGGAGTGGGCCTTCCAGATCAGGAAGGAATTTACAGTGTTGTATCAGAGAAGGCTTTCCTGTTGGAAAAACAGAGCACTGTGTATGGGAAGATGATAGTGTCGTGAGCAGATGGAAGTAAGGTTGGAGCAAAAAACAAGGTCTGGCTTAGATTCACAAATACTCCACAAAAGAACACCATTTGCCTCTATCTGCAGATTTTTTTTTTTTCTGGAAACCAAAGCAAGGCTTATTTCCAACATTTTACTCCAAACACACAAACAATCTATGAGCAGCATGCCCACAGAGGAACATGTGCTGTTCTGTTTTGTTTTTAACCTATTAGGCTTTTTAATTACAAATACATTCTACAAAAATAACTGTAATTTTCCAAACTATTAAATTGGGATTTTTCTCTGTTATTTCACTCTGTTGGTTTTACCATTAATTTCTCTGAGTGAGTCCTTTCTAGGCTCTTCTCAGTTCCTGACAGGTGGGAGTACTCAAACATGAATCAATCAGACTTTTAGAAATATGTTCCTTTAGAACATATTTCCATTAGAAATCCACTTGTTATTTCTGTTCTTTTTTCTGGCAGGAAGACATTGTTTGCTCTCAGGCTGCTGGATGGTGTCTAATTGTTCCAGATAATCTTTTCATTTTACAATCTGTTAAATCTATTAAACAATAAAGTCATAACTTAAGGGTTATTGCAAAGTTGAAGAGATGACGACACTATGTGGTTAAAGGTTCATTTGAAATTCAAGATGAATGGGGATACACTAAATTCACAGTGATTATCCATGTATCTTCCATCCAGTCCAGAAGTGACTAGAGTCTCTGTTAAAAAAAATGCACTATGATTCAGGAACAATATCTGTTTTAGGTCAATGACAACTAAACTCCTCAAACTAAAATTTAAAACTTGCCATTTCAACATTACCAGTATAAATCACAGTATCAAGTCAGTGTACAGAATCTCATGGCTTGAAGGTAGGCTGCAAAAGCATAGAACACCTCTTAGTTCCCAGTTATGGTTTCATCTGTCATCATAAAATACAAAGTACATATATCCAAAGATAAATGTGTTAATTTCTTCTTTTGCTCAATTCAAAAATTAGCTGTCCACCTTCCTCAATCCGCAAATACATAAAGCCAGTAAATGTGAGGTTGTCAGCATTATGAACATGAATGTAAAAACATTATTTAGAAATATAAATAATTGATGTTTAAAGATGTTTTCGAGATATATGAGTATAAATTCGGCATAAGAAAGTCATAACTTAATAATTTAAATCATGATTAACAAATAACATCAGAGTCATTCTGCTCTGCCTCTCACAGATATGTGATATTTGGAAGTTTCCAAAATATTCTAAGTCTTGATTTCTACATCAGTAAAATGAAATCCATTTTACTGGTGTCACAGTGTTAAAATTAAATTTTAAAATTAAGATATTTTCACATATACAGTCTCATATAAAATAGAAATGTAAGACCAGATACAGTGGCTCACGCCTGTGATCCCAACAATTGTGAAGGCTAAGTTGGGACACCATCACTTGAGGCCATGATTTTGAGACCAGTCAGGGCAATATAGTGAGACTCTGTCTCTATAAAAAATAAAAATATTAGCTGGACATGGTGAGGCATTCCTGTAGGCACAGCTTCTCAGGAAGCTGAAGTGAGAGGATCACTTGAGTCTAGGAGTTCAAGACTACAGTGAACTAGGATCACATCACTGCACTCTAGCCTGGGTGAGAAAGCAAGAACCTATCTTTACATAAAATAAAGATATATATATGCACACACAAATACACACACACCCACACACAAATATATATAAATATATACATACATATATGCATATCTCATATGTAAATGCAAGTGTGTATTACACATACACACAAATCTTTTGCAAATTTAAAGTTTTATACAAATTTAACTCTATGAATTTTTCCAGCACCACTAGATAATTCATACATGGTGATGTCTTCCAGTTTAGGCAACAGGCTTTTTAAACAATGTGTCATTATAACCATACATGCATGACAGTGCATGACAGTGCCATAGTGTAGCTAAATGTGTCTTATATATAGATATACTTCAAGTATATAGCAATTATCCTCTGAATAATAAACACACATTTATTTTATGAATTACTGAATTTATAGTAATATTATTTCCTTGATAGCAACATAAGAAAACACTTTTCTTAAAAAAAATCAATTCTAAATAAAATTCCTTCTATTTGAAAAGAAAATCATTTTTTTTATCTGGGTAACTCACCTTAAAAAGATAAAAATTCGGTTCTTACTAGAATGCACAGTAAGTTAAAAGCTAAATTTGACATTTTATGGCAAATCACAGAGCTCAGATAATTGTTTTAAATAGGTATGCACTGTTCAGCAACCTCCTTAGGGTCAGTGTTCATCAGTTTTTTTTCTTTAAATCTTCATGTCTTTCCTGGAGCTTCACATATATCAAGACACTCATATTTGTTGAAGTGGATTCATGTAAGCTCAATTCTTAACAGAGGAAAACAATTGTCCTTGCCTGAGAAAAGTCTTGGTGCCTCATTTGTAAATAATAATGTACTATACCTGCTTATTTATCATTTACCTCTCCTCTCCTGACAGACAGATTGAGTACAGAAACCATGCTTCTCTCTCTCTCTTTTTTTTTTTTTTTTCTTTTTTTTCTTTTAGGCAGAGTCTTGCCCTGTTGCCCAGGCTAGAGTGCAGTGGCACGATCTCAGCTCACTGCAACTTCTGCCTCCCGGGTTCAAGCTATTCTCCTGCCTCAACTTCCTGAGTACTTGAGACTACAGGCGCCCACCACCACACCCCACTCATTTTCTTTCCTTCTTTCTCTCTTTCTCTCTTCCTTCCTTCCCTTCCTTCCTTCCTTCCTTCCTTCCTTCCTTCCTTCCTTCCTTCCTTCCTCTCTCTCTCTCTCTCTCTCTCTCTCTTTTTTGTGTTTTCAGTAGAGACAGGGTTTCACCATGTTGGCCAGGCTGGTCTCGGAATCCTGACCTTGTGATCCACCTGCCTATGCCTCCCAAAGTGCTGGGGTTACAAGCGTGAGCCACTGCGCCTGGCCAACCATGCTTCTTTTATCCAACATGACATTAGCAGCTAGGATGACAAAAATGTATTGTTTATGAATAAATGAGCTTACAGTTCACTTTTAATTGGTTGACATATACCACAAAACATTTTACTTCATTCTTTGGAACTAAAAATTTGTCAACTTTAATCAGTGTTTTTCAAGGAGGGAAAAACTGGCTCCAGGCATTAGATTTTTCTATAGGAATGCAGTGTGTGGTATCCTAATGTTATTCTTGATTTGCTAAGCTTTTTGAAACTTGAGTGCCTTTATAAAGTAAAAATTGAATTTGACTTATAAATGTGAAGCTACGAATAAAATTCCTAAGAAATGAAACAGTCTCTCATTTTGTAGGTTACAAATGAATATGATATGCTTTTAATACCAAGACATGCTTTTTTTAGAAACAAATGAACATAATATATTATACTGCTGTTGAAAACAATAAAAGGAAAAGGTCAGTGGGTACAATCAACAAGTTTTCTATAAAGAAAGTTTCTGTTAGCATTACAGGAAAAATGGAAACTAGAAATAAAAGTAGAGGTGGAAAATTGCTTTGGAAAATTAGAGTGATGTACAAGGAATTTAATTAAATCAGTCTCAAGAGCAGAATTTCTGTCTTGTTCTTATTGATCAAGGAAAATGTGGCTCTCATATGGAGAGGGTGCTGAGTGTCTAGAGCAATGTCTGGCTAGAGTGGGCACTTGAGATCCCCTTTTTTCCTCAGTGGATCAAATCAAACCTGCTCTGCTTATTTTTAACATTTCCCCACACTATGGCCAAACCTTCTCATTCCATCTCCCCTAAGGGGAAGCTTTCATCATCTCAGCTTCTCACTAATCATGTGTCATTCTAATTCTATGGCGATGTTCCTCTTTTCCAGCTCCTCTAATGGCCTGCCTTCACAACAATTAAGTTATGGAGTCTAGAAGCATTCTACCAGGATAGAAATCCAAGTATAGTTAGATTGGATACATTCAAATGGCATGTCTGGTTAATTACATCTAGATATAATTCTCCAAGCTGTGAGGCTAATTTTGTCAGTTTTACATAACATTAGTAGAATATGCATCTCACATTGACAGTGCAGTAATGATTTTATATATATTTATATATATATGCTCATTTCTCTTAAGATTTATATTGTTAGGGAAAATACTCATGATTTGTGTTCTTATGTATAACACTTATTCATTTCCTTAATAAATATTCACTGAGTTTCTGTTACTTTCCAGACACTGTTTCAGGCACTGGAGATTCAGAAGCACAAGAAAGGTAGCTCCAGACATTACATAGATAGGAAATACAAAATGAACTGTTCATAAATCAGAATTGTAAGCACATGTTACCAACATTTGTATGAGTACATTTTAAATGAATGTGCCAGTATAATTCACAGACTTCTTAGGGAAAATATGTCTCAAAATGAGATTGATTCGTATCAAAGTATAAATATAGATTCTATATAGTATTAAAATCTTTGACCAACTTCTTTATACGTGTGAACAGATTGATTTTTTTTGATGTTCTGGTTATTGAAGAGAATTAAAAATGATAGCTCTATCGTTGTGATTGGTTGCATAGTTTCATTACTAGTTTCATTTTCAATTCACAGTTCATGTTCAGAAATACTTAATCTACTTGTCCATTTTTAAAAGACAAGTAACAAAGACAAAACAATTAACAAATCCACTAACTCTGGCAAAAATAAACCGTGACATGTCAAAATCTGCTGAAAACAGACGAGAGAGGTAAGCCATGGACAATAATAATTGTGCCCTGTTCGCAGCTGGGTCACCAGAAGCAAAAGCCACTGTTCAAACATGATCCTCTGACAATGAGCTATATGTAAGGGCATATTTCTATCTGTGAGTGAAACGTTGGTGAAACCTAATTCCTCTCTTATTCTTATGGGGAAATAAAATATAAGCAACAGTTCTACTGTTTCTTTGTGTGCCCCATCGAAGCATTACTCTATATTACTATTCCAGATCAGAAAATTATTTGTGGTTTTATCATTATTATAGATTTTAGTTGTCTTGACAAGATCTCTTTAGGAATTTCTGCCTATAGTGCACATAGCTGCCAACGAAAGATATGGTATACTGCATGGCTATGCAAACCTTATTTTATTGTTGATATCGCAAACCCTCAAAATTTAAATGCCAAACATTTTCTAGAAAAATAAACCTATTTTTAAATATGTAATATAAAACACATAAAGTTTTTGGTAGTGAAAAATATAGTTCAAAAGTGAACTGACATCTGGTTCCAGGTCTACCCTTATTTCTTTGAACTTAGAACTTTGTATCTTCATGTGATCAATGTCATAGAATGTTAAACTCTTGAATTTAAATAGTTAAATTTTAACCTGTCCCCATGATGCCATAATTTAAAAAGAACAATAAATATGCAAAAATGATTTTCTAATATAGTCACTGGACTTACCTACTAAAATCCATCTACTCTAGATAATTAAGAAAGCAATTCATATATGAATATTATTTATATGGTTGTATATTTATTTCTCTTGCTGTATATATATAATTACATATAAATAATATCAATGTCTTAAATTACTTTGAATTACAAGTTAAGGTATTTTATATGGAATAAACAGCTGTTGTAAACATCTAATAATTATCTATAATTATTCACAATTACCCTTCCATATTTTGAAAAATGTCAATTTAAATAAAGATATCATGTTTCCATTTGTTGTCATTTTCAATGAAAATATATAAGTATATATATGCATATATAGTATTTTATAAACTCAATTTTAAAGGTTGTATAAAGTACGCAAGAAATAGGCAATGATTGTAGTGTTTGTTACTCTATATGATGTTATTAAGGGTGATTTTTTCTACATCTCCATTTTATTCTATACGTTCAAAATTTACTAAATGAATATGAGTTACTTTGATCACACAAAAGCAAACAGGGAAAGAAAATTTAACCAATATGGCTATAGAGTAGAGACAAACATTTATCTCACCAAGTTTTATTTAGGTATAGAATTTCTTCCTACTTAATTCAAAAACTAACTGCAACTTTATTTAAGACATGCAATTTGTCAGATATTTCATTTGGTGCTACATAAAATTGCTTTTCTGAAGTAAATACACAACAATCATTTTTCTTCGTAGTGCATAACTTTCATATCAATTCATGTTTATAAAGGCAAGGTTTAAAATTTGAATGACATTTGAGGGTAGGCAGGCTTTATAAATGCATGAAGCAGCTGATTTAACAGAAAAGGGAATGGTTGGGGACCCTGGAACACTAGAGAGTGCATGACCTGCCTAAGGACATTCTCTTAAAACTGTCAATACTTTACTAGCTGAAGGAAACACGTCCACAGGCAGAGTTCAGACTGTAGGATAAAATTTACAATCAGTAATTATAAACTCAACTTTATTCTTAACGAGACATAATGGAAATAAACATGAAAACTGAAGGTGAATTTCACCATTATCATGGTGAAAAAGTATGCAAAATGATTAAGTAAATAACAAAATGTAAAGAAATGTATTAATTATCACAAGCAGGAATCTCATGTACACATATATAGAATTTATTTATATAAACTTCAATTGCAGCATTAAATGTGAATTAAAAATATAAATTAAGAATTACAATTTGCTCAAGCTTGATAAGGATGCTTTCCAGAGTTATGTGACCGTTGAACCAAGTAAGATTTTTATAGCCTGAATTGGCTGCAGGCATTGAGTCTCTTTAATGTGACATTAATCTCACTTGGTTTCTACACTAGCCCTGGCCAAGTCAGAAATCTATCTAGAGGCTGCAACTTGCAGCTCTTTGTAGAGTTGTTTTGTGAAACTCACGCTCCTTTCCTTCAGTCTCTGCAAGTTTGATCCAGATTCCTGTTTAGATCCACAATTATCCACTTGCTTGATGGCTGAAATGTTGACCATTTGGCTGTACCTCTGGTATCCACACTATTCTTCCCAACCTTGACTTTGAATACCAGATGGTCTTCTCCACACACCTAAGTGCCAGCTACCATTCTGCTCAAGAACCCTAACTTCCTATTGCCATGATGTCCTTTCTTGCCTCATTTTAACGTTGTCCACTTTACATTCTTTTTTTTTTCTTTTTTTTTCTTTCTTTTTTTTTTTTTTTTTTAAGTAAGATCTTGCTCTGTCTTACAGGCTGGAGCGTAGTGGTGCAATCGTGGCTTACTGCAGCCTGCACCTCTAGGCTCGAGTGATTCTCCCACTTCAGACCCTCAATTATCTGGGACCATAGGCACAGGCCACCTGAACCAGCTAATTTCAATATTTTTTGTAGAGATGGGTTTTGCCATGTTGCCCTGGCTGGTCTTGAACTCCTGTTCTCAAGTGATCCTCCCACCCTCGCCTCCTAAAGTGTCGAGATTACAAATGTGAGCCATGGTACCTGTCCTCACTTTATGTTATCTTACAGCTGAAATTCATCCACTTGATTGGGCCTATTTCATCAACACTGGGTCAAATCAAACCTGAGTATGACAAACCTCTTGGGGTGCTAAATAGTTTACTCTTAGTTACGCTCTTAAGATAACAACCTTTAGGTAGATAACCCTTTATATACCAGTCCAAGATAATTTTACCATGCAATATTTCTTCTTTTATTCCACATTTATGTACCATCAATAATCCAGAAGTTCTAAATGATAAGACACTTGGAATTATACTATTATATGCAGTTATGTACCAGAAAGAAAGAATTGTTATTCCAACATTAATTATTGTCACCACATTGTATATTCATTCAAAGTCAGCAGACTTGTTTATGGCAGAATTGCTTTCGACTATTTAAGACTCCGACATTTTTAGGAAGCTGAGAAAAGAGAAATCTTCCTTTTTCTGGTAGCATTCAGAATTCAGTCAAAACACTGCAGACTGGAAATGACATATTTTGTTTCGACCCCTGAAAGTGAAGAGGAGGATAATCTCTGATGAAAACTGTTGTATTGTGAGCATTGCCACAACACGAGTGGGAGAGAGCATAGACAGAGGGCAGTGCAAATATGCCTTTTGGAATTATTAACAGGCAAAAATCCTTAACAGACACAACATAATAATTAAAGGCATTATTATGATCATGCATAGAGTGATATAGTTTGTAACTCATTTTTAAAGTAATAGAAAATTAAAGATACTCATAGGAATAATAAATCTAGGGTATAGAAGTCACTTAATTCACACGCACAAAAAAAACTGGCTTTGTTATTCTTCTATAAACAGTGAGTGAACCAAATTCAAAATTGAGTATCTGTCAAAATGCATCAAGAAAAGTAGAAGTTGAGAAATTTACTTAAATGTTATTGTTTCTGTGTCAGGCAGATTTCTTCTCTGAGGATAGGTCCCTGCTTTCACAGCACTAATATTCCAATACTGGGAAATCACCTAGATATTTTGAGGAACACACAAGACCAGGGGCTTATAGTGTAATGAACATGAGAGTTCAATTATAAAATGAATTCAGAAAAACAGATTCCTAATCAGAGAAAATCTGAAAAATACCGGGAAGAAATTAGGATTTCATTGTAAATGAAATCTTTAAAAAATGAAAAGCTTTTAATCATGACATAAATAATCTGTAAAAGATAATTCTGTTTAATCAACAAAGAATAGATGTAGGACAATAGTCACACGTTGAATTTTAGCTGAGTCCTCTGTTCCTACAAAACAGAAATGTTTAAGAAATTCTCCCACCTTTTAGTGTTCTGGGTAATGGCTTATTACAGTGAAATGCCCTTTCCCATAAGAATTTGATAAGACTAACAGGAAGTATCCTTATTTACCTGTGGAAAGGCCAGACACATGCCCTCTAAATTCCCTTTCCTTGCCCCTTAAATAATTAACTAAATCGCTTGTCCTTACTGATCAATCAGTTCAAAATACTTACTAACCAAACTTTGTTTTGTTTTGATTTTTTTCCTTCACTGGACCTTTAAACCTTGACCCACCTTCAGCCTGAGCCAACATACAATATGCAACCCTTCCGGAAAATTGGCTGGCTTCAGAGTAAAACATTCTCTGACTTACTATCCTACTCTTATGCCACTCTTTCCTCCGACTTCTCCACACACTGTTCTTCCTAGCCTTATTTACTCCTCCCCATAAAAGAGAAACTTCTTTTGCCTAACCCTTCAGATGCTTGCAGAGCTCATAATCAGAGTGAACTTCCTGTTTGAAGTTGTCCTCTCCTCTTTCCCTCATCATGTAATAATTTTTTTGAAGAAAATGTCTCCTTTCCTAAGTCTCTATTGTTTTTATTTGACAATGCACATGGATGAAAGCCTAGATGTTATTTAGGTTATTGATGTCATAAAAACAAGGTAAAATGATAGATTATATTTACATAACTTCAAAGAGCAAGAATAGTGATGATATTTACCAAGAAAGGGAAGACTGGAGGAAAAATGTGTTTGATGTTGAGAATAAATATCAAGATTTTATTTTGGTCAGTAAAATTTAAGATGTTTTTCAAACATCCTAGTAGGCAGTTGGAATTTCATAGGAGTGATGAAAGCTGGGTGTTAATTTGAGAGTCATCAGCATAAAGGCTATATTTAAACAAAAACAGTAGAGGAGATAATCTATGAAGAGAGTAAAAATGGAGAAGGAGAGAAAGAAAGTTTAGGACTGAGACTCAGAGTACACTAACACTTAGAGATCAAGTCTAGTTGTAAGAACTGACAAATGAAATCAGCTGATGCCTTGTGCTGAGGGAGGGAATCAAAGCATTAAAAAAGTTAATAGGAATCAGAAGTGTTCTGAGAGAACAAAATAGGCGTCTTGAGGTTGTGCATCCACTCATTCTGCTTGCCACACAACAATCAATAAATTGAGAGACAAGAAGTTAGAGCAAGGGATGCAACTTTATTTTGGATAGCCGGCAAACCAATAAGATGGTAGACTAAAGTCCTAAAGAACCATCTTAAGTAAGCACAGATTTCAGGTTCTTTTTAGGGGGAAGATGAGGAGGTTGGGATCAAGAGGTAACTGATGACTGCAGACATCTGGATGCCAGGAAGGGTCCAACGAGGTTTGGAACTTCTTCACCTTTGGTCAGGTCACAGTGCTTCTATAAGTTTTTAACAAAACGTAGTCAGTTGTTTACATACTTCTCTTTTATTCACAGAGTTAGTTTCAAAAACTAAATGATTGTTTTTGCAAATTATCTCAGTGCTCTAAAATTATCCTTGTCTACTTGTAGGAGGCCCCTTAAACAAAAATGGAGTTACTTATGTTAGTTCTTTGGCTGTTTCACTGTTGCACTTTTTCCCACAATATCTGGAACATTGAGTACCATACACTTCAATAGATATAAATCTTTACATGTTTGCCTATGTCATTGCAACATTTCTAGTATGTTTTATTAAATTTGTCATGATTACCATTAAAATTCCAGCAAAGTAAATCAATTAAAAATCAGAAGTGAGGATTAGTAACCTGTTGGTCACTACTACCATTGTGCTACATCAATTTAACTTAAGCAAATTATTATTTGTTCTTACTATTCATTTCTTGAAGTAGAACGATATAGAACTTAACATTTCCAGTTGACTTCTTTCTTTGGTGAACATGTTAACAGAAAGTGCAAATTTGTCTGCAGAAACTAGGAACACATCTGTCCTGGCCAGTCAGTGAGCAGAACTTGTCAACTCCGAGTGAGGATATACCCACTGAAGGAATTGCAAGTCACTATCAAAGGAATTGGAAAAATGCTTGCCAAAATTTATACAACTTGTTTAAAAATAAATACTTATAACTTACTCCTGATTCTTCTCAGTGCTCAAATCCTCCCCTAAGCGTATTTAGATGAGTAGGAATTCACCCCTAAATCTTTCTGATCACGCAGCACATTGATAATTCTGAGTGCCAGTATAAACATATACATATTATTATTTTTGTAAGTTATATTAATAAATACAGTAAACCTCAATTACATAGGTTCATCCATGTCACCTGATTTTTTAGTAGTTTGGATATTTATTCAGGGCAAATATAAAGAGGAATCACTGGATTCCTTTTCCTCAACAGAAAATAGCATAACAGAATAGAAACAAAAATGCATGCCCTAAGGAGAGCACTGAACTTTTTCTGGAGCAGTTTATGCTGTCAGCACATTCCAAATTGATTTGTAAATCTAATATGAAAGTTTGAATAAACAGTGTGTGTATAATTTAATATCTCCAATTTTATATCCCTTCTAAAACTAGGTTAAAATCGATTACAATGTAAGAAGTACATCTACAAAACAATTAATTTATTTTGGCTTCTTCTGTCTTGAAAAACATTAAAACAATAAAGGAATTTTTAACTGTTATCTTCTACTTAGCCCTCATAGTACGAAAATCTAGGTATATTTATACTATCTTCTAAAGAAAAATCAGACACATATTTATGAGAATGCCAAGAAGTTGAGTTTCAGTAAATGTTACATTCAGTAATATCTGTATCTGATACTGGAAACCTTTTTAAGTAATCATCAGTCCACCAGCTATAATACAAAGTTGTCTTTTGTCGCTTTATTGTGCCTCTTGAACTAATGCGTCACTCTTTTTCTGCCTTTAACAAAGTCTAATAATGTAATTCATTTCAAAAGTACCAAGTTTTCAGTTGAACCATTAGCTTCTCAGAGAGCTTTAGATCTCACTTTCAAAACTGAAGTTTCTACTTTTCTACTCTAATTAGCATTACTACTGGCACTAAACACAACTTGTGACTTTGAAAAATGTTTGTCTGTGTGTGTGTGTGTGTGTTTAAATTGTACCAAGAAGCCAAAACCAGTTCAATGTTCCCAATCTATTTAAATTTCCATGTGTATAGTACATGATGACACTAAAACTTCCATACAAATCATAAAATTTGATAGCACTAGTTTAAAATTCTTATTGTTATACATTTTACAGTCTCGGTTTCTAAGTATTATTGCAGATTGACAAGTCAAAACTATTTTGAATATATTTTTCCCTCCTGAAAACATTAGAAGTGACCTTCACTTCTATTTATACTCATATAAGAATACTAAAAAGAACATGGAGATATATATATATATATATATATATATATATATATAGTGTATGTGTGCATATACTTACATACATCACACACAGAAAAACACAATCTATAGCACATATGTAGCAATATCAGCCATGAACTTTTGTGTTCTATTTTACTTATAGTTGTAAGTTTCATTGAAGCTCAATCAAAACCTCTATTTGACATGTAAAAACACATAATGAGTCTAATGATGAAACTCCTGAAAAAGTACCAAATGTGAAGTTGATTATAAATAAATGAGTGTTAGAGATTATAGGTATATTGTGCCTATATTTAAATGTCCTATCTGTTATCTGACAACCATTTTTCAAATTTAATAGAGTTGGAGGAATGTGTGGGTATAAGAAAAGCATGTAAATCTAACTATTGGTCTCTGCCCAGTTCATTATAATTATTGGGTAATTGTATTATATTTGATTAGTTCTGTAGCATTTTTTTAAATATGCAAATTTCTTACTTTCTTCACTAATTTGTTTCATTAACAACATAGTTTCATTTTAGACTGTGCTTTTTTCTCACATTTCATCAGCGTATCTCTAATCCAGAGTAACAATGTTTACCTATGGTTCAGACATTTTTACACTGAAAATTGGTAACACTTTTAAATAAAACCCAGATATGTTTTTAGAATTTCATGTACTTTTTTAAATCCAGTAGTATTTATTATACATGAACATATTTGATTTTCATGTAATTGGTGTTTGCCTCCATGACCTTATGCTAAAGGGATTCTTTGAAACATACACCCAGCTTAAATTTTGACATACTATAGAAGACAGGTCTTCACCACAGAAACAAGAAATACAGTCAAATTAAATGTGGCATTTGTGATGTTCCTGCGGTTATTTTAAAGAGAACGAAAGTGAACTAGCATTGAAGTGATCAATAATGTATTGTACTTGAATAGCCCCAATGATTTCCTTTTATATCCAGGTGATTCATTATATTTGGGGTTGAAGAATTATAATGTAAGAGAATTTAAAGAAACTTTGGCCTAGGGTAGTATAGCAACAGAAAGATAGTGCAAGAGTATCAGGGTTTTGTGCTTTAATATTGAGGACATGTATGCCTACAATATAAACACTTATTAATCTTTTTTATTTATGTCAAAGTATTAATGTAACAAAAGTTATCCTGATATTGTGATGTGCTATGTAAAATGTGTATTCTTTGCTTAATCCAATATTTGTTGTTTCTGCTATTTTCAAGAACATGTGGAGACTCCAGGTAAACAGCCACTGCCATCTATAACAGGGGTTCAGCTTCATATGGCATACCTGCTACAGTACATGTGTGTAGGAAAGAAAGGAGAAAGAGGTCCAAAATAAAAGAAACAAGTAACAAATGAAGACCTCAGAACACGAAGGGAGAAGTTTCTTGGATAATATTAAAATTTCGACACTAGCATGTGAGGGTCTTAGGGAATGGTAGCTCCAGTTATATTGATTGTTACATGAATTTGTTTTCATCCATTTACCCTTTTGGCAAGTGTATACCCTGCTTGGTGAGATAAGGGGATCTAGATAAACTAAAAAAAAGAAGTTAATAAACTGTTAGCATCTAAGTACCTTTATTATGTTAATTCACATTTTTTTTAAAAAAAGTGTAAAACTGAAGACAGGGATTTTCCTACCTTCAGATAAAAGATGAACTTTAGTGTCATAAATGGCAAATTCTAAGATAAGTATCGGGTAAGTAAAATGCCAAGTAGAGGGTGATAATTGCATGACAATAACAGCTACAGAATCAGATTTAGCACAAGATCTGGAAAACATCTAGAAATGTACATTTAAGTGGCAACTAGAAAGCAAATACAGTGTAAGATATTATTTGAGTTTGCAAAGGTAAGCAACTCTTGTTCATGTAACATGTAATGGGGCCTCATTAAAGATTTGACTAGTTCAGAATTAAGAGACTAGTTCATACTTAAGAGTCAGTTCTATTTACACTTTAGTGAATTTCTAGCAGAACTGTGAAAAGAACTGACTGGGCAGATAATATGGTTTGGATCTGGGTCCCCACCCATATCTCATGTAAAACTGTAATCCCCAATGTTGGAAGAAAGATCTGGTGAGAGGTGATTGGTTCATTGATGGTGGAGTTTTCATGAATGGTTCAGCACCATCCCCCCTTGGTACTGCATAGTGAATGAGTACTCATGAGGCCTGGTTGTTTGAAAATGTGTGGCACCTCTTCACTCTTTTTCTTGCTCCTGCTCCTGACATGTAAGACTCCTGCTCCCACTTTGCTTCCCACTATGAATAAAAGCTCCTTGAGGCCTCCCCAGAAGCAGATGCTGCCATATTTCCTGTACAGTCTGCAGAACTGTGAACCAGTTAAACCTCTTTTCTTTGTAAATTACCTAGTCTCAGTCATTTCTTTATAGCAATGTGAGAACCTACGAATACAGCAGAGAACAAAGGGATAAGCAGAGTTCCCCAGCCATCTAGGGATAGCCTCTGTGCAGGAGAAAAGGTAGTGGTAGAAAAGACAGAGAACCATCATGTGGTGACATGAAGTAAGCAGGGAGTGGCAGCAGGAAAAACGGTTCCACCAAACGTGTCAGTGTGTGAGCCACCATCCTAAAGGACAGGGGTGAGCACTCTGTGCTCTGGAAGGCAAATCTAGCTTGTGGCTTACTTTTGGATCACCAAGAAACTAAGAATGGCTTGTATATTTTTAAAGGATTGTGAAGGAAGAGAGAAAGGTGGAAAGAAGAGGAAGTGGAAGAAAAGAAAAGGAATCAAGTTCTTACACGACCTGAAAAGCCTAAAATATTTACCATTATACAAATCTTTCCCTTTGTAGAAAAATTTTGACAATCCCTGCACTAGAGAGAAGAAAACTCCAAGGACCTACCAGGTTTCTGAAGTTAAACTACTGAGGAACAAAGCCACTAATAAAATTCCTGCAAGAATAATGTATTTTTTGAGTTTATCACATGGATTTTTTTTTTTTTTTTTTTTTTTGAGGCGGAGTCTCGCTCTGTGGTCCGGGCGGGAGTGCAGTTGCAGTGGCCGGATCTCAGCTCACTGCAAGCTCCGCCTCCCGGGTTTACGCCATTCTCCTGCCTCAGTCTCCCGAGTAGCAGGGACTACAGGCGCCAGCCACCTCGCCCTGCTAGTTTTTTTGTATTTTTTAGTAGAGACCGGGTTTCACCATGTTAGCCAGGATGGTCTCGATCTCCTGACCTCGTGATCCGCCCGCCTCGGCCTCCCAAAGTGCTGGTATTACAGGCTTGAGCCACCGCGCCCGGCCATGGATTTTCTTTTTTAACCTAAGGATTATTGAGCCCACAAATAAAGACAAAACATCCACTAAAAATATGTCATGTAGAAACCATTTTGAAAATTATGAAGAGTATTTAACTAGCCTAAATGTAGGTTGAACTGTATGTCTCATAAAAAATAAAAAGCATATACTTAAAGCACACAACTTGATAAGTTGTTGAAATTCCCAGCACAATCAAGATTATATATACGTATACATATACAATTAAATATACATAAGATATATGTAACTACATAATATAAAATAGACCAATGATATGTATAGACACTTTATCAAAGTTGAGATGCATATATATATATATATACACACACACACGTATATCTCCATTACTAATCTCAAAATGTCCTCATGTTCTCTTGTAATCTTCGTTTCTCCTTTTCTTGTCCTCCTCTCCAATCTCACCCCATTTCCAGGCAACCGGTGATTATCTTTGTGTTACTATATTTTTTTCTCAAATTGTATATAATGAAATAACTTAGTTATTTTGATATCCATTCATTTTTCATGCATGAATAGTTTATGCCTTTATATTGCATTGTACGGATGTACCAAAATTTTTTTATCCATTCACTTGTGTTTGACTGTTATAAATAAAGCTGCTATGAACATTTATGTAGAAATCTTTATATGTACATATGTATTCATTTCTTTTAGGTAAATACCTAAGAGTGGCATGACAGGTCACATAGTATATATCCACTTAAATTTGTACACAAATGCCCAACTACTTTCCTGAGTGTTTTTGGCATTTTGTATTTTCACCAGTAGTGTATGAGAGTTAACACATTTTTACATGTCTGCCAACACTTCGCATGCTGTCTTTTTAAAATGTTAGACATTTTAAGTAGATTAGTATCTCATTATTCAAAATTTTCATTTATTTAATGATTGAGCATCTTTTTATGTGCCTATTTGATGTCCTTTTATCTTCTGTGAAGAAATGTATATGCACATAATTCATTGATTTTATATTAGGTGACTTTTTATTTTTGACCTTTGAAAGTTATTTATATATTCTTGATACAAGTCGTTTATTGGATAGGTGATTGCGAGTATTTTCTCCCCTGGTGCGATTTGTATTTTTATTCTTTTATAAAATGGTTATTTTTTAGACTATAGGAATAAGTGTCACCATGAGAATATTTGGAAATTATGAATAAAATATTACTAGATATCTGCCTATATCTGTCTGTCTATCTATCTATCTATCTATCTATCTATCTATCTATCTATGTTCTTTGTCTGAAACATCCTGAATGTATTGAAATTATTTGTGGAATGCCTTCATGGGGCTATCATCTTATCATATTTTTTATTAACTTCCTGAAGCATTATTTTTAGATGAATATCTGAACTTTTTAATAGTTTCCTAATTTAAGTCACTCTTTAGAATGTGACATGATAAAAGAAATACCGCTAATCCCAAGCTGTAGTCTTTGGAGATAGAAAATAGTGTCTTGGCTAAGAAAAAGTGTAAAGCAGTAATAGGTTGTGGCAGGGAAATCTTTATCAGTGTGCTAACTAGCTCTCCAACTAGCTCTCTGGTGGGGTACTATTATCAAGATAATACCCAATTGATTCAGCATCATTTTGTATGTGCACTGCTGCTGGTTGGCAAGATGCATTTTATAAAGTTCCTACATATTAGTTTTGCTTCCTGTGGCAATACTATTTATTTAAATCTATTGCTGAAGTTGTAATGAAGGCATAGGAATGACATTACTTATGCCTTTTCTCTAAATATGACATTACTGCCTCTCTAAGGTTATGCTATTTTTTAAATGAATTATTCCTCTAAAGGTAGATAGTTAGAATATAGTTGTAAATTTTCCACAGAAGATAAGAGCTTCAATATTAATCCAAAACCAACTTAAGTTGATTGTTCTAAGTTCAAGGATACTAAAACAAAAGGAAATTACCCTGGCTCTGTCGGAATTTCCCACACATACATGCTTATAAAAATGCCTTTGCAGTGTTGGAAGACACATAAGAAATAAGTGTCTTGAAACAATTACAATTTTGTAAACTACAGATTTTTTTTCAGAGACCTCTTATGTATAATTACTTGAATAGCCTTAAACTACTAAAGCTATTAAGGTTTCACCATCATTCAATTTCTGGTTAATTTCCACTCTGTGGTGAAAAATAACTAAAGTAAAAAAAAGAGCCAGTCTATAATGTAAGATATTGCCTAATGTTAATCTGCACAGTAAAGAATATGAGATTTAATTATTGATCATTGCAAAGAAGATTTACTATGACCTTCATTATCACTATCGTTTTTGAGGTACTATGTTTTACCTACTATGAGAGATTATTTTGAGACGTAACATTTCTCTGTTAGTAACCATAAAAAAATACTTATAATCATTATATTCATAATTTGTTTCATTCATTTATTACTATGCAATTGCTGAAAATAATAATTTTGCCTTTCATTTTTCCAAATACATCATAGATTCATAGATGTTTGAGCTAGCTCAGGCCCCATTATTATGCCTACAAATGAAATCATTGCAATTACCCTATTGCATTGAAATTATTTAATTCTATGACTTGCTGCCTCCCAAGAATCGAAACTTATGCAAGAGCAAAAACTGTTTATCTCCACCACTTAGAATGGTAATTAGATATGAAGGAAATAGCAAAACTTTGCAGAATTGAAGTAAATGTGTTTTGTGTATCGTTTGTCTATTTTACATACTAAATGAGCTATATTTTATTTTCATGGAAATAACACAATATATGCCCAAGAAAGCAAACATATTTAGAATTTTAAAAGAGAGACCAGTAACGAGTTTCTAAGAAGTTTAACAGTAAACTTCTCTGGAGAACTTCTTTAGAATTTCCTTCTCTAATGCATTCTTGGATATATATAAATGGATTATTATACTTCATGGGTTTATATCTAGCATGACCAATAAACTACTTAAGGGTAGTAATCTTATTCTTCATTAAATAATCTATATTCCTATACCTACAGTAACTCACTGTCATGCCTTTTCAAAATTGGACTAAAATACTCAAATTAGATTTTCTTATTGATTTTTTTAATGTAAGTAAGTAATTCAACATGATAATTATTAATTTAATGTCTACTTTGTATCTACTACTGTACTCAGCCCTGGAGACACCATGGTGAAAAAGACAGTCTTTCAACTTGGTGAATTTACAAACTAGAGGAAGGAAGCCAATCATCGGGTGAGTACAGTGTACTATCATAAACACCATGATAGGTGCAAGTTCTATATCTATGAGAAAAACTAACCCCGTCTTACACTGCTTAAGGAAGACTTTCTGAAAGCTTTGATGAGTAACCTAGAACTAAAGGACACGGAGAGTTTTACAGGAAGAGGAAGCAGCATCTGAAAAGGCACAGAACTGAGAGGGGTGTGCATGGCATACTAAAATTATAGTTGTAGCATCAAAGGCAAGTGTGAGAAAAAAGACAACATGTGTGTGCCATGCTAAGATATTTATACTTTACTCAAAATCATAAAACTTCATTTTTAAGTTTTAAACAAGAGAAGGATATGATCAAATTCTTATTTGAGAAAATTCATTGGCCATAGTACAGAAAATCAATGAAGAAACAAATGTCAGTTAATTGGGGCACTGGTTCACATAATTCAGAAAAAAGGTGAAATGAACTAGAGCAACTGCTGTAAGAGTAGATAAAAAGATACTACTATAAGAGATACTAATTTTTTTTCTTCAGCAAGTGGCCATGGAACAACTGGATATCCACATGCAAAGAATGAAGCTTGCTGAACTTATCCCATAGGGAAAATTTAACTCAAAGTGCATAAAGACCTAAATGTAAGAGCTAAAACTATAGAACTTTTAAAAGAAACCAGAGAAATAAATATTATTGACCATGGATCAGACAATGATTTATTAGAAATGACATCAAAAACGCAATCAACAACAACAAAAAGATAAACTGGGCATCACCAAAATTAAAAATTTTTTATTTCAAAGGACACTATCAAGAAAATAAAGAGACAATCCACATAAATGGGGAAAATTTGCAAATCACATATCTAATAAGATACTACCAGAATTTGAAGGGACTTGGGAGGTCGATCAAGGAAACATATATTGCCATGAGGTGGCAATAGCACAAGCAACTATATTGGGCTATGCTGACTAAGAAGTGATGGTTCCTACACAGAAGTAGAAAAAGGCAAGGGTTCTTGTCACTAGGAAGGAAAACTCTGGGTTAGAGAGCTCCAAAAAGCAGCATCTCCAATAGATAAGCAGGGTTGGGCTTATCTATTGCTAGCAGATGTGAGGCAAGGTTTTATGGGATATGCAAAGCAGGCAGTCTCTAAATGGCTAAAAATCAGCTTGTTTGGGCAAAAACAATTGATGTGCAAAACTTTAAGTTTGGCACCAATGAGCTTTTGAGTTAACAGGTCTCAGCCTAAGTGAAGAAATAAGCATCCTCAAGGCCAATAAGAAGAGGCCATCTTAGGCTTGTTTATGTAGCAGATACTTTCCTCTGGAATATATAAAGAACTGTTACAACTCAATAATAAAAAGACGATATTTTTAAATGGGCAAAGTATCAGAATACAACTTATTACAAGGCAGACGTACAAATGACAAGTAAGCACAGGAAAATGTGTTCAACATCATTAGTCATTGTGCAAATGCAAACGAAAAACACAATGAGAAAACACTTCACATTCACTATGACAACTATAATCTAAAAGATAAAAAATAACAAGTGTTAGGATGTGGAGAAATGAAACACTCATGCATTGCTGGTAGAAATGTAAAATGTTACTGTTGCTTTGGAAAACCATCTGGCAGTATCTCAAATGCTTTGACATAGAACTACTGTATGATTTCACAATTCCACTCCTAGGTATATATCCAAGAAAAATGAAACATATCTCCACACAAAAACTTGTACATAAATGCTTTTAGCAACATTATTCATAATAATCAAAAGGTAGAAGTAAACCAAATGTCTATAAATCAACAAATGGATAAACAAGATGTGGAATATCTATACAATGATAAATTATCTGACCATAAAGCAAGAATGAAGTACTGATGCCTGCTACAATGTGAATGAACACTGAAAACAAGTGAAGGGAAAGAAGCTAGTCACAAAGGGCCAATATTGTCTTATGCTATTTATAAGAAATGTCCAGTACCGATCAATCTATAAAGAAAAAAAAAGTCAATTTGTGGTTATCTAGTGGTGTTGTGAAAGGATGGGTTGGTAGGTGGCATTTCAGTATTATGAGGTTTATTTTGGGGGTAATAAAAGTGTCTAAATTGATCGTATTGATGGATACACAACTATGAATATGATAAAAGTGATTATAAACTCTAAGTGGGTAAATTGTATGGTATGTTCATTTTATCTTAACAAAGCCATTAAAATGAAATAAAAAGTGATTCTCTGAAAAGGATGTATGCATAGAAATATAGATAGGTAGATAAAACAGAGTTCAAGATATATTACAGTCAAGTTTTATGTCAGATGGTAATGCCATTCACTGAAGTAAAGAACACAGGAAAAGAAAAGAGATTTTTTTTTCAATAAAATAAATTTAATGGGTGAAATTTGAGACAATTTTGAAGCACCAAAATCGAGATTACCAATAAGTAATTATTTATATAGGTCCTGGGAAGAGGAGAAAAATCTTGAATACGGATAATTACTAGAGGATTGTCATCATACAGAAGTCCTGGTGTAGTAAGAAATCCCTAAGCATGAATATGTCGATGAAAAGGCCAATAAAAGAGTCGCAAAATATTCTATTAGCATGACCAGGGATGGCCAGGTGGTGTCTTTGCAAAGGCAAGTCTTTAGTAAAGCAATAAGAAGAGAAAGTTCTTCCATTCTGTATTGCTTATGATTCTAGGAAAAGTATATCCCCAGGTGAGAAAACAGGGTATCCATTTGATTAAATAGTCTCAGCCTGAAGGATCCTCTTTTATCTCATTTATCTAAAGATTTCATAAATTATTTGCACAAATGATCAGAAGCAAATGTAATTGTAGTTGACAGTTTTTAAGATAATAAAATATTTTTTTCATCAATGCAGTTCTTTTATGGTATTTAAGAGGATTTTCATTGGCATCAACTCCATTTAAGATGATTAAGCCAATGAAACACTACTTACGAACAGCCTTGCGAGATTTGATGCAGGTTCTATACAGCTTCTAAGTTACCTTAGCATTAGATTTGATCGAAAAATTGAAACTAAATTTCAAAAAAGAATATAGATTTCTACCCAAGGGAGAAAAATTATTCTCAAAATTTACCTCCAAAATACTTTTCTAACTGTGTTAATTGAACGTTACATGTATTTTTTACACAATAAGAACTTCTACTTGATAGAATTAAATTTCCTTTAAGATTAGACCAAATAATATACAAAACCATTGAGAAATAAAAGACATTTGTCTGTGTTCATATAGTTAAACCCCTAGCTATTATGAACCAATAAAGTTTCATGTATACAACCAAAATGAATATAATCATTTAGTGCATAGCATATGTATCTGTAATTGCAGCACATATCTATTACAACACTAGGGTATGCTGTGTTTAATGTACCTCTTAATTAACAATGAAGAACTCCATTGTTTTCTCCTATGTATGATGACCTTAATTTGATATTCTTAGAAGGATTAAAGAAATGAAAATATTATCCTGCACAAGCCTGTTAAGCTTCCTTACATATCTGTGAACGTATCAGACTTCTTCTCACATCAGGACTGTCATGCCTGTGAATCCCTGTTCATGAGGTCTCTTTTTCCCATATATACACAAAGCTCACTCCCTTTCCTCCTCCATGTATTTGCACAAGTATCACTTTTTCATTGAGGCCTTCTCTGAACACACTATTTAAATTGCAACTATGCCTCTGATACTCTCTGCCCTCTTTTCTGTTTAATTAATATTTTTTCTTGATAACTACTAACACTCTTTTAAATGCTATGGATTTTTTGTGTGTGTGCACATTGTCTAGAACAACTAGAATAGAGATGATTTTGACTCTTTTGAACAGATACATATCCCTAATACATAGAAGTGTGCTTGGCACATGTTAAGCACTCAGCAAATACATAATTGTTGAATACATAAAATGGACTAAAGATAAAATTTAAAGAAACAATGACTGAGAATATTGCAGAACTAATGAATGTCACCAATTCTCAGACACAGAAAGCCCAATAAACTTCACATGAAATAAATAAAAAGAAGTTCATACTAGATACATCATAGTGAAACTTCAGAGAGTCAAAGACAAAGGGAAGGTCTTTAAAATTGTCAGATAAAAGGACCAGATTATCTTCGAGTGAGTTACATGAGTCTGAGAGCTAGTTTCTGGACAGTATTGGTAGACTCCTGAAGACTGAGTGCAGAATCTGTGAACCTAAAACTACATACTGTAAAAACATTTTTTCAAGAGATATCACAAAATAAATAGCTCTAACCTCAGACCCGGGCAATCAGGATCCTTGCCCTAGGTCCAGCATTGTACAAAACTCCTTTCTGGCCTTGCTTTGGCTTCACCCCTGAAATGGAGACTGATTTTGTAAACAAAAGTTAGACATGCAGGCTGTGGTGTCTATGCAGTATCCTTATGGTGAGGGATGAGGGTGGGGATAGGAAGAGAATATGGGATAAGGTATAAGCCAGACTCTTTCATTTTGTCTTATGCTATGATTTCAATAAATGTTATTGATGGAATAAACAAAGACTTTTAGAGAAGTATTATGGGTGGCACATGTACAAACAAAGACTTTTGTCAGACAAAATCTAGCTGTTTATCACCAGCAGATTCTTACAAAGAAATTCTATCACTATACTTGACTCAAAAGCAAATTAGTCTTATGTAAAAGACGTGTGAGGACACAAGAAAGGACAAGCATAGAAAAAGTAAAAATGTGAGTAAATCTAAACAAATACTGACTATATACATAATTATAGTATATTGCAGGGTAAAAAATATAATTGCATAACATTTACATAGATGAATGAGTCCACATCTTTATATTTTCTGGGAGTAGGATAAAGGTATTCATTAGCCTTAGAATTAGGTAAGTTTAATATTTATATTGTAATCTTTAGAACATTCTAAGGCAGATAAATATATTCCAAAGCAGAAGGAAAAAAATAATGGAAAAAGTAAAAAGAATCAATTCTGAGGAGGAAAAAAGGAAAGAAATAATATGGACCAAATAAAGCAAATACAAAACTCAAAATTAGATAATAAAGAAAAATAAATATACTAGTAATTACATTAAATGTAAATGAACTGAATGGGTCGGTGTAAATCAAATATTATCAGATGGGATTTAAAATATCCAATAGTATTCTATTCAGTAGAGATGTATAAGTATATAGAAAGATTAAAAGCAAAATGATGAAAAAAAGAAAAAGCAAATCCTAATCAAAAGAAACTTGGTGCACCTACCTTAATATCTAGAAAAAAAAAAAAAAAAAATGACTCTAAGACAACAGTAGTCCTCCACCACCGGCCTGGACCCAGCTTGATGGTTGCTGCCAAAGAATGGCTTCAATATTGCTGCTGGAAATTGCCTCGGTGAATGAATTCCCCTCTCATCTTTATGTTGCTACTGTTTGTTTCAACAACAACCCTACGTTGTGTCTGGCTGTACTAATAGTGGCTGCAGTGACTTCTTTTTTGGATCCTTGAGTAGGAAAAATGCCAACAATGTTTCCTCTCTTTTTCTCGTTTATTTATTTGGGGGACAGTGGGAAGCTTTAATTATCTGGATAATTGCTTCTGGTTTGTAATTTATTACAGGATTGCACAATCTTGCAAAAAAAAAACCATCACCACAAGGAATAAATTGTTCTAAAGAACAAAGGCAGAGTCCCAGTGTCTTGACTATCAATTACTTTATGGTTTGGATTTCTCAAAATGTAAAAAGGAGTAATATAAAATATTGTTGTGGCAAATATAATATAAATCTTCTACTCCAACTATGGCACCAGATGCTAAGATTCATAGAAATTACTACTTAGAAGGATTTCGACTTTCCTTTGTATGCCTTTCTGTGAATGGGATTTCTGATTTATTATTGCATCTACAAGAAAAGTACCTAAAATAACCTTAAATAATTAAAAGTATAAAATTCAATCTCGCAAAGACAAATAGGTTGTCTCACATCTTGCCCGAAGTCACACAGCATTGAGCCATTTGTGATACGAAGTTCTGCCCAGCAGTGATCCCTTAGCCTAAACTAATCACTACAAGGCAGCTGGCAATTTGACAGGGAAAGACAAGTTGACAGCTTTTCCTCAAACATCAAGCATGCACTGTGTTTCCAGTGCCAAGCTGGATTTGACATTTAATTTAAAAAAGTATCTTAACATACGTCTACACAAAAATCTAGGCTGCTGCAACAAAATCAATTTTGTCTTATTTAAAGCTGGAAAAGCTTGATGCCCCAAAGGCAGAATTTTTATAAGAAAAGTATCACTGCTTTACCAGCGGGAATACTGAGGGTATTAAAAATAATGTATTTTGATTGGTTTATGGCATTGGACTTGGCTCAGGACTTCATATAATAACTGTTTATTAAACAAGTTGAACTGCTATAAATAAAAGAATCCATTGCTCCAATTAGCTTGTGATTTTACAAAAGTATAATCAGCTTCATACAAAAAATATTTATATGTACATACATACACAGGTCTATATACATTATATGTATGTTTTACTATATATAGACACACATTCACATACACACACGCGCACACACACACATATATATGGGCTCATAAAAAGATTTTCAGAATCAGTAATAACACTTTGATCATGTTTTGCAGAACACATACACATGTGTTTTTATATTTAGTGATAAGCAGAATCAATATAGTTTCATCATATTATCAAACTAACCAAATGAAAGGTTAATATGTTTAAGTATGTCAACATGAAATAAAAAAACACAAAAATTTTGTTAGATAAATAATATTTTTCAGCCTCATGCTGTTCAGTATATTTGGCTTATTTGTTCGTGTTTGATTTCTTGCAAGGTGAAGAAAATGCAATATTCTTTATTAACCATTTCATTTCAAAATATTTAGGATATAATGAGAAACTATGTCAAACTTAAAGTGTAGTTAAAATTTCACTTTTTAACTATAAAATTAATTTCATCATATCTTTATTAAATAGCAAGTACGAGGTAACAAATATCAAGTCTGGCATACAACCCATTGTTCACACTTTCTGGATTACTAGTTGTCCAGTTGTCTGTTTTGCACTGTTGGTGTCCACTCCTAAGGACTCCTCTAGAGTGCAGAGAAGTCAGAAACTATGTTTCCCAGAATACCCTTTCCTTTATATGATTCCAGGTTAGAGTTTAACAATAAAAGGAACTTGTGCACATTTAGAAGAAGTTACAGTTCCCTCAGGAGGTCATGATGGACGCACACCAGGATTTCAAATATCTCTGTGATGTTCCTGCTTCTCTGTTGAACAGTAACACTTGAAGTAATTCCCCAGCCAACACTGGAGTCCTCTTGTTGAGTGCTTCAGGCTAATGTCAGCAGTGACTGGTTCTTGACCCTGCTAACCTACATTACCATCCCTCTACTCACTAATTACCCCACAACCCACCTCCTTCTCACATTCCCATATCCTCAGCTTCTACATTAACTACTTTATTTTCTCAATTCTTAGAGAAGTTCTGGCTTCCTAACCAAACTGAGACTAATACATCTTTACCCAAAAAGATAATAGATACTATGTATTAGAGCATTACAGCAGTGTGATCTCAAGGCAAGACTGGTAGGACATTCCCAAAACAATAAACAAACATCTAAAATTGTCTCTCCTTTTAAAGGTTAATAACTTCAATAAGATACATTGATGGCCTTTGAGGGTAATACTTTATTTTCTATTGCTTATAAAGGTCTGAAGTGGTATTTCTTTAAGCTGCTACTAATTGTGTACTTGCTAGTGTAAATAAAAAATATTGGGCAGAACCCTCAGCCATGACCACACTATTAAAATGAGTTTTAAGGCGTTGTACATATACCTGAGCTACAATTTTCCCCAAAGCAGAGAAGGAGGACTACCATTCACTTTTCTATTAAGACAGAATTTAAAAGAACCTTTTACAATGATGTTACAATTTTATAAAACTTGGACTTGTTTATTTCACATCCAGCTATTATTTCATCCTTTTCTCCTCTACTATAAACAGCTTTAAAGGCTGACAACAAACTTGTTCATTCTGATGATCACCATCATCCTTCTCAAAGTTTTTTCATGAGTATATACTCTATGAAATTTTAAATAATAATAAGAAAGTGAAAACACAGAAAGCTTGAAAGGGTTCCCTAATGGAAAGACTAGTAAGATTTCAGTCAAATTATATATTTACATAATTTATCGGATTCATCCACAACAAGGTAAAAATAATAAAAAAAAAATTCCTTCCTTTAAACAGGAAGTCAAAAATGGCCTCTTATTATATCTTCCCCCCCCCTTTCTCTCTCTCTTTCCTTCTCTCTCTCTTTCACACACATACGCTTATAAAACCATTTAAGGTTTAAATGTTACAAGCTAGCATCATATATTTTGTAACCTTTAATTCTCAAAACAGTCATATGATATTGGTGGGAGGAATAAATGCAGAATTCTGAAATTTCAGTTTCTTTGTGAAGCCTTGATTTCCATGTCTAGCAAAATTTCACTCTCCCTTCACTGAGTCCCCTGTATTCTACTTGGATTTTGACCACAGCTATATAATCACTTAATATTGTTTTCTGTTTCCTCTATTATACTGTAAACTTCTTGAAGAGAAAGGTATTTCCAGCTCTCAGTAGATGCTTGTTGAACAAATACATAAATAAGAAACTAGTTTTTTCTGTGAGATTGGAAGCAATAGCATGAACTTAGAGTTATGAATAAAAAAAGATGAATAGACATCAAAGAAGGACAAGCAGGCTTAGAATAGAACATTTCACATTCGTAGTGCAAGCCAAGGAAAGCCCACAAAGAAGATGAATTCAGACAATGCTGACAAGTAATATTTTTGCTCCCTACTTCTGTTCAAAAGTTAGCAGTATGCTTCCTCTTTCCATCTCTCCCTACCTTCCCCACTATCTACTGATTCCATTAAAATGAAGGCGACTTTTTATTTTATATCTGTTAGAGAAGAGATTTTCTCTAAAGGAAAAGAATTAGAAGGGTAAAATATTGGGAAAAAAATAAAGAGTAATCTAATAAAGAATGAACTCTAATAAAGAGTTCATAGAAGTCCACGTTATTTGTGACAGCATGGTTGAATGAGGGCAACTCTGCTTAAGGAGTGAGGGTCAGAAACTTTCAAGGTTCTGTTAGAGGGATGTTGATATTATGCTTTAGAGTTGGCACAGTGAAGTGTAGCATTAGACTGGGAGAAGCCTTTCTCCCTGCCTCTAGCGAGATCAGAATCATTTCAATATCCCAAAGATGAGAATTTCTCAGAATATCTAAAAACATCTTAATTACCAGGGATGTTGGCATTTTAGGATGGAACAATGGTGAGATTTCTTATAAGCTGCTCACAGGCAAGGGAAAATGGTAGCAGGAGAAAGACAGCAGTATCAGGGACAATTTGGCATGGAGAAAGAAGCTTATAAATTCCCATGTGGTTACTTGCAAACCGTCATTGTTAGACTCCCAAAAATCATGGCTTGATAGGGTGAGAAAGAGAGCAATGTTCATACTAGTACATAGGTCAGGCTATAAAATCATTTGACTGACAAGTAAAAGAATTGCCAGATAATTTTGAGGGCCCAGCTGAAATTGGAAAGCATAAATCTGCTCCACATGACAGAATGAGGATGAAATCCATTAAAAGGTTATATCAGTGATCCAGGTAAAAATGGATGAATTTTGAATTAATACGATGTCAGTTGGAAATTAGATAAGAAAATGAATGCAAGAGGTATTCAGACTGTAGAATCTATAACAATTTATGGCAAATTGAACACAGAATTCATTGAGAGCAAGAAGGTTAGCTGTGGTTCTCATTTGTAAGGCTTGGGTAATCAGTGATGATTTAACTCACAGAGTCAGGGAGAAAAGGAGGAAGAGAAAATTTTATCAAAAAGATAATTTGAGGGTCAGTGGAATTTACAAGGTATTCGAAACTCCTGTAGTGCTTATGAAAAACCACCAAGAATGAGCACAAATAATGATGAGGGCAGCAGAACACAGGCAAATCACAGGAAAACAAAGCATAAGGGATATGTGTGTAAAGAAGAGAGAGCATATGAAAGTAAAATGAAAATCAAAAGACTGTGATGACAAAAAAGCTAAGGAAGAGAAATTTTCAAGAAGGGAGTTTTCCACTGGTTTAAATTTTGCTGAAACCTCAACATATTACAAAGGTATACATGCACTTAATTAACCTTACAAGGCAGCTCAGCAAAACTGATATGATTGTGACACAAAGGGAAGAGGTAGATAGAGGGCTGAGTGATTAATTTGGACTAGGAACACTTCCTTTGTACACTCCCCAGAGAAATCGCACCAATATAGCAACAACTAAACCAGTGAATTCCAAATGTTTTGATCACACATATAACTCAGTAAAAATAAAATTAAACATAATTATTACACATGTTTATTTTAGAACCTCATGAATATAATCATTGCTAGAAAAAGAACTTTTTTTTTTTTTTTGCCTTTTTTTTTTATTATTATACTTTAAGTTCTAGGGTACATGTGCATAACATTTATATCATGTATAACTCCCCAATGCAATCCCTCCCTCCTCCCCCCTCCCCCTGATAGGCCCCAGTGTGTGATGTTCCCCGAAAAAGAACTTTGAAATAAATAGAGCCTATAGAAAATCAAGTGGAGAAGAACATAAAATTGTGGACCCAGAGAGTGAAATCTGAGGAAGAGTGTTTTGATCGAAAGTGAGCGCAGTCTTACTATGTCATCTGTTACAACGTTCTTTGCCATAGTTAATTCAAGGTTTAAGAAAGATTCAAAGAGAGAAACAGAGTGATATTATTGAAGAAATATATATTTAAAAATTTGGCTATCAAGAATGTAACCATAATAATTTCCTAATATAGATTCAGAGATAAGCTATTATAGTCACTATGATAGCCCATCTCTACAGATATTTGTTGAAAATTCCCATTTTGTTGAAAGTTTTATTTTTCCAAGCTTAGAAAATATGTCAAATTTCAAACATTATCACCAGGGACATCTAAAATTAGTTATGGGGGTCCCTGGTATACTTTTATCATTTTAAAATGCTTGAAAACAACTGAATACTTAAGAATAATTACATATAACCTACTATTTTGGTTTGGAAATGAAGTATTATGAGCAATGCATTTTAATGGGGAAACAATGAGAAAAGATCTTTTGTGGTAAAAATGAAGAATTATTTACTGATTCATTTCTCCTGACTTCACAGTGATGAACAAGAAGGAATAACTTGGTGAGGAAGAAATGGCAACTGAGAGAGAAAGTAATTTTGTCATCATGGAATTTGGATAGCCATGAAATTGAAGAGTATGCATAATGATTAATTTATTCTAGACTTTAGGAAGACAGACTTCTAAAAATTCGGGTAGAAAGAATGCACTAATTCATATCTCAAAGTGGACAATTATTCAAGCAATCGAATGCTCTCAGAGAAAGTATTTCTGGCTATGTAGTTATTTGTGAGGAAGAAAAATAAGATTTATCTTTAAAATATATTACATTTGCCTCTAAACTTCCTGCAAATTAAATTCTGGAAGAATATTTACACTGATATGAAAATAAGAACATATAATATGATGTAAATAAAACAAAAACCAATATGAAAAGTAGCGAGTATCACAGAATTGTAAGAATAGTATTAGCTGAGGCTTATAATAATTTTTAAAAATTCAAAGTTTGTTTTTGTTAAATACATGAGAACAGAGTTATCAATAAATGGATAGGTTCACTGACTGGATTTGTTGGTGTGAAGTTAATAGATAACATTACAAAAATACATGACACCATATTGTTTCTGTGTTTTCCATAAAGGGAAAAGGGAAAATTTGTAAGGGTAAATGGAAAACTAAAAATAGAAAAATGATGATTAAAATGTTTTTCACTGCTCTATATGACGTCAAGCCTCCTGGCTGGGAAAAATGTCATTTGAGGAGACTATAAGTAATTGTAGATGGGATTGTTTGAATATGATGATAATGTTTTGAGTAATTACGAGGAAATGAAAATACATCAAAACAATAAAAATGGGAAAATTTGGTTACTTTTCTTTTCTGAAAGGGGAAAAGAATCCTGATGGGACATACAAGATTAATATTTTGAAGAAGAAGAGCTGGCAACTAGAAACCAAATGGACTTATGAGGAAAACATTAATAATATTTTCTATTCAATATTCTCAATATTGTCAAGTTGAGAAACTGTAGTAATCACCTGGAGAGAGAGATTAAAGCAAGATTTAAGTTTGCTGAAAAAATGTAGCTGAGGTATTGAGGAAGAAGTTAAATAATGGAATTGATGTCTAGAAATATACTAGTGGAAAGAAAATAAAAAGAACAAGTTTATTATGAAAATATTGTGTGACACTTAACTCTCACAACAACTCTATGAGGTAGATAGTATATATACTTAAAGCTAATAAAATTGAGTTTTAGAGGAAATTATTAACCTTCACTGGATCATTCAGCTGGTAGTGGAAAAACTAAAATACAAATCTACATCTTTCTGACTTCAAAGCCTGGGTTAGATTGCTCTGCCTCAAGTACAGTTCAGAAAACTAAAACTTTCAGAAATGTGGCTAAATGGGATGAATGAAAAGAAATGTACTTTATGACACACATTTAAAGTATCCAACTGAATAAAAGAAGAAAGATATTGTTTAAGAGCCACACATTTTATGTGAAAATACATTAAGTTTTATCCATTTATTTATATGCTTATTGAACAAATACCCATTGAGCACCTACTGTCTAATCAAGTTTTATTCTAACTTTTCAGGATAATGGTGAATAAAATATACAATATATCCTGACATTTGATATCTGCTAGTAGAAAGGAGAGGGAGTTTACAAACATTATAATTACTAAATTATATGGGATGTTACATGGTAAATTTTATGTTAAGTAAAAATAATAACAATAAGGCAGGGAAAAGAGATAGGAAGATTGAAATAAGAGTTTTTCAACTCCAGATAGAGTATTATATAGGCCTCCCGGAGGAGATGACTTTCCAGTAAAGGCATGAAAGAGTTGAGAAAAGGTGGCAAACAGATATATGTTAAATAAAACTTCAAAAACAGAGAAAAGCTCCTGCAAAAATGTCTTAGGCAGCAGCATCTGTAAAATGTTTTAAGAGTGTTGGGAAGTGAACGTGGTGGAAATTGGATTGGGTGGGGAGGAAAGAGGTGGGAAGTAATAGCAAATAAGAAGGGGAGCATTAGGCTACATTGCATAGGTGATTGGAAATAATGTCTGTCATGTGCCAGGCAAATTAATGCCAATAGAATTCCATGAGCTAGGCATTGACAGCTGGGATAGACTTCCTTCTAATAGGATCATGGGTGATGTATTCTCACTTAAGGCAATGGAAAACTTTATACCCAAGGTAACAAAGCAAGAAAACAAAACATGAGGTTAAAGGTCAAGAAGGGTATAGAACAGAGAGCTTATAGGGAAAATAGAAAGTCAGGGTACATAGAAAGTGTTTAATAGTTACCTGTTGACTTAATAACTAAATGATTAAATGTACTTCTATAATATTTTCTTATGTGCTGTTATTAAATCATATCAAGAGAAGTTCCAAATAAATGATTGTGGAATAATGGATTAACCTTACCCAAAGAGAGTTCTGGCTTTTGCCCTTTGCTTCTGGGAGGTTGCCTCTTCTGGGAGGTGATCCTTAAAACATCTTCCGTTGGACAGACTAAACTTTTCTTTGTGTCCTTATATTACTCCTAATAGTACTCTCACATTTCCCCCTGACTTTCTGGCCCAAGATTACTGGCCATTTTTTCCTTCATACTTGAGAGACTCAGGAGGCATCAAGATCACCTTCACTCCTGAAACCAATTGCAAGTTTGGGGGATCCCCAAGACCATTTGCAAGTTTGATAAACCATTAGAAAGATTTGCAGAACTCACTGAAAGCTGCTTTATTTGTGGTTATGGTTTATTACAGTAAAATACTCAGACTAAAATTAGCAGAGAAATAAATGCATAGGGAAGAGTTCCAAACTTGAGTTGTTTTCTCCCAGTGGAGTTGTAAACAGTGGTAACTTCTCCCAGCAACAACATGTGACAGAGTTTTAATGGATCCTTGTCACATACATGTGATTGCCCAGGTGGCTGTCCTTAGTATCCAATACCTTTGGGGGTTGACCTGACCAAAGGTATAGCTTTGGTGGCCTAAAGACCCCATAATAAATCATAATGTTAGCCTAGACTATCTGGTGGGTCCAAAGTCCCCAAAATATATCATATTGTTATAGTAGCCCAAGGCTCCCAGTAAACAAAGAAAAGTTTAGTGTAATTTATAAGAAAATGTAATAGCGTTTGGATCTTCCCTTAATGAAGAAAGAGAGGTAGGTTTAATGAGTTGGTCATTCAGCTAAAAGGCTAGACAACTAAGGAGCAAATCCTTCCCCACAGACTTTTCCCCTAGCAAGGTAGTTTGGTTTGGGATCCTCTTGATTAACAGTGGTAGAGTTTTTTAGATGTTCTCATTGGAAAGATAATGAATAATAGCTTGTATAACTTTGAATTTAAAAATATAGCATGGTTTATCAGGTGGATCTGGGGCAGATGGGTGGAAGGGACCGGATGGTGTCTACCACTGTGGTATACAAACTCTGGCTATTTCCTTACAGTTGCTGGGATTGCATGTGCACACCATAATGCTTGACCACAATCAAAACAATACACAAAGATGGCTAGCTCATGCCCTTTTCTGCTTCACGGTATTCCAGTGAGTATGCTGCAGATTATTTTCAGTGGATTGTCACTTCCTTGAGATATAAAATCACAATTGCCATATCTGAATCTTGATAATTGTAATGTAAAAACACTTCCTGGATCGCTTCTCCTAGAAGATAGAGATACTTTAATTTTGCAGTTATAAGTGAGGCACCCATACGTCATTCAGAAAGCAAACAAAAATACTATTTATTATGCAAAGATTTAAAGAGCGATTCTGTGAAAGGACAGGATTTAATAAAGTCTCTTCAGAGAAACATTCCAGTTAAACAAAGATGAATTTTCTTAAAGAGTTCTGCATTGGCTAAGGGTGTTATTTAATTTTTTTTCATAATTAAAGCTCTTTAAGTACAAGCTAAAGTCTTTTCATGTGTAAATTACAGAAGGAATTCAAACTGGGTTAATTTGGCTGGCTTAACTGCTAAATCAAATAAACCCAAAAAAACACAAAGAAGAAAACATAGAATAAGTTTAGTTCTCCTTCCCATAGTAATTTAAAGTAGGTATTCCTGAAGAGCCAGTTGCTTTTAGCTAATCCTGATTCAGAAAATAGTGTTCATACAGCTTCAATCTCTACCGTTTCCTAAAACATTGCAATTCTCTGCCTTAAGAACAGATTGAGAATGAGAGAACTTCGAGGAGACACATCTGTTTCTTAAGTCTTGGTTCTGGCCAAGCATTATGGTGTGCACACGCAATCCCAGCTATTTGGGAGGCTGAGGCAGGAGAAACCATTGAGCCTCAAAGTTCAAGACCCGTCTGGGCGACACAGCAAGACCTCTGTCTCAAACAAACAAACAAACAAAAATCTTGGTCCTTCAAGAGCTGGCATTACTTCCACTTAAATTCCATAATTTAAATGAAGCTAGTTGCTAGTTGTCACTCAGAATAAAAGAAAAAGCAATTGTTTTCTTGAGTATCTAGCAACCTCTTATGTTTAGCCATTAATGTTTAATTACCTAAATTGTTATAGATATTGCCTTCTACTCTATAAGCCTATTCAATATTTAACCACATGATTGTGAAAACATTGAAGGTAGTGAATATCATTGGGTAATACATACAAATTCACTCAGAACTAATCACGTAAAACACAGTTTCTTTCTTTGGGGTTCTCTAAATTAGAAACCTTATTTGTCAGAGACCTTGAAAAAATATTTCGGGATATTCTGATGTTCAAGAAAGATAGTTGAGAAGTACATTGAAGTAGATTTAGATAAATTAATACCTACTCTAACAACGTGACCCAGAATTGGTCTAAATATATCAGTATCTGTCTAGAGAGGATGTCTGTAACGGTGTTCTTAAGGACTTAAACTTGACCCTCTACTAATGGAAAGGTTTCAAATGCCTAAAGATGTAGAAGTTTTGTATTTATCAAACTGTGACTGCCACCAAGTGGAGTATAGTTTAATAAGTTAATAGAATCAGAACCGGTAAGGACATGGACATTCAACAACCAAGATCTCTAACAGGTAATAAGTATGGCAGAACTCTATATGGATGAAGAAAAAGCTCCTGTTTTGGTTTGAATACATTAAGTACATAGCAAATACTGATAAATTGAAAAAGAGCTGTGAGTTCAAGTTGATTATAAATTCAATGGAGTCATCAATTTACTGTAAAAAATATCTAAATCAAATTTAGGACACATGAGTAGAAATAAAGTATTTTCTCAGGAAAATAGAGTTATTCTGAATGCTGTGCTCTAATCAGCATATCTGGAAAACTTTAATTTCTTGGTAACACAATCCAAGAAGGACATTAGCAAATGTATGGTGTCCTGAATTAGTGACCAGAATTATAAAAATTTACACACTACCTTGTGAATAATAATTGAATGAATTAAAATTCTTTAGAGACAAAAAGGAAACACTTAAGGAAATAATTATCAAAAAGTTTTTCTTGTGATAGCAAAATTAGCTCTATCTAATCTTCTAACCCCACTGGGTGAACATCATTTTGTGTAAATGTATTATTGTTATACTATTATTTTTGGATAATTGCTATATTGTTCGTATTAATGTTCCTTGCTGTATTTTAATAATAATAGCTGAGCTAGATTATTATATAGGAAAGATGCTAGGACTTCGCCTGGACTGTATTTCTAACACATTCTCAGAAGGTAGGAATTATTATTCCCGTGTCACACACGCCATTGCTGGAGACACAGGTTATCTAATGCACATGTGCTCACGCTACTAATAAGTGATAGAACCTGGATTGTAGCCAAGAAATGTTCACTACAGAGTCCTGCTCTAATTACCACAACATTGCCATCCTGAGAGTGGAGAATGTTCTAGAAAGCATATACAAATCTCAAATTATTTGCCCCACAAGAGAACTATATGTTTAAAGTGGAAATAAGAAGAAACTAGATATACAGGCCGGGCGTTGTGGCTCACGCTTGTAATCCCAGCACTTTTGGGGGCTGAGGCAGGGCGGATCACCAGGTCAGGAGGTCAAGACCATCCTGGCTAACAAGGTGAAACCCCATCTCTACTAAAAAAATTAGCCGGGCGTGGTGGTAGGCGCCTGTAGTCCCAGCTACTCTGGAGGCTGAGGCAGGAGAATGACATGAATCCGGGAGGCAGAGCTTGCAATGAGGTGAAATCGTGCCACTGCACTCCAGCCTGGGTGATAGAGTGAGACTCAGTCTCAAAAAAAAAAAAAAAAAAAAAAGAAACTAGATATCCAAATGATAGGTGGATAATTTAGAAATTCAGCACTAAGTGAAATTTTTAAATGATTACCAATGTATTTTCAACTTTCAAGGTTTTATGATGTTATTATGTATATGTATGTATGATTTTATTATGTATATTATTTTGCCTTGTCTTTTCCAATTACCTGGGCAACTTGTCTTGAAAAGAAATACTATTGATTTGTAAGCATTAGCACAAAGGAATTTCATTTTGTGACTGGATATTTTGGTGTTTGCCATGTTTTTGTTCCTGCTGTTTATTTTGAATAAAATGCCTGCCCATATTCTCCTACTCCCATATTCCAACCATCCTTTTAAGGACTTTCTAGGTTGTCAACTTCTCTGTTGAATTTGTCTTGATTTCCTAGTGGTGATGGTTAATTTTATGTGTGAATTGGAGTAGTCTATGATCACCAGTTGTTTGGTCAAACACTAGTCTAAATGTTAGTGCATTTTTTAGATGTTATTAATATTTAGAATCAGTTGCATTTAAGAAAAACAGGTCAGCTTCTATAATGTGAATGGGCCTCATCCAATCACTCGAAAGCCATTAGGGAAAACATGAAAGACTCTCTAAGAAAAATAAATCTGCCTCCCGACTGCAAAATAGAAATTCTGCCTGAATGTTTAGCCTTCAGACTCAACACTACACATCAACTCCTACCTGCTTCTCCAGCCTGCCAGCTTGCCCTACAGATTTTTCACTTGCTGATCCTGCTAACTATAAGATATGCTTTAAAAACACTCTCATATGATTCACTTGTATTTTGAACCTTCTCTAAATCACACCCAATCTTAAACGTTTTTTCAAATTCTTCCCAAAAGACCTTGCATGCATTTTTTTTTTTTTTTTTTCCAAAACAGTGTCAGTGGCAGAGGTTTTAATTAAATCCATGGTTGATATCTAATTCTACCTGACTTTAGACAAAATCTAATCGTGCACACTCAAACTTCCGTATGGAAAGAAGAATTTTGGAGAAAAGTATAAAGAGGAAGTAAAGGAAATCCTTATGGAAAACTTTTATATTTACTGACGCTGACTATACAAAATATATAGTAAGTTAGTGGGCATAAAAAAAAATCTCTCTCTCCCATCTATTTGAAATACAGTCAAGAAATAAGTTATGGAATTAGAAAGAAAACTACTTCCGTAATGAAATGATGAGTGACAAAGTAGTGTGCAAATAAGAAGTGCTGTAGAAAATCAAAGGGCTTATGTAGGTTATTGGTAATCAAGAACAGTTTCCTGTAGGAAAAATGGCACAAGCTAAGCCTCAGGGATGGCAATGTGTAGAAAATGGTCAGGGAAAGTAAGAACCTTAATTTGCATATGGGGTTACTACAGGCAATTGATGAAGACTGGAGGAAATGCAGGTGGCTCAAGATTGGAAAGATTTAAATACAAATTTACACTTCATCCCTCAGAAAATGAGATATTTAAGGTTTTAAAGCAGAAAAATAACATATAAAATTGACATTGTAAGTAAAATAACTTAGGGATGGTATTCAATATGAACTGAAAATAAGAGAGAAATAGGGAATTGATGGAAATCATTATTGTGATTAGTATCGGTTTCATGAGAAAAAATTCTGTATGTTGTAAACCTTATGCCTCATAATGAATACCTTCAGAGAGCAAAGAAAAAATATTTACAGATAAATGGCTTTTCAGTGTTATGTTATTCATCTACAAAATAAAATACTATAACTCATATCATTATTTATTTTCCTTATTTGTTATAATTACTTACCAATAAGGATTTTTAAAAATAAACTTTTATATTGAATACAGTATAATAGCTTCCTTGCTAAATGTTGTGGACACAAAAATTTTAAAAACCCACTGCCAGTACATTTTAAAATTCAGACAGGAGTCTCATACAAAAGTATTATGTGAAGAAGAGCAAAATAAAACAAGACATAGTAAAGCAAAACCACTTGAATCGACTCAGAGCAGTTCAGAAAAGTTTTTCAGAAAAGTTGACTTGTGAGTTGAGTCTTAAAGAAGAGGCATCACAATGAGAAAAAGACTCTGGGTAAAAAAAAAAAAAAAATTGTATTTACATAAAGGCAAATAAAACTCTCCTTGTAGGTAAAATATAGTTAGTCTAAAAGAATTGAAAAATTTTGAATATGAGTGTAGCTAAACAAATTAATTTAAAGTAATACAGTTATTTCTTTGTTCTTTTTTCCTGTTACTTAAAAATATTTTCATGATATATGGTGATTGGAAATTAACAGGCACATTGGTAGAAGAGTTTATGTGTACAAGGGGGAATGATAGGTTTCAGAAAAGCAGTTTGAAAAGGAGGAAGAAATGGTTCACTAAGATAAGTTTGCAGAGGCAAATAGAATGCAGACATTTTTCGAAGAATCATTTCTGAGGACATATTCTTATTTTATAATCTAAAATTACAAGAAATATGTTAAATATATTTTTAGTATTTATTTTTATTTCAATAGTTTTGGGGGTACAGGTGATTTTTGCTTTAATGGAAAAGTTCTTTAATGGTGATTTCTTAGATTTTGGTGCACCTGCCACCCGAGCAGTGTATACTGTATCCAATATATAGTCATTAATCCCTCACTCCTCTCTCACCGCTTCCCCTCCAGTCCCCGAAGTCCATTATATCATTCTTATGACTTTGAACCCTCATAGCTTAACTCCCACTTTTAAGTAGAACATACAATATTTGGATTTCAATTCCTCAACTACTTCACTTAGAATAATGACCTCCAGTTCCATCCGTTGCTGCAAAAGACAAGGAATATAATAAATATTTTGTTCATCTTAATGTAGATGAGTTATTCTTGATAAAGTGATCATATGTAGATTTTGTGTTAAAAAGCAGCTGTGCCTGGCCTGGTGGCTCATGCCTGTAATCCCAGCACTTTGGGAAGCCAAGGTAGGAGAATCAGTTGATTAGGAGTTTGAGAACAGTCTGGTCAACATGGTAAAACCCTGTCATTACTAAATTACAAAAACTAGCCAGCTGTGGTGGTGGGAGCCTATAATCCCAGCTACTCGGGAGGTTAAGACACGAGAATCCCTTAAACCCTGGAGGTGGAGGTCGCGGTGAGCCAAGAACGCACCACTGCACTCCCCGGCCTGGGCAACGGAGCGAGACTCTGACTCAAAAATAAAATAAAATAAAATAAAATAAAATAAAATAAAATAAAATAAAAAGCAGCTTGACCAACAGACAGCTATCCTATTTAAGGATATTCATATTTTATTTTATTTAAGCTCTTAACGTTGTATGTACCAGCTTACTTCACACTGCTTTCCCTTTATAAATTTTTTTTAACTTTTAAATTACTTTATTTTAATTGTGAAATTAAATAAAGAAATACATGAGATCACCCTCTTAATCATTTTTTAAATTGCACAATACAGTATTGTTAACGATAGACACAATGATGGACAGCAGATCTCCAGAACTTATTCATCTTGCATAACTGAATCTTTAGACCCATTGATCAGCAACTGTCCACTTCCCCCTCCCACTGGTCCCTCACAACCAGCATTCGACTCTCTGTTTCTATAAGTTTGACTACTTTAGATATATCTAATAAGTAGAATCTTGCAGTATTTGTCCTTCTGTGACTGGCTTATTTCTCTTAATGTCTTAGAGGTTCATGTGTATTGTCATATATGAAAGGATTTTCTTCTTTTTAAAAGTTAAAAAATGCGGAGAAAAATGTAGTTTTATTTGTCCAAAAGAAAATTCAAACAGATTATCGAGTTGTGAATTTCTCCTTCACCCTCCATTTATTTGTTTTAAATTTAAGAATCAAGATTTATCTAAAATGAGGAATTTGCAACAAGGTGACAGGTGGCAGGAGTATTTCCTCTGAACCAAAATTCAGTTGTAAACAGAGTAAAATATTTTAATTTATTAGAATATTTGCCTATTTTATTTTGATTGTTCACAATTCAAGTATAAATTGATCAATGGAAAACGCAGATAATTGTCCACTTGCATTGTTTATGTGATTTTAATACATACTCAACTGAAGAGTTCTTTACAGACTGAGTTTATTGATGGGATCATTTGTTCTCACATTGTGGGGAAGGTTTTAGAAAGAACAAATATTCCATTGACAGAATACCATAATTAAAACAGTTTTAGTCCCTTAAAACCTACCTCAGCACAAGTTCTTTTAGCATATGATATGTAATTTTCAACTTTCTGACATGGTAACCAAAACCAAAAAATAATTCACCAAACTGTTTATCGTCTCACAATATTTACCAAGACTTACATAACTTTATTTTATAAAAGAACATTTATCAAATATTATGTATTCTCCATAGCCAATTCCAAATAATTAAAACCAAACAAACAGAACTTTCACGGTACATTTTATTTTTACTGGTGTAAATCCTCATTATTTCCAAAGTTTTGCATTAACAGCATTTTCATCTGCAACTCTATACTAATAATTATGCACCATTAAACTGTTCAATTTATAGAAAGCAAATAATAATACATAAGTAACATTTATTCTGTATATGACATTACTAATATCTTTCATATTTTTTATTATTTATTTATTTTGAGACAGTCTTATTCTGTTGCCCAGGCTGGAGTGCACTGGCACAATTTCGGCTCACTGCAACCTCTGCCTCCCAGGTTCAAGCGGTTCTCCTGCCTCAGCCTCCCGAGTGGCTGGAACTACAGGTGCCCACCACCACAACCAGCCAATTTTGTATTTTTTTAGAGACAGGGTTTCGCCATGTTGGCCATGGTCTTGAACTCCTGACCTCAACTGATCCACCTGCCTTGGTCTCCTAAAGTGCTGGCATTACAGGCATGAGACTTTTTAAGCCAATATTATTTTCTAAAGTCCTCTTTTACTCATATTTTCTGCCTTAATATTCTAAGTCCATTTATATATCATTTTAATCTGTAATTTATGTATACTATATATTGATAAATTATGTTATATATAACATTTTATGCTTTTAAGGTATTGCTGCATATGACAGGAAAGCCAGGGAAAATACTTTTGCTCCTTATATCATTAAATTATTTCACACGAGAGCTGCTTTTTGGAATAAAATATTAACATATTTTCATAAGTAGTGTGTATATATTTTATATGTATGAATCTGTGAATGTGTATGTGCTTACTAACACACACATCTATAACACATAGATGTGTGTGTATGTGTTTGTGTACATATATATGTAAATGACGGCATGGCATAAATATATGCCATCATTTTGTAAATATAAGATCGCTATTTTAGGCTACTATATTTCCACATTTCATTTCATTTTTAGATTCTGCAAAGGCTTAAGAGATGCTCATGTGGCTATTTTAGAAAAGTAATTGGATTATATAGCAAACTATATATAATAGTCTGTTGACATTGAGACAAGGAGAAGTGAAAGCTGTATATATTATTGTAATTTGTTGTCAACAAGAAATCACTGTGTGCTTACTTCATGAAAAGAACTGCTTGAAAGACTCAAGAAATAATCACACTCATCAGTGGTTTTCTTTATTCATGTGGTGATGGTGAGCATTAAGGAAGGGACCATAATTTGCAAAGAGAGCTTTTACAAACTGTCAGCGCATAATTATTGAACATCTACTTTTTAACAGGCCCTATGAAGACATGACAGGAGCATATGTGAATCTTGATGATTATTTATATTTTCCAGCACAGTGTGTCAGTTTCTATTCAAGCACAGTGTTGATGTTAGATTCTATTCTGATATGTTTTCTTGATAGGTGAAAAATATTTATTGCACAAGTTAAGTTTTCAATGTAATATATTTTACACAAATGTGTGTGAGAAATTTGAGTACTGGCAACTCGTCTAGACTTACTTCATTCACAGAGCTCGTGACTGCTGAATATCTACAAAAAGAGCTCTAGAGGAAGTAACAAAATTAACTGTGAGAATAAAAAATGTATAGAAGTTTTCAAGCCAGAATAGGTCAGTGGTCCATCTAATTGAGTATGGAGTTTCTAAGTATTTCAATAAAGATCTAAGATTAGATCATTTAGAGATAGTCATCAGTATGGCATTAAAAAGTCACTTAATTTTCAATAGTCTACTGCAAAGCAAAATCATCTTTTACTCCACCTAATGATGTACTTAGAGACAAGTTAAAAAGTTATTACCTATCTAAATATTGAATATAAACATAATTTTATTTAAAATAACAACTCTTCCTATCACACAACTTCAGAAAAATGAATCATGAACTTTTAATCACTTCTGTTTACTACATATACACAAGTTTGTTTTTTTTTTTTATGGATTTCTAAATTGTGAGAAAGAGAGGAGGTTGCTTAATAAGAGCATGAAAATATTTGTTAAAGTAATAAAACACCTTTTTAAGATTCTCAAACTAAGTTTTATAACCTGGATGTTGAACAGAAATTCTTGAAACATCATTATTGTTCTTTTGTAGAATACACATTATATTTATATATGCTGCAAACTTCACAGGTCTGTAATTCATAAGAAAATTAAACCTAATACATGTAAAAGCACTGTTATACTACACAATCATATTTAAATATAGTAATCATACTATACAGAGTGACAAACTATCTTTTTATTTTATACATTTAATAGTGTAAATAAGCCAGCTAAAGTGGATTTTTAAAGCATGATTTTAAAAGAGAATGTGTTTTTTATCATAGAAGCAACAATTTTCTAAAGTAATGGACATTTGCCATAATGATAGAATAATATTCAGAAGTTTTGGTCAGGGTCTACTATTGGCAAATCTATTAGCTTCATCAACACTTGGTAAGATGTTACCTAAACAAATAAATATAAGGTAAATAAAATTTCAGTAAAAGTGAAAAGAGTAGGAACATAAGAAATCCATTTTTATGCCACCCACTGAAAAGCAAGGTATTAAAGCAACATGCAAAAAAGATCCAGTTATTTGGGTTCTTACAATTAATTTTATTATATCTTTCTTAAAATTGTATATTGGTATAAAAAATTTAAATATTATTGCCACATGTCAGATGATAGAAGTTATATTGATTTACTTCAATACAAAGAACATATATGAAATAGTAGCAAGCAATGAAACATCACCTGATTAAACCTAAAATAAATTGTTGCCATTTTTCATGTTCTATCTCAAGAAAACACAAAAGTAAAATATGAGCACAGTAGAAATCAACAACATTTAATCTTCCAAGTTTTAGAAAGTGATATTAATTTCTGCTTTTCCCAAAGGATGTATTATTGAATATAGTTTACATTTTGTCAGAGTATTAATTCAGGGAATTATATTCTTTTTCATATGACCCTAGTCCTAGGCATGTGAAAGCCAAAAGAAAAAAAAAAATAATGAGTCTACCAATTTCTGAAAAATAACACCATACCCATGAGCTTGGAAAATTAAAAAATTAATGAATACATATAAATGTCATACTAATTTTTAAATCCTTTTAGGCAGAACTTTATCACCTAAACCCCAAAACCGATTCATACTATTGATCCTCATTGGTCCGCTAAATTACCAAGAACGGTTATTAACTAAAGCCAGTGTCTATACTATTCTCCCAAAAAGTTCTACATGTTTCCCTTACCCAAATAAGTATTCATTTTCTGAAGAAGACTCTGGTGCTTACAGTAACAATCAAGAAAAAGAGTTATGGTGTGTACTTGTCAGACTGTTTCAGGGTCTTCCTTCAAAAAAGTCTTGTCTCCTCAGTGTACTTGGGATTCATAATCTGATGGAAGTTGAGGATTAAGTGAGAGGCAGAGACTTTCCATCACTGTGACTCCTATCAGGCTAGATTCACAAGATTTAGAGATATGTTGTTATACAGAACAAAAAGACCTCAGAAGTTGCCCCAACAATTCATGTTCCAGGAACTCCATTTTTGGTTAGTCATTTTAATTACTGCTTTTGTTCTGCTGCATTGAATGGCAATTATTTCTGCTTTTCTTTTACCAATTAAATATGATTGCCTTTGTGAATAGTGAGACCCCGTCTCTATTAAAAGAAAAATTAAATACTATTGCCTGGAATTTTCTTCACCAATATTCTACTATCTGTATTTAAGGAACTTACTTCAACAGTGACATACCCAACCTTTATTGATACCTCCATTTTATCCTTTTTCAAGGGTGCAATTGTTTCCTTTCTTATGTGTTCTCAATGCCTTGGTGAAGGGAGTCTTCTTTGAGAACTGTCCCAGCAGATGTATTTAGGAAATGGTTGTGCAAGTAGATCTTGAGGAATCTACTGTACCAACTTTATCTAATTTATTGAATCCTTTAATATCCATTCTATCTAAGAATGATTTGCTTTTTCAACTCATTCTCAGTAAGCCATCATTGAGCCCAAGATTCCATTTAGTAACCACACAAATGATATTGCTCCTAGATGTTCAACTTCCCACATTGAATCCAGAATCATTGGTAAGTCTATTTCATTAAGAATAAGTCCACCTAAATTATGTTCTCCCTTCCTCATCTAGCACTGCAAGACTTAAGTGCCATACATATTTCCCAGGATCAGGATCCCTAATACACATTAATCAAATCTTGAAATTCTATTGGCATTGTAACGCTTTGTCTCCCAGGTTTAATTTTTTATTGACCCCATGGGGCATGTAACAACCTGCATCTAGTAACAGATAAAGAAATAATGACTGTGGCCATGGCAGCTGGAATTTTCTTGCAAAGTAATGACCTCTTGTGTGACTGTAACAGTATCTCTATAGAAAACAGGACCTTCCTTATATGATGGGGAGGATTATATTTCTGCTAGTATTGGAGGTACACAGGAGCATTCTAGAGTTTAGAGTTCTTAGAATTTCCCAAATGTTTCCAATCTTTGCTAATCAATCCCTTAATCCTTATTTAAAAAACTTTACATTGCTATGAATTGATTTAGGAATCAACAAAGTCACACATCTGCTTTAAGATACATGAGCCATCAGGCTTCAACAAAACACTTTTAAATAAGTTATAGAAATTCTCTTTCTCTGACATGTTCTGAGTCAAGTTAACTCTAAATCTATTGCTTTCTTTCTCCAGTACTCCAGTGCAATGAGAACAACACACTTTACCCAGAAATATTTATTGCCCTCTGGCAACTGCCACTTGTTCTGTCAAGGTCATGCATTAAATAAGCACTTTATGTCAAATGAACACAAGTGATAATTTCAGTAACTTTTGCCACAGCATACCACAGACTACTGTGTTCCACCTTTCAATGGTAATTAATCTTTAACTCATTGAAACACAATTAACATCTTGATTTTCCAGATTCCAAATCTTGAAGATTGATAGCTTACAACAAATTCTAACACCAAACATTGTCGAGTGGATCTAAGTTGCAGATATAAAAATATCTCAAGTTATTTTAAGAAAAATGAGCTGCCTACAAAGCTGTTATAACGGCTAGAAGAATATATCCTGGCTTCTGCCCCTAGAATAACTCCAAGGATAACATTACTGAACTTTGCTTACAAAGAAACTAACTTTTTTCAAGGCCAGGGAGTGAGAGTTTCATCAAGACATTATCAAAGGTTGAGCTCCTGAAACAGGAAAGCGGTGCTGACAAGAGCAGAAAGTTACAATCAGAACCATCAGCTCCAGTTTGCTGCAAGATCTGAACTGGCAAAATGGATCTCAGGAACTACTGTGTGTTCCCCCACTTATCTCATCTTAAAAACCAAATATGTGGGTAAATCTGAATTTTAGAACTAAAATTATAACCAGAATCTTTGCTGCAAGTCAGGAACATGGAGCTTGTAGTTTCCCACTGTCTATGTTAAAGGAAGATACACCAGCAGAATCTTGTATCATATTTTGAGTAAGCCTGTCTATTGAATCTACCACAATCATCAGCATTCTAAGATTCAGCTGAGGACAAGACCCTGGCACTTAATAGAAGAGAAGTGATGAAAATTGAATGATGGCGAGTACCAATGATGAATTCTAAAATCTGTGTTGAAGGCTTGGGATTTCTGCACACTAGTAATTTGTCCCATCATCTTTTTAATCTATTGCTTTGTTTTTATATGTAGTATTAACAATTTAGATAAGGCAACTTCTAAAGTTTCTAACATGTATTTTCACATATTCTATCATTTCAGAACAACTGTTGAAAAAAAGTGTTCTGGGATTTAGAGGTTTTCTGTTCTTTACAATGGATTTGTTTTAGCCCATGGGGGAAGATTAGAGAATATGTGTGTGCATTAGTAAGAAAATGTTAAATGTATTAAGATTCAGTAAGAGTAGAATAAACATCAAACTTATAAACTCATACAAATCCACAAGGAAAAAAAGCAGGAAAGAAAGTTTTGTTATGACTCAGAAAATGAAGCAAGCAATTGCCTGAAGCTAAGGGGGAAAAACACATCTAGACACAAGGGACAAGCTTTATAAAATAACTAACTTCAAACGCAAAGATTTTGTGTCAAAATATATATTTACGAACACAATAATAAAAATATTGTAGAAAACACTATGAACAGATTTGGGTGTTGGGACAACCTGTATCCCTATTTCTTTTTATTTTCTAATTTCCATTTCTCAGTGCTCTGTCTGGGATATATTTTATAGCAATAATCATGCAACGTTTATTTCTAAGGGAGAGAAAAAAAATAAGGCACAAAGTCAGTTGTCAAAATCATGCACTGGAGATTCACAGAAAATATCAAAGCCAACATGTCATTAATCAGATTGTCCTAATCTTAGAATGTTTTTACCATTCTTAGAAGTAAAGAAAGAGGTGATTGGGAGAGGTTAGGAAAAGAAGGAATGATGTAAATGATAAAACAGCAGGGAGAAGGAAAGGGAAGTGGCAGGGAAAAGAAGTCGACTGGGAGCAGAGGGAGACAGGGAAAGAGGAGGATAAAGGGCAGAAGAAGGAAGAAAAGAAGCAAGAAGAGGGGAAAGGGTTAGGAAAGGAAAGACGAAGAAAAAGAAAATGTAAAGGAGAAGTCAAGGAGGAGGAATTAGCAGGAAAGGAGACCAAAAGGAGACTGGAGACTGAGGAGAAACAATGGCAACAATAACCTCATCATCCATTGGTACCCCAAATGAAGTGAACTGTCACAATAAGCTGTAGTCTCCCTTCTCTTTTTGGGGATTAAAATTCACCTAGATACAATAGAAATTTCTTTTTAAGTTTTTTTTTTTTTCCTAAACTTAATTCCTCCTGATTGACTATTAGTGCTCAATAACAGTATGTACGCTTGCAAAAATTAGCCGGGCGTGGTAGTGGGTGCCCGTAATCCCAGCTACTTGGGAAGCTGGGGCAGGAGAATGGCATTATCATGGGAGGCGGAGGTTGCAGTGAGCCAAGATCATGACACTGCACTCCAGCCTGGGCGACAGAGCGAGACTGTCTAAAAAAATATAATATATATATATACACACACACACATATACACACACACACATATATACACATACACATAGTTAGAAAAACTCTGAAAATGTGTGTGTGTGTGTGTGTAACACCAAAATAAAACATTTTAATCTTGAATTTTGAAATTATCTTTTGTTATTAATATGCTGATCTACAACTCATAACATTGTTTAACAATATTTACTAAGGCACTAGGGATACATTTGAAAGGGAAAAGATTTGCCATTTGGTTCCTATATCAGAGGTAATAAGTTGGTTAAAGTTTAAGTGAACTAACCTCTACTCACTACAAGTGTGGCCAGAAAAAAAAAAATAAAAAACTGAAAAATGTAGATGTTAGCTATACCAACTTTCCAAGAAAAAAAAAAAAAGTAAGAAAACCAGAATAAAGAAAGAGCTAAACCTAGTCACTCTATACGGAATCATTCCATTTCTTTTTAGTTCTCCCTTTACCTTGACAAAATGTCACATCTTCTTGTCGGGGGACTGTACTACTTCACACAAGCCCTATTATTTCACTCTACTGGTACAAACAAAAGTATGCCAACTGAGAACCAAAATGCGAATAATGGCAACTCTCAATGTACTTCTAGTTATAATCAATCAGATAGGCTATTCTTAGGCATTTCCTAGTTGTTTGTTGTTGTTTGTTGTTGTTGTTGTTGTTTTTCCTTCCATTTTCGGACCCTGATGAATAAGATTAATAAAAGTAGGACTGGTGATTCACGACTCTGAACCATAGAACTGTCAATCATGAAGTTTGAACCATAGAATTGTCAATCATTAAGTAAATTTGGTATTTTTCTAATCTTTGTCATTTACGTTTCAAGTGTATAAAAAGGTATACTTTAAAAGCCAAGGATTACTATGACTATTTTAAATGACAAAGTATTTCATTTGAATTCTGTGTCAAGATAAAATTGTCTTAAATTGAGTGTTCATCTCAGCTGGTAAAACCAAAAGAACCTCTAACCTCATAATCTGTACCTTTCATCCATCCGTAAAGAAAACAGTTGAGGATTCAGACCAAAGTTTTTGACACCAATTTTTTCCGCATAAAGCAATAACATGTATTGCTGACATCAAGTTCTGAAATAAAAGATAGTTGCTTATTTCGTTCTCAAACAAGCATGAATTCAGAGAAAAATCCTCCAAAATTTATAAGTACAAGGACCAGGCTATCGCCAGATCACTGCACCACCATTCCTGATTTGTGTATCCCCAGCTCAGTGCCCCACCATTCCTGATTTGTGTCTCTTACCCTCATAGTTCAGGAAGGCACCTCTATAGGAGGTAGAAGGTAGTAGAATCAACAAATTAAAAACAAAACAAAACTATAAATGGAATAGTTTTGTGGGTTTCTTTGTTTGTTTGCTTGTTTTTTTAAAGAAAGGCTTTTAGAAGCCACCATGAGACACTGACACTTACATTTCATTACCCAAAATTCTGTCATATGTCCACACTTCCTTGCAAAAAGTTCTGAGAAATAGATTTACCATTCTGGGTAGCCAGGTGTCTAGCCCCAAATCAACAGCTATATCACACTGGAAAATAAATAACAGATGTTGAAGACATCTATATTTCTCTGCCATATTTTCTTTCTCATTTTATTTTCATTCTATGTTAACATTATTTTTATTTTTATTTCCCATTTTCTGAAATCTCATCTTTAATTATCTAAATCAAGATTCCTGTGGAAAGTATAAAATAGGTAAGTCCTTGTCATTTCTTACAATTCTTTAATATTCGTTTTTGAGTGGCAGGTTTTTTAGAATTATGACATTGTTTGTAATGTTTCCGTTTGTGTGTGTGTTTGTGTGTATTAGCTGTAGAAATCTAACTCCAGTAAAGTGACTAAAATATGTTGTTTTCAATATATGATAACATAAACAATATTAGCTTAAGAATTGCAATATGAGTGGTTATTGAAGCACATCAGTGACGTGATACATTATCTGGTACACTATATTGTTTAAAAATACTTTTTGTCCTAACTTGATGAAGGATTATTACTTCTGTGCTGCATAAACCTCCAGCTTGTTTATGGAATTGGCTTTCATGACAAAAAAAAAAGTGAGTGGAAATGACATGTATCACTTCTGAGCAGAAACTCCAGGGTCCAGCACATAATTCACTATTTTCTCTTTTTATTTTGCCTAAGGGTAAACGTTGCCCTGATGGAGGTGAATCCACGTGCCTAGGTCCAGAGCAAAGACAATGAATTCATTTGGCCTGAGAGATTAGAGGATAGTTGTGTTTACTGTACATTAATCTTGACTGTTCTGACTTAAATAATTACTATATTTAAATTTCAGGATTTCTCAAACTCACTAATATTTGTCAACAAACACCTAGCTCTTTATTTAAATGGAGTTTTATTTAAAGCCTTCCAATGTTTTCTAAAAAACTTAGAATACAATCTAAATGCCTTAACTGAGATAACAAATTTATAATGATTGTGTTCCTGGCCTATCTCTGCCATGCCATATGGTAAAACTATTCCCCACTGGTACTACACTTCATCCTCATTGACCTTCTTTCTGTACCTGAAAAAAATACATGATGTGTGTTTCAAGTTCAGAACCTTTGTAACAGCTATCCCTTCTGCCTAAATTCCGGTTACTCTGACCTAAATATGTCAGCTCCTTCCTGTCACTCAGATCTTATCTTAGACATACTTGCAATAAGTATCTAAAGAATTCCCATTCTATCAGAAACTCAATCTTAGAACTTTATTTTCCTCATGTCACTACCATTATTTTGTTTAATTTGTGGTTTACTATGTTATTTTATGTATGTTCTTACTAATTTCTTTTTTTTTTTTTTTTTTTTTTTTTTGAGACGGAGTCTCGTTCTGTCACCCAGGCTGGAGTGCAGTGGCCGGATCTCAGCTCACTGCAAGCTCCGCCTCCCGGGTTTACACCATTCTCCTGCCTCAGCCTCCCGAGTAGCTGGGACTACAGGCGCCCGCCACCTCGCCTGGCTAGTTTTTTGTATTTTTTTCTGGTAGAGACGGGGTTTCACCATGTTAGCCAGGATGGTCTCCATCTCCTGACCTTGTGATCCGCCCGTTTCGGCCTCCCAAAGTGCTGGGATTACAGACTTGAGCCACCGCGCCCGGCCATTCTTACTAATTTCTAAGGAACTAGATGGCAAGTGGCATTTGTGGCCTGACACAAAGTATGTAAGCAATACATGCTTTTCAAATAAATGGTTGAGATGATATATGACACCATTTGCATGAGATGAGTCTGACAGGGAACTCCTACTGTTAATTCAGAAGAAACATAAAGGATATGAAGACAATTTCTATCATTGACTGAATTTCGAAAGCTTCTAAAAGCTTTCCAAAGCTTTTGAAAGTAAGACTTTAAAAAGATCATCACTTGAATGAATCTAGTATCATTTTCTGTAACTGTATCATCATCTATAAATGTTCAGATGCAGATTAAAGTGGATGATAATACTGCTATTCTGCAGCAATTGAAAATTCATGTTTATAGTGCACTTTGAATTTTCAAATGCTGAGGAACATCTTTAGTTAGAGAAAATCGTGAATAAATTCAGCAGTAAAATTTGTATGGTGCTATGGTTTGAATGTGTCTCTCAAAGATCATGTATCGGTAACTTATTCCCAAATACAACAGTGTTGAGAGGTGGAACCTTTAAGAGGTGATTAGGTTGTAATGACTCTGCCCTAATGAATGGATTGATGTCATTATTACAGGAGTGGTTTTGTTATCTTCAGACTGGGTTTGTTATGAAAGTGAGTCCAGCCTTCTCTTGTTTTCCTGTCATGTGATGTCTTTCATCATGTTTTGATACAGCGAGAAGGACCTCATCAGGTGCCATCCCTCAATCTTGGACTTCCTAGCTTCCACAGTTGTTGAGCCAAATAAGTTCTTGTTTATGAATTTTCCAGTCTGTGCTATTCTGTTGTAGCAGTACAGAATGGACTAAGACATATGGGTGAACGGTTTATTGTTCTAATTAATGAAGGCAGCTTACATAGGGGCATCTACAATGAAGCTTGATTGATGCTTAGTGTTCTGAAATTCTGCATCTAGTCTCTCAATTATGAGATTTAAAAATTTCCACTTTTCCATGTATAACTGCAAGTAGGAGGATTTAAATTCAGATGACAACAGACAGGCTGGGATTCAAAGAGAAAACCCTTGCATGATCCAAACCATGGTAGTTTAGGGTATAGTTGTTCAATTAGGGTACCTTTATGATTCATAAAAGGTGGTTTTCAAAGAAAATATTCTCTCAGCTATTTCAGAGAGTTAATATAAAAACATTGTTTTATTACACAAAGTTTATCTAATAGGAAAGTTGTTTTCATAGAACTAAATATGTTAAGTTAGTTATAACTTCTGAAGACAATGCAAGTTTATAACTTTGTTTCTTTACTGGGATTCACATGACCTTTACATAATTAAGAGGATAAATGTTAATTAAATAATTTACTTATTGACGATTCCTTCCATTTTGTCCCTAACTTCTTTATAGCACTATTCTGCCTTCACAAAGTGCCCACATTAGCTGAAGAAGGTAAATTTAACAAAAGACATGCAAGACTTTTACAGTTATAACTACAAAAATATATCACAAATTCTAACTAAATTGACCTATAAAGCTAATGCAGGTTTAATCAAATTCTCAGCAGGCTTTTTTGTTGGTACAATTTCGCTATCTGATTCTAACATAGGGAAAGGGCCAAGACCTAGAACAGGCAGACTGATCTTTAAAAAAAGAGAGCAAGATTATAGGATCGGCATTATCAGATTTCACTACTTATTAAAGTTATACTAATCAGGACACTCTGGTATTGGAATAAAATTCAACAAAAATATTAATGACTCTGAATAAAAAGTCCAGAAGTAACACCCACATTTACACGATTCATTGCTTTTCAAATAAAGTGCCAAACAAATTCAACAGAGGAAAATAAAGTGTATTTTAAATAGATGATGTGAAACAACAGAAAAAATTTATGGGAAAAAAAGTAAAAGTAAGCTTCAACTCCTACCTCCCACCGCACACCATAGTTATTTTACGATGAGTGGTAGACATAAAAAGTAAAGCTAAAACTATAAATATCCTAGAAAAAAACACAGAAGAATATTTGTAAGGTCTTGTAATAGTCAAGCATACCCGAGTGAAAACACAAAATATACGTTAAAAGTAACTGATTATCTGTATTTCATCAAATTAAACACTTCAGTTCATCAAAAGACAATACTTGAGAATGAAAAGGCAGGCTCAGAAAAGAAAAAATACTTTTTTACATATATCTTTCTAAGGAGAGGTACTCAAAATATGTAATATATCAAATCAATAGTTTAAAAATTGTTCAATTAAAATTGACTGAAGAAGAGAAGAACAACAGTTTACAAAAGAAGATGTATGAATGGCCAATAGGTATTTAAGAACTCCTCAATATTAGCATTTGGAGATATCCAAATTAAAACTACAAGTCAGAAACACTGGAATGACAAAACTAAAAGGACTAAAACACAAAGAACTGGTTAGGGTACAGAGATACTGGAATCTTAATACTTTGCTAGGAATATTAAGTGGTTTTACCATTCAGGAATAGAGCATGTAGTTTCTTTAAAATGTTAAACATGCAGCTACCCCACGAGCCGGCAATTTCATTTCTAGGTTTTTAGTCTAGAGAAATAAAGATGTGTGTACATTGAAAGACATGTTCACAAAGTCAATGTAATTAGGAGATAAATACTAAACATTTGGGTAATTAAATTGTGTAAACACTGAAACAACCAATCATCCTCAACATGGCAATGAATAAGTGCTCTGTGGTACATTCTTGCAATTGCATATTATTCTTAAAAGTAAACAAATATCACGTATAACAATATAGATGGATCTCAAAAATATCATATTTCACAGAAGAAGCAAAACCCAAAAGACCACTTGGGATTCCATTACACGAATATCAACAAGAGGAAACTCTAACTTATGATGAAGAGAACAAGAACAGCAACGTCCAGTGGGCACTGGGATTAGAAGGGATACAGGAACAGAGACATTTTCTGGAATTATAAGAATCTTTGATATATTTTTTCTATTGTTGATTTGTTTGTCAGCATTAATCAAATTTATATACTGTACTTCACGGTATGTAAAATGTATCACAAAAACAAATGAACAAATAAAAATGGGTTATTCAAGGATTGGATCATTTAAGCTACTTTAAGCCAGCATAAGTAACAGATTTTATTTAAAAAAATAATTAGAGCCAGGTACGGTGGCTCATGCCTGTAATCCCAGCACTTTGGGAAGCCGAGGCGGGCGGATCACAAGGTCAGGAGATCGAGACCATCCTGGCTAACACGGTGAAACCCCGTCTCTACTAAAAAATACAAAAAAAAAAAAAAAAAAAAAATTAGCCGGGCGTGCTGGCAGTCGCCTGTAGTCCCAGCTACTCGGGAGGCTGAAGCAGGAGAATGGTGTGAACCCGGAGGCAGAGCTTACAGTGAGCTGAGTTCATGCCACTGCACTCCAGCCTGGGAGACAGAGCGAGACTCCATCTCAAAATAATAATAATAATAATAATAATAATAATAATTAGAAGATGTTGGGGGCTTTTAAGCAGTACTATAATGTGTTGATTTATATTTTGAAAGCACCCTTCAGACATGCGTGTTCTCATTTCCTATTCTCATTGTGAAAAGTGTTGTGAAAAGCTAAAATTTTAGCAAAAATGTGCTTATGTTTTCCAGAAAAATTAGTGTTAATTCTAATTTCTTATTTGCTTTACCAATAGAATGCAGAAATCAATTTTGCTGTTAAAAACCAGATTTGTTTTGTGTTTGCCTCTCTGGTGAAGGGGATTATTTACTGATTTCTCCCATTAGACACTACTCTTTTACTCCAAAATGTCAAGATAAAATTCCAAACAAAGTACTTCAGAGGAACAATAGAGACTCTAAATCTTTTAACTTAGTGTTAATGAGCAAAGTTTCTCAAGGAATAGCATCCTTACATAAGATTTCACCCAGGTGATTATTATTAATTCATTTTTATTTGGAATATTTTATATATTTCTTTCAGGAAAGTATTGATTTAAACAAATGAGTTTTTTTTTAATAACTGGAAATTCATTATCAGTGAATATCTCAAAGGTATGAAGATAAATTTATTAATTAGAAACCAGAGGCCTGAAATTTTTATGCAAAATTATAATTATAATGGCTGGATTCCTCTCCTACCTCTCAATCTACTTCTTCCATCCATTTTTGAAAACTTCTTAATCTCCTATATTATGCAACTCTTCTGTTGTAACAAACTAAGTCTAGCTGGGTGGCTTAGAAAAACAGAAATTTGTTTTCTTATAGTTCTGGAGGCCAAACGTCTTCAGGATCGCACTTTCTTTGGAGGCTGTAGGAGAGAATCCATTCTTTGCCTCTTCCAGCTCCTGTCATTGTGGGGATTCCTTGATTTTTGCCACATCAGTCCAGGCTCTGCCTCTGTGGTCACACTGCCTCCTCCTCTTCTATATGTCTTCTCCTCTATGTGTCTCTTATGAGAACACTTGCATTGGATTTAGGACCCACACTGATAATCTAAGATCATCTCTTCATTTCAAAATCCTTTATTTAATTATATTTTGTTTGTTTGTTTTTGATATAGATTAACATTCACAGGTTCTGAGGATTAAGACAGAAGCATATCTTTTGGAGAGCTACTATTTAATCTACTACATATGTTAATTAATACCCAATGAGCATTGCCTTGTGCTCAGCACCATTTGAATCTGCATGAGAAGACATATAGAGTAATGGTCATATGCACATCTTCTTGATTTATATTATAGCTCAATCTCTTAAACTGAGTGAGAACAGGTAAATGACTAACACATTTCAACTATCTGTAAAACTGGTGTGTTAGTCTGTTCTCATGATACTATAAGGACATACCTGAGACTGGGTAATTTATAAAGGAAAAAGGTGTAATTGACTCACAGTTCAGCACAAGTGATGAGGCCTCACAAACTTACCATCATGGCAAAAGGGGAAGCAAACATGTCCTTCTTCACAGGGCAGCAGGAAGTGGAATGAATGAGAGCCCAGCAAAGGGGTAAGCCCCTTATAAAACCATCAGATCTCATGAGAACTCATTCACTATCAGGAGAACAGCATGGAGGAAAACACCCCCATGGTTCAAATACCTCCCACTAGGTCCCTCCTACAACACATAGGGATTATGTGAACTACAATTCAAGATGAGGTTTGGGTGGGGACACAGCCATACCATATCAATTGGGATACCTATTATCTACATCAAACATTATTTTGGCAGTTAAACAAGAGCAACAAACTAATTTGCCAGCACATATTAATCACTAAATGTATTTTAGCTATTATTTATTAACTTGGTTAACAAAAGACATATTCACTAATTTTAAGAAACTTTTACCTTATCAAATCTATATTAGAGGAAAGAAGGTATAATGCAGAATATTCCCAACTTACCTGGTACATATTTGGAGTTTGTGGTGTCATCATGGAAGCAATTCACCATCCTTGCTATTTTTGTTTCTGTTATACCGATAAAATGTTGCTTGTGTTTCTTGCTTGATATCACCCAGCAACTCAGGGAAGTAGATCAGAAGATAAATGGTTTGAGAGAAATAGCCTGGGATTTAAAGTTTGACATTAATCAATGGCATAGGAGATCACCTGTCAGCATATTTTTCCCTGTCTGTCCTACTTCCACTTACCTCCCTTCTTTCTTTCTACCCTAACTGTCCCACAGGCAGTCTAGCAAAAGATTGATTGTTGAAAAAAAGAAAGAACAATAAAGTAAAAGAATAAAGTACAAGTAAACCAAAATAGACTTATCTTTCCCCAACAACAGATTTCTGGGTTCATAATTCCTCCCCATTCTGCTGTGAGTCACACTGAGGGATACTCACAGCAGGGGAATGCTGGCAACCACCCAGCTCTCTCCATACCATGTTTACCAACACTCTGTGGCACTTACTTTAAGCCCTAATTTGCCTGAGTAACTATTGGGAAGATCAAAAAAATACTAATGTAAAACAAAGATGGCTGTTTTTATAAAAATCATGCTGAAATACTTAACATTAGATAAATGTAAGTATGTCATTTAAAATTGCTTTAAAAATAGTTGTGGACAAGACAACAATAAAGGATTGGGTGGATTAATTGTAAACATCTCATAAATCCTACACCCAGATTGCTTTGTGAACTCGAGAGGCTGAGCTTGCAGTGAGCCAAGATCACATCACTGCACTTCAGCCTGGGCGACAGAGCGAGACTCCATCTCAAAGAAAAAAAAAAAATCGAAACTGGAAACTGCAATTTAAGACAGAAACACACACACACACACACACACACACGACACTTTGAAATTCTAGTCAGTGAACTCAAACTGAAGAAAAGTTTCATTCCTTCCATATTAAGAGATTATCTAGTGTGTTAGTTTCTGAGTGCTGCCCCAAACTGGGTAGCTTAAAACAATGGAAGCATGCATTCACAGTTCCAGAGGTTCCAAGTCTGAAATCTAGGTAACGAATTGGCGAGATTGCTTCACTTTTGGAGACTCTGAGGAAACATCTGCTTCATATCTCTCTTGTAGCTTCTGGTGGTTATGAGCAGTCCTTCGTGTTCCTTGGCTGGTAAATAAATCGCTTCATTCTCTGCCTCCACCTTTTCATGGCCTTCTCTTTGTGTGTGTGTCTGAATTTCTATCTTCTTATAAGGGCATTAATCATTAGATAATCCCTTATGACCTTATCTTAATAAGATGACATGTTGAAGATCCTACTTCCAAATAAGGTCACAGTCACAGGTTTCAGGTCTACCTGAATTATGAGGGGACACCACTCGACACAATACAGCTAATAATACCACTTATATTTATACATTTTAAGATAAAAATTAATGTTTTAAATATACTTGCATAATCTTTAACACTACCTTTTTTAATTAACCATATGACAACATATCCCAATTACATTATATTAAAAGAGCAAATGATTCCAATAAGAAATTCCAAAATAGATGTGTTCTTACAAGAGAAGATAGCACAAGTTATGTAACTTTCATTATATATTAAATCTTCAATTTCAAGAAACGAGGAAAAGAACAGCAAATAAAATCTAAGAAATATAGTAAGGGGAAGAAACAAAGATAAAAACAGAGAAATATAAAATCCAAAAATATAAAAAAGTAAATAGAAAAAAACAAAAGACACATCAACACACACATACAAAATCAAAAGACAATAGAAAATAGGGCAATATTGCAGATTTGAAAACCTCAAAAAGAAAATACAAAAATATGATGAGTAACTTTAGAAATTTGATAATTTCTCAAAAACAAAAATAAAAGCCATAGCTTACTGGAGCTGACAAAAGAAGAAATGAATTGTTAAAGTTTGATATCTATTAAAGAAATCTGTTAACTAAAATGTTTGTCACAAAGAAATCTCCTGGCAGAGATAAACTGACCAATACAGTTTTCCAAATATTTAAGGAAGAAACAAAAATTGCAGTCATAGAAACTCTTCCAGATAAAAGAAAAAGAGATCTTATGTCCCAGTGTTTTCTTGAGAAACTCACAAGCGTAACATCAAAACTGCACAAGAGTATCATTAGAATAATACATTCTTAATTTATCACAGAATAATTTTAAATATTATAATATAATATTCTTAAAGAAGTAATTTATTTCTTTCATCATCAACATTTTTGCTCTTGTCATAAATTTAATTCTATACTACACATTTATTATATTTGCTTTAAATAGTCAATAGTCTTAAAGGAAATAAATACTTTTACTTAGGCTTGAAGAATCTTTTTTATAATTTATTTTAAAGTTCTATGCTGGTGCTCAAATTTTTCAGCCTTTGCTTTTGAAAATGTTTTTATTTTACCTTCATTTTAACAGGATACTAGTAAATAATTCTGAGTTTATTTTTTATTTTTTTGAGTGACTTTAAGGTGACTTTAAAGATGCCACCTCACTATCTTCCAACCTTCATTGTGAGCCATATTTTGTTGTTGCTGTTGTTACCTGAATGTAATTGTAATTTTCCTCTGGCCACTTTTAATATTTTGTTCTTTATCATTAGTTTGCAGATGTTTGGTTATGATTGGGAGTTTAAGGGTGTGTGTGTGTGTGTGTGTGTGTGTGTGTGTTTAATCTTGCTTGGAGTTTACTAAGGTCCTTACACCTGTGGGTTTCTATCTTTCATTAATTCTGAAAAATTTTCAGCCACTATCCCTTCAAAAATGTCTTCCCACTCCTCTTTTTCTTTACCCATTTCTAGAAATTTAATTGCAAATATATTAGAACATGTGATATTATCTCATACTATTATTTACCTAGAATATTTGATATTTTGTAGATAGATGGATAGATACATACATACATACATACATATATACACAGATATTTTCTATTTGAGCTTTAGTTTTGGTAATTTATTTTGACCTGTGTTCAATTTCCTTCAGTGTGTGCTCCATTGTTAAGTCCATAGAAACACACTTTTCATTTTTGATACTCTTTTTCTATTCTGGTAGTTTGTTTATTTTCTTACTTTATATTTTTCTATCGAAATTCCCAATTTGTTCATGCATTTTGTCCACCTTTCTACTAGGTCAATTTAACATATTAACCATAGTTATTTTAAAGTCTGGGTTTTCCTATTCTAATAAATGGTATATATGTGGGTCAGCTGACTGTTTTACCCTTATTGTTCAGAAACAATAACAAGCTTGTTCACAAGCTCTTGCTTCACTACATATCTCATATATATATATATATATATTTTTTTTTTTTTTTTTTTTTTTTTTTTTTGAGAGGGAGTCTTGCTCTGTCGCCCAGGCTGGAGTGCAGTGGCCAGATCTCAGGTCACTGCAAGCTCCACCTCCTGGGTTTACGCCATTCTCCTGCCTGAGCCTCCAGAGTAGCTGGGACTACAGGCGTCCGCCACCTCGCCCGGCTAGTTTTTTGTATTTTTTTTTAAGTAGAGACAGGGTTTCACCATGTTAGCCAGGATATACATCTCATATTTTTTACCACATATTAACATTACATGTTCAAGAAACATAAGTATTAAAATAAATAATATTTGCATCTGAAAAGAAAATATTTCTTCATCTGTCAAGCTGCTACAAGGGTGGTGGAAAGAATCAATATAATTTATGGTTAAATTGGTTTTAGGCTTTGTTGCAGATTTAGTTACATATATGTCTGACAGGATTCTCATTTCACCACTTGCTCAAAATTTTGTTTGACTTTGAGATAAGAATATTTATTTCAGGATAGCTTCGGATCTGAGCATTGGCCACACTCTAGATATCTCTTTGCTTCACAGTTGAGTAGATAACTCTTCTGAACTGTGGGAGGTCTACTTCTGCCTTATAGTGTGATACCCAGCCTTCCAAATGACTATGAAGTTCTCTTTTCTTTTCAGCCCTGCCCATCGCTTTTCACTTTCGAGGGATCTTTCTCCACCCTGCTGCATTAATCGTAGCCCACAGAGGGCCACTACTTTGAACTAAATAAAGATCTTTGTGAAATGTGGAAATTTCTCTCCATTGCCCTACCCTCCTACCAGTCTCCACGCATTTGTCTGCATTTGGTGAAAGTCTTCTCTACCTCCAGGGAATCTTTCGCAACCCTTTTACCTGCTCCTGTCCTTCAGCCACAGTGTGGTGACAACAGGCTCGGTGAAGCCTCTGTCATCTTAAGGATTTTCCCCAACCCTCTTTCCCTGCCTCCAACCTTCAGGTCACTACTTCCATGTACTAACTAACCTTGTGTACCTGAGAGAATACTTTTTCATTTCCTACGCTCTGTTCCTAGTCGGCTGAGTAACTGGTGAATTCCCCGTGCTTCTGAGGAGTACGCTGTCAGTCACACTGTTTTTCCCACACTATAAAAGGCACTACTATTATCCACTCAGTGAAGGCTTTATGTGAAACAACTGGAGGAGAAACAGATACTGAGGATACTGAGACTCCTCAATCTGGCAAACTCTTAGTTATGCCAGAGCATACGCAGCCATTACAAGTCTTTAAAAGTTTTATTCTGGGTTTTTCTTATGCTATTCTATGACAGATTCACTCTCTTTTTACTATATGTGCAAAGATAAAAGCGACTGTGTGTTATTCTCTCCAAAGACAGGCTCCTGCCTCATTGAAATATAATTCATCTTGATTTCTATTCATCTGAAGTTATCTTACGGGTTTAAAAACCAAGCATCATAGTTTTTGTAGCTTATTCAGCTTATCTTGTTACTCCATAAACTTTTTCTTAAATAGGACAAAGAAAGCCCTAACTATAAAGAAAATATTAATAAGTATTAACTTCAAGAATAAAATACTTGTTTATCAAAAGATTCCATGAAGAATGTAAAAATGCTATCCATGAGTAGCAGAAACTTTTATACATGTAAACAAAAAAATGTATATCCAAAATATGTAAATTCCTTCTACAAAACAGTCGGTAAATTGCAAACACTAAGAGGAAAAAAGTAAAACCAGTCCAAAGAATTTTTAAAAGAGAATATACAAGGTCAATAAGAATTTAAAATGTGTTATATCATACTACATCCTTCATTAGGAAAAAGCAAGTTAAAACCACAATATGAACTACACAATGCACTTCAAGCCCACTAGGGTGGTACAATTAAAGAGCCTAACATAATCAAATATTGGCCAAGATGTGGAGCAACTGGAACACCATACGAGAAGCAACCATTTTGAAACACTATTTATCAATATCTGCTAAAGCTTGATATATGTGTACCTTATGACATGTCCATTTAATTCTTAGGTATGTAACCAACAGAATTGTGTACACACATTCACTGAGCTACACGTACAAGAATTTTAATAGCAGCCCTGGTTTTATTGTCAAAAAGTGGAAGCAACCAAAATAAACTTGAAGAGCAGATAGTATAAACAAATTGTGGTATAATCATATAATGGAATATTGTAGAGCAAAAAGAATAAAGTATTGCCACCCCCAACATGGGTGTATATCATAGACGTTATGTTAATTGAAGTCAGATACAAAAGACTTTATTTTTACGAAGACAAACAACATGCAAAATAAATATAGGATGATATAAGTCATGATAGCAGTTTTCCTGGTTCATTATTGAATAGGAGAAATATATGTAAGAGGTATCTTGGTCTGCTCTGAAATACTATTAACGTGGGTATTATGTATAGAGATGTAAGCATTCATTAAACCATATACTCAGAATTTGAACTCTTAATATATATTATGTTTTGATTTTTTTTAAGTGACAGAACTGAACCTCAGATCTGTAAAATCGCCCTCAATAGGATCAAACTCTGTTGCTTCTTCACCAAAGTAAAATTCTTAAGAGGTTTGTCTTTTCTTTTTTCATGTAATTAATATTTATTGTGATATCAAAAAGTCAGTCTTCTTGAATTTGAATAACGTGATTTAGTTATTTAATACGAAAACAAAAACTCCACATCACCACAGATGAGCAGATGCCTCAGGGTGAATGCCAGTTTTAGTTCTTTCTTAACCTTTCAGGTTACATTTATTATAATTTCTTGGTCTCTGAAGTTTCTGTCTTACTTCCTACCAGTTCAACTATGCATTTAAAAGGACATGTTAAATACATTATCCAGATTGTTAGATGTTCTGTCCAGGAATAGTTTATCCAGACACTGAGCATACCAGATCGCCAGAATGATTTTTAATCTCATTGAATCTTTCAAAGAAATTATTTCATATTTTTCTCTTGTTTCATGTTTGTGACATGCCAATTCTGTACTTTTAATCTTACATATTTTATAACTTCTGATTGTGAATTCATTTTCAGTGAGAATTATTTTCTGTAAACATTCCCCAAATCCAGGCTGTATTTCAAGCTACTTTTGTGAGAGCCCTCCAAGTTTCAACTGTTCATAACCAGCCTTATGTCAATTTCTTGGCTCACTGTTTCATGATCACAGGGCTAGCATTGTATTAGTTAGGCCCTTCAGCAAAGTGAGTCAAGCTTGAGGTTCAGTTACCTTCTTGATGGCGCTTCATCCTTGCATACCCCTGCTTAGACTGCTACCTTTCTGCAGCTTCCCAACACCATTAGGCAGTTGCTCTGGTTGCTATTCCTAGATGACATAATCAGTAGAGCCTTGACTTATCCAGAGATTGTACCTGTTCCCCATATTATACAAGCCACTATTCCTTCTTTCTGTTTGACCATTGAAACCTCTATCTCTAAGACTTTTAATTAGTTCTTATAGCCTTGTATGTTTTCTGCTTTGGCTCACATTTACCAAATATTCTTCTAATTTCTTTCCAGTTTCCAAAAATTGTTCATTCCTTTTTTTTTGAAAAGCCAACTATAGAATTTAAAAGGATTACATTATACTTGTGATATATGTACCTGGTGTGTGTGTGTGTGTGTGTGTGTGTGTGTGTATTTGTGATGGGCAGGATTGCCTTCTACATCAGGTCAGTTCATCACATTAACCAGAATTTTATTATACTTACAATTTGGAAAAAAAAAAAAAAGAAAATATTTATTTTTTAGAAGCAACTTAACTGGATTTCCAGCATCTTCTTTATTTATATAAATACAATCTGCTTCTAACTCAAGCATTTTACTGGTTTCAAATTTAGGCATTATTTTAAACAAGTCCCAAGATTGCTGGGCTATTCATCTGTGCCATTTACTTTCTATTAATTGTAGAATACATTTTTTAAAATTCTGGATACCTTAGAATATTCATTGAGTAGCTTTTATTTGTAATTTGCATGGGTGTTTATAAAGAAAACTTATAAGGGCACACATTTAAGTACAACAGTATTATTTGAAAATCTTTGATTTCCCAAATCAGTTCCTATGAAACAGAAGCCACCTGCTCTGTAGCCAGCAGACAAACTCAGCTACTGATCTGGTGATTTTTATTATTTCATTAAAATTCTAGCCACTGATGCTTCTAGTCTTCCTCTTTGATGTGCGCAGACATCCTCACAGACAAGTTCACCCAACTTGTCTTGTTAAAATACAAGGTCCCACAGCACATCCAAGCGTCTCTTTCATGCAGAGTGCAATATGTACATGTGTCTTTTTCTATCTAAGTCACATTCTTTTCTCTCTTTCCTTAAAACAACACAGTCACTTCCCTCGAGGTATTTTGTTTGTCTCCACCCACACAACTCTGTAAAGATCAGATAATTTTGCTAGCATCTGGTGTCCCATCATGTGAAGTGCTAAGTTATTTATTGGGCTTTGTTCTATTTAGTCTGGAACTTTATATTCACTCGGATGACATCTCATATATCAGGATTAGTAGTTTTTAAACGTTAAACTATGAGCAGAGTTTCAGTGTCACCTTCCTTAGACTGAGAGGCTGGTCTAATCTTTGTATATCCTGAAATACATATTTCCTGTATTCTGTGACTCTTACTAGCAGAAGCTTTCTGAATGATTTACGAAATTTATTTATGCTAGCAGCTGATCTTTAAATTTTTGCAACATAGTATGTAGAAACTTTTCAAAGACTAGATTTATTTGCTTCAGAGTTGTACCATTGAAGGACCTTATTATTAACTACTATAAAAAGTAATATTGTACTATATCACTTAGGAAATTTCACAATTAGAATTTTGAGAAAAAGCAATTTTGCAGCATAAATAGCAACAATGCTCCAAACCAAGCAAGTCATTCTATTTGGGAAATTTATTTTTGTCTGCTGAAAAATATATACATAGAATTTCCACAATTTCATTATTTGTTAGCGAAATATCATATCGCGATATATATGAGTCCAAGTAGTTCAACACACAACACACTTCATCTATTCCTAGCTCTCTATTTTGTTTACTTTGGGCTAGATTAAGATTTTGGGAATGAATATATCTCAATCTCAGGGGAAAAAAAAAGACAACAGAGGTTAAATTTCTCAATATAATCCAAAAGAGACATTTTTTTAAAAGAAAATATTACTTAACTTCCAGAGTAAAAAAATACTGCTTTAAACAGTATGTCCAGTTTGAAAAGGAGTTTCTAGTTAAAATTATTGTCAAATCTTGATTTTAATAATATCTTGTTTTCATCTCTAGGGTGTAGTACTGATAGTGATAAAATAAAAACTTCAGCCTAATTAAATTTAAAGGTGTTTAATTGAGCAATGAATGATATGTAAATCAGGCAGCCATCTGAGCCAGAGTAGGCTGAGACTCCAGCGCAGTCACATAGTGGAAGAAGATTTATGGACAGAAAAAGAAAAGTAACCTATAGAAAATGGGATTGGGGTACAAAAACAGCTGGGTTGGTTACAGCTCAGCATTTGCCTTATTTGAACATTTTGAACAGTTGGCTACCTTTCATTGGTCAAAACTCAGTGATTGGCACAAGTGTAGGCTACGGTCTGTTTACACCTCCACGTGTTATAGTTCACGATGTACAGAAAAACTTTTAGGCTGAACTTAAATTATGTAAGGAGGTGGCTTTAGGCTAAACTTGATTTAATAATTCCCCCCTTTTGGTCATCTTTTTAACTTTGAGAGATTGATCGAAACTTTAATCAATGATGTCACTATCACCTTTGGTCTTAAAACCTACTGGTAAACAGTGGAATAGTGAGTTTTGCAAGGTAAGAACATGGACTGAGTAGAGGGTACCTCGTTATGATAGAATGTCCTGTTTACAGGAGGAAAGCAAAATCTGGTCTGTTCTAGGACTTATGTGTTTCCTTAAAGTCTTAGTTTGACTATGTCACATTTAGCATGAGCAACTCCATTTTAGTTTGGTCTGGTCTGTTGGGGGCTAGCACATGAGCTCAGTAAAACAATGGCCTCCCCTAATTTTGTAGTAAAAATCCCCCTTTGTGGCCAGGTAGGTGTGAGTGTGACCAAAACATAGGATCTTAGCACCACTCTCAGTTACCATGATTTAGGGTTTCCAGTCTCAGCATATCATTCAGAGGTTATGGTGCTCCAATGGTCACGCATTTCTTTCAGCTCTTGTCAGTCCGATTGAAGAGAGACCATTTGACATTCTAAACATGGCTGCATGAAAACAGTTAAAACTTTGAGAGAACACAGAGCACAGAGAGACTACTATTCTGACTGTCAGGAGGGTAATACCAAGAGTTTGGAGTATGTTCCTTATCCAGAATCCCCATAAAACCAACCCGTCTAAAATAAAATAGATCAAAGAATGAACTAGATAAAGATGAAATTCTTTATCTTAAAGACTCTAGGTCTTCATTAATCCCCTACAAATAAATCTCTATAATCTACATTTGATGCATTTTTTTCGTAGGTCACAAGTACCAGCAGCTGCACAGATACTCTTGTTTAGCCAGTAAGTAATCTAGAGCAATTGAATTGTTTGGCGTAACTTTCACAAAAGAATTTAAAGTCTGTTATGTAAGCATACCCTTTACAGTAGAATCTGCTATAAAGCCTATCATGAGGAATACATTTCTAATCATTGCTTCTTTTACTCCAACCCATGGAAAAGTAACTAACAAATGATGCCCTTCTAGAAGAGTGAAGATCTCCTGCCAATGTTCTGTTTAACCCATGATATGGGTTAAGAGGAGTGGAACAGTGTTCTGTTTCTGACTGATTTTAAGGCAACGTATGTACCATTAAAGTTTCTCATCTACTTTGGGCCTTCATCTTTCCGCTATCAAGGTATTAAGTTATTCATGCTGGCTGCAAAATCCTTTATAAATAAAAGTATACCCCATAAGCACATACAACAGACCATGTTTTCACTTCTGTTTTTCATAGAGGCATAAACAAGAGAAAAATATCCAAAGATAAATATCTCATGATTGTAAAGAAGTCTTGATCTGTGACCTTGGGAAAAGCTGTTAACATCAAGGATGCCATCATCTTCTGGGGAGAAGCTTCCCTGGTTAGCTTTACCTTAAACTGATGTACATCAATAGGTGTTCAGTTCCAAGAGTGTGGAGGAACCCTTCTCAGTTGTGAGATTATGAACCCAAGGTTCAAGGTCCTAAAGTTTTGCTGTAGTGTGGATGGCAAGGGTAGTCTTCTTTGGATGCTCTCAGAAGATTCAATCTTTTTGTTCTAGATTGCGAAGGGGTTCATTGTCCTCAGGGAGCTATAAAAAGCTTTCTTTATCTGGTGAAAATAGACTGTGGCATAATAATTTTCTTTTGTAACATTTGCCTGCTTGCATGGGAAATCCCTTCTACAACCAGAAAACCTGCATTGAAAATTATAATTGATGAAATCTCTCTGTAAATGTTTAAATGGCTCATTGGGTAGTCAAATGTAGCTGCAGCTTTGATTTTCTTCCCAGGAATATGGATTTGACAAACCAAACATCGGTCATAAACTGTTTTAGCAATTTAGAAATCACCAAACCAATATATTTTTAATATGGATCACTTTATCTTTTCCATGATGAGTCGCGGAATGTACAATCTTTAATAACAAAATATTTAAGGACTCAGCAAAGAGAAGGTGGCTGTCCTGGTCCATGCTTAATTAACATTGGCCTTATGTTCTCGTGAATACCAGTTGTTTCTCCAATTTAAGTACATAGCACTGATGACTGTTGGGTTATCATAGGCAATTTGACTTAGACCATGGAGTTCCTTCAAATTGTATATCTAAACAATTTCAGTATCAGCTGATTTAGCATGAACATCTGGAAAAGTATTTTCTTGGTATTCAATTAATTTTTTTTCTACTTGGGTTAGCAGTTTTATTAAAAAGTCAGCCTTTTTGTTAAAGTCCCAGTCCAAATGATATGATTCTAAAATTACTAGAAATCTGTATTCAAGAGTGCTTTTCAGGGTCCATTATATTATTTCATGAGCCTCCTAAAAAACACCATTTTCCAGGATTTTGTGTGCATGTGAAGTTTTCAGAATCTGCATCAGTATTAAACAATTAACTGTGGAAATGACTTTAAATAGTTATAGTTGAAAACACAATTAACAAGGAAATGTGATTTTTTCTGTGGTCTACAATAACTTAACATAATAACAATAATTATGATTGATAACATACTCAGAAATTAAAATTTTAGAAATGCTGTACAATTTTGGAACACATATTAATATCAATCACTAAAATATAACCTGAAGAAGGTTAAATATTATTTCTTTATTTTGACAGTGCTTTCCATGTAACTTATCATGTCAAATAATCCTGCTTACTTCTCTTTTGGATGCTCCAGGGACCCTCTGAAGTATCCCAAAGTTAGAGGTCAGAAAAGACGATTTTGAAGTTGAAATTTGATTTTAGGAAACCTACCAAATATGTTAAAGGTTTAAAACACTTGATATTATGAAATAGAATTCCAGGTCACCATAAGTCATTCATTTATCCAAAATTATGACTCAAAATGTTTAAAAAGTCAAAAGCCTTTACTCATTGATAGAGGGAAGACTTAGCTTTTCAAACAGTTTGTCTCTCGTATTTCCCCTTTTTTGCTAATTTATTCAAAAAGCAAACAAAAACCTTTCATTATCCTTTAATATTACAAGAAAATTTTGTTCAAGAAAGTCAAATTTCCCCATTTCTTTAGAGTGCTATTAACGTCAATGCCAATCTTTAATAAAACCTTACAGACAAATTGATTCAATCTTAATCAGCTTGACCATAAGGTGAGATTCTGATAAGCCTTTTATAACCTTTTACAAATTTTTGTTAAAGAGCTGATCAGTGCTTTAAGAAGACCCTGCTGAGCTTTTTTTTCAAGGTTCAATTTATAGAAAAACCGAACAATACCCCTTTAAATTTAACCAATATGTTCACACACAGGATTTTGTTTATAAGATTTATTTTCTTTTTACAAACTTTCCACAACCTTTAGCTTTATCTTATCTATTTTAAAACAATCCTTTAGCCCTCTAAACGATGCAAAAAATTTACACTCCTTTGCCTTCTTATAATATTTTACCAAAAACCTTTTTACCTTCTCCTCACACACCTTGCATGTAAAAATGTTTTTTCAGTAGTTTCTACTACATGTTATAATGGTAACTCTTAGCAATTTTTAATTTTGTTGAAAAACCTGGTAAGTTATTTTTATTATGTTCTAGCCTTGGAGCCTAGGACACCATACGGAAGTGCAGATAAGGTCTGACTCTTTTCAGCATAGTCAGGGGCATGGGTAACTTCACATGTCCCCAGGCCTTATTTAGAATCTAATAGCTCTGAAGCACTTAAGTTGAACAGTTTTCAGAAGTCAAAGCAGTTTATGACCTTAAAGCAAATCATAAACCTAATATCTACCTTGCCTAATTTAGACCAAATCTCTTTATTTTACCAATAATCTTTAAAACTCTTTGTTTGCTAAAGTTTACTAAGGTGACATGAACTAAAAGGTATTAATTTTTATTTTTCTGACAAAATGTTAAAGCACTTATTTTTCTTTGAGCCAATTAATTAGAACTCTTTTATATAAACATCACACACACAATACATACATAACTACACAGAAAGACAGGAGAAGATCCAGTAGCTGTAGGATGTTTCATTTGCCAGTTTTTAAGTTTCTTAATTGGATTACTCACTTTAGGGTGGGGTCTGTGGAATAAGATAGCTAGGAAAACATGCAGTTTCTAAAGCCTAATAAGCAGGCACAGCTGGAAGGAAAAAACGGATCCCACAAATTAAGTTTCCCATTTATATATGTCATCCTGGATCCCCCAAAAGAGGGAAGTGCTATGGAAGAAAACAGTGCAATGCTTTTACCATGCATTTTATTGATTTTATTGCAGAGCAACCCAAAGCTTATCACCCCATTCTGTGATTATCCCATCACCCATGGCAGTCTTCTCTCAGTGGGAGCGGGGACATTTCCATACTTTCTAGGTGGCCAAGGGCATGCTTCCTTGACCCAAAGGTGCAAAGATCTCTGTGTTTCCCCATAACTGCCATGAGCCATCCCTAACGTATATTTAGCTTTAGTTTATAAAAGGGATCTATTTGCTTTCAATTGCTGGGGTTTTGTGAGGAAAACAGAGTTTTTTTTCCTAAAATTGGGTCTGTGATGCCTCTTCTGTTTTTCCCAAGGAGTCCAAAACTATTTGAAGTTATCTTACATCCTCTCACATGCATTAAGAGTAGCAAGACAAAATGGAGAAAAACAATTCAGTCAACTGAGAAGAAAATGATCTTTTTTTCCAGAAAAAAAAGCAGATTTCAGAAAAGAAAAAAAAAAAAAGTCCTTTTAAATATATAGATAGATAGATAGATAGATATAAAATTTGGATATCCACTTTTAATTAAGTTGACCTTTAACCACAGCACTCTTGAAAAAAGTCCTTTTAGTTTTTTTATTACCCGACTCTAGCTAGGCCAAAGGGCCAATATTTCTGCTTTTAAAGTTTACCAGAGGTAACCTCACAAGTGAAAGCAATAAGCCTCAACTAAGGTTATGACTTAACCGTGAGTGTATGAGGTATTTTCAAAGAGGTGGTTAACAGTTTTTACAAGAACTAGAATTTCCAAAGGTAGCTCAGAGAAAGAAAAATTCAAGATGGTTTGTGGAGGAGAAAAGAATAAAAATAAAGGTCACACAGATAACCAACCAGAAACGACTCATTCCCTAAGCCAGGATTGAACCCAAGCCACCATTTTAAAATGGCAAAACTTTAGCTGCTGAGCTACAGTATTGGGTAGTTTCCATTGCCCTTCCCAGAAAAAGACTAGGGAAGTCAATTTTGAGCCTGTAATGGCTTATAACTACTCAAGATAATTTTTAGAGCTAACCATGACATGAACCCCAAAATTCCTGTTCCCTAGATGACAGAGACCAAAAGAGAGTACTACCACATGGTTACAAGGCCAAGCTCCCAAGGACATAAAACAAGATGAAGACTTCATCCAGTTTTTGTTTGTTTCAGGGACCTGCAGCAAAGTTACTTAGCAGTTGCTGGGCCATCTTGAACAGCAAGCTTATGGGATCCTAAGCCCATGTTCTATCCTAAGGCACTCCACTCCATGACAGAACGACACAGAAAGCCAAATTCATAGCACACAGTACACTAGATTCACTACAGCTTAAGACTAGCATCTCAAATTCTTTTCCTCATTAACTAAAACTTTGCAAGAAATAGTGATTTTTACCATTTCCACAACCAGTTTGCTAAGACATGGAGTGAGAAAGAGAGAGAGAGAGAGAAGCATTGATTGCAGCAGGGCAGAAAAGGTGAGGATCTCAGGGAGGCAAGAGAAAGACCCACCCATTGCAGCAATATTGAATCAAAGTTCAAGTGGTCATTTGTCAGTTACAAAGAGATCTTTTCTAGCAGTACAATTACCTCTCATGTTTCCCCTTTTGAGGAGAAAAAGCTGACCATATTTGATGATTCTGTACATGCCTAATCCTCTCACTCACAGTCATCAGCAAAAAGTGCAAGACAGATTAATCCAAAGAGAATAGCAGTTAAAATCCCATAGTGCCAAATCAATTTTTAACCAAGAGAGACTTTACTGAGATGAGGGCCTCTAACCCAATCCCATCCTTTACCCAGGAAAAATGTACCCATTACTTACCCAAAGTCAGTCAACTGGTGCTGCAGTCTATTTCCTTTGGGTCTGGATAGTAACTAAGCTAAAAAGTTAACAGATTTAATTTACTTTTTTTTATCAATTAGTTTTGCAAGCTTTTTATTTGCCTTTCATAAAGTTTTCAAATAAAAATACTGAAGTCTTTTTAGAAGTTTCTGCTTATCGATAGACATTCCTAGATGAGACTAATTTTCCTAGATGAGACTCTCATTTTCGAATACACTTCAGTGCAGTTTTGTTCATTTGGAACATTCCACTGTAAGTTATCTTTAGTAAGATTTCACCACTTCTGTAAGACTTTGCTACATCTGAGGCCTAACACTTAGGCACGTTTAAGCTGGAAGGAACTCAGTTCTTCAGAAATTAAGATCCCATTTTTACCTAAAATATTGGCTTTGCTTGCAGGTTCCCTTGATTAACTTTTTCCTACCTAAATGCACAAGAAAAATGAAACAGAGGGGTAGAACACAAAAATCCCTGCAAATTTCCAAAAGCCAAATTTTACACCCCTTGCAATATTGCCATTTACTACCAGTTTCTTTCTGACCCAGTCAAATGTAAGAGTCCTCTAACTGGATCTAAGCCAGTTAATTACCATATCAAATCTGATCCCAGACCCAGTCCAGTTTCTGCCATGACTTCCAAACCTAGTTTGAAACAGAAATTTTCTCAAAGAAACTCAGAGAGCTCAAAACGCAAATCTGTGAAGCTCTGAAATCCAAGAGAGAACTTATGAGGATCCCTTGCTGCTCCAAGAGATCAACAGATACAAAAGGGTCCTGTGGATACCTCACTCAGTTACTCAGCGCTCCTGGGGGTCGCTGGAAGCTCTACTTCAGATCCCACCTCTGACACCATCTGATAAAAGATAAACTTCAGCCGAAATAAATTTAAAGGAGTTTAATTGAACAATGAACAATTTGCAAATCTGGCAGCCTTCCCAGCCACAGTAGGCTGGGAGACTCCAGCGCAGCCACATGGTGGAAGATTTATGGACAGAAAAAGGAAAGTGAGATAAAGAAAATGGAAGTGAGGTACAGAAACAGCTGGATTTGTGAGAGTTCAGCATTTGCCATATTTAAACACAGTCTGAACAGTTGGCTATATTTGATTGGCCAAAACTTGGTGATTGACAAAAGAGTAGGTTACCATCTGTTTACACCCCCAATTCTTATAGTTCACGATGTACAAAAAACCCTTTAGGACAAAATTAAAATATGCAAGGAGGCAGCGTTAGGCTAAACATGATTCAACAATGGCAATGAGATAGGTCAGGAACCAGTAGATGGACAAAAAGGAATGTTGTATTGGTCCAAAGTATCTCAGGAATAATGCCTTCTTAAAATCGCCATGACACATGAATCTGACAAAAAATATACAAACCCAAAGCCCAAACAATGATATTTGTTGTTAACAAATCACATTTACAAGGTCAGGAAAGCTACAAGTTCAATGAATAATTCAGAAATAATACTTGCAGACCATCTAGCCTAGTAACATGCTCAGAGTTGGCACTTAATAAAACACCTGTTTGCATTTTAATTATTCAATTACATCACGTATATTGTGGCAAAAATAATTTTTATTGCTTTGTAATCTTACATTATAACATTGTAAGTAGTGACTACCTCTACTAGGCATGTAAATTCTAAAGGCAGACATTTTGACAAAGCTAAAGTTCTCATTGTTTCAGATTTAAAATCAGCAAAAGAAAATAGACTTAATTTTGTTCAGTTTTGCTTGATTTTCAGCCTAGAATTCTGCCTGTTTCTGCAGTTAAGAAATATCAGTCTAAGGCCTTCATTCAGATCTCTTTTGCTTTTTTATGATATAGTTTCTAGTTACAGAGAAATGTTTCAAAATACTATGGGCTGGGGGCTGACTTCTAGTCTTTTATCTTACAACTTCGAGAAAACAAAACAAAACAAAAACAGCTATGACTCAAGAACTCTAAAGTTGACTCAATACTCAAATTTTGGAATTCAGAACATGCTTTTCCCTCTCATCTGAATGGCTCTTGCTATTATGTTATTTGTTCCTATTTTCTCTACTAACCTGTTTTGTAAAAGACTTTTTAAAAGATCAAAGCTGTACTTTATTTTCTTTGTTATGTTCTGTCCTCTCCCATAAGAAATCAGTGGCTCAGCTTTAATAGGTGCAGGTTTAAAAGGCAATACATATTGCTAGAAATAAGAATTACCTAAGTTAATATTTAAAATGTAATGCTATTACATATGATGAGCATCTAAAAAAGACAACAGATGCTATTAGGGCCTGGTAATGGACCTTCTCTTTGTCAGGGTAGAAGAAAGTCTGTTCACTCCCCTTAAGAGTGGGAGACTTTCCACTCAAAAACAAGGTTATTAGAACCTCCATTTGGTTGATTACATGTTTCTAAAGACAATATCATATAGGTGGGGATATTTTCAAGAGTTTTAAAAGCATGGAGTTGAAGGCTTTATTTGTCATGTTTTTATTTTAAAATATCAATTCAATATCCTGTACTACTGACCATCTCATGTAATGTTATAAGGTAGGTTTGGAAGGCCTAAAATTTGAAAAGTTAGAACAATAACTTTTAGCAGTACACCAATACCGGGCTGAAATTCTGGTGAACTGTTGAAAGAGGCACATTCACTGTTTCACAGGAGTGATGTACTAATACCTTTCTACAAGGACTACCAGACTGAATGGAAAAGTCCCATTCAAACTAGAGCTAAAACTGGTGTTTATATCTGGAACTAGTTAAGGTTTATGAAATTTCAGAAAACTTTCAATTCTGTCTTTAATTTAATTTTAAATAATCATTTTGTTTTATTTGAAGTTGAATAGTTTTTTTGTTTGCTTGTTTTGTTTTTTTTTCCTGTTTCTAAAAGGAGCATTCTTTTTTGGGAGGATGATAGCCAACACTTCATTTCATTTCATTCACTCACCAGTAGATGAGCATTTGGGACTTTTTGAATATGATGAAGAATGATTCTATGAACATTCATGTGCAAGCTTTTCATGTTTTCATTTCTTTTGGGTTCATACATAAGAATGAAATTGTTGGATTTTATGACAACCCTATGTTCAAATTTTGAAGAACTGATAGACTCTTTTCCAAACTATTGCATCATCTTATATCTCTACTAGCAATGAATGAGAGTTACAATTTCTTCAACCACTTCTTCTTATTTGTCTTTTTAAATGATAGCCATCCTAGTGGATGTAAAATGGTATCTCATTGTCATTTTGATTTGCATTTATCTATTAAATAACAATATCGAACATTTTTCAGGTGCTTATTGTCCACTTGTACCTCTATCTTCTTTGGAGAAATATCTATTTAGATCCTTTCTCATTTTAAAAACTTAGGTTATTTTTTTTTTTTTGAGACGGAGTCTCGCTCTATCGCCCAGGCTGGAGTGCAGTGGCCGGATCTCAGCTCACTGCAAGCTCCGCCTCCCGGGTTTACACCATTCTCCTGCCTCAGCCTCCTGAGTAGCTGGGACTACAGGCGCCCGCCACCTCGCCCGGCTAGTTTTTTGTATTTTTTAGTAGAGACGGGGTTTCACGGTGTTAGCCAGGATGGTCTCGATCTCCTGACTTCGTGATCCACCCGTCTCGGCCTCCCAAAGTGCTGGGATTACAGGCTTGAGCCACCGCGCCCGGCCTAGGTTATATTTTTTTTTATTATTGAGTTGGAGAAGTTCAATATATATTCTGTATATAAGACCGTTATTCAATATATGATTTGTCAATATTTTACCCCATTCAGTAGATTGTATTTTCACTCTCTTGATACTGTTCTTTGATGTACAGACATCTTTAATTTGAATAAAATTCAATTTATCTATTCTATTTTCTATACTTTGCTTTTGGTGCTATATCTAAGGATCCATTGCATAACTCAAGGTCACAAAACTTTGTTCCCATATTTTCTTCTAAGAGTTTTATAAATTTATCTCTTTTAATTAGTTATTTTATTAAAAGGAGCATTCTTTGGAAACTATAATATGTCTCCTAATGACAATGTTGCCCAAAATAGTTACATTGTTAGTCTGTTCTGTGATGTGCTGCCAGTTCCAGAAGCTAGAAGAAAACAAGAGCACCAACATAGATAATAGGAATTTCTGCTATTGCTGACAAACACCAAATCATAAACGTGAGTTAAATCTGTCCATTAGTGTCTGAAAACAACAGTTCCAAGAAACTTAATTTTAATTAATTTTATTGGATGTGTAATGCTGTCTATAAAGATACAATTCAACTTATAGGCCAAAGTTAAATTCATTTTATTACTTAAAATAATATGTCAACTGTAGGCAAAGTTTCTCCAGTGGAGATCTTAATGTATACCTTTTTCTTGTCATGAATATGAGAGATGACCTCATTACTTCCATAGAAATAGCAAATATAGTTAGGGTTATTTTTGGACAATGAGGCATCATGTACACTAATTGCTAAGTGATTTATGCAATAAATGTAAAATATTTGATAGGTTTATAAATGAATAACCTAAAATGGCAAATGTATTTCCAGACACTGATTATTTACTTGCACATATTACTAATTTTGTGCAGAGGTGTTTCAAATTATCCATTTTAACATTTTTGTACCTTTCTACCTTTCTGGTTTTATTTTAATTCTCTCTTAAATATAATGCTTGTTTTGTTTGTGTTTATGAATTTTTATTTCATTTCTAGCTCCAGGTGACTGTTTAAAGGCAAATTTCTAAGTTTCAAAAACAATTTGAGTAGCACTTTCTATTTTCTAAAGTTAAAATTAATTCATTTTTTGTCAATAATGCCCACTTCATTTATTTTAATCGCATATTCATCTTTTCCTGTTACATGTGTATTTTACTCCCATGCAGACTTTTTCAGCAATATTTTAAGCATGATTTTTGTCCTTACAGGCAATTATATTATTACAAGTTTAAACAATTTCAACTTTCAAGATTGAAGCTACAGAAAGGAGTATGTGCAATCTTAATGCACATTCAGTGGCATCTTAAGAAAACGTGTTTCAAAATACTAAGAAATGAAAAATTTTCTAAACTTTTCCAGAGTTCATAAAAAAGAAATATTAGTCCCCTCACCATCAATTTCACAAATGATAAAAGTTTTAAAATACTTCAAGGTACACAAAAGTTACAAATGCATCCTTATAATGCACAAAACTTCAAATAATTGAAAATCAATGACCAGAAAGAAATGTTCATTTTTGACCAATTTGTCATGTTGAAAAGCTGCATAAATGATATGCAAATTTAACACATTTCTACATACAAAGCAAGAGTTAATCATGGATAAGATTGGTAACAAGATAATTTGTGTACTAAGTCTACACTGAACTCAGTTGACAGTGCTGAAAAAAGACAGAGCTGACTATTAAAGGGCACTGCTGTACCCTCATGAGTGCCAGACCTGCTGCTCCCCACCAGCTAGTGTGTCTGAATTTATATAGGAGGTCTTCCCCCACCAAAATCCTTCCATAAAGCCTAAAAGCAGTGATTGTTCTACCAAATGTGCAGACATTAACATAAGGCAACAACAAAAACAAAAGAAAAGATGAAAAAAAAAAGGATACAAATTGCCACAATAAAAACTCATTTTCCTAGTAGTTGAACCCAAAGAAATGAAAATCTAAGAACTATCTCACAAATAATTAAAATAGGCCAGGAGTCATGGATCATGCCTGTAATCTCAACACTTTTGGAGGCCGAGGCGAGTGGATCACCTGAGGTAAGGAGTTCGAGAGCAGCCTGGCCAACGTGGTAAAACCCAATCGCTACTAAAAATACAAAAATTAGCCAGGCATGGTGGTGCATGCATGTAATCCAACCAATTGGGAAGCTGAGGCAGGAAAATCAGTTGAACTGGGAGGCAGAAGTTGCAGTGAGCCAGATCATGCCACTGCGCTCCAGCCTGGGTCACAAGTGTCAAACTCTGTCTCAAAAAAAAAAAAGAATCAAAATAATTGTGTAAGGAAACTCAGTGAGTTTCAATAAAACACAGAAAAATTCAAAAATCAGGAAGATTATAAATGAGCAAAATGAGAAATTTCACACAGATAATAAAATTATTTTTTAAAAGAAAATTTTGGAACTAAGGAATACAATGAATGAAATAAAAAGCAGAGTAGAGAGCATGAACAGCTGCTTGATCACAGAAAAGAAAGATTCTCTGAACTCAAAGCCAGGTTATTTGAAATTGATTTAGTCAAATGAGAGAAAAGAAAAATAAAGAAAGGAATGAAAGAAACATACAGGACTTACAGAACTGTATCAAGAGAAATAATTTTCAAATTACAGAAGATTGAGATTGAGAAGGCAAAGAGATAGAATACTTATTTTAGAAAATATAGCTGAAAACTTTCAAAATCTTAAAAAAAAATATGTAATTATCCAAGCAGGTAAAAGGTCTCCAGTAAGATCCCTCCATTAATATAGTTATACAGGCAGGGCAAAGTTCTCCAGTATGATTCAATCTAAACAAGACTACACCAAGATATATTATAACTAACTATAAAAAGTTAAAGGAAAGGAATCTGAAAGCCACAAGACGAAAGAAGCATATGACATATTAGGACATTTCAAGAAGGATATCAGTAGATTCTCAGCAGAAATCTCACAGACTGGGAGACATTGGATTAATAAATCCAAAGAACTGAAAGGAAAACGATTTCCAAATAAGACTATCTGGCAAAGTTGTCCTGAAATGAGAAAGAGATAAAGGCTTTCCAAAACAAACTAAAACTGAGGGAGGCCATCACTATATCCACCTTAGAAGAAATCCTAACGGAAGTTCTTCAAGTTGACAGAAAATGACTATAATTAAAAACATGAAAACATATGAAGGTAGAAACCTCACTGGTAAAGCTATATAGTGAAAATCAGATTTCTCTCCAATAATGGTGGTTGGTAAATCACTAATATCTTTGGTATGAAGGTTCAAAGACAAAATTATTAAAATAATAGCTATAGTAACTTGTTAAGGGATACAAAATATAAAAAGATGCAATTTGTGTCATCAAAAATATAAAATGTAGGGCAAGGGTGGAGTAAAAACCTGGAGTTTCTTATGTAATGAAACTTAAGTTTATATCAGCCTCAAGTAGCATATTAACAATAAGATTACCTATGTAAGCCTCAAGGTAGCCACAAAGCAAGAATACACAGTAGATATACAAAAGATAAAAAGCAAAAAACTTAAGCATACCACTATAGAAAATAATCTAACCACAAAAGAAGACAAGAAGAGAGAAGGCATGCAAAACAACCAAAAACAAATTAACAAAATGGCAATATTAAGTCCTTACTTATTGAAAATGATAATGAATGTAAATGGATTAAACTCCTCATTCAAGGACATACAGTGGCTAAATGGATAATACAACAAGATCCAACTATATATTGTCTAGAAAAAGCTCATTACTTTTACAAACATATGTAGGCTGAAAGTGAAGGAATTAGAAAAAAGGTATTTCATTCAAGAAAAAATAAACTGAAACAAGGAGAGTTGCACTTATATCAGATAAAATAGAATTTAAGTCAAAACTGTAAAGGGAGGCAAAGAAAGTAATTATATAATGATAGAGACAAGTCATCAAGAAGATATAACAATTGTGTGTGTATACACATATATGTTTATATATATACTTGTATGTATATACACACATATGTATATACTATCTATTGTGTTTATACACATATATACAATACATTTTGTGTGTATATATACACATATAAATATATATACATATATTATATGAATACCACACATTTTATATATGTATTATATATACACATTATATATACTATATATAAAATACATATGTACATTTTATATATACTATATATGAAAGTGGAATATATAAAAATGGGTACATATTTATACACGGTATGTATAGTATATATATTTTATCTAGCATACATATACTATATACTATATATACTTAAAAGCATATATATACTATATATGCATATATGTATAGTACATATATACTATGCATATAGTATATACTATATACATACTATATACATAGTATATATAGCATATAGTATATACTATATATACGTATATACTATGTATATAGTATGTATATAGTATATACTATATACTATGTATATACCCATATGTATAATATATGTGTATACTATATATATGTATGTGTATGTATAGACATATGCTTGTGTGTATATACCTATACACACATACGTATATGTGTGTGTGTGTATATATATAGTGTGTGTGTGTGTATGTGTGTATTTCCCCCAACAATCAGAGCAACTAAATGTAAAAAGCAAATATTAATAGACGTGAAGGGACAGGTAGACTGGAATACTGTAAGAGTAGAGTATTTTAGTACTCCACTTTTAGCAATGGACTGGTCATCTTGACACAATATCAGTAAAGAAACATTGATCTTGGACTACACTTTAGACCAGATGGAACTTACTGACATTGTATATATAGAGCATTCCATCTAACAGCAGCAGAATACATACTTTTTCAAGCACATACAGAACATTACACACTTAGATAATATGGTAGGCCACAAAATAAGTCTTAGAAATTCAAGACAACTAGAACAATTTCAAATATATTTTCTGATCATAATACCATGAAGCTAGAAGTCCAAAATAGGAAAAATTTAAGAAAATTCATAAATGTGGAGATTAATCAACATGATCTTGCTCAAACAATGGGTCAAAGGAGAAATTAAAAGCAAATTTTAAAAATATCTTGACACAAATGAAAATGGAAGCACAATATACCAAACTCTATGGGATGCAGAAAAAGTGGTACTAAGGCGAAAAGTTTTAGCAATAAATACCTATGTCAAAAAAAGAAAATCTCAAGTTAGCAACCTCCTGTTACATCTTAAGAAACTAGAGAAAGAACAACTAAGCTGCAAGTTAGTAGAAGAAAGGAAATAATAAAGATCAGTATGGAAATGAATAAAATAGGGACTAGAATAACAATTAAAATAATCAATACAACTATGAGTTATTTTTAAAAGAGAAGCAACATAGCCAAAGCAACTGAGCAGAAAGAACAAGAATGAAAATTGAGACATCATACCACCTGATTTCAGAATATGATACAGAGCTATATTAATCAAAACATCATGGTACTGACTACCTGATTTCAGAATATGATACAGAGCTATATTAATCAAAACATCATGGTACTGACATACATAGACAAACATTGACAAATGGAACAGAATAGAAAGCCCTGAAATAAATCCATGTATTTATGTTTAGTCAATCTTCAAAAAAGGTGCTAAGAATTCACCAAGAAAGCAAAGTGTCCTTAATAATTAATGTTGATAAACCGATTTGCACAAGCAGAAAAGTGAAATTTGACCCTCATCTTACAGCATATACAAAAATCACCTCAAAACTGATTAAATACTTAAATCTAAGACCTGAAATTTTTAAAATACTAGAAAAATAAGGGGAAAGCCCTATAACATTGGTCTGGGCAATAATTTTTTTGGACCCCAAAAACATAGACAACCATAGCAAAAATAAACAAATGAGATCACATCCAGCTAAAAAAAATTCTGTACAGAAAATGAAACAATAGAGTGAAGAGACAACCTATGGAATGGGAGAAAATACCTCCAACCATACATCTGATACCAAAATATATTAGGAACTCAAACAACCTAATAGCAAGAAAACAAATAATCTTATTAAAGGCAAATAACCTGAATAGATATTTCTCAAAAGAAAACATACAAATATCCACAGATATATAAACAAATGATCAGCATCGCTAATCATCAGGGAAATGCAAATCAAAAAACAATGAGATATCACCTGTTAAAATGGCTATTATTAAAAAGACAAAAGATAATCTTGTTGGTACATATGTAGGGAAAAAAAAAAAAAACTCTTGCACACTATTAATGGTAATGCAAATTACTACAACCATTTTGAAAAACAGTATGGAGATTCCTCAAAAAATTAAAAATATAACCATTATGTGATTCAGTAACCCTATTTCTATGTATATATACAAAGTATATGAAATCAGCATGTCAAAGCGATACCTGCATTCTCATGTTCACCGAAGCATTATTCACAATAACCAGGATGTGAAACTAACCTAAATGTCCATCAATAGATGAATGGATAAATAAGTTGTGGTACATAAACTCAAAGGAATACTATTAAGTCTTATAAAAAAATTGTCATTTGTGGCAAAAATGATAAACCTAGAGGACATTACGTTAAATAAAATAAACAAATAAACAAGACATTGAAAGACAAATATTGCAAGATCTCACTTGTATGTGAAATTCAGAAAAGCTGAACTCATAATATTTTAGAGTAGAATGATGGTTGTCAGGGTCTGGGGATGGGGAGGAGTTGGAAGACTGGGGAGATGTTGGTAAAAAGATACAAAATTGTAGTTAGAAGGATTAAGTTCAAGAGATTTATTGTAGAGTACAGTGACTACATTTGATAACAATACATTGCATACATGAAAATGTTAAGCATTGTCTCCACACACAAAAAAGTATGTGAGGCAATGAATATATGTTCACTAGCTTGATTTAGCCATTTTACAATGTATATCAAAACATCATGTTGTATACCACAAATACACACAATTTTTATTTGCCCAATTAAAAAAGTAAATTAATTAATTGCAAAAATATGAGCATCTGGAAGCAAATTAATCTTATCAAACTAAAGACATTGATAAATGATTTAAGGAAAATATTTTCCTTTTAAAATTGATCTTATTGGTCTAAACGTCTAAGCTCAAAAATACATCACAGTACAGAAAAAACCAATAGAGCTAGAAATCTTACAGGAAAAGAAAAAAAGAGACCTAATATGACAATAGTATAATAGTATATGCCCAAATCTGTGACAAAATGAAGGTAGCAAAGAGTAAAACAATTAAATAATTATAATTTCTTAGTAAAAGAAAACATGAGTGTTAAGACTAAAATGACTCACCTATTTTCCATGTGAACTAGTGAAAATTACATATGCTTAAGTCATATTATGGTAAACTTCTTAACCTAAAAGATTAAAAAAAAAAAAAAAAAAAAAAGTCCTTCAAGCTCCCTGACAGAAACAATACTTAATCTTCAAAATAAGAAAATAAAACAAAGTAGATCCTATCTATCCTATCTGCTACTCTGGAATTTAGAATACTATGTATGCTTATCAATGAATAAGAATGATATCTAACATATTCGAAAGAAAATACTATCTAAGCAGCAACAAAAACAAACTAAACTGAGAGTTTATGGGGAATTTGAAAAATGGAAAAATCAATAGTAACAAATGAACATACAAACACAGACAGGATATGTGTGTCTTTCTACGTAAGATCATATTTTAATGGGCTGATAGTTTGTCCGGGAACATAAAATATAAAACCTAGAGCAAAGCAGAACACACTGTAAGGAAAATTCTAATAGATACTTTATATCTCCTAAAACCTAAGAATTGGGCTAGGAGACGATCGAGATAAAAGTTCCCAAATTCTCTTTCGGATAGAGGAAAATGCAAAAGGAGAGAAAGGAAGTTAGTATATTCTGAAGATCTCAACACATTTGGGTTGGGGGACTACAGGATGAAGCAGTAGAGGGCAAACAGTGTTTTTCAGCGGTAAAAACTGTAGGCATCTTGTTTTTGAATAATGCTTTCATATATGTCTAAAAAGAGCTTGGATAAAGTAAGTAACTTCATATATAGTGGGGAGGCACAGGAAAGCATCTAAAGGGATGAAGTGGCAATTGATACCATCTTGATCAAACAAAAAAAATAAGAAAAAGTGAAAAAGGAGGAAACATTTTTATTTTGCACATGAAGGCTTCCTGGAGGGTACTGAAAACCAAGAGGCAGTCTTAGGGGTGGGTTACAGAGAAGCAATGTCTAATAGATGCCCCATCTCAGGTCTGGTAACATGATAATGCCTTTAATCTGAAGAACTACAGGTGGAAGACACACAGACATGAAGGCGAGGGAGCTCCGAAGAACCACAAAAATGTGACAAGCAGGGGTCATGTAATAAAGGAAGAGTTGTCTCTGAAAATGCAGAAAAGAGTTTTTGTTTGAAATTGAAGCTTCTCTACTTTTCCAGCTTGAGCTCAAGAAGCTGGAAGTCTGTTATGCCACCTTTCCACCTTGGTCAAGCTTCCCAGTGAAGGAGAAACGAAAAAACACAAGAAAAGTCTTATTTGACAAGTAATGATCTGATACTGGTTTCTCTCAGGTTTGGAGATGTTTAATGCCAAAACCTTTTCAAGTTTAATAATTCCTGACCATTACCTCTTCTCTTTCTAGGTCACTCCATCTAGAACCTAGACTGAAAATTATCAAAACTGTATGGGACTTAAATCCATTGGTTCTATTATCTTTTCAATGCATATTTAGTGCCTCCAGCTTTTTATCCAGTGCATACCCTGAAAAATACTTCCCAGGAAAATGTTTCCAAGCACAATACATCGTGTTTGCAATACACAAACTTAATAGGTGTATCGCTTAGTAACTAATTTTCAGCTCATTTTTTAGTGGAAAAATATATACTTATATTCCCCAAACTCAGTAAAACATTTTAAACAATGACAACAAAATATGTTCAGACAAATTTCAAGATGCACTCCAAACATAATTGATAGAATGTTAGAATTATATATAAGTATATTGAAGATCAGTTTGTATATAAATGACATGCAAATTTAACACATTTCTACATACAAAGCAAGAGTTAATCATGGATAAGATTGGTAACAAGATAATTTGTGTACTAAGTTAATTACATTTTAGGAAACTGTGGTCTTAGGGTCGACATATAATTGTTTATAATTTTTCCCTTTTATTTAATTAATTTATTCATTTAATTGGGAGACATGGTCTTGCTATGTTGCTCAGGCTAGTCTCAAACTCACGGGCTCAAGCCACCCTCCCATTTCAGCCTCTTAAAGCACTGGGATTACAGGCATGCGCCACCATGCCCAGCCCAAATTTTTCCTTTTAAAAAAATAAGATATAGGCTAGCTTGGTTAGCTTTTTTGTACAAAACATCTGATTTTCAGAAATAGCTTACTATCTAAATGGGAGTTCTCACATTTCCTCACCACCTGGCACCCAATATCTAAGTTAATGCCACACATGTTAGGTTTCTATTATGGCAACATCTTCCGTTAAAGCTCAAATTTCTATGTTAGGGAAATGGTAGTTTCTGTGTTAAGAGAATGCAACATCCTTGTTTAAGGTTCAAATTTCTGTGCTAGAGAGATGCTAGTTGCTGTGAAAAACATGGCGGAAGATTTTAATGATGAAAAAAGAAATCTTGCTGATTTTGCTATTGTAACAATTACAGCCCTTGACTTCTGGTGCTTAAGTGCCATCCCTTGGCCTCTATTTTTTCAGATCTTCATCAACACCTTTCCCAAGCTCTGTTACTACTTCTCCTAGTATAGGTTTTTAGTCTGCAGGGGAAAACACTACTGAATTTCTTAGTGGTGCTGATGCCCCTCTCAAGCAGCACATTCCTGATATACCTCATAAACAATGTATTATCTGGGCCCTACCAGAAATAAACCCCTCTGGTGAATCTTGTGGCTTCACACAATATGCAACAGCCATCCAAGGGCCATCAAATCAGTTAAGTTTGCATAATTCCCTTGGGTCCATGTCAGCAGGTGAATGTCACCAAAAGAGCTCACCGAAGTAAACTATCTGTCCTGGTCCAATTCCATGCTAAGCCCATGGGTCCTCCACTAAGAAGTTCCAGAGGACTGCAGAAGTTCCCAAGTGCTCTATGGTGATTACCTAAAGATTCAAGATGCCAGGCAAGTGCCTGTTGAGATATTAGATATCTTAGGCCCATTTTCTGCTGCTATAACAGAATACCTCAGATATAAATTTGTTTATAAAGAAAATACATTTATTTGGTTCATGGTTCTGGAAGCCAGGAAGTTCAAGAGTATGGCTTCAGCATCTAGCAAGGGCCTTTGTGCTCTGTTATCCCCTGGCAAAAAGGCAAATGAGCACAAGAAACAGAGAAAAGGGGGCAGAACTCCCATGATAACTAAGCTACTCCTGAAATAACAGCATGAATCCATTTATGAGGGAAAAGACCTCATGATTTAATGATCTCTTAAAAGTCCTACCTCTTAATAAAATGACAATGGCAATTAAATTTTCTGTTTGGGAGGCAATATTCAGACCACAGCAAAGGGGAGTCCCAACAGGAAGAGGCTATGGGATATTATAATTGAAGCTGTAGGGGGAATCAGCAAAGCCAGGGACCAAATAAAATTTACAACCAGCTAACAGTCTTCAATCCATGTAGGATACGGATGGTGCCTGGTCAACAAAGAGCAATGCACCAGGTTTCTGGAAGCAATTAAGTCACTCAAAACACAGATCAAGTTGTGCACTAGCTGCCAACTCCAACCCTGAAGCAGCGAGGACTGAGTCTAGCCCTGACCCTCGCAGGGACAAGCCATAACCAAGTTTCCTAAATGGCTTTGTATGAACCAGGGTCCCTACTAACAGCTTGAGGAAATGTCATCTCTCTTATGCTCACATACTATTCAGGAGAAGAAGAAGGGAAGCTGGGACTTCAGGAGATCAGAGACAGATATAATTGAAACCGTCCCTATGCACTTGTAAAAATTAATCAGGGAAAGATGGAGAGAGAGAGAAAAACAAAAATAACCAAGCTAGGAGCACATTCAACATTAATCATTAGCTCAGCTTGCTCTCTGACCTGCATCTTCATAGTTGTTTGCTTCCTATTACCCCAGAATCACACAGACTTTTTCACAAGATTGTAGTTTCCCTTAATCTCTCTATAGATAACAACTTGAACATTGTAAAACATTGTTTTACATTTGACATATTTTCAGATCCTGCATACCAGTGAAATTACTGACATCAATTGGTCAGAGGGACCCCATGAGAAGCTGACTCACCAAATAATGCAGTTTTCACATTCTAATGATGTCATCCCTCTTACCCTGATCAATCAGCAGCCTCAATTATCTAGTCCCTTGCTCTTCATGATCCCTGTAAAAACTCCAGCTCAGAACTCAAGGAGATGGATTTGAGGGCCCCTCCCATCTCCTCACTCAGCCATCCTGCAATCATTAAACTCTTTCTCTGCTGCAAACCCTACTCTCGCTGTGTATTGGTCTTTTACCACACAGCAGGTATATGAACCTGTTGGTCCTGTAACATAATAAACTTTGAAGGCATTGAATAAATTACCCCAAAGGCAAGCATTTAGGCTGAGAAAAAAATCCTAAACTGGAATTTAAGGACACATTTAATCCTCATTATTCTTTTATTCTCATTAAAGAAATAGAGGTTTATCTGTAAGATGATAGCCTTTATTAAAAATGAAGGAGATTTAAAATCCTTTTGCTTTCACATTTATTCATATTGCTATTTTTCTAAACAGTCTTTTCTCAAATTCTTTTGTTTGTGTTAATCTGCGAGGGGAGACTACTGAATAAGAAGAATGAATTGATCATACTTAAATCTCTAGTATCCATCCCACTCTTCTTTCACTGATTCAATCATATAGTTTTGGAAATTGACTACAGATTCAGGAAATGGTTCCTAATCAGTAAAGCCAGTCACAGTACCCATTACCCTTGCTGGTAACTAAGAACCCAAGTCTATCATTGAGTGTTTTTTCCAACAACAGACAGATGACTTGTGCTAAATTAGAATACCGGGGCAGGGAGATTTTATTCTAAGGATGTGAAAGAGGAGATGTGTACACGAGAAGACATACAGTCGTTTGAATTATGGCAGCCGTTTTATAAGCATGGGGATAAATCTTACAAAAGCAATTAATATTGTACAATGTAAACTGAAGGGATGTAGGAATCTGGGTGTTTAATGAGATGATTGAACTGCTGACTCTAACAGACTTGAAGCCAAAAGAACATCTGAACTTTTTATATTTCCTAATTATTTAAGTCAGTTTAATCAGGTATTTTATTATTTGAATCCAGAAGCATCCCAAACCAACATAAAAGGTCGATTTATTAGGCTCATGTGACTGACAGTTTATTTTGAGTTAGGTATTATCTTAAATAGATACCTATTTCAATTCAATATCAAAGAATCAACAGGAGTTAACAGGGCTTTTCTTGAAATGACTATAGTAATAATCACAGTAGTAGTCAGTCACAGATGATTTTGTAATTATCTTGTAAAGATCAGTGAATTAGTCTCCAGATTTATTTTTTAAATTGAGAGATAGAGTGTTTTCTGGGATGAAAAACTATTATCTACTGACAAATTCACAATAATCTTCAAACCCTCCTCTCTAGTAGAACAAATTTATTAAAAGAAAATGATTATCATATAATGATATTACTCTTACAATTTTCCTTTATATCGCTTGCGAAAAGCCATGACAAAAATGTTGCCTCTGAAAATAGTTCTCTGTGCAGCTCATTTGCAGTACATAAAACTGGGCAGAAATCATTCTAGACAGCATTGTTGATATGGTTTGGCTGTGTCCCCACTCAAATCTCATCTTGAATTCCCCATATGTTATAGGAGAGATCATTGAATCATGGGAACAGGTCTTTCTTGTGCTGTTCTTGTGATAGTGAATATGTCTCAAGGGATCTGATTGTTTTAAAAAGGGGAGTTTCCCTGCGCAAGTTCTCTTGTCTGCTGCCACATGAGACATGCCTTTCATTTTTCACCATGATTGTGAGGCCTGGGGAACTGTAAGTTCATTAAACCTCTTTCTTTTGTAAATTGTCCAGTCTTGGGTATATCTATTAGCAGAGTGAAAATAGACTAATAGAGTAAATTGGTACCTGTAAAGTGTGCTTGTGTTGCTGAAAAGATGCCCAAAAATATGGAAGCGACTTAGGAACTGGGTAACAGGCAGAGGCTGGGACAGTTTGGAGGGCTCAGAAGAAGACAGAAAAATGTGGGAAAGTTTGGAACTCACTAGAGACTTGTTGAATGGCCTTGACCAAAATGCTAGTAATGATATGGACAATGAAATTCAGGCTGAGGTGGTCTCAGATGAAGATGAGGAACTTGTTGGAAACTGAAGCAAAGGTGACTGTTGTTATGTTTGAGCAAAAAAACTGGTAGCATTTTGCCCTGCCCTGGAGATTTGTGAAACTTTGAACTTGGGAGAGATGATTTAGCATATCTGGTGGAAGAAATTTCTAGGTAGCAAAGTATTCAAGAGGTGACTTGGGTGCTGTTAAAGGCATTTAGTTTTGTAAGGAAAACAGAGCATAAAAGTTCAACAAATTTGCAAGCTGACAATGCAATAGAAAAGAAAATCCCGTTTTCTGAGGAGAAATTTATTCTGGCTGAAGAAATTTGCATAAAGAATGAGGAGCCAAATGTTAATTACCAAGACAATGGGAAAACATCTCCAGGAAATGTCAGAGGTGTTCACGGCCTGAAGCCTAGGAGGAAACAGTGGTTTAATGGGGCCAGGACCATGATCTCCATTCTGTGTGTAGTCTAGGGTCTTGTTACCCTGCATCCCAGCCACTGCAGCCATAGCAGAAAAGGGCCAACATAGAGATTAGCCTATGGCTACAGAAGGTGCAAGTCTCAAGCCTTGGCAGCTTCCATGTGGTGTTGAGCCTACTGGTGCACATAAATCAAGAATTGAAATTTGGGAACCTCCTCCTAGATTTCAGAGGATGTATGGAAATGCCTGGATGTCTCGACAGAAGTTTGCTGCAGGGGTGAGGCTCTCATGGAGAACTTCTGCTAGGGCAGTGCAGAAGAGAAATGTGGGGTCAGAGACCCCACCCAGAGTCCCTACCAAGGCACCACCTGGTAGAGCTGTGAAAAGACGGCCACTGTCCTCCAGACCCTGAAATGGTATATACACTGACAGCCTGCACTGTGTGCCTGGAAAAGCCACAGACACTCAATGGCAGCCTGTGAAAGCAGCCAAGAGGGAGGCTGCAGCCTGCAAAGTCAGAGGGGCGGAACTGCCCAAGACCATGGGAATCCACCTCTTGCATTAGCATGACACAGATGTGAGACATGGAGTCAAAGAAGATCACTTTGGAGCTTTAAGATTTGACTGTCCAGCTGGATTTTGGTCTTGCATTGGGCCTGTAACCCCTTTGTTTTGACCAATTTCTCCCGGTTGGAAAGGTTGTATTTACCCACTGTCTGTACCTCCATTGTATCTAGGAAGTAACTAAATTGCTTTTGATTTTACAGGCTCATAGATGAAAGGGGCTTGCCTTGTCTCAGATGAGACTTTGTACTGTGGGTTTTTGAGTTAGTGCTGAAATGAGCTAAGTCTTTGGGGGACTGTTGGGAAGGCATGATTGGATTTGAAGTATGAGGACATGAGTTTTGGGAGGCACTGGGGCAGAATGACATGGTTTGGCTGTGTCCCCACCTAAATCTCATCTTTAATTCCTACATGTTGTTGCATGGACCCAGTGGGAGGTAGTTGAATCATAGGGGCAGGTCTTTCCTATGCTGTTCTCATGATAGTGAATAAGTCTCACAAAATCTAATGGTTTCCAAAGAGGGAGTTTCCCTGCTCAAGCTCTCTTTTCTAGTCTGCTACTGTGTGAGATGTGCCTTTCACCTTCTGCCATGATTGTGAGGCCTCCTCAGCCATGTGGACTTGTAAGTCCATTAAAGCTCTTTCTTTTGTAAATTGCCCAGTCTCAGGTACATCTTCATCAGCAGTGTGAAAACAGACTAATACAGTTGTACACAGAATTTTAGAAAACAAATATCATTGAAATAGCTAATTATTTTTTGAAAGTCTAAATTTACCAACAAAGTTAAAAAAAAAGAAGAAGAAGAAAAAGAAAGGAGAAAGCAAAAGAGAGAATGAAAGATAAAAGAGAATTACTTAGAAGATTTTGGAGGGGAGTACTAATAGAGGAAATAATGATATTTGTTTTCTGAAATGCTCCTTTATCTTAAAACACTTTATAATTTGTGGTTATTTTATTAAATAGATGTTATGCATGTAGTGAGGTGTTTGTAGACACATGTTTAAAAGATGTTTCTAAAAATGTGACTTGTACACTATGTTGTTAGCATTTTTTAAATTTTAATTCACCTATAAATATTGTATCTAAGGAGTACAATTTGATGTTTTGATATGTATACATTGAAGAAAGATTAAATCAATATAATGAACATATTCATCACTTTATATTTTTGTGTTGAGAATGGTTAAAATCTACTCTTTTAGCAATTTTGAATTATGCAATGCACCAATTGCATTAGTAACTATAGTCACCATGCTGTGCAATAGATCACTAATAGTTATTCTTCCTGTCTAACTGACACCTCTACATGTCAGGAGGAGGGGAATGGGCATTCCCTGAGCCTTCTTACCTGCCTTACACAGTGATAATCTCAGGCCAGCGATCTTTCTGGTCTTGTGTTTCTCCTGTTGAGAATGGAAGACAATATGGAAAGAGGATTCAAAACCTCTATGACCCAAAATTGAGGGTGAGCACTCCCCATGATTTCCCTGGCTTGCTCCAGCGATATAAAGCAGTTTCTCTTTTAATCATTAGTATCTGTTTTTTAAATATATACTTGAAAGAAATGTAAGATTCTGCTGGTAATGTTTTGTTCACTACATCCTGTATCTAACTTATTGTGACCCATGTAAAATGACATGTCAGGCAATCAATTCAAAAAGGCAGAAATTCTAGATAAACATACTACAACGTTCTCCTGTTAACACATCTCAACTCCGAATGCAGAGTCACTGTTAAAGTCAAGGGACTTTGCATTTAGATAAACCAGCTCAAGGACCAGATTTTGTTCTCCTCTGCTGCTTGTTCTCACTGTTTTTCTCTCTCTCCCTTCTGTCCGTTTCTACTACTTGACTTAAAAAAAAACTTTTATTTATCATATTTGACTTTACAATATATCTGCATAACCAAAGCAAATCCTAGTTATAAATTCTAAAATTTTGATCTTAACTTCTAATATCTACCTGTGCCACTCCAGTTGCTCACTCAAGATTTACTTCAAAAGTACTTTAGAATTAACTAGTATAATCTTAAAGTTATTTAGGTGTTGAAAATAATCTTGATATGTTTAGTATGTAGTAACATGAAAATTCCACACACTAAAAAAGATAGATATCTTGTTGAGTCAAAAAAAAAAAAAAAAGCACAACATGTACAGATGGGAAAAGCAACATCATTAATATGCCCTAAAGTGATATCACTGTTATTTTAATATGAATTTTAACTTATTTATGTGAGTTTTTATTTTAAATGATAAGCTAAATGAACTCTGAATGAATGATCTTTAGAGGTATAAGACTGTATTATTCTGAGAACATATCAATACAATATAAAAAGTATATTAAAAAGAAGCAAAGAAATTATGAAATCTATGTGAGACCTATAAGATAATTTGAAGTCCAGTAGGGTGAAGTTTTAACTCCTCTGTAACTTTCTATCAACAAAGTAGAATATATACCCTGTCTTAATTTATATTTTAATAATTATTATTACATATATCTCCTTGTTCTTTTTAAAATGGTAAATACAATGCCACACAACATTATCCTATTTGATATCTCAAACTGTGCTTTTCATAGCCAACAAATGCTCTGTAATTTTTCTTTTGACTTATTGCTAATAATTCAGAAATCAATTTAATTTTTAATAAATTCTAATTTAATAATATAAGAATCTCAGAACCTACTTTCATCAAGCCACTTCCTCAGTCTGAACCTCCTTTTATCATCATTGAAATGAGAGAATGAGGATTTGGAATAAGATCGCTTTTAGAGTCTCTGTCAACACTGACACTTGATGGTTCCATGAGCCAGTTAAAACATACTTGATAAAATCTTATATTCCCTGGTGGAGAGTGGAACAAGAAGCAAATAACAGAAAAATTCTCCCAAAATTACTGCATGCAGATATCAGAGAAAACCTCATAAATGAATTTCTTAATATGTAAATATTTTAAAATTTAAATAATATAGCTATTGAGTAATTTTAATTATGTAACCTGCTGAAATAATTCTTTTGAGGGCATTGCCATTCGTTTGGAAATACAATTCCCCAAAATTGCCAAGTAAAACTTTTATTCCCCAAATGTTCAGGATCTTTAAAATATGCCCCTTCTTGTGAATCCATATTTTAGTAAATACTAGTCATGAACTACTGTTCATAATAAACATAGTTATTTGCCACATAACAATATAAAGCTGCAAGATTTACATATGCCAGATATGCTTCATACAGGTTCTTCATGTATGGATATATGTTCTTTTACTGAAACACTGTAGAAAACCAGAGAGATTCACAAAGCATGTTATAATGTTTCAAATATTTTTAAAGCTCTGTTTGTAATTATCCCATTTTGGAAGGTAGTGAAAGGACAACATAAGCAGATAGTAAACAGAGACGGTCTTTAGGAATATGATTTATGATGTCCTCACTTTGAAAAATAAGTGAAGGTCATACTTTGTATATTGTTAGCTATTGAATGTGGTGTTTTAAAGTAAATAAATCAGAGATAATTTGCATTAATAAATGATACTCAGCCACAAAATATCTTAATCCCTTTTCATTGCTAAGCTTCTTGCCCATAAATAAGATAAAATGGTAATTTAACCCATACTTCCCTGAAGGATCTTACGAAAAACTGGGGATCTTAGAGTCAAAAGACCAATAATAGTCAAGCAGCCATTGCATAAACCTTAGGAGAAAGGGACCAGTCAGCAACAGATCTTGTTCTAATGGCTTTGGCGAGACTGCTGTGACAAATACCCCACTTTTGTAGATGATACCTTCAGAACCAGTGCAGTGGTTATGACTGCCCTATAAAATAAGCAAAAAACTTTTCATGTCATGTTTTGAGAAGAGTCACTAGCATCATATCCTCTCAGAAAAATTTTGTAACTAGGAAAACAGACTTTACCCTATTTTGACGGAAGAATTTTACCCTTTTTTGAGAAAAGTAATGGGAGAATGGGAAAACTGGATTTTTGTATAATAACCTTTGTTTTGTATGTTTCTTATTTGGGTGTTTTCTGAGCTTCTTAGGCCTGTGGTTTGGTGGCTTTCATTAATTTGGGTGTATTCTTGACTATTATTATTTCAAATATTTCTTCTCCCTGATCTCTTTTTTTTTTTTCCTTCTGTCATTCTAACTATGTTTATGTTGTACCTTTTGATATAGTCTCACAGTTTTTGGATGTTCGGCTTTATTGTTATTATTCATTCTTTTTGTGTTTCAGTGTGGGAAGTTTCTATTGTGATCTCAGCTCCCTGGTAGGTCTAAGAAATGTGTTGATTTTCAGTTTGTCCCACTTTTTCTTATTGGAAGGATGAGAGTGGTAACTTCCAAACTCTTCACAGGTCAGAGATGAAACTCGAAGTTTCAAATCCTTCATTTTTGTTAGTGTTCCTATATCTGTCTTCTGTTTTAAGAGCCCTTTTTAAGTGTTTGCATGATCAAACTATGGATTTGAATTAGTAACTATTTGGAAAGTTTTGTCTTTAATTACCCTAGTTAGTTCAGTGAGGCAATGTAGAGAGATGGCTAAGTACAGAGTACATTTTCACAAAGTCCTAGTGTTCTGCAAACTAACACATATAAATTTAGTGCAATTATCCTAAACTGGAGCCAATGATGGTCACTATGTAGCAATAAGGGTTGAGTTGATCAAAATGTTACAAAATTTGTAAATGCACATGCACCCAACATTACAGTACCTAAATATATAAAGCAAATACTAATAAAACTAAAGAGAGAAATAGCACTATAATAGTAGTATGGAATTTAACTCCCCTACTTTTAACAATGTACAAATCCTCCAGACAGAAAACTAATATGAAAAGAGTGGACATGAACTGCACTATAGACAAATGGATCCAACAGACATATTCAGAACATTCGTCCTTTCAGCAGCACACATTCTTTTCAAGCACACACAGAATGCTGTACACTTAGATGATGTGTAAGGCCACAAAACAAATTTTAAGAAATTCAAAAAGATGGCTGGGTGTGGTGGCTCACGCCTGTAATTTCAGCACTTTGGGAGGCCGAGGTGGGCGGATCATGAGGTCAGGAGATCGAGACCATCTTGGCTAACATGGTGAAACCCCATCTCTACTAAAAATACAAAAAATTAGCCAGGCGTGATGGCAGGCACCTGTAGTCCCAGCTACTAGGGAGGCTGAGGCAGGAGAATGGCATGAACCCAGGAGGTGTAGCTTGCAGTGAGCCAAGATCGCGCCACTGCACCTCAGCCTGGGCAACAGAGCGAGACTCCATCTCAAAAAAAAAGAAATTCAAAAAGATTGACATAATATCAGCTATCTTTTCTGACCACAGTGGTATGAAACTAGAAATAAATAACAGGAGGAAAAATAGAAAACTCACAAATATATGGAAATTAAAAATGTGCTCCTGGATAAATATGCATCAAAGAAAAAACAACAACAGGAATTTTAAAATATCTTGAGATAAATGAAATGGAAATACAACAAACCAAAACTTATTGGAAGCAGCAAAATTACACCCAACATATCAATATTGGAAGAACTAATAATGTCCATACTACCCAAAATGATCTACAGATTCACTGCAAACTCTATCAATATTCCAATATATTTTTTCACAGATACAGAAAAAATTCTAAAATGTATATAGAACCACAAAAGACAAATAACTACAGTAATCTTGAGCAAGAAGAACAAAGATGGAGGCATCACATGAACCAATTTCAAAATATACAACAAAGTTATAGTAATCAAAGCAGTATGGTATTGATATAAAAGAGACATATAGGACAACAGAATAGAATAGAAAGCCCAGAAACAGATTATGTGTTTATGATCAACTAATCTTCAACAAAGTTGCCAAAAACTTACAATGAGGAATGAATAGTCTGTTTAATAAGTTGTGTTGAAAAAGTTGAATATCCACACTCATATAAATAAATTTGGATCCTTACTTTACACTCTATATAAAAATCAACTTGAAATGCATTAAGGACTTAAATGTCAGACCTGAAACTTTAAAACTATTAGAAAAAAAAAAACAGAAAAAAACTTCTTGGCATTCATGTAGTCAGGAATATTTTTGGATATGATCTCAAAACCACAGGTAGCAAAACCAAATATAGACAAGTGGCATTAGATAAAACTAATAATCTTCTTTATAGTAAAGAAACAATCAATGAAGTGAATACACAACCTATAACATGGGAGAACACATCTGCAAATCATCCATCTATTATGTTCTTTAAAAGATATAAGTAACTCAAGTAAGAGTATAACAGGAAAAAAAAAAATAAGTACCCCAATTTAAAATGGGCTAAGGCTCTGAGTAGAGAATTCTCAAAAGAAGAGATACAAATGATCAATAGGTATACAGAAAATGTTCAACATCAATAATCATCAGAGAAATGCAAATCAAAACCACAATGAGATATCCTTTCACACCTGTTGGAATGACTGTAATCAAAAAGAGAAAAGATAGGCTTTGGCAAAGGTGTGGGGAAAAGGGAATGCTTTATACTGTTGGTAGAAATGGAAGCAGGTACAGCTATCTATAGTATGGAGAGTCCTCAAAAAAATAAAAATAGAACTATCATTTGCTTCAGCAATCCTACTACTGGGTACTTATCCAAAGTATGTAAAACCAATATGTCAATGAGGTATCTGCATTTACATGATTATTGCAGCATTACGCACAAAAGCTAAGATATGGAATCAATCTAAGTATCTATGGATGGATTAATTTATAGAGAAAATATGATATTATACACAATGGAATACTATTCAGCCTTAATAAAGAATAAAATCTTGTCATTTGTGACAAAATGGATGAACGTGAAAGACATTATACTAAGTGAAATAAAATGGGTACAAAAATGGATACAGCATGATTTCACTCTTATGTGGAATTTAGAATAGTTGAAAGTTGAACTCATAGAAGCAGTTAATACAGTAATGTGTACTTGAAATTTGCTAATAGTCTTAAATGTCTCAAAATAAAAAACATAAGATAGCTGGATATATTAATTAGGTTGATGGTGATAATCATTTCACAATGTATATGTATGCTAAAATATCACATTGTACAACATATATATAATTTTTATATCACTTATACCTCAATAAAGCTGAAACAATAGGCATTGAGAAAATTATTGCTTCCAGTATTAACAAAAATCATGTTCCTAATAACCACGTAGGTGTTAGAGAAAAATAAAATTTATTATGACCTTACCATATGAGAAAGTGAGCACCACTTTCTCCCACACTTAATCAGACTTTAATTTGCTTTTTTAATTCAGCCCAGTAACGTTCTTTCAGATTTATGTGAAAAAAAGTATTTTATTTTGCTTTCACTGCTGAAGCACAAATTTGATTTCAGATTCTCAGGCTTTTGAATCAGCAAACATAAAATTACTTTGACACAATAAAACAGTTGCAACTTTTTCAGTTTTAGAAAATTAACAGATTTTCTCTTCAATTCAAGAAAAAAAATCAACAGGTTTAGATGCCTTTGAAACAATACCAAAATCTACAAGATCTTAGACTATTCTTTTTTTTTAAGTTTCTTTTTTTATTACACTTTAAGTTCTATGGTACCTGTGCACAACATGCAGGTTTGTTACATAGGTATACATGTGCCATGTTGGTTTGCTGCACCCATCAACTCGTCATTACATTAGGTATTTCTCCTAATGCTATCCCTTCTTCAGCCTCCCACCACCCCCAACAGGCCCCAGTGTGTGATGTTCCCCACCCTGTGTCCATGTGTGCTCATTGTTCAACTCCCACCTATGAGTGAGGACATGCGGTGTTTGGTTTTCTGTCCTTGTGATAGTTTGCTTAGAATGATTTTAGACCATTCTTAGAGCAATACAAATGTCCCTGTTGTCCAAAGCTGAGGTCAAAACACACTTTCTAACAGGTGTGAGATATTGTACAATAAATATTTACTGATATTTTAAGAAGAATCATATTGTAGTAGTAGCAGATTTTAAACCAGTCTGCAAGTGTGTTTTTACTTGAACTCTGTTGAGAGTTTCAAGGGATATAATCAATATAACTATAGATAATTGAATTGCAAAGGATAAAGGAAAAGGCTGAATAACAAAATTTGATCAAAAAGAACTCTTCTTAAGGGAAAAACTTTTTAGAGTATGCTGGAAAATAAAGCTTCCGAAAAGAGCTTGATTACTCGTTAATCACATTAGCAATCTGGAAGCCCTATGTCTAAATGCAGGGAATGCCTTGGGCTTCCCCAGGAAAAGATTATATTGATTACTGCATCAGTCCCTGAACAGATGGATGAGGGTCACAGTACATCATGCCAGAATTCAATGCCATTTGACTCCATCACTTTCCAGGCAATAAATATGTGGTTGTAACTGATGCCGTTGTTTTATTCTTTTATTTTTACCTTCTAAACACAGTGCCAATTTACTGAATACACTATAATCTACTCCCAAAATACATTCATTAAAAGGAAATAATTTTTTAAAAGGCAGAGCTGCCAGCCTCAATATAGAAATCATAAAAACCCTTTTTTATTTACATCGGAAATTCCATCTCTAGATTGCTGTAGTAAAAACCTCATAAGTAAATGAGTTGTCTCATTGTCTCTGGACAATGACATCAGGAAATGTTCCAGACAAATCTTTTCTAAAACACAATCCATCTAGTAGTTGCCTAAAAGCAACATTCAGAGAGAACCAGAATGCAGTCCAACTGCTTTCTCAAGTAGCACCCAGAGGATCCCTTGCATCTTCAACTGTCATGTCTGTGCTTCACTCAGGTGTGCTTTCCTATTAACCGAAATGAGAGATGTTGTATTTATGATATTGTAGCCTGTGACCACATACGAGGCTGGAAGATTTTAGCTCCTATTCTTGTATGACTTATAAATACCTTCCTTGTAAATAACCAAGGTTAGGATAAAAGTATTCTCCTAGAAAAGAGGGTTCCTGCAGGAATTTTCATTTTATTTTTTGAAAACATCAATGTTAAAGTTTTAAAGACACGGAAATGAATGACAGTTTTGACTTTTTATTTCTATTATCTTGTCCCTCAACTTTCAAACAATTAAAAAATGGGATGCCTAAATCTTAGCATACTTTCTGTCACCTTCAACTCTTCTTGAATTTTTAAAAATTGTGTCTCTGCCGGGCATGGTGGCTCACGCCTGTAATCTCAACACTTTGGGAGGCTGAGGCGGGTGGATCTCCTGAGGTCAGGAGTTCAAGACCAGCCTGAACAACATGGTGAAACCCCATCTCTACTAAAAATACAAAAATGAGCTGGGCACTGTGGTGCATGCCTATAATCCCTGCTACTCGGGAGGCTGAGGCAGAAGAATCACTTGAACCTGGGAGGTGGAGATTACAGTGAGCCGAGATCGCACCACTGTGCCTGGGTGACAGAGCAAGACTCTATCTTAAAAAAAAAAAAAAAAAGTCTGTTGCTGAAAACCAAACTAGGACAGAAAATATTTTGAAGGGCATATAGGGGCTAGAGAAACTATTGCTAGCCCACATTTTATATATTTTACTTTATACGACTATGAGTCTCTAACATCTATGTATTTAGGAAACTTAGGTAGAAAATCTATTCAAATAATCATAACATTCAAAATCAAAACAAACACACTATATGAGTTTCTGACAATCACTGATTTGCAAATATAAAATATGCAATAATTATTTAGATTATGCCTACTATGTAAAATATGTTTTGGGTTATAATAAAACTAGTAGTTACGTGTATAGGACACTTATGCAGCAGGCACTTTCTAAGCCTTGGATGTAAATAATGTCATTTATTCTGTTAAAGTAATTTGAGACTATTACCATAATTAACATTGTTTTGGACTAAATCTTACCTCAAAATTCATATGTTAAATTTCTAACCCCTAATGTGATGGTATTAGAAGGCAAGGCCTTTGGGACATAATTAGACCATGAAGATGGAGCCCTTGTGAATGGGATTAGTGCTTTATATAAGAGACCCCAGAGAGCTGTCTTGCCCACTTTCCACCATGTGAGGGTATAGTAAAAAGTTAGCAGTTTGCATGCTGATAGAGGCCCCTCACCAGCCCTTGACCATGCTGACTGGCACCCTGATCTCAGATATCCAGCCTCCAAAACAACGAGAAATACATTCTCATTTGCTTTTTATAAGTCACCCGGTCTATACTGCTTTGTTATAGCAGCCTTATATGACACACTCTGAAATTGGTACTGAGAAGTAGAGGTGCTGCTGTTGCAAATACACAAAAATGTAGAAGCAATTTTGGAAATAGGTAGTGGGTAGAGGCTAGAAAAGTTTTCAGAAGCATGCTAGAAAAAGCCTAGACTACCCTGAATAAACTTTTCAAGGTGCTTTGCTGAGAGCTCAGAGAGAAAAAAGAAGAGCTATCACAAGAACTTCTGTCTTCCTATAGAATACCTAAGTAGGCTGGAAGCAGTGGCTCATACCTGTAATTCCAGCACTTCGGGAAGCTGAAGTGTGAGGATCACTTGAGCCCAGGAGCTTGAGGCCAGCCTAGGTAACATAGGGAGACCTCATCTCAACAAAAAACAAAAAAAAGATTTTTAAAAAATGTTAGGTGTGGTAGTGCTTGTAGTAACAACTACTTGGACGGCTGAGACAGGAGGATCTCTTCAGGAGGTTGAAGCTGAAGTAACTCATTACATCATTGCACTCCAGCCTGGGTGACAGAGTAAGATCTTATAAAACAAACAAACAAACAAACAAAAAAAAAAAACACCTAAATAATCATGAACAGACTATTGCAAACTATTGGCAGAAATTTGGACAATAAATACTATTCTGATGCGATAATCACATTGAAATAAGGCACATCTTATTGGAAACCAGAAGAAAGGTGATCCTTCTTATAAACTGGCAAAGAACTTGGTAAATTGTGTTTGTGTTATCGTGTTATGTGGGAGCTAGAACTTGCAAGTGATGAAACAATAGATAGTCGAGGAGATTTTTAAGCAAAGTGTTGGAGTCCTGACTTGGTTCCTCCTGAGTGCTTATAGTAAATTGCAAGAAAACTGAAATGAGGCCGGGCGCGGTGGCTCACACCTGTAATCCCAGCACTTTGGGAGCCGAGGCGGGCGGATCACGAGGTCAGGAGATCGAGACCATCCTGGCTAACACGGTGAAACCCCGTCTCTACCAAAAATACAAAAAAAAAAAAAAAATTAGCCGGGCGTGGTGGCGGGCGCCTGTGGCGGGCGCCTGTAGTCCCAGCTACTGGGAGGCTGAGGCAGGAGAATGGCGTGAACCTGGGAGGCGGAGCTTGCAGTGAGCCGAGATCGCGCCACCGCACTCCAGCCTGGGCAACAAAGCCAGACTCCGTCTAAAAAAAAAAAAAAAAGAAAAGAAAAGAAAAGAAAAGAAAAGAGAAATGATTTGAATGATTTGAAGCGGGAATGATTTAGCTAAACACACACACACATACAGAGAGAGAGAGACACACACACACCCACGCCCTCACACACAAAACAGAAACAAAATTTAAAGATTTGGAAAATTCTTAGCCTATTCATATTGGAAACAAATAAGAAAGTGGGTTCACACTAAGAGTGTGACCTAGTGACCATTTGATAAGGAAAATTAGTGTGACCTAATTAGCCATCACAATGAACATCACTCTCTATTCTTCAAGAAAGGAAGAGGAAGAATTACTATTTGACCAAGACAATTCAGAGATCATCAAGGCTACTGTTCACACCACAGGCTTGGAGTGTAAAAGCTAGGGTTGAGGAAAAGGTGCCAAGCTAGTTCCTCTCTGGTTCAGGTGAGCTAGGATGCCTCTAGCCCATGCATCATGTGTGGGCCCCTACAGAGGGCTACAACATGGTCTAAGCTCATGTGGGAGCGAGGCTGCCCAGACACAGGGCCACAACCTAAGTCAAGGAAAACTTCAGAGAAGAAATCACTGCCCCACTGGGTCCAAAGGATGGAGCCAAAGGGTATTATTCTCAAGGTTTAAAGTTTGATGAAGTTTTTTCCTGTTAAGTTTTAGACTTATTTGGGACTGATCCCCCTTGCTTATTTTCCTGTTTTTCCCTTTGGAAAGGGAATGTCTATCTTACACATGCCCCACCATTTTATTATGAAAGCACATAACTGTTTGATTACGCGGGTTCACAGTTATAGAGAAAGTTTGCCTCAAAATAAATTATACCCTGAATCTCACCTATATCTGTTTTCAATGTTATTTAGATCAGACTTTGGACTTTAGACTCCAGAGTTGATGATGGGGAAGTTAAGACTTCTGAGTTTGTTGGGATGAAATAAACATATATTGCCTGCAAGATATACATTGGGAGAACAGGAGTGGGATGTTATGGATTGAATAAAAAATGTTTTTATCTTCCCCAAATGTATATTTTAAAATGCTAGCTCCCAGGATGATGGTATTAGGAGGTGGGGCTTTTGGGAGATAATTAGGTCTTGAGGGTGGAGCCCTCATGAATGGGATTACCACTCTCATTAAAGAGACTCCAGAGAGCTCTTTCATCTTCTTTTCACTTTGCGAGATACCATGAGAAATTAGTAGTCTGAGACCTAAAAGAGGGTTCTCACTAGAACTGAACCACACTGGCACTCTGATCTCAGAATTCTAGCCTCCAGCACTGTGAGAAATAAACTCCTGTTGTTTGTAAGCCACTCAGTTTATAGCACTTTGCTATAGTAGCCCAAACTGACTAAGAAAACCCCTAATCTATAAATATTAAAATTAGGATTCAAAAGGCTAAAAATATCTGTGCAATTCACCATAATCAGTATGTTATGAAAACCGGGTCCTTTTGGACATAGGTGCTTTGAAGAGTAAATAATCAAATAAGCTTCAATTCCATCCTTTAGGTTTAAAATTTCATACCCAAGTTATGTGAATTTATTCACTAAATTACAGATGTTTTATAATTCCCATCAGATGCTGAAACCTCTTAATTTATTTGAGTCCTTTGAACTTTTATAAATTTCAATGTTATTTATTTCTACAAAGTTCATCTTCATACACTCCTATTCAACCTATCTTTGCTTATTTTTCTAAACTTTTACAAGAGAATCCCATTTCTGTTTGACTCTACTTGATTTCAGTTTCTTTGCCTGAGATGTGTTTCCCAGACAGAGCACTACAGCCTCGATTTTCCAGCTCTAGAAATCACTAGATAACTGGGATACAGATGACACTTAAGTACCCATGAAGAAAATGTCAAGCTATTCCTTCATTGTTGAAGCTGTTGAAAATTGTTGAAGTTGAAACTAGGAGCTTGGTTTATAGCAAATGCACTTGTTAAAATGTCCCTTTTACATTCCTGGTCTCAAGCACACACTCTGAGTTTGCTGCTTGACAGTCTTCCTTCGAGGGTCCTCAGCAAAACTAGGGAACTCACTGCAGAACAGAGGCTGAGCATGGGGTGTAAGAGAAAGTGCAACAAGGGTGGGGAGAGAGTTACACCGTGTCTCTACAGAGGAAGGAGAGTAAACAAAATAGCAATAAATAATTCTATATGGAAGGAAGATCTTGTTTAAGGACTTCATTTGATTTGCAGTATAGAAAAAAGAGTAAAAAAAATACTTGCATTAATAGACCTTCTTCATAAGCACAGTGCCATTGTATATTGAAGAGTTACATTTTCTGTGCCAGCTTTTGTATTATTGGGAATATAAAGTTTGTATTAGTCTTTGTTATTATACAGAAATAAATTAGACCTGCCTTATGAACATACAGTGACAATGGCCTATCTGATAGAAATACAGTGACTTAAAAAGTCTGATGCCTCTAATATGCTGTCCAATAGAGATAAATTATTTCTCAGGGAACAATAGTCTTAGCAGGGATAGATGTTGTTATTTCAAGGTTTGGTCTATGAATGCACATTCACATTCCCTGAAAATGATTTTCATTTAGATTTGCCAGTTTTTGGTTTTTTTTTTTTAATTTACAAAAGTGTGTAACATAAGTCAGGGAAGGGTTTTATGTCCTGTCCTGATAGAGATATTGGTGTGTACTAAAATGAGTCTTTGTAGCATTAATAAATGAAACAAATTGACCCTCTTGATATCAAATAGTTAAGCAGTGATATTGCAATCAATTTATAATAGCCCATTGTAAAATATGTTTCTCCAGAATTTCTTCAGAACATTCTTTGTTTGATTTTTTCTAATTCATTTACTATTTCCTAATATATTTTCCATTGAGCATTTCTCCTTTCAAAGTCCAAATATTTTAAAAATTATATATTTATAAACAACCTTTAAAAGTTCCTCATCAGTCGTGAAATTAATTTTCTAGGATGTAATTGTTAACCAGCATTTACACTCTTTCCATAAACATCCTGGATGATTAAGAGAAAAAAATGGATTATAAATTGGTTTTTAGTGTTTATACATTTATTAAGACACAGAGGTTATATAGCTGGTCTTTATCTGTTCAGTATCCACTTTTATAATACAATTTTAATATTTAACAAATAACTAATGCTTATAAAAATATTATTGTATTATTTATATTTTGGTGTTATGGTTAGCTCCAACACTACTCACCTTTCCTCACCCTCAAATGCTTCCTTCAGAACCTAGCTATACTAAACTTCTGGATCCTAAAGTACTAATTACCTAATACATAGACCATAGTTTTACTCTCAGATTTTCACTTTATAAGAAATTGCTGCAAATTCTAGATTTGTTGATTTATGAAGTTTTGTACATTATTTCAAGGATGCATGTTAATATGGTCATAAAAAAACAAAACATATTTTAAAATTATGTTGTATCTGTCCCATAGTACCATACTGTGCCTCAGGAGGTGAGAGCTCAATGAATGTTTTCTAAATAGCCAAGTCGGGCGCGGTGGCTCAAGCCTGTAATCCCAGCACTTTGGGAGGCCGAGACGGGCGGATCACGAGGTCAGGAGATCGAGACCATCCTGGCTAACACGGCGAAACCCCGTCTCTACTAAAAATACAAAAAACTAGCCGGGCGAGGTGGCGGCGCCTGTAGTCCCAGCTACTCGGGAGGCTGAGGCAGGAGAATGGCGTGAACCCGGGAGGCGGAGCTTGCAGTGAGCTGAGATCTGGCCACTGCACCCCAGCCTGGGTGACAGAGTGAGACTCCGTCTCAAAAAATAAATAAATAAATAAATAAATAAATAAATAGCCAAAATATATTTTTAGCCTACAACATGCTGGTTAGCATTTTTCTAAATCAATTCACTTCCCCCGAAAAAAACCGAGACTCGTCAATGTAAGAAGCTTATCCAAATGATAAATATGATGGTTCTACAGAGAAAAACAACACACTGAATAACAATTTAAAAAAATCAGTCATGAAGCCAAATACTCCCTTCTTGGTATTAAACAGATCTATGTGATCACAGCAACAACAACAACAACAAAAATCAACTTGGTCCTAAAGATTTTGAAATCCCTGCATCCCAGAAGTTCATTTAGCAGTGCACGTACGTGTCTCATGGGTACACGGTGTGCAAGTGGCAGTTTTCCCCGCACTCGCCCCTCCCTCCTGCCACCTAGTGCAGAAGGTACTTGCTTTTCCCTCAACTTCTGCTATGATTGTAAGTTTCACACCCTTATACAACGAAAATACTGAATCAATTATCTCAGTTCTGTATGATTCAGCCCCATTCATGAAGCTGTGGCCTAAGTTTCCTTCTGCTTTCTTCCTGGACAAAAGTAATTCCTTCAACAGAAGAGAAGCATATTTTCCATTTATTTTTTTCTAAGTATTAGAAAAAAAAGTATTGATACAGCCAAATTGCTACCTAGAGCTTTTTTAAATTATAAAAAAATTTTATCTTCAAGTTTAAAATGTATCTTACAATTGGTCACTCATGTAATTATTTTTCTTTTTGTCTTGCTATTGTAATAACTGAATGTATAGTACTCATTAAAATCCTCATTTGTCAACCCTATAAAAGAAGTTAATTAATTTTAAATCTAATTTCTGAAATGGAAGAAAGGAGTAGGGCAAAGAATAAGAAAGTAGAAGAAATAGAAGAATAAGGAAGTAATTCTTTCAAAGGCTTAAATCCACAACACAAAGTCATATTTTAATGTAACTTGCTTCTGGCATATTAAAACCCAGAGCCATCAAACTCATGACAGAAAAAAATGTCACTAAAGAAATTGAGAATATTATTGAAAATTTTATCTGAGATTTTACTGATTTGTCGTTTGTTTGGTTTGGTTTTGATTTTGAGTTTTGGAGTGTTTGGGGTTTTGTTTTATTTTTGCTGTAGGTTGTATTGAAAGAACCATAGCCACTAATAAGGAGAGGAAAAATGATTTCTGTCTTCTGATTCAGTATTGAGGCAAGTGAGGGAAAAGCAAGTACCTTTTTCACTAGGTGACAGGAGAGAGGGGCAAGGAAAGGGGTAACTGCCACATATAACTAAAATACACTGAACTAAACCAGCAAAGAACTTTGTAACCCCTGCATCAGGGAGCATTTCATGAACAGAGATAAGTGAGCAGAGCAAAATAGCACTGAGCAATACAACAGCCCATGTGAGAATTAATGGCTAATGAAGAACTCTAGCTTGCAAGCATTCTTCATTCAGGGACAGTGGCACCTGTGCCTATGTGTGTAACTGAAAAATTGTTCTTACAGCTACACATCATGCTTACTGATTGGTATAAAGTAGTATATAAATAAATTCATATCTACCAGTTTCAAAATAAATTATCTTTTGATATAATATGACTACAGTACTTACAAGTTGTGCATAAGTGCCAACTTACAAAAAAAGAGTTTTTCTCAAGTTTTTAAGGAAACCAAAAATAAAAGTCAACTATACATGTAAACAAAGTTTAAGGGCGCTCTTTTCTTCTACCGTTTTTGCTTTAACAAATGAAAACAATAGTTTTCTCTGTTTTATTAAATTCATACATAGTTATATAATTATATTCATAAATAAACATATAATGGTGATTGTTGTACCTCTGTTTCTCAATTATCAACTCATAAAAAGCCAAATAATATTGGCTTGGGCAATCAAAGCTAGCCACTGTTATAAAGCAGGTATCAGCCAACATTTCCTTCTGCAGCACCTATCACATTCTAACATAATATTGGACTTACTTATTTGTTTATTGTGTATTTCTCTTCTTAGAAGGTAATCCCCTAAAGGTCAGGTTTCTTTTTTTTTTTTTTGAGACGGAGTCTCGTTCTGATGCCCAGGCTGGAATGCAGTGGCCGGATCTCAGCTCACTGCAAGCTCCGCCTCCTGGGTTCACGCCATTCTCCTGCCTCAGCCTCCCCAGTAGCTGGGACTACAGGCGCCCGCCACCTCGCCCGGCTAGTTTTTTGTATTTTTTAGTAGAGACGGGGTTTCACCGTGTTAGCCAGGATGGTCTCGATCTCCTGACCTCGTGATCCGCCCGCCTCGGCCTCCCAAAGTGCTGGGATTACAGGCTTGAGCCACCGCGCCCGGCCAGGTTTCTTATTTATACTTATTGAGAAGATGACATTTTCATCTCCTCAAACAGTACCTGTTTTATAAATATTTGTTGAAGAAATATTTGAAAGAATGTCTAAGAAATTTTGAAGGTTATTTCATAAATATATCTACCATGACTGGCAGAAGTTCTTATGTGGTCTAATATATTAATCAGTTTTCACACTTCCATAAAGATATTACTTGAGACTGGGTAATTTATAAAGAAAGGAGGTTTACTCACAGTTCCCCATGGCTGGGAGGACTCAGGAAACTTACAATCATAGCAGAAGTTGAGGGAAAAGCAAGTACCTTCTGCACTAGGTGGCAGGAGGGAGGGGCGAGTGCGGGGAAAACTGCCACTTGCACACCATCAGATCTCATGAGAACTCCTCACTATCACAAAAACAGCATGGCGGAAATTGCCCCCATGATTCAATCATTCCCCATCAGGTCCCTCCTGGACATGTGGGATTACAATTCAAGATGAGATTTGGTTGGGACAAAAAGCCAAACCATGTAATCTAGTTACTTTCTGAGTCAATGTTGCTGAAACAGTTAAATTATTAATAATTATAATAATTGCTCCATTCAGCCTTAATTCTTACGTTGTCAAAGAGTAGCCTTTGTGTTGGTTCCCCTAGAAATTTTACAGAGAAAATGGCAAATAAAATCATTGAAAAAGTATTTATTGGAAAATACATGATATATAGCAATTAATATTCCTCCTGCAGTGTGGATCTGCCATACAAGCTGGGAGGCCCTATGTCAATATCTAACACATGGTTAGATGCAGCATCATGCATCTTTCCTAAGCTTCTTAAGTTGGCCCCTACACCTGCAATAAAGCTGAAATTGGGGAGTTATTTGTTTTCATAGATATAGCAGTAAATGGCCATTTTCTTTTCAATGTGCATACCCATGAAATTCCATGTTACTGTATTTTTTATTTTATATTAAGTTTTACATTTTTAATTATTATGGGTAGACAGTAGGGGTGAATATATATATATATATGTATGGGGGTACATGTGATATTCTGATGCGGAAATACTATGTGTAATAATCACATCAGGGTAATTGAGGGTATTCATTAGCGCAAGCATTTTATCATTTCTTTGTGTTAAGAACATTCCAATTTCACTCTTTTCATTATTTCAAAATATATAATAAATTATTATTGACTGTAGTCATCCTGCTTGCTATCAAATACTGGGTCTTATTCATTGTAACTATATTTTTGTACAAATTAATTATCCCCACTTACCCCACTACTCCCCAATAAGCTTCCCAGACTCTGATAACAATAATTCTCCTCTCTATCTCCATGAGTTCAATTGTGCATCAGAAAGATACCGTTAAATAACTTATGATATAGATAGGCTTTAATCTGACAACTTAATAAATTAAAGGATATATCCAAATTTTCTGGGTTCTGTTTGGTAAAGTAACAAAACAAAAACAAAAACAAAAATAACACATACTTACATTTTAGGTGTCATCCATCTACTCATTTTTTGAAATCCAAATATGGCAGGTAAGCAAGATAAACAACAAACTTGATTTGAGGACAATTGGACTCAAAAGTAATTTTGTTTCTAAAAACTCTATATATAATTATATTTTCTTCTAAAAAACCTATATAGAGTTATTTTAAGGCAATTATTTTATTTAAAAATATAAACATGGTCACCCAATGTCTTAGTCCATTTGGGCTGCTGTAACAAAATATCTTAGACTAGGTAATTTATAAACAACAAACATTTATTTCTCACCACTCTGGAGGCTGTGAAGTCCAAGATTAAGATGCCAACAGATTTTGTGTCTGGTAAGAAGGTACATTCTGTTCCATAAGTGGTGCCTTCTTGCTGTGTCCTCACATGGCAGAAGAGGCAAGGTATCTCTCTGGAGCTCTGCCTTCATAATCTAATCACTTCCCAAAGGTCTCACTCTTAATATGATCATGTTGGGAATTAGGTGCCAACATACAAATTTGCAGAGGGACACAAACATTCAGACCATAGCACTAAAGGGTTATGAAGTTTTGTATGTTTCTTACCTTATACAAACTTTAAAAATAAATTAATAAACAAGATATCAAGTTAATATAAATTTTATATGTCAACATTTATTGCTAACAAAATGTTTCAGAGGCATATTCCAATAATCCAAGAGGTTTTATAGTTATGAATTTTTAACTATGCACACAAACATGTATCAGCTGTAGTTCTATAATATGCTAATATTCACTTTCCTGTAAAATAAATTATGCACACTATATTTTAACATATGACCCTTAAGAGCAAAATTTGACAAGAGACTTGTTTTTCAACCTTTATGCAAAGTTTAACTTCAACCTGAAATGGTATTTACATGCAGCAATGTAATCAATTCTATCAACTTCTATTATACTGGAAACAGTTTCATTGAAATATGTTAGTGTAAATGGATTTCAAGATGTTTATTAAATGCCTCATAAGCTTCTTGGCATTACTAGAATATAATAATAGACTTAAAATGTTTAAGAGCTATGAGTCTACATAACATGAAGTAAAATATTTGCAATTATAGTAAAATCTCACTGAGTTATACACTTCTAATTAAAAATTTCCGACAATTTAAACTCATTGGTATGATGCCTGGGATGTTCTGGCTTCTGACCATAGTTTAATGAAAAAATATTTACTAAAGAAGAAAGAATTTATATATACAGAATTATTGACATTGCATTATGACTACAAATTCCTTACCATAAGGTTGTTAACACAGTTGTTTAGATCATCTGAAGCACTATTAACATCACCGTTATTGTAGAAGTTGAATTAGGGTCTGTTATACACAAACTTAACATCTAATTTAGTAATGAAGCATTTTTTTTCTTTTATTTAAATAAACGGGTTACATGTACAGATGTGTTACATGGGTATATTGCACTCAGATAGTGAGCAAAATGCCCAATAGGTAGTTTTTCAACCCTTACCTTCCTCCTTCTCTCCCAACACTAGTAGTTCACACTGTCTATTGTACCTATGTTTATGTCCATGTGTGCTCAAGGTTTAGCTCCTGCTTGTGAGAATATGTGGTATTTGGCTTTCCTGAGTTAGGTAACATAGGATTATGACCTCCATCTGAGTTGCCACAAAGGATATGATTTCATTTTCTATGGCTGCATAGTATTCCATGGCGTATGAGTACCACATTTCTTTAATCAATCCACCATTTATGGGCACGTAGGTTGATTTCATATCTTTGCTATTGTGAATAGTGCTGTGTTGAATAAACAAGTGCATGTATCTTTTTGTTATAATAATCTATTTTTCTTTGAGTAGATACCCCATAATGGGATTGCTGGGTCAAATGTTAGCTCTGTTTTAAGTTCTTTGAGAAATCTCCAAACTGCTAAGGTACATTTCCACTAACAACATATAAGTATTCCCTTTTCTCTTCAGCCTCACTAGTATCTGCTGTTTTGGCTTTTTAATAATAGTTGACTGGTGTGAGACAGTATCTTACTGCAGTTTTGATTTGCATTTCTCTAATGATTAGTAATGATGAGTATTCTTCATATGTTTTTTCTTTGCCCACTTTTTAATGGGGTTATTTGCTTTGTGCTTGTTGATTTGGTTAAGTTCCTAATAGATTCTGGATATTATTCCTTTGTCAGATGCATAGTTTGTGAATACTTTCTCCCATTCTGGAGGTTGCATGTTTACTCTATTAGTAGTTTGTTTTATCAGGCAGAAGTTCTTTAGTTTAATTATTTCCTACTTGTCAATATGTGTTGTTGTTACAACTTCTTTGCAGACTTAGCTAAAAATGATTTGCCAAGGCCGATGTCAAGAAGGGTATTTCCTAGGTTTTCTGGGATTTTTATAATTTCAGGTCTTACACTTAAATATTTAGTTCATCTTCAGTTAATTTTTGTATATGAGGAAAGGTAGGGGTCCAGTTCAGTCTTCTACACATGGTTAGCCAGTTATTCCTGCATCATTTATTAAACAGAGAGTCCTTTCTTCATTGGTTGTTATTGTTAACTTTGTTGAAGATCAGATGATTGTAGATGTGTGACTTTGCTTCTGGTTTCTCTAACATGTCCCTTTGGTCTGTATGTCTGTTTTTGTACCAATACCATGCTATTTTGGTTAGTGTAACTTTATAATATAATTTGAATTTGGGAAGTGTGATGCTTCCAGTTTTGTTCTTTCTGCTTAGGATTGCTTTGGCTACTTGGGCCCATTTTTGATTCCACATGAAATTTAGAATATTTTTGCTCTAATTCTGTGAAGAATCATGTTGGTAATTTGACAGGAATCACACTGAATCTGTCAATTTCTTTGGGCAGTATGTCTGTGTAGGGCATTCATCATGAAGAGAGGTCAAATTTTATTGAAAGCTTTTTCTGTATCTATTGAGATAAGCATGTGGTTTTTGCTTTTGATTCCATTATGTGGTGAATCATATTCATTGGTTTACATATGTTGAACCAGCCTTGCATGCCAGGAATGAGGTCTACTTCATCAAGGTGTATTAACTTTTTGATACACTGCTGGATTTACTTTCTAGTATTTTCTTGAGGATTTTTTTATCTATGTTCATCAGGAATACGGCCTGAAGTTTCATTTTTTGCATTGAGTTTCTGCAAGATTTTGGTATTAGGCTGATGCTGGCTTCCTAGAATTAGTTAGAGTGGAGCTCCTCCTATTCAATTTTTTGGAACAGTTTCAGTAGTATTGGTACCAATTCTCTTTTGTACATTTGTTAGACTTCAGCTGTGAGTTGTGTTCCAGAAATTTTTCTAGTTGCTAAGTATTTTTTCATTGCTGATTTGATTTCAGAGCTTGATATTCATCTATTCAGGGTTCAATATCTTCCTGATTTTAATCTTAGGAGATTGTATTCTTCCATAAATTTATTCATTTTCTCTAGATTTTCTTATTTTCGTGCATACAGTTGTTTATATTCCACTCTGAGGATCTTTTCTATGTCTGTGGGATTGATTGCAATGCCATCGTTGTCATTTTTGATTGTACTTATTTTGGATTTTTCTATTTTCTCTTTGTTAACCTAGCTAATAGTGGTCTAACAATCTTGTTTTTTTTGTTTTGTTTTGTTTTCTTTTTTTTTTTTTTGAAAGACTGAGCATTGATTTCACTGATCTTTTGTATGGACTTTTGCATCTCAATTTCATTTAGTTCTTCTCTAATTTTAGTTATTTCTTTTCTTCTGATAGTTTTGGGGTTTTGGGGTGTTGGTTTGTTCTTGTTTTTTCTAGTTCCATTAAGCACAAAGTTAGATTGTTAATTTGAGATCTTCCTAACTTCTTTATGAAAGCACTCAGTATTACAAACTTTCCTCTTAACACTTTTTTAGTTGCATCTCAAATATTTGGTGTGTTGTGTCCCTATTTTCATTAATTTCAAAGTTCTTTTTTATTTCTGCTTTAATTTCAATGTTCACCCAGGAGTTATTCAGGAGCAGGTTTTTAATTAACATATATTTGTGTAGTTTTAAAAGATCATCTTCATATTGATTTTTATTTTGAATACATTGTGGTCCAAGGGTGTTCTTGGTATGATTTCATTTTTGTAATTTAGACTTGCATTATGACTGAACATGTCATTGACCTTAGAATATGTTCCATGTGCAAATGAGAAAAATACATATCCTGTGATTGTTGGGTGGAGTGTTCTGTAGATGTCTATTAGGTTCAATTGGTCAAGTGTAGAGTTTAAGTCTGGAGTTTCTTTTCTAGACCTCTGCCCTGATGATCCATCTAATGCTGTCAGCACATGTCAAAGTCTCCCACTAATATTATGTTGTTGTCTAAGTTGTTTCATAGGCCAAGAGGAGCTTGTTTTATGATTGTGAGTACTCTAATGTTGAGTACATGTATATGTAAGTCTTTTTGTTGAATTGTGCCCTTTTATAACTATGTAATGTCCTTCTTTGCCTTTCTTAATATTTTTTGGTTTTAAATCTGTTTCACCTGATATAATAGCTACTCCTGCTCTTTTGTGTTCTGTTTTCACTGTATATCTTTCTCCTTTTTGAACCTGTCTGTGGACATTGTTACATATGGGAAGGTCTCTTGAAGACAACATATGGTTGGGTCTTGTCTTTTCATCCAGCTTGACACTCTATGCCTTTAAAGTGGGACATTTAATCCATGTCATTCAGGGTTTGTATTGAAATGTGAGATTTTGATCCTATCATGTTGTTACCTGGTTTTTATATAGACTTGATTATGTGATTGCTTTATAGTGCTTGTGGAATATGTGCTTAATTGTGTTTCTGTGTTAGCCGGTATTGTTCTTTCAATTCCATGTTTAGCAGGTCCTAAGGACCTATCTATCATAAGGCTGGTCTTAAAAGAAATTCCACAAGTGTTTTCTTGTCTGAGAATAATTTTATTTCTTCTTCACTTATTAAGTTTTGTTTGGTGAGACACAAAATTCTTGGTTGGAAATTTTTTTATTTCCAATTACTTAAGGAAGATAAAAATAGGCTCCGAAACTCTCTGTTTTTTTTTTTTTTTTAATACTTTAAGTTCTAGGGTACATGTGCATAACGTGCGGGTTTGTTACGTATGTATACTTGTGCCATGTTGGTGTGCTGCACCCATCAACTCGTCAGCACCCATCAACTCGTCATTTACATCAGGTACAACTCCCAATGCAATCCCTCCCCCCTCCCCCCTCCCCATGATAGGCCCCAGTGTGTGATGTTCCCCTTCCCGAGTCCAAGTGATCTCATTGTTCAGTTCCCACCTATGAGTGAGAACATGTGGTGTTTGGTTTTCTGTTCTTGTGATAGTTTGCTGAGAATGATGGTTTCCAGCTGCATCCATGTCCCTACAAAGGACACAAACTCATCCTTTTTTATGGCTGCATAGTATTCCATGGTGCATATGTGCCACATTTTCTTAATCCAGTCTGTCACTGATGGACATTTGGGTTGATTCCAAGTCTTTGCTATTGTGAATAGTGCCGCAATAAACATACACATGCATGTGTCTTTATAGCAGCATGATTTATGATCCTTTGGGTATATACCCAGTAATGGGATGGCTGGGTCATATGGTACATCTAGTTCTAGATCCTTGAGGAATCGCCATACTGTTTTCCATAATGGTTGAACTAGTTTACAATCCCACCAACAGTGTAAAAGTGTTCCTATTTCTCCACATCCTCTCCAGCACCTGTTGTTTCTTGACTTTTTAATGATTGCCATTCTAACTGGTGTGAGATGGTATCTCATTGTGGTTTTGATTTGCATTTCTCTGATGGCCAGTGATGATGAGCATTTTTTCATGTGTCTGTTGGCTGTATGAATGTCTTCTTTTGAGAAATGTCTGTTCATGGTGCTGGGAAAATTGGCTAGCCATAAGTAGAAAGCTGAAACTGGATCCTTTCCTTACTCCTTATACGAAAATTAATTCAAGATGGATTAGAGACTTAAATGTTAGACCTAATACCATAAAAACCCTAGAAGAAAATCTAGGTAGTACCATTCAGGACATAAGCATGGGCAAGGACTTCATGTCTAAAACACCAAAAGCAATGGCAACAAAAGCCAAAATTGACAAATGGGATCTAATTAAACTAAAGAGCTTCTGCACAGCAAAAGAAACTACCATCAGAGTGAACAGGCAACCTACAGAATGGGAGAAAATTTTTGCAATCTACTCATCTGACAAATGGCTAATATCCAGAACCTACAAAGAACTCAAACAAATTTACAAGAAAAAAACAAACAACTCCATCAAAAAGTGGGCAAACTCTCTGGTTTTTAATGCTTCTGCTGAGAGGTCTACTGCTAGCATGATGGGATTCCCTCTGTACATGACTTGACCCTTCTCTCTAGCTGCTTTTAAGATTTATTATTTTAAAATGCACCATGAATGCAGCCTCCATACTAGGGGCCCATGAGAGAGCCTGGTCTCTCTTGTTGGCAGGGCTACCACAGCAGCTGCTGAGGTGCTCAGGGATCCAAGAGCCATGGGACCCCGTTGGGGCTTGAGCAGTGGGTTTGCCTAAGCTTCAGGCAGATCTCTATGTCAGTCTAGAGGCCAAGGGCATCAAGGAGGATCTCATGTGTTCAGAATTGCAAAGGTCTGTGGCAAAAGTGGAGATTTCCAGGGGCTCTCACTCACTTACCTTTCCCCACAGTAGGGAGCCTTCTCTGGCTCTACACCAATCCTGGGTGGGCAGCTGTCCTGCCTTGCTCCTGTCTGCACTCCATGGGTCTCTCCTGCTTCCTTGATGAATCCCAACATGGCCTCCTGAACAATCCACTTAAAGGTGTGTTTCCTCTCCATGAGAGTTGTGCACACTAGCTGCTTCTAAGCCAGCCATATCGTCACATTTTTCTAAAAATAAAGAATTTTAATGGAACACTTTATATAATTCTAAGAAATCTAAAACTCATAGCTGAATCCCTAATATAGAGGCATTGGCTTTCAGTAAGTGTTTAAAGTTAGTATATTAATGATTCATACAAGAATTAATGTTGAGATCATTTTAGTATTCAATGAATTTACAGCCTAGAACTAAAATTACACTCTCCTTTTGCATTATACTAGTTTTTTTTTTTTTATTATTGCTGCTATATCAAATTACCACAAACGTAGTGGCTTAATACAACACAAATTTATTCTTTTGTAGGTCTGGAGTTCAGAATTCCAAAATGAGTCTTATAGGACTATGATCAAAGTGTCAGTAGGGTTTGTTCCTTCTGAAGACTCTAGGGGAAAGCTGTTCCTTGACTTTTCTAGTTTTCTTATTAGCAGTTGCATCACCCCAGCCTCTGCCTCCACACTTCCTCTCACTCTCCTGCCTTCCTTTTCCCCTTGTAAGAACTCTTGTAATAACTTTGGAACTATGAAGATCATTTAGCATATAACCCCCCCATCTCAAAATGCTTAATTTATTCACATCTGCAAAATTCCTTTTGCCACTTAACATTACATCATCTCAAATTCTGAGAATAGAGTCATGGATCTTTTGGGGAGGAAGGCTATTGTTCTGAATGCCATATACATGAAAGTGAATTTTATTTTAATTTTAACAAGAACATCATATTTCAAATTAATTTTTTTCTTATCTGGCTGTATTTTTTCAGTTTTATTTCTTTCTGATTATTTCAGTTAATATGTAATGTGAATATTATTACTCAATTGATAGCAAAGATAGTAGCTATTTTAAGTTGATATATGACTTCAAATATTTTAACTGTGTGCACCATTTTATTGTGTTTTAGTAATAATGTATCAATTTCTGTAAATTACTACCTTTCTTCAAGGGAAGAAACCTTAATAACTCACCTGAGAATTTTCCTTATTATTTGCAGGCAAATCACAACTTAGCCTCCACTTCAGATACCCTCTTTTTAACATGTGAACCCCATCTTTAATAGCATAAAAGATGAAGTGAAGTGTTACTGTTAGTTATTCAAACCTCACAGAAAATTCGGTTTGGTTAAAGTAATTCTATGCATTGGGTAGTGATTCTTCAAAACTTGACCAAAAAATTAAATGTAGACTTTGGAGATTTTTTTTCCAATTCAGACAGATATATGATGATGTAATGAACATTCTCCCAGTACAGCTGCAAACAAGAAAACATAAAAGAGAACATAGCTGATTATTTCAGAAGGAGGAGAAAGTAAAATGGTTTATCAATAAGCACAGTCTTTGTAGATAAGACATTTAAAATGCAGTGAGATTTTTATTGCTATCCTTAAAAGAAATGGAATGTACCTCCTCTCTTACTCCCTTGACTCTGTCTCGTTCAAACATTATACATGGAAGAGTACACAAAGAACAGAGCTATAAAATTAAGGTGTTTTACTGCTCTTCATGGTTCACTGCTTGCAAGGCAGCATCATTGCTTCTATTAGGGAGGGGAAAGACGATATAAGAAGCAGTCATTCTACTTGTTGTTGATGCAAAGACTCTTTGGGATTATTTAGATTTCTGCAATTCACATTGCTGGAGTCAAATAGACCTCTGGCAAATTAATTAATTAATTCCAAAATGAAATTTAGAATTTGCACACATCCTTCCCAAAATGACACTTGGCTACCACTCAAACAATTATCTGTGAGTGGTGTAAAACTGTGCCTAGTTTAATATCAGCAGTTTATTTTAAAGAAAACTTTATTTTTCCAGTGGCAACAAGTTTAAAATCTATTATTCCTGATACAAGATTCCTACAATGTTAAGAATTTTAGTCTTTATTAATAGAATCATGTATTTAGCACAACTGATATGTATAAGATATAACATGATACTTGAAACAAATCAATAATATGCTGTATTGGGCATGTCTTATCTGGAGTATTATATTTAGTAATAAATCTCTTTTTTCAATCTAGAGTATAAAGAAGTAGATGACAGCTTAAGCAGGAAACTTTGACAGCTCCAAAGATCTTAATCCTTATAAAGAAGTAATGAAGCTTCAACTTTGCACTCAGGTAATGTTTCTTTTTAGAAAAACATTTGAGTATTTATAGTTATTGGCATGGAAAACTTATGAAAAAAATAACTATATTAAATTCATATAGCCCTTAGAGTTCAAATGCATTTTAACATCAATTTCCTTTACCTTTCTTACTTTTCCCAAGGGGAGAAAAAGCAGTGATTGTCCTCATGTTCTTTTTTTTTTTTTTTTTTTTTTTTGAGACGGAGTCTCTCTCTGTCACCCAGGCTAGAGTGCAGTGGCACAATGTAGTAGAGAGGGTTTCACTGTGTTAGTCAGGATGGTCTCGATCTCCTGACCTCGTGATCTGCCTTCCTCGACCTCCCAAAGTACTGGGATTACAGGCGTGAGACACCGCACCCAGGCCCCTCATGTTCTATATAAGGAAAATAAGCTAAGAGAGATTAAGATTAGGATTAATTTGCATAATATCACACAACAAGGGGGAGACCCATATCTCAAATGCTGACATTCTTATTCTGTCATGTGTTCTGTCTTTGGATCATAGCGCTCTCTGGGAAACGTAATATCATGATCAGTATCCAACAACATACGATATGTAAAATGAAATGCAGAGAGTAGAATGGTGGTTATCAAGGGCTGGTGGGGCCTCAAAATAGGGAGACGTCATTCAAATGATGAAAAGTTTCAGTTAGGAGAAATAAGTTTTTGGAGTCTACTATACAGCAGGGCACTTATAGTTAACAATGACACATTATATAATTGAAGATTGCTAAGAGTAGGTTTTAAATGTTCTCGATAAACACACAAAAATTAAGTACATGGGGTAATAAATATGTTAATTAGCTTGATTTAATCATTCCACAATATATACATATGACAAAACATTGCATTGTACACCATAAATCTATACAATTTTTGTTTTTCAATTTAGAAGATATAAAAATAAAAATTAAAGACACATGTATAAAGCACATTGCCTACTATGAGGAAGTAGAGTGAAAAAACAAAGTCACTGATAACATATCGCCTCACCTTAAATCCCCACCCTCCCAATTAGTAGTGGTTTCATCATGTGTGAAATGGTTTTAATACCACCTACTTTACAGGGTGCTTTGAGGAATACATGAGTTACTATGTTGTAAAGTACTTTGCTGTGAGAGCTCTATCAGTGTGAATGAATGTAAAAATTTTTTATTTTCTGGTACAAGGAAGACACTCAATAAATATTAGCTGCATAAACTCTCCAACATGGAGTGTTAATTCAGATGATGAATTAATACATGTGTCATGTAGAAAACATTATAGAAATGCAGAGAGTGAGAGAATAGTGAAATTTTGAACAAGCAAACTTCTGAGCTCCTTTGTAAAATTCTACAAATCACTGCTTTGTAGGAAGTCATACAGATATCCTCTCCTAAACCAAGTATGCTCTTTTCCCATAAACTCCCATTCCATATGGGGCTAATCTGTATCCAACTTGCAATTTAATGGAGTGGCTAAATGTGCATGCTACCATAAGCCTCAGTAGATAAGATGAGAGTTATAGTTATAGCTATAATTATGTATTTGTGATTTCCTGTTGTAGCAATTTCAATACTACAACAGTATGTTGTAGTATTTATATGAATTTACATGATTTTTTTCTAAATCTTATTTACTGACATATGGAAAATGTGACTTCGCTGCAAAGATTTTCCTAAAGTACTCAGTTTTGTACTTCATATCATTTCCAAGTTTTCAGACTATGCATTCCATCCTGGTGAAAATCAATTCTCCATATTTGCTTTGGTGTTCGTAGAGAATGAAATTCACAGAAAAAGAATTAAGTTAACATATTTCACTGGTACAATCTAAACCAAGATAAATTAGATGCATCTTTTCCTCTAGACAGTGGAGCAAAAGCAGACTGTAATTTAGTCACAGTGCATATCTAGAAAAATTTACCATTTGTAAATATGTCATAATCTAAGAAAAGGTGGATCTACTATAGTATTTTACAACTTTAATACTGTCTTATGTGTACACAAATTTATGAACTGGATACACTATGTTCTCTGCTAGGTTCACAGTTTTATCTATGCTGCAAATTTATTTCTTTCAGTATAAGCTGGAGAATGATTAGGCTAGGCCAACAAAATATAATCATCTACTATGAACTAACTGCAGTTCCCCATTACCATGTTGGCACCTTGAACACCTTGAACAGAGGTTAGAAATTTTTAAAATTGTTTTATTACTTTGTTGAAAAGAGAAAATTAATATCTAAGCTGATGTTTAAAAAAAGATACCTATAAATCATTGACAACGGAAGATCCCTGTGTAAATCTGCAAATCTATATGATGCACAAATTAGAATGTTTTCCATTTCCAAAAATAATTTTTGATAGCCAATCAGAACAAAGTAGTTTTCTCCCTTTCTTTGTTTTTCTCACTGTTATTCTTATAATCTTCTATTGTTCATAGTCTTGTTGATTTATTACACATATGTATCTCTTTTTAAACAAATATAATGAGGAATACGTTTTGTATAATAAATTCCATACACTTAAACATTAAACTTTGACAAATGCAACAGACATATATTCCTTGAAAATCACCACCAAATTCGAGGCACAGAAATCTCCTCTAAGAAGCTCCTTGTTCACCTTGGCTTTCTATTCATCATGCCACCCCTTCCCAGACAAACATGAACTACTTTTTCACTCGAGATCAATTTTCATTTTCTACAATCTTACATAAAGTTATACAACATACATTCTTTTCATCTGATTCTTCAACTTCAGTTTAACATGGTTTTAAGATTCATCATCATAGATGACCTATGTATCAGTAGTTTATTCCATTTTATTGCTGAGAGGTATTTCATTGTACGGATATATCACAATAGCTGTAGCTATTTACCAGCTGATGAGCATTTGTGTTGTTCCTGGTTTTGATATTGAAAAAAAAAAAAAAAAAAACTACTGTGAACATTTGTAAACAAATGCTTGTATAGGCATATTTTTATTTTTGGGGGTAAATGCCTTTGAGTAGAATAGGTGGGTTATATGGCAAGTATACGTTTACTTTTATTAGAAACTGTTAAACTATTTCTCATGGTTGTGCTATTTATATCACCATTCATAATGTAACAGGTTTTTAAATTTCTACATTTTTGCTACCTCTGATTTTATCACTCTTAAATTTTTGCCACTCCACTATGTATACATCTAATTGTGGTTTATTTTGGATTCCCATGATCATTAATAATTTGAGCATCTTAGTCATTATTAACTCTCTCTTTATAAAATGTATTTTCAAACCCTTTGCTCATTTTGTTGGATTTGTCTTATTTTTAAGTTGTAAAAGTTTTGTATATACTCTGAATAAAATCTAGTTGTCTATATACATGTTGTTAGTATTTGTTCTAATCTGTGGCTTGCTTTTATATTTTGTTAGTGGTATCTGTCAAAGAGAGAAATATTTTATTTTTGAGAAAGTCCAGGTCAAGCCCACACAGATATTTTCTTACATTTCCTTCCAGGAGTTTTATAGCATTACCCTTCACATTTAGGCAAATGACTTATTTTGAGTTACTTTTTGGATATCAATTTGAAATAAGGTTGATATTTGTTATTTCCATAAGGTTATCCTCCTGTTCCAGTAAATTTTTTTGAAGACTATCCTTTCTCATTAAATTGCTTTATGGTCTTGTCATAAATCAATTGACCATATACATAGTATGGATCTAATTTTTGAATTTCTTTCTCGATATATATCTTTTCATATATATATATATATTCTAATATGTGTATCAAAAATATTTTATTGTTATTACCAACAAAATGCTGCAAGCAACAACATAAAATTCACAATGTCCAACAACAACAAAAGATTACCAAGCATACAAAAAACAATAAATATATCTATAATTAGGAGACAAATCAATTAATAGAAACAGAGTCAGAAATACATGGAGAAAATTTGAAGATAGCGATCTAAAACTTCTAATATAACTATGCTCCTCTTTATGATTGAGAGTGTAGAGGAATACGTAAGCATGAGGAAGTGGTAAATGAGATATTTTTAAAAAGAGAGACCCCAAATAGAACTAGATATGGAATAAGAATGTAATAAATGAAAAATATGCAAGATGGGATTAGCAACAGATTAGGCAGTGCAGAAAAAAATGATTACTGAATTCGAAGATAAAACAATCAAAATATTCAAATTGAACCATATTAAAAAAATAGTGAACATAATATGTGGTAAAATGCTGGTCTAGTGTTTATGTAACTATAATCCCAGAATGGCATGGGTGAAGGGGTGAGAGTAGTAAAAAGAAAATATTTAAGACTTAATAGCTGGAAATTTCCCAAATTTGATGAAGAATATAAGCCCACAACTCCTATAAGCTCAACAAACAACAGTCAGGATAACAATTAAAAATGCCTATCTTTCAACAATGAAAGCAATAGAAAGCCTTATTTCTTTCTTTATTTTATTTATTTATTTTTGAGACAGAGTCTCACTTTGTCACCCAAGCTGGAGTGCAGTGGCATGATCTCAGCTCTCGGCAACTTCTGCCTCCTGGGTTCAAGCAATTCTGATGCCTCAGCCTCCCAAGTAGCTGAGTCTACAGGCATACACCACCATGCCCGGCTAATTTTTGTATTTTTTGTAGAGACAGGGTTTTGCCATGTTCTCCAGGCTGATCGTGAACTCCTGACCTCAAGTGATCCACACACCTTGGCCTACCAAAGTACTGGCGTTACAGGTGTCAGCCACCATGCCAGGCCAGAAACCCTTTTAAATCAACATAAATGTGAAGATTTCATTTCCATCAGATCTTAACTACAACAAATGTTAAGGGAAGTTCCTGAGGCAGAAGGAAAATTATGCCATATAAAAATGTAAAGCTACACAGGAACTGAAGAACAACAAAAATTATGAGTGTGGTGAGATGTAAAACAAAGTTTTTCTTGCTTTAATCTCTTTAGAAGATAACTAACTAGTCATATTAGTGTTGGCAGGAGGCCTCCGTTCCTTGCCACATAGTCGTCTCTATAAGGTTGCTTGAGTGTTCTTACAGCTTGGCTGTTCTTCCCACAAAACATGTGATCCCAGAGAGTGTATGTGAGGAAGAAACTGCAATGTCTGGTATAATTTCATCCAAAAGTCATATATATTTTCATTTTCACCACATTCTAGTCATTGTATGTTAGTCACTAAGTCCATGATTTAGGTGAGAAAAATCTTTTGAAGAGAGTAATGTCAAAGAATGTGTGGACATATTTAAAAATCACCACAGGTACGTGAGTGTTTAACAGCTGAAGGTAATAAATATTATTTTTGGTCACCACAATATTCAGAGGCTCGTTTTTTTGTGGAAAGAAAACCATTTTGCTTTGGAGAAAGTACACTTTACTCATTTATCACCTAGATATAGTGAGACAGTGAGCCCAGCAGTGCTCCACTCACTTCCTGACTCATGGTAACCTAGGAGATGCCACTGGACACTGAGGAGGTAAAAACTTGATGAGTGACTTCACAGCACCTGCTGTTTTTGTGTATCTGCCACGGGTCTTTTCTGGTAACTTATTGCTCCATTTCAGGGCATACAGTGATCAATTCAGGAGTAGAGACATAAATAGTCATAAATAATGCTGAGCAATCACAGACTATCTCTATCCTTCTATGAAGAGTATTGTTTTTCATGTCAGACTCCTTAGGTTGGGATACTGGGTCCATCACTATGGAGATGGGTAATCTCATTAAATTGCCTATGACCTTGAAAAAATTACTTAAACTTCTTTGAATTCCAGTTTCCTCATATCTAAAATTGAGATTAAAAAAATATAGTACCTGTCTCACTGGGTTGTTATGCATATTAAAAGAATTAAAACAGGTAGTTATGTATTGATGCTTATATGTATAATTGTACTTATATTTATAATTGTTTATAAGTATTCATATATACTTATTTGCATACATATATGTTTACATATATGTATATGTAGCCCCAGAGAGGATCTGAATCTGTGGCTATTGACATCTGATTTCTTCACCATACAGAAAAGGACTTTTGGAGGAATAAAATGCAACAAAAATAATGAAAATTAAAAGGTAGTAACAATATCATGATTTGAACCACTGAATCCAGATATGCCTGAATCTATATGTGGACTCCAATATCCAGAAAGCCAATAAATTTCCTTTCTTATTGCCTAAGTTAATTTCAAACTTGCATTTGAAAGGATCCTGTGAAATACAGTATGTAAAACTAGTAGCACTGGTCTTAACAGCATGAGTCACCAAGAATGTTGACTTATGTTACCCACAGTCATTATAGTACATACAATTTTAATAAAGGGAAAAACCGAAGATGTTAATTAACTTTGAATGGTAAGTGGTGATCTTAGTATCCAGGTAAGTGAGCTGGAATGGGGGAATTGACTTGAAATTCTCACTTACTGGATCATGGTCTAGGAAGATTTGATCTCTGCCCTAAAACAGGAAGGGTAGTTCAGGTGAAGTGAGGCCTGATCAATTGCCCAGAGGAAAAAGAAATTATCAAAAAATAAATACCAAAACTTATACCAAAAAGGATAGGGGCAAGAGTAAGTGGATGCTGGTATTAGAGAATTACAAAATATCTTTATCTTCTTTAAAATGTTGCTTAAAAGTTATATGTAATTTTTGTCTATTTCAAAGCACTAATAAATTATATTAACCAATTCCCTATCCACTAATTTCTTATCCTGTATACCTCAGTTTTATACCAAAATATTTCTAAAGTTATTTTGATGCAGTAAATAATTTTAAATACCTAATAACTTAAGTTTGTGATACCTTTTGGTTTATTGTTATTTAAGACTATATAGACTGAAACTTGCTATAAAAGATATGACTATTTTCTCTTTGAAATTATGTGTGAATTTGTATATTGTATACGTGTATTGTATGTTTAAGTGTATATACAGACTCATATAATAACATATATATTCTCTTAACCAAACAATTTTGTAATATATTCTCTATTTTTTGCTAAAGCTTATTTTAAAAAGTGATATGGCAAGTTATCATTGAGACAATTCATTGTGAAAAAGAAAACGATAGGAAACCAATTGAATAATTATCTTCAATAGAAAACAAAAGTATTACTTACTTCGTAGTGCTTAATAAAACATGTAACATTCATCTGTTCAAACAATGGAAATTAAATGACAACAAGGAAAATAATATGAATGCTACATTTTTTAGCAAAGGAAACATTTTAAAAAATCAATTGCCATAATATTAGCAGCAAATCTTCTTAGTTAATATTCTAACCAGGAACTGAGAAATGATAACTAATACTAATAATGAATAACATAAAATGAAATCAGACTGACTTTGCAAAGACAATAACAAATTCCTTTGTGTCCATTGTAATTTATTCAATTAAGTCACATGCAAAATAAAACTAAAATCAACCACTGATAACAAATATAAAGTGTCCAACAACATCTAAAAAATGAGGAATGTTTCAAAATATTGATGCTGAAAAATATTTTGATATCCGGTAAATGATTGATTCAAATTTTTATTATTTGCTCAAACATATAATCTTCATGTAGGAAAAGCTTTCATGTCACAATTTTATCAATATTATTTGTTAGAAGCACACAATCATATTACCAGTTGGTAGCAAGTAGATTGTAAAAATGCAAAATTAGAGTTCATAGATGTAGCCTGGTACTGCAGTATCCCATTCCTTTGAACATCATGGCACACTCAGGATAAATATTTGAAAGTAGCAATTTTGTAAATTGAAAGAATGCCAATTTTCATGGCTCTGTTTTATTAATATATACTCTAATTACTCTTTATTATCCATGCCATGGGCCATGTTTTGGAATGCTAAGCAACAGAAGTTAGTAGGTTTACTTTGGCCTTAAACAGATTTTGCATTTGAAAAATTTAATCCAGGAAAGGGATTTAAAGGAAGAAAAAAAAAATGACCCATTTCTTCTGAGCTTGAAAAAGGTACATCATGCAGAGGAGACCTGGATGCAACCACAGTGAGGAATGACTTACATTCATACCACATGCTAATATTTCAGATTTCATTGCTGTCTTTTCACAGTGAAAATAGCCCACACTCTTGGCCTCATGTCGAGTAACACACCTGGTAGTGGGAAGAAGATCTTGAAGCAGATGAACTGCTACATTGCTCATAGCACTCACTCTGTGGGGAAGCTGTGCTCATTTTGAGCTCTGCTATGGATGAAAAGACAAACTGTGGAAAGTCGAAACACACACAAAATTAACCTTGATAGGCCAATAATGGAGAAACCAATCAAAAGACAACATATTAGCCTGGACACTAACTCTGATTGATTCACTATGCTCTCTCTAACAAGGCATTTATGCTCCTTGTTAATGTAACTGGCTTGTTCTCTTTTCTCTAAACTTGAATATTTATAAATCTAGGCCCTCTAAAAAAATGTTTTATATCTTTTTTCTCAAGTGTTACATTGACAGTCTCCTATAGGTTCTTATATAATATTTGTTTTCCCCTAGTTCTTCATAAACATTTAGCCTTTGTGTATTATAACTATTATTACCTTTAATCATGTTATTTTATCAACAAATAATTGTTCCTAATTCTAATATCATTGTTATTAATATTATTATTCTTTCCTAATAAATGATCAGTGTAAAAGAACCATACCAATATATCCTAGAATAGCAATCCTATTCTTTAAATACCTATGAAAAATAATTCTACATTCTCATTTCCAAATTTTCACATTCATAAAGTTCTTTCACATTCATGAAGTTCTTCCTTTCATCAAACCTAAACCGTTCCTATTTCACATTACATGCATTTGCTGTGGGTCATTGAAAAATAGGCAACTGTTGATTATGTTTTCTGCACAGTGAATATTAAAGATGAAATTGTCAAGGAGCCATTGAAATGTGACATCTTGAATCATGAAGACAGAAGATATCTTGAAAGTTCATTGTCTTATCTTGAAGTCAATATCTAATTAACATCAGGAACACTGACAATTATTTCCGTGAATAATACTCCAAAACATAAGTAACCAAATTAGGTCTTTGCTGCAATAACATTATGCTAATGTTTATGCTAAACATTATGTTAATATTTAACATTATATTAAAATTTATTGTTTTAAATTAATTATACCATCTTACACTGTTGTGTTTAATTATTAGTAAGTTTATTTACCTGACCATTCATTGACTGAGTGGTCTTTTTGTTATACAAAACAACCTTATGTAGTTAACCAATTAGAATATGATTTATAATTTTTTGAGCAAGATAATACAAGAATATTATTGATGGTATTTTCCTATGCTTTTGAATGGTATACTAATTGAATTTTAAATGACTCATATATATCAAACCTCAGTTTAATTTATTTAACAAACACATTTATTGCACTCGCCATGTACCAGGCATAATTATAAGTGCTTTAGTAATATTAATTCATCTAATCTTATTAACAATAAATTATATTCTAATCACAATTCTAGTGTTGAGAAGTGTGCCAAGGTAACACTGAATATAATATAAGTAGTAGAGATGGAATTTGAACCCAGATAACCCCAGTTCCCAGACTCAGTTCTCTTACTCACTGTTTCATGCAATCAAAAAGGAAAGGGAGGGAAGACACTATGGGAGGATGGCTACGGCAACATAGTTTTTGAGTCTCATAAACACACAGAGAGCAGCTGGATAGTAAAGCACACAAAACAACTAGATCATATGTCCAAAACTTATAAGCAACATTTACAGCAAATTGAGAAGGCAAGGTATTCCTACAAACTTCAAAATACAAATGACTGAGAACCAAACATCAACAACCACAAGAGCCACATGACAGCAGCCTTTCTGCAGGACAAAGCAGAAAAAGCAACAAGGTGTCTTTTCACAGCATTCCAATTTGAAGACAGCAGCAGAACTGAGGGTGCTTTTGCCAAATCCAGTGTGAAGTGAGTTGAGAAGTCCACAGTAAGATAACATGAAAAGGGTGGTGCAGTTTGGCTCCTGGAAAATCTCCGAGCAAGCATGTTAGGTTTCCTAGGCATAAGAGAAACTATCTACTTGAAATAAAAATTAAGTAAAACAATTACAATAGAGATAAAGGTTAAGTGAGGTTTCAGGGAAAAGAGGAGAAAGAACCAAAATCAGGAAATCAGAAAGCAAGCTACTACAGTGTCGACATTACATGAAAACAAAGAAAGAAATTCAGTGAAATTTAGAAAATCTCCTAGAAACAGACCACCTTCCAAAAGTTTAGAAGCAAAAATAATTTTACATCAAAATAAGAAATAAAAATATTGAGGTCAAATTCCATACAAGGTTTTTATATGAAAGTATAACAAAAAGATATTGTATAGACAAACTATAAAATACTATAGGTTATTCAAAACGACCTAAAGTAAAATTAAAATGACTTAAGAGATTTAAAAAAGCTATTCAAGAATGACATAAAAGAAAACCTGAGAAGTATATTAAGAGAACTCAGGAAAGAGAAATTTTAAAAAATCCAACTTTTCAGAAATAAAGAATAAATTAGAGAAACATAAAATAGGTAACATCTTAACATAAATAAAAGGCGAAAAAGTGAAACCTTTTTAAAAATCAGAAGTAAATGAAAGAAGAGGTTAAAAATCATTAGAAAGTGACAACTATTGAAGATAGGCAAAGGAAGAATTTTCAATAGACAATAACAGCCCAAAGGATGGAAGAGGAATAAACAAAAAAGTAAATGGCACTAAAAATTTCAATTCAGAAAAACTTCCTAATATAAAGAAGAGTGTTAAATTATGTATTAAAAGAGCATATCGGCTGTGCACAGTGGCTCATGCTTGTGATCCCAGCACTTTGGGAGGCCGAGGTGGGAGGATCACCTGAGGTCAGAAGTTCGAAACCAGCCTGGTTAACATGGTGAAACCTCTTCTCTACTAAAAATACAAAATCAGCTGGGTGTGGCGCTCCTGTAATCCCAGCTACTCGGGAGGCTGAGGTAGGAGAATTGTACGGACCCGGGAGGCGGAGGTTGCAGTTAGCTGAGATCGCGCCATTGCACTTCATCCTGGCAAAAAAGAGTTAAACTCCGTCTCGAAAACAACAACAACAAAGAACATATCACTTCACATACATAAGAATATGGTCCCAAAATGACCAATGCCAACACATACGTGGCTTCAAAGAAAAAGGAAAACTTTTTGATATTAGGTTAATTAATTAATTAATCGAGGAGAAAGAACTAGTTTATCATTAATCTCTTTGACAATGACATTTAACCCCAAAGAAAACAGAAGTAAATGAAAGATACAGTATAATCAAGATATACAATGAAAACAAATATTTTAAACTCATCAAAACTTAGTTAAAACTATTATCAATATGAAAGAACTTAAAAAGTATTGTTCCCTTGAGTCCTTCATAGGGAATTTACTAAAGGATGAACTTCAGACAAATAAGATGAATAGAAAACATTACTATAAGGGTGAGCGGAGAGCACTAAACTTATGGATGTTTATAGATATAAAACAAAACGAAAGTTATCAAGGAAAGAGTATTGTTGGAATAGTTGTGTGCTCTGATATTTTAAAATGGTGGAATAAAGGAGGAGATCTTTTATGAAAAAATACTTTTGACTGTTCTTATTAATTATATTAGCAGTGGAATATTCATATTATTATTCCAAGATTATTGTGTGTCTAATGCTGTATAAAACAAGTGAGTAATTATCATCATTTGTGATCTCGAGAATAAGGGTTTTTAGGGTTGGAGAAATATAGATGAAATGTAGAAGAGGTTAAGCAAAAAAAAAAAAAAAAAAGAAAAAAAAAAGGAAAACCCAAAACCTGCATGTGTATTGGAATTATCAATATCAATCATGCTTTTGGGACGCTAATACAGTGCAGCTGAAATGAGCACACTTAACTCCCAGATTATAGTCTTAAATGATCACTTATCACTAAAAGAAAGTGAGGTTGTATGGGGATATGGCTCATTTCAGGACTGGAGCAGGGAATATGGAAAATGAAACTAATAGGTCTGTCTCCATATCAAACATCAAGGAAGCCATCCAAGGCCATAATAATCATGTCAAAATGATTCAAAAGCCAATTTGTAGAAGCTTTTAGTGGCTAGTGATAAGCAAAATATTTCATAATAATACACTTAAAAACTAACTGGTTAATGTTGAAGGATAATTAATTATCCAATTAATTCTCTTGAATATGGATATACAGCAGGACAGAGTCAAGCATTTATCACGCCTTTGCAATTTGAATTTTCCATTGGTTAACCAAGTGCAAGATGAGGAGATATGTCTCTTCATAAAAGTATTCAATTAATAAAGTAAGAGAAATAATCGAGGAATATGAGCTATTCAATTAATAAGTTAATAGAAATAATAGAGAAAATTCCCCAGTGAATTAACGAATTGATGCATTAGAACCACTTCTGATAATATCACAAAAAAGAGATAATGTAGACATGATTTTTCTGCCTATAAAATTCAGATTATGAGATATTCTCTACAGGTCAAATACGCAGTGTTTTTCAGCAGACTATAAAAGCTTAAAAATAGCAAAATTTTAGTACTACTAAATTATGTTACCTAGGTATCCTCACTTGGATGTAACATTATAAAGAAATGTAGGGTAGTGATAACTAAAATAGTCAGAACAGTTATTACTTTTGGGAGGAGAGAGAAGATTGGAAACGGTATAGGAATTATGGAGAGACCTCTGGGTAGCTGGCAAACTTTTATTTATTGCCTAGAGTGGTAGTTACAAAGTTGTTCACCCTAAAATATCTCATTGAGCTATACATATTTGTGCATTTCTACAACTGCATTTCATTTTCTAGTAAAAAGTTAAAAAAGAAAACACTGATTTTTCTTTAATGAAGCATTTACTTAGACACACATGTATTTTCCAAGTGTACAACTTTGACTCAAAATAGATACTTTTTATCTTAAATCTCATTTGGGGCACAAGAATTCATCTGGTCTTTCAAACCAAATATCAGAAGGTCATTGTGTATGTCATGTTTCTTTCATGCCAGGTCTAATTTGGCCCTTCTGCTCTCTTAACATTTCCACACCTATCTCCCTTTCTTGTCAATCACTTCAACAAGTCCTCTTTCCGGAATTCTAATACTTCTTTCTTGTGTCATAGACATTGCCTGCTAATCACTACATTCTGATTGTCTTCCACTTTATCCTCCATAATACTACCAAAGTGATATTTTAAAACTTAACATTTGTGATATTATCATTCATGAATAGGATGTCAAATGTAATTTAAAGTAGATGTAGGAGTCGGTCTTCTTTCTCTCAGTAGAATTTGAATATATAAATACATTTTTTGTAAGCTTCAATTAATACTATTTTAAAGCAGGTTTAATTCAATTATTGGATGAAGTAATAGGACCAAATTCAATGAATGGAACAAATTCACAAAGGTCTAATGTTTTAAAGAAAATTGAATGATATTCTTCAAGTTACAGAAATTCACGACAATTGGAGCTTATTGTAGCATTTGTTATCTTAGGAGCTGACCAGCTAATCAAGCTAAGTTCACAATAGTCATAGGGATCATCCAAAAGATTAAACTTTATGTCTAGCCATTCAGAAGAACTCCAGAATGTTTGCAGTGATAATTTTGTTATTTTTCAAGATGACTGGTAGAGTTACAGACAGGGCTCTCAGAGTCACAGATATTGCATTTCCAATTGGAAAAATGCCTGAAAGGCCTAACACTCTCACTTCACAACTACTGACATTTAGGGAGAGACATTGGAGGGGTTGCTCAAATTTCTAGCACTAGAGGTGACAGATAAGAGACAAAATCAGGTAATTGAACTCTCGATACCCACTGCCCTTTCCTTCAGTACTGATATGGTTTGGCTGTGTCCCCACCTAAATCTCATCTTGATTTTTATCTTCCATAATTCCCAGGTGTTGTGGGAGGGACCTGGTGGGAGATAATTTATTCATGGGGGAAGGTGTTTACCGTGCTATTCTCATGATATTGAATAAGTCTCATGAGATCTGATGGTTTTATAAAGGGGAGTTTCTCGGCACAAGGTCTCCTCTTTTATCTGCCACCATATGAGACATACGTTTCACCTTCCACCATGATTGTGAGGCCCCCACGTGGAACTGTGAGACTATTAAACCTCTTTCTTTTATAAATTGCCCAGTCTCAGATATGTCTTTATTACCAGTTGGAAAATGAACTAATACAGTAAATTGGTACCAAGAGTGAGGTGCTGCTGTAAAGATACCTGAAAATATGGAAGCAACTTTGGGACTGGATAACAGGCAGAAGCTGGAACAGTTTGAAGGACTCAGAAGACAGGAAAATGTGGGAAAGTTTGGAACTCCCTAGAGGCTTGTTAAATGGCTTTGACCAAAACGCTGATAATGATATGGACATGAAATCCAGGCTGAAGTGGTCTCAAATGGAGATGAGGAACTTCTTGGGAACTGATACACAGGTGATTCTTGTTGTTTCAGCAAAGAGACTGGTGGCATGTTGCCCCTACCCTAAAGATCTGTGGAACTTTGAACTTGAGAGAGATGATTTAGGGTATCTGGCTGAAGAAATATCTAAGCAGCAGAGTATTCAAGAGGTGACTTGCGTGCTGTTAAAGGAACTCAGTTTTAAAAGGGAAACAGAGCATAGAAGTTTGGATAACTTGCAGTCTGACAATGTGATAAAAAAGAAAATCCCATTTTCTGAGGAGAAATTCAAACCAGCTGCAGAAATTTGCATAAGTAACTAGGAGCTGAATATTAATCACCAAGACAATGGGAAGAATGTCTCCAGGGCATGTCAGAGAAATCTGTGGCAGCCTCTCCCATCACAGGCCCAGAGGGCTAGGAGAAAAAAAAATGGTTTCAAGGGCTGGACCCAGTATCCTTGTTGTGTGCAATCTACGGACTTGGTGCCCTGTGACCAGCCACTCAAGCCACGACTAAAAGGGGCCAATATGCAGTTCAGGCCATGACTTCAGAGGGTACAAGCCCCAAACTTTGGCAGCTTCCCTGTGGTGTTGAGTCTTCAGTGCACCAAAGTCAAGAATTGAGGTTTGTGAACCTCCCTAGGTTTCAGAGGATGAATGGAAACACCTAGATGTCCAGGCAGATGTTTGCTGCAGGGGCAGGGGGCTGGTGGAGAACCTGTGGTGGGGAAGTGTAGAAGGGAAATGTGGGGTGGGTGCCCCCACACAGAGTCCCCACTGGGGTGCTACCTTGGAATCCCATCCCATGGGATCCCATCTCTTGCATCAGCGTGACCTGGATGTGAGACATGGAATCAAAGGAGATCATTTTGGAGCTTTAAGATTTTACTGCCCTGTTGGATTTTGGACTTGCATAGGGCCTTTAACCCCTTTATTTTGGCCAATGTCTCCCATTTGGAAAGGCTGTATTTACCCAATGCCTGTACCCCCATTGTATCTAGGAAGTAACTAACTTGGTTTTGAATTTACAGGCTCATAGGTGGAAGGGACTTGCCTTGTCTCAGATGAGACTTTGGACTGTGGACTGTTGAGTTAATGCTGAAATGAGTTAAGATATTAGGGAACAGCTGGGAAGGCATAATTAGTTTTGGAATGTGAGGAAATGAGATTTGGGTGGGGCCATGGGAGGAATGATATGGTTTGGCTGTGTCTCCACCCAAATCTCCTCTTGAATTCTAGCCCCCAAAATTCCCACATGTTGTGGGAGGGACCTGGTGGGAGTTAACTGAATCACGGGGGTGAGTATTTTTGATGCTATTCTCATGATAGTGACTAAGTCTCATGAGATCTGATGGTTTTGTAAAGGGCAGTTTCCCTGCACAAGCTCTCTTCTCTTGTCTACCACCATGTGAGTCATGCCTTTTACCTTCCACCATGATGGTGAGGCCTCCTCTACCACGTGGAAATGTGTGTCCATTAAACCTCTTTCTTTTGTAAATTTCCCAGTCTCAGATATGTCTTTATCAGCAGCAGGAAAACAGACTAACACAGATATCAAAATTGAAGAGTTCAGGGCATCACTAGAGCAAACCAAGGTTTCCAAGAGAGAAACCAAATCTGTCTCGGCCCATGGAGGCCTTCCTGATCACACACTGAATGGGATGTGTGAGAAAAAAAAAAAATGAGAGGATTCACTAACTTAGTTCAATCCCAGGTCTGGTTTTGATGTACTTTAAAGTAGCAGGAGGTATCATTTATCCACTGGATTTTTCAGTAAATATGCTACTGAGTCAAACAGTTTAGCAATATTTGAATCTAACAATTCATTATGAATCATAATCATAGATTGTGAATAGATTCAAATCTAACAATTCATTAGATTACAATAAATTGCATATTTTTCATAGAGTGAGTCAAGAACAATTTCAAATCATAGTTCTCATAAAGATCTAAATAAGTACAACTTGCCCTCAGGAAACAGGAAGATTTTGAAATTTATAACACGGAACAATTTTTGACGAAACAGGGAAGAAACTATGAATAACGATTGTGGCCATCAAGATAGAGGTTAAGAAAAGGAAATTTAAGTCAATCCCGTAACTTTGTACAAGATGGGCATGAAAAAAAGAGATGAAGACTATATCACATCCAGCTTTGCTCTTTAATGTGAAGATTACAGAGAGGAAAATTTTATTTTTTCACTGAGAAAATTTTCCAAACACTAAAAATTATCACAAATTAGGTTTTACATATAACATTGTTTCTACTTCTTTTCATTCCATAAAAAAAAAGATCATCTTTAATTTTTTCCTCAGTAAATAAGATTTTGTTTTTCATAGGGAATTCAGAGTACCTGTGTTCCAAGCTTAGAAATCATCTACAATTTAGATAAATGAAGTCCATAGTTTGGTCATAAACAATTACACTTTCAGTATTATTTATATGTGCCAAATCAAAATGTAGCAAGGAAGGATATCACTTCAAACACAAAATCTGAATTTATACCAAAAACAAGTGAAACAGGTGTACTGTTACCTTAGTCTTTCACCAGAGAAAACTTACTTCCTGAACTATTTGGTTTAGCATAGGCTATAGACTTACATTTCAAAAACACATATATCAAACATGAAAGACTGACAGAGATATTCAAATAAAAGGAATAATTTGCAGTCATCTCTCTATTATGCCATTTCCTTTTTAATACCTGAAATAAAATTACAAAGAAAAAAAAGAGAAGGTTTCATAAAATAATCATTTATTTAGGCAGTATCATTCTTAGTTTATATTAGTTATCCTTTCCATACATCTTATTTATATTCTAGTTTAAATTCCCATATAGCCATATATGTTTAGACAGGCCATAATAATAAAAAACCTCACCCTTTCCAACTGTATGCATATAAAATTAGCTAACCAAGCTTAACTATACCTTTTTTACACCAATAAAAAATGTAGAAAATGAGAAGAGAAACCCTGTAAACAACCGAGATGTTTTTCCTTATTTCAAATCTATGAGTACAAAAGGTACATTTGTTCAAACACTACCTGATGGACCTCAAAAAATCAATTCTTTATTAGTCACAGCAAAATCGCAATGCAATGATGTTGTATTTGGAGAATTTTAAAATATTTTGTTTATAAAACTGTTCTTTCCCTTTGTTACTAGTGTCAGTATGTCTGGATTGCCAGAGGGGTTATTTAAAAAAAAAAAAGTTGACAATCTTAGCAATGCAATTACTTTCATTGTAATTTCGATAAAGAATTTTTCCGATCATCTGGATTTTAGCAATTCATGTGGTTCCAGCTGTAAGAGAGGGAACTTTTTTTCCTTTTATGCACATGTACCCTAGAACTTAAGGTATAATTAAAAAAAAAAAAAAAAAAAAAAAAGAAATGAATCAAAGGGATCATCCATCAAGTCTCTAACCACTTCTTTTCTTTTAGAGCACTTGAAACACTGTGTCATTGTGTTGAGTGATGCTGAAAAGCTGGCAGCCAAAGATCTCTTTTTACTTCATTATTTCCAGTGGACTCTCAGAAAATCAATAGTCTTTTATAACCATAAAACTTTATTTGTTGTTGCCCTTGTTCTGCCTTACTTTAAAATGGGCTATTTATTATAAATAGAGGTAATATAATTGTCATAAACGTGCTTCCCAAAAAAAGTTTCCTGTTCCTAAAATAAGTAATTCTGATTAAATATATAAAACAATACTAATTTTTGTGAGGTTTTAAAATTTTGATTTGCTTTAAACTTTATCTGCATAGATATAAGGCCCTTGGGTTAGACATTTAAATAAATATGATTGTTTTTTCTGAAACACCTTGGCAAGATATCAGAGCTACCACTGAGAACTTGACAATTACAACTGCCAATGACTTTGCCCTGACATTGGATAAGAACAAACCAAATGCTTCAATGTCCCATGTAGCATTGCCCTGCTTCTTTAAAATCACAGTATTATAACTAATTACTCATTCATTTTTCCTTTTATAAAATTATCTTAGTATTTTCCTCCTCTAATATATTAAAATATTTTTAATACAGAAGGAATCCAACATTAAAATGGGTAATAAACTTGTTTCACATATTTCTCTGAGTGTGAACAATTGATTTTTAAAAAGAAACATTATGTCAGTCAAATTATATTTCAACATAAATATTAAACAGAAACTTTTTGTTAAAATACATTTTAGGAAGTGGGAAATAAAATTTATAGGAAAAGGCAACATAACTGAATTTAATCAACTTGCACATTAGACGTGACAATATATAATATACTAACTTTCAAACATACAAAATGTCCATACAGAAGAAATGGTAGACAACTATTCCTATCTCTACCTAAGGACAAGGCTAGATGAAACAGGCCCAAAATGCAGTCAGAGCTATTTAAGTATGAAATATGAGTACTGAAGGGTTTGGGCTGGGGGTACTATAAAGACCTCTTCTTAGGCCTTTGCAGAGATTTCTCTCTATGAGTTATAGTTGGTTTCATTGTCTCAATTATTTCTTCTAACTGTGACTTGTAGACAATACTGGGAATTCATTTATGAAGAAATAATATTTACTATGCAGTCATATGTGGGAACAATCACTTGAGGACTTTTTCAGGTTATCCTTATCACCAACAATATAACCTAATGCGTAGTAAACATGCAATTACTATTAGCTAATTATTAAATGAATAAAAGAAAAGTTACATAGGGTGTTCAGTCAAATATCAAGCAGAAAAGGATGTCACAGTAATTAAAAGCATGGTCTCTGGAGCTGCAGCTAGGATTAAAATCCTAGCTCTTCTACTGACCAGCTGTATGACCCTGGGCAAGTACTTTTATTTTGCTGTGCCCCAATTTTCTCATCTTTAAGACGCAACATTAAGAAATAAGTAAAAATTAGGTATTTGAAAGACTCAAGAGAAAAAGAGAAACAAATAAAGATGAGATTAGGCTAGTTTCGGTGAACTTTTAAGAAATGTAAATTAAGTTAGTAACATTAAAGTATACGGCACAGTGGCACAAGAGTCTATCCAGCTTGTACATAATTATTTCATTTATGAACAATTTCCCATTGCAGCCCCTCAAGTTTATCATTTAACATTTTATGACCTTAATTTCTTTTAAATCTGTGGGGGGGAGGAAATCTACAATAGTGCCTTTGAAACACTTATATAGCATCTTTTATGTCTTAGCTACTCTTCTGAGCACAATGTTCAGGTTTTCAAGAAAATTTTGCAACTTTAACATAGTGTTTTGAGGAGTAAAAGTGACACCTGAAAAAAGTCATCCATGAGAACTAACTCCCCACAAACTGATCAAATGCCAGGACTGCAATTTGTCTTCAGAGAGAGCAAAACTATGGGTTAAGATGTGCTTGGATGGCAGAAATCTGACCGAGAGTCTGTCATGAGGAGCAGATGTACAGGAGAATGATTCACAAGAAGATCTCCTTTCTGTGCATTGAACGTCTATCCACAGAGCACAACTTCATTACTAGGGGACAACATCCATCAGCCGACATGGTGGTGGCAGCATGGTCATACCTGAAGTGCTGCTTCAGAAAGGAGAGCTTTTCAATAGTTAGATTATTTCAAGTCATAACTAAATGCCTCAAATTCCCAGGAATATAGATAATAACAATCATGCCTCTTTCTCTCTTTTCCTCACAGACAAAAAGGTAACCCATGTTGCATAATTATAAAAAATTCCAAAGTAATAATTTGAAATATACAGGACACTTCAAATAATACATCTACATGCTTTGAATCATCTTCCTAAAGCCCAAATATTGTTGTGTACCCAGGTACCGTAGGAAACTGATCATTACAAACGACAGCAGCAACATTTTAAAATTATGAATCTTAAGAATATTTAAATAAATTTATAGCAACTAATAAAATGGAAAGTAAAATGTATACTAACTTAACTGATATTTTGTTAGCAGATATTTGTCATTTAAAACTGCTTATTAGTAAATTTAAATTATGTAAAATTGTGCATGTATATCTTAAGATGGCAGATATATCTTGAGGTCATATTATTCCCCTTGCTTGCAGGTAGACTCAAATATCCACCTTTTTTTTTTTTTTTTTTGGTTTCTCATCCTATTGACTTTGTACTAACTTGACTTCTATTCATTATTTAAATTAAAAATGAAATGGAAATTCCATAATGGGAATGACTTCCCATTGTTAGATTTAAGTTTCAGTCAACAGAATCTCATTTTCATCAAGAAATTTTTAAACACATGGGCACAATATTCCTATTCTTTCTTTTAAAAACTCAACTCCTGCACTTCAGCTTAAGCAACAGAGTTAAGATCCTGTCTTAAAAAACAACAACAACAAAAAATAAATAAAACTCTACTCCATCATAATTTTATGAGTGAATCTACATCAGCTTATTGCTTTAGAACTTATAATGTTTCTACCATCAAGATTAGCTAGACTGAATTTGGCCAATTCAGTGCAGCATTCTCTGCTGAGTTTAATTCAATTATGGATAAGAATTCAGTCATAGCCTTGGAAAAAATTACAAGAAAATCTTCTGATTTTGTAGGATAAAAATATGCTTTTGAAAAATACACACTATATTTTCTACCTCCTTCCTTTATAGTTAAACCAGGCTCTACTTAAATCCATTATATTTTATTTTTTGCCTGATTATTATACTAACCATTTTTTCTTTCAAATATAGCTTACAGAATTATTTCTGAATTCATTTCAATGCTGATATGCCGCAAAGAAGGAATCACACTGACTGTGCTGCTAAGTAAAAGAAAAAGTGAGCATAAATGACCACTTATTGAGCTTTTAATACGGCCTAGTGCCCTTGCTCTACTACACGTTTCTCTCCAAGCCGTATGAGGAGTCCACTCTGTGTACGAACACATGGAGGTAAACTATATGAAATCAGGAGTTTGGACTAAGCAAAAGACAAAATTATGAGAAATGATTAATTACTCTTCTTTCTAAGTAAACAAAAAACAAAAAATATCATCAAGGCCATCTCTTTCCTTAAAGTTATATTTGATCTATTATTACCAGTTATTAGCTTACTTCTGATATAAACTGGTTTTCCTTTGAGAGAAGCATAATCATTGGAGGAAATGTTTGTCTTTGGGAAAAAAAGAAAAAAGAAAAAAAAGGGAAGTTGTACTTCTGGAAAAAATTAGCCCTCAGAAAAAGGGAATAATATGTCTGCATTTTTGGCAATAGTTTCAGCTCATGTACATGTTTCTACTTATCTTCTCGAAGGAGAAACAAGTTATTCAATGTTACGTATGAATCAAAGATCTGATTACTCAGAATCCTCAAAAATAAATTGTGACTGTGCATGTTCTTTATCCATTTTTAGTAAACACATGTATTTTTATACAGTTATGCATCCTAATCTGTTGCCATTCAATGTTTTTTGTATAATTTATAGATATCATCACCACAGGTTTTGTGAGATTGACATGCAATCTAAAAATAAATGATTCAAGGATGAGTGTTCAAGATGGGTGACCAGATGCAGCTGAGACATACCTTTTTCAGGCAGAGGAACCAAAATATTGAGTAGTTATTCACACTACAAATAGATCATCTGAGAAGCAACACTGGAAGTCAACAGAGAAGCAACAGGAGACATCAAGGAGTAGGAAAGGGGATACAAGTCTGCATGTTCAGCGGGATTGCTAGGAGCTGGAAGCAGCGCCTTGACCCAGGGAAGTGGTAACATAACCTTGGGGATCCACATCCCCATTATGGACTTTTGCAATCCTAGCTACAGGAGAGCTCCTCAACCCTTGCTGGCCTCCAGACAGGCAATAGAGAGTTCCCTTGAGATTACACAGAGGCAGTGCTCAAACTCACGTGGAGTCCCACAGGCTTTTGAGCAGTGGGAAGCTGCAGCAGTGCCATTCTGGTAGCACATTCCCCAGGGTTCTATATTCTGCCCTAAGACTTGCTGCCAGCTGTCAAACCAGGGAGAGGGAGGAGAGGCCAGGTACTCACACACACCAAGGACAAATTCCACTGCCACTGCCACAGACTGCTGCAGGACCAAGGCACATTCGGGCCACATGCTGCATGCCTGCCAGCCTCTCCAGAAGCTTCCTATCTGGCTATTCCCATGGAGAGGGGCCGACCCTTCCTGCTGGCAGATCCACAAGGCAGCTGTTGTTGCCCTGCCTGAGTGTTCCTCCAGTGGCCTGGGACCAGCCTGCCCCTCCCTATCGAAGCTAGTACTTGAGTCAAGAGATCCTGAGAATAAGTTCACTGTTCTGATCCCATCTATCCTGGTCTCAGGCCCTGCTTCCAGGGATATGAGAATGAGATTTGCAATCTGCTCTCAACCAGGAGAGGAGCCCTCACAGTCAAAACTGAGAAGACAACGTGGCACAGGTTCCTGTTGCAACAATGGAGCTTAGCACCCCTTCCTTCACAAGACTGCACTGGAAAGGGTGTAGCCTGAAAGCTGCACTTTCTGCCCCAGGAATGGAGTCTCACAGCCTGGGATAGCTTCATGATCTGAATGCAGACTGCTTGGGACAGGGCTAGCTGTTCTGGTCTGCTGCCAGCAGTTAGACACTGAAGGGAGACCCACTGGGTTGGGGGCTTGTGTGGGTCCCACTGGTACCTGGTGGACTGTGACTTCTTGGCAAGCCATGTCCCCCAGAGCAGCCTCTTGAGAACAATAAAAGTGCCTCTTACTCACCTTGGAAATTTGCCCCAGAGGCCTGAAAGTTGTTTCCTAACCATTCAGGGTCAGCACTGGTGCCTGTCATTGGAAAGCCTGGGCACAGGCTTGCCCAACCCAGTTGTGCCCAGCTGTGCCCTCTCCACCTGTCTTGGTGTCAGAGCATGAAATGAGACTGGTGAGAGTTCCATGGCCTCACCCATTGGCCGGACATCTGAGTACTTCTGATTATCAAAAGCCAGGCATAAATCCCACTGGGATCACTGCAGCTGCCTCTCTCCTGCAAGCACCACCTCATGGCTGGGAGGTCAATCTGTACAGCCCATTACAACCTCCGCTGAGACAATTACACAGCACTTGCCTGGTTCTTCCCTGCAGTGTCACCTACTTGCCTGGATATCAAAATGCATAACCTTAAAAATTGCTGACAGAAGTGCACAGCACTGGAGAACAAGATAAGCTTTCCAACACCCCCACCTCCATATCTGCAAGAGACAGTAAGTCTACTCACACACCCAGCACACTGCTACTGCAAACTAAAATAAAAATAAAATTAAAAAAAAAGACAGAATTTGAGAAAACCACCATACTAAGACAATCTGTAATCAAGGAATTTATACAAAGCCTTGGCCAGTTAAAAGCACCCAGAATAAAAGTCAAAGCCAAAAGATTCTACCCAACTAATGTACAGTCACATCTGCAAGGGAAGGAAAAAAGTCCCATTAAAACAAAAGTCAATTCAAAAATAAGAAGTGACACTTTCTCCAGGTTAAAAGAAACTAACATAAAAAGTCTAGCAGATGTTTTGACATTCCCCAAAGGATAATACTAGTTCTCTATCAATGCATTCTAATCCAAACGAAAATCCTGAAGTGACAGGTAAATAATTCAAAATACGAATTGTAAGGAAGCTCAATGAGATCCAAGGGAAAGACACAAGCCAACACAAAGAAATCAGAAAAACAATACAGTTTATGCACAAAAATTTAACTAAGAGATCAATATATTAAAAAAAAACACAACTTCTAGAAATAAGAATTTATTAAAGAAATTTAAAATTATAGTTGAAAGCTTTAAGAATAGACTAGACCAAGGGGAAGAAATAATTTTACAGCTGTAAGACAAGTCTTTTGAATTTATGCAGCCAGAAAAAAATAATGAAAAAAACATTTTTTTAAATGAACAAAGCATTCCAATACAAGAAATATGCAATTATATAAAGGGGCCAAACATGAGTCATAGCTATTTTTGAGAGAGAATAAGTAAAAATAAAAAGTTTGTAAAACCTATTTGAGGGAATAATTTAGGAAAAATAGTCTGGTCTTGCTAGAGATTTAGACATCCAGATATATGAGGCTCAAGGAATAGCTGGAAGATATATTGCAAATTGAACTTCACCAAGACATATCATCACATCAGACTACCCAAAGTCAACACAAAGAAAAAAATCATAAAATCAGCAAGAAAGAAGCATCTAATAACTTACAAAGGAACTACTGTAATACTAGCAGTAGACTTTTCAGCAGAAACCTTATAAGCCAGAAGAGACTGTGGTCATATTTTCAGCCTTCATAAAAAAAAAATGAATAAAAATAAAGCAAAAAACTGCTAGCAAAGAGTTTTGTATCCTACTAAACTAAGCTTCATAAATGGGGAGGAAATAAAATCTTTTCCAGAGAAGCAAATGTTAAAGGAATTTGTCACCACTAGACCACATCTACAAGAAATGCTCAAAGGAATCCTAAGCATGGAAACAAAAGGGCAATACTTGCTGTGAAAAAGTAAGAAAGAAAGAAAGGAAGAATAAAACACTTCTTAAAAAGCATTTACACAATTGAGTTACACAGTAACTAGTTAACTATTAGTATTGTGACAGGACTAGAACCTCACAAGTCAATAGTAACCTTGAATGCAAATGAACTACATACTCCACTTAGAAGATATAGACTCATGGAATTAATCCTTTTAAAAAAAGATCAAGCCATATGGCGTTTACAAGAAACCCACCTAACTGGTAAAGATATTCACAGACCCAAAGTCTGCAATTTTTCCTCAGAGGGCTGGAAAAAGATGTTCCATGCAGACAAAAATAAAAAGTGAGCAAGAGTAGTTATATAAGATAAAGCAGACTTTAAATCAACAACAGAAAAAATAGATGAAAGGGTCATTATATAATGATAAAAGGATTAATTCAACAAGATGTACCAATCCTAAATGCTTACGCACTCTACACCAGAGCAGTCAGAGCTATAAAACAAATACTACTAATACTAAGAAAAGAGATGGATCATAATACAATAATGGTGGGGGACTTCCACATCCCACTGAGAGCACTAAACATTACCAAGAAAGAAAATCAACAAATAAACTCTGGACTTAAATTGGACTCTACACCAAATGCACCTACTAGACGTTTACAGAGCAAATTACGTAATAATTGTAAAATATACATTCTTCTTATATATGGATGGAACATTCTCCAAAATAGATTATATGACAGGCCACAAAGCAAGTCTCAATACATTTTTAAAAATCAAAATCGTGTCAGGAGTCTTCTTAGACCACAGTGGAATAAAACTAGAAATTAATACCAAGATGCTCTGAAAACTACACAAACACATTGAAATAAAACAACCTAGTCCTGATGATCATTAGGCCAACAATAAAATTAAGACAGAAGTTTTTTTTTGTTGTTGTTGTTGTTTTTAATATTGTACCAATGAAAATACAAACACAATATATCAAAATGTCTGTGGTACAGCAAAAGCAGTGCTAAGAAGGAATTTTATAGTGTTAAATGTCTATATCAAAAAGATAGAAAGTGCTCAAATTACAAACCGAATGTCATACCTCAAGGAACTAGAAGAACAAAAATAAGCTAAACCCAAAGCTTGAAGAAGAAAATAAAAATAACAAAGACAAGAACAGAACTAAATGAAATTGAGACTAAAAAAAGAAACAAATGATCAATGAAACAAAAAGTTAGTTATTTGAAAAATAAGCAAAGTTGATAGACTGCTAGCTAGATTAACCAAGAAAAAGAGAAGAGTCAAGCATAACCAAAAGTGATAAAGGTGACATTACGACTGATACCACAGAGATACAAATGATTATCAAAGGCTACTATGAGCATCTGTATGTGCACAAACTAAAAAAATTGTAAGAAATGAATGAATTTCTGAAAACATACAATGTAGTAATGTTGAACCAGGAAGAATAGAAACCCCGAAAAGACCAAGAATGAGTAGTGCAATTGAATCCGTAATAAAAAATCTCCTGAGAAAACAAAGGCCAAGACCAGATGGATTTGCAGCCAAATCCTACCAGTTATACAAAAAAAGAACTGTTACCAATTCTACTAAAACAGTTTCAAAAAATTAAGGAGAAGGGAACCTTTCCTAATTCATTTTACAAAGCCGGTATCAACCTGATACTAAAACCAGGAAAAGACACAACAAGAAGAAAGAAAACTGCAGACCAATATCCCTAATGGATATAGATGCAAAAATGCTCGACAAAATACTGGCAAAACCAATCCAACAGCACATCAAAAAGGCAATATAGCATTATCAAGTGTGTTTTATTCTAGGGATATAAGGATAATTCACCCTTCACAAATCAATACATGTGATTTACCACATAAAATGAATTATAAACAAAAAGCTTCTGATCATCTCAATGATGCATAAAAATCATCCAATAAAATTCAGCATTGCTTCATGGTAAAAACTTTCAATCAACTAGGCATTGAAGGAACATACGTCAAAATAATAAAAAGCCACATATTACAAACCCACAGCCAACATCACACTGAATGGGGGGAACCTGAATGCACTCCCCCTAAGAACAGAAACAAGTCAAGGGTGCCCACTTTCACCAGCTATCATCAACAAAGTACTGGAAGTTCTAGCCGGATCAATCAGGCAATAGAAAATAACAAAAGATAGCCAAACTGCAAAAAAGCAAATAAAATTATCTCTGTTTGCTGATGATAAAATCTTGTACCTAGAAAACCCTAGAGACTTCTCCAAGAAATTTCCAGATTTGATAAATAACTTCAGCAAGGTTTCAGAATACAAGTAACATGCACAATAATCAGTAGCATTTCTATAAACCAATAACAATTAAGCTAACGGTCAAATAAAGAATGCAATCTCCCCAGCACTTTGGGAGGCCGAGACGGGCGGATCACGAGGTCAGGAGATCGAGACCATCCTGGCTAGCACGGTGAAACCCCGTCTCTACTAAAAAATACAAAAAACTAGCCGGCCGAGGTGGCGGGCGCCTGTAGTCCTAGCTACTCCGGAGGCTGAGGCAGGAGAATGGCGTAAACCCGGGAGGCGGAGCTTGCAGTGAGCCGAGATCGCGCCTGTTTTCAAAAAACGAAAATAAACAAACAAAAAACAACAAAAAAAAGAATGTAATCTCATTTACAATAGCCACAAAAATAAAATAAAATACACGACAATGCATTTAACCAAGAAGTAAAATATTTCTACCAGAACTGCAAAACACTAATGAAAGAATTTTCAGATGATATAAACAAATGAAAAATATCCCATGTTCATGAATTTAAAAAGTCAATATTTTTAAAATGAACATACTCCCCAAGGCAACCACCTATAGACTCAATACAATTCCTATGAAATTACCAATGTTTTCTTTTTAATGTTTTATTTCCATACGTTTTGGGGGAACAGGTTGTATTTGGTTACATTAGTAAGTAATTATAGTGGTGATTTGTTAGATGTTGGTGCACCCATTACCTAAGCAGTATACACTAAACCCAGTTTGTAGTTCCTCACCTCTCCCATCCTTTCCCTTGAGTCCCCAAAGTTCATTTTATCATTCTTAGGCCTTTGCTTCCTCATAGCTTAGCTCCCAACTATGAGTGAGAACACATAATGTTTAGTTTTCCATTTCCGAGTTATTCACTTAGAATAACAGTCTCCAGTTCCACCCGAGTTGCTGTGAATTTTTAAAAAATTTTAATGTTCACATGGAACCAAAAAGGAACCTGAATAGCCAGAGCTATCCTCAGCAAAAATCTAAACCTAGAGGCATCATATTACCTGGCTTCAAATTATACTACAAGAATGCTATAGTAACCAAAACAGCATGATACTGATATAAAAATAAACACATAGATCAATGGAACAGAATAGACAACACAGAAATAAAGCCATATACCTACAATAAACTGATCTTCAACAAAGTCAACAAAAATACACACTGAGAAATAAACACCCTATTCAACAAACGGGACTAAGAAAATTGGATAGCTATATGCAGAAGAAGGAAACTGGACCTCCATCTCCCAACATATATATAAATTAACACAAGATGAACTAAAGACTTAAATGTAAGAACTGAAACTGTAAACATCCTAGAAGGAAACCTAATAAAACTCTTCCGGACATTGTGCGAGGCAAAGAATTTATGACTAAGTTCTCAAAAGCAAACAAAACAAAAACAATAATAGACAAATAAGACTGAATTAAACAAAAAGCATTTGCACAGAAAAATTAATAATCCATATTAGGTTGAAAACAGACAACCTACAGAATTGGGGGAAATATTTGCAAACTATGCATCCAACGGAAGGCCAATATCCAGAAGCCACAAATAACTAAAACAGCTCAGCAAGCACAAAACAAGCAATTTTATTAAAAAGTGAACAAAAAACATGAACATACATTTTTCAGAAGGAGACATACAAGCAACCAACAAACATTTTTTTAAAAAGTGTTTTGACATAACTAATCATCAGAGAAATGCAAATTAAAACCACAGGGAGATACCACCATACACCAGTCAGAATGGCTATTATTAAAAAGTCAAAAATAACATGTGTTGGTGAGGATGCAATGAAAAGGGAATGGTTACATGCTTCAGTGGAAATGTAAATTAGTAAAAACCTCTATGGAAAACAGTATAAAGATTTCTCAAAAAAACGGAAAATAGAGCTATCATTCTACACAGCAATCCCCCTGTAGGGTATCTACCAAAAGGAAAAGAAGGCATTATATAAAAAAGACTCCTGCATATCTATTTTTATTGCAGCACTATTCACAATAGCAAATTCATGAAATCAACCTAGGTATCTGTCAGCAAATGATTGGATAAAGATGTAGGGTGTGTGTGTGTGTGTGTGTGTGTGTGTGTGTGTACATTACTCAATTATAAAAAAAGAATTAAATCGTGTCTTCTGCAGCAACATGGATGGGTTGGAGGCCATTATCCTAAGTGAAATAACTCAGAAACAGAAAGTTAAATGCTGCATGTTCTCACTTACAAGTGAGAGCTAAACAATGAGTGGACACAGAGTGGAATAATACACATGAAGGCTCTGAAAGATGGGAGCGTGGAAGAGGGTGAGGGTTGAAAAATTACCTATTGAGTACAATGTTCACTATTTGGGTGACAGTTAGGCTAAAAGCTCAGATTTCACAACTACGCAATGTATCCATGTGACAAAACTGCACTTGTACTCTCTAAATTTGCATAAATAAATTTTTTTAAAAAAATAAAGCATACTTGTTTGTCTTTTATAACTGAATTTGTAAACCTGTGTAATATAAATCAATGGAGAAGGAAAATATTCTCAATGTTTGCTAAATAAACAAATAAATGCTTCAAATAATTTGTGAAAGGTCATATCCCACAATATGCACTGAGCATTATAAATTAGCTGCACATGCTGAAAACATCTAATGATTTTTGTTCTCATATATAAAAATTTGTTTTTAGTATCTCCCTACTTTTAGCTCTTTTGGGTTAAAACTAAAATACATTTGGTTCAATTTAGCCTTCATTAAGAAATTATTTTAGTTGAGTGTCTTGAATAAATAAATGGAGATTTGAAAGAGAGAGATAATAAATTAGGGATAAAAACCACCAATTCCTAATTATGTGTGCAGATATCCTCACTGCACACATAATTAGGAAAATGTCCTATACACTACGCATACATTCTAACTTCCTTGGAAGTTATAACCTCTGGAAATTTTTATCATTCTTTATGCTAACAATTAAGGTAAAGAATATTTCAATAATATACAAACAGGTAGTGTTCAATTTTAATTTGATAGTGTCAATGGAAACAGGATTAAAAAACTTTTATACCAAAAAATGAATTTATTAAAAATGTTCAAAACACTGTGCTTGATGCTGCATTAGTGGTGGGGGTAGCAATAGCAAATAAAGTGTGAACAAGAACCCCAAGGAACACATTCACTGAGGAAAAAAAGATAATTCTATGCAAGTCACCCTCTTTAATATTTATAGATTTTAGAAGGGGATCAGAATGGTAATAAAGTATTAAAACATTATGTGGAGACATGTAGTTAAAATGATTCTATATGTTCACAATTGAACATAGCTCTTCTCTAAACATTTAGTATTGATAGAAAAAGATTTAAAAAACAAAACAAAAGAGCTTCTAAAAATAAGATGAACATCCTGGGGAAGAAAGAAAACAAATTCAAGCAATGATTTGGCTTAAGACATAAGCTTGCTGTACTAGGGAGCTTAAAGCAGACAGCATTACTCTACAACCTTGGCTGCTATGGGGTAAAGAAGACTAAAGTACTCTGCAATGGAACTGCAAAGTAGATCTTGGTGCTCTACTTAGAGCCAGTGGCTTTAGTGGGTTTTCTCTACTTGTGAAAGGAGAGCAAAGAAAAAAATCAATCCTGCAAACACAGTCTGTGCTGCGGTTTTTAGCAATAAGAGAGTATCTGGTAGTAGAAAGATGAAGACTTTGCCTCCTAACCAAGAATTGCAACAAGTTGCCTGCAGCCAGATCTGTGGTATTCTTGAGGTTACCATTAGGTAGAGGTCCCATATTGCCAAATCCTTGGGAATCACAATGGACTACTGTACATTTATTGTAGGTGGTCCTAATTGCAGCACTGTGTAAGTGAGTTTTCTGTGCTGGAGCAGAAAACAGTGCTACAGGGACAAAATATGGGGCCACTTATTGGAAAATGCATTCTTTTCCTTCCCTACAGAAATGATATTTAAAATATTACATTAATTGCATGAGCTAAGCAAGAAACAATGAGTATATTGCAGGCCTCAGTAAGACATGTGTGCTCCAAAGAAAGGAATATAAATTCTATGAAGATTGAAGTTACTGCCACTTCAGTAAAATTTTTAGTATTGCAGGAATCAGAAAGGCCCTAGACATGCACTATGAAATAAAAGACAAATTATTGCATCTTAAATTCCAAGAAGGAAGTTCAATATCTGATCATCTTCTTTGGGATCTGAAAGTAGTTATGTACAATGGAGAATAATGCTTTGGCCCTTACTCTAAATCACACAGAATTCTGCCAGCTTTGAGTGTGGCTTAGGGTAGGAAAGGGCTCTGTAGCAGTCAAGGCTATATTACAAGTAGACCTGCCACAAGGCTTATCATCTGAGCACACACTATGGTGTTGCAGGTGTCAATGGTGATAAAAGATAAAGTGTGGAGTTAATGTCAGCCCCCAGTGGGAGACTTAAGCCCTTGGGTTCTGGAAGAAAACCGTGCCATCTGCAGGACAGAATTATATGGCTGCCAAGAAACAGACCTGAGGTGCTACTGAGACTTGATGGATCACTTGATCATATGGCATCATATAGCAGATATAGACTGCTATAAACTGTCCATTATAAGCTGGAATCTGGCAAACCTGCCATGTCATAAAATAGAGCATGTCCAGGCACAATTCACTATAAATTGAAAATGGTGATCCATAATTGAGCCTAATACAGACAACAGAATACGAGTAAGTTATATTAGTTCAGAGCCCATTTAATCAACCACAGTTGTACTAGCATTGCTCCCCCAGGTCACACTTATGGCTTTATGTTTTGGGATCCCTTATTACCAACTTGACAAAAGGTGGAAAAATTCTGAGTTTGTTCCACAAATCAGTAAGCCTATGACATGTGCACATTCTAAAAATGAGCTGCAGCTGCACTACAGCCCCACTAATAAAGCTGAGAAAAATATTTGTTAGGGGAAATCCTCTCAATGGGGAAATATGAGGCGCTGTATCTGCTCATCTATTTTGTATGGAAATAGGAGACTTTCAAAATTAGACTATTAAAATAATGAGTGATAACGAATGGTGTGGCTGGTTGGTCAAGAAACCAGAAGTAGACATACTAGAATACTGGGGGTAATAATGTCAGGAAAACAGCTATATGGGTCTCTGAGACCAAGAAATTTTGAACATGGAAGAGGCTTGATTCAATAACCAAGTAGAAAGAATAATGACTAGTTGTCTTACCTAGCCACTATCATCAGACACAGGGTACTGGCAAATGGATACATCAACAGAATAGCCATGATGGTCAGGATGGAAGTTAGTTATGGGCCCATCAACATGGTCTCTCACTTACCAACATTGATTTAGCTACTTGTAATGCCAGGTGTCCAATATGCCAGCAATTAAGATCAACGTTTAGCCCCCAGTATGTCACCGAGCCTTGTGAAGTCCAAAGAGCTACTTGGAGGGAAACATTCCTTTAGCCCTGGAAAGCACAGAAATTCATATGAACTGCAAGTAGCATATATTTTTGTCTTTCCTACTCACAGGGTCTTTCAATCAGCATCAGCAATTGAGGGTGTGTTTAACACACCAATCCTGTGTCACTAATTGGTATAATACATGGGAATAGAAACCAAGAGGAGGTAGTAGGAATGGTCCCATTAACTATCATTCTGAATGACACATTTTTGGGAATTTGTACTTGCTGTCAATTTTGGTCCTGCAGGTTGAGAAGTTTTAGATCCCAGAGGAAGAACGCTTCCAACAGGTGACACAGTAAATGTGTATGTATATATGTGTATATGTATATGTATGTGTATATGTATATGAGAGAGAGAGAGAGAGAAAGTCTCACTCACTCTGTCACCTAGGCTGGAGTGCAGTGGTGCAATTTCGGCTCACTGCAACCTCCACCTCCCAGACTCAAGTAATTCTACTGCCCCAGCCTCCAGAGTAGCTGGAATGACAGGCATTACTGAAAAATAAGGGAGGTTTGAAAAAATGGAAAACATATTCTTTGTGAAAATAATCATACAAATGTCAATTCTTCACAAGTGAATTTATAAATAAAATACAATGCCTTAAAGATGTCAATAAGCTTTCTTCTTGGAGCATGACAAGTTGATCATGAAGTAAATACGAATGAATACATAAGCCACAATATCGAGGAAAGCCTTGAGATAAGAGAGCAATAGGTAAGGAGTTCTAGCTCTGTAGCGTCACAAAATGGGAAATACACTATAAAGCCACAGGATTAAACAGTAAAATACTAACCCATGAATAAATAGATCCACCAGTGGAACCAAAAATAAATATATAGAAATATATAAATATATTCAGATGCAGGCCAGGTGCAGTGACTCACGCCCGTAATCCCAGCACTTTGGGAGGCCTAGATGGGTGGATCAACTGAGATCAGGAGTTTGAGACCAGCCTGGTCCAACATTGTGAAACCCCATCTCTACTAAAATATACAAAATTACAAAATATTTTTAGTGTACTAAAATATACAAAATACAAAAAAAGAAATCTCTACTAAAATATACAAAATTTAGCCAGGCATGGTGGTGGGTGCCTGCAATCCCAGCTACTCAGGAGGCTGAGGCAGGAGAATCTCTTGAACCTGGGAGGAGGTTGCCGTGAGCCAGGATCATGCAACTGCACTCCAGCCTGCATGACACAGCAAGACTCCATCTCAAAAATAAAGAAAGAAAGAAAAGAAAAGAAAAAAGAAAAGGAAAGGAAAGGAAAGGAAAAGAAAAGGAAAGAAAGGAAAAGGAAAGAAAAGAAAAGAAAACAGAAAAGAAAAGAAAAGAAAGTAAAAGGAAAGAAAAGAAAGGAAAAGAAAAGAAAAGAGAAAAGAAATATATCCAGATGCATATAAAACTTTAAAGGTTGTATGGTCGTATAGCAGGCGGAATTTGCACAATTGAATAAACATTTAGAAAATAATAAATTTAAATATATGCTTACAAATGTCAGATAAATTATAGGACACCCAAATAAATTTGAATTTCAAATAAGCAACAAAAAACTTTTTAATTAGTGTGTACCTAAAGATTATTTATTTTTATCTGAAATTCAACACTTTAAAAAATTACATTGGTTCATAATAATTGTACACATTTATGTGGTGCCTGTGATATTTTGATACTTAACAATGTGTAATGATCAAATTAGGTTAATTAGGATCTCCATCACCTCTAACACTTTCCAAATCTCTTTTGCCTATTTGAACTTATTTCTTCTAACTGTATTTTTGTGTCCTTTAACCAAACTTTCTTCATGCCCTCTTCCATGTCATTTCCAGCCTCTGGTAACCACCATTCTACTCTCAAATTCCATAAGAGCAATTTTATTTTTTTAGCTGTATATTTTAGCTGTATATTTAGCTGTATTTTTTTCTTTTTTTTTTTTTGACATGTGCTATTTGTCCTTCTGTGCCTGGCTTATTTCACGTAACATGTCTTCCAGGCTCAACACCACTGATTTCCAGGGACATGCAAATCAAAATCACATGAGGCATTATCTCAGCTCAGTTTATCAAAAAGATCAAAAAATAACAGACACTGTTGAGAATGTGGAGGAATGAGAAAGGAGATCTCTATCTAGTGTACTACGGGTAGCAATGTAAATTAGTTCATCCACTATGGAAAGCAGTATGGAGATTCCTCAAAAGATAAAAATAGAACTACCATATTCTTTTGGAATCCTACTGTTGGATACATATGCAAAAGAAAGGAAATCAGTATACTGAAGAGACAAAATCAATATGTCAAAGTGATTTCTGCACCCCCATGTTTATTGCAGCACTACTCACAATAGCTAAGATATGGAATCAACTTAAAGTTCCATCAATGGATGAATGCATAAAGAAAATGCGTTATATATACACAACAGAATATTATTCAACCAGAAAAAAAATAAAATTCTGTCATTTTCAGCAACGTGAAATTCAAATGTAACTGTAGTTTTCTGTGCTAAGTTTAGTAAACTTACCCTCGGTATGCAAGGATACCAAGCACATATGAGATAAAATGTAAAAAATGAAACCATACAAGAAATAGAAGAAAATATGAGTAAATTATTTTAAACCCAAGTACTGAGAAAAACATTCCAGTTTTACTAAAAATTTCCTAAAAATACAGAATCAATAGAAGAAACAATAGTGACAAATTCAACTTTATTTATTTATTTTTAAAGTTCCATTTTTATTCCTTTTTTAAATTTCAACCTTTATTATAGATTAAAGGGTACACATACAAGTTTGTTACATTGGTAAATCGCAGGATATTGGTCTCATCATCCAGGCCATAAGCATAGTATACCCAACAGTGGTTCTTCAGCCCACAACCCACTCCCTGCCTCCCATGTCTAGTGATCCTCAGTGTCTATTATTTCCATCTTTACAAGCACGTGTATTCAATGTTTAGCTTCCACTTGTAAGTGAGAACATGCAATATTTGGTTTTCTGCTCTTGCCTTAAGTCACTTAGAATAACGGCCTCCAGCCCCACCCATGCTGCTGCAAAGGACATTATTTCATCCTTTCCTATGAATGCATAGAGTATTCCATGGTGTATATACACCACATTTTCTTAATCCACTGTTGGTGGGCAATTTTGTTGATTCCATGCCCTTGTTATTGTCAATAGTGTTGCACTGAGCATACAGGTGCATATGTCTTTATGGTAGAATGAGTTCTTTTCCTTTGGGTGTATACTCAGTAGAGGGATTGCTGGGTTGAACGGTAGTTCTATTTTAAGTTTTTTCAGAGGTCTCAAAACTGCTTTCCACAATGCTAAACAAATTTTCATTCCTACCAACAATGTATAAGCATTTCCTTTTCTCCACAGCCTCACCAGCATCTGTTATTTTTTGACTTTTCAGTAATAGTCATTCTGACTGGTGTGAGATGGCATCTCATGGTCTTCATTTGCATTTCTCTGATAATTCGTGATGTGAGCATTTTTTCATGTTTGCTGGCTGCATGATGTCTTCTTTTGAGAAGTGTCTGCTCATATCCTATGCCCATTTTCTAACTGGGTTGTTCATTTTTTCGTTGTTAATTGATGCTTCTCTTAAATTCTAGAGATTATACCTGTGTCAGATGCAAATAATTGCTTGCAAATATTTTCTCCCATTCTGTAGGTCATCTGTTTACTCTGTTGGTAATTTCTTTGGCTGTACAGAAGCTCTCTCATTTAATTAGGTCTCACCTGACAATTTTTGTTTCTGTTGCAATTGCTTTTGGGAACTTAGCCATAAATAATTCATCAAAGCCTATATTGAGAAGTGTATTTCCTATGTTTTCTTCTTTTGTGTTTTTTTGTTTGTTTGTTTTTTGTTTTGTTTTTTTTTTTTTTTGAGATGGAGTCTCGCTCTGTCGCCCAGGCTGGCACAATCTTGGCTTACTACAAGCTCTGAAACACGCCCGGCTAATTTTTTGTATTTTGTAATAGAGATGGTCTTTCACCGTATTATCCAGGATGGTCTCGATCTCCTGACCTCATGATCCACCCACCTCAGCCTCCCAAAGTGCTAGGATTACAGGCATGAGCCACCGCATCAGCCATTTCCTATGTTTTCTATGAAGATTTTTATAGCTTGAGGTGCTACATGTAAATATTTAATATATCTTAAGTGAAGATTCATATGTGATGAGAAGTAGGGGTCCAGTTTCATTCTTCTGCATATGGCTAGTGAGTTATCCCGGCAACACTTATTGAAAAGGAGACCTTTTCCCATTGCAAGCCTAATCAAAAGAACAAAGCCAGAGGCATCACATTGCCTAACTTCCAACTATGCTACAAGGCTACAGTAATCTAAATAGCATGGTACTGGTACAGAACCAGACACATAGAATACTGGAACAGAAGAGAGAACTCAGTAATAAACACCCATAGACCTAGAACCATCTGATTTTCAGCACAATTAATAAAGTTTTATTTTTTAATTTTATTTTTAATTAAAAAATATATTTATGAGGTACAATGTAATGTTTTGATTTTAAAAGCACACCTTTGAGAGGAAGGGCCAGATGGCCAACTAGAAGCAACTGTGGTTCACGGCATTCACAGACAGAAATGAAAGGGGTTAGTGAATTCAGGACCTTGAACTGAAATATCCAGCTTCTCACATTGGGATTGACTAGGCAAGCAACTCCACTGTCAGAGAATGAAGGAAAGCAGGGTGGGATGAAGGTCTATGCAGGAGTAGCTGGGAGCCAAAGGAACCCCCACCTCCAAGGGAATTGTGAGTGATTATGCGGCCCTGCCCAGGGCCATGAACCCAACCCTGAACCAGAAAAAAAATTGAAACCCTGAATAACCCAACAACAAATTCTGAAATCGAGGAACTAATAAATAGCCTACCAAAAAAAAAAGACAAAGAAAACAAATTCACAGGTGAAACCTGCCAGAGGTACAAAGAAGAGCTGGTATCATTTCTACTGGAAGTATTCCAAATAGTCAAAAAGGAGGGACTCCTGCTTAACTCATTCTATGAGGCCAGCATTATCCTGATACTGAAACCCAGCAGAGATAGCAAAAATTCAAGAAATCGTCAGGTATTCAGGTCCATACACTTGATAAAGATTGATTCAAAAATCCTTAATAAAATACTGGCTAACCAAATCCAGCAGTACATCAAAAAGTTTACCTACCACGATCAAGTCGACTTCATCCCTGGGAACGCAAAGTTGGTTCAACGTACGCAAATCAACAAATGTGATTCATCACATAAATAAAACCAAAGACAAAAATGACACAATTATCTCAATAGATGCAGAAAAGGCCTTCAATAAAACTCAACATCGCTTCATGATAAAAACTCTCAATAAACTATTGAAGGAACATACTTCAAAATAAAAAGAGACATCTAGACCCAGAGCCAATATCATACTGAATGAGCAAAAGCTAGAAGCATTCCCCTTGAAAACCGGGACAAGAGAAGGATGCCCTCTCTCATCACTCCTATTCAACATATTACTGGAAGTTCTGGTCAGGACAATCAGTCAAGGGAAAGAAATAAAGGGTGTTCAAATAGGAAGACAGAAAGTCAGATTATCTTTATTTGCAGATGACATGATCATATATCTAGAAAACCCCATCATCTCACCCAAAAAGCTTCTTAAGCTGATAAGCTACTTCAGCTAAGTCTCAGGATATAAATTCAAAACGCAAAAATCGCTAGAATTCCTATTCACTAAAAACAGGCAAGCAGAGAACCAAATCATGAATAAAATCCCATTCACAATTGCCACAAAAAGAATGAAATATTCAGAAATACAGCTAACAAGGGAAGTGAAGGACCTCTTCAAGGAAAACTACAAACCACTCCTCAAAGAAATCAGGGAGGACACAGACAAGTGGGAAAACATTCCATGCTCATAGATAGAAAGAATGAATATTGTAAAAATGGCCATACTGCCCAAAGTGATTTATAGATTCTATACCATTGCCATGAAACTACCATTGACATTCTTCACAGAATTAAAACAAAATTACTTTAACCTTCACACATAACCAAAAAAGGGCCCATATAGCCAAGACAATCCTAAGCAAAAAGAACAAAGCCAGAGGCATCATGCTACCTGACTTCAAACTATACTACAAGGCTACAATAACCAAAACAGCATGGTACTGGTACAAGGACAGACACTAGGACCAATGGAGCAGAATAGAAAACTCAGAAATAAGACTGCACACTTACAAACATCTGGTCTCAACAAACTTGACAAAAGCAAGCAATGGAGAAAGCACTCTCTATTTAATAAATGGCTCTAGGACAACCAGCTATTTCTATGCAGAAAACTGAAACTAGACCCCCTTTCTTGTGTCATATACAAAAATCAACTTAAGATGGATTAAAGACTTAAATGTAAAACCCAAACTCTAAAAACCCTAGAATAAAATCTAGGCAATGCTATTCAGGACAGAGACATAGGCAAAGATTTCATAAGTAAAATGCCAAAAGCAACTGCAACAAAAGCAAAAATTGACAATAGATTCTAATTAAACTAAAGAGCTTCTGGAGAGCAGAAAAACTATCATTAGAGGGAACCGACAACCTATCGGATGGAAGAAAATTTTTGCAATCTATCCATCTTACAAAGGTCTGGTATCCAGAGTCTACAAAGAATTTAATCAAATTTATAAGAGAAGAAACAAACCCCATTAAAATGTGGGCAAAGGACATCAACAGATACTTCTCAAAAGAAGACATTCATGTGGTCAAGAAACATGAAAAAAAGTTCACTTATTAGTAGAGAGATGCAAATCAAAACCACAATGAGATACCACACACATTAAGATACCATCTCACAACAGTCAGAATGGCAATTATTAAAAAGTCAAAAAATGACAGATGCTGGTGGGGTTGTGGTGAAAAAGGAATGCTTTTACAGTGTTGGTGGGAGTGTAAATTCGTTCAACCGTTTGGAAGACAGTGAGGCTATTCCTCAAACACCTAGAGGCAGAAATATCATTTGACTCAGCATTGACATTACTGGGGATATACACAAAGGAGTATAAATCTTTGACTCAGTATTCCCATTACTGGGTATATATACACAAAGGAATATAACTCTTTCAATTTTAAAGATACATGCATGTGTATGTTCATTGCAGCACTATTCACAATAGCAAAGACATGAAATCAATCTAAATGTTCTTCAATGATAGACTGGATAAAGAAAATGTGGTACAGATACACCATGAAATATTATGCAGCCATAAAAAGAAATAAGATCATGTCCTTTGCAGAGACATCAATAAAGTTGGAAGTCATTATTCTCAGCAAACTAATGCAGGAACAGAAAACCAAACACCACATGTTCTCATTTATAAGTGGGAGCTGAAGGATGAGAAAACACATGGACACATAGGGGAGAACAACACACACTGGTGCTTGTCGGGGGTCCAGGGTTTTGGGGATGGAGAGCATCAAGAAGAATAGCTAATTGTTGCTGGGCTTAATACCTAGGTGATGGGATAATCTGTGCAGCAAATCACCATGGCATTTGAAATGAAAGAAATGAAAGTTTCTTATATACGTAATAAACCTACATAGCCTGTACATGTACCCCTGAATTTAAAATAAAAGTCAAAGAAAAAAAGGCACACCTTTTTAATGACAAAACCAGTTATCAGCAAAATCAAAAACAAAAGACAAGCTGGAAAAAAATATTGGTAATTTTTGCCCAAGACCTAATATATTTAATATTCAAAAAACTCCCGAAGACCAATTTAAAATCTCAAAATCTAATAGAGTAATGAGTAAAATATAGAAATTGACAATTCATAGAAGAAATAAAATTATTGGAAGTTACTGATACCCTCACTTATGAGATAAATACAAATTCAAGTTATGCTATGATGTTATGAATCATATGGGTAAAATTTTTCATTTCAACAACATATTCTGTTGGAAAGCCTATAAGGAAACAGGCACCTTCATACACTGCTGATAGAATTCAAAGTTATCTTTTTTAGAAAAGGTTCTGTGGACATGTTTGACCCAGCAATGCATGTCAGGAGTTGATCCTAAATGCACACTGACAAAAATAAAAATTAACATACACATAAAATTAGATACTGAAGAATCATCTATAAAATCAAAAATTAGAAACAACCCAAATGTGTAATAGGAGTCAGTTGAACAAAGTGTAACAAACCTATCAGACGATATATTTTGTAGCTACAAAAGTAAAGATATTCTCTAAACCAATAGAGAGCAATTCCAAGATACTTAAGTGAACAAAAGGAAGTTCCAGAACACTGCATATTTTTCATAAGACAGGAAACACAGAATTACACACAGATATGCATACCTATTTGTTATATTAGCAAAAATAGTGGGGGCCGGGCACGGTGGCTCAGGCCTGTAATCCCAGCACTTTGAGAGGCCCAAGGCGGGCAGATCATCTGAGGTCGGGAAGTCGAGACCAGCCTGACCAACATGGGAAAACCCCGTCGCTACTAAAAATACCAAATTAGCCGGGCATGGTGGCGCAAGTCTGTAATCCCAACTGCTCAGGAAGGCTGAGGCAGGAGAATCGCTTCAACCCAGGAGGCTTCGGTGTTTTGTTGCGATGAGGTTGAGGAGAGTGGAGATGACGCCACTGCACTCCAGCCTGGGCAACAAGAGTGAAACTCGATACCAAAAAAAAAGGGAAGAATAAATCAAAAACTAACAAAAATAATTATTAGTGGTAAATGAGGAATGATGGTAGACAGAACTAAGAGATTTATGAATAAAGTTCTAATGAAGTTTTGGCATTGGAAACATAAAAATTTGATATATCCAAAAACTAAAATTAAATCACGAAGAAAAACTTAAAACTAAAAGCAAACAAACTTTCACTGCATATATGCAATTACTGATCACACAGAAAAAATAATTAATCCATGTGACCCTACTATAGATAATTTTCATCATATATATTTGGTGGAATATATTTTAAGGGCAACAGGTCTACAAAGAAAAGATGCTTTGTAGTTTTATTACTGAACTAATATAGGTATAAATATTTTAATTAAAGTGTACATATGCATACGTAGAAAATACTATGAAATTATTTTAATGTTAAAAATAATTAACCATTTCAATGTGGAAGATACAATTATAAAATTTAAAAAATTATGTAAAACTTCTGTAATCTTTAATGTAAATTCAAAACACAACAGACATGCATACTTCATATTCCAGAACGTTTTCTAGTTCTTTCCACTGAAAAGGCCTAAAAGTAGTAACAACTAATAGAATAAGCAACCTAATCCCCAGACTGTGATCTCTGTCACTTCTTACTAGAAGGAACCTGGACTTTTCAAAGACTGACCAATTCAGAAAACATTCCAGTTTTGTTTGGTACATTTTATTTTGCCAGAAAGCAAAGGTGTCAAATTTAATGTAGTCCTGTCAAAAAGACACAGGAGGCAATGTAAAGAAGCTTCCAGTGACCAAATCTGTAACAATAAAAAGTGTGTGTGTACACATATGTGTGTGTGTATTTGTGTGTGTTTATATATGTGTGCATATACACATGTGTGTATCAAACAAAAAAATCCAAAACTCATTATATGGTATGATACAGTATTATACAGCACAGTAACAATTAGTCCACTAACATTGTATTATGAACATTAGCAATTAAAAGAAAAGAATCGTGTAGTTGTCCTACAATATTCTATCTTTCATGGGCAACTGTATTTTCATTTGATGAGGGAAATAAGTTTTATACAGAAAATTCACCCCCCCATCAAATAAGTTAGGAATGTTAGAGATTTTTTTAAAATCACCATTTTGCGGGTCTAATGGAGCAATTGTTTCACACAGTTATGATCAATGATTGAAACCATTTTCTGAAGTTTGATGGGGGAATTTACATTGAAGGGCCATATTGTCACTAATTCGTTTTGATTTTAATAAACGTTGACCAGCACCACCCTCTGTGAAGTATTTTTACCAAAAAAGTTGATTTTGAGTCTAAACAAGTCTATAGAGGTAATTTCCATTTACAAAAACGATTGAGGATGACACCAAGGAAAAGCAAACAAATCCAGTGGCTGGGACAATAGCAAAGTGAAAGACAACTGTTAATATTTGAACCTTGATTGTATCCTGATTCAAACAAATTAGCTATAATAATCTTAAAATAGAAGAAATTTGATTATTCTATAATTTATTATTCTTCTATCTCCTCTATCTCCGTATTAACCCATTACAAACTGTACATACTTTATAATCATAAATCACAAAAGACCTTATATTTATGTGTGCCAAAAACTCAATGATTTTTCAATATCTTTTAAGCATATGGAAGGGAACTTGAGATGCAAACGTAAGTTATATTTGCTTAGCTCGTAATGTATGCCTCATTGATCCATTTTACATTCCAGATTTGAATTTAATTCTTTCTAATCACCTTTCATAAAACTTCGGGAGAGTTAATTACCAAGCAGCGGTCTTAAAATCACTGGCAGGTGCTTTGTTGAATCCTAGTAACCTTAGTTATTCTTAAAAATTATTTTCCCCTACTCCTTATCACTGAATTGTTTAAACCCAGGTATTTTAAAAACAATTAAGTAGCATAACTTTATTACTAAACAGACAAATTTTTATAGACTCAATAATGTCATAGGGACTAAAATTTACTGTTGAATTAAAATAATTAAGAAAATATATGTGGTAGATATTTCATCACTCTGAACTTGTTGAGTTGGTATTGTCTAGTAAAGCTTTGAATATGCTCTCTCACCTGTAATTTTTAATCTCTTCTTTGATATATATTTTATGGAAATCACACTATTTTTATAAACTCACCAAATTGATGCATCTTATTTTAACATTTAATAAAAAGTCATACCTTTGATCACAAATAAAATGTAGAGTATGAAATTTCCTATGTCCAGAAGTTTCTTCTTTATTACTTACTAAATAAGCTTCAGGGATTTTGAATACATAAAGATCAAAAGACATCACTGTCAACTATTTGAGACAGGTAGACCCTATATTGTTATTTTAGAAAACTGCTTCTGAAAGAAATTTTTAAGAATACTTATCCATGTTATCTCAATGCGTAAAGATTTTGTTTACGAACATTTTCATATATTTTTATGCAAATAGTGTATTTTTTGAGGTTTCACATGCTGAAGGCAAAGAAGATATGTTTGGCCTCAGGCATTTTATTTCCACTGTGAGCTTTATAAAGACAGAAAATAATATATTATAGTACCTTCAAAGAATTCTTGTAAAATACTGTATGGTAAGCCTGTTCCTGTTTACAAAATTCTATTGTAGAGAAGCCCTTGTCCCAAAAGAGTTATTATTAGAAAGTTAATATGAAAGATTTATGGACTTGTGACTTTATTTTAATGAAAAACTTTAAAATGTTGGGATATATTGATTACTGAACAAAAAAAAGTGTAAAATATTTTAAAAAGTATCTAGCTAAAAGTAACCTGATTCTACTCTTTAATGAAGGAAAGATAATTGTAGGTAATCTAATACATTTGCATCCATATACATATAACATATATATACATATGTACATACCCACCATATCCATCAATACACACCCTCAATATGTACATGTACGTACACTATATGGGTTATATTCTGAAAAAATTTTTAAAAATCTTACTTTTCCAGGAAAGTTTAAAATAATCATGCAATTGATCATTATTTTCAAGTTCGTATATAATTGTGGTACAGGATTTTTATTTAAAAATAAACATTTCTAGGGGGGCTTCAACATGGCACACTAGATGCATCTAGTTAATACCCAAATACTCAAGCACAACTTCCAAGGACCTGGGGATTGCCCAGCCCAAAATGGAACTGGTGAAACACGAGCACTTCTCCCAGGGTCTGAGGTCAGGCCCATTCAACATGCTGCTACTACTAAAGCTGACACCCACCCACACATACTACTTGCGGATTTGGGAACCTGCAATTCCAATCCTTCACAGCCATTGGCAACACCATTGCAGACTGCTTGAGTTCCAGAGGACTGTCACACAACTGCTTCTGCCATTGTCCACACACCATGTCTGCTTCCCAGGAGCTGAAGAACTTGCCCACCTTTATAACCCACCACTTCCATTCTGGCACCCAAGCAAGTCACCTGGAGGCCCAAGAATTGTTCTGCCAATAACCACCAACATTGTGTTGGTGAAAACTGCCCTGGGGCAGAAGAATAGTCAGTCTCAGCCCACTGTTCTCGCCACTAAGGCCTGAAGACTGGAACACTTGGTGTCCTAGTCCCCAACAAAATTTCACCATAACCTCTACTGACAACCATACCTTAAACCACTGAGAAAACTACAGACACCATTGACACTCTTTACAGTAAAGAAATTATACAAAGACTACACTACTGCATGTATCCAGTATTACAGCTAAAGTACCCTACCCAACCAACAGCATAGCTCCATCTTCAGGAAAAAGTCCTCTCCTACAAACTCAAATTCAGAAAATTTAAGAAGCAACTGTTACACCACAATGCACAGATATCAATGTAAGGACAAAGCAAACATGAAGAAGTAGGGAAATGTAACACCTGCAAAGAAACACAATAATTCACCAACAACAGAACCTAATCAAAAAGATATTTACAATATCTCATAGAAAAGAACTCAAAATACTAATACCTAAGAAGCTCAGTAAGAATTCCCATACCTAGAAACAAAAAATAATAATAAACATCATCCTGAAAATACACAAAATATAATTACCACTGGTACAGCAAGAACACACCTAAGAAAAATACAAAACTCAAATGTTACCACTACAGAATATAACCAAATCACAAAGAAAAACAGTAAAAGAGAAAATAACAATGGATATGTAAAGCAACCAGAAATCAGCTAGTAAAATGACAAGAATAATCCCTAACATATCAACAATAACCTTGAATGTCAACAGCTTAAACTTTCTGCTAAGAGATATACACTGGCTGAATAAAAAAAAATCAAGTATATGCTATCTGCAATAAACTCATATTATCAGGTAAAGACACACCGACTCAAAACAAAGGGATGGAAAAAGATATTCCATGCAAATGTAAACCAAAAGTGAGCAGCAATACCTATACTTTTATAAAACAGATTTTAAATAAAAAATACAACAGAGATAAAATCATGTGTAATGACAGATCAATTCGGCAAAAGGATACAAGAATTCTAAATATATATGTAATCAACACCAGAGAACTCAGATAGATAAAATAAATGTTATTAGAACTGAAGATAGTCTCCAAATCAATTATAGTTGGAGACTATATTAGACAGATCATTAGACAGATCAGTTAGAGAGAAAATTAACAAAGAAACGTTAGATTTAACTGCACATTTGACCAAATGGGCCTAACAGCCATGTATAGAACATTTCATCCAATGACTCTAAAACACAATTTTCTCTTCAGAAGGTGGAACAATCTCCAGAATAGACCACATGTTAGAACACAAAATAAGTCTTCACAAATTTTTGAAAAGCAAAATCATATCGAGTATCTTCTCAGATAACAATGAAATAAAAATGAAATAAAACTAAAAATCAATAACAAGAGGAATTTTGGAACTATACACACTTATGAAAATTAAACAATATACCCCTGAACAACCACTGGGTCAAGGAAGAAATTAAGGAAAAAAACAAAAAATGTCTTGAAACAAACAAAACATACCAAAACCTATGGGTACAGCAAAAGCAGAGCTAAGAAGCAAGTTTATAGCAATAAGCACTTAACTCAGAAGGAGTAGAAAGATTTCAAATAATCTAAAAATGCACCTAAAGGAACTAGAAAATTAAGAACAAGCCAACCCAAAATTAGTAGAAAGAAAGAAAGAATGAAGATCAAAATACATCTAAACAAAATGGAGTGTTTAAAAAAGTACAAAGGATCACATAGTGAAAAATTGTTTTTTTGAAAAGATAAAACAGATAAACCAATTATTAGACTAACCAAGAACAAAAGAGTGAAGACCTGATATGGTTTAGATTTGTGTCCCTGCCCAAATCTCATGTCTAGTTGTAATCTCTCTCCAATGTGCAGTGGGGTGTCTGGTGGGTGGTGATAGTGAGTGAGTTTTCATGAGATCTGGTTGTTTAAAAGTGTGCAGCACCTCCCGCTTTTCTCTCTTCCTCCTCTCTGGCCATGTGAGATATGCTTGCTTCCCTTTCACCTTCCACTATGATTGTTAGTTTCCTGAGGTCTCTGCAGCTGTGCTTCCTATATAGGTTGCAGAACTATCAGGCAATTAAACCTCTTTCTTTTATAAATTACCCAGTCTCAGGTAGTTCTTTATAGCAATGCAAGAACGGACTACTACAGCAAACTGGTACTAGAAACAGGGCTATAGAGACAGCAGAAATGTTGAAGCAGCTTTGGAAATGGGTGACAGGCAGAGGTTAAACTTCGGAGGGATCAGAAGATACAGGAAGATGTGGGAAAGTTTGGAACTTCCTAGAGACATGTTGAATGGTTTTGTCCAAAATGCTGATGGTAATATGCACACAGATGGCCAGGCTGATGAGGTCTCACATGGAGATGAGAAACTTACTGGGAACTGGAGTAGAGGTCACTTTTGTAATGCACCAGCAAAGCAGTTGGAGGCATTGTGCTCCTCCCCTAGAGATCTGTGAAACTTGGATTTGAGAATAATGATTTAGGGTATCTGGAGGAAGAAATTTCTAAGCAGCAAAACATTCAAGACATGGCCTGGTTGTTTCTAACAATGTATGCTCATATGCATGAGTGAATAGATGCTCTGAAACTGGAACTTATATTTAAAGGGAAAGCAAAGCATGAAAGTTTGGGAAATTTGCAGCCTGACCATATGCTAGAAAAGAAAAACCTATTTTCAAGGTAACAAATCATGCTGACTGCAGTAATTTGCGTAACTAAAAAGAAGCTGAATGTTAATAGAAAAGTCATTGGGGAAAATGCCTCAAGGCATTCAGAGACTTTTCTGACAGCCCCTCCCATCACAGGCCCAGAAGCATAGGAGGAAGAAATGGTTTCATGGGCCTGGCCCTGGACCCCACTGCCCTGCACAACCTTAGGACAGTGTTCCCTGTGTCCCACCTACTCCAGCTCCAGCTATGGATAAAAGGTCCCCAGATAAGTCTCAAGCCACTGATCCTGAGGGTAAAAGCCATAAGCCTTAGTGGCTTCCACATGGTGTTAAGCCTACAGGTGCACAAAGGGCAAGAACTGAGGCTTGGGAGCCTAAGCTACGTTTCAAAGGATGTAATGGAAACACTTAGATGTCCAAGCAGAAGTCTGCTTCAGGGGCAGAACCCTCACAGAAAATCTCTATTCACAGAGTCCCCACTAGGGTATTGCCTAGTAGAGCTATGAGAAATGGGCTACCATGCCCCGTACTTCAGAATGTTATATCCACTGACAGCTTGCACTGTGCACCTAGAGAAGCCATAGGCACTCAATGCCAGCCCATGAAAGCAGCCAAGAGCATTGTACCCTGCAGAGCCACAGAGGGTGAGATGTCCAAGGCCTTGGGAACCCATCCCTCATATCAGTGTGGCCTGGATGTGAGACATGGAGTCAAAGGAGATTATTTTGGGGCTTTAAGATTTAATGACCCCTGCTGGGCTTCAGACTTGCATGGGGCCTGTAGCCCATTTGTTTTGGCTAATTTCTTCCTTTTGGATCAGGAGTGTTGACCTGTATTCCCATTATATCTTGGAAGCAACTAATTTGTTTTTAAATTTACAGGCTCATAGGCAAAAGGTACTTGACTTATCTCAGAGGAGATTTTGGACTGTGTACTTTTTAGTTAATGCTGAAATGAGTTAAGACTGGGTGACAGTTGAGAAAGGATGTTTGTATTTTGCAATGTGAAAAGGACATGAGATTTGGGAGGAACCAGGGGCAGAATAATGTGGTTTGAATTTGTGTCCCACCCAAATCTCATGTCAAATTGTAATCCCTAATGTTGAAGGAGGGGCCTGGTGAGAGTTGATTTGATCATGGGGGTTGATTTCCCCCTTGCTGTTCTCATGATAGTGAGTTCTCATGAGATCTTGTTATTTGGCTTCACTGTCATATTCTATCAAACTTTCAATGAGGAAGTAACACCAATTCTCCTCAAAGGATTTTTTAAAAATTAAACAGGAGGGAATTCTCCCTAAATCATTTTATGAGGCTAGTATTACCCTGATACCAAAATCAGGCAAGGACATTAATTAACAATAAACAAGAAAACTACAGGCCAATATTCTTTATGAACATAGATGTAAAATTTCTCAATTAAATACTATCAAACTAGATAGAAAGACACATCAAAAAATAATACACCGTGATCAAGTGGGATTTATACCGGGGATTTAACATATGCAAATCAATAAACGTGATATATCACATCAACAGAATGAAGGATGAAAAACACATGATCATCTTATTAAACACAGAAAAAGGTTTGATAATATTCAGTATCCCTTCATGATAAAACATCCTGATGAACTGAGCATTAAAGAAAGATACCTCAAAATAACAAGCCCACACCTAATGTGATACTGAATGGGGAAAAGTTAGCAGGCTTTTCCCTTAGAACTGAAACAAGACAAGTGTGCTCACTTTCATCACTCTTATTCAAAATAGTAATAAAAGTCCTACCTAAACAATCAGGCAGGAGGAATTAAAAAAAGGCATTCAAACTGGGGAAGCAGAAGATAAACTGTCTCCCTTTGCCTATGTTATGATCTTGTATCTAGAAAAACCTAAAGACTCCAGCAAAAAACTCTTGGATCTGATAAATGATTTCATCAAAGTTGCAAGATACAAAACCAAATACAAAAATCAAAAATGTTTCTATACACCAATAATGAATCAGCTGAGAATAAAAGCAAGAAAGCAATCTCATTTACAATAGCTACAAAAAAAAATACCTAGGAATAAATTTAACTAATGAGGTTAATGAAGAATAACTATAAAACAATGATTAAGGAAATTGAGGACACAAACAAATGGAAAGACATTCCATGTTCATGAATAAGAAGAATTAATATTGTTAAAATTACCATAATGCCTAAAACAATTTACACATTCAGTATAATCCCTATCAAAATACCATGTTAACTTTCACGGAAATATAAAACACAATTCTAAAATTCACTGGGAAACAAAAAAGAGCTTGAATAGCCAAAGCAATCCTGAGAAAAATGAACAAAATTGGAGTAGTCACACAACATCACTTCAAATTATACTACAAGACTACAGTAACCAAAAAAGCACAGTATTGGTGGTTAAAAAAAAAAAAAAGAAAACCCCACCAACAACAAAAAGACATAGATCAATGGAACAGAATTGAGGATCAAATATAAATCAATGTATTTATAACCAATTGATTTTTGACAAAGCCATCAAGAACATACATCGGGGGAAATGACACTCTTTTTAGTTACTAGTGCTTGAAAAGTTGGATATCCACATGCAGAAGGATAAAACTGAACTCTTACTTCTCATAAGATTAAAAAAAAAAATCAACTAATGGTAGATTAAAGACTTAAACATAAGACCCACAGCTATAAAACTACTAGAAAAAAAAAAAAAACACAGAAAAAACCCTTAGGACATTGATCTAGGCAAAGATTTTGTGGCTAGGACCTAGAAAGCAGAGACAAGTAAAACAAAAGTAGACAAATGGGTTTGATCCTATAGCATCAAAAATATTTAGGAGTTATAAATGAAGAAAACATATTTAAGAATAATAGAGGAAAAAAGAAAGGCAGTGATGAAACTACCCTGTAAAGTAAAGTATCTTTTTGTTATTATAAAGAATATAACATTACATTAATCTCCACAAATATGCTAGCAAAATATCACACCATTTACTTTTCTAATGTATATAAACAACTCATTGGGTAAGAAATATTTAATATGCCGGAGTACTATTAGAATACTTGTGGAAAAAAAAAAAAAACCCTCACCAAACTTAAGACTTTACTTCCCTTAGAGTAAATACCAACTTAATATCTGAATAAAATGCATTATTTTTGTAATATGTATAAAGTATATGCTATACATGCATACATAAAACACACACACACATATATACTCAGAAAATATATATTTTTCATAACAGCATAGAGAAAATTCAAATTCTCCCGTGGATATCACCTTACATTTGTTTCAAATAAAATAGTTAAATTCAAATACCTTGTTAGTTAATGTTAGTTAACATTTGTTATTAAAATATTTGTAACCATTTTGTATATATCAAGTTATTTTACTGCATTAGCTCAAGTTTGCTAACACCACACTCATATACATAAGTATAATTTACTTCATTTGTCACAATAATAAAAATCATGTTATATGAAATTGATATCTTTTAGTGTTGCAAGGACGTGTATGCTAAATGAGTATAACTCAAGTTAGTATCTCAAAATTTATATGTAATTTATTTTTCTGATTGACTTCATATAAATACAAATATTAATATTTACACATACATGTAGCATGCATGCAGTAGTGTGTTTTCTGTATATAGCATTTTGTATAGATTGTGTTTTATGTATTCATGTAAGGCATTATTACAGTTAACAGATTTCTTAAGCAAACTAATGCAATATGAGAATAAAATTTCACTGTCTCTAAAATGCTAAAGTATTTGAAAATTAGTAGAATATTTTTAGCTAGTGATGGAAAAATTTCCAGATGGTAAAAAATGTGAATGATAAAAATAGGCAAATTGAAATTAGAACTGTGATGGATTAATTTCCTCTTGGTTGTCCTTATGTTGTTTGTATCTGTGCCAAATCCATGAGCCAATAGTCTCAAAACAACAGACAGGAAAGGAAAGAAAAATTTCCAAAGTGGTTTTCAATAACATTTGCAATTTGAAAGTGAAAATAACTATCCACAAAAAAACTTGGTTCCTTTGTTATGTTTAGTTTTTCAAAATGTATGTTTTAACTTTAAACACCCTTCTTTCCACATGCTTTTGAGTGTAAGTGCATACTAGATGATTACTAGAAAATACTGCGGTCAAAGGTGGAGCCTTTGCCTTCCTGAGAAAATTAAACTTTCTCCGAGATGTCATATGTATAACAATGAAAGAATCCTCAATTAAAATAGGCCCACTATTTTTTCTTAAAAATTAAAAATGGGTTTATCACACACTTATGAGACAAAATATGCAGGAATCAAGACAAGTATAATTCTCCAAAAGATGAGGTTAATTTTCTCATTGTCTTCTTTTAATGTCCAAAATTAATTTTTATTAGTGAATAGAAATTAATTTCTTGTTAATGAATAAGTTTCTACAATAGCTCAAGAAAAGTACTATGGTTTGCTAGCAAAATTCTTGGATCAGAAAAAGCAACAATGAAAGCTGATTTTAATTTCCCCATCCTACCACAACTGTCTATTTGACAGCTATGTGACTAATACTACCGATGTAAAAAGCCTTGGCATTTGTTGGACCCTTTTAGCTTATAGGAAAATGCATCAAATATCACAATGATTACACATGCAGTAAAACATAAATTGATGGAAATGTTCCTGAATGGGAAATTTGGACATCTTATGTTTCAGGCTGCTAAAAATATCACTTCTTTATGTTCAATATTCATTATTGATAATCCATTTTATTCTCATATTTGCCAAACATGTTTCAAAATGCCCACAAATGTACCAAGGTTAAGGCTTCTGTGGCTAAATATCTCTATGAAATGCTTTGATAAACACAGTAACCTGTGCCTTTGGCATAACATTCTCAAATGTATTAATATGCTAATAAGAACCATTGGTCTCCACAAGGTTCCAATGGCTGTTCCAATGTAAAAGTGACTCACAAATCAACTAGAGTCCTCTTGTTCTTCAATTTCTAGGTAACATTTCCCCAAAACATGAATTATTTTTCTTTGGATTTTGAAAGTCGAATGCCTTCTATCAATTTTTTAAAAATTTTATTGCAGATTTGAGGCAGGTTAGAGAAACGACAATGGCAAGTTTGGGGATCTTGAAACCTATTTAATTTTATAAGCACTCTAAGAAAAAGTAAAAAATTTTTTACTAATATTTAAGAAGGCATAAAAGTTCACATTCACCTGAAAGGAAAAAAAGAAATCATAGGACATTCATGAAGCTGGAAACCATCATTCTCAGCAAACTAACACAGCAGCAGAAAACCAAACACTGTATGTTCTCCCTCATAAGTGGGAGTTGAACCATGAGAACACATGGACACGGGGAGGGGAACATCACACACCGGGGCCTGAAGGAGGATGGGGGGTAGGGGAGAGACAGCATTAGAAGTATCTAATGTAGATGACGGGTTGATGGGTGCAGCAAACCACCATGGCACGTGTATACCTATGTGACAAACCTGCATGTTCTGCACATGTATCCCAGAACTTAAAGTATAATAAACAAAGAAATCATAACAATGTTCATTTTAAAAGCTGAAAAATTCCACAAATATCACAATGCTTAGAAAATTAATACTTGTATTGTCTTTTATTATACAATTGTTACCATTTTTAGCTGTATACTCTGATAGTTTTTTTACATGACAACAATTTTGAAATAACTTCTGTAATAAACATAAAAGTCTTCTGGCAGAGTTACTTAAAATTCATTTTTTTAATTTTTGGAGGTTTAAAAAATTGCTTTCAGTTTAGCAAATTATTCTTGATGATGCCATGTACATTTTTAGGATAATTGTCAAATCTGAGGAATTCTCTATGAAGTTTCTTTCATATTTGAACTGTAATATTTACAGTGTTTGAAGTTTTCTTGTTTGTTGAACAATATTAACTATTTCTTGAATTGATGATACTTATTGCCATTTTGTCTCCAGTGTCGTTATCGAGGCAACATATATTTATGTATGTTATCTTTAATGATATCGAAATTTTGTGTTATTTTAATATTTTATTGTGCTTACTATGATTCATAATTCTACCATGTGATCTATAATGATTCATTATTCATTTTGGTTAATATTTAAGTTTTAGGCTCTCAGCCTTGCTATCCATGTATCAACAAGTGTATTGTTTTGTGTGTGAATTTATAAATGCAAGTGATCTTTATTAGAAAATGTCAGAAAACAAATCTTTAGAGAATTAAGAAGGTAGGAAAAATGCTTTCTGCAACAGCAAGAAGAGAGATCAATGCCATTTGGGGTTAAAAATTGAGACTAGAGAACCTGTATTGATTAATATTTATTGTTATGGCTTGTATTACATAATCATTCATATAAAATGGTTGTGCTTGTTAATTGGTTGTCTTGAATAATTCTCAAATTGAAATCTTTTATCAATGAAGGCAGAAATATTGGCTTTTTTATCTCAGTAAATGAATCTTTAAAATTTTATTTCCTTCCCATTTGTGTATAAATATGAATAAATCATGGCTCTGCTGAATTCCTTATTTTAAATGTATATTTATGAGAGTGTTTTTCATTCACAGTAATAGATTTGACTTCATTAATGTGGTACTGTGATTTTTTTAGTTGATATTTTATTTGGGATACTTTTGTTGATGTTTACACATGACATTGATCTATTTTTTTCAACATTTTCATTGTCAGGTTCTAGTTTCAGTGTCATAAAATTTCAAAAGAAGGAAATTGGAAATTTTATTTTTCAAACATTACAAAAAATTTAAATAGCATTATAATTATGTAGACATTATAACACAGATAGAACTTTGGGCCTTGTGCTTGGTTTTGTTTTGTTGGGAGAGGAGAAAGTAATGTTAAATCCTTAATGAGTCTCTTCTGGGTCCTTGTATTGAGTTAATCTCGTCTGGAGTTAATTTAATTATTTTTTTTTCTTTGAGAACTATTCATGGTCAGACGCAGTGGCTCACACCTGTAATCCTAGCACTTCGGGAGGCTGAGGTGGATCACTTGAGGTCAGGAGTTTGAGACCAGCCTGGCCAAAAGGGTGAAAGCCCATCTCTACTAAAAATACAAAAATTAGCTGGGCATAGTGCTGGGCACCTATAATCCCAGCTACTTGGGAGACTGAGGCAGGAGAATCACTTGAACCCGGGGGTGGAGGTTGCAGTGACCAAGATCATGCCACTGCACTCCAGCCTGGGCAAAAGAGTCAAAAAATAAAACTATCCATCTCATCCACATTTTCAAATTTCAGTAGAAATAAGCAAATTATTCATATTAGTCACTGGTCAGGGAAATATAAACACTCCAGATATTTTAAACAGAGGACATTTAATACAGGAAATTGGTTACATAAGTAATAGAAAAGCTGAATGACTAAAGAGAATAAAATATGGAACCCTCCAGAGAGCAATAGCGTGAAGCTGCTTCCCGGAGACATAGAGGAAACAGTTAATGTTACCATAGTCCCAAAGCGAGGGCTGTCAGGTGGGAACAAGAATCAAACAGAAGAGGCTTAGGAGAAGCTAGAACCGTGGAAACCAGGGCCTGATGAGTGAAAGCAAGAATCACTGAGAAGATGTAGATGTTTCCTAAGGCACTATCTGAATGAAGGAGTAAGAGAATACCCTGGATTGTCCTTGATATTTTCCTAGGCAAAATATTCCCAGAAGAGAGAAAACCAGGGAGAAGGAAAAATACAGTTCCCACTGATAAAGAACAAAACAAGGAAAGACCAGGGAATGGACATGAGAACAATCAGATAAGTTTTTAATTTTCTGTTTCCCCACTACTTTCTCTTAATTGATACATAAAAACACAGAGATTTCGCTCTATGTTCATGTTTAGGATAGCTAAATGATCTATTTATTAGCTTTTTTTCAAAGAGCCAGGCAGTTTCCATTTCTAGCACTATAGTACAATAGATGCTGGATAAAACCTACTGTTTTAAAAATTTTACATATAATATGTGACTGCAGTTTGCAAATAGCTGCCAGCAGAGTCTAAGCCAGCATACAGTATTTGATCAATAGACAAAGGATTCTGCATATTATTACATGGAAACAAGAAAGCCACTTTACAAGAGAGGATGTGTGGCATTGGGCGTATTGCCATGGGATTCACTAGCTTATCACATACCATACCACTCAGGAGCTGCCAGCCTAATAGATGAACTGAATGGCTTTTGGAAGGTGCATTTGCTGTCTCAGTTTAGACATGATGCCCTGAGAGGTTTGTACCCATCCACAATGATACAGAATACATATCAACAAACACTATATGTTGTGTGTTCAGCAACTATAATACATGATACTTGGAGCCAAAAGATTAATATAAACATTCCCTTCTAATTATAAATTCACATTGCCTGCCTTAGGGAATTTGTTCTTCCTATATCCCCCACTTTAGGATCTGTACATGTTACATACTATGTAAGTGTTCATGGTTATTTTAGATTAATAATAAAATATTATTTTGGCATTGTATGAAGACAAATTTAGATGAATCCTTTTCACTATAGTCAACAAAATATTCTAGAAAAATTCATAATATAATGAAATCACTAAAATGCAATATTCAGAAATATAATGATATATGAATATATTTCTTATATAGTGACTAAGTCTTCATAATCTCGCATTTCTTGCCCTCTACTTTGTCTTAAACAACTTTGTCCCTCTAACCATTAATTTCTAAACCTGATCTTTCAGAAATAACCTCAAAACTTTTCTTGAAGAGTTTGTTTTCCTATCTTGAGTTTCTTACAATTTCATTTGACAAATGTATACTCTCACTATGTTAATCACGTCTTGTTTGTGAATTGTAATTTATTGTAGAATTAGTAATGATCAACTAGTAAACAATTTTTTCAGTGAAGATACAAGCACAGTTAGTCCTCACATAATGTCATCAATAGGATTTTGGAAACAGAATTTAAGCAAAATGACATATAGCAAAACCAATTTTACCATAAGCTAATGATATAAACAAGAGTTAAGTTGCTATGGAGTATTTCTGGTTATAATAACATTGCCAAACTTCTAAATAAAGACCTGAATCATTCTTGATATTAAACATTGAGATAAATGTAAGCTACACATATATTTAAGAAAGATTAATAAAAACAGGTAAGATGGTTATGTACCTGGTTTTGGGGGAATCAGTGAGTGATGACAGTCACAGTGGTGGTGGGTGATATCAAGGAATCAGTGTTTGCAAAGGAAATATTGTAAAGAACACTTCCTCCCACCACAGTTCAAAAACAAACTATCAAATACGGTAGGCTCCCTGAGTGCCCTCTTACCACATTGTTTATTGTTTTCCATTTGTATGAGTATGGTATACTTTATATATTTCTATTTTGCAATAATCTGTATTTACTCATTTATTCATTTTTCAACCCATTTATTCCAGTTCAGGGTCATGGGTGGCCAGAGCCTTTCCTAGCAGCTCAAGGTAAAAGGTGGTAATCCCCCCTCCCATTGCAGGGCACACCCACATTCACTCAGACTGGGACCATTTAGACACATCGAAGAACCTAACATGCACAGTGCTGGGATGTGAGAGAAAACTGCAATACCTGGACAAAACCCACACAAACATGGGGGGAACATTCAACTCCACACAGACAGTGATCCAGGCCAGCAGGAAATGATTTTTTTTTTTTTCATCAACCTTATAATAAAACAATGTGATCTGAGGACTGGCAATGCACTTGGTAGCCATAAAAGTATCATCAGAAGTTAAGGACAATAGTCACACCAGAACACATTGCATAGTTCAAATAGTTACTTTATCTACCTTAACTTACCAATATGAGAATCCCTAAATACATATCTTGACTAAGAAGACACGTTTTCAAGAACATAACATGTTAAAAATTAGACTCTTAAGAAAAACACGCCAAGGGTAGAAATGAGCAAATAAACTGCCATAAGAATTATCTTTATCAATGCTAGTTATTGAAATGAAGGTTTTGTTCAAATATAGAAAGTATGTGGGAGGTTATAAAGAAAAATGTTTCACTAAGCCTGAAGGCTGTGTAGGGTTTATAAAAATTACAGCAATTTTCTAATATGAATAAGAAGAAAAAAGATGAGAAGGAAGTGGAAAAAAGCAAGTTTGTCTTCCAAAAGGTCAAATGACAAGTATCGATGCCAATGTAAAAACATTGACCATTGTTTATACCTTAATACAAGCAAAATTTCAGACAAAAGACCAGATCCATATTTAAATTTAAAAATATATTTCTAATTCCCATGTGCTATTGATTGGCATGGGAATGATTTATTGACTTAGGAAATGAGAATTTTTAAAAGCTGGTCTTCTGATAAGTTTCTAATATGAATAAGAAGAAAAAAGATGAGAAGGAAGTGGAAAAAAGCAAGTTTGTCTTCCAAAAGGTCAAATGACAAGTATCGATGCCAATTTTATTACAACATCTGTCCAAATTTTACCACATGATTAGCATTAAGTATAATGCATTACTTACAAAAATTTGTAATTCAAAATTCCAAAATCAAAGACTAACCATAAGAAAACACTAGACAAACTCAAATTCTACAAAATTCCTAACAAGTACTCTTCTAAAACTATCAACGTCATAAGAAACAAGGAAGACTAAGAAACTGTCATAGATTGGAGAAGATAAAGGAGATATTATAATTAAATGTGTAAACACAAAATGTGTTATCCTAGATTGTATCTTAGAACAGGAAAAGATAATTAGTAAAAAATACTGACCAAACCCAAATAAAGTCTGTAGTTAATAGCACTGTACTCCTCCAAGTTTCTTAGTTTTGATGTTATGTAACACATTGACATTAGGGGAAGTTAGGTGAAAGGTACACAGGAACTCTCCATACTATCCTTGCCCCTTTTCTGTAGATCTAAAGTTATTCCAAAATACAAGATTGTTAAATTTTTATAAGACAATAATAAATGTAGTGTTTTTCTTCTTTGTAACATATTTCCAGGTAACCTTTGTCATTCAGGACTAGGTAATATTGTGGTTTCATGATTAAGGCATTTTATTCACAGTGAATTTTCACTATTGACACTATTATGACGATAATGAATATGTAACACACAGATACACAAACACACACACATATTACATATCCTGAGTAATAAAGATAAATAACCTTTGTGCACGGAACAAAGTAAACATTCTAAATGACTTACAAATTTCTTAAATTTTATGATAATAATAATTATTATTATTACCCAACATTAATCAATATCACTGCATATCTGGCATTATTCTAGGCACTTTATTCACTGATTTATTTAACAAATATTTAATGAGTTCCCACAATGTCCCTGACACTTTTCTAGACAGTAGAGATAATCAGTAAAAAAAAAAGATAGCCTCTGTTATGAAACATAAATGCTAGTAGGGAGACAGAGAGTAAATAAATACGTGACATATTTATAATATAAAGCAATGGTAAGTATAATCAAGAAAAGTCAATCAGGGTGATAGGGAGCAGTAGCTTTTCAATGAAGGTGACATTGGAACAGAGACCTGAGTGAAGTGAGGTAACAAAATACAGAATATTTTAGGAAAAGATGCTCCAAGCAGAGAAATGAGTAAGCTGGAAAAAATATATAAAAACAACAACACTTTTCACGATCTACAGTTGACAAATAAATCACTGATTAAACATAACAGAATTTTGAAGGTCAGTACCAAAATAATTCATTATGGAAAATGCTTACAAATGCCTCCAGGAATTGAGAGCACTACTAAGGAAGGAAGGGTAGAGAGGTTTCTTATCTTACTACAAGTCCTTCTGAAATATTAGATGCTGTATTACGTGCCTATTTACTTTGCTAGAATTAAAACATTTTATCTAACTCTAAGTCTTCACTCAGTACACTTCCATATATTTTATACATTAAAATTATCTTATCAAATTCATACCTAATGAGGATGGGGCCATGTCTGTATAAAACACCAAATTTTAAGAGTTAAGAATCCTTACTAGTAATTTTTCAGAGATATATATATATATGATTTTTCATCTATTCTTCCTATTCCTCTTTGTTCTCCTTTTTGCTCTCTGATTCGGTCATGAATATGCCCAGCTCTTATAGCCACTTCTTATTCTTCAATCCTACTTACTCTCAGATCCCTTCAGAAGTCTTATATGATTTATAAATTTCTGACTGAAATTCTCAATCCTCATTGGAACTAACAAACATTAACCAAAACTTTAATTCTCAAACACATTGCCTGGCTAGGAGTTTTAGACAAGCTCTGAACATATTGTGAATATATCAAAATGCATATTTTCTTTCCTCTGTGTCAGTATTTTATAGAAGACTCTTAAAGAGTTCTGAAGGAGAACAGTTTGTAATAATCCATGCAAAATAAGAACAGGAAATATGATAATAAATTCTAAATATATTTAGCATGATTCATCTTTGTGAGTTGCACATGTACCATTTTCTACATAACTTTTTGAATATAGTACTTGGGAGAAATGTGTCATAGGCGTTCAAAATGAATGTGTCAGGTTGTCATGAATAAATACTGAGATCTATAGAGCCAGTGCTTATTGTTTTGATTCTGCATCAAAGGCATTTTCAAATTGCCTTCAAAAGAGAGCACATCTTTTGCAGAAGCTTTCCAATCTTAATTGACAGCAGGACTGTGCTTAAACATAAGATTTTTTTTTCAAAACATATATGAATAAGTTAATTACTTAAGAACAAAAGTAAATAAAGTTAAATAACTTTTCATTACAATAAAATCTATGGGATGGAAAGAGTTTCTATTTTTTAACACTCATTACATAAAACCCCTTAAAACCCCTTAAATTTTTACTGTTTATTAAATAATATTCCTTAAATATTTATATTAAATACTCATCTTTGTCTCTTTCCAAAGTATACAACTAATACTGTATATTTATTCCCAGGTGTTCATGATCAAACTTCATCTCTTTATTTTAGTTAAGTTCATATCAGCTTTTGTTAATTGTTGTTCAAGTAAAACAATCAAATAGCAGAAACAGAAATTTTTATTAAAGTGCAATCTATTATCTTAGCAAAGCTAGTGTTTTCATCCTGTCATATCAAAAAGAAAGCTTTATTTTTAGCCAATTGGTGCAAAATGAATGGTTTTGTTTTGTTTTTAACATTGGTGTTTGTAAAAACATGTTCAACTCATATAAAAATTATTGGAGATTAGTACTTATATCATACATTATTTTTTAACAATATGAACTTAAATATAAAGATATATGTACATAATCAGTGATGAAGCACCGTCACTTCTAGGAAGTTCACTTTCGAAGTAATGAGAAATTCAGACCAGGTGCTGTGGCTTAAGCCTCTAATCCCAGCACTTTGGGAGACAGAGGCAGGTGGATTACCTAAGGTCAGGAGTTCAAGACCAGCCTGGTCAAAATGGTGAAAACCCAGCTCTACTAAAAATACAAAAATTAGCCAGGCACGGTCGTGGGCATCTGTAATACCAGCAACCCAGGAGGCTGAGGCAGGAGAATCACTTGCACCCAGGAGGCCGAGGTTGCAGTGAGCTGAGATCGCGCCACTGCACTCCAGCCTGGGTGACAAAGCAGGACTCCATCTCAAAAAAAAAAAAAAGTTATGAGAAATTATTTAAAGAATGCCTACACAAATGTATTTAATAAAGGTATTCATTTATTCATCAAATGTACCTTATATGTCAAATATGGGCCAAGCATTATCCAATGTGCTACTAATTCAGTCAGCGAGGCTGAGCCCAATGCTTACAATCTATTTTAGGAAACAATCAGGCTGGGCTCGGTGGCTCACGCCTGTAATGCCAACACTTTGGGAGGCCAAGGCAGGTGGATCACCTGAGGTCAGGAGTTCGAGACCATCCTGGCCAACATGGTGAAACTCTGTCTCTACTAAAAATACAAAAAATTAGCAGGGCATGGTGGCGCACACCTGAAATCCTGGCTGCTCAGAAAGCTGAGGCTGGAGAATTGCTTGAACCTGGGAGGCAGGGGTTGCAGTAAGCTGAGATCTCGTCATTGCACTCAAGCCTGGGCAACAAGAGTGAAACTTCGTCAAAAAAAAAAAAAAAAGAAAGAAAGAAAGAAAGAGGAAGGAAAGAAAAGAAAACAATCAAAAAAGTATCTTCCCATCTTCCCAGAGGAGGAGAGGTATTCTAAAATAAACTTTTGAGGAGTGAGCAGAGAAGAGCATTCAGGCAAAGGAAGCCACAAAACATGATTCCTGAGGTTGCATCGCACAGTTATTTCAGAGGTGCCATAGAGGGTGGAGGGTGCATTTGGGTGACCTTTAGAATGGAAAGTGGGAAATGAAGAGTGGAAAACTGGACAAAACGTGCCTCGCATGCCATGTCAAAGAATTTGAACATTATCATTTACATGGAAACTGGTATTGCATTGCAAGTTTTTAGCAAGAATTTGACTTACGATATTCCAGAGGTTTCTAAAATCAAAGAAAGATGGAATTCATCTATGTAGGCAAATAAACTATAACTTTAAGAAATTTATTTTTATAGAAAATCAATTATACCTCTTATAAAACATAGCAGTTCATTCTACTTCTTCTTGTATTTCTTATTATTTATCTAAATAAACTGACATGTAAATGCACCTTTCTTTAAAATTATGATTGGTAGAGCTTCCAGAGTCTCTCCCGCCTCAACTAACTCTTCCTAACCATATTTTCAGAACACTAAGTTGTATCAAAAGATGATATAGAAACGCGGAATTTTCTAGCCACCTTCCTCTTACTTTAAAGATCTGAAAACTGGAGGCCAAGACGAGAAATTAATTTCCCCATGTCAAACAGCTTTGTATAAAAATCAAGTGTCCCTAAAAAGGGAAAGTTATTCTATGTGTAAATTGTGCCTCAAAAAACTTGACTTTAAAAAAAAATAAGCATTATGTTAAGAGCATACATAGATTTCAAGGAATTGTGTAAGCCCATTTACACACTGCTATACAGATACCATCTGAGCCTGGGTAATTTATAAGAAAGGAGGTTTAATTGACTAACAGTTTTGTATGGCTGGGGAGGCCTCAGGAAACTTGCAAAGGGAAACAAGACATGACTTACATGGTGGCAGGAGAGAAACAGAGTGATGGGGGAACTGTTAAACACTTTAAAACCCTCACCTTTCATGATAACTCACTCACTATCATGAGAACAACATGGGGGAAACCATCCCCATGATACAATCACCTCCCAGCAGGTCCCAACCCTGACACACGGGGATTACAATTTGAGATAAGATTCGGGTGGGGAGACAGAGCCAAATCATATAAGGAATATACTAGAGAAGATTTAGACAGAAATTATAAATAAGATAACTACTTTAACTTGTATGACATTTTGATATTTGTGTTTTCTTATTTCTTCTTTTTACATGCGCTGTTCTTAAAAAGCATGGGCATTGAGCAGAGAAGATAGTATTATTTCATATTTACATGTAGAGATAAGTGAACCTCAGAAGGACATATATGTACCCAATACAGAAGCACCCAAATTCATAAAGCAAGTTCTTAGAGACCTACAAAGGGACTTGTACTCCTACACAATCCTAGTGAGAGATTTTAACACCCCACTAACAATATTAGATAGATCATCAAGACAAAAAATTAACAAAAATACACAGGACCTGAACTTAACTCTGGATCAAGTGTACCTGATAGATATCTACAGAATATACATTCTTCTCATTGCCAAATGGCAGTTACTCTAAAATTGATTACATTATCACAAGTAAAACACTCCTCAGCAAATGCTAAAGAACTCAAATCATAACAAAAACAGTTTCTCAGACCATAGTGCAATCACATTAGAACTCAAGAATAAGAAATTCACTCAAAACTACACAACTACATGGAAATTGAACAGCCTGCCCCTGGTGATGAAATTAAGGCAGAAATCAAGAAGTTCTTTGAAATTAATGAGAACAAAAAGATAATGTACCAGAATCTCTGGGATGCAGCTAAAGCAGTGCTAAGAGGGAAATTCATAGCACTAAATGTGCACATCAAAAAGGTAGAAAGATCTCAAGTTAACAACTTAACATGTCAACTAAAAGAACTAGAGAACAAAGCAAATGAACCCGAAAGCTGGCAGAAGAAAAGAAATAACCAAGATCACAGCTGAACTGAAAGAGATAGAGACCCCAAAAACCCTTCAAAAAATTAACAAATCCAGTAGCTGGTTTTTGGAAAAAAAATAATAAAATAGAACACTAGCTAGACTAATGAAGAAAAGAGAGAAGAATCAAATAAATATACTCAGAAATGAAAAAGGCAGTATCACCACTGACCCCACAGAAATACAAACCACCAACAGAGAACACTATAAACACCTCTATGTGTATAAATTAGAAAATCTAGAAGAAATGAGTAAATTCCTGGACACATACACCCTCTTAAGACTGACTCAGAAAGAAATTGAATCCCTGAATACATGAATAACGAGTTCTGAAATTGAGGAAGAAATAAAGAGCCTAAGGATCAAAAAACACCCAGAGGATGGATTCACAACTAAATTCTACCAGCGTTACAAAGAAGAGCTGGTATCATTTCTTCTGAAACGATTCCAAAAAATTAAAAAGGAGGGGCTCTTCCCTAATTTATTCTATGAACAAGCATCGTCCTGTTACCAAAACCTGTCAGAGATACAGTAAATAAAAAAAGAAAGAAAGAAAGAAAAAACTTCGGGACAATATCCTTGATGAACATTGATACAAAAATCATCAATAAAATACGGACAAACCAAATCAGCAGCACATCAAAAAACTTATTCACCACAGTAAAGTCAGCTTCACATCCAAGATGCAAGGTTGGTTCAACATATGCAAATCAATAAATGCAATTCGTCACATAAACATAACTAAAGACAAAATATACATTATTTTCTCCACACATGCAGAAAAGGCCTCCAATAAAATTTGACATCCCTTCATGTTAAAAACTCTCAATAAACTGGGTATTGAAGAATCATACCTCAAAATAATAAAAGCCATCTACGACAAACCCACAGCCAATATAGTAATGCACAAAAGCTGGAAGCATTCCCCTTGAAAACCAGCACAGGACAAGGATGCCCTCTCTCATCACTCCTATTCAATGTAAAAGGAAAGTTCTGGCCAAGGCAATCAGGCAAGAGAAAGAAATGAAACTTATTCAAATAAGAAGAGAGGAAGTCAAATTATCTTTATTGCAAATGACATAATCCTATATCTAAAAACCCCATCACCTCATCCCAAAAGCTTCTTATGCTGATAAACAATTTCAGCTAAGTCTCAGGATATAAAATCAAAATGCAAAAGTCCCTACCATTCCTGTACACCAACAACAGGCAAGCAGAAAGCCAAATCATAAATGAACTCCAATTCACAATTGCTATGAAAAGAATAAAATATGTAGGAATACAGCTAACAAGGGAAGTGAAGGACCTTTTCAAGGAGAGCTACAAACCACTGCTCAAAGAAATCAGAGAGGTCACACACAAATGGGGAAACACTCCATGCTCATGCATGGGAAGAATCAATATTGTGAAAATGGCCATACTGCCCAAAGCAATTTATAGATTCAATGCTATTCCATTAAACTATCACTGACATTCTTCACAGAATTAGAAAAAACTACTTTAAAATTCACATGGAACCAAAAAAGAATTGGAATAGCCAAAATAATCCTAAGCAAAAAGAACAAAGCTGGAGGCATCATGCAACCTGACTTCAAACTAGACTATACTACAAGGCTACAGTAACCAAAACAGCATGGTACTGGTACAAGAACAGGCACATAGACCAATGGAAAAAAAAAAAAAAACAGAGAATTCAAAATACAATTGCACACCTACAACCATCTGATCTTCAACAAACTTAACAAAAACAAGCAATGAGGAAAGTACTCCCTACTTAATAAATGTTTCTGGGAGTGCTGGCTAGCCATATACAGAAAATTAAAATTGGACTCCTTTCTTACACCATATACAAAAATTAACTCAACAGAGATTAAAGACTTAACCGTAAAACCCCAAACTATATGAAAAAAAAAAGGAAAAAAAACATAGAAGAAAACCAGGCAATACGGTTCAGGACATAGGCTCAGGAAAAGATTTCATGATGGAAACATCAAATGCAATGGTAACAAAAACAAAAATTGACAGATGGGATCTAATTAAACTAAAGAGCTTCTGCAAAACAGAAAAACTATCATCAGAGTGAACAGACAACTTACACAATGGGAGAAAATTTTTGCAATCCTTTCATCTGGCAAAGGTCTAATATCCTGAGTCTACAAGGAAGTTAAACAAATGTATAAAAAAACCACAAATGACCCTATTAAAAAGTGGGCAAAGGATATGAACACACACTTCTCGAAAAAGATACTCATGCAACCAAAGACATGAAAAATAAGCTCAACATCACTAACCATTAGAGAAATGCAAATCAAAACCACAATGAGATACCATCTCCCACCAGTCAGAATAATGATTATTAAAAAGTCAACAACAGATGCTGGTGAGCTTGTGAAGAAAAAGGAATGTTTTTACGCTGTTAGTAAAATGTGTTTTACTCAAGTTTAAATTAGTTCAACCATTGTGAAAAACAGTGTGGTGGTTCCTCAAAGACCTAGAAACAGAAATACCATTTGATCCAGCAATCCCATTACTGAGTATATACCCAAATGAATAAAAATCATTCTATTATAAAGATGCATGCACATGTATGTTCAATGTAGCACTCTTCACAGTAGCAAAGACATGAAATCAACCTAAATGCCCATCAATGATAGACTGGATAAATAAAATGTGATGTGAGATATATACATATATATACCATGAAATGCTATGCAGTCAAAAAAAAGAACGAGATCATGTCCTTTGCAGGGACATGGATGGAGTTGAAACCCATTTTCCTCAGCAAACTAACACAGGAACAGAAAACCAAATGCCACATGTGTTCACTTATAAGTTGGAGTTGAATGATGAGAACACATGGACACAGGGTCAGGTGGTGGGATTGGAGAGCATCAGGAAGAATAACTAATGGATGCTAGGCTTAGTACCTAAGTGATGTGATGATCTATGACAAACCACTATGGCATATGTTTACCTATGTAACAAACCCGCACATCCTGCACATGTACCCAAAATAAAATTTCAAGGAAAAAAAAGGAGAAGTAAATAAAACAAAACACAAATGCACTTGAAACATTGCCTGGCACATAAACAATAAACAAAAAATTTTAAAAAACTTTTAGACAGAATCAAAAACAAGTGAAACCAGTTTATAACAACAGAACTCATACTAATAGTTCCCTTGGGAAGGGGAAATAATCAAAAGAGGGTGAAAGGGGAATACTGATTTTTGGTAATGTTCTGTTTCTTGATCTGGTCCTCAGACGGATTATTTCCTTTGGGAAAATTTCTTGAACTACACACAATGAGTACACCTTTCTCTATGCATGCTATAGTTTAATAAAAAGTTTTTTTAATTATAAGAAAACACAAAATAACAATGATAAAATTTTATAGATTTTTTTCCCATTATGTTTAGAAATTGTGGCTAAAGATATCCATGGTTTTATGGAGATGAATAAACATCGAACGGGCTGGAAACTTCCAATTCTAAACATGTGTATGGGTTCTAAAATTATACACCAAAAGTATACATGTATTTGAAACAATTTTAAAAATCTGTAGAAAAACTAAAACTTTTTATGCTAACTTCATAGTTTTTGGTATTTACTTTTAAAAAAATAGGAACTACCACTATATACTTTAGTACTAATTAATTTTACAAAACCAAATATACTTAATAAATGTATAAAGATATATTTTAAGGATTCTGCTTTGTGTTTATTTGCTTATATGCCATCCTATCTTACTACACTGGAAAGCACTTAAAGGCAAAAGCTGCATCATTTATTTTGCTATTTCCACCATCTAGCATAGGTTCATAGTATCTTACACATGTTTTTGAATTAAAGAATAGTATGGCAATAGGTGAGTTAAGATACAGAGAAGATGAGTATATTTTCTCCATTTTTCTTCTTATCACACCCCAGTCAATCTTCCTCAGTCCACAAGCCATGAGGACAATCAAGCAGCACTATAGAGAAGCCATCACAGCAAGGAACTGAAGTCTTCACCAACAGCCAACACTAGCTAGACAGCTGTGTGAGGGAGCCACTAGGTAGGTGGACCCACAATTCCAGTCAGTACTTCGAGTACTTGCAGCCTGGCCAATATCTGGCTGAAACCACCTGAGAGAGTCTCAGCTTAAACTACTGAGGTAAGCCACATCTGAAATCCTGAGCAACAAAAAGGAGAGATAGTAGCCATTTTTGTTCTAATGTGCTAGTTAACATAATTTGTTACAGATGAGGAGGCAATCACATGGCTCGAAATACAATACTTTAAGTACCAAATTCAATTATTGATAGCAAAGTATTAGAAACAAGCAAATTACTCAACCATAGAAGATAATAAATTATGGTACATTTGTATGACAGACTACGCAAGCCATGTAGAAGAATGACAAATGTCTCCATAAACTGATATGAAGTAGTTTCCCATATAAATAATTACATAAACTAAAGACCTTTAAAAATGCCTTAATAACATCACCCAAGAAAGCAAACAACTGAATAAATGAAGCAAGTGTCGCAAAATCTGATTATTCTAGAATCTGTACTTTCATAATATTCTTGTTTCATTGAGTATTGTTGATTTTTTTCATGCTAAAAATTTTAAAACCTAGAAAGTTAAACAAATTATGTAAAATAGTTTTATTCACTATGAAAACTTCCTTCTGCTTACATAAGATTAGATCTACAGTTTCAAGAAAAGGAATCATAGCTGTTTAGCTACCCACTCTTCCTTCCTTAAGGTTTCAAAAACAAAAAAGTTGAAAGATGCAAGATGGGCCAGGGGCTCATGCCTATAATTCCAGCACTTTGGGAGGCTGAGATGGGTGGATCACCTGAGGTCAGGAGCTCAAGACCAGTCTGACCAATATGGCGAAACTCCATCTCTACTAAAAATACAAAAAATTAGCCAGGCACAGTTGTACGCAACTGTACTCCTAGCTACTTGGGATGCTGAGGCACCAGAATCACTTGAACCCAAGGTGGAGGTGGCAGTGAGCCAAGATGGAGCCACTGCACACCAATCTGGGTGACAGAGCAAGTCTCCATATTTTAAAAAAAGAAATAAAGATGCATACATTAATACCTAAGCAGGTTTTAATTGTTCTCAATCCAAAATGGTAGAGAACCACTCATTTGAAAAATTAGGTTCCACCATCTTTTTACTCACAAGAATCTCTAGAGACCACTAGGCATTACTCCAGAGAGTGCAGGAATGAATGCATGCATCTTGGCAGCATTTGTTGACCCTGCAAATGTGCTATTAATTGCCCAAGCATTGAAACACATTCCGCTCTGTAATTATCTTAAAAATAATAATAATAATCTCACTACTTTGGTAAAAAAAAAAAGCATTGGGTTTAAAAAGCATGAACAGTTAATGAGACTTACTAAATTTAATTATCTTGATTGAAGAGAAAATGTAAGTGCTTTACCCATAACTTTGCGGAAAATCATCTGTCAACTCCCTCCACCGGACCCACAAAATACGCAAAATCTATGACTTTATTTTTGTAAGAATAAATTTTAATAATTAGAATTTGAACATTGGGGAAAAGGAAAATCCTTGAATCTTATTATTTCAGAGAAAATTGTCCTGAAATTTTGAAATAGAGTTTTTTTGTTTTGTTTTGTTTTTTTACTTTCCATGCACCAAGAAGGAGATATTCGTATGTCACCCTTATACTATAATTCACAAGGCAAACATTCAAAATAGGTTAATCAGCAGGGCACAGTGGTTCATGCCTATAATCCCAGCACTTTGGGAGGCCAAGGCGGGAGGATCACCTGAGGTCAGGAGTTTAAGAACAGCCTGGCCAACATGACGAAACCCCATCTCTACTAAAATACAAAAATTAGCTGGGCATGATGGCATGCGCCTGTAATCCCAGCTACTCGGAAGTCTGAAGCAGGATGATTGCTTGAGCCCAGGAGGCAAAGGTTGCAGTGAGCTGAGATCACATCACTGCACTCCAGCCTAGGTGACCCAGCAAGACTCCATCTCAGAAAAAAGAAAAAAGGTTAATCTTTTATCGAAATATATTTAGTTAAACACATGCGACTGGAGTCCAAAAAGGAATCACAGAAAAGAGACTGGCTTGCCCAAATATGGTGGAAATTTATCATCTTTTTGATCCTAAAACATTCACAGAAGGAGCTGACCAAAGGAAACGGATTTGGGATCAAATATTTCCACAGTAATGGGATTGCTGGGTTGAATGGTATTTCTGTTTTAAGTTCTTTGAGAAATCTCCAAACTGCTTTCCACAATCGCTGAACTAATTTACATTCCCACCAACTGCGTATGAGCATTCCCCTTTCTCTGCAACCTTGCCAGCGTCTATTGCTTTTTTTGACTTTTTAATAATAGCCATCCTGATTGTGTCTCATTGCAGCTGGAGGCCATTATTCTAAGTGAATTAATGCAGGAACAGAAAACCAAATACTGCATGTTCTCACTTATAAATGAGAGCTAAATACATGGACATAAAGATGGGAACAATAGACACTGGCGACTACTACACAGGGGAAGGAGGGAGGGGTGTGGGGTGAAAAAATACCTATTGGGTTATATGCTTTCTACTTGGATAATGCGATCCATATCCCACACCTCAGCATCACACATACACACGTGTAGCAAACTAGCACATGTACCCCCATATCTCAAATAAAAGTTGAAGAAAAAGAAAAGAATGTTAAGCCTCTCATCCTTCTTCTAAACACTTCAGTACTTTGCCACTCAATATCTTGTTCTTGAAATTTCTTCTCCCTCTCTTCCCCTCTGATATCTTTCCTAATCATGTTTATATCAGCATAGAAAGTTACATTTTTGTCTCCTACCTCTTTTAATATGCTGTCCTGCGTGATAAGAAAATGAAAAACAAACTCTTTTTTACATTATAATGATTTGCATTTCTTAATTAAGGGATATATTCCAGTGGCAGTGGGAATGGGGCATTTGGAGAAGGCTGGAGGGAAACATTTTGATCTGAAAGTATCAAGGAGAAATAAACATAATGATGGCAGTAACGCTACAGTGCTGATTTGGGGAGAATTTCAAAAGCTGTAAACTTCATGGAAAACTATCACATCAATAGTAATCATATTCATCATCATACACATGGCAATGACAAAGTATTAAGTGGAAGTATTACATTCAAAGAGAGATTTTTGGTCATCCTTAACTACGATTAAAACACTTTCTTAGAGGCCCCAAGTTAATCCAAGTTAATCCAAGAGAAACAGAAATATGTTTTTATTAATTTAGTATGCAATATGATTGGAGAATTAAAGAACATCAGATTGAAGTAAGCATGTAGCATACATCCTTACTATGGATGTAGGCATTAATTGCTATTGATCACTAAGTCTATCCTAGTATATACAATTAGAATAAAATTAAATTTAAAAAAACTAAGTCATGAGTCATGAATGTATCAAAAGGCATTGTTAATTGAGATATAATTTTATTTATATGATAAACTTAACACTAGGTGAGAAGTTCAGCACATTTGCAGAATATATCTGCACTTCTAAGTATCACTTAAAGGCAGTTTCACTAAAATTCACTACTAGGTGGCTAGAACTTTAATGTATATAAAAGCTAAACTTCAAATTTCTTTTGCTATGTAAATCATAAAATGCCTTTGAAAATGTCTTTGAAAGCATTGACTGTTTTAAATAACGTGCAAGCTCTGTTATAAAATGTTAGTGACAAAAATTAATTTCAAAAAGTAAATAATTTCAGAAAACATGTGCTTATGTATGATTCATGATCATAAAAAGAATTAAAAATAATTCTAAAGTTATTGATTTTACCCATCCTCTTATAAACACTAGAAATTTAATTTCAGAATTTACAAAGAAAATGTCTTTAAATAAGTCAACTAATAAGAAATTTCTGCCTGTTTCCAAATTTCCATAATAGAATAAATGTATCTCTAACTTATAAATGTGCATAATTTCAGTTATTTTATGATAACCCTTCACTGGCCTTCTAGATATTCTTACCATTGCATTTTGGTGCATTGTATTAATAATGTCTTGAAGTATCTTGTGGCTTAATTCAGTGTTGTTAAAGGTGACCTTTTGATTTGATTGTTTAGCTGAGTTTGGTGCTAATAAGATAAAGAATGAGGTGTCTAATGAACCTTGTATATGGAAATAATGATAGATGGCTTATTTGGAATTCTACAGATGCAGCACTGCCAAGGCTACTGAGGAGTCTTTGGATCCTAACTAATTTTAGAGAGGTTTTATTGATTACACAGAGACAGGGCACATTTTAATCATTTTTACAGCACTGTATTGCCTGAGGTACCAAAATCCATTAAACAAGGATTATAAACTTTATTTTAAACTGGATCCTAAATTGTTTCTTGATGTATAGTCAACAACAGCTCTGTAATATCAATCACAGTTACTAAGGCATATTAAAATCAACTTGTTTAATTTTAATTGCTCATATGCCTGACCCTCTGAGATGCAGCTGTTCATGAAGCTAAATTACTTTTCTCCCAGATAGGAGTTTCATTTTAGTTTATGTTGCAATCATTTCTTTCCTAAGGCTACCAACATGTTCTGTTTTTTACATGTCTACTTTTAATTTTTTCTTCCTATCTTTAAAAATGTACTAGAAATGACTCCAAGACATGACATTTTTTGTCATTCTCCACATCTTTTAATCTTTCTAGGGAATGAGTGTTTCAGTGAAAGTATTTGAGTTGAATATTAAAATCATACAAGAACATATGCAAATGTTTCATGTGGATGCATTCTTATAGAATAGAAGTAGGGTAACTAGATCATACACCTGGGAGCAAAAATATTTAGTTTGTTTAACAGAACGTGAGTTTTCTTATTTTAAATCAGCACTTTATGTGTTTGATGTATTGCATAGATTTAGTATAAGCATGTGTACTCGTTAAATATTTATTAAAATGTAAAGGATTATGAATCAATACCCATATTGTGTAACACTCGAGAAACAAAGGGGAATAGAAAATAAACCTATGAGCGTGACTTCTCTGAGAATAGATTGCCTTGAACAGTAAGAATACCTGATTCGAGACCTGGTTTTCCCACTAAATTATTGTGTGACCAACAGGTTAGCTAATTCATTTGGAAACCCATTTCCATATTTGTAAAATAAAAATAAAATTTTTCTTAAGTGACAGGGAAATTTGAATTTTATTATGTCAGTACATCTGACATATTTTAGAAATGTTAATGTCCTTTCTTAGTGTTCATGTGCATATATACACATGTGTTGACTCAGATATAATATCTACTCAATTTGTCAAAGAGTCTATATATATACAAATACCTATAGAGAGGAAACTGGTGGAGGAAAGAATGCAATATATGGAAGAATTAGTTTAATCTTAAAATCATATATTTTATGTTAAAATGAGCTTCATGCATTTTTAAAGCTATAGGTTCAAAATAACTAGGTCAGCACTTAAAACCACTATCTTGCTAGTTTCACAGTGGCCTAAACACTAAAACTGCATTACCACAAAATACATCCATTACATGTATATGAAGTGAAATCTTAATTTTATTATTTTTTCTTCAACTCTTTAGCTTCAACTCAGTAAAAATGTTTAAAAATTAACTTTAATGTTTGAATTTCAAATGAAGTTGAATACCACTGTTGGTGACATGTCCTTAAACATAAGTTGAGTAGGAAAATTACTAGAATTATCATATTTAGTAATATGTATATTACCTCACTTTTTTAATATCAAAGTGTGCCCACTTATGCATCAATTATAATTATGAGTCAGTGATTATTCTGATCAAACCATTAAAGATGCAGGAATGAAATGTCAATGTTGGATTAAGGTTTTCCTTTTTTGTCTTTAAATGTATTGCAAGTTAACATCAGTAAAACACTTTGTCAATTTCCTAAGGAAAAGAAATAAGTATAGCATAATATGGTGTACCACTTAGTGTTTGCTAACTGGTAACCATCCACCCCAAGATGTATTATGTATTGGCCAAATTTAACAAATAATTATTATTTTTCATAATGCGTAGGTTTGGTTGAGCAATTCTGGCAAAGGCAACTAAGCTGAGGCCGATGTATAGGATCATCTCATTCACATGTCTGGTGACTCACCTGAAATAGCTGAGGCTGCTTTCTACATGGTCTTTCATCCTTCAGCAGGCTAGCCCAGGCTTCTTCACATCATCACAGAAGTATTCCTAGGAATAAAAAACAATTCCTGAGGGGTAAGAATTTTTTTCACTTTTATTTACGTCACTTTTGCTGCGGTCCCATTTAGCAAGTCACATGGCCATGTCCAGTCAATGTGGGAGAGGACTACCAAAGGATGTGGATACAGAGAAGCAGGAATACACTAAGGTCCAGCATGATATAGTCTATCACACAAGGCATCATGTACTATTCTTACACTTTTTTACATATTTACATATGATTAATACTGTTCATGTCCACTTACATCCCTTTACCTGAGGGGTGCTTTTATACGCCAGCTGCCGTAGGCAGTACCTACAAAGAGTGCGTACTTTTGACTAGTTGGTTTGAGTTATTTATTTTTTATGATTATTAACAACCAAAAGAATTCTAACCAGTACTTTATTATTTCTGTTCTTTAATACAACAATAAATATACAATTGCAGCAAAGTATACCTTAAGTACCCAGTTTGATATCAATTTTTAGGACTAAAAGTAAGTTTTTATCATCTATTATTCTAATTTTTTTCCATACAATTTAAGGCTGTTATTAAGCACTATGGTGGGTCACATTTAGTGTTTATATGAAAAATCAGGAAAGTGAAAACAAAATTCTTGCCAAGCCAAGTGGTAAGAAAAGTTGGTATTAAAGAACTGAGGTCATATTTCACTTTTAATGTGGTAATTGAGAAAAAATGAGTATATATTAATATGTAGAAATACTTTAGCATTTAACTATAATTTAAGAAAGTTAAAAATAAAACTCAGAAATAATTAAACAATATAAGGACTTTTTAATATGCTTATGTAGGACAGTATTTTATATAATCCTCTGTGAAATTAAATATTGAGGTACATAAATCTTTTTGAACTCATCATATGTAACTGTCAACAATGCTTCTGGCAATAATATTAAAGTATCTTCTTTGTTTATATTTTGCTATTTAAAGGATAATTTTTTCCCTTTGAGACTCTTTCATTGCAATTCTAACTTCCCAATAAGCACCATTCACATAAGATATAACTTTTCCTGTGTATTAAATTTTAGACGTACATAGATCCCTCTGTTTGTATAGCCCTGCAGTGTTACTTTAAAGGCTTCACTTCTCTAACATTATTTTGTCAACTCTTATCACTTAAGACTATTTTCTCACTTTATTTAACATCATTCAAGAATAACATTGATAAGTTATTCTTTCCTAGGTCTTTTTGTCTTATTGAGCCAGATGGTGTCAGTGTGTCACAAATTAAAATTTCCAGAGCAAATACATTCATGATATTGTTGTTTGGAAAACAAGTTTGTTAGGAAATAAATAACTGCAGTTGTCCCTCAGTATCTGCAGGGGATTGGTTCCAGAACTGCTGGCAGATACCAAAATCCACATATTTTTAAGTCTCATAGTCAAGATTTCAGAAGCCACAAATACAAAAATCAACATTCCGTTGAGGGGGGTTTCACATTCCATGAACACTGTATTTTGGATCTGCTTTGGTTGCTGATGTAGAACCTGCCAATATGGATAATCAGCTGTATTTACTGAAAACAAAATAAAACTCCACGTAAGTGGATCTCTGCAGTTCAAATCTGTGTGGTTCAAGGATCAACTCTGTATCTTAAATTTCCAGACTTATTCCTCATCAATGCCATTTTCTACATATAGACCAATTTCTTCAAATGTGGAGCAAAACTGTCTGTATTAAAACCTTTAAAAGAGTTTAAAATGTCTAATTAATCTGTCTCCCAAAATTTATGAGAAAAGGGAGTTTAAAATTAAACTGCACTAAAATAAGTCTTCTGAAACCATGCTTCTAAGGACGTTAAGAAAAATTCATTTTTTCTCTTAAAATGCAAATTAGATATCTAAATAAATAGTTTGCATACCTCAGAGCTCCAGATCATTAGATAAGTCCAGCCTACATTGTGGCTGTGTGGATAGTCTCCCACAAAATAGAATTTTGTTCTGTCTTAACATTCTTGAAGGCATGTCAAAGAACACAGAACCAAAGAAAAATCAACGTTATTATACTGTTTTTAAAGAAAAAGATTGTTCTACATCATATATGAAATATTGATCACATCTGATTCACAGCCTTGGCTTCTTAATTTGGAAAACTAATGCATACATTTGCCTAAGATATCAAGGCCCAACCTACTCCACAAACTGTGGTTTATAACTTCCAGTTTTAGGAAGGTGCAAACTGAGAACCAAAACTTGAGCTCTCCCACCTCTCATCTAGCACACTTTTAAAGACACTGTCAAATGATTTCCTCAATGGTGATTCTGACATCCAATAAAGGGAACATTTTATATATATATATATATATATATGTTTTGTTTTGTTTTGTTTCTTTTGAGACGGAGTCTCATTCTGTCACCCAGTCTGGAGTGCAGTGGCTCACTGCAAGCTCCACTTCCCAGGTTCACACCATTCTTCTGCCTCAGCCTCCTGAGTAGCTGGGACTACAGGCACCCACTACCACGTCTGGCTAATTTTTTGTATTTTTAGTAGAGATGGGATTTCACCGTGTTAGCCAGGATGGTCTCGATCTCTTGACCTTGTGATCTGCCTGCCTCAGCCTCCCAAAGTGCTGGGATTACAGGCGTGAGCCACCGTGCCCGGCCTGTATTTTTACTTACTAAAAAATCTCCAGCAACTACCATAGTTTCTGGCATTTAGTAAGTAGGCATTCAATAAATTCAATAAATGTATTAGGTTGGTACAAAAGCAATCACAGTTTTTTTTAATTGCCATTAAAAGTAATACCAAAAACAGCTATTGTTTTTGCACCAGCCTAATATTATGCTAAATTAATTTAAGTTTGGCCAAAAGCTGCCTCTGATCTCCAAATCCCTGTATTCATATATTCCTAAACTGTAATTTAACAAGTATATCCTTGTAACAAATAGCTGAGTTTCAGCCAATTACAGGCAGCCAACTGACCAGGTCATGTCTGACATGATTTGGCTGTGACTCCATCCAAATCTCATCTTGAATTGTAGCTCCCATAATTCCCTTGTGTTGTGGTAGGTACACAGTGGGAGATACTTAGATCATGGGGGCAGTTTCCCCCATACTGGTCTCATGGTAGTGAATAAGGCTTATGAGATCTGATGGTTTTATAAGGGGAAAGCCCTTTCATTTGGTCCTCATTCTCCATTGTCTGCCACCATGTAATACTTGCCTTTTGCCTTCCACCATGACTGTGAGGCCTCCCCAGATACGTGGAGCTGTCAGTCTATTAAATATCTTTTTCTTTATAAATGACCCAGTGTCAGGTATGTCTTTATCAGTAGCATGAATACTGACTAATACAGTAAATTGGTACCAGCAGAATGGGGTGTGGCTGTAAAAATACACAAAAATGTGGAAGCAACATTGGAACTGGGTAACAGGCAGAGGTTTGAACAGTTTGGAGGGCTCAGAAGAAGACAGGAATATGTGAGTAAGTTTGGAACTTCCTAGACGCTTGGTGAATGACTTTGACAAAAAAGCTGATAATGATATGGACAATGAAATTCAGTCTAAAATGGAGATGAGGAATTTGTTGGGAACTAGAGTAAAGATGCTATGTTTTAGCAAAGAGACTTGCAGCATCTTGCCCCTGCCCTAGAGATCTGTGGAACTTTGAACTGGAGAGAAATGATTTAGGGTATCTAGAAGAAGAAATTTATAAGCAGCAAAGCATTCAAGATGTGACTTGGGTGCTGTTAAAAGCATTCAGTGTTAAAAGGGAAACAGAAAATAAAAGTTCAGAAAATTTGCAGCCTGATGATGCCATAGAAAAGAAAAATCCATTTTCTGAGAAGAAATTCAAGCCAGCTACAGAAATTTGTATAAAAAACAAAGAGCCAAATTTTAATTGCCAAGACACTGAGGAAAATGTCTCCAGGTCATGTCAGACCTTTGAGGCAGGCTTTCCCATCAGAGGCCTGGAGGCCCAGGAGGAAAAAAATGATTTCGTGGTTCAGGACCAGGATCCTTCTGTTGTGTGTAGTCTAGGAACTTGGTTCCCTGTGTCCCAGCCACTCCAGCCATGACTAAAAAGGGCCAACGTACAGCTCAGGACATGAATTCAGAGGGTGCAAGCCCCAAGTTTTAGCAGCTTCCATGTGATGTTGAGCCTGTGGGTGCATAGAAGTCAAGAATTCAGGTTTGAGAAAATCCACCTAGATTTCAGAGGATGTATGGAAACGCCTGGATGTCCAGTCAGAAGGTTGCTGCAAGAGCAGGGCCCTCTTACAGACCTTCTGCTAGGGCAATGCAGAAGGGAAATGTGGGGTGGGTACCACCACACAGAGACTCCACTGGGGCACTGCGTAGTGGAGCTGTGAGAAGAGGGCCAGTGTCCTTCAGACTCCAGAATGGTAGATCCACCAACAGCTTGCACCATGTGCATGGAAAAGCCATAGACACTAATGCTAGACTGTTAAAGCAGCTGGGAGGGAGCCTGTACCATGCAAAACCACAGTGGTGGAGCTGCCCAAGACCATGGGAACCGATGTTTTGCATCAGCATGACCTGGATGCAAGACATGGAGTCAAAGGAGATCATATTGGAGCTTTAAGATATGACTGCCCTGCTGGAATTTGTACTTTCATGGGACCTGTAGCCCCTTTGTTTTGGCCAATTTCTCCCATTTGGAATGGCTGTGTTTACCCAATGTCTGTACACCCATTGTATCTAAGAAATAACTAACATGCTTTTGATTTTATAGGCTCATAAGCAGAAGGGACTTGCCTTGTCTTAGATGAGACTTTGGACTGTGGACTTTTGACTTACTGCTGAAATGAGTTAAGACTCTGGGGAACTGTTGGGAAGGCATGAATGGTTTTGAAATTTGAGGACATGAGATTTGGGAGGGGCCAAGGCTGAAGAATGTGGTTTGGCTGTGTTCCCACCCAAATCTCCTCTTGAATTGTAGTTCCCATAATTCCCAAATGTTGTGGGAGGGACCCAATAGGAGATAATTGAATCATGGGGGCAGTTCCCCCCTTACTGTTCTCATGGTAGTGAATAAGTTTCATGAGATTTGATGGTTTTATGAGGGGAAACTGCTTTCACTTGGCTCTCATTCTCTTTTGTCTGCCCTCATGTAAGATGTGCCTTTTACCTTCTACCATGATTGTGAGGCCTCCCCAGACACATGGAACTGTGAATTCATTAAACCTTTTTTCCTTTATAAAGTATCCAGTCTCATGTATATCTTTATCGGCAGCATGAAAATGGACTAATACAATGCACATATATAAATTAAATGCCTCATCATACCATGTCCAAACAAAGCAAATGCCAAGCAGTAACCAATCAAACTTTTTCTGTACCTCAGTTCCTTTTTCTGTTTATAAACCCTCCCTGTCAGTGTTGCTGGATGGAGACCTCTGAACCTCTCTTGGTTTTGACTGCTGCCGGATTTATAAATTCTTCATTGCTGGCCAGGCGCGGTGGCTCACGCCTGTAATCCCAGCACTGTGGGAGGTTGAGGTGGGCAGAATACCTGAGCTCAGGAGTTCACAACCAGCCTGGGCAACATCATGAAACCTCATCTCTACTAAAATACAAAAAATTAGCTGGGCATGGCGGCATGCACCTGTAGTCCCAGCTACTCGGGATGCTGAGGCAGGAGAATTGCTTGAGTCTGGGAGGTGGAGATTGCAATAAGCTGAGATCACACCACTACACTCCAGCATTAATGACAGAGCAAGATTCCATCTCAAAATAAATAAATAAATAAATAAAAATTTGTTGCTAAATAAACCCTTATAAATTTAATTTGTCTAAAGTTTTTTTTTAACAGTTCATTGTCTTTGGTTCTGTTTATATGCTGGATTACGTTTATTGATTTGCGTATGTTGAACCAGCCTTGCATCCCAGGGATGAAGTCCACTTGATCATGGTGGATAACCTTTTTGATGTGCTGCTGGATTCGGTTTGCCAGTATTTTATTGAGGATTTTTGCATCAATGTTCATCAGGGATATTGGTCTAAAATTCTCTTTTTTTGTTGTGTCTCTGCCAGGCTTTGGTATCAGGATGATGTTGGCCTCATAAAATGAGTTAGGGAGGATTCCCTCTCTTTCTATTGATTGGAATAGTTTCAGAAGGAATGGTCCCAGCTCCTCCTTTTACCTCTGGTAGAATTCAGCTGTGAATCCATCTGGTCCTGGACTTTTTTTGGTTGGTAGGCTACTAATTATTGCCTCAATTTCAGAACCTGCTATTGGTCTATTCAGGGATTCAGCTTCTTCCTGGTTCAGTCTTGGGAGAGTGTAAGTGTCCAGGAAATTATCCATTTCTTCTAGATTTTCTAGTTTACTTGCGTAGAGGTGTTTATAGTATTCTCTGATGGTAGTTTGTATTTCTGTGGGGTAGGTGGTGATATCCCCTTTACCATTTTTTATTGCGTCTATTTGATTCCTCTCTCTTTTCTTCTTTATTAGTCTTGCTAGCAGTCTATCAATTTTGATTATCTCAATAGATGCAGAAAAGGCCTTTGACAAAATTCAACAGCTCTTCATGCTAAAAACTCTCAATAAATTGGTATTGATGGAATGTATCTCAAAATAATAAGAGCTATTTATGATAAACCCACAGCAAATATCATACTGAATGGTCAAAGACTGGAAGCATTCCCTTTGAAAACTGGCACAAGACAGGGATGCCCTCTCTCACCACTCCTATTCAACATAGCATTGGAAGTTCTGGCTAGGGCAATCAGGCAAGAGAAAGAAATCAAGGGTATTCAGTTAGGAAAAGAAGAAGTCAAATTGTCCCTGTTTGAAGATGACATGATTGTATACTTAGAAAACCCCATCATCACAGCCCAAAATCTCCTTAAGCTGATAAGCAACTTCAGCAAACTCTCAGGATACAAAATTAATGTGCAAAAATCACAAGCATTCTTGTACACCAGTGACAGACAAACAGAGAGCCAAATCAGGAATGAACTTCCATTCATAATTGCTTCAAAAAGAATAAAATACCTAGGAATCCAACTCACAAGAGATGTAAAGGACCTCTTCAAGGAGAACTACAAACCACTGCTCAGTGAAATAAAACAGGACACAAACAAATGGAAGAACATACCATGCTCATGGATAGGAAGAATCAATATCATGAAAATGGCCATACTGCCCAAGGTAATTTATAGATTCTATTCCATCCCCATCAAGCTACCAATGATTTTCTTCACAGAATTGGAAAAAACTGCTTTAAAGTTCATATCAAACCAAAAAAGAGCCCGCACTGCCAAGACAATCCTAAGGTCAAAAGAACAAAGCCAGAGACATCACGCTACCTGACTTCAAACTATACTACAAGGCTACAGTAACCAAAACAGCATGGTACTGGTACCAAAACAGAGATATAGACCAATGGAACAGAACAGAGTCCTCAGAAATAACGCCACACATTTACAGCCATCCGATGGTTGACAAACCTGAGAAAAACAAGAAATGGGGAAAAGATTCCCTATTTAATAAATGGTGCTGGGAAAATTGGCTAGCCATAAATAGAAAGCTGAAACTGGATCCTTTCCTTACTCTTTATACAAAAATTAATTCAAGATGGATTCCAGACTTAAATGTTTGACCTAATACCATAAAAATCCTAGAAGAAAACCTAGGTAATACCATTCAGGACATAGGCATGGGCAAGGACTTCATGTCTAAAATACCAAAAGCAACAGCAACAAAAGCCAAAATTGACAAATAGGATCTAATTAAACTAAAGAGCTTCTGCACAGCAGAAGAAACTACCATCAGAGTGAACAGGCAACCTACAGAATGGGAGAAAATTTTTGCAATCTACTCATCTGACAAAGGGCTAATATCCAGAACCTACAAAGAACTCAAACAAATTTACAAGAAAAAAACAACCCCATCAAAAAGTGGGCAAAGGATATGAACAGACATTTCTCAAAAGAAGACATTCATACAGCCAACAGACACATGAAAAAATGCTCATCATCACTGACCATCAGAGAAATGCAAATCAAAACCACAATGAGATACCATCTCACACCAGTTAGAATGGCAATCATTAAAAAGTCAGGAAACAACAGGTGCTAGAGTGGATGTGGAGAAATAGGAACACTTTTACACTGTTGGTGGGATTGTAAACTAGTTCAACCATTGTGGAAAACAGTATGGCGATTCCTCAAGGATCTAGAACTAGAAATACCATATGACCCAGGCATCCCATTACTGGGTATATACCCAAAGGATTATAAATCATGCTGCTATAAAGACACATGCACACGTATATTTATTGTGGCACTATTCACAATAGCAAGGACTTGGAATCATCCCAAATGTCCATCAGTGACAGACTGGATTAAGAAAATGTAACACATATATACCATGGAATACTATGCAGCCATAAAAAGGGATGAGTTTGTGTCCTTTGTAGGGACATGGATGCAGCTGGAAACCATCATTCTCAGCAAACTATCACAAGAACAGAAAACCAAACACCGCATGTTCTCACTCATAGGTTGGAATTGAACAATGAGAACACTTGGACTCGGGAAGGAGAACATCACACACTGAGGCCCATTATGGGGAGGCAGGAAGGGGGAAGGATGGCATTGGGAGTTATACCTGATGTAAATGACGAGTTGATGGGTGCTGACAAGTTGATGGGTGCAGCACACCAACATGGCACAAGTATACATATGTAACAAACCTGCACGTTGTGCACATGTACCCTGGAACTTAAAGTATAGTAATAAAAAATAAATTAATTTAAAAAACGGAAAGACATGTAAAAAAATAAAAATTAAAAAAATTTTTTAAAAAAAGAAAATTCAAACCAAAACCACAATGAGAAGTCACTTCATACCCACTCGGATGGCTATAATAAAAATAATATTAATTTTTGATGACAAGTATGTGGAGAAAATGGAAACCTCATATATTGTTGGTGGGGATGTAAAGTGGTGTAGAACTATGGAAAACTGTTTGGGAGTTCCTCAAAGCATTAAACATATTACTACTCAAAACAAACAAACAAACAAACAAAAAACAACAACAACAAAAAAAACAGTTCATTGTCAGACTGGAATCCTAAGTAGACATCTAACAATCCCTGAAAGCACTCAGTGACCAAGAGAAGGTACCCACCAGGGCCCATTGTGCCCAGTGATCTCTCACAGCAGTGGGAGTGGGAGTGAGTTCTCGCGTCTTCAAGCTCCACAAACTTGTGTTTTGAGTTCTCTGAGTTTATGTGAGCACTTTTGATCTAGAGTGGGTATGGAAGTCATGACAGAGACAGGATTGGGTCCTGCAGGGAGGCTTCAGGTATGTGACTAGATTAGACATAAGCTAAACTGGATTCAATTGATAGGTGGGTTTACTACAAGACAGAACCATGGGCTCATCTGGATCCAAGGAGTCTAGAACTCCTCCATCTGGGGCACCAGCCAATTACATTTACAAAACCTGTAGACCCAGAATCACTGCTTTTCTAGAGAAACATGTAAATCATACTAAGATAACTTTGAGTTACGATGTCCACAGTAGGAAAACTTCTTACAAAAGGCGAACAGATGCATATTTTTACAGCTACATCAATACAGGTGTTAGCAGTGGTGAATTTGTATGGATCTGCAGCAACCTCAATTCTTGCCTCCTTGGAATAAAGAATTTGATGGAGGGACATAAAGCCAAAGGAGAGACCAAGGCAAGTTTTAGAGCAGAAGAGAAGGTTATTAAAAAGTTTAGAGCAGGAATGAAAGGAAGTAAAGTACACTTGGACAAGGGCCAAGTAGACAACTTGAGAGATTCTGTAAGGTTTGACCTTTGACTTGAGTTCTTACACACTGGCATGCTTCTAGGTTTGAATGACTTCTCCCCTGATTCTTCCCTTGAGGTGGGCTATCTGCATGTGCAGTGGCCTGCCAGAACCAGGGAGGGGCTGCATGCACAGCGTGTTTACTAGAGTTATACACATGCTCACTTGAGGCATTCTTCTTTTACCTGTCTGAATGTTCCCATAAGGTCATCTATCAGTTAAACTCTTCCCTTTTTTTCTCTTAGTGTGTATGCGTGAGCCCACTCGCCCAACTCTTGAGATCTTATCAGGAAGCTACTGGTCACCAGTTTCAGATGGTTCTATCTATTGGGAGGCTGCCTTTCCCCGGCACTGGCTGCAACCAATTATTATTTTAGAGAGACAGTTAACAATCACCCAACCATCATCTGATGGTCCCCTGACATTCCTTGAGTGGGAGCCCTTTCCTGCTCTGCTCATATCTGCCTGACTACCTACCTACTAGTCAGGCAGGGACCAAGAGAATGTCTTTGTACATATTTTAAACCTAATCCAGTGGGTCTTAAACCAAAACACCCTGTGCTCTGGGATATCTGCCTTTATTGTAAACAAGCCATTGGAAAAGAGTGTCCACTTTTACACCAGCCATCAGAGGGAGCCCTCCCTTTGTCACAAACTATTAATTTTATTTATTTATTTATGTATTTATGTATTTATTTATTTATTTTACTAGAAGAAGCCCTCAAAGTCTTCACTTCCAGGAAAATAATTGACCAAGGTTTCAGAGAGAAAAGAGAATATTTTTGTGGTGGGAGCTTCAAATCAAGTCCAAAAAGTCTCCATGTCTGAACTTACCCAATTGACACTTGGACCATTTTCAGAGAAAAATTTCTAAGAATTAGTTTTCCCTTTTCTCTAGTCAATTTTGCTTCTTTCATAAGAAACTCAAGGTTGATGGATACCCCTCTTCTCAAACCCCTGCTGACTATATGGACTATATGCTCTGCCAACTCTGTTCAACACTTTCCTATTATCATGGTCTTCTCTATGCCCCAACACTCCTTCTCATGAGGAGAATGGTGGAAGTGGGTACCTGAATGAAACTGTGATAGGGTTTGACTCTGTGTCTCCACCCAAATCTCACCTGTAGCTCCCATAATTCCCATGTGTTATGGGAGGGAGCCAGTGGGAGATAACCGAATCATGGGGGTGGGTCTGTCCCATGCTGTTCTCATGGTAGTTAATAAGCGTCACAAGATTTGATGGATTTACAAATGGGAGTTCCCTACACAAGCTCTCTCTTTGCCTGCTGCCCTCCAGGTAAGATGTGACTTGCTCTCCATTGTCATCTGCCATGATTGTGAGGCTTCCCTAGCCACATGAAAATGTAAGTCCAATTAAACCTCTTTGTTTTGTAAATTGCCCAGTCTCAGGTATGTCTTTATCAACAGCGTGAAAATGATCTAAAACAGTAAATTGGTACTGGAAGTGGGATGTTGCCGAAAAGTTACCTGAAAATGTGGAAGTGACTTTGGAACTGCATACCAGGCAGAGGTTGAAACACTTTGGAGGGCTCAAAAGAAGACAGGAACTTGTGGGAAAGTTTGGAACTACTTCGAGACTTGTTGAATGGTTTTGACAAAAGTGCTGATAGCGATATGAACAATAAAGTCCAGGCCGAGGTGGTCTCAGATGGAAACAAGAAACTTGTTGGGAACTGCAGCAAAAGTGACTCTTACTATGTTTTAGCAAAGAGACGGGCAGCATTTTGCCCCTACCCTGGAGATTTGTGGAATTTTGAACTTAAGAGAGATTATTTAGGATATCTGGTGGAAGATATTCCTAAGCAGCAAAGCATTCAAGAGCTGAATGGGGTGCTGTTAAGGGCATTCAGTTTGTGAGGGAAGCGAAGTATAAAAAGTTCAGAAATTTTGCAGCTGACAATGTGATAGAAAAGGAAATTTCATTTCCTAAGGAGACATTCAAGCTGGCTGCAGAAATTTTTATATGTAATGAGAAGTCAAATGTTAATCCCCAAGACAATGAGAAAAATGTCTCCAGGGAATGTCAGAGGTCTTCACAGCGGTCCCTCTCATCACAGGCTGGAAGTCTAAAAGAAAAAAAGTGGTTTCATGGGCTGAACCCAAGGTTCTCATACTTTGTTCAGCCTAGGGACTTGGTGCCCCGGGTCAGAGACACTCCAGCCATAACTGAAAGGGGCTGATATAAATCTTAAGCTGTGGCTTCAGAAGGGGGCAATCTTCAGGCCTTGGCAGCTTCTACATGGTGTTGAGCCTGAAAGTGCACAGAAGTCAAGAATTGAGGTTTGCCTAGATTTTGGATGATGTGTGGAAACACCTGGATGTCCAGGCAGATGTTTGCTGCAGGGGCAGGGCTCTCATGGTAAACCTCTGCTAGAGCAGTGCAGAAGGGAAATGTGGGGTTGAGACCCTACACAGAGTCCTTATTGGGGCACTGCCTAGTGGTGCTGTGTGAAGAGGGCCACCATCCTCCAGATCCCAGAATGGTAGATCCATTGACAGCTTGTACCATGCACCTGGAAAAGCTATAGATAATCAACACCAGTTCATAAAAGCAGCCAGGAGAGAGACTGTACCTTGCAATGTCACAGGGGCAGGTCTGCCAAAGACCATGGGAGTTCACTTCTTATATCAGCATGACCTGGGTATGAGACATGGAGTCAAAGGAGATCATTTTGGAGCTTTAAGATTTGACTGCCCTGCTGCATTTTGGACTTGAATAGGGACTGTAGCTGCTTTGTTTTGGCCAATTTCTCCCATTTGGAATAGTTGTATTCATCTGATGCCTGTATCCTACCCCCCCACACCCACCATTGTATCTAGAAAGTAACTAACTTGTTTTTGATTTTACAGGCTCATAGGTAGAAGGGACTTGCCTTGTCTCAGATGGGACTTTGGACTGTGAACTTTTGAGTTAATGCTGAAATGAATTAAGACTTTCGGGGACTGTTGGGAAGGCATGATTGGTTTTGAAACATGAAGACATGGGATTTGGGCGGGGCCAGGGGCAGAATGATATAGTTTGGCTGTGTGTCTCAACTCAAATCTCATCTTTTAGCTCCCATAATTCCCACATGTTATGGGAGGGACCTGGTTGGAGATAATTGAAACATGGGGGCAGGTCTTTCCCATGCTGTTCTTGTGACAGTGAATAATTCTCATGAGATTTGATAGTTTAAAAAAATTGGAATTTCCCTGCACCTGCTCTCTCTTTGCTTGTTGCCATCCATGTAAGACATGACTTGCTCCTCCTTGCCTTCTGCCATGACTATGAGTCTTCCCCAATCTCCTGGAACTGTAAGTCCAATTAAACCTCTTTGTTCTGTAAATTCCCCAGTCTCAGATATGTCTTTATCAGCAGCATGAAAACAAACTAATACATTAACCATTACACATGCCAAAGTCAAATCCTCTCACAGTTCAAGGTAATATCTGGCACCCCCAAAAGCCAACGAGGTCAGGTCAGGTCATGCAATACAGGAAAGCAGAGCTAAGAAGAATCTCTCCCTGACTCTTGGAACTTCACAAAGCAAAAAGAATACCCCAAAAAGGGATGAGCATCATCTTTTTTCTGAGTTTTAGGGGTTCAAGTCATTAGAAGCCTTCTCTATACTTTTTCTTGGTACCAAAGATGATGACGAGGGAAGGAGAAATGGAGGAAAGAAAGGTAAACGAAAGAACATTTGTTTTTTTTAAAGTCAGGAAGCAAACACAGAAACCAAGTGCATGCTTCTGTTTTGCTTTGCTTTGTTTCTCTTTTGCAGCTCAGAGGAATTTTAGCCAATTCAGAGAGGTCTTGTTATCCATAATCTGGAATTCTTATAAGGATTTGACCAAGTAAGATAGAGTTGGTAAAGTCTGATGCAAGAAAGATTGGAACAAACAATGGCAAAAAAAATGATTGTTGAGTGTCTTAATCATAAGGAGAAGTTAAGATCAGCTGGTTGTTAATCTTAACTTTACTCAGAAAAAATAAATAAAAATAAAACAACTTCAGCTACTTATCTAGGAATGGGTCTCAAGCTGATGACTGCTCTCTATCATCCTAGAAAGGAGTTACTTGCCTTCCATCATCATGGAAGCAGGAAAACTTGCCTTCATTGTTGGAATCAAGTAAATCTCCAAAACAGTTGTACACCAAAATAAACTTTAGAACTCAGTCAAATTTTGGGAGATCGGGGATCCTCTCGGCATTGGGGGCAGGTCTTAGAAAATTGTGCTATTGGTTTGAGCCATAAAGATAGCTCAAGCTGGTACCAATAGGAGATATGTCAAAGGTCAGGGAAACCTGCACTCAGAGTCCCTTCATCTTCACCAAAATGTGAACCTCAAATATCTTAGACAGGACTCAGTCAGCTTAGAAAGTTTATTTGGCTACAGTTAAGGATGTGCCCATGACACAGGCTCAGGAGGTCCTGATGAAATGTGCCCAATGTGATTGGGGTACAGCTTGATTTTATACATTTTAGGGAGACATAACACATCAATCGATATATGTAACATTCACATTGGTTGATCTTGAAGGGCAGGACAACTAAAGGTAGGGACTTGCAGATCATAGAATTTAAACATATTCTAATTGGCAATTGGTTGAAAGAGTTATTATCAATAGAAAAAAAATGTCTGGGTTATGATAAGGGGTTGTGGAGACCTAGGTTTATCATGCAGATGAAGCCTTCAAGTAGCAGGAGTTAGAAAGAATAGACTGTAAATGTTTCTTATCAGACTTAAGGTTTTTGTTAACATTAATACTGGAGGGGAATAATGAGGAATGTTCAAACCCACTTCCTGTCATGGCCTTAACCAGTCTTTCAGGGTAAATTTTAGAGTGCCCTGGCCGAGAGGGAGTCCATGCAGATGATCGCAGAGGTCGTTGAATGTTATTTTTGGTTTATAGAACTAAGAGTTCAATGTAAGAACAATGTGCAAATGAAGAAGCAATGTCCATTATTCCATGTATATCAAGCACAGCAATAAAACAAACAAACTAAAATTATGGTTTCAGGTGTTTGCTTTCATGATGACATTTACATGCTATACAAATAGCCAACAGGGAAAAAACTTGATGATGGCTAGCTTTGTTTTGTGTTACAATGTGTCTACTTAAAAATAGCTTCCCAAGTCCCTTTGGCAACTTGCACCTTGAAGTTTTGCAAATTTAAATAAAGAATATTAATTAAATATCTAGATTATTTTAATATAATATAAAATACTGAAACATTAATTGATGAACACAAGTTTAAATTTATTTACTTTGGACTTCTTGTTTTTTATATAGTATGAAGAATTTAAGTATATTTTGGTCTGTTAAGAAACAAAAATAAATCATATTTTGATGACGCACATATTTTCAGAAATTACAACATAGTGCTAATCCACAGAATGATTTGCAAATGTTAATAATTAAAATTCTATTTAATATATGCTAATTAAAACTAAAAGTAATAAGGGCAACAACTTCATATTCAAGGAAAGTAAGACAAGTTTTTGTCAATTAAAGCAATGAGGTAGGAAAGAATTGTTCCGTTAAGGGAAAAAGAGTCATTATTGTCCTAAAGTAGAATGACTAGTTGTTTCAAAGTGGGAAGAGAAAAAGTATTAGCACAAAGTCTGAGTAAATAAGAAAGATGTAGAAGGTTTGTGGAAGATGAGTCTTGTGAAATAAAAAATTTTATGTGTTATGAAGCTGGCTAAGATTAAAAAGGAATTATTAAGTTTTTCTAAATATTTAGCATCAATTAAAAAATTCACTGATGCAAAACTAGAATTTTATTCTCTCTGTTAACAATTTGATCCTCTGTTAAAACAAACAACGCTCTTGGAGTATTGGTTGGCTCTTAATAGGAAATTGTAAAAAGTATTTACATTTTAGGAAATTGGGCTGAGAAGTAAAAGTTTTGTTTTATCCTGTTTAGTCTTGTGCTTTATGTGTCTTTATTAGATCTTTGATTACATTTAAAAAACTGAGTCCTCTCTACTAAAACAGTTTTTTTAATAACTATGTAACTTTCTGTATTTGTCTTTGAAGTCTTTAAGTTCTCCCTCTAGTTAAATGAATAACTATCATTTAAGTGGCCTATGCTTGTATTTTGATCAAGTATTTTAAGCTCTTGATATTTTTGACAAACTTTCTGAACTCAAAATTCGAAATTAAGTTTTTTTTCTTGAGCTTGAAATAACTTCTGGATTTTCCAAATGTGCTTTTGGAACATTTCCAAAGGATTTGTCTCTTTCCTTGTAAAAAGACATATTAAACTATTTGGGCTTATTTGATACACTAAATTATATAAGAAGCATTGCCTAATAATAAGTAATGCTAACTTTTTAAAATTACATTTATATGGACATGTTATTAATATGTATTCCAGGAATTATAAAATCCATAGAAATCAGGTCATATTTTTGGACTTGATAAGAATTTCCAGAACTCTAAGAAAGAAACTGGTTGGCTCCACAAAACTACTAACCCAAACATGAAGCAGAACAGAATTAACTGAATATCAGGAATGTTAAACTAAAAATGGTAGATTTTCATGCTAGGCTGTAAGCGTGTGGCTTTATTATTAAAATATTGCAATTATTAAAATATGCAATTTGAATGAGCCTCATAAGTTTGATCCAAGTCAAATTACCTATGATAACCTATTTAAGAAATAATGCTGTATACCTGAATTGGAGAAACAAAGGTGATGGTTATGAAGATCTAAATCTAATGCTAAGTGCAATCCCATGAAAAGCCTAGACAACTGCCTGTTGCTTCCAGAGTCTTTAAAGCTTCCATTTTTCCAAATAGATCAAATATTTTAAAAATTAAAAATTGGTTTGGTAATTGTCCTAACATTGTGAAAATGATTTATAACCAATATTTGATTTGTCAAATTCATATTCCATAAGACAGTACAAAACTTGGGTGATTAATTTCTAGCACTTGAGGGACCATTTAAATACTAACCAATGGATTTCATGCAAGTGCTAATTTCAGTGTATGTTTTCTGGTTGTGTAGAAACTTTCCCATGAAGATAGGTTGATTCCACAATAGTAACTAAGAGATTATTACAAAATGTGTTTCCTTTATGGGACATTCCTGGAGAAATCTTCAGTGATAGAAGTATTCATTTCACTGCAGTTAAACAAGGTATTACAAACACAAAGGCATTAAGCAAAGCTAATTGAATCAATTGTATTGTCTTTGTCAAAGATATTAGCAGACTGATGACAATTAGATCTATTCTTATTAGGAAACATAGATTGACCCCTAATGAAATAATTACTGAAAGGCCTACACCCCTAATAATAAAATCATATGTATCTCCTGCTCTTAGAAACTCTGACAAAATTCAGCATTCCAAGACTTGAATGCATTATGCCTAAGTGTCTTTTTCACCACATAAAATAAGCCTTTAAATGGCCCACCAACTAATGACAACCACACCTTTCACAATCTAGAACCTGAAGATTACATCATATGGATATGACACCAGAGAAAGACCACCATTGAATTGCATTGTAAGGGATCATACCAAGTTATTTAACTTTTTTAATTTTGGCTTTTATCTTAGATAGAGGAGGTACATATGTAGAATTGTCACATGGGTATATTGGATCCAGGTAGTGAGCATAGTACCCAATAGGTAGTTTTTCAACCCATGCACGCTTCTATTCCTCTTCCTTCTAGTAGTCTGCAGTGTCTCCTGTTCCCATTTTTAAGTGCATGTGTGCTCAATATTTTGCTCCCACTTGTAAATGAGAACATGCAGTATTTGGTTTTCATTCCTACATTAATTTGCTGAGGATTATGGCCTCTAACTCCATCCATGTTGCTGTGAGAAACATGACTTAATTCTTTTTTATGACTGTATGGTATGTCGTGGTGTATATGTGCCACATTTTCTTTACCCAATTCATCATCAATGGTCACCTAGGTTGGTTCCATTTATTTACTATTGTGAATATCACGACAATGAACATATCTACATTCCTTTGGGTATATACCCAATAATAAGATTGCTGAGTCAAGTGGTAACTGTTTTAAGTTCTTTGAGAACTCTCCAAACTACTTTCCACAGTGACTAATTTATATTCCTACAAACAGTGTATAAGCATTCTCTTTATTCTGCAGCCTCACCAGTGTCAGTTGTTTTTTACCTTTTTAGTAATAGCCATTCTGACTGCTATGAGATGGTATTTTACTGTGGTTTTGATTTGCATTTTTTGATGATTGGTGAAGATGAGCATTTTTATGTTTATTGGCTCCTTGTATGTCTTCTTTTAAAAAGTGTCTACTCATGTCTTTTGCCCACTTTTTAATGGTGTTATTTGTGGTTTTTGCTGATTGATTTAAGTTCCTTATAGATTCTGGATATTAGAACTTGGTTGGATGCAAAGTTGTGACTATTTTCTCCTGTTATAGAGGTTGTCTGTTTACCCTGTTGGTAATTTCTTTTGCTGTGCAGAAGCTCTTTCATTTAATTAGAACCCACTTGTCAATGTTTGTTTTTGTTGCAATTGCTTTTGGGGACTTGGCCAAAAATTCTTCACCAAAGCCAATGTCAAGAAGGGTATTCCCTAGGTTTGGTTTTCTTCTAGGATTTATATAATTTGAGGTGTTACATTTAAGTCCTCAATCTATCTTGAGTTAATTTTTGTATGCGTTGAAAGGTAAATGTCTAGTTTTATTTTTCTGCATATGGCTAGCCCATTATCCCAGCATCATTTATTGTACAGGGAGTGCTTTCCCCACTGTTTGTTTTTGTCAGCTATGTTGAACATCACATGGCTGTAAGTGTGAGGCTTTATTTCTGTGTTTTCTATTCTGTTCCATTGATCTATGTGTTTGTTTTGTAACAGTATCATGCTGTTCTGTTTACTATAGCCTTATAGTATAATTTGAAGTTAGGCAGTGTTTTGCCTGTGGCTCATCCAAACCAATCCTAGGCATACCAAGTTCTTACCAATCATACGGCAGCAATAATTCATGTTCTTGAGTCTTGGATCCACATTTCTCTCCTAAAGCCCCTCCAGACTCTTGTGACTACACAGCCATTGGAGACCTCAAAAGTAAAACTAGGCAGGGAGGTTTTTCCTCAGAAGCAGGGAACCTCGTGTTGGCTATGTTATGTGAAACCTAAATCCTCACATGATCTTAAAAATTTTCTGCTTTACCCCCTACCAAATATTACTAATATCCCAACTGCAGTATCTATTCTTTTCTACAGGGTTAGGCTTTCAGATTTAGGTATCTAGATTCCTTGTTTAAATATAACAGAAAGTAGAACCTATACTATGGGTTTTGCAGTAATATTATACCAGACATTAAATTTAAAAACTAAAATAAATATATTTTGACCTTTTGTAGACACATGTATAACCCTAATTCCCTAAATGTTGGTAGCCTCCAGTTATGCAATAACTCAGTAATGGAGTCTTGGATAAATATTACTAGTGCTTCCCTACTAATTAGTCCTAATGGATGAGGCATCCCACAGGGAACTGTTTGTTGTGCCTCTCTAAAATATATATTTACATAGAGAACGTAACAATATAATTATCGTTTAACCATATGCATGGGCAACTCCATGTATCAATAAGTGAAAAATAAGGGACCACTGTGTTTTAGAGATTTTAACAGCATCACTGACAATCTATAACCAATGAGAAGCTGAACATTTTACACCTTTTAATTTGCACCACAGAATAAAGCAAAATTTGCCGGCAAATGTAAATCTCACCAAATTGGCATCTTTTTTGTAGAATGCTTCTTCCTTGACATGGCATACGTGTAAATAAAGTTAGGAGTCAAAATTTGTCTCAAACATTAGCCACTATAGTTGATTCTACAGTTGCCCAGAAAACTTCTTTAAATTATCTTGCTAAAGTTATTTTAGATAACATGACTGCATTGAGCTATTTGTTGGCTGAACTAGGGGTATGTGCAATAGCTAACACCTCCTGCTACATGTAGATAAATAAATCTGGTATGACAGAAACTCAGTTTCAGGAAATCAACAAAATAGCTACTTGGTTAAAACAAGATTTTTGCTTCTGTCTCATTTTTTATATATTTGATATTTATATATCTGATTTTGATTTTGATTGTTTCAATTTGTAAAGTTCATATACTTTAGTTTCTTAGTATTATCCTCTTTATAGCTGTCATAATAGATTCCTTGGTGCACTGTGGTCTCTCAAGAGTCTCAAATGCTCTGGATGCAGCCATCCACTATATGTCAAATGGTCTGACTAAAGTTAGAACAATGACGACACAAAAGGTACATAAAACATCATTCAACTAACTTGATGTCATAAATCGTGAATTCCATAATGAGACCAAACAAATCCATTCTGATGGTGACAGAGGATGGAATCAATGCCCTAGGTTTTGGTCAATCTTTCAAAACTGAGAGGACACCAAAAGGGTGACTTGTTAAAGCAGCCTACAGCTGCTTTTGTACTTGGAACTTCTACATCATGAACTACAACCTAATTTGCTAAGTAAACAAACTGCAACCTAACTTAAGAATATATTTTTGTAACAAACTGCTGAGTCTCAGCCAATTATAGAAGCCAAGCTTCAGCCAATCATAGGAGGCAAACCGGTCAGACAATGTACACATAAGGCAAATGCCTCATCATACCATGCTCAAATAATGCAAATGACAAGTTGTAACGAATCAAGCTGTTTTTTACCTCAATTCCTTTTTGTGTCTATAAATACAGCCTGCCCACATTGATGGGTGGGGCTCTCTAAACCTCTCCCGGTTCTGAGTGCTGCCTAATTCGTGGATCATTCTTTGTTTAGAAGAGTTTAGAAATAAACTCTTCTAAATTTAATTTGTATAAAGTTTTTATTTTAAAAATAGTAACTGAATGAATGAATAAACTTCTTCTAAGGATTAATCTGATGTCTATATTAGAAAAACAAGTAATATCAAAAGGTATTTTATGTAGTTTGTAGCCTCAGGCAAACATTCAAATATGATGTGTGATGAGGTGCAGAAATAGTGAATGTAGAAATAAAATGAAAAACTAGCTAAAGAGATATTTAGAAGAGAAGTCTTACGTGCTTGTCTTGTGGCTTACACCATTACCTCAATCAGGAGAGCTTCATCTCCTTTCCTTTCCTTTCCCATATCTAATTATTCTAAATCTTAGATAGAGAGACTTAAAGCCTATTTATTCCATTAGGTTTTCTCTGCTCACCAGATTCACATTACTTGTTTTCTTTTCTGAACTTTTTCTAATATGTGTTCACACAGTGGAAACAGCATTACCTTTAAAGAACAATAGGTCTATGGTAAAACTCAGTCCTGTCAATCACTGTCTCTGTGGCTATAGGCAATTTTCATAATGTTTCTGACACTCACTATCTTCATATCTTCTAGGATTATTGTCAGGATTAAAATTAATAAAATAGAACATTTAATTCATCTGAACCTTCCTTCCTACTGTGCTTAAAATTAAGTCCCTACATATTGGCACTAACTCTTTTTGTCTAAATACTTACTTAAGTCTGCCACTTAACCAAAGTGATATATTTAATGATGGTCATATAGGTCATGCAGCCTCCATAGCATGGTTTATACTTAATAAGTTCTTGAGTTTATTTGAATTTTTTGAAACTAGTTCATATATGTTTTTATTCTATACTATTTGACTTGAGAAATACTCAGTAATGCCCCAGGCTTGTGAGTGTTTAAAGTGTTGGGGTAATGGAAATAATAATGAGTGAATCCAGCACCAAAATCTTGATATTTTTTTCTGAATTCCTTATATGTCATACTGAATACTGAAATTCTGCACAGTAAGGATTAGTTTTTATCAAGTTCTGAGGAATATGACATATACTGAACTTGAAAGTTTTTAAGGGTGTTTTTCTGCTAATGGTAAGTGAAAAGTTAACATTTGTTATCAAATAAAAGTGTCCTTTGGTTCTAGCATGTGTTTCCTTTATTATTCTGCAGCTACATAACTCAACCAAAACTTTTTAGACATTAAGCCACATGCTTTAGTTGATGATAAAAGTGATTGAATTTTGATAAAAAGTAGAGATAGTAAAATAATCTACATGTTTCAAAGTTTTTATAAATTTAATATTACAATAAAAAAATTTAGATATGATGCCAAGATTTTGAAGTATCTTATGTAATGCAAAAGGGTAGAAACTATTGTAAAGCACATTTGTATTTTGCTACAAATTATAATTTGTCTTCAGAAACCTGAAGGGTGTGCATTTTTTCTTAGTGACATAATGCCTATATTCATTTTCCTGCTATCCTATAACTCACTCAGGCATATGAGGATTAAAGTTCTAGTGAGTTGAAACCACATATTTTACTATATTTTGTCAGATTGCTCTTTGCTAAACATCTACAAGGAAATTTATGAAGGCAGGGTGTCTATAAATTACATCAATTAACAAATAGACGAACAAGATTTAAAACTGTGATCAATTATAGTCACCTTTATTTACAAATAACAAGCTTTATTATGTTTCATTCTAAGCTATTTAGTTCCTTTTTAAATCAGAATATGAAACAATAATATAGTTTGCTATTTAGACTGGTAGAAAAATCATTCAAGTGAAAAATTGCACCATCTTGTTACTGTCATATGATTTCTTATTAGCTACTAACCTGCATTGCCCTACAGTGAATAAGGTGCTTCTATACCTTTCACGTCACATTTTGCACAAAAGTTCAGCTTTTCCAAAATGTTAAATGGTATTTGTTGAAAGTTTCTAAAAGAATCATGATTGTTTTTAAGAGACAGGATCTAATTCTGGAGTGCTGTAGCATGATCATAGCTCAATGTAGCCTCGAACTCCTGGGATCAGGCAATCTTCCTACCTAAGAACCACGAATTTCTGGAGAAGGTTGGCCAATATGAAAACTGTGGCAGAAAGCCTGATGCTCCTTGATGACCTGGGCCAAGCTCATGTAACCCATTTCCAAAGTCTAAAACATGCTTAGCAACTAATGACAAAATCCCAACTCAAAATACTGGCAGAGTGCACAGGAAAGATATTACATGAATCTGTACAGAATTCATTAACGATATATTTAAACTATACAACTGTTTTAATAAAAATAGAAAAGTGAAGATGCTATGTAAATATCATTGGTGAATTCCAAAGCAAAAATTTTAGAAACGTCCATACTTTTTAATTGAAGTATTGAGGTAGAAGGTGAAGAGTTTGAGATTTAGCTTTATAATGTATATTGCATTTTAAAAACAGTCATAAGCCATTCTTAGAAGAATAGGAAGTGTCTGTGATTGTAAGATGTTGCATTATATGCCCAATAGTAAACCAGATAAATATGGACCCTGCTCTTAAACTCGACATATACTAGGAAATATAAATATTAAAAAACTTAGTTACTCTTATTTCAAAAGAGTAAACATTGTTTTAGAAACAAAAAATAGGGAGGAATACAAGCTTATTGTGCTGTTTATTAAGTCAGCTGCACTACACTATACTCATACGTAAGCTTTTACATACAACCTAGGAAGGAATATGTATGCATCAGTGGGAAGAGAAGTACTCTCCACTGGTCAGACAAAACATTCAAATCAAACCTGGTCATAAATATGCATTGTAAGCAATACATTAAGAGATTTAGGGTAGTCAGAAGATAGCGTCTGCCAAGAAAGACCACAAATTCAGTTTTTAAATGTTGATTATGAAGTAACACAACATATAAGTGAAAATGTCCATGGAAAATCTGGGGAGGGAGAGCATGCCCAAGGATCAGAAAAAGGTTGGAAATGTGGATCCATATTTAAACATCATCTGTAAATACATAGATAAAGAACATGTCAGTGATTACAAGAAAAGGGAATAGAAAGAAAATAGAAAGCTTTGTCTAGTTCTTATAAAAATACTATAAAATAAAAAGGAGTTATGTGTAATCCAGCACAATGTTTTCACTCAAGAATCCCTTATCACCTATTGTGTTTGCACTGAATATGCCATAATTTTAAGATACTTCTACCCTATTCAGCTAATCATCAAAATTAAAACTGGTTATATACCAGGTTGAAAACATATTATTTCTATTTCATAATAAATGCCATTGCAAACTATAAAAAATAAATTCTAACATATACTTACCTAGTAAACACATATGAACTAAATTTATAGCAAACAAATGCACTCAAATAAATACACCCTAAAACCTATGCTCTGTATTGGTCTGAGTTATGGAAAAGATGGTGTCCCAAAGACCGAAAATAATATCAGAAAATGCACTACAGACCACTATTGATAGGGACAGGAGGCAGAGAAATTCTAAGCAGAAAAGGGCAGGTCCTTGATGAAGTCCCACCCTCAAGCCACAAAGCATGAGACCATGGTACAAAGTGAGAACTTATATCTGTGTTTTCCTGTTCAAATGTTGCCTTTTTCAAAACAATGCATAGTCTGCTCTGCCCCCCATCCTGTGCCTATAGAAACCCCAGACTCAGCTGGCAGAGCAGGGAAAAGCAGCTGGACATCAGAGGCTATGGCTGGATGTTGGAGAGAAGCAGCTTGACTTCAGAGGGACAGTTTGGCAATGTAATGTCGGAAAAGAATCTGGCTGGAGATGGCTAGACTTTAGGGAAAGATTACCTTACTGCCCCTTTTCCTTTTCAGTTCCCCTTCCTGCTGACAGCCACTTTCACTAGCAATAAAATCCTCTACATTTACCGTCCTTCACTTTATTCATCTGACCTCATTTCTCCTGGACATTGAACAAGAGCTTGGGAGCCATGAGTGTGAATACAAAAGGCTGTTACATTGACCCTTTGCCAAAAATTCAGAGAGCCCACTGAGTTGTTAATGCTTAAGCCATTCGTAGATGGTAGAGCTGAAAGAGCACAGTAACACTCCCTCTGGGACTTCAGGGGTTGTTGGGGTACACCCTTGATGCTTCTGTGGGGCCTGTGTGCTGTTTGTTCCTGCCAGGACCCAAAAGCGCTTGCCCCAGCTCCTGCACTCTCTCACCTGCATGCTCCCTCTCACAAGGGATGTGAGATAGCAGGTCCAATTGAGCACAGTTCACCCCTGCCAGTGCCAAGACAGCCAGCTGGTTCTACCACTCGTACACTCCAGTTCTCACCTGGTTCACTCATGCACTCCCTCCCCCAAGGAGGTGAGAGCTGTGGATTGAGTAAATGAGGCAACCTTGTTGTGCGTCCCATGAAGGGGTCAGGAAAATATCCTGCTTCACTAATAATAAAAGACTTTTAGCTATATATATTCCAGCAAACCAAGACAAAAACCAAAAATAACAGGTAAAAGCATGATAAAAAGGAATTTCAGTTGGTAAGAAAAACTGTAAAGCCAAGCAAAGTAACTATATCTACTACCAGAATAAGAAAAATTATATAAAAACTAACTTAAGCAAAATGATATATACAGTGTCCAGATTATATGTTCAAAACTGGTAAGTGAGAGACAGTTGGAAAAAATAAATTAGACAGATCATTTCACGTTACTTCATTATGTGTAAATAGTCTTTCATTCTTATCAGGTAGAGAAAGTAAGGTTCAAATATCAACCTAACTAAAATGATGTTTTTCCAAATTAAAAAAAAAAAACCTCATTTGGCAAAATCTAGGACTAAATGATTGGGTTGGGGAAGAGGGATCGTTAAAACCAGGAAAATAGTTTAGTTTAATATTTATCTGATGTTGAATCAGAGAGAAGCTTTTCTAAAATTAAATGCAAATACATAAAAAAGAAAAAAAGTAGATACGATTACAGAAATTTTTAAAACTATGTATCTAAAATAATAAAACACTACATTGAAAGGTAGATGACAATCTGAGGGAGATTATACAATGTATACAAGGCATATAAAGATAATATATACATTATATAAACATATAATATTTATTTAAAATATATATTTCCTATTAAAGTCTTATAATTACTTTTTTAAAATTTGTGGGAGGTGGAGAAAGACGGCCAGAGCCCTCCAGCGACTGCTCCTCCTGCAGGAAAAGCAAATTGAACAACTATCCATGCCAGAAAGCACCTTTATAAGAACAAAAAATTAGGTGAGAGATCACAGTACCTGATTTTAACATCACATCAAGGAAAGAACTACTGAAGAGGGTAGGAAAAACAGTCTTGAATTGCCAAGATCACCTTCCTTCATCCCCCTTCAGCAACCTCATGACACAGAGAGAATCTGGAGAATGTGTGTCCTTGAAAGAGACAGAGTGCAGACATTATGGGACTTTGCATTGAAATTCAGTGCTAACTTGTCATAGTGGAAAACAGCAGAGGGTAGAATTCAGCCAGTACCCAGAAAGGGAGCACTTGGATCAGCCCTAGCCAGAGGGGAATCATTCCATCCCAGCAGTTGGAATCTGAGTTCTAGCTAGACCCACCACAATGGGCTAAAGTGCTCTGGGGTTTGAAATAAACTTGAAAGGCAGTATAAGCCATGAGAATTGCAATTCCTGAGCTAGTCCTGCAGCTGTGCTGGGATCAGAACCAGTGGATTTGGGGTGCACACAACCTAGCGAGACACCAGCTGGGCTGGCCAAGGGAGTGCTTGCATCACCCTTCCCACAACCACAGGCAGCACAGCTCAAAGTTCTGTGAGAGACTCCTACTTGAGGAGAGGAAAAGGAAGTTTAAAAAGGACATTGCCTTGCAACCTGGATACCAGCTAAGCCACAGGAGAACAGGGCACCAGGCAGAGCCCTAAGACCTTATTCTGGGTTCTAGCTTCTGGACTCTTCTAGACACATCTTGGGCCAGAAGGGAACTGGCTGCCTTGAAGGAAGGCATCCAGTCCTGGCAGGATTCATCACCTGCTGACTAAAGAGTGCTTTAAGCCTTAAGTAAACATCAGAAGTACCCACGCCATATTCAACATAGTTCTTGGGTGAGACTCAGGGCCATGTTGGCTTCAGGTGAAACCTAGCCCATTCTCAGCTGTGGTGGTCACAAAGAGAGACTTCTTCTGCATGAGGAAAGTAGAGGGAAGAGTAAAGGGGACTTGTCTTGCAGCTTGGGCACCAGCTCAGCCCCAGTGGAGCAGAGAACCAAGCAGGATCGTAGAGTTCCCAGTTCAAGGCCTTGGTTCCTGGGTGAAACTTCTGGACATGCTCTGAGGTAGAAGGGAGCCACTGCCCTGAAGAAAGAGACCTAAGCCTGGCAGCATTTACCACAAGCTGACTGAAGAGGCTTTGGTCTTTGAGTGAACATCAGCAGTAGCCAGACAGTACTCACTGTGGGCCTTCTACACGAGGAAAGAAGAGGGAAGAGTAAGAAGAACTTTGTCAAGTGTCTTTAGTGCCAGCTTAGCCACAGTGGAATAGAGAACAGAGTAGATTCTTATGTTTCCTGACTCTAGGGCCTGGCTCCCATATGGCATTTCTGGAACTGCTCCGGGCTGGTAGGGAGCTTGCCAACTTGAAGGGAGGGACACAAGCCTGACTATTTACCACCTGCTGACTGAAAAACTCTTGGACCTTGAATGAACACTAATGGTAGCCAGTCAGTGGTCACCACAGGCTTTGGGTGAGACCCAGTGTTGTGCTGGTTTCAGGTCTCAATCAGTGCAGTCCAAGTTATGGTGGACACAGAGGGACTTGGGTCACCTCTCTCCCAACTTGTGGCAGCTCAGCACACAGAGAGAAAGACTCTGTTTGTTTGAGGTAAGTAAGGGAGAAAAAAGTCTCTGCCTGGTAATCCAGGGCATTTTCTTGGATCTTGCCCAAGACCATCAAGACACTGCTTCTACAAGTTTGCAAGAATCACAGTGTTACTGGACTTGGAGTAACCACTAATGCAGATATGGCTGCAGTGACAAAGGACTTAGATCACAACACTCAATTCTCTTTGAATACTTGGAAAGCCTTCCCAAGAAGGAGTACAAACAATCCCAGACTGTGAGACTACAATAAATACCCAAACATCGACAAATATTCACAAGCATCAAGACTACCCAGGAAAATGTGACCTCACTAAACAAACTAAATAAGGCACCAGTGACTAATTCCGGAGTGACAGAGAAATGTAATTTTTCAGACAGAGAATTTAAAAATAGCTGTTTTGAGGAAGCTCAATGAAATTAAAAATAACATAGAGAAGGAATTCAGAATTCTATCAGATAAATTTAACAAAAAGATTGAGATAATTTAAAAATATCAAGCAGAATTTCTGAAGCTGAAACACTGAATTGACAAACTCAAGACTGCATCAGAGCCGGGCGCGGTGGCTCAAGCCTGTAATCCCAGCACTTTGGGAGGCCGAGACGGCGGATCACGAGTCAGGAGATCGAGACCATCCTGGCTAACACGGTGAAACCCGTCTCTACTAAAAAAATACAAAAACTAGCCGGGCGAGGTAGCGGGCGCCTGTAGTCCAGCTACTCCGGGAGGCTGAGGCAGGAGAATGGCGTGAACCCGGAGGCGGAGCTTGCAGTGAGCTGAGATCCGGCCACTGCACTCCAGCCTGGGGGACAGAGCGAGACTCCGTCTCAAAAAAAAAAAAAAAAAAAAAAAAAAAAAAGACTGCATCAGAGTCTCTCAACAGCAGATTGGATAAAGTGGAAGAAAGCATTAAGGACAGGCCATTTGAAAATACATAGTCAGAGGAGACAAAAGAAAAAATAATGAAAAGAAATAAAACATGCCAACAAAATCTAGGAAATAGCCTCAAAATGGCAAATCTAAGAGTTACTAGCCATAAAGAGGAGATAGAAAGAGAGATTGGGGTAGAAAGTTTATTAAAATAGATAATAACAAAGAACTTTCAAAACCTAAAGAAAGATATCAATATTTCCAAACTCACTCTCTAAGGCCAGTATGACTTTGTTACCAAAGTCAGACAAAGACACGTGAAAAAAAAAGAAAATTACAGGACAATTACGAACATTGATGAAAATGTCCTCAAAGAAATACTAGCTAACTAAATTCAACAACATGTTAGAAAGATCATCCTTATGATCAAATGGGATATATCCCACAGATGGTCCAACCAGCATATGAAAATCAATGAATGTGATACATCATATCAACAAAATGAAGGGTAAACCCACATGATCATTTTAATTGATGTTGAAAAAACATTCTATAAAATTCAACATCCTTTATGATAAAAACCCTCACAAAACTGGATGTAAAAAAAACATAACCGAACACAATAAAAGCCATATACAACAGACTAACAGCTAGTAGCATTCTCAACGGGGAAAACTGAAAGCCTTTCCTCTAAGAACAAGACAAGGATGTCAGTTTTCACCATTATTATGCAACATAGTACTGAAAGTCCTAGCTGGAGCAATCAGACAACAATAAAAATATAGGGCATCCAAATTGCAAAGGAGAAGTTAAATTATCCTTGTTTTCAGATGATATGATCTTATATTTGAAAAAACCTAGGTTCCAACAAAAAAACTATTAGAACATACAAAAATCAGTAGCATTTCTATATGCCAACAACAAACAACCTAAAAAGAAATGAAGAAAGTAATCCTAATTAAAATAGCTACAAAGAAAATAAGATACCCAGGAATAAACTTAACCAAAATGTGGTTACAATGAAAACTGTAAAACATTGATACAAGAAATTGAAAAGGACACACAATAAAAGGAAATATATTCCATATTTGTGGATTGGAAGAATAAATATTGTTAAAATAAATTTACTATTCCGAGCAATCTACAGATCAATACAACCCTGATCAAAATACCAATGACAGAAATAGAACATACAATTCTAAAATATATATGGAATGACAAAAGACCCAGAATATCCAAAGCCATCCTCAGTAAGAAGAATAAAACTGGAAGAATCAAATTACCTCACTTGAAATTACATTATAGAGCTATTATAACCAAAACAGCATGGTACTGGCATAACAATAGACGCATAGACCAATGTAATAGAATAGAGAACCCAGAAACAAATTCACACATCTGCAAGCAACTCATTTTCAAAAAAGGTGTCAAGAACATACATTGGGAAAAGAACTGTCTCTTCAATAAGTGGTGCTGGGAAAACTGGATATCTATAAGAAGAATGAAACTAGACCCTTATCTCTCACCATAAACAAAAATCAAATCAAAGTGGATTAAAGACTTAAATCTAAGACCTCAAAAAATGAAACTACTACAAGGAAATGTTGAGAAAACTCTCTAGGACATTGCTCTGGGTAAAGGTTTCTTGAGCAATACTCCACAAGCACAGGCAATCTAAGGAAAAATGGACAAATGGAATTACATCAAACTGATAAACTTCTGCACAACAAAGTAAACAACCAACAAAGTAAAGAGAGAGACAACCCACCGAATTGAAGAAAATATTTGCAAACTATCCAGCTGACAAAGGATTAATAACCAGAATATATAAAGAACTTAAACAACACTATAGGAAAAACATCTAACAATCTGATTTAAAAATTTATTCTCTAAAGAAGACATATGAATTGCCAACAGGTTTATGAGAAGGTGCTCAGCATCATTGATCATCAGAGTAATACAAATCAAAACTACAATATTATCTCACCCCACTTAAAATGGTTTTTATCCAAAAATGAGCAATAACGAATGCTGGCAAGAATGTAGAGAAATGGGAACCCTCATACACTGTTGGTGGAAATGTAAATTAGTACAGCCACTATGGAGAACAGTATGGAAATTCCTCAAAAAACTGAAAGTACAGCTATCATACGACCTAGCAATGCCACTGTTAGGGTATATACCCGAAAGAAAGAAAATCAGTATATCAAAAAGATATCTGCACTTCCATGTTTATTGCAGCATTATTCACAACAGCCAAGATTTGGAAGCAACCTAAGTGTCCATCAACAAATGAATGGATAAAGAAGGTGCGGTACATATACACAATGGCGTACTGTTCTGCCATTAAAAATAGTGAGACCCCGTCATTTGCAGCAACATGAATGAAAGTGGAAGACATCATGTTAAGTGAAGTAAGCCAGGTACAGAAACACAAACTTCACATGTTCTCATTTATTTTTTGTAGCTAAAAATTGAATGAAATTGACTCATGGAGAGAGAGAGTAGAATGATAGTTTCTAGAGGCTGTGAAGGATAGTTGGTGGGGGATGGTTCACAGGTACAAAAATATAGTTAGATAGAATAAATACGATTTAGTATTTGATAGCACAACAGGGTGATTACAGTTAACAATAATTTATTATACTTTTTAAAATAACTAAAACAATGTAATTGAAATATCTGTAACATAAAGAAATGATAAATGCTTGAGGAGATGCATACCCCACTTACCCTGATGTGATTATTACATATTATATGTCTATATGAAAATATTTCATGTACTCCATAAATCTATACACCTACTATGTACCCATAAAAATAAAAATTTAAAATTTAAATAAATTACATAATCCTATTGGATAAATCAAGAATGATGCATATAAAAGGAATTTACAAAAGTCAAAATTATAATTGACAATCTATATTGTCTTATTATTTAATCAAAAAACATCAGATCAATAAATTAATGAAGTGTTTTTCTTCCTTAATATTTGTGAAATTAAAATAATAATAATGAATATTCTATCCAGTGTAAGCAAGGACACAAATTTTAAGATCCTATACTGGTAAATTTCTATAATATTTTTAGAATTTATTTCTCAATATACATTAATGGCCTTTATATTGATATGAAATTTTTATTTATAGGATTTTATACTATTAGGACAACCAGAATCTCAGTCTAATAGTATTACAATATCAGTGACTACAAAATGATAAAACATTATAAACAACCTAAATGTCCAATGATGGGAGATGATTTGAATATTATAAACCAATTAAAGAATACTATGCACCCTTAAATATCATTTCTTTTTTTTATCATATATAACTGAACTATGTTTTAGTGAAACTGTATTACAGTAGTGCAAAACTTGCAAGAGTTGGTTGATTTTGCTCCACAGACCATTAATTTTCCCCTATCAATTTACCAGTGGACACGTAAATTTGAGAGAATAAATTCATCTGGGTGGCTCATACAATATCAAAAGTGAAAAATAAGCTGAAAAAATTAGAATGAAAACAGAAATTATAACTGCCTTAATGATTGCCTACCATTCTACCAATAACATACATTTTATCTAGCTTTGCAATAAATTAACACATGCATAGATGGTAGGATTAGCATTGTTCTTTGGCAATCTCTCTATGTGACTTTCAGATATATTTGGACTGAATACACAGAAGTGATTCAGCTATGACTCCACCACAAAATAATTCAGTCAGATCATTTCAGAAGTCAATGTGTTCTGCTACTTTTTTGACTAATATTACTTGGAATACATTTTGTCAAAATTCTAGTTTTTAGATTGACTGGGAATTTTGCCCAATCACATTCACAAGGTTTTGCATCACCCACTTGCCCAAAAGCCCAGGGACCCAAGCCTGCAAAGATTACCGTGCACCAGCTTCATCAATCATTTTGACAGCCACTGGGCTGGATCAGAGACCCATAACAAGTTACATTCTTTAGGAAAATCAACTCAGTACAAAACTATTAAGGAAGAAACCTTTTCATCTTCACCGAGTCTGCCTATTATGTTTTTATGCTTTTTCTCATAAAAAGAGAAAATGAAATCAGCAAGTACAATGACAGGTAAAGACAGGTAAAAGTGACAATCTGTCAACTTTTACTCTTCTTACAACACTTTTAAATCCTATCTGTCCTTTCTAAATCTTGTGTTTCAGGAATATCACATTTTCCATGTTTTTTAAGCTTACATAATAGCTGTTTTAATTTATTTATTAGCTCCTCTAAACAAGTCAGATTGAAGATTGCTTGAAAATACTGTTTTGTTTCCTCGCACTGAATCCTCATTATCACATTTGTAGTTTACAAGCTTCATGACTAAGTTAATACATGTTAATTTTAGTACATATAAATTGTTATGAAAATGATTTAAGAAAATAGATGAGAAATTATAAATCCATTTAGATAAAGTGTGAGTTATTTCCTTAATTATGAAATAGACAGCTTTTGGCTTCTCATAGTCAACCAAAACTACTCTTATCTGAAAAGTAAAATTGCCAATTTATCCAGTAAGGAACAATTAGCTAATGTGCTGGAACCACCTTTTAATTTTCACCCAAGTAGAAGATTTTCATTGTTTGCACTTAAAGCTCAGGACAGGATATACTGTTTTCTCTCCTAGAATATTTGAGACAAAATTGTCTTTTAAAACATGGCATAAGCAAATTATTACACATAAGGAGAACTTTTGAATATTGCTTTCCTCAATGATTATTATAACTTTAAGTATTATTAATATCAAATAATATTAGTACTTAAGGTATTTTTCTCTCCTTTGGTTTTCAAATTTTCTGAAGCCAATATACTTTATCAAAATTACTAGTTTTAATATGTTTTTCTGGTAATAAGGCTACTTGGAACTCTTCAACTATGTATGTTTTAAAATCATGTTTTACACTGACAAAAACTACTTAGTGGCCTAGGATTAAATTTTTCTACTCATTTGAGAACTTCAATTATTTCAAACATAGACCTATCCTGAAGCACACTTTTAATGAATGGCCTAAGTTGTAGGAGATGGAGCAGGGGAAATTCTCCTGATTCTGAATGATTCACCTTTATAACCACATAGAGTGGCAAATATAATTGCTTTAATGAGCTTGTATGATTTTTAAAAAATCTTATTGAGTACTTTGATGGAGTGAGGGAATAAGTAATAGATTTAAAAAATAACCTTAAAATATAATCTGAACAAATATCTCAGCAGAAAAGCAAAAATATGTTTAATAATCATAGTGAAGGAACAAATAACTTTTAAAATAACTAATGTTAATTACAGTTCAGGTTTCTTGACAGTCTTCTGAAAAACTGCAAGTGGTACTTGCTGTGGAAGAAACACAATCTCCTGACAGTCTTCTTTCACAGTCATTGCTTGTGGGCTTTATTGTTAATAGAGTCACTTTGGTTACTGTCATTATGTCTTTCCAAGCTTTGACTCTGCCAGCAAGTATCGATCTGCAAATGAGCTACCCAAGGACAATGGCATCATTAATTGCTAAGTGATCTGAAAAACAATTAGAGACCTCCAGGCTCATGTACAAATGGATAGTCAGAGCTGTCAGCCTAATCAGATATGGTTGTGCTTGCCTGTGGACCAGTTGGACTCCTCAGAAATGTCCTCCACATCTGTCAGTTTCCCACTTCTCACAATAAAGCACATGTCAAATCTCATAATTCTAGCTTCTTGTTTTCTAAGAAATCTTTGTGCATATACATAAGCAAGAATCATATTGGCTCAACATAGTCCTTCAGAGGGAGCTCAATTAGAAGCCAGGCTCAGTGAAAAATATTAAAAATTCATGAGTGTACGAAAGGTTCAATATTGATGTGAGTTGAAAAGGATAATGCAATAGTGAAATCTAACAATTATTAAAAGCCATGCATAGGTGCTATTGGCATCATAATTTCTGACCAAAATCAATGCACCACCATTCTAGAAATAGGCACACCCGTTATTTCAAACTATAGGCAAAAACACAATAATTACATTCAGCTTAAAGTTTAAAATCTCAAAAATTTTGCATAAGAATTTAATTAATTGTAAAGAATTGTGACACCTACCTTTGAAGTTAACATACAAATATCATTGCATTGGTTTCTTAAATAATAACCATTACAATTGTTTCTCTTATTTTGATGACATAGATAAAAAATATTTTATAATATAAACAGCAAAAGGATCACACACGTACATGGTTTAAAATTTTGTGTGTAATTCTTTTTTTTTTTTTTTTTTTTTTTTTTGAGGCGGAGTCTCGCTCTGTCGCCCAGGCTGGAGTGCAGTGGCCGGATCTCAGCTCACTGCAAGCTCCGCCTCCCGGGTTCCCGCCATTCTCCCGCCTCAGCCTCCCAAGTAGCTGGGACTACAGGCGCCCGCCACCTCGCCCGGCTAGTTTTTTTTTTTTTTGTATTTTTTTAGTAGAGACAGGGTTTCACCTTGTTCGCCAGGATGGTCTCGATCTCCTGACCTCGTGATCCGCCCGTCTCGGCCTCCCAAAGTGTTTTGTGTGTAATTCTGACGTCAAACTATGCAGTTTTTAAATCCTGTCCTTCAACTTCATTAGTTCACCTATTTAAAAAATGTTAAAAATTTACCAATTACTATCCTTTATTCCATCATCTTCTATTATTATTTACTTTGTTAGTACTTATTATATTTATCTTACAAACTGACCTATGAGAGCACAGAGGACTTATTTTATTAATAGTAAATTATCTACATAAATCCTAACCATGTACAAATGCATAATTTATTTATTTAAAAAATATTTATTGCACCGCTAACTAAGATCAAGTTTTGTCCTAGCCTGGAGACATCAGTGGCAAACAAGAAAATGGGTCTACAGTGACAGATATGATTCAATTGGAGGAAAATCTATAGATAAATTTGTGCAAGTAGCTTGCTTGCATTGTGTTTTTGTTCATTCTAACCTATTTTTTTTAAAAACAAAAGATGCAGTATACAATAAGACCATGAACCTGTGATTTGGGAAACCTGAATTTAGGAAGTCTGGACTCTCATCCCTGACACTACCTAGCAGTTGAATTTAGGAGAGTCACTTAAACTATTTGTTTCCCATGTGGCTTAGTAGGAAATAATAAAAATTCAATTCAAGTTCGTTCAGATAATTAAACTCACAAATAAAATAAGAATTTCCACCAAACTACTAAGATTTCTTTAATATATAAATATTGCTATAGGAAGTATGGATTTTAGAACAATTTTTATGGGAATAAAATAGCTAATACATTTGGAATTTATTTTATATTTAGGCATTTTTTATGTGTTTTACATGCATCTATCTCATTGAATGATTTTAACAGTGCTACAACTGAAAACTAGTCAGGTGTAGACTGAAGCTTCACTCAATGAATTTAGGACAGACCTTCAGTTTATTTAAGTTCTTCCCATTAAAGTAAAAACTCCATCACACAACCTCATTTCTAAATAAGTTACTATCTTTGCCTTTGTCATTTTTATCTTTTCTTAACGTTTTTATTAGAATTATCAAACACATAAAAACAGAGAGAGAATATTGTGTTCTCATATGTATATGCAGTCATCACCAAGCTCTCTCCTCTGAACTATTTTAAAGCAAATCCCAGACATTATACTATTCTACTGTAAAACATCATTATCATACCTAAAGAAAATAAAAATAACTCAATAATGTCATTTAATACATATCTACCAAGCTTCAAATTTCCCTAATTATCTCATAATATTTTTAGCAATTAGTATTCAAACCAAAATATACATTTTCATCTTTCAATATCCTTTGTATGGTCTTCAGTCTTTCACTCTACTACTTATTTTGTTAATAACTCATTATTTTCCCATTTCCTCATTTCACACTTCCAGCAACTCTTTTATCTTAATATAGGAATGGCCAGTCTTTCTCTGATAATTTGACCGTATTGCTATGCTGTTGGAATCCAATATAGTTAGACTAGGACTCTGTCCTGTCACTGTTAGAGAGAATAACAATTTACTATTTGATGATCACTCTTAACTATGACTAATGGAGTTACAGATCTTTTATGCAAAATGGTCAATAATTTACTTTTCTAGATCAATCTCAACAACCTATCGAACTAGGTCTATTCATTGAGTTATAGTATATTTTTTTGAATAAAAATATTTGTAACAAATGCTTAAGTGCTCAAAAATAAAGAAGAAAATAAAGATTATTTTAATTGAGCCAGCTATATTAGAGAAAACTATAATTGTCATTTTATTATCTTCTATTGTCTTAGCTACATAACTACATAGTAAACAGAAAGAGAGAGCCAGGAATAAAAGATAGTGACAGAATTATAGTTATGATAACAAACTCTAGATTTAGGTAATACTAATTTGAACCCTGCTTTAAATAATTATTTGCTTTTTAATCTATAAATCTTAATCTCTCTGAACATCAGTTTCCTCACCTCAAAAAATGAAAATAATAATAGTATTTTATTATTAGGCAGTTTAAAAATACATGTAATATGGCAGATAAGAATGTTAGTCCACTCCTCAAACTGTATAAATTTGATTCCAGGCTTTATTGTTTACTAACTGGACAACTTACGTATGCCTTCCAAATGTGAACTTTCTCACTTATCAAGTGGAACGGATAGTAATATATAAATGAATATTTTATGGAGAATTTGAAAAAGTCTGTGACATTTAAAATATATTTTTGAAAAACTCTCACTTCAGAGCATTGCTTATTTGATATCTCTAATTACTCTCTACCAAATCTATAATATTTTAATAACCATGAATTCAATTATATTAACGATTCAACAAGGGAAAAACATTCAGTATATATGGAACCTAAAATACAAAAAGCTCTTGCAATCTTTGTTCACTTTGTTTATATTTCATAATTTTTAACAAAACTAGTGACCAGTCTGACGTACTAAAATATAAGTTTATAGCAGTTACCTATATAAGAACTCTCCTGCCACTGTGTGAAATAAATCCATATCACTGAGACCTTAGTGGATATTAAAAAATGCTCTTAGTCTTGCACATGTCTAAATGAAAATAAAATATTTGAGACTTTCCACAACTTAAACCCACTTTCAGACTTACAAAAGCCATTCTTCTGTCCTTCTAGAAAAGTAGTATACAAAACAGCTACAATGAACAGCTTTTGGCTTTGATTTTTATTAAAACTGAAACATAATCAAAAGACTCCCTTGGGGTCGGAAGTAATTATTTTCATAATCCACAATAATCATTTTTCTGTCTGATCTAACTGCCTTGATCATTAGAAAGAAATTATAAAATGTGAGACAAAAATAGATATTTATTTTTAGGCCTTCAATCTACATAAATGCTTCTGTGTTAAATTGCTTTTGTCTAGTACACACGTAGGACAGTAAGAAGTACTTCTATAAATAACTGATTATTTTAAATAGTTTTACATCCATTCTAGAAGAATAAAAATACTTTGCTTTTAAAAAGATAATCTTTCAAGAAAGGACTTTAAATACACTCAAGCGATTTTTTTAATGCAACTTCAGAAAGCCATTCAGAATCCCAGGAAAGAGAATTTATGGAGCCCCTAGGGTGGAATCCCAGATATGACACCTCTGGTTTCCACCTGGTCAGTTCCATTAACACATTTGAAACACAGGTGCCTCCTGAGATTCAGCAGGCTGTTTCGTCTCACTGACTTCATCTTTTCCATTTGACAGCCATCCTTTGAGATCCAGGCCTGGGATGTGTCCAAACGACAACATAATATTACTTATATTAACTATGACAAAGGAAAGAATGTGCTCTAAAGAAATTAAAATGTGTAATATAATTAAACAAATGTATTATATCCAAAGGATTTAGAAAAGAATTCAAAATTATAAAGCCTAACAACTCAAGATTAAAGCAAGCAGTATCCCAGGCAAGCAAGTTTGTGTATATGACTGAACTGGGCAAGTGACTCACCCAGAAAGCAGAAAACGTCAGGCGGTGTAGAAGAGAAAAGAAAAGACTGCTTCATGGTATTAGCCGGATCAGTAAGAAACCTGCAGTGATGTAAGGGAAAGCAGATGGTACACACTGGCTACACTAACAACAGCAAAACAACATCTAAAAGTGACACTCCTACTGCCTTTTTTCCCTTCCTTTCTCCATTCAGTCCAAATTGTCTGGGAATTTTCTCCTACCACTGAGACAAAAATACAAGGTTTTTAGAAAATTTTACAATGTTTCTCTCCCCTATTTACAATAAAGAGTGAAGGATTTTTAGTAGAATATGTGTTCTTACAACTAGAAAACTAGTGTTTATTTTCAAATGAATTTACAAGTTTTACTGAATAATGATAAGCAAAATCTATGGTATAGTATGTCATTTGACCTAATATAAATTGTTACGTGTTCTTAAAACTTTCCTTATGGGACTAGCCATTAGAGTAGCTTGATTTGAACCTCTCCCTCATGTGAATGAGGAAAAACTTTTTAAACCTCCTCTAACAATAATCTAGTCATCCTGTATCCGGGCCTGACATACACAGAAAAATGATAGCATTGCAAAATGATGGCCTATGCTTTGAATGTCATTGTTGTGTTTTCCCTCCAAGATTCTACCTCTCTCAAATACCTCTGAAACTACAAAAAAAAAAAAAAAGTCTCTGAAGTATAGAAAAAGAGTAAAATATCTGTAGCATTAATGCATAAAGAGTTAACACATGTAAAAAAAGTTTATACATGTATATAATAGAAATATCTACATGACATTATTATATTTCTGTTTATTCAATTCCACACATGATTCAAATTACAGGCCTACTCTGAAGGGCAGTTGGAAAGTCAACAAGAGGTTAGGTAATTTTTTATTGTCATGGCAGATGGTAAAGCAATAAATGAAGTTAGAGTATTTTAAGGTCCTAGTGATATCAGAGTAATAATAATAATTTATAGGAAATATCATTAAATCAAAAATGTATATTGTGACCTCTAAAATATTCAGAAAAAGAATAATAAGAAATGCATAACTAACAGGCTAATTTTGTGGATAGATGGAGAAAGATTAAATAACAAAATATTTGCATTTGGTTAATTCAAAGAAGACAAGAAAGAAGAGAAATGAATAGTAGATAATATATGAGACTAATAGGAGAAAAGTAATTTATAACTTTAAACAGAAATATATCTGCAATTATATTAATATAAAATAAACTATTTCAGAAAAGAAAAATAACTAGGCCATATTAAAGAAATAAATATAAGCTATTTATGAAGCATATCTTAAATATAAGGCTACATAAAGTTTGAAAGCAAAAGTAAAAAGAAAGGCTCTAAGTAAAAGAAAAATGTTTATGGTTTTACTAATATCAAACAAAGTGGACATTGAGACAATATTATTAGAGATAAAGAAAGAAATTTTAAAATTTGTATAAAGCGGTTAATCCATTTGGAAAATATAAAAATTCGAAATCTTTATTAATCTAATAATTTAGCTTCAAAGTGCATCAGGCAAAGTAAACAAAACTGAAAGGAGAAATATATAAACCCTCAATTATAAGAACTCACATATTTTTCTCACTAAGTAAAGTGATAAAATATCAATAAGCATAGAAAAAAATGACAATAACAAATCTGGCCTAATTGATGGATATGAAATACTATACACCACAGAAGTATGCTACAACTTTTCAAATAAACATTTATCAAAATTAACTATATGCTGGGGTCACAAAATAAGTCTGAGCAAATTTCAAAAGATTTATATCTTTCAGATAAGGATCTCTGATCACAGCAGAACTGCAATACAAGAAAATCCCCAACTTCTAAAAAACAATAAAATGAAAAATCACAATGAAAAGTAGAGAGTATTTTGAATTAATTGATAACAAAAATACAACATGTTAAAGCTTGAGAGATACAGCTAAATCTGTGCTTAGAGGATAATTTATATTTTTAATGCATACAATCACAAAAGAAAGAGTGAAAATTAAGGATCTATGTATTCATCTCTAGAAATAAAAAAAATCAAATAGCAAATTAAAAACAGCTTACACAAACTCTTCTGAAAAGTAAAGAAATAACTCCCAACTCATTGTATGAAGCCAGCATAACCTTGACACAAAAATCTGATAAGGATATTATAAGAAAGGTATTCAAAGATCACTATCATATCATGAATATAGATGGGAAAAAAAGATCCTTAACAAAAAAGTTAGTGAATCAAAGCTAGTTATGTAAAATAAATTGCAATCTCTTTTAAAATTATTCAGCTTTTATTTTAATATAGGGAGTGCATGTGTAGGATTGTTGCATGGCTATACTGGACCCAGTAGTAAGCACAGTACCCAACAGATAGATTTTTAACCCAAGCTCCCCTCCCTCCCTCTCCCTTTAGTAGGTCACAGTGTCGATTGTTGTCATATTTGTGTCCATGTGTGCTCAATATTTAATTCCCACTTACTAGTGACAACATGTGATATTTGGCTTTCTATTTCTGTATTAATTTGCTTAGGATTATGGCCTCCGGTTCCATCCATGTTGCTGCAAAGAACATTATTTCATTTTCTTTAATGGAGTATGTGTACCACATTTTCCAGTAATCCAGTCTACCATTGATGGGCACCTGAGTTGATTCTGTGTTTTAGCTATTGTGAGTAGCACCGCAATGAACATAGGTGTGCATGTGTCTTTTTGGTATAATAGTTTATATTCCTTTGGGCATATACCCAGTAATAGGATTGCTGGATCAAATGGTAGCTCTGTTTTAAGTACTGTGGGAAATTTCCAAACCGCTTTCCACAGACACTGAACTAATTAACATTTCCCCCAATGGTATATAAGCATTCCTGTTTCTCTACAGTCTACTCCCGTACTTTACCCACTTTTTAATGAGGTTATTAGTATTTTGCTTGTTTGTTTGTTTGTATTTTGTTTGATTTGTTAAAGTTCTTTATTGATTCTGAATGTTACACCTTTGCCAGATGCATAGTTTGTGAACATTTTCTTTCATTCTATAGGTTGTCTACTCTGCTGATAGTTTTTTCCACTGTGCAGAAGCTCCTGAATTTAATTAGGTCTCACTTGTTAATTCTTGTTTTTATTGCAATTGGTTTTGGGGACTTGGTCATAAATTATTTGTCAAGACAGGTATGAGAAAGGTAATCACTGATGTAAGAAAGGTATTCCTAGATTTTCTTCTACGATTTTATAATTTGAGGTCTTACATTAAATCTTTAGTCCATCTCGAGTTAATTTTTACATGTGGCTACCCAGCTATCTCAGCACCATTTGTTGAATCAGGAGTCCTTTCCCCATTGCTTGTTTTTATCAGCCTTGTCAAAGATCAGATGGTTTTAAGTGTGTGGCTTTATTTCTTAATTTTCTATTCTGTGCCATTGATCTACATGTCTATTTTTGTACCCGTACCATGCTGTTTTGGTTACTGTAGCCTCATAGTATAATTCGATGTCAGGTAGAGTGATGCCTCTGCTTTTTTCTTTTTGCTTAGAATTGTTTCGGCTATTCAGTTTCTTTTTTGTTTCCATACGAATTTTAGAATATTTTTTTCTATTTCTGCAAAACATGACATTGGTGGTTTGATAGAAATAGTATTAAATCTGTAAAGTGCTTTGTGCAATATGGCTATTTTAATGATATTAATCCTTCCAATCCATGAGCATGGGATGTTTTTCCATTTGTGTTTTCTCTGATTTCTTTCAACCGTGTACTGTAGTTCTTTAAAAGATCTCTTATATATTTTTTTAGGTGCATTCCTCGGTATTTTTGTGTGTGTGTGTGTGTGTGTGGCTATTGTAAAGGGGATTGTGTTCTTGATTTGACTCTTGACCTGGACATTGTTGGTATATAGAAATGCTACTAATTTCTGTGTATTGATTTTGTGTCTCGAATCCTTGCTGAAATCATGTACCAATTATAGTAGTCTTTAGGCAAAGTCTTTAGGGGTTTCTAAGTATAAAATAATATTGTCAGCAAAGAAAGAAAGTTTGATTTCCTTTCTTATTTGGATGCCTTTTATTTCTTTCTCTTTCCTGATTCCTCTGGTTAGGACTTCCAGTACTATGTTGAATAAGAGTGGTGAGAGTGGGCGTCCTTGCCTTGTTCCAGTTCTCAAGGGGAATGGTTCCAGCTTCTGTCTGTTCAACATGATGTTTGCTGTGGGTTTGTCATAGATGGCTCTTACTATTTTAAGGTACATTCCTTCAATGCCTAGTCAGTTGAGGTTATTTATCATGAAGGAGTGTTGGATTTTATCAACAGCTTTATCTGCATCTATTGAGATGATCATATGGTTTTTGCTTTTAATTTTCTTTATGTAGTGAATCATATATATTGATTTGTGTTATGCTGAACCAAACTTGTATCCCAGTAATAAAGCATACTTGGTCATGGTGAATTAACTTTCTGGTGTGCTGCTGTATTTTGTTTGCTAGTATTTTGTGGAAGATTTTTGTGTCTATGTTTATCAGGGATATTGACCTGAAGTTTTCTTTCTTCATCATGTCTCTGCCAGATTCTGGTAGTAAGATGATGCTGGTTTCATAGAATGAGTCACAGAGGAGTCCCTCATCCTTGATTTTTTGGAATAGTTTCAGTAGGATTAGTACCAGTTATTCTTCATATATCTGGTAGAATTTGGCTGTAAATCTACCTGGTCTCGGGCTTTTTTTGATCGCAACTTTTCTTGTTACTGATTCAATTTCAGAGCTGGACATTGGTCTATTAATTGTTTCAATCTCCTGACTAAATCTTAGGAGATTTTGTGTTTCCAGGAATTTATCCAAAATGAATTAAAATCTTAATACTTACATTGACAGTTTAATATACTTGAGAAATTAATGTCCTCTGAGAAATTCGCAAAAATAATGTTTGTGTAAAATGATTATCAAGCCCAATTCAAAATAGGTTTTAAGTATAACTTGATAGTTTACATTTTTAAATTAAATAATAGAGACTCTCAAAGAAAGAAAAATCTACACAAATACTATTACTGTTTTGGCCATAAAACGTGCAGCTTATTCCCTTATGTAGCTTTCTTCACTTCTCCATTTTTGTGACTCTGATACATGAAAGAGTACTTACATAATAAAATAGGATTTCCCAAAATGTATTCTGTAGCATTCCAGTACAAGTTTTAAACATGATGGAGAGAAATTTCTTTCAAAAAATTAAAACCACCTTATTGTTAAATACAATTGACTAACAATGAGCTAAATACAATTAATTTGTTTCTTTAACTGGACTACATCTTAAAACTTCATATGCTAACATGTCTTCTAACACCCAAAAAGAAAAACATCTACTTAGACTTTCCCAAGTTTATTTGATCATAGACCCACCATCTCCCTTTCCTTGTTATGAAAGAACACACTTTGAGTAACTCTGTGTTGAATAAATTTTAAGTAAATCTGAGGATTCGAAAACCTCTTGAAGCTGGTATGCCAAGCACTATACAAAAGCCCATTATACAAATGAGGAAACTAAAGCTCATAAAAATAAGATTTGCCTAAAACCACAGGTCAGGCAGGTTGAAGAAAGTCTACATAATTTATTTTCAATGTCTTATTTAGCACTTATACATATGTCATAAATGCTGTTTTCTTCATTTAGACTACCTATCTTAACCTTTTGTATTCATTTCCTTCTGCATTTTGACTATATACATCTGCTTGCTGATTTCAAACTGTGACTCATAAGTCCATTTATTTTGTGTCTTTTCCCAGGCTAGTAAGAATTTGGTAGCTTATTTTCACAATTCTTTAATCGGGGGGGTACTCCAAAGCCACGTTTCTAAACAGCAGATCCCTTTATTTCATAGTTAGGGGAAATAGAGATCATCAAGGGCAAGTAACTTCAAACGTGCTCTCTACCTCAAAGTATTCTAAAAATTTACTTATGTTGTTTTCTTTACTGGCTTTCTCAAAGAAAAAAGTTGACTCTACTTGCCAATAATTAATTCTGTATTATTATCGGCACACTCTAATTTTCTTAGAAAAATGTTCAAGTATTTCCTGCCTCCTATTTCTCACTTTCATTCACTCTTCCATTCATTGTAATCTAAACTTTCATTCTGATCACTCCACTAAAAATGTCCTTGAAAAAGCTCTCCTATTATCTCATAATTGTGAAGTCCAAGGACCTTTTAACAGTCCTTATCCTTCTTGACCTCAGAGTCCAATTTGCTCAAACTGACCATCCTCTCTTAAAACTTTCTTCTTCTTTATCTTCTATTTTACCTCTTTCAGATCTTTACTAATCCTTTGATTACGCTTGGTCTTTTTTACCCACAAGTTGTCCCACTTTGCTACTAACATACCAGTGTCTCCTAGGGTTTTAAGGCTATCCATCCTCTCTTCCCTCTCTCTTCTTATGTAAAGTAATCTTTTTTTTTTTTTTTTTTTGAGACGGAGTCTCGCTCTGTCGCCCAGGCTGGAGTGCAGTGGCCGGATCTCAGCTCACTGCAAGCTCTGCCTCCCGGGTTTATGCCATTCTCCTGCCTCAGCCTCCCGAGTAGCTGGGACTACAGGCGCCCGCCACCTCGCCCGGCTAGTTTTTTGTATTTTTTAGTAGAGACGGGGTTTCACCATGTTAGCCAGGATGGTCTCGATCTCCTGACCTCGTGATCCGCCCGTCTCGGCCTCCCAAAGTGCTGGGATTACAGGCTTGAGCCACCGCGCCCGGCCAATAAAAGTAATCTTAACATTCACTAAAATTCAACTATCAACTGCTTAGTTAGGATTCTCAAATTCACATCTTTAGGCCTTGCCAGTCTTCCAAGTATCAAAGATATCTTCCTAAACGACTGCTTGATCTAAATATCCCACTGTACCTCCAACTTAGGCTGCTCAAAGCTGAATTCCTTATCTTCCCTGTAAGCCTACTTTTCCATCTGTTTTTCTATATCATTATAAATTATCATTTACTCAGACACCACCATAGCTAAAAATCCACCATTTGCAAATTCTCACTTGTCTTAACCTCTAATATCAAATACAGCATTTGAATCAGATTTTCTTAATTCACTTCTTTAAAGGATTCCATTCTGTCTAGTTTTATTATCCTAGTGAAAAAAAACTCATCATCATGACTATTTTGAGAATATGATGATTGCCTTAACTTTCTTTTACAACAAAATTAACCCTTTATCTTGCTAACAGAGTTATGTCTTTCAATACATATTTCATTATATTCATTTTCCATTTTAAAAACTTGCAGGTTTATTCACTGTCTACAGTATGTAGATCAAACTCCTCACTATAAAATTTAAAACCATTTGTTGTATAGCCCCAAATACCTGCCCAGTCTCACTTATAAATCCTACCTTCATTCATTCGATATTCTATTCATGAAAAGTAACTCATAGTTGTTTTAAAATATCAGTCATCACCACACTTTCATTACTGCACAAGCAATATCTGGAATGTGTGCATGTGTACTTACTATTCTTTGCTTTTAAAATTCTACTCTTTCTTTGTTTAAGACCTAGCCAAAATGCACTAAACTTTTTCAAAACAAATCCTGCTCATCTCTTCAATCTTTACTTAACAGAATCACTTGCTTTTTCATCTAAAATCATGTGGCTATAGTAAGACTTTTCATGTTAACCATAAATGGAGGTGGTGAAAATAAAATGATATATCATTTGTGAAATCAGAAATGTCTTAATTTTTAATTCCATATCTTCTTCTTACAAGCTGTGGAACCTTAGGGTGGTTATTTTTCTCTCTGAAAATTTGTTTTCTCATTTGTAAAAAAAAAAAGAACAACAAATATATCTCAGGGATGTTGAAAATATTAAATAAAGCATAGAGCTTAGAACAAATTATGTGTTTAATTTCATTCACTTTAGTAATAATAAATAGGCCTGGTGCAGTGGCTCACGCCTGTAATCACAACACTTTGGGAGACTGAGGCAGGTGGATCGCATGAGGTCAGGAGTTCAAGACCAGCCTGACCAATATGGTGAAACCTCGTCTTCACTAAAAATACAAAAATTAACTGGGCACGGTGTCAGGTGCCTGTAATCCCAGCTACTTGAGAGGTTGAGGCAGGAGACAGAGGTTGCAGTGAGCTGAGATCACGCCATTGCATTCCAGCCTAAGCAACAAGAGTGAAACTCCATCTCAAAAATACTACTACTACTACTAATAATAAACATACATCTGTAAGGTATATACTAATATTTTAAATATGTTTTTAAGCACTTTACATGTATTAATTCATTCCATCCTCACAACAACCCTAGATGATTATTACTATAATTATTTCTATTCTATACATGATGAATCAAATACTTTAAAAGGTTAATTAACCTGAACAATGTCATAGATAAAATATAGAGAGGAGCCAGGATTTCAGCCCAGGCAGTCTGGTTCTACATCTCCATCAGGCTGAGAAATACAATCTTGAAACATTTTTGCTGTTCGGTTATTTCTCCAAGCCTTCTCCCTTTCTGCTTTTTGATCAGCTCCAATTCTTCCCCTCGCCTGCCCTCACCAATCTCAAGTGATTCTGGTTATAAGAGTTTCTGCTGTAGCAAGAGGTATTACATAATTGGAAATACAAATAGATGAAGATTAAATGGACACACAATATTTCTCTTCTGACTTTATTTGCTATGAATAAGTTTTAGAAGAAACCATTAATCCATAATTCCAAGAGTAAAGTTGAAGAGGTTGTCAATTAAGATATTTATTAAGCCTTAAGGGCAGATCAAAAGCAATTGCTTTCTTGGAGACGTCCAGAGAAAAAAAATATTGAAAGCCACAAAAGGAATCTAAGAATTAGAAATGCCAACATACCTAACAAGCTTTCCCTTTGTTATCTACATCCCAAGCTAAAATATTCTAAAGATTATGGACCCTGTGGCAAACCTAACAAAGAAACATGACTTGGTTTAATATTTTTATGGAGTTTTGGAAAATGTGCATATTGTTCAAAACTCTGCTTTAGTGTTCAGGAACCAAAGAAAAAGTGAGATATTTGTGACTCACTGACCTAAAATTGTTTCAATCAGTATAATGATCACAAATGCTAAGGATATATCTAGAGGTATAGCTAAGCAGATATCAGCATTCGGCACCTTGTGGGTATTGATTGTATGGAAAATAAAATTGCATATTCTACAAACGTAGGTCAAAGGAAAAAATATTTTTTGCAGTAAGACATGGTATTAATTATAGCACATTTCTTAAGAGCTATAGTTTTTAGTAAAGTCAATCAGAATTTGTCACCTTTAGTTGAAAATGTGTAAGAAAAAAACAGTAAATTCTTACCAGAAATCAAGGTTGAAATAGATGACCAGTGTATTCACAGTAGTACTCTCACAGTAGCATATTTTTCATCTTATATTGTTAACACTGTGCAACAAAGACTGTCAGACTATAGGGAAAATTAATAGCTGGACCTGTGCTATGGGAGAAGAAAAATGCTTATAACTGGGCCAAAATATTCACATAAACTCCCTTGGTCTATATTTAATCAATGTCATTTTCCAGCATAAGAAATCTTCATCTTTATTTACAGCTTCTACCTTGGTTGTGCACAATGTTCATGATCTGTTTCACTTGTAATGCTTTCAAAATGCTTTTCTTTTCTTTTTTTTTTTTTTTAGAAAATAAGGTTTTCAATGTCATTCTATAGTAAGAGTCTTCCCTCTAGTAACAAAGCATCTTTCCAGGAGACCATTAATGTTCAACAATCAAAGTAGCTGTGAGTGAACATTTAAAATAAGAAATCTTATCCCTTACCTGGAGTGTAAAGAAAGTCTATAGGACTTTCTTCCATTCTGAGTTCATTAGTGGGACAAACATTATTTTATTAAAGTAGCTAATTGTCGTCTTAGAGCTCAAGGAGCAGGACCTTGAGGAAATAGATCATGGGAACTATAGAATATGAGTTTAATACTGGGAGATGGGGATCCAAGACAACAGCATAGCCTTAGGTAACTGAGAGTGTGATGAAGGCAAGCCTTGAACAACAGGCATCTGTCATAGCTGCTGAATTGAGGCCTATAATTATAAAAGAAGCTCATCTGGCTGATTGGAGAGGATTGTGACTGCAAGTCAGAAAAGCATGTTCATGCTGGCCTGAAAGACAGAAACAGCCAAGTTATGAACTGTCTCTGGGAGCTGTGGGCAGCCTCCAGGAACTGAGAGCAGATTCAAGCTAACAGCCAGCGAGGAAATGGGGACCTGAGTCTTGCAACCACAATAAACTGAATTCTGCCAACACGAATGACCTTGAAAATGAGTTTTAGCACCACATCTTCCAGATAAAAATGCAGCTTAGCCAACACTTTGATTTCAGCCATGAGAGAACATAAGCAGATAACACAGCCACTCTGTGTCCTGACTTGCTTTACAGAACTGTGAGATAACAAACGGATTTTGTTTTAGCTGCTGTATTTGCAGTAAATTTTCCACACAGAAATGGAAACTAATACAGTTGAGAAAGTGATGATGATAATATTAAGAAGTAACTGTAAGGAACATGAAACCCACACATGTTGGCATTAGACTTCAGGAGTAAAGGCAATATCTTATTAGGACTTAAACCCTCTGCAGACATGATATTTCAAATAGCAATTTGGTAGAAGTTGACATAAATAAGATAGAACACAGAAGCACAATGTAGCTGTGTTACTAAAGTTGACTTCTTGAATGGTATTATCTCTGATGCCAAGAAAAAAAGAAATTTACAAACACTGCCTTGACTTTTGTTCCTTGAAACTGAAGAGAAGCATTGTACATAACTATTCTCTAGCCTTTCTGTGCATTAGAATTACCTAGGGAGATTTGAATAATCACAGAGTTTAGGCCACTCTCCTTCCAGTAAATCAGAATCCTTGGGAGTAGCACCCAAGCTTAAGTACGATCTTCAAAACTGCCCCAATTTTTTCATTCAGTGAACAGTCCAGTTTAAGAACCAGTGTTAAAAAGTTCATGTCCCCAAAACTGAAGACTTTTGTTCTACTCTAATTTGTGGAGGAAATTCAACTGAAAAATTATTATTGAATTTTCATTCAGAACATAGTAATAGCTAATATCTGACAAGTACTTACTATCTATGTGTTTTTAAGTTTTATCCAACAAATGAATGAATAACCTGCTCAAAGACACACACCAAGTGCTTACTCAAGAATGCACCAGCGATTGCTGCCCCCACAGTCCCCATGCTAAATCGCTTCTCTGTAATGCTTGTATTTATCCACACTGTTATGTTTTCCCTTATTACCTGCAGATTAAAAGCAAACGGCATTTTCTGTAGCAATTCTTTTTTCTCTCAGTCATGTTTCCCTAGATATGTGAAACAAAGCTATTTAGGCTTTTCCCAAAAGATGAAATGCTAAAATAAACCTTCCTGACTCTTTAATAACTATTTGATACAAAGGTACCTGTTACCCACTTAGGGCCTATAATTAGAAGGACATCTCTTCTTTCCAAGGGTAAGTCAAAATCTATAAAAGATATTCAAACAATATATAATATGTTTCTCAAGGAAAGTATGTAAGAAAGCTTCTGTGATTATCAAATGAAAGAGAGTACAGAGAAGTTAACATCATTGATCATTGGATGGCAGAAGGAGAATTGCTCTCATATCCCTTCACTTTTGAGAAAAATCTGTGATGGAGATTATCGACATAAGCATTGTCCATTCTGTTACACAAAGGCTAGATGGAAATTCTTTTAAAGACAGATTTGTATTTATATAATTTCCAGTAGAAGTGTCTTGATTTCTGGGATTAATTAATTCATCAAACACCTTATGGTGTATGTGCACCTTAGGGAGGAATAGCTTTTCACAGAAAGTTATTGTCAGACTGGATGCTTAAATACTTGATTTGAAAACATAAGAGTGCTGCTTATGGTTGAGAGACATAGGCTGGGTAGAACGCTCAAGTGAAAGAAGGAATTAAAAGAACAAGTGAAAACAGTAAAAATATTTATAAAGTTAATTAGTAAAAAGATCAAATTGCCATTATTTGCAGAGTTTAGGAGGCTAAAAGAAAGACTTCTACAGAAAGCTATTGTCAGACTGGGTGCTTAAATATTTAAATTGAAAACAATCATTAAAGAAAGACTAAGACTTTTCTGTCATCTTTTATAATGACACTGAAACAAGAAACAAGCATCCTAATTTACAAGATGTAAATTTAAAAAAGAGAATCATCAAAACTTAACAGAAATTCCATCAGATTCGAGAAAAACTAATTGCCATTTTAGTTAAGAGTTAATGCCAGTTCCCTTTAAATATACAGTCTGTGGGTCACCCTCTGAAAATTCTCTGAAACGTAAACCTGCAAAAGGCAGATTAATTGGAAAAAAGGTATATAAATTTATTTAACACGTATACACAGAAGCCTTCAGAATGAAGACTCAAAGATACACAGAAAATTGTCAATTTTGATGCTTACGTTCAACAAAGTATGGACAGCCATGTAGAAATATAATTGGACAAAAAGCATACGATCTAATGCTAATAGACTGAGTGAGGAAATCCAGCAAGGATTGTCTGTCTGGAATCTTCTTGGCCTCGCCGAGCATGCATTTCTTCCTTCTGGGTGTGGGGCAGGAGCTTCTCTGGAATGAGAGTCTCTGGAAGCTGTTATCAGAACATATCAGAACCCTGGTAAATATATTTTTCTTATTAAATATATTTAAAACATATTGCTATAAAATTGGTATCTTTAATATTTCAAAGTCTGCATTCAGTTATCCTCAGTCTGCTTTTTAAAAAACACCTTTTTAAATGTTCTACATTTTAAAAAGTGTATATTGTTTTATTTAAAGAATATATTTACATTATCTTCTGTTGAAAAAAATTAACATTGATTACAGAGTTATATATAAACAGAACAGAGAAAAACATTAGATTCAAATAATATTAGATTCAAATAATTATTTCAGCTACAACAGTGCTCAGTGAACATAAAATGAATAAACAACATCCTGTTAGAATATGACCTTAACAGGGCATAGGTTTCATTCAGTGTCATTGCATCTTGTATTTGATCACCAAAACAATGCAATAACTAGCAGAGAAGTTGTCTTAAACTACTTGAAAATTAGCATTTTATTGCATTTGCTTATTAATAGCATGGCTTTTCTCTCCCACAGGACAAAGCCCTATGTCTGATTTATGACTTTGTTCCTCAAGCTTGGCATATATTTAGCAAATGAGTAAATGGGCATAATAAAACTCTTCAATGGAAATGGACCAATTGATGCTATGAAGACAACAAGCATAAAAAATGTAAGGAGTCACAGATTCCAAACTCAACACAGTACTTGCCTGTTTCAAATCATGTTAATATTCATTATCACGAAAGCAGAATTCAGTCTCTCTGAATTAAAAAAAAAAGAATTCCAGAATTTTAAAACATAAAAACGCAGGCACATTTCATTCAATTTAATGAAACTTAATATTCAAAAAAATGGAAACCTTACCAAAAAGTAGCATGGACTTTAATTCACAAAGTATAGATTTCTATGATGAAGAAAAATTATACTTCAAAAATATTAATACAGACTTTCCCTTCTGGCAAAGAAGAGACCAGATTTAACTTCCTACCTGAAAAAAATTGGAAAAAAGATTTTTTTTTCAAGAAAATGGACATCAGACAAATAAGGACAGTGATCCCTAAAAGAAGGGAGACAAAAGAGGTGAGATCTAAGATTGTCTAATTTAACTGTATTAAGAGTTTTCTGTCTGCAGGGTAAGGAATGGAAACCCAGGAATCAAAAAGATAGAGATGGAAGTAGGGGGAGCCAAAGCAGCCAGAGTTCACAGTTCAGAGTAACAGAAAAGAGAGAACAGCAGAGAGAGGAAACTCAGAGATCTGCAAGGGTCCTCCTCACTTCTTTAGTTGAGTACTGCTTAGCACATACATTTTTTAAAAATTGCCCAAGATTGGGAAAATAACTTGTAGAAAAGATAAGGAAAACCAAGAATATTACTTAAAAATTGCACAAAGCCAGGAATGTTTTCTTTTTTCACCAGCCAGAGTAGAAGACTTAACTGTTGAACTTAGGAAGAAGGGTTTTATCTTAGTAATGTAGAAAATTAGATAAAAATGTTGTTCTGGTATTGCCTAACAAAGTTTAAAGCAGAACCTGCAAGAATAAAAGCTTTATTCCAGAAATACAAGCTTGTTTTAACACTTTAAAAACTATCAGCGTAATTCACCGTATTAACAGACTAAAAAAGGAAGAACTGGATTAAGAAAATGTGGCACATATACACCATGGAATACTATGCAGCCATAAAAAAAGATGAATTTGTGTCCTTTGTAGGCACATGGATGCAGCTGGAAACCATCATTCTCAGCAAACTATCGCAAGAACAGAAAACCAATTACTGCATGTTCTCATTCATAGGTGGGAATTGAACAATGTGATCACCTGGACACAGGAAGGGGAACATCACACACCAGGTCCTATTGTGGGGAGTGGGGAGGGGGAAGGGATAGCATTAGGAGATATACTTAATGTAAATGACGAGTTAATGGGTGCAGCACACCAACATGGCTCATGTATACATATGTAACAAACCTGCACGTTGTACACATGTACCCTAGAACTTAAAGTCTTAAAGTATTAAAAAAAAAAAAAAAAAAAGAAATGTAGGGTGTCAGGGCCCACCCCAGACCTGCTGAGTTAGAACCTGTGTTTAACGAGATCCCAGGTGACTTGTGTGCACATTAAAATGTTCATAGCATTTGTCTCTATCTAGAGGGATACAGGCCAAAAGGATATTGAAATGAGACATGAACAGGGGGCTACGTATATGTGTGCAGTGGGGGAGTGGTGATGTAGTGAGAAGAGGATTTTTTGAGTTTTTCCTTTACATGTCTGTATTGTTTGACTTTGATTCAACAAATATATATATATAACTTTTATAATTTACAAAACAGAAAAAATTTAAAATGATGGTGAAATTACTGTACAGGTGTATGTTATTAAAATGTTTAGTGAAAAGGAACATATCAAGTAAACCAGAAGTAAAATATAAACTTGTGGTCAAGGAGGAAAGTTTCTTGAAGGTAGGGTTGGTTACTCTCCACTTATCTCTCCTAGTTCCAGGCCATGCCTGCCATGTTTTACAAAAAATTAACTGATTGCATGTCTCAGCATTCTGTTGCCTGCCATAACTGCATCCAAGAGTGTTAATAAAACTCACCTTCTCTGAGCCAAAAAAAAAAAAAAGGAAGAACGAATGATCATCCCCATAGATGCAGAAAAAGCATTTGACAGAATCCAATATCCATTTATTATAAAAACTCTAAACAAAGAATAGAAAGAAACTTAAAATGTTTTCCTTCTAGATCTGGGATAAACCCACATCCATTATTATCACTTTCATTCAGCATTGTACTAAGGTCCTAGACAATGCAAAGAGGCCAAACATGAAATTAAAGGCATACAGACTGCAAAGGAAAATCAATTTTTTACTCTCATACATGATGTCTATGTAGAAAACTCTATGGAATCTGCAAAAAATGCTTCTAGAAGTAAGTAGTTTAACAAGTTTACAAAATACAAGATAAATATAAACATCTATAATATTTATACTGAAAGCAAATAATTGGAAAATAAAATTATTAAATCATAATTTGTAAATCAAAAACATAAAATTCTTAGAAATAATTCTGATGAAAGCTGTGCAAGAGCTGTAGACTGAAAACTACCAAATTTTGTTGAGGGAAAATTAAAGAAGATCAAAATAAATTAAAAGATACACTGTGTCTATAAATCAAACAACTCAATTTTGTTAAGAAGGTACTTTCCTCCAAATTGAGCTACAGACTTAAAGCAAATCCAGATCACAATCTTTGCAGGGATTTTTTTTTGTTGTTGTTGTTGTTGTAGAAATTAACAAGCTGATTCTAAAATTGACACAGAAATAGAAAGGACCAGCAAATAGCCAAAACGACTTTGGAAAAGAACAAAAAGTTTGCAAGATTTGCACTACCTTTCTTTGAAAGTCATTATAAAGCTACGGTAATCAAGACAATGATTTTAAGATAGGCAAATAAATTAGTTAAATAGAAAAGAAATTCTAGAAATAAATTCAAATGTATCCAAACAATTGATTTTTGGCAAAATCAAAGGCCATTTAATGAAAAAAAGGATAGTGTTTTCAACAAATGATGCTGGATGGGTTTGGCCCCAGAAAAAAATAGTACATGTTTAATAAGCAATAATAAAAAAATAACCAGTTGCTCCTAAGAACAGTGGCTGACAGTTAGGAAAGCTGACTACCGACCTACTTAATAGAACCTTTCTCAGCATACATTTATTTATTAATTTTTTTCAGATACCACACAGTGCCTGATATCACCTTTATTAACCGTCTTGTCAGCAGTGGACTCTGCACAAAATTAAAAGCAAACTAGAGTCCCTAAGAAAAGAAACAGCAGGCCACTTCTCAGCAGCATGTCAATCTTCAGGAACTCTAATCTCTGCTATCAACAGGTCTAACGTTGATTAGATCTTCAAACTGTATATAGTTAGTTGCAAGGTGCATGCTTTACAGAGGCAGAGCAAGAAAGGATGATGTTGAAATTTAGAAAGGTAAGACAAACGAAATGTAAAATATTGCAGGAACTATTACAATTAAAATTTATACAGCCATATGCAGGCACAGTAAGTTTCATACAATATACCAATCCCTAACATGCTACCAAATACAACTTCCATGAGTTCAGGGGCTTTTGTCTATTATGCTTACTACTGAGATAGAGAGGTAGAAATCATTTGCTTAGGAATTTATAAATAATCACATATTTTGATCTCAATGACACTATGAGTAGATTTACATGAAAATTTTAACAGTAATTTAGAAATACACACACACAAGCCAATCCTCATTATGTGCAGATTCTGTATTTTCAAATTTGTCTACGTGATAAAATTTATCTGTAACTAAAGCCAGTACTCTTGGCACTTACAAAGGCATTTGCAGAGGGGCAAAATATTTGAGTTGGCTGACAGCTTCAGGTTCCTGATGTCAAACGAGACAACACTCTGCCTTGTTGTTTCAGTTTTCATACTGTAAACATGCGTCTTATTCAGGATCTATTTAGTACCACATTTTTTACATTTCTGTACTTATTGTTGGTGATTTTACTGTTTTAAATGGCCTCCAACATGGTGTGGAAGTGCTATCTTACGTTTCTAAGCACAAGAAGACTATGATGGGCCTTACAGAGAAAATAATTGTTAGTTAAGCTTCATTCGAGTGTGAATTATAGTGCTATTGACTGTGAGTTAAATGCTAATGAATCAACAAACAGTATATCCAGAAAAAGGAAGAGGAAATTTGCTGATTTGTACATAAGACCATTCCAGAAACTGCTGACGTAACGTTTATAGCATATAATGAAGCTATGGAACAGTTGGAAAAACATGGCTAAATTTGTGAATTCATGAGATGACAACTGATTGGAAAAAATGCATAGTGGACAGCATTATTGTAAGGCTCAAAGTCAAAGAAAATTACAATAATGTTACCCAGGGTCAGGAAAATGTTAAATCCTTCTCAGCTAGTGCTGTCTGCCTCACACATTTCAAAAGGTGATATGGCGTGAAAAATGCTAAACTTGCAGGCAAGCAGGCTGTTCAGTTCAGGAGGCAGCAAAAGAAGGTTGAAAATATCTGCTAAGTGTTATACAGGAAAAGGGTCATGGGGAAGAGCAGGATTTTAGTGCAATTGTGACTGGCTTATTTTACATGGACTTGGGCAAAGGAACGTGTATAACACAAATGACCTCCAAAGCCACCGGCTCTAAATCATTCAAAGACTGTTCAATCAATTGTTTGTAAGAAATATATATATATATATATAATATATATATATATATATATATATATATATAAAACTTAAGGTGCTTTAAACAGAATGACACATAAAACAAGGTTATGCATTGATTGACTGATGAAAATATGATCAGAGATTCATAGGAATCAAACCTTCTATTTCTCCTAAGGGCAGTGGTTTCATATTTGCTAATTAAATGCTCGTGACAGCTTTATAGAACATGACTACCTTGGATAATGTAAAAATTGACACTGTGTGTTTATGGGTGTGGGTATGTGTCTGACACTAGACCATAACCAATACAGTTGGATAGTCAAACTAAATAAATAATTTTATGACAACTTATTGTCAAAGGAAAAAAAGAAAACACATCTATGTGGTTCTTGCTTTGATAAGTCATTCTTCTGTGCTGCCCATTATTTACACCTTTCCAGACATCAGGGTCAGCTCTCCTTTTGTGTGCTCCTTTACTTCTGTGGTGAAGGCTCAGGACTAAGTGGGCAGGCCTGCCCCTTGCAGTGTGTTGATACAGCTACTCAAAGGGACATTATGAAACTGACTTAGTATACCTTCTATATGTTCTAACTTCATCTGTAAAGGGCAGTGACTTTTCTGCTACTGTAGTTCTTTAGCACCCTTTGCCCTGGACACTCAACATAACATAGAAATTCCATTTTCACTGTGGAAATAAACAGCAACTTCTAAACAGGAACAGAGGATTTTTTCAGAGTTTGTATAGCAAGAGAGTCAGCTACTATTATTTTTGTGCTAGAGTCAAATAATTACACCCCAAAGATGTCCATGTCCTAATCCCCGGAACCTGTGAGTATGTTATCTTACATATCTGTATAAGATATCTTATGCATCTATGTTACGGAAAAAGGGACTTTGCACATGTGATTCACTTTTAAGGATCTTGAGATGAGGAATTACCCTGGATAATACAGGTAGGCCCACTGTAATCACAATGATCCTCATAAGAGAATCACAGTCAAAAGAGACAGGAAAAAAGAAGCAGAGGTCAGAGTGATGCAGCCAAGACTCAAGGAATGTGAACAGCCTAGAGAAGCTGGTAAAGACAAAGAATGGATCTCCTCTAGAGGCTCGAGAAGAAATGCTGCTCTGCTAGGCCCTTGATTTTAGCCTTGTAAAATGCATTCAGACTTCTGATCTCCAGAACTGCAAGATAATAAATTTGTATCACTTTAAGCTGCTAAATTTGTGGTAATTTGTTATAGTCACAATAGGAAACTAATACAACTTGCATTTGGCACAAATTCAAAGACAGGCAAGGAGTAGGAAAACTCTGTAGTGAGAAAAAGGAGGGCTTCAGGTATACAGATGCTCCTCAACTTACAATGACGTTATGTCCAGAGAAATTCATTGTAACTTGAAAGTCGGGCAAGGCAAAAATTCATTTAATATCCCAATAAACACTTTGTAAAGTCAAAAAAATCAGAAGTAGAACCATTGTAAGTCAGGGATCATTGCACTTTGACTCAAGGTTGTTGGCATGGGAAAGCTGGAGTTAGAGTGACTCAAAGTGAGGCATCTCACGTGGTTGGTTAGAAATCGTATATTTTGTCCTCTACTTGGTGCTGAGTCAGAAATCAGTAAACTAGGGAAGCTGGCAGTCACTGATGAAGTCCTTTCTGTTGTGGACCACCTGTTGTAGAGAGTGTGATTTGGCTTTCTGGACTGTTGGCTGCAGAAATTGTTGGGCAATGCTCTATTGTCATATTTGATTATGAATAAAAGTGTCTTCCAGAACCTCAACAAATAGCCTATCTGGTGTACATTCTAGGTTACAATTCCATTGTCTCTGATGAGAAGTAAACACCAATTATTTTTCCACTGAAGGTAATGTCTTCTTTTCTCTCTGAATCTCATATTTCTCTTTTCTACTTTCTCTTTCATCTTTAGAAGTCTGATAATGATGTCACCAAGTATGATTTATCTTTCTTCAGATTCACTGAATTTGTTGAATACGTGGATTGATATGTTTCAAAACTTTTGGAAAGTTTTCAGCCATTATGTGATCTATTAATTCAGTTATCGTTCATCTTAACTTCTGGAACTTCAGTTACATATATGTTAGATCCTCTGACATTGTCCCATAGTCTCTGGTGCTTTCTTTTATTTTTCCCATTCTTTTTCCTCAAGTTCTTGTAAACAGATTTATCAGGAAAAAAAATCAAATAGACAATTAACATATTATGAAAAAGTGTTCAACCTCATTGAACATCAGAGAAATGCATATTAAAAGCAAAATTAGATTCCACTATACATCCAAAAGAATTTCTGAAATTTAAAAAGACAAAAAACACTAAATGTTGCTGTTGACATATAATAGCCAAAATATCTTGATCCTACGTAATGCTCAGACTTCTCTTTGTGAACTAGATCCATTCTCACATTAATCCAGGAATTAAAACACTATTATACAATCAATGTATTTTTCTTTTTACAGGATTATACTAATCAGAATACTAATCAAAAATAAAATTCTTTTCTTAACCCTAAATTCCTCTCTAGTAACTGCCTCTCTTCTACAGTTACATTTACATTAGTGATTTCTTTCGACACCACGGGTCTAAATACATCTACATCTTAATGACTTGTAAACATATTTTTAATTCTAATCTGTCTCTTAAACTCCATACTAATACATCTATCTCCATTTCCACTTGAATATTTTGTAGGTATCTCAAACTTGAACTCTTGAATATCTCCTCACCCCTGAAAAAAACTGTTTCAGTTAGTAAATGGCAACTCCATCTATCCAATTGCTTAGTCCAAATACCTTGGAATTATCTCTGACTTCTCTTTTACACTTCACAGGTATTCTTTCCCTCAAAATGCAAGTTTTACCTTAAAAATATGTCTAAAATAAGATTTTTTGTTATCATCTTCACCACTTCTATCCCTTTTAAGTCATAACCACTGACCTCATTCATTTCATTTCAAACCTTGCCCTCCAACCAACACAGCAGCCAGAATGATCTTTCTAAAACTCAAGTAAGTTTCTATCACTCCTTTGCTAAAAGTCTCCAATTATGCCTCATTTTTTTCAGAATAAATGCCAAAGTTCTTAAAATTTTCAGAAGCCTCTAATGATCTGGTTTCTACCTCTCTGACTTCATCTCCTATTACTCTCCTTTAATTATTTAATGATTGTTAAGAATTGTGTCATATAAACCAAAATCTCAGAAAATATATTATCCTGAAGTAATATCAGACAAGACAAAAAAAATCATTCCAGTAATAAGTAGTTAAGAATTTTGATTAAGTCATTTTTAAAAATGAGAAATAAGGTAATTGTATCATTACTGGCCTATATTTAATATAAATGGTAAGGATTAAAATGTCATAAAAGTAATTGGCTCCTTATGAGTTACTATATATCTCTAAACATCTCTGAGACACAAAATCATGTCTGAGGTTGAAGTCTTGCATCTTTAAATTAACAACAAAATCTCTTTTTGCAATATTTTGAAGTTCTTAATTTTATGTTCTTTTATAATGATTATAAACAATGTTCACAAGTAATCAATATTATGTTTTCTGATATTTATGAGCAGAATATATAAATGAAATGATTTCTCCTCTAAGATAAGAGCCTTTTAGTAATAACATTTTTGGTATTTTCTCTTAAATCAACTTGTGTAAAATCAATGCTATCTCTCATGCTATCTCTCCCTTATATGAGATGTTAACAACAGACTGTTGAGCACATTAGAGTTGACCCTTGAGCAGTAAGGGCTTGAAATGTGAGTCTACTTATATGTAGATGTTATTCCTTGTCTGCCACCACTGAGATAGCAAGACCAATGCCTTCTCATCCTCCTCCTCTTTAGACCACTCAATACGAAGACAATGAGGATTGAAGACCTTTATGATGATCCAGCTCCACTTGATAAGCAGTAATACATTTTCTCTTTTTTATAATTTTCTTAACATTTTCTTTTCTTTAGCTTTCTTGTAAGATTTCAATATATGGGCCAGGCACGGTGGCTCATGCCTGTAATCCCAACACTTTGGGAGGCCAAGAAAAGTGGATCACCTGAGGTTGGCAGTTGAAGACCAGCCTGACCAACATGGAGAAACCCTGTCTCTACTGAAAATACAAAATTACCCAGGTGTGGTGGCGCACGCCTGTAATCCCAGCTACTCAGGAGGCTGAAGCAGCAGAATCGCTTGAACCTGGGAGGCAGAGGTTGCCGTGAGCCGAGACGGCACCATTGCACTCGAACCTGGGCAACAAGAAGGAAACTCCGTCTCAAAAAAAAAAAAAAAAAAAAAAAAATACAATACATCTTACATGTAAATATACAAAACATGGGTTAAGTGATTGTTTGTTTTCAGTAAGGCTTTTGGTCAACACTAGGCTACCAGCAGTTACCTTTTTGGAAAGTCAAAAGTTATATTCAGATTTGCAACTATGTTGGGGGGTCAATGCCCTTAACCTCCACAATATTCAAGGGTCAACTGTATTTAAAATAGTAAAAAAGATATAATTATAAGATCTGAATATTGAACTTGAGTACATTCTTTTATTTCTTCAATCATTTAACAATTGAGCAACTACCACAAGCCAGACACCACAATGTACATACAGCAGTCTGCAGAATAGTCATGGAAACGCTCCTCACAGGCTGACAGCCTGGAATGTTCTCACTTTTTTGTAACATTCCCATTGCTGAGTTCTCCAAAAATATCTGAAACATCAAATATTTTAAACCTAAAATATATACAATTTTTACTTGTCAGTTATACCTCAAAAAGCTGGAAAAATCTGTAACATATAAATTGTATGCTAAGTGAAATTTAGTTAAGGAAGACATACTATATCTCATCCAAGTGCTCCTTGATTAGCATAGTAATTAGCATGTGTTAGGCCCTCAATGAATATAAGTTGAGAAATTATATTTAAGGGAAGATATCTTGTTTATTTGTTTTGTATCTCAACCAGCTAGCTTTTATTATATCACTTTACCATGCTTTATAAGTATTATTAATGTTAATAAAGAGAAAAAAGAAAGAAATGATATTTCTTCAGCACTTGCATTGAGCCAGTCACCATGCAAAAATTTCATGCCCATTGTGCCTTTTAATCATCCCAATATCACTATAAAATAGCAACTATTATTTCCATTCTACAGATGAGAAACTTATGGAAGTTAGTAACCCAGATTTTCTGGCTCTAAAACTTGAATTTTTAAGCCACCTAAGTCTCACCCACAGTGTTCATTAAGTGCACACTCTGGCCAAGAAACATATTGCTCTCCTTCCTTCACACTAGTCTCCTCATCTAGTTCGATTTCAAGTTCCACTTGCCAAGTTCAGCCAGGTATGCGTATTACCTGGCTTAATTTTACTAGTGTTCCCGAGCTTGGCTAAAGTTTTCATAGAGATTTATTTGACTAACAACAGCATGATGGCATTTTCCTTACTTTACAATCTTTCAGTGATTTTGCTGTTGCAGCAAATTACCACAAACTTGGTGGCTCAAAATTACCCAAATATATTACCATACAGGTCTATGGATCAGAAGTCTGGTATATATCTCACTTTGCTAAGATCACAGTTTTGGCAGTTCATTACTTTCTGGAGGTTCTAGGCAAAAACCTATGTTCTTGCTTTTTCTACCTTTTAGAGGCCATCTTCTTTCCTCGGCTCATGGTCCCTTCCCCCATCTTCAAGCAGGCAATATTAGGCTAAGTTATCACACTGCTCTCTTTCTGGTACTCTCTTCCTATTCCCTCTTTTACTTTTAGGTACCCTTGTGATTTCACTGAGCCTATCTAGATAATCTCACTACTTTAAAGTCAGCTGATTTGCAACTTTAATTCTATCTGGAGCTTTAATTTCCCTTGACCATAACCTAATATATTCATAGATTTCAAGAATTATGACATAAACTTCATTGGAGAATCATTATTCTCCCTAAGACAGTAGTTGATTTTCAAATTTCACTCTTAACTTCCTAACTACCAAGACAACAGAATAAAAGGAAATTTCAAAAACAGGTAGCAAGATAAACTCTATAAAATCAACATATGAGTTCAGTCCCAAAGGACAAGTAAAATTTTTCTTAGCAATATTTGTTGAAAAAATTCATCAGAAAGGTCTTTAATATAAGACAGTGAATATTATAGTGAACCATGGCATCACATCACTGTTTTGTTTCTAAAAATGGAAAATCATATTTTATATGCCTTTTTTGCTAAGGGACCTTGCAAAATCATATTGAGCAATATTAAAACATTTTTCTTGCTTAAAAAAAATTCTTCATGCTAAGTCCTTGCCCTGCAAAGAAAATACTTGTTGAATTGATTAAACCTCTAGTGATATACATCTTGAAACAATCAATGGAAAATATCATTAATAAAAATCAGCTACAGAAAATTTAAACAGATTAATTCTTTCTTTCTGTTTTATATTCTAAACGAGTGGACAACTCACTCACTTTGATTTAAGAACAGCACATATCCTGCTTGATCAGAGAATAGAATTCACAAAATAAGAACAGATGCAAATTCTGTTTCCAAAATACTACATAATACAAAGACTTCATGAAAATGATGTAATTTACCAATTAGGGGCCACAAATACTATGCAAAACAAAATTCTCTTAAAATTGTAAGATTTATTTCCTTTATTTGTGCTATTTTTTGTTAGTGTGAGCTACCAAATAAAACAAAGTAAACAAGTCATATAAAAAGAGTTAGATGAATGTGAAAACTGGAAATTGAGTAGCCGACAGGGAATGTAAATAACAAAGAGGAATTAACAAAATAAAGTTTATTATGTACTTGGATCAATAAAATTACAAATTTCTTCTGCCATGTATCTTGTCACTCTTCTAAGAGGTTATGTCTACAGGGTTTTTTGTTTCTGGCTTTTTTTTTTTTTTTTCAAAACAAAACAATCTTTTTTAAAAATAAAACTTTTTGTTTCAAATTTTAAAAAGGTAGCCAAATATTTAAAAAATTTTAAACATTTTTTTTGCTTTTAAAGTCAAAACAACCAATGTTGAGAAGTACTTATTTTAAACCTAGCTTTGGAAGGTAAAGATGTTACCAGAAATTAGCATTTTTATAAAACATGTCATCTACTTTTATAAAAAATATTTCAAGTAAAATGTTTATACTCCTGATTTCCAATCAAGCATGTAAGGAGTTTGGAAGTCATTCTGTGAAGAAGCTAAAGCTGAATAAAAAGAAAAATCAACAACTCTTCTTAGATCCCTCAAAAAGGATACAATTTTGTTCCTGATTCCAGGACAAACCACTATTCTCAACATTAGAGACAGACATAGAACACATCTATCTCTCTCAATACAGAGAATTACAATTTACCAAAGCAGAAATCTAGGAGTGGAAGTCACTTTGGAAAGCAGTGCTGGATTTCTTTTTTCAATACCTCATGTCCAGTTATGAGAAAAAAAAAAAATAAAGACATTCCAAAAGGCAAAAAATAAAATTTTAAGAGACAAAACAAGTGTCAGAATCAGACTCATATATGGCAGGATGTTGTATTATCAGTCCAGGAATTTAAAGCTACTACTGTCAATATGCTAAGAGTGTTCATGGATAACGCAGACAGTATGCAAGAACAGACTGGCAATGTGAGCAGAGTAATGGAAATTTTAAAATAAGAACCAAAAAGAAATTCTAGAGATCAAAAATACTGTAATGGAAATGAAAAATGTTGTGATAGGCTTATTAGCAGACTGGACACATTGAGGAAAGAATCTCTGAGCCTAAGAATATCTCAATAGGAACAACTAAAGCTGAAAAGCAAACAGGAAAAAGACTGAAAAACACAAAACAGACTAACAACCATGGAACAATGTGATACAAACAATTAGTGGCACCCCGAAACAAGTTCAATAGTAACATGGAAGATCGCAAATTGCAGATCACAATATAGGATATAATAATAATAATAAAGTTTGAAATCTTGCAAGGATTATCAACATGTCACACAGAGACAGGAAGTGAACCCATGCTGTTGTAAATGATCTCAATAGATTTGATGGATGTAAGGTTGTCGCAAACTTTCAATTTGTAAAAAATGCAATATCCTCAGAGTGCAATAAAGCTAAGCACAATAAAACAAGATATCCCTGCATTTCATTAAGAAAACTGTGTTCATAAAACACGTGTCTATTGAATTACATTCAAACTGCTCATCATGAATACAGTATTTTTTGTGTGTGTGAGGGTCTTTCTATTTCTGATGAGTGTCAAGGAGAGGGAGGTGGAATATATTCTCCAAGATCACAGGAATTCATTAAATATAGCTGACAATGCTATAGTAAAGAAAAAATGTATATTTCTAAGTCTGTATCCACATTAAATTCACAAAGTAGTTGTTTACTCCCAAAAGAATCAAAAATAAATACCAAGGGAATATGATTTTAAATAGTGACAGACATTTTTCAGTGATTGTGGTCCTTTGCATCATATGGGTAACAGAATATAAGTTGGGTAAATTCATTCCTCGGGGAACAGAGCAGAAGTCAAACCATGTGGCCAGGCCAAGCAGGATGGATTTAGTTAGGAATACTGCAGCATAATATTCACATAAACTCATAAAATTTTATTTTGCTCAGTTAAGCAATAGTTATTTTCAGAGCTCACTCACCAGTGGGGAAGAGTTCCCAAAAGGCTACCAGAACTTGTCTCATTAATTCAACCCCAAAGCAGAGCTGGGACTGTATGTGTTTTGTGACTTGTGTTGACACTGAGCTGGGCTAAAACAGGCAGAGCTGGTATTGACTGAAAAAAAAAAAAATCCCCCAAATATCTGACCTTATTTAAACATGCAGCAGTACTTCTCTACAGCTTTATGTGGCTCGTAGATAGTCTTTGAGTGCAGGAATAATCTAAACATATTTTATTAAGTGTCAACTGCTCAGTAATGCTTACTATAAAAACTATTCAAAATTACAGTTCTGATGCCCCATGCCCTAGTTTGCTTCATTAACTTACCATCTCATTGTGTACTTTTTACCTGTTCATCATACTTTTTATTATACTTTTTCTCTACTGGAATTGTGAGATTTTATATTTATTTCCTTCATTAGTGTATCTTAAGTGTTTAAAATGGCACCTGACACATACATGATTTTCAGTGTGTTAAAGGAATAAAAATTTTGAATTTTCAAGAATTTCTCTTGGGCTTTCTCTTCAAAGAGGAGCTCCACAGTGAAAAGCATTCTGGAGATGTATGAAGTCCACTCTGACATTTTCCCCAGTGCATTCTGACCTCTGTGCTCTCATCGCATAAGGAAACTCTAAGGTCAATAGCTGTTCACATTTTGGCACTGAGAAACTTGGCAGCTGAAAGAAGCATGGCATCTTGGAAAAGAAATAAGTGTGGAATTACAAAAAACAAGCTTCACAACCTCATCATTGTGTAAATTTAGGCAAGTTTTGTAACATGTCTTAGTCTTGATTTTCTCAAAACAGGGATATTAGTTACTCGGTAGATTTGCTGTGATAATTAAATGAAATTATACACATTAAGCATTTATTGAGGTGCTAGGCACATTCAGAAAATGATTATTTTCTTGACCTCAAATTCAAATCCACAAGAAATGAATTCCTGTCAGTCTTCTACCACCAATAAGTCCTAGTCTGGAATTCCAATGCTCAAGACTGAAGCCCTGACTTTGTAAATGGGTGCCAGCCCCTAGCTCCCCGCTCCAGACTATCCACTACCTTGAGCCTCTTCCTGTTACCAACTACAAGGCTTTGAAATAATTGGTTGTCATCTTTCTGCTTAGATAGACATTCTGCTCATTTCTTGGACTGCTTGAGAAATTCTAGCCTTTGCTTCTTGGATCTCGTGTCCTTTCCCTTTCTTGGGATTCAGAAATCAATTGCCCAAAATGAAGGCCTCAGTATCAGAAACAAAACTTTTCTCTGACTTTTTGCTGTTGCTTTCAGTCTTATTTTCCACCAAGGCAAATCTTAAAAACTGGAATCTCTTTTTCCTAAGGTGGGTCATAAAAACCAGAACCCCTTTTCCTCAAAGCCAGCCATAAATCCTAAAATTTTTACTCTGGATTTTCTTCTGACTGTCTGTATAAAAACCGACCATTAAAAATATTATCTGACCTACCTTGTTTGACTGTAGGTCATAAGCCTCCCATACCAAAGAGGGTCCTTCCCCATATACCCAGAAGGAAGAAATACAAGCTCAGAGAGACCAAGAAGAATATGGACAGACAAAACTTGAGTTTCCCCGCTCAGTCCATTAATGTTAGATCATACTTTTTTGGTCTAATCATGTTTTTGCACAGCTATTCATACTTTGTTGAGCCTAAGTGTAAAAATGGACACTTTGCCCTGTATCTTTGGGTCTTTATTCTGAAGGCTCTGAAGTACATGTTAATAACTTTTGAATGCCTTTTCTCTGATTAATATGCCTTGGCTAAATAAATGACTACAATTTCACAATGATCTGTGATCCTATTTCGAGTTTTTTAAACTTTTGATATTTGACAGACTTTTCAAAATCAAAATTTCAAATTCTACTTTTATGTTCTTTTAACCTCACACTAACTTTTCAGATATTAGAGCTCCTGGAAGTCCAAGAGGGACATATCAGGCATGTTTGGTATGTTAAAATCATGTGGGGAACATTGTCAAATGAGAAATAGTGTTTAACTTGTTGCTGTTTATATTTACATAAACGTGTTGTTAACTTATGTTCCAAAATTATATGAGATTTCTAAAATTCTGATAAATCTTAGTATAATCAGTAATAATTATGATTATCATGTTAACATTATTATATACCACAAAAATAACTAAATTTTCTTGTCAATTGTCTTTCCCTTTGACTGTTCTAGGATTTTTGCCATCCACAAACAATCATTGCTTTATTTTTTAATTCTTCCCCAAAAGTGGTTTATAATTACCAACAGTCCAAAATTTACTTCTTCTTTTTAAAAACGCCCATGTAATGGACTCTCTGACAAGTACTCTTGACAGGTTTCTAGTAACTTTGGAGATCATACCATTAGACTAGGTAAAAACTTCCAGGACTTCAATTAAAAACTTATGCATTCATGAGGAATACTAATCCAACATCAAACACAACAAAAGGTAATTACATGCGACTAAACTGATAAAAGACTAAAATAGTTTTTAAATTTTTTTCATTTAAAACACTGCCGATTTTATTTACTTATTTATTTATTTATTCTTTTTTGAGATGGAGTCTCGCTTTGTCACCAGGCCGGAGTGCAATGGCACAATCTCAGCTCACTGCAACTTCCACCTCCCAGGTTCAGGTGATTCTTCTGCCTTAGCCTGCCTCCCGAGTAATTGTGACTACAGGCATGTGCTACCACATTGGGCTAATTTTTGTGTTTTTAGTAGAAATGGGGTTTCACCATGTTGATCAGGATAATCTCAATCTCTTGACCTCGTGATCCACTTGCCTTGGCCTCCCAAAGTGCTGGGATTACAGGCGTGAGTCAACGTGCTCGGCCTTTTATTTTTTTATACTCAATAATTGTTTTTTTTCTTTTGAGCAATTTATAGCCGACAACAATTTAGTACAACATACCTTTGTGAAAAACCTGATTTTCTTTGTCTATCTGATTTTTCCAGAGTTTAGAAATAATTTGTGAGTATTCTTAATTTATTATGATATAATTATTTACATAAGTTCAATACAAATCTATTTTCTTATGTAACAGGACACAATGAAAGACACCAGTTATTTAATGAAGGATTTGATGGGAACAGAATATATTCCAATAAGACTGAACTGCTTTGAGGAATCCAGGTTGACTTTCTAGAGTAAGTAAAAGGTTGGGTTGGCACCTTGTCCACACAGTTCCTTTACAAGGTTCCTGACCTGTGATAAGTTTAAAAAAAAAAAAAAAAAAAAAAGGCACTTTCTGATAGGCCCAGAAAACAAGTTATTTGGGGATCCACCCCCCCCAGAATAGAAATTTATCCAGGTATTACAGACAGCCTGATGATAAATGCTTGGCTTGGCTTCAGAGCCTTGAGAGACTTTTAAAAGTCTAATCTGAGATTCCTTATAAAATTTTTCCAACAAAGCCAATTTAAAAAGAATCTATATGGCCAATCACTCTTCATATTACATTTTATACAAATAATCAGGCTAAGTGTAGTAAAACTGTAACTTATTTTACAAATAAACTGGTCCTGCTATGATTTGTCTTTAGTAAAAATGGGGAACTAAAAAAAATTGTTTAAAATAAACTAAAACATACCTGTTATTAGATTCTAGCCTTAATCTTTGTTTTTGAGTTTTTATTATTTTCCTACAATTCAGACTAAATCCTAAATTCTTTCCTGGCTATAAGTCTCCCAACTAATGTTGCCAAATGTTTTCTACTTTCTGACTTAAAATTACTAAAATTAATACTGCTTTTTCCTAAAGCCCTATAAGCTTAGGGTAGACAACTTGATAAAAACTCTTTTTAAAAAAGCATTATAACACTTAATAGACAAACAGCCTTTGAACTTGACAATGTGTAGACTCCTCAAAAGTTCCCTTGAACACCTGATACAAACTACAAACAGAAAAAAAATTGTCGGATTGTTACTATCCGCTCTCACTTTGCCTAAAGATGCTTCAAGCCTAACATCTAAAAATCTTTGCAATGGGCTGCCTCTTAGAGTCAAAACCTAAGTTTATAGTTTTTTTTTAACCATTAACTTTTGTTTTTATGTTGTTTCCATAAAAATGCCTCTTATTCAATATCTGATTGTAAAAATCATAAAGAAATCCAACTTTGGTAAAAGCCCATCTACAACACCACTGCCTGAAGCAAGATGCTAGCATTAACTGTTTAACTTGCTGCCCTGTTCTCAAGACTGAGAGACTGCTTCAATTAAACAGCTTATACAACAATCCATCAACCCAATTCCTGACCTGTGAAACTTCTAGGGGCAGTTTTAGACCAGAGAATGTTGGAAAACAGAAAACAACATTCAACAATGACCTCAGAAACAGCCTTAGGGGAAAAGAAAAAAAAAAAAAAAGATGTTTTCTCTGACCTTCTCCCACCTTCCTGCCTCCTATTTTTCAGCCCCATTCTCCCGCAAGGCTGGTCTTATAAACTTGAATCCCTCTTCCACAAGCCAGGACATACAAATCAGAACCTCTTTTCCTCAAAGTCAGTCATAAAACCTAAAAATTTGACTCCAGCTTTTCTTCTGCCTTTTTGTATAAAAACTGGCAATAAAAAATTATCTGACCCCCTTTCCAGAGAGGGTCCTGTCCCACATCCAGAAGGAAGAAATACGTGCTCTGAAAAACCAAGACAAATCTAGACCAGGAGGCCTTGCTAGATTGCTCCACTCGGTCTATTAACATTAGATAATACCCTATTTTTCCAAACATACTTCTATGCAGCTGTCCATACTTTCTTGAACCTAAGCATAAAAATTGACAATTTTTTCTATATCTTTGGGTCTTCATTCCAAAAGATCCTGTTTACACATTAATAAATTTTGAATGCTTTTTCTCCAGTTCATCTGACATTTATGAGTTCATTTCTCAGTAAACCTTCAGAAGGACAAAGTGAAAATTTTCCCTTGACCCCTGCACCCTCAAAGCTCATTCCTTAAACCATGAACTCTTGGATTTGCCCCATGTTTCCACACAAGATACTTATTTACTAGAGAAACAACACTTCACTTTCTTCTAGCCCTGCAGATCATCCTGCACTCTCCAGCCCCACCAGTCTTCATCCCACTTAAACTTGGGGCCTAAAAGGAGCTTCACTTCAGCAAAATGTTTAACACATTTTGAAAGAAAACTATGATTTTGATTTAAGAAGTACATAGATGGTAACTTTTGAGATAGACATTTAAAAATATTAAATTTAGAGGAAAACAGAGCAAAGAATCACAAAGAGTTGTTTCAGTGGAAGTTGAAGATAAGGGAATCATCTCCATGGACCCAGGCCAGATATAGTGCTCAAGGATTTCTCAAAACCATTTACCCCTCACTTTTCATTACTACCTCCACAGCCTCAGTTTAGGCTCTAGTTATCTTTGGCAGACACTACAATCATTGATTCATAATTGGGCTCACTGTGATCAGTCATAGTCTCTAGTTGATTTTCCATAAAGAAATTAATACTTAAAATGCTAACCTGCCCATCTGAATGGATATACCCTTAATTACAACATAAGGTACAAAGTAAAAAATATAAACCAATACTACTCAAAGTGCTAGTCCAAAATTGTTTGATATAAATTAATGATTACCAAAGTGCAGAAATTGAGAGTAAGCATTTAGAATCCTTTCTAGCAATTTGAAATTGCCTTGATATCGAAGTATGTAATTTCATATTTTATAAACATATCTATCCACATCATATTTGAAATTAAAGGATAATAATAAAGTATAATTGTCCCCTCACTATACTTATTCTAACCGTCTTAGCATGACATACAAAGTCAGTATCTGCCACTTCTCATTCTCTGCAACTGTGCCTTCTGCCTTCTCCAAGTTAGAATTTTATCCAGTCATTTCAACTCACTTGTTCACTACACCTATCAGTAAACCATAGCAAGGGGCTATATAGTATGGTGGTTAAGGATATGGACTTTGGAGTCAGAGAGCAGGGTTCTAAATCTGTCCTCTATCATTTACTGGCTATGTGACCTTAGGTAATTCACTTAAACATTCTGTGCTTCAGTTTCTTCGTACCTAAAACTGGGATAGTAATAGCTGCCTCATATGTTTGTGGGAAACATGAAGTGATTTCATGAATCACTTAAAATGGTGCCTAGAATAAATGTTAAGATCATTGTAGTTTTTATTATTTTAGTTTCCATTCCTTGATAGTGTGTTTTCTCTGTCTTACTTACTTGCCTTCCTCTAACTTTGCATCTGGCTACTAAGCAGCTTTAAAGACAAATTAGACTTCATCTTCTCCTGGAGGCCTTCCTTGATTTTCCCAGACTGATTTATGTGTTCACTTTGTGCTACCTCATCACCCTGAACTGATGCCTCTATCATGGCATCTATCACATGATATAAAGACCTCTTTATGTGTTTGTTCCTTCTACTTTGTTTATGAAGTCTTGATGAATACTTAACACTTATAAAATGCTTAATACATATTAACAGATCCCATAAACATACATATTTAACAGATCCCATTTTGATCCTCAGAAGGATCCATGTTCACACCATCTTGTCATTTCAACTGAGCATTGCTTCCTGGAAGAAAATCTGGATGGGAAGAGATAGCTTTAGTGCCCAGAGTAAGATAAATGGGGATTGGAACCTCTTGGATTGCCCTCCCTGTGCTTAGCATTGGCCTTGAGGCTTGCAACAGTATATATACCAATCCCAAAGAAACTAGCCCAGGTAAAGGCTATGTACAGCATGACCTATGCCATAAAAATATGCCCCTTTCCTCATCGGATTCTATTATAGTGTTAATAATACAAACAGTGATGAGAAAAGATTTACAGTTTTCATCATAATCTCTTTTCTACTTACTATACTTCTGACTACAAGCACGATTATTTGATGAAGCAAAGAAAGGCTCAAAATTTTAAATTGAACTAAAAATGAGTTGTGCATTAACAATGGTTATAGTATTCTCTAATTAATTAGACTCAAAGGTGACAGTGTTTTCAGAAACCTCGTCAGTATAAAATAGCTAAAACCCCAATTATCAATGACCATGTGAAAAAAAACTGGCACTCAAATACCATTAATAGCCATAATGAAATCTCAAATAATAGTGCTACTGTAAGCCTCTTCATAATCTTTATTAAACAGAGCCTAAAAGGAAAACAAAGATTAATCTGGGCACAGGTTTCTCAGACAATGGCTGAAGAGCATGCAAATTACCTCAATAGGTCAAAAGCTATAAGGAAATCAGGCCTCTGAGGAAAAAATAAAATGCAAAATACAATCAGGTGAATTGATAGGTACTTTTAGTTATCCAGCATAAAGGAGAAAAGCAGGGAAACACGAAAAATTTTAAATTGCAAACAACCTAAAATATTGTAGCAAATTATTTCAAGTTTTCTCATATGACTAATCTACTTTTACAAAGCATGAAAAAAATAATACCTACCTGTTTGAGCTTAAGCGCTTTTTCATGGTCCTCTTTAGTGTATGAGTACATACAGGAGCTGTAAGAACAAATGTGCAAAGAGAAAGGATGAAAAAACCTGGAGACTGACTGAGCCACTGAATACTGAAGCTTACAGGCACTTTCCTATTGAAATGCTCACAGATTCAAGGCCCCACGTACAAGGCAAGAAAAAGCACTAGAATTTTGATAATCACATCTAAAAGAGTATTAATATGATGCATGATTTTAGAAAACAGGCTTTTAAAATTGCTACTTTATTGAGAAATTTCCATAAAAGATTTCGTTATGTTAATTTAAAGATGCGAACAGCAAAAACTGAAAGTAAAATAATTTTAACTTCTCATTTTGTAACATATGGTGATAAAAAAGTGAAGCAGTCAAAAGGAAAGACATTTGAATAATAGGAAAATCTTACAGGTGGTATTTAAGTCAGAAATTTTTCTTTTTCATCTATATTTAGGGATATTTATTAAACTCCTTCCAGGGCAGCAACGCTAAAAGAGATTTTTGTCTTACACATTCTTGCTAACATCTAGTGCAAATGTTAAAAACTTGTGCTTCTGGATAATCATACCTCCAGGGTTTTAGCATCGTGTGGATCTGTGTGAATTATTTTACAAATGCAAATAATGTATCATCTAGAGAAATAGGAATTCAGTAGTTGGAATTTGACAAGATCAAAAGGAAAAAAGGTGTTTATAAACTAAATATTGAAAACTTTCAGGTAAAGAGAAATGCTTTTTATAAAATTAGTTTAGCAACCCTAATATCAGTAAGAAACAACACAATACCAACAACATTGATGTGCAAAAGGTCATCATTTGTAAGATAAATGATATCTGACGTGGTGAAAAAGGAAAGTTATGTCAACTGAAACAAGAACGAATATAAATCAGGTTATTCCCGGCTGAGGGTGTCATCAAAACCTTTGTAAAGAAAGAATGGTAAGAATAAGGCCAGCACCAGCTCATTCTCTTCTCACTTAAAAAACAAAATAAAACAAAACAAAAAACAAACAAACAAAGCCCACCATGGTAACCCCCAAAATCAATAGACCTAATGTGCTATTTTTAACAGTTTAAGCATTCTGCTACTGATAGACCTTCATGGTTTCTTCTTGTTGTTTTGCCACTGTACTCAACAGGACATTTATCATCCTTGTATATTTACACTTAATTTGTTTTACTTTTGTTTGTATACATCTGATTCCCAAAAGTGGTTCACATGTTATGTGAGCTATTCTTGCCCTTTTTTATCCTGAACGTATGTGTGTGGGATGGGAGGAGTCAAAATAATTAAATTAGTAATGACTTGGTTGTGATTAGGAGAGTTCAGCAGCTTCATGAAGTACATTTCCAGAAAAGCATTTAATTCAACAATTTGGTTTACTTAGTGGACCTCTCCTTATTAAAGTGGTGAGTATAATTTCACACACACACACAAAAAGAAATGGACCAGGTCAAGGTGCAAGGGTAACAATTATAAATATGGCACTTGCATTTTAGAAGGTCATAGAGGAACTTTCATAAGCTGCCTTCTTTCTTACTCTGTTCTCATCTTTCTTCTCTTCCCTAGACTTAACCCATGTGCCAGTCATATTTTGTTTGTTTAAAGCCACTACAGTTTAATGAAATATCACACTTTTTCACAAGTCCACTTAGGCTGTGAACAAACTATTTCCTCTGCTGGAAGATTCACCTTATACTACCCCTGCTCCATACCCACCAGATAAACTCTTCCTTCAGCCTTGAAAACTAGGTTTCATGTCACTCTGGTAGGGTAAAGTCCCCCTCCTGGATATGCAAACTTGAATAAAGCTCCATCTTTCAGATAACACATTATCACACTCTATTGTAATGTCTTTCTGTTTCCCTCATTGCAATGTGACTTTTTGAAGGCAGAGCTGCCTTTTGTCTCTGATAACTTAGTACTTATTATAGTGCAGACTTTCACAGTTTTTTTTTAACTTAACTGGATGAAAGAGTAACATAGAAAGCAAGAGGGCCAAGAACATTAGCTATTTAGGCACCTACATTGAACCGACATGCAGAGAAAAAAAAAAAAAAAAAACCCTAGTGAGTTGCCCTAAAAAGAAGTATTTAAAGAAGTAAATAGAGAAAGAGGCAATAGATCTGTGGGTATGAGAGTTTGAAAAGGAGAGTAGAAAACATTGTCAAATGCTATAGAAAAAGGTTGAAAGAAACAGAAAGGAAAAGGAGAAATATTAAAGACAGCCCGAAGTGAGGACACAATATATTTAATAGCTTTGGTTGGCTATGAAGGTTGAAGGAATAAGTGTTAGCAACACCTGTGTCTTGGCACTGGAGAATCAACTAAAATAATTTTTAGAAAGGCAATTAAGGGGTAAGAGTGGGGCAACTGAACTTGAGTAGATGGAGATAAACTGAAATAGAGGCTGAGAAACAATAAGAAGAGATGCAAAATAGAGACACTACGATAATGACAAGCTAAGTCTGTGTTCCCACCTAGCCTGTATACTCCACATCACCCCATTCCCCCACCTCCCTACCCTTCTTTACCCTTAGGTAGTGGGTATTCCAACAAATTCAAGCTTCAATCTGCCTGGCAGTATGTCTAGTCACATTCCATGTAAATGGAGATTTCTATCCCAACAAAAGTTTATTCATCATCATTACTATTTAGAAAGCCCAGATTCACTTGTTATAAAACAGAAAAATTAATAATAACAATAAAGTACAATCTGCCACTGTAGCTTCATTTGTTATGCTATGCTTAGAAAAACAGAGATATTTATGAAGAGCTACTTGAAAGATAAATTTATGTTAAACACTTCATTTATTTATTCATATGTCAAAAATTATACACATAGCTGCAAAAAATAGCTTATACAGGAGATGAGACCAACTAGTTGGCTTTTTAAAAACTGTGACAGAATTATAACCTCCCTGAAGGTGATAAGAAGTGGAAAATCACAAGATAAAAGAGAAAATCATTACAGAAAATGATCCCTGATAAGAAAATCGGTTCTGTAAAGTATAAAATTACTTTTTAATTTTTTAATTTCATATTTTATAGAAAAGGAATGTCTTATACAGAAATGCAGCTACTTAAAAGTTGGAGTACTTCTATCTATGATATAGAAAACTGTATTGATATATTTTCCTTGACTGCAAATTGTAATTCCCAGAGTTTTCCTGCTAAAGACCAGTACATTATCATTAAAATAATCATAGCTCTGTTATAATTTATATTGTTTTGTTGAATTTATGAATGAATAATTATGTAATATGCTCTCATTTTTTTTTAGTAAATTATAAATTTGGTTGCTGAATAAAAATATCAGCAAAAACCATTCTATTGCTCTCCAAAAGCTATAGCCTAATGCACTTCTTGGCATGCTTCCCATATTTTCTTATGTACCACAGCTCAATTTTTTCTTAATTCTTAAGACTTACAATTAGGAAGAAGAATGAAATCAAATGATAAACTAAAATAGATGTTTTCTAGTGAGGTTTTTAACTTCCTCTGACTCATGCTTTTTCTACTTTAGAAAACGAAGTGCTTCTTAGAATGAGCATAAGTCAGAGAGCATCACTAAACTTCTAATAAACCTTCCACACCACCACTTATGATTTAAATTACTTACCTAATGGTGAAAGGTTTCATATACCATCCCCAGTCCCTGGAACATTTGGAGTGTCCTTCATTTTCTGTAGAATAATTTGTTCTTCCTAAGTACAGAATAGCTTGGTGTGATTTGATCACTTAACATATATGGTAGAAAATGTTAAACATGAAATGTATTTTATATTGAGTACTATAAATACTATACTATTAATACAAATTAACTGGCATCTTTGGATTCAGTGTCTTAATAGTATAGCAATAAAAAGATCTTGTGATTAAAGACCAAATAATAATAATAATTTCTCTGGAATTATCAAGCCATGAAAACACATTGCAAAGCAATCCAGATTCAAATATTTGTGTTTAGAGATTATTTTAAGTTTGTTTTATGCCCTCTCAATTTGCTAAGTAGGAGAGAATTCAGAAAATAAATTTTAAGACAAACATTCTGTGATACATTAGGCGTTAAGTTGACTAGCAATCTAATAGCTTTATTATTCTCAAAGCATATTTGCCAGTTTTATCACCACTCTTACAAGATTTTCATGACCAATATCTTCTCTTTTTAGCTTGGGAGAGTTTTAGAATTGTGCTCCCTTAAAAGAGAATGAGAAAAAGATCGTTTTGCTCTCCTTTTAATCTCCAGGTTTAGATGTTGCTTGAAATGGTCAATTTTCTCACTGTCAACACATTATGTATTAGAGATAGTTTCTAGGCATCAAAGAAAACAGAGAATTTCAGAGAGAATCATAATAAAGCTTCCCTACACATTTTATCTAGCAGAGAACAGGTCACAATGCATATAGAGCAATAACTCTCTTCGTTTTGAGAAATAAGCTGCTATTGAAAAGTAGCAAAGCCAAATTCCCATGGAGTTTTACTAAAATAATTTGTATTTGTAGTAGAACTACTGGAAATAAAAATGTGCTGACCTCTCCCCATTCCTGGCCTGTTCACATAATTTAATTTAGAGAAAAGGGAACCATTCAGTGATTAAATGAAATAGAAGATTTCATTTAATGAAATGAAATGAATTAAATGAAATAGAAGAAGTTATACTTTCCTCAATGTGATTGAGACATAGAAATTGTGATGGTTAATATTGAGTGCAAACTTAATTGTGTTGAAGGATGCAAAGTATTGTTTCTGGGTGTGTCTGTGAAGGTGTTGCCAAAGGAGACTCGCATTTGAGTCAGCTGACTGTGTGAGGCAGACCCATCCTCAATCTGGCTGGGCACCATCTAATCCGCTGCCAGCATGGCTAGAATAAAGCAGGCCGGAGAAGATGTAAGAGCAGACTTGTTGAGTCTTCTGGCCTTCAACTTTCTCCTGTGCTGGATTTTTACTGCCCTCAAACATCAGACTCCCAGTTCCTCAGCTTTTGGACTCTTGGGCTTACACCAGTGGTTTGCAAGGGTCTCTTGGGCCTTCAGCCACAGACCAAAGGCTACACAGTAGATTTCCAGACTTTTGTGGTTTGGGGACTTGAACTGGTCCACCGCTATCTTCCTTGCTCCTTAACTCACAGACAGCCTATTGTGGGACTTTACCTTTGTGATCATGTGAGTCAACTCTCCTTAATAGACTCCCTTTCATATATACATCTATCCTATTAGTTCTGTCTCTCTAGAGAACGCTGACTAATGCAGAAATCAAGGACAAAAGGAGTTTGGGTGAAAGAAGAAAGTTTGGGTTGAAATAATTTTAATAAACTAGAATTAAGGTTAAAGAGATCTTGAGCTCTGTCATCATTAACTTCTGTGTGAAATAGTGAAGAAAAAGTGAAAAAGCAAGGTAAATAGGAAAGAGATGACTGAAAATGTGAAAAACTGATCATTTGTGCTTTTTTTTCTTTCTCTAAATAATTTTTTAAATGGAGAAACACACAAGGGCAAATAGAACTGGAGATAAATATTCTCAGGTGAGAGTTGTCAGCAAAGGTTTGGACTTTGTCAGAGGGCAGATAGATAGAAGTAAATGACTTACAGTACAGACAAAGTTGAGACTTAAGTGCCTATTGAGGAGGATGCCCAGAGGAACCAGGCTTTTTGGGCTACAGAAATCTTTCTGAAAGGCTCAGAATTTGAGGCACAGAAGTCTTGGGAGCAGGAGGATTGGGGACCAGCCTCAGTTTAAAGTCTACGTAGAGGTTAGGTTGCCTAGATTCCATCTCTCACCTAACACAGACAACTAAATATTCCTTTCCAACCAGGCAAGAGATGCGTGATTTATTCCCCCAGTAGAATAGAGCAGCAAGTTCCAAGTCTCAGAAACACTGGAAGAGAAATGCAAACCAAAGTCACAAAGTGATTTAAGTGCACATGAGTTAGAATACCTAAAATTAAAGACTGGCAGTATCAAGTATTGGTAAGGAAACTGAAACTCTCATGCATTGCTGAAAATGTAAATGTACAATCACCTTGGGAAACAGTTTAATAGTTTCCTATATGTTTAAACATACATCTGTCTTTTGATCCAGTAATTCTACTCCTAAATATTTACCTAAGAGAAGTGAAAACATACATTCACTCAACTATTTCCACAAGAATATTTATAACAGCTTTACTCATAATAGCCCAAACTGGAAACAACTCAAATGTCCAATAGCAATTGAATTCATAAACAAATTATGATTTAACAATATTATGCAATAATACTTAGTAATAGAAGGGAGTAGGTTACTTATGCAACAGCATGGATAGATCTTAAAATTACTTTGCTAAAAAAATATGGCAAACACAAAATGGTACATATTACATGATTTCATTTATATAAAAACCCAGAAAAGACAAAACATCATAGAGACAGAAAGCAGGTATTTGGGGTTGCCTCTGGCAGGGTTTGAGATGGGGATTGACTACAGATTGGCATTAAAGAACTTTCTATGGCAATTACATATTGATTGTATTAGTGGTTATATAAACATATATGTTTGTCACAAAGACTAAGCTGTGCTTAATATGAGTCCATTTTATTATCCATAAATAATACTTTTGGAATGCTGATTTTTTAAAATAGATTAAAGTAAGTTGCAGTGTGTATTGTTTTACTTAACATTTAAATATTTAAATATTTGTTTTGTAACAGAGATATAAATGCATTTGAAGATTGAAGGAAAGATTCTAATGGCTTAATAAAAACATGTTGATATGATCAAAAGAGAGAAAAATTGATGAAGCATCATTCTGGAGCTGATGGGAAGGTTCAAAATTATAGGTGGAGGGGCTAGCCCTATAATGGTGACCACCATAGTAACCATTAATTTTGTTAAAGGCTCTGTTAAAGATTTATATAAATTATCTCAATTCATCATCACAATAATCTTATGATGCAGGCAGTATGATTTCCACTTTACAGATGACAAACTTAGGATTCACAAAGATTAATAGTATCCTCAAGGTAGCACAACTAATCAGTGGTAAAACTAGGATTTCAGTTAATTCTTGAGAGCATTTATTTTAGAAAACTTATAATTATAAACTCTCTGTCTCTTTGAAATGTACATAAATATTTTCTAAAGCTAAATAAAACTTGTCAGCTTTAGGACCTTGGAATTGTCTTTCTCAAGGACCTAGGAAGCATGTTTTTGAAATGCAATCATCAAGGAAGGTAGAAACCCTACCTCTCACCTTCCGTGGGAGAGTAGGAGCCTAAGTTCATTGAGTATCTTGCTCTGAGCTCTAAAGGTACCTATTGTCATAAAGATATGAGAAGTTTATTTTTCCTTTGGATGCAACCAATTTGTGAACACATATAGTCCCCCTAGTTGTGAGGTGAACTTAAGATAAACTATGTGTTATAAATGGTGCTGTCCAGTCCTCTTACTTGTGGACTAATTATTGTTTGTCTTGAGATAATGTATATATAATGATCTACATCTGCTTAGTTATATAAAAGACAGATTTTTTTCTGTCTTCAAACTCTTTGTCAATTGCTCATGATGTTCATCACACTCTGGTTTAATGTTTATTCAATAATAAAATTGTTTGTCTTCTACCTCTGCAGAGAGCTTTTCTGGGCTAGGAAGAGATTTTGGTTTTAATTATATACCCCTAACAAAGATTCATAGCTAATTCCATGTTTTTCACATCTGAAGGCTAGTTTTCAAAAATTTATTTATAGTTTTTCTGAATTTCTAGTTAGCTAAAGCAAGCACTACAAGTTAAACTTACTCTCCCAGAGCAATGGAGAAAAGATGGAATGATGTTTTAAGTGAAATGTTTGACATTTCTGCTCATTTTATAGAAACCAGATAATACATAAGCCTGCAACTCACTACCTGGCATTCATCTGACACACCTTCTTCAATACCCACACTCGTCATGCTATTGTATTTGTACTAAATGTTTAACCACCATTCACTTTTCCTTAATTTCTCTCTTAAATGTCAACACCATGAAGAATGGACCTGCACAATCCATTAAAGAACAAAGCTATATAAAACATTGTTAATAAGTTACTTGATGTCTGCAATCAACTGCTTCCTTGCCTCTAACTCATTTCATATGTAGATTGTATCCACTATCTGTTGATGAATTAGCAGCTTTTACAAATGAAAGGGCAGACAAGAGAAGCTAAATTGGCTAATAGATGCACACACAGTTAGAAAAGTCAATGTATTTTGTGCAGTGAAGAGATTTCTTTACAATTCAAAGTAACGAACTAAATTATACGTATTAACGTAATACAATATTTGTTATTGGATTGTTATCCATTTAAATATGCAAGAGCTACACTTTCTCAATGTTGTGTTTCCAAAACACTCTGCCATATTACCTCAATTCAATTAGACAGGGGCCGTGAGCGGCACCTTTAATAAACATGTTTGGTTTCTTTATTGCATAGTGACATGTATTGACATTATAAAGATTACCAGGTTCAGTGACTCACGCCTGTAATCTCAGCACTTCGGGAGGCAGAGGCGGGCAGATCACTTGAGGTCAGGAGTTGAAAACCAGCTTGACCAACATGGCAAAATCCTGACTCTACTAAAAATACAAAAATTAGCCAGGCGTGGTGGTGGGTGCCTGTAATCCCAACTACTTGGGAGGTTGAGACAGGAGAATCACTTGAACACAGGAGGCAGAGGTTGCACTGAGCCAAGATTGTGCCACTGCACTCCAGTTTAGGTGACAGAGTAAAACTTCATTTGGAAAAAGAAAAGAGAAAAGAAAAGAAAAAAAGCTTATCAGGGAACCACAGATACATGAAGATGGCATTATCTGTAAGTCTAAATTCTAACTTTTATTCAGGCCCCAAGAAATGATTCTTGGCTTTGGATTTATATCAGTAACATCTAACAATAGGAAATAAGAAATGCAAATAAAATATTTGGTCCAGTAGTAATTATACCTGGACATTAGGAGTTGCCATTCAACCTGCACAGGAAGAGCCTGCCTTATTGAATTGCGGTCACCAGTCTTTCTGGCAACATAAAATCAGTAGCCTTATGGGTCAGTTAGAACCAACTCAATATTGCACTTCCTATGGAAAACAGGCTGAGTCAAAATATGTGACAGCTCTGTGTCAGCTTTTCACATTATTAAAATACATGATTCCTCTCCTTTCACACTCTGAAATGAGAGAGATGTGGAGTTGTCAGATATTTGGGACTTAGCCCTTCATTAAACAAGAAGTATTATATTAAATCAGTGATTTTGCCTGCCTGAAATGACCTACAGTCTAAACAATCTCCCAGGAATGTGACAGCTATCACTTTTCTATATATATTTAACATTAAAGTCTAATAATTATCATTATAACTATTATCTGTACTCAGGACTTTCCTGTCTCTTGCACGTGCATGTGTGCGTATGTGTATGTGTGTGTGTATTTTCATGCCCTATGTTTAAAAGTTCATTTTCAAAATTTGCAAGAAAATTGTCCCATATCTCAGCAAAGATAAAGTATTTTTAAAACACTATACAAAGCAGAAAACTGTCTTTGGTGAAGAAATAACTCATTGTTGTTTTTGCTCTTAATTCATTAATCATTTACTTGGATTTCCAAGAACAAACGAGTGGATGCCCTCTACCAAGAAAAAGAAAAAGATGTTGGCAAAGCTACCTGTCAGATATTCATGACATGGACAAAGACTATTAAAAATATACCTTGTAAAATTAAGATATGATCTACATATTTCCAATTGTGCCTTCTTCCAATATATCTTCAAAAAAAAACTGTAAAATTTAAATGTAAAAATTAAATTTAAATGTAAAAGTTAAATGAACTTAAAATTCATAGTCAGACATAAACATGTTAAAACTAAATCTTCCTTCTAGTACATAAAAAACTAATGTACTATTGGGAAAGACAAAATGATAAAGCTAACTTAATCACTACTTTTTTTCCTCCACTAATAGTGATAGAGGTAGGAGGCAGAGAAATTCAAGGCAGATAGGGGTGGGTCTCCAGCAAAACCCCTCCTTCAAGCCAAAAAGCCTGAAACCCACGGCCCTAAGTGAGAACTTCCATCCCTGTGTGCCTGCCCTTTCCCAATTAGTGCTTTCTGAATAATGTATTTTTATGAATGAAATGTTGCCTTTTCCAAAACTACCTATGGCCCACTCTACCCCCACACATCCTGTGCCTATAAAGACCTCAGACTCAGCCAGTAGAGGAGAGAAGATACTGGACACTGGGGAGACGTGACTTGACTTCAGAGATGGCAGCTAGATGTCGAAAAGAGGCAACTTGACTTTGGAAGAGAGAGGCAGAGTGGAGGATTGACTTCAGGGAAGTGTGACCTGCCCTTCCTATCTCCTTTCCAGCTCCCCTCTCCACTGAGAGCTGCTTTCACCACTCCATAAAATTATCCTCATTCACCATCATTCAATTTATCTGCATGACCTTATTCCTCTTGGGCACCAGAGAAGAATTCAAGATGCACCAATTGCAACTACTCACTAAGACTGTCACACTGACCCTTTGTCCTTGCTGGCAGAGGGCAGCCTCCCCATTTGATGAGAAAAGGGCCTGTGAGATGGTAACACACTGCTGTCCATGGGCAGCAGAGCCAAGGGAACACTGTAACATGCACCCGGGGGCCTTGGGTTCACCAGACACCCCCACCTGGATGTTGCTGTGGGGCCTGTACAGAGCTTGATCCTGGCAGTGCTGAAGCAGCTGGCCAGTTCTTTCATTCATTCGCTCTGTTTCCCACACTGGTTCATCTGCACTCTGCCTCCCACAAGGGGTTGAGCAGGGCAGCTGAGTAAATGGGACATCACTGTCATGTGTTCCACTGTTGCGGGAAGTCAGGGACCCCAAACAGAGGGACCTGCTGAAGTCATGACAGAAGAACAGAAATTGTGAAGATCTCATGGACATTTGTCACTTCTCCAATAAATACTCTTATAATTTCCTATGCCTGTCTTTAATCTCTTAATCCTGTCATCTTCGTAAGCTGAGGATGTATGTCACCTCAGGACCCTGTGATGATTGCATTAACTGCACACATTGTTCGTAAAGCATGTGTGTTTGAACAATATGAAATTTGGGCACCTTGAAAAATGAACAGGATAACAGCGATGTTCTGGGAACAAGGGAGATAACCATTAGGTCTGACTGCCTGGGAGCCAGGCAGGACAGAGCCATATTTCTCTTATTACTGAAAATGGGTAAGAGAACTATTGCTGAATTCTTTCCCCAGTAAGGAATATTAATAATTAACAGCCCTGGGAAAAAAATGCATTCCCCAGGCTTGGGGGGGGCCTCTAAAATGGATGCTCTGGGGGTGTCACTCTTATGCAGTTGCAGATAAGGGATGAAACACTCCCTGGTCTCCTGCAGTACCCTCAGGCTTGCTAGGATTAGGAAATTCCAGCCTGGCAAATTTGAGTCAGACTGGTTCTCTGCTCTTGAGCCCTGTGAAGATGTTTATCAATGAGAATGCATGCACAGCGGGACATGGAACTTCATTAGTAATTCCAGTTTTGCCCTGACCTTGTGATCTCACCCTGACCTTCTGCCTTGTGATCTTTTGTTGCCCTTGAAGCATGTGATCTCTGTGTCCCACACCCTATTGGTACAGTGTCTCCCCTTTGAAAATTGGTAATAAAAACTTGCTGGTTTTGCGGCTCAGGGGACATCACGGAACCTGCCGACATGAGATGTCTCCCCTAGACACCCAGCTTTAAAATTTCTCTCTTTTGTACCCTTTCCCTTTATTTCTCAGACTGGTCAACACTTAGGGAAAATAGAAAAGAACCTCTGTTGAAATATTGGGGGTTGGTTCCCCCAATATTCCACAAAGGGGTCAAGAAAACATCCTGCATCAATAGGAATCATTCCTTTTCTCACCACTGCACTGAGAAAAAAATCAGGATTTCTAATGGTCTTTTTATATGTTCAACAACTTCACAGCAGGAATGAAAAACCCATTGGGTCAGCAGCTTTTGGCTGTTTTCAAAGAGGAAAAGTGGATTGTAGTGAAAGAATTACTGCTATGGCCTTCTCAGTGACCTCCCTGTGACACTTACCTGACATGTCGCCATTAGTGATTCATGTGGGGGCCACAAAAATCTTTATGCAAAAAACTATGCATGATCTTGCCAAGGAGACAAGAATCCCAATGATTCTTTTCCTCTCCTGTGAAAGTCTGCATGCATTCAGTGTGGAGATAGGAGAATTATGTCCTATATAGCTAATTTTCATCTAACAGTCACTGAAAATCTATGACATGCAAAGATGTTCATAGTCATTTCTGGAAAACTTGAAAAGAAAGGTAAAGAAACTATTATGATATGACATGAGATGTGATAGATATAACACAGGTGTATGGTAATCTTCTCCAAAATCACATGATTTCTAGTCACTAGTCTCCACTCTGGAACCTGCTTTGATCCAAACAAGTAATTAGAATGTAGCAAATTTAACTCTCTTAGGTTCCATAACCAAACTGTCACCTTAAGAATGTGATGTCATAAAAGGCCATGTCCATCTTTCTGCCAAAATTCATTGCCTGCATGCAAATGTAGTCACACTCTATTTACCACAAAAATATCATCAGAAATATAATACTAAAAATATCATCCTGATGTTGCAATATTTACTTCCATTAACACTTTCCATTTCAATTTTTTTCAACCTCAACCCGGGCTAATTCAAGCTGTGATCATCTAGGTTCTTACATCAGCAACATCTGTCACCAAAAATAAATACTCTGCAATCAAAACTTAACTGGCCTAGCAATTTGTTGGTGATGCATGAGGCAGAAGCGAATTCAGCTTCATTCTTCCTCAGCTAAATTGACTTTCCAGCACTAAGAGTAGGAAAGATTTATGTGTTAGTAAATTAAGCAGAGCTACCCCAGAGAAAACAAAAGACACAAATACATGAGGTCTACAGTATTCTTTGATATTCAGTTTTGCTCCTACACAATGTAATATATTTTAACAAGTTGGGAAACATAGATAAAAGAAGAGACAATGCTCCTACTAAAAATGAACTTTGAATTTCAGATGTAAATTGTTTAACAGATTAACATGTGATTTGTCATCTTACTAAATCAAGAAAGAGCTGAATACTCTTACTAAACGGTGGTAAACATTAATAATTATAAAATCTCTAGCATATTTTCTTCCCTTTAAATAAATAATGCTGTCTGCTCCTGTTGCATCATTTCAGTTTACAAAGCAATGTTATAGATATTACTTTATTCAATCTTGAAAACAACACTTTCAGACTGTGGCTCTGGAATTATCATTCTTATTAAACAGTTGGAAAACTGTAGCCTAGAAGTTAAATCAAGATAACAAACTTAAGAACATGCAACAAGAGCCTGGAGAAAAATTAACACTCTCTCTTCTTACTCATACCACATACAGTTGATTCTTGTTATTCATGGTAATTATGTATGTTGTGGTTATATAAAATTACGACAAATACTGAATTAATGAATACTGAACCATTGTTTCTATGGGAAATGCAGAGTTAGGTTCAAGTGAGCCTGTGGTCACATTTTTATCAACTGACCAATATAGAATTTTGCTTTATGTATATTCTGTTTAAAATTACATTCAGTATATATTGTTGATTCAGTAACATTGAACTTATGGCCAAGCACTATAATTAATGTCTGAATGAAATTTATCTAGCACACCTACATTCTCCATAAGGCACGTCCCAGTCTTTTGCACCTAGAAACACTGGACAGCACTTCAGAACTATGCTTGGGGACCATTAAACAAAAAAAAAAAATGATGAAGAAAATGCAAAAAACAAACAAACAAAAAAAAACCACACACACAAATACACACTAAATAAACTAACAAAACACTCACTTGTTTATCATAGGGGAACAGAAACAGGAAGGCAAAGTGTCTCTTTGTTCACCTTCAGCTGGAAACATGTGCTTTGGGTGACTCAAATTTTTTGCCACTCTTTAATATACATGCATGTCTGCAGATAACCAAGCATTGATTCTGGGGTTCCAAATAAATTTCAGTGAGTAGGTAAATTCACAATATACAGTTGATCCTCATTACCTATGGAAGATAGATAATATATCTATCTTCTGAATATGTTTATATATTCATCTTAAATGACAACTTTAGAAAAAGAAAAGGTAAAAATACATTTACCTGTCTATACTCTTAATGCTAACAGCAATGTTACAGTGATAATTGAAAATAGGTTGGAATATAGATGAAGGGTGTGACTGCCCATGAAGATGTTGTACATCTTTAACCCTTCTCTTGACATTTGACTGTTTTATACTGAGGGAAACCTGGAGATGAAGGGAATAATAATAGATGTAGAGAGAGGGAAGAGTTTGAATTTGGATTTACCCAAGCTGAACAGTGACTAACTGATTCTGAACAGATTCTAAAGAAAATAATTATATATTAGTCTGGGTTCTCCAGAGAAAGAACCAATAGTTCTTTACACTACATAACTGTGTATTTATAATAGAATATATATTTCATAAATATATTTATCTAGATAGATATACAGTAATGTATCACTGAATGAAGATACATTCTGAGAAATGCATCATTTGTCATCGTGCAAACATCATAGAGTGCACTCACACAAACCTAGACAGTGTAGCCTACTATACACTTTGACCATATGGTATAGCTTATGGTCCCTAGGCCACAAACTCAAGCAGCATGTTACTGTACTAGATACTGCAGTCAATTCTAACATAATGGTAAGTATTTGTATATCTAAACAAAGGAAAAGCACAATAAAATATGGTATAAAAGATTTTTTTAAGTACACCTGTATAGGGCACCTACCATGAATGTAGCTTGCAGGACTGAAAGTCAGTGAGTGAGTGGTGAGTGAATGTAAAGGCCTAGGACATTACTTTGTACTACTGTAAACTTTATAAACACTTTATATTTAGGCTATACTAAAGTTATTTTTTAAATAAAGTAACTGCCCTATGACGACAGCTATGATGTCACTAGGTGATAGGAATTTTTCAGCTCCATTATAATCTTACAAGACAACCATTGTATATGCCGTCCCTAATTGCGATGTCATTATGAAGCACAAGACTTCATGTCTTTTAGATATATATTTATTGTTTCTAGATAAATAGAGATTTGTTATAAAAAATTGGCTTACACAATTACAAAGGCTAAGAAGTCATAGATTCTGTAGCCAGCAAGCTGGAGACCCAGGAAAGCTGATAGCATAGTTCCAACCTGAGTCTGAAGGCCCGAGAACCATGAGATCTGGTGAAGTAAGTTCCAGTCCAAGTCCAAGTCTGAAAGCAGTAAAAGATCAAAGTCTCAGCAAAAAGGCAGTCAGAGGAGAGGAAATTTCTCTTACCTGGCAGTGTCAGTCATTTTGCTCTATTCAGGCCTTCCATTGACTGGATGAAGCCCACCCTAGTTTCACAGGGAGAGCAGTCTGTTTTCCTTGGCCTGCTAATTCAAATGTTGGTCTCATCCTAAAACACTCTCACAGGCACACTCAGCATGATGTTTAACCCAATATCTGGGCATCTCATGGCCCAGTTAAATTGACATACAAAATTAACCATCACTAGATTACATTCTCTTATTCAGAAATGTGTGAAACACATTTAAAAACAAATCTGCAGAGAATAGTGAACAAGAACGAATGGAGCAGAAAGGAAGAATGTAACTGATATATAGCTTTTGATGTTATTAGGTCAAGACCTTCACAAGCTGGACCTTCAGTTTGAATTGGTGTGCACACTTCATGTATCAGGAATAACAATTCACAACATAACACATAATTACATTCCATTTTCACTGGTCTTTTTTTTTTTTTTTAACTATGTTATTCTTTCTCTATAGTGTCATGATTTTATCTTTCAAAATAGAAAAATCTTTTGGTCATACTCATTCACAGCTTTCTTAGATTTTTATTCCATTTATCAACAGAATGATTCAAGAAATAACTTTGCAAATCTACTATGTTCAAGCCCCCAGATCCAAATCACATATAAAAGTTAAGGATATTACTAGCAGGTTATCCTAAAAGATAGAATAATATTTTGGCTTTATCTCTTTTCATTCATCCAATCAAAAACCTAAAAAAAATTAATTACACATATACTTCTTTGAAAATTAAGCAAAATATATACCAACTAATTTTCCTAGAGGGTTATGGTCAGTGTGGAGATGCTTCAACAACTGTGAATCAGAAAGTCAGTCATCAGCCTCTAACTTGTCTTCTGCTGACCAAGGGCGATGGCTTTGACACTGAAGTGATCTTGCTCATCTCTGGATTATGGAGACCTGGAACTATGTATTTGCTAAATGCTTTTTTGAATCAAAATGAATTAAGAGGTAGGAACTACAAGAAAATCTGACTTTCTGCTCCACTAATGTAATTTCCACTTTAAGAACAGTAGTAACCTACTTAGTGACCATGCTTTAGTAATCCCAGCACTTTGGGAGGCCGAGACGGCGGATCACGAGGTCAGGAGATCGAGACCATCCTGGCTAACACGGTGAAACCCCGTCTCTACTAAAAAAATACAAAAAACTAGCTGGGCGAGGTGGCGGGCGCCTGTAGTCCCAGCTACTCGGGAGGCTGAGGCAGGAGAATGGCATGAACCTGGGAGGCAGAGCTTGCAGTGAGCTGAGATCCGGCCACTGCACTCCAGTCCGGGCGACAGAGCAAGACTCCGTCTCAAAAAAAAAAAAAAAAAAAAAAAAAAGAAATCGCACTTCCTGGGAATTTGAAAAGACATAAATAACAACGAACTAAGAAGAAACATGTCACTGTCAGTGAAACTGTTGCTTGAGAAAATACAATTACACTAACCATGAAAAGTGAGACCTCAAAGGTGGGAAATTCTCTTTACCACCCCTGTCTCCAAGGACCCACAAGGAAGCTACAGAGAAAAGTAAAATAGCTGAATATGGTACCTGTAATGTCAAGAAAATGAAGAAATCATCCAGGAAATCATCTTATAAAATCACAAGAACTGCAGTCTAAATAGACATTTAACAGCAGAAATCAAATGGGAATGTGTTCATATGCAAAGGTGCTAGAATGGTCAAAAATCAACCAGTAAGCCTTGGGGTAATAAAGAAACAAGTCACTGTGAACAGTGTTGTCATGACTGATTTAAGACTTTGACAGCATAAAGCATTCTATTTAAAGACACTTTTTCAATAATTATCTCTATCCCAGACCTATAACTTTCATAATAAGTATTAACTACAAGGAAAAGATAAAAATTTTGTTGAGATGGTTTGCATTTTAATATGCTAATACTTTGAATAAGAAATATGAGTTAAACATAAAAAAAGTTTATTATTTTTAGGGGTCTCTAAAGGAAAACTAAATAGGTTTCCAAAAGAACAAATAAACACATAAGTTTTGTATTTAATCACATATGTGAGATTACACAGGACACAACAATAGACAGTTGAGTGTTCCGACTGATTTTTAAATAAATGTTCTCATTTCAGTACAAGTAAAATAAAGAGAACACTGATCAATGTTGGGCATTCAAGATTTTTCTTTATTAAAACATCAGCAAGTTACTATTTCCGTATCTGGAAACTGTGTAAATATAAATCCTTCCAGGAGCTTTAAATTTTTTTTTTTTTTATTACCAAACCTTAGAAATTTCTGTATAAACTCTCAAACTGTTTCTCAGAATGATTATTTTGGAAACAAGGTTCTTGTGATTTACTTAGTAATAATGACAGAGAACATTACAGATAGTAAAGTCATTGAAATTACAACTTAAAGTTCAGAACTGAAATGAAGATTCTTTTTTTTTTTTTTTGAGACGGAGTCTCGCTCTGTCGCCCAGGCTGGAGTGCAGTGGCCAGATCTCAGCTCACTGCAAGCTCCGCCTCCCGGGTTTACGCCATTCTCCTGCCTCAGCGTCGTGAGTAGCTGGGACTACAGGCGCCCGCCACCTCGCCCGGCTAGTTTTTTTTTGTATTTTTTAGTACAGACGGGGTTTCACCGTGTTCGCCAGGATGGTCTCGATCTCCTGACCTCGTGATGCGCCCGTCTCGGCCTCCCAAAGTGCTGGGATTACAGGCTTGAGCCACCGCGCCCGGCCTAAGATTCATTTTTTAAAAGCTAATGTGAAAGAAACTTACTACTAGACTGAAAAGCAAAGACTTCTAAAACAAAAAGCAGTATTTAATGTCTTGTCTAAATGACCAAGTGAAAACTATATATCAGGTTGTTGCAAAAGTAATTGCGTTTTTTACATTAAAAGTAATGGCAAAAACTGCAATTACTTTTGCACCAACCTAATATATACTAAGCAAAATGAAACCTACTTATGCGGGTTCCAGGATATATCACTCATTATTGAACACTTGACTGTCAACTGCTTTCCAGGGAATTTAATAGATTACAGGGCTAGATTATAGAGACATATTTAACCCAATGGCAGAGACATTATATTGTGCTTAAAAAAAGAAAAAAAAAAGAGAAGTGCTTTCTCCCTTACCTATAAGACAGCAAAATGAAATTCTAACAGAGATCAGTCACCATCTTCAATGAAATTAATACAAGAATACTCAAAGGCAATCTTCACGATTACTTCGTTTTTCCTTCATCCTGCAAAATGAACATCATCTACATTTTCAGGAAACGTCTTGAAATTTTGCCCAATTATCTCATTCTCTGTATTTCTCATATGATTCCTTTTGTTGTCTATACCTCTTTTTAGTATCATCTACTGTTAGAAACAAACAACTTTAAAAAAAGTTTCTTTTTTGCACAACTCTATTGTTCATTAAATGTGGGTTAGCTAGTTTCAGCACCTGAATGGCAACTAGAGTCTGTTCCTGTTTCACTATGTGTGCTTCAACAATCAGGGACACTATGGGCGTGTAAGAAAGTCATATGATTAACTAGCCTTGCATTCAACATACTTCAGAAGGCTCATGCAGCATAGTACTAATTAATAGTCAGGAGTTCTTTGCCTCTGAAAATACACAATATAATACAGAAACTGTAAGAGGAAAAGTTCCCTAATCCCCATCACAAGGCATGTGATGGGGTGTGGCTCAATTCTTGGGTGACCCACTGCTAATATGCCTAGGGGGAGCATACAGGCAGCTCATAGGGGGAGCTGACCCCACAGCGGTATCTAGGGTTGAGTGCTCACAGCTCCCAAAGCCCCAGCGTGTGTGTGCTACAGTGCACTCTTTCAGTTTTGCTGTCTGCAGGTGGCATGTGTTAATCAGCTCTATTAGACCCTCTGCCTTATTAAAGGACAGAGGACTTTCTGTATCCCAGGTTCTTGCCTTAGTATACTGGGAAAATTGGATCACATGTGGACCTAGAGAATGAGTGCACGGTTTTATTGAATGACAGAAGTAGCTCTCAGCAGATGGATGGGAGGCCGGAAAGGGAATGGACTGGGAAGGTAGTCTTCCCCTAGGGTGGGGCCACCCAGTGGCCAGGCTATCCTCCGACCACCCTTGGCCAAACTCCACGTCGTGTCACTGTAGATGGCCTGCCAGAGTCTGCTCATGTCTGTCGGTGCGTTTTTCTGCTGATGTGTTCCTCTCAACGTCCAGTCACTTGTGTCTGTGCCCTCTAAGGTCCTGGGGTTTTTATAGGCACAGGATGGAGGCATGGCAGGCCAGGGCTGTCTTGGAAAATGCACCATGTGGGTACAAAAACAGGAGTGCCTGTCCTCACCTAGGACTGTGGGCACAAGCCCCAGGATGAGGCCCTCACCAGGAACCCTGCCCTTCTCCCAGCACTTCCTAGTCCCTCTCCCGTATCATTTCCGTTACATCTAACTACCGTTACAATATGGATGATGAGGTACATCTAACTGCCATTACAATATGGATGATGGTTGGTCTTAGCTGCTTCCTGCTGACAGGGGCATTGTTTTGGGTAAAATGGCAGTCAGATTCCTCCCAGAGGTTAATCTCAGGGTTCCTCGCAAAGGGGAGCCATCATCTGAGGCTCTGGTTGCCTGACCATTTGAAGTTTGATGGTTTCTACGCATGAGAGAAAAAAAAAATTTATAAGGTTCAGTATTCATGGTTTAAACATGGGTATTATACAAGGAAATAATTTAATGCCAAAGATTACAGAGATAAGAAGTGAAATATACTAATAAGAACATTATTGTTGCAAAACCCAGAGCTGTTTCACCCTGGTGAAAGAAATTAAACCTTGTGCCGGGCACAGTGGCTCACACCTGTAATCCCAGCACTTTGGGAGGCCGAGATGGGCGGATCATGAGGTCAGGAGATCGAGACCATCCTGGCTAACACAGTGAAACCCCATCTCTACTAAAAATACAAAAAATTAGCCGGGCACGGTGGCAGGAGCCTGTAGTCCCAGCTACTCGGGAGGCTGAGGCAGGAGAATGGCGTAAACCCGGGAGGCAGAGCTTGCAGCGAGTGGAGATTGCACCACTGCACTCCAGCATGGGTAACAAAGCAAGACTCTGTCTCAATAATAATAATAATAATAATAATAATAAATTAATTAATTAAACCTTGTATGGGAGTGGTTAAACTTTGGAAGAAAGATAACTGTTCTTGCCACATCTGCAGCAGTTAACAGGTGTACACTGGGAATTCTAGGGTTTGTGGCCTTGCACAGTGGTCATTCAAGCTTTTTCCTCTTTCTTGTGTTTCCCTTTTTTTATTGTAAAAGACTGAGGTGGCCACTTTCAGGAGGTCTTCTAATATGCTATCTGGTCCCAGGTCCCAGTTTTGTAGCTTCCTCCTGATGCCAGGAGCTGCCTGAGTAATACATTTATCCTATAGGATTAGCTTTCCCTGGACTGAATCAGGAGATAGAGAGGTGTGCATTACCAAGTCCTCTTTTAGCCTCTCCAGGAAGGCAGTGTGATTTTCATCAAATCTCTGGTCAATCATAGACAACTTAGTATAATTGAGAGCTTGGTCTTAGTCCTACGTAAGCCCTCCATTATGCACACTTGAAAGTGTCTCCTCTTCCAGTCACCTGTTAACTGCTACATCACTGGGTTCCCATTAAGGTCATTCACTGGTACTGCTTCTCTTCCAGTTGGATACTATTTGCTCCCTTCTCTGATGCTATATGTGGTGCAAAGCTGATCATCAAATCTCTCTGCTGCTTGTAGAGTGGCCTGTTTCTCAGTGTCTGTGAGGTTCTAATTCAAAAGTAACATAACGTCTCTCCAGGAGAGTTCAAATACTTGGGTGAAATTCTGGAAAGCCTCTATATATCTATCAGGGTCATCCAAAAACTTGCCAACATCCCCCTTAATTTGCTTTAACTCCTGTAGGAAGAAGGGGACCTGGACCTTACTGGGTCCAAATTCACTGAGCATTTGTTGAAGGGGTAAGAGTGAGACTGGGGCTTATTCAGGGTGAGGATTTTTAGGAGGAGGTGAGTGAGACACTGAAGCTGAATAGAGAGATTGAGGTGGACCCAGAGGGGCAGGGCTTGAGGGAGCTCCTTCTTCTGCTAGGAGTGCCTCCAGAACTCTTTAGTTGCCCAGGCTTACCCCTTGCAGTCTTTCCTGAGATGGCAAACAGGAGGGCAGGATCAATTCCACACTATCAGCAAAGGTCTGGATTGCCTTGCAAAGTATAGAAAGTCTGCACATTTGGGGCCTCAGACCATCTGTCCTCACGTCTACAGAGAAGTTCCAACTGCTGGATAATATTGAAATGAATGGTTCCTTCCTGAGGCCAAGTTTGTCCTTGCTATAAACCATAATTTGGCCAAACCTTTGTTCAGAGGACTATGAATCATTTTTCCTACAGATTCCGAGGGTCAAAGCAGTCCCAATAGTTCCGGATACACTCGAGAGGAATATTAGTTGGGGCTGGTGAGGAGAGCCAGTTGCCCATTCTGAAAGACAGGGAACAGAGGTGCCCCTCATTCCCTTCCTTCTGTTAGCAAAAACACAGAGTGTGAGAGAAAGCAAAGTAGGCATTGTCCCTTCCCTTCCACCTCTTATCCCTGAGTCCTGGTGACCTTGACAGGTGTCGGTCATAGGTACCCATGAGGTATGTGCCCACGAAGCAGGGAAAACCTAGACAATAGGAATTAACCGCCATCACCTATGCCTCCATTTTTTCCTGCTGCCGACAACCTTTAAGTTCCCTGGGCCTGTTTATGCCGTGGGGTTTTTCTTTCCTGGGTCACAGCCTGAAGCTTCGAATCGAGTTTGGGACTGAAAAGGTATTTCAGAGGCTGTTTGTATCTGTTTAGAGTGTTTCAAATGAGCCCGGCCAATGTGCAGTTATCAGCCAGAAGGACTGTTTCTCCACCAACTTCCCTATGAGAAACAGAGTGCTGGGAGGGGTCAGTCCTCTCACACAAAAGGGAAAAAGAGAAAAACGTATAAGGGGCAAAAAGGAAGGTCCTAGGAGAAGAATCCCTTGTTCAGTGCAAGTGGGTCACTTTACGCCTGCATCCTTCCCCAGTTCAGACCAGGTTGAATTCCTCCGCCAGGGTAGAAATGCTCTGTTGGCACAGCGGGCGAGAAGTGCCCTGTGGGTTCCTGGCCACCGCCATGGTTTTCTCCTGCCCCCTAATCCCTTGTGGCTGTGCTCAGGCACCCGAGCTGGGAGGGGAGAAGGTAAGGGGAGCTGCCTTGAGCTGCATGGGTCTGCAGCTGTTGGGGTGGAAGTGAAGATGGCACCTCTAGGAACAATTGGTCTGATTTGCACCTTTGATGGCTGAGCCAAACACTCCTTTAATTAGTAACATGGTGGCAGCCTGTAGCAAAACTTTAACATTATAAAAGAAGAGATAAGAGCTATTTCAAACCAAGAGAGAGAGAACATAGATGAAGTCTGGGTGTTTTGACCAGCTCGGTTAGGGCAGTTTAAAACTCCGTGAAGGTAAATGGAGCCTACCACTTGCACGAAAGAGATGGTAGGGTTTTGGAAAAGAGACAGATCTGACGGTTTTGCATTCACACTCACCTTCGAGGATCCCAGATGAGCCCCCCAGGTGAAATGGAAAAAATTCCCTGATACCCCTCGCAGGTGCTGCGATGGGAGTATGGCTCCCTTTTTGAGTGCACCACTGCACATACCACGAGGGAGAGCACGCATATGGGGAGATCATGGGGAGCATGGGCTCCAACCCCACAATAGTGTCTAGGGTTGAGCGTCTATAGCTTCCGCAGTCCCAGTGGGCCTGTGTTACAGTACGCTCTTTCAGTTTTGCCATCTGCTGGTGGCATGTGTTAATCAGCTCTATTAGACTCTCTGCCTTCTCGCAAGGAAAGACGGCTTTCTGTGTCCAGATTCTTGCCTTAGTGTACTGGAAAAATCGGCTCACACATGGGCTTAGAGAATGAGTTCAAAATTTTATTGAGTGGTGGAAGTAGCTCTCAGCAGATGGATGGGGAGGCCAGCAGGAAGGCGGTCTTCCCCTGGGTTTGGGCAACTCAGCTGCCAGGCTCTCCTCCCACAGCCCTCGGCCGAACTCAGCAACATCCAGCCCTAGATGGTCTGTGGTGTCTGCCAGCGTGTTCTTCTGCCAGTGTGTTCCTCTTGACATCCAGCTGCTTGTGTCTGTGTCCGATAGAATCTTGGAGTTTTTATGGGCACAGGATAGGGGCATGGCAGAACAGGGTGGTCTTGGGAAATGCAACATTTGGGCATGGAAACAGGAGTGCCTGTCCTCACCTAGGACTGTGGGCACAGGCCCAAGGATGGAGTCTACGCTAGGGAACCTGCTTTTCTCCTCCCAACACTTCCCTGCCTCCCGTTATCAGAACCATGAATCTAAAAGCACTTAACATTTTTTAAATAGAATTTTTGGACAGTTTTTGAGTATTAGTATAGACTTTACCACTGTTTCACTGCATAGTTTAGATGTCTTTCCTGTGTCTCCCATTTCTCATCAGTGAAAAGGGGAACATTATTAATGTATTATTTCCAGACATAATTATTTTACAAAACTTGTTTATAGTAAAAGCATGTTTATGTAAGAAGAATTAGAGAAAAGTATTTAGACATTTTATGGAATCACTAGTAAGTCTGTAGAGAATCTGAATCCCAAAGGAGTGTCGAAGAGTTTTAAACATATGATCCTACTTGTGTGTGCTAAAGATGACAAGAAAAGTCAATCTGCAAGGTACTTGAAAAACAAAGATAACTAAGAATCTGAGTGGGAAAGCATCAGCATAATTTATTAAATACACATTCACCACTTTGGAAGACTGAAGTAGGAGGATTACTTCAGCCCAGGAGTTCAATACCAGCCTGGTCCCCATGGTGAAACCCTGCCTCTACAAAAAAAATACAACAAAATTAGCCACATGTGGTGGCAGGTGCTTATAGTCTCAGCTACTCAGGGCAACAGAGGAGACCCTGTCTAAAAAGAAAAAAAAAAAAAAAAGACACATTAACCTCTTATTTGCCTCATGCTTAATCTTATTTGTTTCATGCTTAATCAATAAAAATCTATAAAGCATGAGACATAGAATCTGGAAATGGTAGATATGTAAAAATGCTCATCGCCAGCCTATTCACCCAGGTGAGAGGCAGAAGATACCTCTCTCTTCCGTTTTCTTTATCTCCCTCTGTTCCTGTTTTCTGTGTATTTATGTGTAAATAATAACATCCTTTCCAGAACTAGCACCACACTCACCTCTGCAAAGCCTTCCCTTGATCTCCAAGCCACCTTGTACTGTTTAATACCGCAAGCATTTATATGGTTTGTACCTGATTGTGTAGTTTGTACCAAGTAGTTCTTTATGTCTCGGTATCTTATTTTGTCCAGAATTGGTTCCTTCCAGTGGGTTCTTCGTCTTGCTGACTTCAAGAATGAATCCGTGGACTCTCACGGTGAGTGTTACAATTCTTAAAGATGGTGTGTCCAGAGTTTGTTCCTTCAGATGTTCAGATGTGCCAGGAGCTTCTTCCTTCTAGTGGGTTCGTGGTCTTGCTGACTTCAGGAGTGCAGCCACAGACCTTCCCCGTGACTGTTACAGCTCTTAAAGGTGGCACATCGAGCGTTGTTCATTCCTCCCAGTGGGTTTGTGGCCTCGCTGACCTTAGGAGTCAAGCAGCAGACCTTCACAGTGAGTGTTACAGCTCATAAAGGTGATACGTCTAGAGTTATTTGTTCTTCCCGGTGGGTTCGTGGTCTCACTGACTTCAGGAGTGAAGCCACAGACTTTTGCGGTCAGTGTTACAGCTCATAAAGATAGTGAAGACCCAAAGAGTGAGCAGCAGCAAGATTTATTGTGAAGGGCCAAAGAACAAAGCTTCCACAGTGTTGAACGGGACCCAAACGGGTTGCCTTTGCTGGCTTGGGTGACCAGTTTTTATTCCCTCATTTGGACTCGCCCATGTCCTGCTGATTGGTCCATTTTACAGAGCGCTGATTGGTCCATTTTACAGAGTGCTGATTGGTGCATTTACAAACCTTTAGCTAGACACAGAGCACCGATTGGTGCGTTTTTACAAAGTGCTGATTGGTGCGTTTACAAAGCTTTAGTTAGACAGAAAAGTTCTCTAAGTCCCTACCAGACCCAAAAGCCCAGCCAGCTTCACCTTTCATTATCACCAAATGAACTTCTAAGTCTTTTGAATACAGAAACTATAGATTCATTGCATTCTATAATACCTATATTTAAATGGTTTATGTACTCATAAAGACACACATGCATACACACACAATGCTTACTCAAAGGATAACATACTACCTGATTATACTGCCTCTGTAACTAAAGGACAGAGGTGATGGACTGAAGACAAGTTGTAGATGTGATCTCTGCTTTACTAGAGTAAATGTGGTAGTTTTGTTACATACAATACACATCAATAAACTGGGAAAGTTACTTCCTGAAGATCAAAAAAGAGGAAATGGGTTCTAGCTATAACAAAGAAGATTTTTTCATTTTCCTGAGGGTAAAGTGCAGTTGATCTTTGAACAACATAGGTTTGAACTGCATGGGTACACATTTATATGTATTTTTTTTTTTTCAACCAAAGTGGATCAAAAATGTATGTACTGGATCTATGTATGGGAAACCCACCTATAGGGAGGGCTGACTTTATATGTACATGGGTTCCACAGGACTGACTTTGGACTCGAATATGTGTTGGTTTTGGCATATGTGGAGGTCTTGGACCAATCCCCAAGTATACAGAGAGATGACTATAATTATTATGTGATCTGAAATCACTACATCCTATATGAGTAGTTTGATGATTTACTCCATCAGTGTGGTCAATTTGACTAATCAAAATTATTACAAGCTAAAAATTTTGATGCAAAAATATTATATACTTTCACCAATATCTTGAATGGAGATTTGTCAACACTTCAGTGGAGACACTCTCCTCTGCTGATTTCCATTGGTACTAGATTCTCAAATGACTCATTTCTAAGTCAGAAAAATTGAATGACTTTAAAAGTTTTACCACAGTTTTAAGAATCTACAAAATTTTGTTTCTAGGCATACTATTTGATGTCCATCTCAAAATCAAACAGCACAAAGAACACTAACATGACATAATTTTCTACATATGCAAAAACATGTTACATGAGAAAACATCTTTAAATGTGTTAAAATTTCTTTTTGAGATGCATCTTGTTTTTAAACAAAATTTCAGCATATGATTATAAAGTTCTAAATGCAGTATTTTAATCAAGTATAGGAGTAAATCATGGACTTCAGGGTAAAATGTTATTTCATCCACTGCAAATAGAAAATAAACAACTCCCAACAGAGAAAACAAATACTGTAAATGTGAGGTAAAAACCAAGTCTCAATGTATTCAAAGAAAATAAGGAAAATTCATATTTCCCTTCTACAGTCCCTCTTGACTGATGGTCCTTCACTCTTCTATGTAGAAAATCACCTCAAGAACCAAAAGAAATTGTAATATCTTTTGAGATGAAGTATCATACATCCATTAAAATAATAACTATAATGACTATCAAAACATAAAATTATTAATAAAAATACAAAATCAAGCACAACGTTAATAAATATGTAAATTTGTAAGTGCATTTTGTATTAGTTTAACAAAATTGTTTATGAAAAATGTATATTTAAATAAAAGAACAATGAAAGTAAAAAGTTATGTTAGAATGACATAACTGGCTTTAGTTTTTACTTACATTTTGAAAAATACTTAAATATTGTCTCCTAATTGAAGTTGACATTTACAAATATTAACTTTAAAATAAAACTAGTTTTCTAGAAATATGTCTCATTCAAGTCTACATTTAATTTTTTTTTCTTTTCGAGACGGGTGGATCACGAGGTCAGGAGATCGAGACCATCCTGGCTAACACGGTGAAACCCCGTCTCTACTAAAAACACAAAAAACTAGCCGGGCGAGGTGGCGGGAGCCTGTAGTCCCAGCTACTCCGGAGGCTGAGGCAGGAGAATGGCATAAACCCGGGAGGCAGAGCTTGCAGTGAGCTGAGATCTGGCCACTGCACTCCAGCCTGGGCGACAGAGCTTTTGATATATCTATTCTCTAAGATTTACAAAAGATAGTAGCTTTTTAATCACCCCAAAGAATCTGGCTTTTAATTGCTAGTCCAATAGACTTCCCAGTTTTTGTTCATAAGTTGCCCTGCAACGATTGATATTACTGAACACACTAGAGTTTATTAAAGATTTATCTTCTCGGCCAGGCGTGGTGGCTCACACCTGTAATCTCAACACTTTGGGCAGTCGAGGCGGGTGGATCACAAGGTCAGAAGTTGGAGACCAGCTTGACCAATATGGTGAACCTCATCTCTACTAAAAATCCAAAAATTAGCCGGGCATGGTGGCACATGTCTGTAATCCCAGCTACTAGGGAGGCTAAGGCAGGAGAATTGCTTGAACTGCTTGAACCCAGGAGGCAGAAGTTGCAGTGAGATGAGATCGTGTCACTGCACTCCAGCCTGGGCAACAGAGTGAGACTCTGTCTCAAAAAAAAAAAAAAAATCGATCTTATCCTGGTATCTTTCTCCATTGTTTCTTTACCCCATTCCTTTTCTGCTTACCTAGTACCCTAAACCTAAACCTGCTTCATGAATGGAAACAGACTTGAGAGACTCGTCCTCTTTCCTCAGATATTTTTTCTTTATTTAAACTCTTTACTTCAGCTATATATATATTACATCGAATGTGAGGATATACAGTTTGAATTTCCAACCACACAATGTCACTCCTAGGTTCCAATGCTGAAATTCCAATTTTCTGCCAGATTGTTCTGCCTTACCATTCACTAGAAATCTGAATTAACATTGCCAAAAACCGGTTTACTATATTCCCCTCAAAACAATATTCTTACACCAACAACACATTTCTGTTACTTAAACTACTATTCTATTTTTTTAACAAGTCTGAAATGTGGGAGTCATTATTCCACCTCTCTCTCCCTTATGCCCAAATCTTCGGTCAAATGTGACAACCTTTACAGTTGTCCCCAACCCTGGCTATTTTTACCTCCACAATTGTAGTAAGATGGTTGTCACCTTCTCTCTAGATGGGCAGTTTTCAAAATGGTCAGAATATCCTAAAAAGGGTAATATTTCAATAAATTAAGGCATTCATATTTCTTTTTTTTTGTTTTGTTTTACTTTGTTTTGTTTTATGGAGTCTTGCTCTGTTGCCCAGGCTGGAGTGCAGTGGTGCAATCTCAGCTCACTGCAGCCTCTGCCTCCGGGGTTCCAGTGATTCTGCTGCCTCAGCCTCCTGGGTAACTGGGATTACAGACACATACCACCACGCTTGGCTAATTTTTGTTTGTTAGGGTTTTTTTTAGTAGAAATGGGATTTTGCCATGTTGGCCCAGCTGGTCTCAAACTCCTGACCTCAGGTGATCTGCCTGCCTTGGCCTCCCAAAGTGTTGGGATAACAGACGTGAGCCACTGCATCTGGCCAAATGTTTTATAATGTCCATAAGATAGACAGATGATAGATAGATAGATAGATAGATAGATAGATAGATAGATAGATTATTATAAACAAACAATCCAATATGGTAGTGTGGTAGTGTGGGCTCCAAATTGGTGTCTTTTTTCTTTTTCTTTTTCTAGAAATAAATAAATAAATAAAACATCCTGCTGTCTCACTAAGACTGGAATGCAGTGGGGTGATCATAGCTCATTGTAGCCTCAAACTCCTGGGCTCAAGTGATCCTCCTGCCTCAGCCTCCCAACTCGCTGGGACTGCAGGCATGTGCCACTACACCCACCTAATCATTTAAATTTTTGTAGAGACAGAGTCTGACTATGTTACCCAGACTGTTCTTAAACTTCTGGCCTCAAGTGATCCTCCTGCCTCATCCTCCCAAAGTGCTGGGATTACAGGCATGAGCTACTGTGCCTGGTGTGCTTCAAATTTCTCTCATGAGAGATGACAATCAAAAAGTTTTGGACACTTCTTCACTAGAATATTTCAATAGCCTCCTAAAGTAATTAGCTTTCTTATCTTCAGTGTCTCTCCTCTCCTTCATATACACATAACTGCCAGATAAAAGGTTCCTAGGAATAACAATGGTCACCTCACTGTCTGCACAAAGCTCTTTAATGTCTTTTACTTGCCACTGCAGTGAAACTCACCTCAATAACATGACCCTGAAGGCAATCACAAGCCGACCAGCCCCTCCTCCAAACATGCACACATGAAACGCACTACTTTTCCAGGCATGATTTTCATTTTTCATTTTCATAATCCCATCATTCCAATGAAATGTAACCATCTATCCTCATCTAAAACATACCAAGTGCCTCTATATAGTATATTTTGCCATTATAATAGTATATTTGTTTGAGTTCTCTATAGATCTTTGAGATAAGGTCTGTGATAATAAACCCAATAAAAATCAGGTCCTCATGCAAAAGCCTCTCAAGTCATATCTATGGAAACTCACTCCAGCAGCCACATGGTCATGGAAATCCACTCTGCTTTCCTCTCTTTAGGAACATTAAAGGATATCCCATTTCTAACCCATAGAAACTCATCTCAACTTCTCCCACTAATACCCAGTTCTTTTGTGCTCACCAGTGCTCTGGAGTTCCCTACATACCAAATCCCCAAAAACCCTCTCTGCTTTAACTCCTGAAGCATGCCTTTTTCTCTCTCCATTCCTCATTGTTTCTCAGCTTCTTACCATGTAGCTTCTTTATGTAAACAAAGCTACATAATGGTAAGAACTTTTCTTGTCTGATGTCCTTCAGTGCTTAGTCTGTGAAAAAACGGAACTTCTCTTAGAGGATGAGAGTCAGAAATGGAGGAAGATGTACCTAGTCTGGGTGGTGATTTGGGGATAATGGAGACAAGAACCCCTATACATTAGCATAAGTGATTTCCCTTCTCTACTCTCCCTCCTGATATACTTTCAGTTATGCAAACTTGTTCATTTCCTAATGTTGAAATCCTCTTCATTTTTAAGATATGATCATATTTCATTGGCTCTGTGATTTTCTATAACCAGAATTGATTTATTTCCTCCCAATGCCCATCGTCCTTGACCGCTAATACATTTATGACACACATGGTTTTTCATTACAGTTACCATCCCATCCAAATTTTCCTAAAGCATTGGTAACTCTTTAAGTCAGAGATTAAACCCTTATCTTTAAAACCACCATGGTACCTGTCCAAGAACATTGCAAACAACAGGTAAATGTTAACATACGAAAGAAACACCAAATGTTGTCATGACATTGTCTTCAGCAAAGAGTCTCTTGAATATAAACTGTTATATTTTCTTATTTGTCTTTTTCTTTTGGATGGGGTATCACACAATGCTATTAGTAGTAGTATTTGGTAGTATTGGGCATAGTTTGCCTATTCAGAGGATATTTATCTAAATAAATATACACATTGCAATAATTATTGTGACAATACCTATGATTACTTCAAATCTAGATAAAGAATGTTGTACCCTCAAATATACCACTTCAGTGAGGGGTGTTGATAATGGAAGAAGTTATGCATGTATAGGAGCAAGGAGTATATGGAAAATTTCTGTACCTCACAATTTTACTGTGAACACAATAGTGCATGAAAAAATGACATCTAAACATGTTCTGTTCTGACTTTAAAGATATTATTTGAAAGAGGTATAAACTAAAAAAGGCAGGGAATACGTTCAGATTTTGTCATTAGAATAGTATATTTGTTTGAGGTCCGTATTTAACATTCAAAAGAAACAGTAATGAAATCAGTAAAACTGAGTTTTGCAAAAACTGTGTAAGATTCTTAAAAGTTATGATACAATGAGATAGTTACAAAAAAGAAATCTAACAGACTTTCCTTGCAGGGTTTCAGAACTGCATCAATCAAATCATTCATTTATTACAAAAATATTTATTGATTATTTAGTGCTTACCATGTCTTATATTGTAAGAACCTATAGTAAATTATAGGTGACTGAGAAGTCTATTTTTCAAAGTGCCAAAAAAAATTAGAGTCAGTGAAACAGTTTAGTAATTTAAAGTAGACTAGGCCACGCATGGTGGCTCACACCTGTAATCCCAGCTCTTTGGGAGGCCAAGGTGGGCGGATCACGAGGTCAGGAGTTCGAGACCAGCCTGGTCAACATGCTGAAACCCCATCTCTACTAAAAATACAAAAAATAACCGGGCGTGGTGGCTCATGCCTATAATTCCAGCTACTCAGGAGACTGAGGCAGGAGAATTGCTTGAACCCAGGAGGCAGAGGTTGCAGTGAGTCGAGATTGTGCCACTGCACTCCAGCCTGGGTGACAGAGCGACACTCAATCTAAAAAAATAACACTACTGATAAAGTAGACTATAAACATATAATTATTCACTCACTCAAAAGTCACAATTTATTGAGTGTTGTGTGATAAGCAATTGGCTAGGCTAGATGCTGGTAATAAAAGATAAAGAGAACACAGACTAGATCCTAAAGGAACTCATAATCCTGTGCTACAAGAGATGTATTCACAATGTGCAAAGAAAACATAAAGAAACCCCTAACTAAGCCCAGAGATGACAGAGAATGCACTCAGGAGTTAACCTTTAAATAGTGCCATGATCGATAAGCAGTGCCTCTCTTGGTGTAGAAATAAAAGAAAGAAATTGCAGCCAGCCAGATGCAACTCAATGAGCTAAAGTTGAGAGGAATAAGAAAGCATGACAGTCCTCATGAACAAAAAGGCTGTTAACCTGGAACAGAGCAGAAACATAGGCGAATGGCAGAAAGAACTGTGAAGGGTCTTATAGCCACACAAGGAGTCTGGTCTTTAATAAATCCTGAATGAATGGAGTCCTTTATGCGTCTTAAGGAAATCAGTGGCATATTCACATTTATATTTTAGACAAATAAATAAAGATCAGGGAAATGTTTAGATATTAGAATCAGCTGAACTTAGTGACAGATAATATGGTATAAGGTAAAGATGACACAGAAAGGGAAGATAAAGTGAAAATTCATTTCCAAGTGTCATACTTGGGTGACCAAGTGGTATATGGAGACAAAGAATGTGTCACAGTGAGATCGATAAAATTTCTAATTTGTACTTGAATATTGTTTCCAAGTCTAAATCATACATACAGTCTTATCCTGAAGATTTACATATTGGCAAGTAAAGGAAAATTAAAGCCAACTCAAGACCATAGATATGATTTAAAGTGTATTCCCTGATTCATTATTTATATTACGTACCTGTATAAATTAATAAAAGCTTTCCTTTCTTAAACCTGATACAATAAAATTGGGATTTATGTAAAGGACTAATGTTACTATTTTCTCTTTTAAAAAATGACATATTTGCCTCAACAAGAAATTTTCTTTTTATTTATTTATTTATTTTTAAATTAGACTTTAAGTTCTAGGGTACATGTGCATAACATGCAGATTTGTTACATATGTATACATGTATACATGTGTACATGTGCCATGTTGGTGTGCTGCACCCATTAAATTGTCATTTACATTAGGTATATTTCCTAATGCTATCCCTCCCCCGTTCCCCCACCCCATGACAGGCCCCGGTGCGTGATGTTCCCCACCCTGTGTCCAAGTGTTCTCATTGTTCAATTCCCACCTATGAGTGAGAACATGTGGTGTTTGGTTTTCTGTCCTTGTGATAGTTTGCTCAGAACGGTAGTTTCCAGCTTCATCCATGTCCCTACAAGGGACATGAACCCATCCTTTTTTATGGCTGCATAGTATTCCATGGTGTATATGTGCCACATTTTCTTAATCCAGTCTATCATTGATGGACATTTGGGTTTGTTCCAAGTCTTTGCTATTGTGAATAGTGCCGCAATAAACATTTGTGTGCATGTGTCTTTATAGTAGCATGATTTATAATCCTTTGGATATATATCCAGTAGTGGGATGGCTGGGTCAAATGGCATTTCTAGTTCTAGATCCTTGAGGAATCGCCACACTGTCTTTCACAATGGTTGAATTAGTTTACAGTCCCACCAACAGTGTAAAAGTGTTCCTGTTTCTCCACATCTTCAGCACCTGTTGTTTCCTGACTTTTTAGTGACTGCCATTCTAACTGGTGTGAGATGATATCTCATGGTGGTTTTGATTTGAATGTCTTTGATGGCCAGTGATGATGAGCATTTTTTCATGTGTCTGTTGGCTGCATAAATGTCTTCTTTTGAGAAGTATCTGTCCATATCCTTTGCCTACTTTTTGATGGGGTTGTTTGATTTTTTCTTGTAAATTTGTTTAAGTTATTTGTAGATTCTGGATGTTAGTCCTTTGTCAGATGGGTAAGTTACAAAAATTTTCTCCCATTCTGTAGGTTGCCTGTTCACTCTGATGGTAGTTTCTTTTGCTGTGCAGCAGTTGTTTGGTTTAATTAGATTCCATTTCTCAATTTTGGCTTTTGCTGCCATTGCTTTTGGTGTTTTAGACATGAAGTCCTTGCCCATGCCTATGTCCTGAAGGGTATTGCCTAGGTTTTCTTCTAGGGTTTTTATGGTTTTAGGTCTGAGATTTAAATCTTTAATCCATCTTGAATTAATTTTTGTATAAGGTGTAAGGAAGGATCCAGTTTCAGCTTTCTACATATAGCTAGTCAGTTTTTCCAGCACCATTTATTAAATAGGGAATCCTGTCCCCATTTCCTCAACAAGAAATTTTCTTTAGTGTTACCTTAGAGTGTTTTCTAATGATTTTAAAGTAAGATTACAAGTTAGTGAAAAAATAGATTTATATATATATATATTAATGAATAGGACAGTTGGTTTTCAGTTGGTTTTCAGCAGAATGGGGTACTGGCTGTTCATTACTCATGGCTGTTGTGATGAGTCAGTGGTCACACTGCATGCTTATAGATACCATGAATGTTACCACTACCTATTGCACAAACTAGGAAAGAGCTGAGGACAATTAGTGTCACACTCGAATTTAACAGAAATCTCTAAAAGGATAAAATAGCACTCTGAAAATGAGTTAATAAAACAGAAAAAAATACATAACCGTGTCTAAATATTTTTTCTATTAAGAAAGAAACAAATTGGGTTGTTGAATAATTATTTATGCATTAGTTTATTAAAATGTCAGTAAATAGAATTGCACTGTCTTTCTTTTAAGTATTTGTCTGTATTTTGTGCTCTTTGATAATTAATTTTATTCAGTTTTCAAGGTAATTATATAACTTGTCTTAATTCAAACTGCAACAACAAGCTAAGAAACAGTTATGGGGTTTCTGTAGAGTCTCTTTCTAAGTATCCAAAAGCTGGACTTTCATGCCCGCCTATGTAGCAGTAGTAAAAACTCAACAAGGCTTCTAGCTGAATGACAAATATAATTCCTGGAATTTTCCTTCTTAAGTATCCACATCATCACCATTTCATGTAACAAACATTTTGAATTCCTGTAAAGTCAAAGAGAATTCTTAAAGGAATAGCTACTACTCAAACAATTTTGACATGTAAACACCTACAGACTTTCATATCTAAAGATAAAAATCTAAAAGAGTGTGTCAAGAAGGGTTGCCTAAAAGCAAACCCTAAGACAAGGATTCTCATGAAAGTGATTTATAGTATTTAGGAGGTGGAGTGTGTGAAGTTGGATAGGGCAGGAAAGGATAAACAAGGATGTGGTCTTGGCTGAAGCTTCACTTCAGCCTGACCCCACTGGGCACTCAGGAGTATATATTAAACCTAGTTGGTTGTGCTTTGACACAAGGGACCAGTTCTTTGTACTGTCATATTATCGAATCACTGCTACTGCCCACTAAAGTGAGTGGAGGTAGAGGTGGGTGTTATATCCAGGCACACCAGCTCTCACTGGGCCAAAGGGATGAGTGCACTGGCCTAGTGAAAGCAAACTGGATGAGACAACAACAATATCTATTGCAGAGGTATATTTTTTAAATATCTTGGAGAAAGAAATATCTTGCACAAGGTCCAAGTGAGCAGTGAATAAACATACGGATGACAGCAACACAGTGCAGAGAAGAGAAAGTAAATAGAGGCATGCCTTCTCCTTCAATTGCACATTGCTTTACTATGCTTCACCAAAACTGCATTTTTTACAAATTGAAGGTTTTTGGCCTCCTGAAGCTAGCAAGTCTATTGGGCCATTTTTACAACACCATGAGCTAGCTTCATGTTAGCTCTGTGTTACACTTTGGTAATTCTTGCACTATTTAACATTTTCATTGTTATTATATATGTTAGGGTTATCTATGATCAGTCATCTTTGCTGTTACTATTGTAATTGCTTTGGGGCACCATGAACTGCACTGCTACAAGACAGTGAAATTAATCATTAAATGTTGTATGTGTTCCAACTGCTTCACCAGCTGGCTGCTCCCTCATCACACTCCCTCTCCCAAAGACTCCCTATTCCCTAAGAAAAAACAATGTCGAAATTAGGTCAATTAATAATCCCACAATGACCTCTAAATGTTTAAGTGAAAAGAAGTTACATATCTCTCACATTAAATTAAAAGCTGGAAATGATTAAACTTAGTGAGGAAGGTATATTGAAAGCCGAGATAGGCCAAAAGACAGGCCTCTTGTGCCAAATAGTTAGCCAAGTTGTGAATGCAAAGGAAAAGTTCTTGAAGAAAATTAGAAGTGCTACTCCAGTGAACACACCAATGATAAGAAAGCGAAACAGCCATATTGTTAATATGGAGGAAATGTGAGTGACCTGGACAGAAGATTAAACCAACCACAACATTCCCTTAAGCCAAAGCCTAATCCAAAACAAGGACCTAACTTCAATACTGTGATGGATGCCTAGGAGAGGTGAGAAGGCTTCAGAAGAAAAGTTGGAAGCCAGCACAGGTTAGTTAATGAGATTTAGGGAAAGAATCTCTATAACATGAAAGTGCAAGGTGAAGCAAGTGCTGATGGAGAAGGTGAAGCAAGTTATCAAAAAAAAAAAAAAATCTAGGTAAGATTATTGAAGAAGGTGGCTACACTAAACAATAGATGTTCAGTAGAGGTAAAACAGCCTTGTAAGGAAGACGATCCCATCTAGGACTTTCATAACTAGAGAAGAGATGCCAATGACTGACTGAAAAGCATCAAAGGACAGACTAACTTTCTTGTTACAAGCTAATACAGCTGGTGACTTTAATTGAAGTCAGTGCTCATTTGCCACTTAGAAAACCTGGGAGTCCTTATGAATGATGTTAAATCTGTCTTTGCCTGTGCTCTATAGAACACGGTTTACTGAGTAAGTTAAGCCTACTGTTGAGAACTACTGCTCAGAAAATAAAAGATTATTTCAAAACATTACTGTTCACTGACAATGCACCTTGTCACCCAGGAGTTCTGATGGAGATGTACAAGGGATTAATGTTGTTTTCATACCTGCTAATACAACATCCATTCTGCAGCCCATGATCTAGAAACAATTTCAATTTTTGAGTCTTATTTTTTAACAAATATATTTCATAAGGCAATAACCAGCATATATAGTGATTCCTCTGATGGATCTTGGCAAAGTAACTTTAAAAAACCATCTGGAAAGGATTCACTATCCTAGAGGTTTAAGAACATTCATTAAGAACATTCATAATTCATGGGAAGAAGTATCAATATTAACAGGGATTTGGAAGAAGTTAATGCCAACCTTTACGGATGACTTTGAGAGGTTCAAGACTTCAGTGGAGAAAGTCACTGCAGATGTGGTGGAAATAGCAAGAGAGCCAGAATGAGAAGTGAAGCCTGAAGATGTGACTGAATTGTGGCAATCTCATGATAGAAGTTGAACAGATGAGGAATTGCTTCTTATGCAGGAGGTAAAAAAGTGGTTTCTCCAGATGGAAACTACTGTTGAAGATGCTGTGAACATTGTTGAAATGACAGCAAAGGATTTAGGATATTCCATAAACTTAATTGACAAAGTAGCAGCTGGGTTTCAGGGGACTAACTCCAAATATTAAGGAAGTTCTATTGAAGATAAAACGCTTTCAAATAGCATTGCATGCTACAGAGAAATCTTTCATCAAAGGAAGAATCAATTGATGCAGCAAACTTCACTGTTGTCTTATTCTATGAAATTGCCACAACACCTCGATCTTCAGCAACCACCACTCTGACAGTAGCCATCAACAGGTAGGCAAGACCTCCCACCAATGAAAAGATTAAAGCTTTCTGAAGGCTCAGATGAGTGTTAGCAATTTTTAGGAATAAACTATTTTTAAATTAAGTTATATACATTTTTTAGCCATAATACCATGGCACACTTAATAGAATATAGCATAGTACAGACATAACTTTTATATACATGAGAAACCAAAAATTTCATCTGACTTGCTTTATTGCAATATTTGCTGTATTGCTATGGTCTGAAACTGAACCTGCAATATCTCTGAGGTATGCTTGTACTAAACCTAGATATACACATACCGCTAAAACTTGTTACACACAGAAGTATAATTTAATCATAAACTCCACTAAGGTTAATATAGTACTTACGCTTTAGGAAGCTGTGATCAGTAGAATTCTAGGATGGTTCCATGATCCCCACTCCCTAGTATTAAGCACTGTATAATCTGAGTCTGGGTGGGACTTGTGATTCGCTTCTAGCCAAACAAATATGGCAGAGCTGATAAGATGTCACTCCCAAGATTATGTTTTATTATGTAAGATTCCATCTTAGCCAACTGAAGATAGAGCCTCTCCTGCTTGACATGAGGAAGCAAACATCCATGCACAAACTGCCAAATGAGAGGCCACATGGATATGGCAAGTAACTGATTTGCCTTTGGGACTTGAGGACAGCCTTCAGCCAACACGCAGTAAAAGACCAGTGCCCTCAGTCATACAGCACAGGAAAATGAATTCTGCTCACAACTTGAATATGCTTGAAAGCAGATTCTCCCTGATCAAGCCTATAAATAAGAACACAGCCCAGCTGAAACGTTTATTGCAGATCCTGAAACAGAGAACCCAGTGAAGCCATGCCTGCACTGACTCCCGATGTACAGAAATCATGAGATAATGAAGATATATTGTGTTTGTTGCTAAATTTTTGGTAATGTGTTATGTAGTGATGGAGAACTAACACAGGTGTGTATTTTAAAACCAAATATTCTATGTTCTCACTTATAAATGGGAGCTATGATGTGAGGACGTAAAGACATAAGAATGATATAATGGACTCTGAGGACTCGGGAGGAAAGGTGGGAGGGGGTGAGGCATAAAAACTACACATTGGGTTCAGTATATGCTACTCAGTTGAGGGGTCCACCAAAATCTCAGAAATCACTACTAATGAACTCATCCATGTAATCAAACACCACTTGTTGTAGTTCTGTAAATGTTTGGTAGTTTTAAGCAGCGAAGTCATTGGTTCCCAGGGTTTTATTTTCTAGGATAATTTTGATTATGGCTTCAATCTTGTTACTTCTTATTGGCCTGTTTAAGTTCTGGATTTATTCATGTTTCAATCTTTGTAGGTGGTATGTGTCTAGAAATTTATCCATTTCTTCAAGATGGTTGACTAAAGACATTTTGTACTAGCCTCCTCCACTTAAAAGAACTAAAATAGCAAGTAGATGATCACACTTTGAAGATATCATCCAAGAGAAAACACTGGAGTTCAACAGAATATGAATAGCCAATACCTAAGCAAGGAAAGAAAAAGAATCAAGGCAGTCTGCTCAGCCTGGTTCAGTTGGGAGCCAAGAAAGACTCCTCAACACAAGGAAAGGGTAAATGAAAGATTCTCAGTGGTCCACATTTTCACCATAGACTCCTGCAATTCTAGCCACAAGAGAGCCCTCTACCCTCACAGATTATGAAACTAACAGAGGGTGTGGCTGGGAGATTTTATTATGTCATTGCCCCAAGAAGGATGCTCACACTGCATCTCTCATATTTCTTGAGACCTAAGCTGCTCCAGCAAAATGCCATTTTATAACTCCACTTCCAATAGATGGTGCACTGTCCTGGAGCCCCACAATGCTGTTGCTGAGATGCAAGAGAAGCACAGGCTGCTGCTCCTGGGGCTTAGGCAAAAGTGACCCCAGGTTATCCTATGCAGGGCAAAGACATGCCTGAAACACAGACTGCTGGCTTTAGAACTGAGATGTCAGTGAGACACTATTCTAAAGCCCTTTCCCCCAACAGACTATGCACTGTCTTGAATTCCAGCAATGCTGCAACTGAGGTGCAAGAGAAGAGCTGGCTATTAACTCCAGGGCTTAGGCATGAGAAACTGTGACTACCACACCCTCAGATGAGGTATAAGTGGTATGCATACTCCTCACCTGCCAGCCTACACTGCTGTCACTAAAGTGGGCACTGCTCTTTCCCCGGGAAGGGCACTTTACAGCTGCTATTTCCATCAACCTGAGAATTTCACTGGTGGCCCAGGGATTACCCCACTTCTGCCTACCACAGTGCACCTAGACACACCGTAACATGCCTGAAGACAAGCCAACAAAGCCCAACTTTGCCCCCTCCCCTCTTATGCCAGTGTGCACAGTCCAGAAGCCAGGTGATTGCCCAGCCAAGTCAATCACTTTTGGCATCTGAACACTCCTCCTGAGAAACTGAGGTTGGGCCTACCCACCCAGCCACTACTACCACAACAGTCATCTACTTGCACATGCTAACTGCAGGCCTGGAGACTGGCCACCCAAAACTCACTGTAGCCACTGCCAACAGCAGCACTGCTCAGAACCAAAAGGGTCATCCTGCCACTGCCACTTTGATCACCCACACCACACCATATGAACAGGGGCCCAATAATCCACCAACCTGTAAAGGTTATGGTTGCCACTACCAAGCATCAGAGTAAGCCACTTGGAGATTCAAGAATCAACCAACTTGGGTACAATAACACCAGTATCTGTGTAAACCACCCTGAGCCCAAAAGACAGCTCACTGCTGTAACTACTGAAACCTGAAGACTGGCCTACCTAGCATCCTAATTCCCAACAAAACTTCAGCACAGCCTCCACTAATAACTGCACCCTAAGCAACTGAGGAAATATCAGAAACCACTGACACTTTTTACAGCCAAAGAAATCGAACAGAGACTACATTCCTGTATATAACAAAAATTAAAGGCAGTGACCTACCCAACCAACATCACAGATAGATCTTCTGGAAAAAGTCCTCTCCTATGAAAGCAAATTCAAAATGTTGAAAGACGTGACTGATGTACCAGATGCAATGGAAATCAGAAAAACAATTCAGGATATGATGAGAAATTTAACAAAGAGATAGATATCATAAAATAAAAACAAACATAAATTCTGGAACTGAAGAATTCACTGAAGGAAATGTAAAATGCATTCAAAAGTTTCAACAATAGAATGGATCAAGCAGAGAAAGAATCTCAAAACTTGAAGACAAATCTTTTGAAATAATCCAGTTAGACAACAGTAAGGAGGACAGGCATGGTGGCTCATGCCTGTAATCCTAGCACTGTGGGAGTCTGAAGAGAAAGGATTGCTTGAGCTCAAGGGTTGGAGGATAGCCTGGGAAAAATAATAAGGCTCTGTCTCTACAAAAAAATTAAATTAGACAGGCATGGTGGCACATGACTGTAGTCCGAGGTACTCAGAAGGTTGAGGCAGGAGGATCACTTGAACCCAGTAGGTCAAGGCTACAGTGAGCAATGATCATGCCACTACACTTCAGCCTTGGTGACAGAGTGAGATTCTGTATCAGCAAAAAATAAAATAAAATTAATAAATAAATAAGAATAAATAAGAAAAAAAGAATGAATAAAACTTTTGTGATATATGGGACATCACAAAGTGACCAAATGTATGAATTATTGGTATCTCAGAAGGAAAAGACAACACAAAAGAATTAGAAAATCTATTTAATAAATTAATAGATGAAACCTCCCAAGTCTAGCAAGAGATTAAGACACCCAGATACAGAAGGTGCAACAATCCCCAAACAGACACAATGTAAAAAGCCGCCACTTAACATTACAGTCAAAATATTTAAAGTTAGTAACAAAGAAAGAATTGTAAAAACAGAAAGAGAAAAATGTCATCTATAAAGGAACCTCCATCAGACTAACAGTAGATTTCTCAGCAGAAACCTTACAGGACGGGAGAAAACAGAATGACATATATACCGTGCTGAAAGAAAAAAAAACCTGCTGATCAATTATACTATATCCAGCAAAGTTATCTTTCATAAATGAAAGACAAAGTCTTTCCAGACAAACAAATGCTCAGAAAATTCATCACCACTAGACCAGTCCTACAAGAAATGCACAAGAGGGGCTTAAATCTGGAAGCTAAAGGATAACATTTGCCAGCATAAAAACACACACAAGTATAAAACTCAACAGTAAAGGAAACACAAAAATGAGAAAAAGAAAGAGACATAAATGATACAAATACAGGTCATTGCCAATACGCAATGACAAGTAATAAGAGAAAAAAACAAAAATATACAAAACAACCAAAACTAATTAACAGTATGACTGGGACAAAACCTCACATATTAATAATTACCTTAAATGTAAATGGATTATATTCTCCATTTAAAAGATATACTGGTTGAATGGATAAGAAAACATAATCCAACAAATCCCACTACATGGTGCCTATAAGAAATGCACTTTCTCTGTAAACACACATATAAACTCAAAGTAAAAGGATGAAAAAGGGTATTTTATGCAAAAGAAAACCGAAGTGAGCAAGAGAAGCTATACTTATCGGAGCAAACTTTAAGCCAAAAACAGAAAAGAAAACTTTTAAAAAAGTAAGGAAGGTCATTATATAATGATGAAGTGACAAATCCAGCAAAATAAAATAACAATTCTAAATATATATGCAACAAACCCTGAAACACTCAGATTCATAAGAAAATATTACTAGATCTAAATAGAGAGAGAGACTCCAATACCCCCACTGTCTGCATTACATAGGACATTTAGATACAAAATCAACAAGAAACGTTGGATTAAAACTGGACTTCAGACCAAATGGACCCAATAGACATTTACAAAACATTTTATCCTACTGCAGAATATACATTATTCTCATCAGCATATGTAACATTATTCAAGATAGATAATATGTTAGGCCACAAAACAAGTCTAAACAGGTATTTTTTTTAAAATAGAAATCATATTAAATATCTTCTCAGATCACAATGCAATAAAACTAGAAATCAATACTAAGAGGGACACTGGAAACTATATGACTACATGGAAATTAAACAACATGATCCTGAATGACCATTGGGTCATGAGGAATTTAAAATGAAAATCAAAAAAATATTGAAACAAGTCAAAATAGAAACAAAACATATCAACACCTGTGGGATACAGTAAAAGCAGTAATACAAGTTTACAGCAATAAACACCTACATCCAAAGAACAGACAGATGTAAAATAAACAATCTAACATTGTCACTCAAAGAACTAAAAAAGCAAGAACATACCAAACCAAAAATTAGCGGAATAAATAAATAATAAAAATCAGATTAAAATTATAAAAAATAAGGAATAAAATATCAATGAAACACAAAGTTGGTTATTTTAAGAGATAAACAAACTTTATAAGCCACCAGCTAGACTAACCAAGAAAATAAGAGAGAAGACAAAGAGATCAAAAATGAGACATTAACACTACAGAAATACAACAGCTCATCAGAGTCACTGATGAACAACTAAATGCTAACAAATTGGAAAACCTAGGGGAAATATATACATTCCTGGATGCCTACAACCTACCAAGATTGAATCAGGGAGAAATAGAAAACCTGAACAGACCAATAATTAGTAGTATTGAAATAGCGATTTAAAAATCTCCCAACCAAGAAAAGCCCAGGACCAGATGGATTCACTGCCTTTTCTAACATACGTATACACACCAATCATCCTCAAACTATTCCAAAATATTAAAGAGGAGAGAACTCTTCCTAATTCATTCTATGAAGCCAATATTAGCTTCATACCAAAACCAGAGAAGGACACAGCAACAACAACAAAAACTACAGGCCAATATCCCCGATGAACATAGATCCAAAAATTCTCAACAGAATACTAGCAAACCAAATTCAACAACACATCAAGAAGATAATACATCTTAATCAAGTGAGCTTAATAGGAGGAATGCAACAGTAGTTTAACATACACATATCAATAAATGTGGCATGGCACATCAGCAGAATGAAAGACAAAAACAATATGATTATCTCAATAGGCACAGCAAAATCATTTGATAAACTTCAATATCTTTCATGATAAAATCTCTCAACAGACTAGGCATATAAATAACAGACCTCAAAATAATAAAGGTTATATATGACAAACCCACAGCCAACATTAAACTAAATGAGGAAAAGTTGAAATCATTTCCCCTAATTACTGGAACAAGACAAGGATGCCCATTTTAATCATCCCCATTCAACATAGTACTAAAAGTCTTAGCTAAAACAATTAGGCAAGAGAAAGAAAAAAGCCGTGCAAACTGGAACAAAGGACGTCAAATCATCCCTATTTAGAACAAATTTAATAAAGCTGCAGTACACTTACAATCAGTATACAATATTTAGTAGCATTTCTATATACTAATAATAAAATAGACAAAAAAGAAATCAACAAGACAATCCCACTTACAATAGGTAAGAAAAAAATCTAGGAATAAATTTAACCAAGGTGAAAGATATCTACAAGGAAAACTGTAAAATACTCATGAAAAACACTGAAGAGGACACAAACAAATGGAAAGCTATCCCGTGCTCATGAAACAGAATTAATATTATTAAAATGATCATACTGTCTCAAGCAATATACAGCTTCAATGCAATTTTCTCAAAATACCAATGTCATTTTCCCCAAAATAGAAAAAATAATCCTATAATTCATATGGAACAAAAAAGAAGCCCAAAGAGCCAGAACAATCCTAAGCAAAATGAACAAAGCTGAAGGTATCACACTACCTGACTTCAAAATATATTACAAAGCTATAGTAATCAAAACAGCATGGTATTAGTATAATAATGGACACAGAATATAGAATCAATGAAACAGAATACAGAATCACATATTTACAGCCAACTGATTTTTGACCAAGGCACCAAGAATATATACTAGGGAAAAGACACTTTTTTAACTAAATTGTCCTGAGAAAGTTGTATTGCAATATGCAGAAAAATGAAACTGGACCTCTATCCTCAACATACCAAAATCAACTCCAGATACATTAAAGACTCAAATGTAAGACCTGAATCTGTAAAATTCTAGAAGAAATTATATTGAAAACACTTCAGGACATTGGTTTATGCAAAAAATTTTACAGCTAAGACCTCAAAAGCACAGCAAACTATAACATAAATGGACAAATAACTACAACATAAATAGACAAATAAGACTATATTAGACTAAAGAACTTCTCTATAGCAAGAAAAAAACATTAATAAAGCGATGTGCTACTCTATTCAATGGAACAAAATGTTTGCAAATTATTCTTCCAACAAGGGACTAATATCTAGAATATACAGGGTACTCAAACAACAGCAAAACAAAAATTTTAAGTAGACTAAGGACATGAATAGACAGTTCTTGAAAGAAGACAAAGAAATAGCCAACAGGTATATGAACAAATACTCAACATACTAATCATCAGGGATACACAAATCAAAACCACAATGAAGTATTATCTTACCTCAGTCAGAATGCCTGTTATTAAAAAGCCAAAAAATAATAATAACATACTGGTGCTGATGTGGACAAAGCAGAACTCTTATAAACTGTTGGTGGGAATCTAAGTTAGTACAACCACTATGGAAAATGGTATGGAGATTTCTCGAAGAACTAAAGTTACAACTACCATAGCTCCAGCAATCACACTACTGGTTATCTATTAAAGGAAAATAAATCTATATGTTGAAGGGATCCCTATATTGGCATGTTTATTGCAGCACTATGCACAATAGCAAAGACATGGCATCAACCTAAGTGTCCATCAATGGATAAATGGATAAAGAAATTGTAGTACATATACATAATGGAATACCATTCAGCCATTTAAAAAAAGAAGGAAGGGGAACATCACACACTGGGGCCTATCATGGGGGGGGGGGGGAGGGATTGCATTGGGGAGTTATACATGATATAAACGTCATGCACATGTACCCTAGAACTTAAAGTATAATAAATAAAAAAAAAAAAAAAAGAAGGAAATCATGTTATTTGCAGCAACATGAATGAAACTGGGGTTATTATGTTAAGTGAAATAATCAAGTCACAGAAAGAAAAATATCACATATTCTCACTAATTTTTATGAGTTTAAAAAAGTTGATTTCACAAAAATAGAGAGTTGAATGATAGATACTATATGCTGGGAAGTGTGGTTGCATGGGATGAAGACAGGTAGGTTAACACATACAAACAGTTAAATGAAAGGTGTAAGTTCTATCGTTCAACAGCAAAGTAGAGTGACTATAGTTAATAACAATGTATTGTACATTTTAAACTAGCTATAAGAGAGGACTTGAATTGTTCTTAACACAGAGAGGAGAAATAACTCAAAATGATGTATACCTCAAATACCCTGACTTCATAATTACATATTTTATGCATGTAACAAAATAACATGTACTTTATAAATATGTAAAATACTATGAATTAACAATAAAACTAAAATACATGGCTCCTACTAGAACAGTTACAAAAGTAAAACAAAATTCAAAAATTATCTGTTTAAAGGTATTAGAGAGCTGCAAAAGCTTTGAGGATGACAGGAGTGTAGGTATCAGAATGCAGAAAAACATAAAAAAGTGAGTAGACAAACTACAACCTTGATTCCTCTGGTGCCATTTACTGATTCTATGCACACATAAGAGGATATCTAGATAGTAAAAGTAACTCTTAACACAATACTGTAAAATCAATTCTAGACTGTTTAATATTGAAATCTGGAAAGTAAAAGGGAAAGCTTTTAGAAGAAAACATAGGAGACAAAATTCATGACTTTGGGTTAGACAAAAGCTTATTAATTAAATAAGCTATAAAACATACTAAGCATAAAGAATAAATTATAAGAAAAACTACATTAAAATTAAGCATTATTATTAACTATACTATGCCGCTGAAACAGTAAAGAAATCCTCTCAGTCCATAAGCAATAGACTCAAACCTATAGATGAATAGGCAAAAGACTTTAACAGACATTTGATAAAAGAGGATACACAAATGGACAGCAAAATATGAAAATGTGCTCAATTTCATGACATCAGGGAAATGGAAATTAAAACCAAAATGCATCGCTTCTCAGCCTTTTGGCTAAGATCAAGTGTAAAACCAAAATGCAATGTCACCAAAATGGCTAAAATTAAAAAGTAAACAAAACTAAGTGTGGAAGGCAGAAGTCTAAGATCCATGAGTTCCACATCTTTGTATCTATAGACTTTGTGTAATCCCCAACCTTAAAGTATGGTCAGCATCTCTAATTTGCTTCTAATACAATATGACAAAAGTGAATGGCTTGTGCATAGATAATTAAGGTCTCTAATCTGTTTACTTTAAGTTAATAGAAAAGATTATTCTGATTTCTTTGAGCAGTGTTTTGTAATTCTCATTGCAAATATCCTTTACCTTCCTAGTTAGTTGTATTCCTAGGTAATTTCTTCTTTTTGTGGCAACTGTGAATGGGATTACCTTTCTGATTTGGCTCTTGGTTTGGCTGTTGTTGGTGTATAGGAATGATAGTGATTTTTGTATATTGGCTTTGCGTCCTTCAACTTTGTTGAAGTTGTTTATCAGCTGGAGGAGCTCTTGGGCCGAGACTGTAGGCTTTTCTAGATAAGAATCATGTCTACCAATAGAGGTAGCTTGACTTCCTCTCTTCCTATTTGGATGTCCTTTATTTCTTTTTCTTGCCTGATTGCTCTGGCGAGGACTGTCAATACTATGTTGAATAGAAATGGTGAGAGAGGGCATCCTTGTCTTGTGCTGGTTTTCAAGGGAGAATGTCCTTCAATGCAATGCTTTCAAGGAGCTTTTGCCCATTCAGTATAATGTTGGCTGTGGGTTTGTCATAGACGGCTCTTATTATTGTGAGTTATGTTCCTTCAATACTATTTCATTGAGAGTTTCTAACATGAAGTGTTGTTGAATTTTATCAAAAGCCTTTTCTGTGTTTATTGAGATAATCATGTGGTTTTTTTCTTTAGTTCTGTTTATGTGATGAATCACATTTATTGATTTGCATGTATTGAACCAACCTTGCATCCCGAGGATGAAGACTACTTGATGATGGTGGATTAGATTTTTGATGTGCTGCTGGATTCAGTTTGCCAATATTTTGTTGAGGATTTTTTCATTGATGTTCATCAAGGATAATGGCCTGAAGTTTTCTTTTTTTGTTGTGTCTCTGTCAGATTTTGGTATCTAGTAGATGTTGGCCTCATAGAATGAGTTGGGGAGGAGTCCCTCCTCCTCAATTTTTTGGAATAGTTTCTGTAGGAATGCTACCATCCCTTCTCTGTATATCTTGTATAATTTGGCTGTGAATCCATTAGATCCCAGGCTTTTTTTGATTGGTAGGCTATTTATTACTGATTCAATTTTGGAGCTTGTTATTGGTCTGTTCAAGGAGTTAATTTCTTCCTCGCTCAGTCTTGGTAGGGTGTATGTGTCCAGGAATTTAACCATCTCGTCTAAGTTTTCTAATTTATGTATGTAGAGATGTTCAGAGTAGTTTCTGATAGTTGTTTTTGTTTCTGTGTGGTTGGTAGTAACATTGTCTTTTTCATTTCTAATTGTGTTTATTTGAATCTTCTCTCTTTTCTTCTTTATTAATCTAGCTACTGGCCTATCCGTTGTATAATTTTTTAAAAAAATCCAAGTCCTGGTTTTGTTGATCTTTTGAATGGTTTTTCATGTCTCTGTATCCTTCAGTTCTGCTAGCTTTGGGGTTGATTTGTTCATGCTTCTCTAATTCTTTCAGTTGTGAAGTTAGGTTGTTAATTTAAGATCTTCCTAACATTTGATATGGGCATTTAGTGCTATAAATTTCCCTCTTCACAGAGAAGACACAAACAAATGGAAAAATATCCCAAGCTCATGGATAGGAAGAATCACTATGACTAAAATGACTATACTTCCCAAAGTAATTGCAGATTCAATGCTATTCCTACCAAACGGCCAATGTCATCCTTCAAAGAACTAGAAAAAACTGTTTCAAAATTCACATGGAACCATAAAGGAGCCCAAATAGCTGAGGTAATCCTAAGCAAAAAGAGAAAAGCTGAAAGCATCTTGTTACCTGACTTCAAACTATACTACAAGGCTACTGTAACCAAAACCACAAGGTACTGGTACAAAACAGGCACATAGACCAATGGAAAAGAATAGAGAGCCCAGAAATAAGGCCACACATCTACCATCTGATCTTTGACAAAGCTGACAAAAACAAGCAATGGGTAAAAGACTCCCTGTTCAATAAATGATGCTGAGATAACTGGCTAACCATATGTGGAATACTGAAACTGAATCCCTTCCTTTCACCATGTACAAAAATCAACTCAAGATAGATTAAAGACATAAACGTAAAACCCAAAACTATAAAAACCCCGGAAGATAACCTAGGCATTAGCATCCTGGACATAGAAACAGGCAAAGATTTTATGACAAAGACACCAAAATTAATCACAACAAAAACAAAACTCGACAAATGGGATCTAATTAAACTTAAGAGCTTCTGCATAGCAAAAGAAACTATCAACAGAGTAAACAGCCAACCTACAGAATGGGAGAAAATATTTGCAAACTACGCATCTGACAAAGGTGTAATATTCAGCATCTATAAGGAACTTAAACAAATTTACAAGAGAAAAATAACCCCATTAAAACCTGGTCAAAGGACATGAACAGACACTTCTCAAAAGAAGACATACATGCAGTCAACAAGCATATGAAAATAACTCTATATCACTGATCATTAGAGAAATGCAAATCAAAACCACAATGAGACACCATCTCACACCAGTCAGAATGAATATTAATAAGAAGTCAAAAAAAATAACAGATGCCAGCAAGGTTGTGGAGAAAAGGGAACACTTATACATTGTTGGTAGGAGTGTAAATTAGTTGAACCATTGTGGAAAGCAGTATGGTGATTCTTCAAAGAGCTAAAAGCAGAACTACCATTTGACCCCACAATCCTACTACTGGGTAAATACCCAGAGGAATATAAATCATTCTACCATAAAGATATATGCATGTGAATGTTCATTGCAGCACTATTCACAACAGCAAAGACATAGAATCACCTAAATGCCCATCAATGACAGATTAGATAAAGAAAATGTGGCATATATACAACATGGAATACTATGCAACCATAAAAAATGAGATCATGTCTTTTGTGGGAACGTGGATGGAGCTATTATCCTTAGCAAACTAACACAGGAACAGAAATCCAGATACCAACTGTTCTCACTTATAAATGGGACCTAAATTAGAAGAGCTTATGAACACAAAAGAAACAACAGACACCAGGGTCTACTTGATCAGGGAGGGTGGGAGGAGGGACAGGAGCAGAGAAGATAATTGTTGGTGCTGAGCTTAATTCCTGGGTCATGAAATAATATGTACAACAAATCCCAAAACACATGTTCCCTATGTAACAAACCTTCACATGTACCCCCAAACCTATTTTTTTTTTTTTTGAGACGGAGTTTCACTCTCATCTTCCAGGCTAGAGTGCAATGGCACGTCCTCAGCTCACTGCAACCTCTACCTGTCAAGTTCAAGTGATTCTCCTGCTTCAGCCTCCCAAGTAGCTGGGATTACAGGCATGCGCCACCATGCCTGGGCAATTTTTTTGTATTTTTAGTAGTGACAGGGTTTCACCATGTTGGTAATTCTGTGTGGATATGACCTAATCAGGCGAGCCTTTTGAAAAAGGTCTAGAAGTAAGAGCAGAAACTCTCTCCATTGATGGTTTTGAAAAAGTAAGCTGTCAAGAATTAGACAACTACAAAGAAATTAATTCTGTCAAAAATATGAAGAGCTTGTCAAAGAATACATTCGTCGTCAAGTCCCTAGATGAGAACACAGCCTGTCCAACACCTTAATTTCAGCCTGTGAGTCCCTAAACAAAGAATATAATTAAGCCATGCTCTAACTTCTGACCTACAGAAACTGTAAAATAACAAACATATATTATTTTAAAGCACTAAATTTGCATTAATTTGTTATAGAACAACTGAAAACGAATACATCAAGTAATTTGAAAGATGTGGAGAAACTGGGTCTCTCATCAGGGATTGTAAACTGATACAACCATTTTGGAAAACAATTCGTCAGTAGCTACTAACGCCAAAAGTACACATGAATGCTTTGACTCCACAGCTTCATTCTAAAGTATATGTAAAGCTCAAACACATGCATATCCTTACCACAGAACATATACAACAATGTTCCTAAGAGTTCTGCTCACAAAGACAATACTGAGACCTACCAATTATCTCTAATCTGCATAGGAGATATACAAATGTGCTATAGTAATCTACAGGAATGCTTTATAGCAATAAAAATAAAAGAATTTTAACTGCACATAACAATCAGTGAACAAGATGGATCTCATACATATAGCATAGAATGAAAAATACCTGACACGAAAGATTACACACTTTATTATTTAACTTATGTAAAGCTAAAGGGAAATCAGTTTCTGACATTATAAGCCCCATAGTGATGAGTCCTTATGGAAGCAGTCACTGGAAAAAACACAAAAGGGGCTTTTAAGGTTCTAAAAAATGTGAAATGTACTTTTTCTTAACCTGGATGATAGTTTACTTTTGAAAAATTTATGAATTTGTGCACTAGTGACTTGTGCACAATATATGTATATTATTCTTCAATAAAGGCTTACTTAAACATTAGTGTAATGATTCTCTTTACTTCTGTGTATCTCATAAACAGATGTCTGCATGTTTCATGAGGAATCTGTAGAGATATCACTTCCTGTGACTTATTTGTAAGGATTTTTCAGATTCTGAAAGAGAACATGAAGATAAATTTGGGGGTGGGTGTCAAGATCTCTAAATAGTATACAGTTTTAATAACACCATCAAATTAAAAAGCAATCAAAATTTGTGTGTGTGGCTGGGTGCAGTGGCTCACACCTGTAATCCCAGAACTTCGGGAGGCCAAGGCGGGCAGATCACTTGAGGTCTGGAGTTTGAGGCCAGCCTGACCAGCATGGCAAAACACCATCTCTACTAAAAATAAATTAGCCAGACATGGTGGCGCATGCCTGTAATCCCAGCTACATGGGAGGCTGAGGCCGGATAATCTGTTGAACCCAGGAGGCAGAGGTTGCAGTGAGTTGAGATTGCGCCACTGCACTCTAGCCTGGGTGACAGAGCAAGACTCCATCTCAAAAAAAAAAAAAAAAAAATTGTGTGTGTGTGTGTGTGTGTGTGTGTGTGTATAAATTCCAAGTCAATAAGTAATAGATGTTCAAGAGAAAAAAAATAGAAAAATACCATAGAGGAGCAATTTATTCATGTAAATAGCTCAAAACATAATTTCTGAAATAAGTAAATACCATTTCTAATCTGCCAATTGCAAAATTGGCTTAAATGAATATTAACCAGTGTTAATCAGACTGTGGGCAAACAGGCATGCTCCACCTTTACTGCTGGCAATGTAAATTATTCGACTTATTTGAAGAACAGCTTGCCTATTATTAACCTAGCAGTTCAAATTCTGAAAATTTATAATACAGTCAGAGACATATTTTAAGAAGTGTATAATATATGCATATTACTGACATTAATAGTTGAAAATACTAGAAAATATCATATTACCTTTTCAGTAGCTGATACAAACTTTCCTTTGTAGGGAGAGAGTCAACTTTGTTGAAAAGATGCAACTGAAATGAAAGACTAGAGGCATTTTTGTCATGTGAATATTCATTTGACCACACACAAGTTATTGAAAATATTATTTTTAAGCTTAATATCCAGAATATGTATACTCCATTTAAATACTGGTAGAGAATTTATAAGCTACTAATATGCATTATACAGAAAAGAAAAACATTTTCCTGAAAATCCCTTGGAAAGTTAAGAAGAGTGGAGTTGAAACAAAATGATACAATAAAAATACTTTATTAATATCTTCATCGAATTTTTCAGTTTCATTAATCTTGCTTTGTTTAGCATAAGTTAATAATTGACCTAGTTTTAAACAACAACATTAAAAGCTTTGAAATTTTAAGGCCATCCTTTCTACCTACATCCCTACTCAGCAGGGAACAGAAAGTCTATGAAAATCTCTCCCATTGTTGTCACATTTGCAAATACATTTAAAAGCATTTTTACTATGCTGTAATAAGGCTGATATATAAGGGGTCTGCGAAAAGTTCATGGAAAATGTGTGTTATAAAAAAACAGGTTGGGTGCAGTGGCTCAGACCTGTAATCCCAGCACTTTGGGAGGCCAAGGTGAGCAGATCACAAGGTTAGGAGACTCGAGACCATCCTGGCTAACACGGTGAAACCCCATCTCTACTAAAAATACAAAAAATTAGCAGGGCATAGTGGCATGCTTCTGTAGTCCCAGCTACTCGGAGGGCTGAGGCAGGAGAATCGCTTGAACCTGGGAGGCGGAGGTTGTGGTGATCCAAGATCATGCCATTGCACTCCAGCCTGGGCAACAATAGTGAAACTCTGTCTCAAAAAAAAAAAAAAATTAAAATTAAAATTAAAAATTAAAAAGAAATCAGTGCATGAATTTCAATTTTCTGAACCAAAATAACTTGTACAAGTGATTGTTATTACATTTCTGAACAGGATCGAGTTTGAAGGACTAAGAAGGGAAAGACATCAGTGTGAAAACAGCCTCTATCAGGGCAACAGGAATTCTGCTAAAATTGAAGCAAGAACAAACAGCATATTGATGGTGAAGCTTAAGTAGAAGAATGGTGAAATCCTTGACACTTTACAAGAAGATTATTGGGACAATGCCTCCAAAGAAATCAGCAGTTTACAAATGAATAACTCATTTTTAGGAAGCAATGAGATAGTGTTGAAGAGGAAGACTGCAGCTACAGACCACCCACATCAATTTGTGAGGGGAAAAAAAATGAATTTTGGCTGTGCCCTAATTGAAGAGGACCAATATTAACAGCAGAAACAATAGCCAGCACCACAGACATCTCAATTGGATCCGCTTACACAATTCTGACTAAAAAAAATTAAAGTTGCATGAACTCCACTTGATGGGTGCCAAAATCTTTGCACCCAGACCAGCTGCAGACAAGACCAGAGTTTTCAATGAAATTTTAAAGAAGTAAACACCCAAGAGTGGGATTGCTGGGTCAAATGGTACTTCTATTTTTAGTTCTTTGAGATATCTCCAGACTGTTTTCCGTAAGGATTGAACTAATTTACATTACCACCAATAGCATATAAGCATTCCCTTTTCTCTGCATCCACACCAGTGTGTGTTGTTTTTTTGACTTTTAACAATAGCTGTTCTGAATGGTATAAAATGATATCTTGGTAAAGTTTTAATTTGCATTGCTCTGATGATTAGTGATGGTGAGCATTTTTTCATGTGTTTGTTGGCTACTTATATCTTTTCTTTTGAGATGCCTATTCAATTCCTTGCCCAGTTTTTAATAGTGTTGTTTGTTTCTTGTTGAGTTGTTTGAGTTCCTCGTAGATTCTGGATATTAATCCTTCATCAGAAGCATAATTTGCAAATATTTTCTCCCATTATGCATGTTGTTTATTTACTCTATTGATTATTTCTCTTGTTGTGAAGAAGCATTTTAGTTTAAATCCAATTTTCCATTTTTATATCGACTCAAAGGAAATCATTATATTAAAAAGACACCTACACTTATATGTTTATCACAGCACTATTCGCAATAGCAAAGTCATGGAACCAACCTAAGTGTCGATCAACAGATAAGTGGATAAAGAAAATGTGGTATATAAACACCATGGAATACTATGCAGCCATTGAAAAGGAGTGAAATCATGTTCTTTGCAGCAATAAGGGTAGAGCTGGACTCCATTATCCTAAGTAAACTAACTCAGAAACAGAAAATCAAATTCCACTTGTCCTCAGTTATAAGTGGGAGCTAAATAATGGATATACATGGACCTGAAGATGGAAATAATAGACACTAGGACTCCAAAACAGGTGAGAGTATGGGGGGTGAAGACTGAAAAATTACACATTGAGTAAACTATTCAATATTTGGGTGATGGGCACACTAGAAGCCCAATCTCCACTATAAAACAATATGTACATGTAAAACATATACACATGTACCCCGCTGAATTTAAATTTAAAAAAAATTAAACAAATGAGATCAAGATCGTGAAGTAGTTCTTTGAAGAACTGTAACAGTAGATGAAACAAAGCTTTACCAATATGATCCTGAAGACAAAGCCCAATCAAGACAATGACTAACAAGAGGTGGAAGTGGTGCAGTCAAAGCAAAAGCAGACTAGTCAAAAACAAAGGTCATGGCAATAGTTTTCCGTGATGCTCAAGGCATTTTGTTTGTTGACTTTATGGACGGCCAAAGAACAGTAACATCTACCTGTTATAAGTGTTTGGAATTAGCCAAAGCTTTAGCAGAAAAATGCCCTAGAAAGCTCTGCCCGAGAGTCTCTCTCCATCACCACAATGCACATGCTCATTTCTCTCATCAAACAAGGGCAATTTTGAGAGGGTTTTACGGGGAAATCATTAGGCATTCACCTTACAGTACTGAGTTGGCTCCTTCTGAGTTATTTTTGTTTTCTAATATGAAAACAATTTTTAATGGGCACCCATTTTCCTCTGTTAATAATGTAAAAAGGACTCCATTGACATGTAGAATTCCCAGGACCCTTGGCTCTTTAGGAATGGAATAAATGACTGATATCATCACTACAAAAAGCATTTTGAACTTCATGGAGCTTATGTTGGTTGAGAAGTAAAGTTTTTTTTTTTTATTTTTATCTTTTAATTTCAGTTTCCATGAATTTTTGAAGTCCTCTTGTATTTAAACACACACACACACACAAACACACACACACACACATTGAGGCAGTTTCTGAAATACCTTTTAAAAAACTGGTATAGGAAGATTCTCCCTAGATGTAAAAGTAGAATATTTTCTGCATTTGTTAGAGGTTATATGTTAGATACGGTATCATTAATTTAAATTTTCCAAGTTGTGTATGAGTTGAAACTATAAAATAAAGTTTAAAAAATGCATTCTCCTCAGTATTTCCTTGAAGATATGTGTGTGAGGGAGTAATATGTGAATCACTATTGCTAAGGAGTAATGTTTTGATCTACTGAAAAATTCAACAAATTATTCATAGCTCCAGTTTGTCAAAAAGTAACTTAAGAGGACTATTGTTAAATAGAACTGTTCAATCTCTTCTTGTCTTCACTGCAGAAGACACACTTGTAGTAGCTGAGAAATAATTGAACAGATTGCCAGACACCATAAGTGATGTCTTCAAAGGATGAACTCTAAGGATAAATTCTTTCAGTCTTTCTCCTTCTAGGTCCCAGTCTCTTTATATACCAAATATATGTATAAAGTACTTTCATCATTTATTTACCAAAGATATTTTATTATTTATTCTATGAAATATTATTAAACACTCTGGACTGTATGGTGTAGTGAAAAGGCATAGGCTCCCTTAGAATAAAAGAATTTTCATGACAAACACAGTCAAGTTGAAAAAGAGGGATAGTTACTAAATCTATCTTCTGCTAGTTTATAACTCTGACCAGAGACAAAGTAAAGATAGACAAATAGTCACTAAATCTTGTTAACAAATAAATCACTCTGACCCAGTATGAATTATCTTTCCTCCTAGGTTTTACCTTAACAGAGGATAGAGTGTTGAGTTCATAAATTTGATAAATCTTGTCTTGAAAGCAAATATCTGCCAAGATTCCAAGAAAATGTTATAAATGAAGTATATAAATAAGCAATACAAGTGTGCAAAAGTAGATGAAGATTAAAGATATTTATTTGTATTATGGATAATTTACACTAAAAATAGCTTGCTGGCAAGTGAAAAAGAACACAAATATAACCTCACTGTGTTTTAATTTTTCTCAAGAAAGGTAATGAGCTACAAAATGTCACCAAAGTTCCACAGTGCCAATGTACTGAATTAATGAAAGCTGCTAGTTTGAAAGGGTAGTTATTTTACTAAGCAATTTGGAGAGTTCTATTTTTTCATTCTCTTCCCTATTTTGAAATAAAACAAAATGAATTGATTGTTGTTCAGTACATTCTAGTTACAGCCTGTTATATTATTAATGACAGGAACACATTAAATCATTTCCTGATTGCATCAGAAGCTAGAAAGAAAAGGATAGATTGAGCTAACGTTATTTTTCAATATTGTAATGTTCTTGGCCCCTTGAGCCACATATTGGTATTAAGATGTGATTTAAGCTTTCCTCTTTAGTTACAAAAAAAAGAAAACAGAAGAGTCTAGACTTTATTAAACTTCTCTACATTCAACCTCTTTCAAAACAGTTTGAAATTGAAAAACATTTCTGTTTGTTAAAGATTTAGAACTCTTGACACTTTTTTCATTAAGTCTAGCTTTCTCCCTTGAAAATAAATATAGATATTTCTAAAATTAAGAATAAAAATGTAATGCAGTCATGATTTGCTAAATATGACCGTTTCTGTTGTTGTCGTTGCTGGACAATGAACAATCACTAACCATTTACAAAACAGCATTAAATACCAATGTTTCAATCCCTATACAAGGTATCATGAGAAAATATAAAGACAAAGATATAAAATATTAAAAATTTGTAAAATCTCAAAAGCTAGAAAGAAAAGAAATAGCAGATGTGTGTTTTGTATGAAGTATAACTCTTTTTATCTTTATAAAATAATCTTAACAAAGCCAGCATTCTAATTTTTTTTCACTTCTTCGTATTCTAAATCTACTTTTATGTTTCAACTTTCCAAAGACATTTATTTTGTATGTGAATATTTATATTGCTGAATCTAACTTCATTTATGAATACATTCAGGTAGCATTATGGAGATGCTTAGAAGGATGAAACTTAAGCTTTCTCTCTTTCTCTTTTTTCCCTCTGTTCTGTTTTAGTTACTTTTTTACTTTTTAATGTATAAAAATTGTAATTTTACTTAATCTGTCAGACAAGAGAGTAGCTTTGCACAAAAAGATCCTTTTCAGTAATTAAACTTAGTAGGAGTTGTAACCTGTATTACACGTCCCTGAGTTAACAAAGGGATGTTTGAAATGTCTACCAATATATAAAGGGTTTTCCTAAGGAAAAAAAAAAAATGAATGGGTATAAGCTAGAGAGGCAGTTTCATACAAAAAAAATATAACTTTCTAATAAATTAAGCCTTTCCATAACGAAATAGACTATTTTGAAAAACTTCTCATTGTTGAGTTTATTAAGCAAAGGCACATTTGAAATATTTTAGCAAAAGAATCAAGGACATCAGAGGTATCCTTAGGGAAAGGCGAAGAGAGTTGAATGTCTTCTTTATCAACTCTGATTCTAATTCTAATCTTAACAGATTTATGGAAAAGGCTCTTGAGTAGAATTTGGAATGAATAAAATAATCAAGAAAATGTATCTTCTATAAACGCTTATAACCAGCTAAGCAAATGAGCAAAAGGCAATAGAAAAGTAGAGTCACAGGATAAACACCCTCCTATTCTTTGAAGAGATATGTAGTGAAGAGAAACTTGACATAAAGAATTTACTAAGAAGTAGCCAGTAAAAAATATGCATTCAGCAGGGACTCAAGATTAGATGAATGTACCAAAAAGAGATAAAATCCTTGCCCTCAAAGAAATGAACGTGATCCTGAACAGGCACAGAAATGCCAGCATTGTTGCAGTTATGGTTGAGATTAACATGTGTTAGCCCAGAGGTTACATGTGCTATAACTCTTTCTTTAGAGTGAGTGCAATGGTCAGGGGTCAGTTTATTGACCTACCAACTCATACTATCAATAACTCAGAACGAAAACAGAGATCAAAACCTCATCTGTGTTTTCTTATGTGCAGTTGGTCATTATATCTACAATAGCTGGGAATTAGTTGTACTAACTGTGGCTGGAGAAAGCATGACAGTGACATCTCCTGGGACTAGTGTTCAGTCTTCCCTCCTCCAAGACAGCCTTCTTCCCTCTACATTTACGATTAAAACATGAACCCTTTACATAACCCTCCAAATACGATCCTGTGTCTCTGAACACATCGTTTGTCCTGTTTTTTTTTTTTCCTCACCTCTTGAGGTTCAACTCTTTGGAAGGATTTTTTAAAACATCTTACCAATGACATTAGGACTTAAAGAAGATTTAACAGGCTACTGCATGCTGCATTTCACACCTGTATTATTGCATTTGCTAAGACCCCAAATTATAATAGTTATAATTACAAAACAAGAAAACCATATCTATACCATAGGGAGTTTATCAATATAGAATTTCAGGTCTTCTAAATGGTTTCTCATTAAATAGTAAACACAGCTAGCATGATAAGTAGTAGGAAAATCTTACTATTGTTTGAGAACAAAGCAAGGTTTTTTTCACAACTATATGCAATATATTTAGTGTGAAAGGTTATCATAGAATACGGAAGAAAATTGTACTGACTGTTTTCCACTTTTCTGAGTAAAATAATCGACAGAAGCAAAAGTCTTTATCTGCTGAAATCTTTAGTGACGTACTTAATGGTGAAATAATATGTCAGGGTTTTACTTTAAAATACTTCAGGATCAAAAACAGATGGAAAATAGAGAAAGGTAAATGAAACAAAAATTATTCACGCTGATGATTGTTTAAGCTGCATAATGACAACACACGAATTCATGGTACTATTCTCTCCACTCTGTATGTCTGAATGCTTCCATAACCAACAAATCAAAATAAAAAATAAATAAAATATTAATATTAACCTCTTTTCTCTTTAATTCCCTCTCTTTTCACTTACTCCTTGGAATTCTAAGGACAACTCCAGTTAACGCGAAAGTAAAAATAAAAACCCAGAAAACCTTTTGGATGGATTACAACAAAGAAAAAGTCTGATACGTCTTGTAGATTCATTTTCCACCCGAAAGATTAGGTAACAAAGGAGATGTGGGAGAGAAAGAAACAAAATGGGGGAGAAATTGAGATGAGAGAGGACCATATGAAGGAGGTGAAGTCTTTAAAGTGGGAAGGAGGAAAATAACCTGAACTCATAACTCCTCTTGAAAGTTCACTCTCTCTTCACTCCAGCTCTATTGACCCATTACCTGTAGCCCACTTGCTATACAACAGTCTTTATCAAAGAGAGATCACATGGATACTTTTGTATGAGTGGTGTCACAAAAGGACATCGAGTCCCCAAATAAGGTGCAATATAGAAACCAGAAGTCCCATTCAGCCCAGTATTTATTCTCAAATGTCATAAATGCTGTGCACAAGAAACTGCACAACCGGAATGTTTTCTTTCTTTCTTATGTAACCGAAAAGTAATTTGCTTTGAGAAAACATTGAAGCTTAACTGCAAATTTTAATGCAATGATAAAAAGACACATTTAAAGGACATTAGAAATTCAAGTAAGAGGCAATCATATTTCTCATTACACTGATTTTAAACAAGAGATTACTAAGTATTTTAAATTCCACAATTAGTATAATTACTAAAAGAAATTGCACATGCCTTATTTTGAGAGCTGAAGAATCCCAGATACCATCTTATCTTCAGCCTGGTTTTTAGGTAGAACCACTTGTAGATTTGGCCATGTTTTAATGTACTTATTTACATTCTTTTACTAAAATGGTTGAAATGTGCCTTTAATTAAAGACAATGACATTATAGGAATATACACTTATAAATAAGAATAAAAAGCAAAACTTCAGTGAAAATCCAGAGCTTGAATAAATAACATAGCAAACTCATATTTTTATGGTTACTTAATTTCCTAATTTATAGGAGAGGTGTTTTCATTTTAGCTTACTTTGAGGAAAAAATCTGGATCAGGGAAAGTCAAGTATTCATTTTTGGGCACATTGAACTACAACATATAATAATAATGACATTTATCAAAGATTTCGTATTTGTAAGATTTACTTACTTTATGTAGCTCATGATGCAATCATTGTAACAATTCTGTGAATAGATGCTATTATAAACAGATATTTACAGATGGCTAAGACTTAAAGTGATTTATAAACTTCTGAAGTCACAATACTAATAAGCGGTGAAGGCACTCAGATGGTGCTTAGGTAAAAGGGATAGTGACACTGAAGTTCAAATGAGAAAAATCTCAGTGTATTGTTTAAATAATTCTAGAGCTAAAGCTTTGTTTAGCAGTAAGTTTGATTATCGAATTATTTGTTCTGCTCATCATGGTCATATATGCCTACATATAGTCTATGGAGAATTTAGTAAACACTGTGGTGTATTCCTTTAAGAAACCTTAATCCTTTCATCCAAAATTTGATTTTATACAAATAGACAGTTATTCAAATGCACTTATGTTGATGAAGACCAGGATTTAAATTCATTGATATACTTTTAGTTACAAAAGATCTATGGTTCTTTAGATCATTAGGATAACACTGACAACACCTAGAAACAGTATTATCATGAGATAACACATATTCAGTGTGTGTGATCTCCAAGCTCAAATATTTTGACGCATATATCAGTTCGAGTCCTCCAAGAAGCAGATGCCAAGATAGGATTCTATGTTGAAAAGATTTCTCAGAGGAAAAGTCTATCAGGATAGAGGGGAGGGAGTAGAAGAGGCAGGAAAAGCCTACGGACACCCGTGAGTGTGATATCAATGAAAGACGAGAGGAAAGAAAGGAGGATTGGTTATAAAGAATCTCATAGCAGCTCAGAGAACATTTCAACTGGGCCCATGGGGAGTCCTCAAGCTACAGCCACCCATTAGAGGACTCCCATGTCCTGCAGGAATAGACCTGCACTAGCATCCCCACAGTGCTCAGTTAATTATTGGAACCACCTGGAGAAAGTGTCGCCTCAGCATGAAAGGGTGGTGAGTATAGGGAAGCAATGACTGACTTTGTTGATCACCTGTGCTCCCCAAAGCAAGGGATGTAAGCAACACATTTCTGTGACCATTTCCAAACACAGCATTTATTTTGCAATGTATATATTTTATATAATCATTTAAACCAGTTCTGTTTGGCAAGTTTTCATGGCCCAATATCTTTCTCTCATCTTCATAGTTGTGACTAGTTAATTTTTAGCTCTCTGCTAGGAAATGTCAGGTGCAATTGATATCAGAGATGAAGAGGCAAATCAGTCATTGACATTTTTATGAAGAAAACTGCCATTTCCACACCCTATGATTAGTTAGGCTTTTCCAGTCATGAACTCAACAATAACTACAACAAAATTGTAGAGGAAAAGAAAACAAAAAGCAACATCCTTTTTAATCTATTTTGTAATGTGCTTTAATTTATTTCCTCAAGAAGAGAGATTGAACTTATGGTGCTGATTCTGAGATGTCAGGTGAGATACAAAAAGGGGTGTGAGCATTCGGATTTAGATAGGCTTGGGTTTGAATGCCAGCTCAACTGCCTCTGAATTATGTGACTGGACAACTTCCTTTTTATTTTTCTTCACCTGAAAATGAGCATAAAATATTATCATATGGATCTGTCAAGTGGATAAGAAATAATTTATGTAAAATGGCCCTGGCACAGAATCCATGCTCAATAGACATCCTTACTGCTAAAGGATTATTAATCTTTTCAGAAAATAATCTCAATATTTTGGGAAATTATGAACAGGAAGATCCTTTACAGACATTAAATCTTCCTGGAAATTTTTCTCCAAAACATAAAAGGGGTAATCTGTATTATTAAACTGTACTAATTTTGTTGAGTATGAGCATTTTTATCTTAAAAGCAAAAACAAGTTTAAGTGTAAACTGGCATTCCTAAAATTCAGACTTGTGCTTTGCAAACAAGATGGTGAAAATGTGACCATCCTTTCCATTTTCTACTTAAAAAAAAAAAAGATGAAAAAAGAAAAGAAAACCATGTTAAACAAGTTATGTGCAAAATAGCAGTAAGGCCGTTGGGCAGTAGTAACGCTATCTTCCTGCAAATACTTGTTCCCACGCCAGTGTTTAGGCTCACATGGGGTCAGCTCTAAATGAAAAGCAATTCTGATGCTGCAACAGAATTCTTGAAAAATGAGTCTCAACTTGGAAATTAAATTTGAAATGAGAAGGTAAATGTCATACCTTCAGTGTACACCTACTATTTTTATCTAATCCTGGGCAATGATACAACCAGAGATACCTGAATGCTAGAATAGATAAGAACTTTATCTTTAAAAAAAAAAAAAAAAGTGAGAGAGAGAGAATCATTACCTCCACTTGTTGGATTCAAAAGAAAAATTTAAGTTTATTCCTTATCTTCATGCTGTATTATTCAACCTGATAATAGTAAAGTAGCATAAATCCTAAATATAAAACAACTAACTTATGCTTCTCAGCACACAGATCACATAATTCCGTGCTTGTACACCAGTGTAAAAACGTGTTCTGGGAAGATCAAATTTCCCAGCTAGTTGTCTAAAGGACATTAACCCTCCATTATTTATTAGGTCGATTATAAAAGAAAGTCCTGCATGGTCCCAAAAGAGAAAAAAAAAAATTGTCATGGTTCCCAGGAAGAAAAAATAAAAAGCAAGGATTATCCTTGAAAGCAAAGAAGAGAATAGATTTTTTGTCTTTTTTTTTTTTTTTTTTTTTAAACCCAGTTGTCAGAAGAGTTGCCATGGGCACCATTAGGGGCCTAGGTTTAAATGTCAGATTTCTCTTCAACTACTGTCCTTTAAACATTCTTTTTTGTTGTTCTTGTCCTGATTTCTCCTCCAGATATATTTTTTTTTATTATTCAACTAAATATCCTGTTTGGCTCTACTATTCTTGAAGTATCCCATTTTTCCTAAAAGTCCCCCAGACTTTTCCATTTAAGTAAACTATTATTTATGTTCTCTTATTGTTTCATTGCATCTCTATTCATATGGTGTAATAGAAGTGAAAGCATTTAAATCATTCAGAGGACTCCATATACCATAGAGTAGTATTAGTCATTTTAAATAAAACAGAATTTAGCCAAGTCACGTCACCTTGTCATTATGTGGAACGCTGAAGTATGGCATATAGCATATTACATTATTTACTTGATAGAGGGTTTACATGTATGTGTGTGAAGGGATAATAAGGAAGTGCTCATGAGGAAGCAAATGAAAAAGATAAAACTCTGATTCTTAGGAATAAACTCTGATATGTGCGAACCACAGTGAGTATTTGAATTGATATGCCGTATAAAACAAGTTTGAAAGAGTTTAAATCCAAGTTTAAGAAAACACTGGGAGAAAGTTAAGTTGCCTAATCTGGAAGGGGTACAATGGCTTGACTCCTTTCTATTTTTCAGAAAAGGTGAGTTGGCAAGTTGATTTTGTTCCTAGGCTTTCATTGTCAAGAAAGCAAAATCAAACTCAATTGTGTCTGTCCCAGGCTTCTCCTCCTCCCTTCTCCTCTTCCTGGCTGCCTGCCCTCCTCCCATTTGAAAAGTTGGACATTTATGTTTGGAATACTTTTTGCTAGTGTTAACATGCAAATGAACATTACTGAATGCGGAAGCAGCTTCATGAATAGGAAAGGCAGGCATGTGGGGGGATTTATATCTCTGTTGAAGCAATTGTGTCAGGGTCTCTGGTGAGCCCCCAGCATGTGTGCCATCATTTGCATAAATGAAGGCCAGCTTCCCATTGGAGGGAAAAGGAGAATGCTACATTTCTTTCAACTGAATGCTTGTGGGCTAATCACTACAGAAAAATGCATGTATTATGTGAGTAGATTTGAATAACCCTTCAGAAAAGGGGTGGTAGCAGAATGACTGAATAATTCATTTAACTTCACTCCACACCAGCAACATGCCCCTTTACTTCCCACTTAAAAAGCTGAATGTCTTCAAATTAAAAGACTTTTAGGTTTAATTGCTAGAGCACAATTTAGACTAGTAACGTAAGATCAAATAGTACCACAACTTCCAGGAAAATGTTACACATTTGAGTAACTCTAGAGGAAAAGTAACAATGTACTTTTAAAATCCCACAGAACAGTGGTAAAAACACTATTGTCTTAGTAGTAATAAAGTATTATTGCACTGCATATCAGAAAATAGTCTTTGCAAAGCAAATAACATCAATGATATCTTAATTTATCCAAGCAGGCATAAATGTGAGAGCAACCCAAAAGAGAGAAAAGAATTCAATAAGAAGAGGCCATTTTGAATTTCCGTTCCTGCTAAAAGGTTGGCCTGGCAGAATGCTTCTGTTTTTGACATCTGATTTTTTATTTTGCTTCAATAGGAGACAAGCTTCCCCTTACATAAAAATAACTCAAACCTCAGTAAGCATATACCAAAGGTTATGCTATGAGTTCTATGTTGTAAGTAAAAGAGAAAAAGGGAGAAATAAGGCAAATGTAAATGCGTGAAAGTAAGAAAATATAGAAATAAATACAAAATTGTTCTGCATAGATTACGAAAGTTGCCGGACTTCTGAGAAGAAGGGTGGCTACAAAAGGCTAAGTGGTTAAGTGATCCAGAAAGGCTTTAGGAAACAGTAGGATAAGGTGTGGATCCTAAAGGTGTGCTGTCCATGCAGTAGCTGCTAGCCACACTGGGCTGCTTACATTTAAATTTAAATTTAATTAAAATAAAATAACATTTAAACATAACTTCTTCACTTGCCACATTTCAAATACTTGATAGTTACATATGACTATGTAGATATAGAATACTTACATCATTACATAAAGTCCTAAAGGATGAATGTAATTTGACATAGTAAAAATGTCAAGTTTGTGAGTTCCAGCAAGGAGATCATGAGTGAACACAGAACAAAAAAGAAAATGATACGACATTAAATTCTAAGGAAAAGACTAGATTGACAGAACTAGAAATGTTTATATTGGAAAATAGAGGGAAAAAATACAAGGAAGACCTAATCTAAAGACCTTTGAAACTTGGGTAGATGTGGTGAACAAGGAAACAACATGACAAAAGCTGTACTTAGAATGATTATTCTGACAGTGTGATTAGATCAGGGAAGGAAGAGTCTGAATATGAGATTTCTACTGAAGCTGCCACAATAATCCCCCTGTGGCCATGATGACAGCCTGTACCAGGGGAGTGAGAGTGGGATGGGAGACCAAAAACTGGATACTAAAAAGAAAAAAATCCTAAGGAATATCATTTTTAGAAATTAGGAGTGATGAAAATAAAAAACCAAAGCGAGAATAAATAATCACTTCAAGTTTGCTAACGTGAGTTTCTAGAAGAATTTCAGTTCTCCTAAACAAAAATAGAAATATGATAGTGGTTCTCAGTTGTTCACTCATTCTGTGTATCCCCCACATTTCACTTTCACACTCTCCAAGATGATGACTTGACACCTCCTCCTCTTGCCTCTTCATTCCTCTGCCTCTCTGCCTCCTCCACCATCAACTGATAATCTTGTCTCACGCTTTCTTGAGAAAATAAAAGCCGTCATGTAGGAACTCCATCTTCCCACATGCAGCCAGCTACTCTCTTCCCCAGCCACCCTTTCTCCCTTTCTCCTAACTCAGTGAATAACGAAAGCCTTGTCCTATTCCATGCCAGCCCCTGCCCCTGTGCTCTGGAGCGCCCTTCTTGGATTTTGAAGGTCTTACACCCAAATGACCTCTACTGTCTGGTCTATCATTAATTTCTTCCTGTAGCTTCTTTTCCACCACACACAACCAATGTACTGGGTTGTGAAACTTAATCATTCTTTCCACCTCCATTGTCCATCAGTCAAATGTTGGATGAGATTGAACCCTACTTTCACCTTCAGAGTGTAAGCAATTAAGGGCACATTATTTGCCTATACACAGCTATTGTTTGAGGGTGTGACAAGAACCAAAACCTCAGCCATTTTAGTTCATGAAATTCCTCTGGAAATTATGTTCAATATATGTGGCTCTGATCAGAGTAAATGTTGGGACTTTTCCTCTCACTCTGAAATGTATGCTGTGAAGATTAAAAAGATCAGCTACTACTGTTTTGTTATTATGGTAAAAGTTGAAACTGAGTGCAAAAAAAATATCAAAAACTGCAGAACTTAGAGCTGAAGAAAAATATAGTTGCAGCCCCCAATTCTGGACTTTTTCAGGTACATGAACCATTCAATGTTCTTTATTGCTTAAGCCAACTTCAATTGTATGTTATAGCCAACAATAAAATAACTGACACATTAAGTATCTTCACCCAAAAAATGTCCTTCTTTAGATCTGTGCTCACGTCTACCTACTCTAACATTTCTTTGTTCCCTGTCACAACAAAACTACTTAAAAGGTTTAATTTGTCTAGTTTTTCTTGGACGTCTTATTCCTCCTTAACATCATCCTCTTGGGCTTCTCTTTCCAGTCTTCTATTGGACTACAGTTACCATCATCACCAGTTTCCTTCATGTTATATAACCAAAGATCACATATTTTATTTATTTCACTTCGTCTCTCAACAGCATTTAACAGAGTCAACAATTTGAAAACACTATTTTATCTTATCTTCAATGGAGTTATACTCTTGTTTTTCCTCAAGTTCACATTATCAGAGTTCAGATGCAAGAAACAGGAATCACTGTAGCACCTGAAAGATAAGGAGATGTAACACAAGGAATTATGTGCTGTCCGAATGATTAGAGAAGCTGGAGGAGTAGGCTCCCCATGAGTCCTGAGATTACTCCCAGAATATTTTAGATCTGCAAAAAATCAGAATCTTGGATCATGAGAAAGTCATCCTGAATCCTTGTCTCTAGGAATACATGTGTTATCTGTAATCCAAAGATATCACCATCATTCACTTGGTTTATAGAGCCAAAATTCCAGGAATCAATCTTGAGTTGTCTCTTTCCTTCATTCTCTCTATATAATCAATTAACAAAGCAGTCAAATCCAATTCTAAAATAAATTCTGTGTCTACCACTGTCTGTTATCTGCATTACCACCTTCCTAGTACAAGTCTCCATAATTTGATCACACAGACTATAGGCAGAGTCTCTAAACTGGTCTATCTGCATCAGCTATTTCCTGCATTCTGCATATGGCATCCGGAATAATCATTTTGCAATCAAAATTAGATCATACAATTTTCTTGCTCAAAATTTGATGGTGGTTCTCAGTGGCACCTGGAATAGAATTCCAGCTGCTCATATACACTGAGAACTGGCCTCTGCTCACCTGCCCAACCTTCTCATAACTTTCTCCTCTTCTGCATTCCTCTACCCACACTAATCACTTCCTGCTTTTGGAATATACAAACTTGATCCCACATTAGGGCATTTGCACTCACCTTTCCTTCTTCTCACAAGATTCTTCTCTCAGACATTCACAGGACTGACTCGTTCTAATCATTCAGGTTTCAACAACTTCATAGAATGGTTTTCTCAGATTTCCAAATCTAACATAGCTTCTCCCACTCACTCTATCCCATTACCCTGTTTATTGTCTTCATAGCATACCAATCATTTAAAATTCTCTGGCCCATTTTCTATTAAGTTCCAAGAAAGTCATGATTTGTCTGTCATGTTTTCCACCTAGACTAGTACCTCATCTCTTCACCTAGTTGCTCCTTAGTCTTGAGATCTAGCAGGAACTCCATAAATGTCTGTTGCATGACTAACTGGATTCTTAGTAAATAGCCACAAACCAACTGCTTAAAATTTCACATGTACATTTATTGATAGATAGCATAGAATAGTGAACCAAAAAAAAAAAAAAAACCTAATTTCTCTATAGGGATGGGACTCCTTTCTAGGATAGGCATGGAGGATAGCCACAATACAGAAAATCAAATTAGGCCTAGGAAAAGCTACCACTCAGCACTAAGATCAGGGAAGAAGTGAGGCAGTATCCTCCTTCCACATTCGCAAAAAATGTTAGCAAACATTATACTGACTTCCAAATTTCACTGAAGATTGTAATTGTTTCACTTGTAAGCTAACTCAACGACATATTGTAGGCCTACATAACATAAACCAGAGTCGATCTAGTTTCTAGTATCTAGTTTAATTCAGCCTTTCTAGTATCTTGGAAACAGTCATGAATTGGGCTCTGAAATTAACACTTAAATTCTTAATTTCTGAAAGGTCCCCTCTCTATATACTATATAAAAGGATAAAAATTATTCTAAGTAATTCTTAAAAAAAGTAATGTAAATTTGAAATGATATGTTTAGAAGAACAGGAAACCAAATGACTTTGCAAAGAGTTCTATATGTGGGATGTGTTAGAAAGAAAGAAGGTGATGTCTGTTTTTTTAAAATACCACCTTATTTGATAAGGAAGGACTGATTCCTAGTTTGGGTTGATGATGTTTTAGAAAGTCCCCAAGTTTAAAAACTGGGTGGCAAGAAGAGAAATAATTCTAGAAACTTCACCATATTTGGAGAACATAAATATCTCCTGCTGTGAGGAAACTTGGACTCTCCTGAATAATCGGCCTTCAATCTTGGATTGATTATGCATCAGAGAAAATCCTGACTTAGGGTTAGCTGGTAGAAAACAGAATGCTTTCATGCGGGGGGTCCAATAGAATAATTATTTTATTACTTAATTACATGTGTGTGCGCTTTGGTATTGTTATACACAAATCCATGGTATTAATGCACTTTCTTTTAATCACTAATATAATTGTTACCTATGTCCTTTTATTTATAACATGACTATTACGATCATTAAAATCACTACTGCAAATTATTGTCTTCACTTTTCTCCAAACTAAATATAACTGATCATTCTTTTTTTAAATTTTTAACTACCAAGTTTCCTTACTCTACAAGGAGGTTGGTGCTATTAAATAGTTAAAGTTTTCCCTCTTTTTCTCATCTTTACATATCTCTGTAGCTTAGTCTTTATCTTATTTGCTCTTGATTTCCATGTCATGTTTTTTCTGATTCAAAGCTTATTTTCTAAGGCTAAGCCCTACTTTTCCTCGTTTCTAAGTACTATATCTTCCCATATTTTCTTGAACCTCTTCCTTTTCTGAAATGCCCTATTTTTTAATCATATGTTTACAAATGGTCCAGGGGTGACTGAAGGAAACTTTCAACCAAACTGATCTGGAGGGGCAACAAAGCACAGTCTGAATAGTCAGAAATCTGTAGAAGTTAGCTCAGGTTTCTGTATGCAACTCCTCAGATGATTGGCAAAATGTAAAGTGGCAACCTTCCACAAAGTAGACAGCACCCTCAAGTGAATATAAAAACACTTCTCATCATTGCCAATCTTTTTCTACAATTTAAGTATCACTTTTTTCATGTTTAAGCACAAATTTCTCAACACAACCACAGATCTCAACACTTTTTCTCTTACCAGTGAGCTAACAGCCCTCACATTATCACTTTTAGATACTCCAGGCTTCAAGATTTTTTCAAAACCATTAAACAGAAAAGGTTTTGATACCCATAATAACTACTCTAGTTTATTATTAACCCTCTAATATATAGTTTTTAATCCCTCACTTTACTAAAATTGCATACGTGCACCAATGAATTAAAAGTCAACAAATACCAAGATCTTTTGTCAGGCTTTAACTCGATTGACTCTCTGTAGCCACTGAAGTTGTTGCTGTTTTTATAAACTCTCCTGTATGAGTTTAATGATTCTACCTCCTTCCTCTACTTCTTCTCCTTCTCCTTCTACTTCTTCTTCTTACAGTTTCTTACTCTGTTGTCCAGGCTACAGTGCAGTGATGTGATCATAGCTCACTGTAGCCTTGAACTCCTGGGCTCAAGGGATTCTCAACCTCGGCTTCATTACCCCTGTACCTTTTTCACCCTTACATAAAAGTGGAAACGTCCCACGAAAACATCCTTCAAACATTCGTGCTTACTGATTACACATTTCCAAGTCAAATGAGTTCCAGGGTTTCTTAAATCACATAAGTTTCTGAAATGACCTCTAAGCTCTAGATCAGATTTGGTATTGTTCTACACAAATCCATGGTATCAATGGATTACTGTATTTAGAAGAACAGGAAACCAAATGAATTTGCAAAGAGTTCTATATGTGAAATGTGTTAGAAAGAAAGAAGGTGATGTCCAGTTTTTTGTTTTCTGTACCTGCTGACTCTCTTCCCCGATCACCTCAAAACTAAGTGCTCTCTTTTACTCAGGTGTGTGATGCTCTTTAAAAGCAAAGCCTTAGTAAGAAGATGATAATCACCTCTAAGTACCTGAAGAATGGGTACATAGGGAAAAAAACTAGATGTCTCATGAAGTATCACAGAAAAAAGCCAACACCAATAGGTTAGAAGGCTCAGAAAGGTAGATTTTTGAATTATTATATATAAAAATTTCTAAAACTTTTTTAGACTAATTTTTAGTTCAATCTAAAAATAAATATTTTATATGAATTTTCAGAGTATTCTGTGCATATTAACTACTTAAGTGTGTATTGCTGTCAGAAAAATAATAGAATTCATGACTTCCTACATTGATAATTTGTTTCTAATAAAATGGGAATTACATGGTGCCAACAGGATTGATTAAATGATAGTACTTTTGCCTATATGTCATATATCAGACAAAATGATGCTTCAGATGAATTCATGTTGGCATTCTCTTCCTTTGCCATGAGGAAGCAACAGTTTCTTAAACAGCACACTAAACAGCACTCATCATAAAGAAAAGAATGATAAATTGAACATCATTAAAACTGCAAACTTTTTGAAGAGAAATTCTGCTCATCAAAAACACCATTAAGGGAATAAAAAGATAAGTACATACTAAAAGAAGAGATTTGCGATACATAAATCTGACAAAGGACTCATATCCCAAATACACAGGTCAAAATTAAAAGGTAGATGTTTCTCTAAGACCTACCTGAGACCTTACGGCCCTAAGAATATCCACAGGACATATTCTTTAGGTGCTGAATTGAGGTCTCAGGTGGATTTTTTCTGTTTAATGAAAGCTGGATAAGGACAAAGACCATTTTACTTCCAGGAATAAAGAGTATTATATGTTTAGTTTTAAATTCTAGTGAAATATTGTGTTACATTTGGTATATGTGTTTACTATTTTAGATGAGAAGATACTTAACAGGTAGAATATTTCCTTCATTTTTACTCTTTCTGTGACATAGTAGAACTTCAATGTAATTTATTCAAAACATTTATTATCATTTCCCTTAGTAAGTGTTCTTTAACACAATTCAAGTATAAGATGCTCAGATGGAATACAGATGACCAGAACTATTAGTTTTGCCTGAATTGTTTTTTCTTCTTCTTTCTTGGAATAGTACTTTTTTATGATGGTTATTACTACTCTCTAACTCATGAATTGTCAGACTATTAGTGAAGCAGATATCCACTGCTTTGATAGTCTCCCTTTGACAGTCTCCCTATCAACTCCAAACTTTCTCTAATCTAAATGAGGATGTTTAGATTAGTCTGTGGTTGATGGTCTGGTGCTGCAAACCCCAAACATTAAATGAACATCCACACAATTGTTGCTTACAACTTTGTCCTGGGAGGCCCGTGGTCGAACTCCTCTTTGTAAAACTAAAGCTCTCCTAATATTCACAGCACAATTAATGGTTTTCCTTACTTTTTCACAGAACAAATAAGCTTTGTAAGTTAAGACTGTTCACTGTAACATGTAATAAGCCACAAGAAGATAGCTACTATTGTTATCCCTGTTTGATAGAGGAGGGATTGCACAGATCCCTAACAGCACACTAAGAATTACACTTAACCAGGCACAGATTGGTTAAGTAACTGCCCCACGTGGTAGGTGGTAAAGCCAGAATTTGAGACTCCTCAGCCCATTGTCCTAATTTTAATTGTTGCTGTTTTTTTTTTTTTTTTTTCTATTGAGCTTTTCAGGGGTCTCACAAATATCACTTCTTTTTTGCTAAAGTTTTGAACTAATAAAGAATGAAGATAAAATAGTAAAGATAAATGGGAAATAAATTACTGTAAAACCCTGTAATACTGAGTCCCACAATAATGTAAATTTCAACATATAGTGATAGGTGCTTGACTCCTTCCTTTGCCCAAACCTTGTTTTCAAACTGTAATGGTCTAATATTTGTACCTTTCCTAAGAATGCTGTTAGATGGCAACTATTACCACAAAATCAAAAATAGAGAGACTGTCAAGTAACTTGACCAAGGTCACATTCCCTATAGGAAGTGAAGCAGGATGAGGGAAGTTGAGCACAGATAAATCTGTATTCAAAGCCCATGTTCCTTCCATTTTGTATATTGCTTCTTTTAGCTCTGCACATAATAGATTATTGCTATTATAGAACAATGTATTCATATTTTGATAGGTGTCATGGCTATATTTTGTGATTTACTTCTTATCTAGATGAAATTCTTAATAAATTCTAACTATTATTTCCTGACATTGTAAATTTTTACTTCAATTCAGCAAGCAGTGTTTAAAGTCAACTTGTCAATATGTAATTGGGCTATTGGGGGATTCTTTGCAAAGTAATTTCTATGAATTATATAATATGTGTAGAATTCTATGGTTACATTTACCAACTAATTCCTGATAAGTACTTTTATCAAATGTATTTCATTTTACTTTTTAAAAGTATTTTCCACCAGGTAGCAGATTTTACTGCTTAATAAGATTAGATAGCTTTATCAAAAGAGCAGAAATTAAGGCAAAATTTATCCTTGCCTTATTAAATGTGCCTAGAAATTCAGTCTAGAACTTAGAAGAGTTTAGATTCAACTTTGAATAAAAGGGTTGATATGCCTCAACAAAGGACTCACTTAATTTTAATTTGCTTTTGAAATTAATATTCTAATGTACTAATTTAGAGATGCCAATAAAGTAATAATGGCACAATTAATCTGATAACTTCAGAATAATTCCTGATAATATGTTTTCTCAGCCTGGAGAACTGAACTTATGAAACATTGGCAATTGTATTAAATTATTATTTGAGAGTAACTTTTATAGCCACTATTTCTGATTTTTGTTTAACTGAAAGAAAGAACCATCACTTTTTCTTCTTATTTGAACATCTCTGAACAAGTTTAATACTATAAATTACAGTATATAACATCACAAAATTATAAAACTATTGTAACCAAATAAATTACATACATATATGCACAATATCAAAATTCTAGTTTAATCCTGGAATGAAAACAACATAGTATGCACTCCTTACTTCTCCTTATTACACATTCTTTCTCCCACGTCCAACTCGGTGCCTCCAAGTTGTCCTGCAACTGTTCACCTAAAGTATGTCTTTACATTTATCAAGGTTTAAACATATCTGGTCCTGAAAAGTTGATTATAGCCAAGATTGAGAAACTAAAGAAATAAGTTAAATTGGATTTAGCAGATATTATGAAGTAGTAAGTCCTTAGAAAAATTGAATTTCCAAAATAGTATAGGTATTTTTATTTTTATTGTTTTATTTCAGAATTGGATTTTACATTGATTTATTTGTTTATTTACTTATTTACTGATTGATTTTTATTATACTTTAAGTTTTAGGATACATTTGCAGAACATGCAGGTTTGTTACATAGGTATACACGTGCCATGGTGGTTTGCTACACCCATCAAACCATCATCTACATTAGGTATATCTCCTAATGCTATCCCTCCTCTAGCCCCTCACCCCTGACAGGCCCTGGTGTGTGATGTTCCCCTCCCTGTGTCTGTGTGTTTGCATTGTTCAACTCCCACTTATGAGTGAGAACATGTGGTGTTTGATTTTCTGTTCCTGTGTTAGTTTGCTGAGAATGATGGTTTCCAGCTTCATCCATGTCCCTGCAAAGGACATGAACTCATCCTTTTTATCCTTTTTTATGGCTGCATAGAATTCCATGGTGTATATGTGCCATATTTTCCTTATCCAGTCTGTCATTGATGAGCATTTGGGTTGGTTTCAAGTCTTTGCTATTGTGAATAATGCTGCAACAAACATACGTGTGCATGTGTCTTTATAGTAGAATGATTTATAATTCTTTGGGTATATACCCAGTAATGGGATTCATGAGTCAAACGGTATTTCTGGTTCTAGATCCTTGAGGAATTGCCACACTGTCTTCCATAATGGTTGAACTAATTTACACTCTCACCAACAGTGTAAAAGCATTCCTATTTCTCCACATCCTCTCCAGCATCTGTAGTTTCCTGACTTTTTCATGATTGCCATTCATTCTAATTGGCGTGAGATGGTATCTCATTGTGGTTTTGATTTGCATTTCTCTAATGACTAGTTATGATGAGGTTTTTTTTCATGTTTTTTGGCCACATAAATGTCTTCTTTTGAGAAGTGTCTGTTCCTATCTTTCGCCCACTTTTTGATGGAGCTGTTTGCTTTTTCCTTGTAAATTCAGTTAAGTTCCTTGTAGATTCTGGATATTTTTAGTTTATAACAACACATTAATAGGATAATTTCTCCACCCCCCCAATTCTGTTTTAGAAATCATCCCAAATAATGAAAAAGATAAACAAAAATGCAAACTCCAATTTCAATGACACTAGAAGATTTCCACAAACTAAAACTACAAAATTTGATGAAGGGTTGTTGAAACCAGTGAAGTTCAACTAGGATACAGAAAAACTTGAGAGAGAATGCTAGAAAGCAGCTGAGACAAAGTTGCAGACCGTAACTCTCTAAACAAGGGAAACACTTGATATTCAAGAACAATAATATTTTGTTTGGAACAACAGGGACACAAGGAGGTGGAGGGAACTACCTATGTCTAGTCTGTCATCTGATTTTAAGAAGCAGAGAAAATGGCACCGAACAAGGATCCAAATAATATAACCAATTTGCAGAACACCGTTTGTCAGTTGGATAGGGAAGGAGAAAGACTGCATTAGGAGGTGTCTAAAGTGCCAATATCAGTGAGCTGGGGAAAAATACAAGTGAAAGGAATTCACCTGTGGATAACCATAGGTTATGGGGAAAATTCCTGCTACAGGGAATACAGCCCTGTTCCCATCTCCACATGGACATGTTGCAAGTAACTGATAAGGAAAAACTTCACCTCATTCACAAGTCATATATTAACTAGAAACAAACCAGAAAAGATACTGGAAAGATTTTTAAAACAGAGAACAGAAGAAACAGGGAGAAAATGCCAAACAAAATGTACTTACTAACAAAATGTTACCATGTTACCAGTGAAAACTGGTGGTCTATGTTAGAGTCGTACTTTAAATAAGCTTTAATGTTTGTTAAATTTAAATCTAATACCTAATTAAGACCTCAGTGAAATAAGGACGCCTATCTTTTATGAAGAAAATTATTATTTTCTATAAAAACTATTTCTGGCTGGGCACGGAGGCTCACGCCTGTAATTCCAGCACTTTGGGAGGCTGAGGCGGGCAGATCACGAGGTCAGGAGATTGAGACAAACCTGGCTAACATGGTGAAACCTCACCTCTACCAAAAACACAAAAAATTAGCCAGGTATGGTGCCGGGCGCCTATAGTCCTAGCTACTGAGGATGCTGAGGCAGGAGGATGGCTTGAACTCGGGAGGGGGAACTTGTAGTGAGCCAAGGTCACGCCACTGCAAAAACTCCAGCCTGGACGACAGAGCGAGATTCCATCTCAAAAAAAGAAAAAAAAAATCTGAATTATTTACAAAAATAATAGAGTATAAAATTTGAAAAAATAAGTGAAAGAAAAAAAAATACTCAACATGAGAAAGGGTATCCTTTTCACCTCTATTTTTAAGCTTCATTCTACAACTACTAGTCAACGAATTCAGGGAAAGAAGCACATGAGACATAAAAATTGGACAACAATAAATAAACTTATCACTATTTGTAGATAATATTATTATTTGCTAGGAAAGGTGAATGAAATCAACTGAAAAACTGTTAAAAATTTTATGAGGAGTTATTATGACACCTGAGTATGAAATTAATATCGAGAAATCAATAGTCTTCATAGAGTCAAACAACGAAATAGAAGCTAAAGGAAGAAAATGCCAAATATAACTACTATCAAAATGATAAAACACCTAGAAATGTACTTAAGAAATATGTGAGATCTGAATCAAATGGTCACTTTACAATATTACCAAGGGACACAGAAGATGAAAAACAATACCATTCTTGAATTAGAACCCTTGATATCATAAGGATATCCCTTATCTAAATTAACAAATAATCTTAATATGACCCCAATAATACCACTTTTAAAACATAAAACCAGGCACTTCTAAAATTGTGTGTGTGTATGTGTGTGTGTGTTGCAAGAATAACCAAGATAAGGCTGGTAATAAGGGCTGGGGAGAGACTGGTTGTCCAGATATTAAAACCTTTTATAAAAGTATAGTAATTAAAAATGTATATTCATGCACAATGAACGAAATCGGTCAATAAAAGAGAAATGACAAAATCTATAATTAGATCTAATGCATGCAGGAATTTAGTATAATAAAAATAGTGTTTCAAATACATATGGGTAATATGAATTATTTAATAAATGAGTTCATATCACTTGCCAAATACATAGAAAACATTAGGATGTTTTTCTAACTCATGCCTTACACAACGTCAATTCCAAATAGCTCAAAGACTTAAACATAAGCATACTCTAAAAGTACTAAAAGAAAGCATAAAAATATAATCTTAGAAAAAGAAGCCTTTCTGGAGGATGTTGCAAAACTCAGAAACATAAAAGAAAAGACACTTTTAACTGCATAAAAATTTACATTTTCTGGAAATAATAAAAAAAAACAAAAGAGAAATGGGAAACAGGAAAAAATTACAACTTATATCACCAACTTAAAGCTAATTTCCTTATATATAAGACTCTTACTAATCAATTAATGAAACTCAAACATAACTTATAAGAGTTGAAATTAATAACACTCTAAGAATAAGAATGTCATAATTTTTATCAAAATTATAAATTTCCAAACTCTTTCTTTCAGGAATTCTACTAAGACTTTATAGCAGATTTGGTAACATATGGGGAAAACGAGATACAGAGAAGGATAGTTGTTATAACATTGTTTCCATTAGAAAAAGATTGACAAAAAATGCAAAGATCCATACTGAACTCCTATACTGAAGGTTGATAAAACATTTAATGGCATATTCCTAAACTAGGCACTATGAAGACATTAAAAATAATGATTGATTGTGTTACATATTTTTACCATGGAAAATCTCTAAGATACCCTAAGTGGAAAAAACAAGAAACAGAGCAGGTAGAACAGTATGCATATATGTTACTATTACTGATTATATATCGGATATTCATTTATATATAACATTATATAATACCAGTAGATATTATATATATAAAGACATATTATGATACACAGCGATATATATGTACATATACATATACAATATGTCTAGAGTATTTACAAAACAACTGTTATTAGTGGTTGTCTTTGAAAAGAATACTTTGTACTATTCATATTACCTATTCTATAAATAACTAAAATACATTTGAAATAAAATTTAAATTTTTAATTAAACAGACATCATTAAAAAAAAAGGTCTCTTCCCTTTAGCCTGTCTTTCTCAGTGTTCCTCTGCTCTTTTCTCTGTGCAAGAGTGAGCAGAGCAACGTGAAGCTGGTTGGGATGATGAATAGGCTCTCTTAGGCAGGAACAGACCAGCTCCAGAAAAAAATAGAGCCATAAAATTTGAAATATTTTCTGTTTAGGGGTCTGCCAATCTGTACATTAAAGGAAAAAAAATGAAAGGTGTTCCAGACTCCAAGGCCAGGAGAAGATGCAGAAAAATGAAAAAAAAAAAAAAAAAAAAAAGGTAGGAAATTTATGTTTGTCAGAGACTCTCTTTTAATTCCTCTGGTTCTTTAGGTTAACATTCTGTGCACATCAGCAAAGTTCCAAACCCAACTGCCATCATTTCTGAAAAGAGCAAAGAACGAGGCAGGCCTTTCATTCTGGAATCTCCAAATGCTGCAAGCATCTCTTGTGGGGGTGACCACATATCTAACCATTCTCCTTTGCTACTGTAGGCCCACTTTACAATGTATTATAATTACCAGCATTTAAATTAATACAAAGTGCTAGCTTCTAAAATTCCTGTCTTATTATGAATCAGTAATTAAAAATACAAAAGGTTTCATCTCTTATAAATGCTAGTAATCATGTTACCTGTACCACTCCTAAGACAGGTAAGTCCAATAAAAAATCTAGACATGTATTTACAGAATTCTAATCACCTGTTTCCCTATGCTCCATAGGGGAGAGGAACTGGGACAACAAACAGAGTTTTCGTTACGACATAACAAACGTTTTGATGGGAATTGTTTAAGTTTGATTTTTCTCCAAAGCAGAGCCTAAGACAAGAATCTCAGTGCAGGTGTCATATATAGGAAGTGGTCTCAGGAAGCAGAAGTGAGGGACCATGAAATGTGACACAGGGATAGGAAGAAAGCTAATTAAGGCTGTGGTATTAAGCTGGTTACCACCTAAATCATCTGGATGTCAATCCCAAGTGAAATCTTCTGAGAAACTGTGTAGACCACATCTCTGATTTGTTCCTCTGACAGATGAGTGGTTGAGAGATTTATCTGTCCATTCTGCTCCCTTATTGGTTAAGGTTGCCCAAAGTGCATTAACTCCTTGCACCTCCAAGCTGCCCAGTTTTTGGACTAAGTGAACTGTCCAGGGCTTCAGAAAATGCTAAGACACCCAGCAAGTGCTTGAGGTGCAAAGCCGCCATTGTGCACAGGAACATCCCACCACAACTGCTTCTAAAGTCACAGGTGGGCCAAGCAGATGTGGTGCATGGTACAAAACATGTCTGTTCCAGAGTTAAAGAAATAGTTAAAGACTGCAGCTCAAATGAAACTAACTACATAAACACATTTACATCATACCGTATGCTAGATCCCTGAAAGTCTTAAGGGATTTCTAAAGTTTCTCATATTGCAGTTTGTCACAGATAACTAGCAAGATTTTAATGTACAGGGCCTAGTGGTCATGCAGAATAAAGAAATAACCCCTTGTATTTTGGGACATATTTGCAAATTCAGACATTTATTATGAGGTTGATGGGGTCACCAGTCAAAATGCCTAAACTAAAATAACTTGATTTGGGAGTTTCCACTGAATAAAGTGAAACTGAAAATCAGTATTATTCTACAGCAAGTAACTTGTCCTATTCACGAAGTTCCTTAAGGTTAGTGTTTATCATGATGAGGCATTGATGGTGCGTAGTCCAAAATTCCTACTCACTTCCCACAATGGAGCTATCACTCCCAGCCAGCAGGAATTACGTTTCCCAATCCCTCTTTGCATCCACTTATCAGCATAGAATGTGTGTTTCTGAATTCATTGTCCCTAAGGTTCTTTGTCCCTCCAGAGTCTCTGCAGGCCTGGGGTAGGTGCATTCACCCGGTTTTCAGAGTGATGACTGATATTGGGGCGGGGGGAGGTGTGGGGGGGGGGTGGTCAACTGCTTGAACTGCTTTATATAGAGACTTTCAAACAGTTCTTTTTTATTATGTATATATTTTTATTTCAATAGCTTTTGGGGTGCAAGTGGTTTTGTTTACATGGATGAATTACATAGTGGTGGTGAATTCTGAAATTTTAGTATATCCGTCACCCAAGTAGTACACATTGTACCCAGTATGTAGCTTTTAATCCTATACCCTCCTCTCTCTCTCCTCCTTCTAAGCCTCCAAAGGGCGTTGTATCAACTCTGCATGCTTTTGCCTACTCATAGCTTAGCTCCCACTTATAAGTGAGAGTGTATGGTTTTTGTTTTTCCATTCCTGAGTTAGTTCACTTTGCAGCTTCATTCAGCTTGCAGCAAAAGAGATTATTTCATTCTTTTTTATGACTGAACAGCATCCCATGGTGTGTGTGTGTGTGTGTGTGTGTGTGTATACTGTATATATATATATACACACACACGGTGTATGGTATATATATACATATACACACGGTGTATGGTACGTGTGTGTATATATACATGGTGTGTGTATATATATACATGATGTGTATATATATAGTGTGTGTATATATACATGATGTGTATATATATAGTGTATATATACACACACACAACATATAATACACACATATATGTGTGTATATGTATGTATATGTGTGTGTGTGTATATATATGTAACCATTTCAATCCAATAAGCAACAATGTTGGATAAATGTTAGAAAATCTCATTATTAACTACTGCCTATATGTGTGTGTGTGTGTGTGTGTCATTTTCTTTATCCACTTGTCAGTAGACAGGCACTTAGGTTTGTTTCATGTCTTTGCAGTTGTGAACTGGGCTGCAATGAACATGTATGTGCATGTGTCTTTTTCATATAATAACTTCTTTTCCTTTGGTAGATACCCAGGAGTGGGGTTGCTGGATCAAATGGTAGATCTGCTTTTGGTTCTTTAAGGAATCTCCATACTGTTTTCCACAGAGGTTGCATTAATTTACATTCCCACTAGCAGTGTATGTGTTCCCCTTTCACCACATCCACACCAACATCTATTGTTTTTTTGATTTCTTGATAATGGCCATTCTTGCAGGAATAAAGTGGTGTATCATTGTGGTTTTAATTTGCATCTCCCTCATGATCAGTGATGTTGAGCACTTTTTCATATATTTATTGGACATTTGCATATCTTCTTTTGTGAAATGTCTACGTCCTTTGCCCACTTTTTGATGTGATTACTTGTTTTTTTTGTTGTTGTTGTTGTTGTTTTTTCTTGCTGATATGTTTCAGTTCCTTGCATAATAGATTCTGGATACCTGTCTTTTGTCAGATGCATAGTTTACAAATATTTTCTCCTGTTCTGTGGGTTGTCTATTTACTCTGATGATTATTTCTTTTGTCGTGCAGAAGCTTTTTAATGTTTCCAGTCCCATTGCCCCTCCTCCACCACCACCATCCCCTTTTGTAAAGGTTATTGCTGTTGTCAGTTCCTGAGGATTTCTGGCATTGCCCAGTGGGAAACAACCACTTCTGACTATTTTTTTAAACAGACTTGAACATATGCATTTATTTTCATCCCTTCAGATAAAGGGCAAGGTGACAGAGTAGATAAGGCAAAATCCAGAGGGCGCCTGAGCACAGGAGCTTCTGTCCATGGAGTTAGGATGTTCACCCTTCCAGCACATGGACACATTCACCAACTCAGAAGCTCATCAAATCCCAATGTTTGAGAGTTTTTATAGAGCTAATAGCCAGCCCCCTACCTGCTCCCCTTCCCAAGGCCAGTGGTTGGGGCTGAAAGTTTCTCTACAAGCCAGTTTAGGTTGTAATTTCTCTGTCAACTAAATTAACTACTGCTTAAGCATCTATTTTTGCTGCTTAAATTCTCTCCTCTTCTGTTCTTTTTTTTTTTTTATGGTAGCTTCAAGTAATCTAAAATTATTTTAATGTCGTTTTACTGCAGTTTCAAGAGTGAGTGGATGCAAATGCAGGCATTACATCATGTTTAACCCTTATTATCCAAAAAAAATTACATGTCAACCATGTGTTGGGAATTTTAAAAAGTGAATATAACCTGCCCTGTTACTTCCAGAGCTTCCTCACAGAAAAATAAATTTAAACTTACCTATATACTAGGTAAGACAGTCTTCCAAAAACTAGCTTACTCTTTCAATCAAATAAGCAACAATGTTGAATAAATGTTAGAAAATCTTTCATGCTGTTTTGGGCTATTCCTGGGTAGCTCTGTTAATAGAAAACTAAAGCTGTATCTTGCCTATTAGTCTATTTTTTTGTATTTGCAAAGTTACTCAAGGTAGAATATCTAAGCCTTGGATGATTCATTGAGATGTCATTCCCGAAACTAATTACTTTCCAAAGTTATATTTCAACCACTTGAAAGAAAAGTCATTCATCGCCAAGACGGGGAGTCTTGGATGGAATTCCAGACATCTTTGAGGAGCCAAGTATCCAGAATGATCTAGTCTTCTCTCAGAAAGGAAAGACTGTTAGAAAGAACTGACAAACAGCTGTGACAGCTTATATAGGTTATACAACACAGACACAAACCAAAAAAATGAGGGCACAAGAAGGAAACCAATACAAGAAAATAGAGTGAATCATTTGTCAGTGACATTCATTCATTTGATTGTTGTTCACATATAAATACATAAATATACACAAAAATGCTAGAAAGCAGCAAGGGCTGCATGAATCAATTATATCACATTTTATGGCCTAAACACCATGTGCTGGTAGCACCTCCAAATAATTTCTCTTCTATCAATGTGCTACTATTGATTTGTGTAGCTTTGCCGCAATTTCCAAAAAGAAAAAGAAAAATTCCCCAGGAAAAGGACTGTATGCACACTATGTTCCTGTAGTTTGTGCTTTAGGTTCCCTCACCACTCAGACTGCTCCAAAGCAGCATTAAACTCATAAGTGAGATTCAGTATGTGTCTGTCAACACAGTTTATATACACATTCTAGTTTGACAAAGCAAACCATATCCACTTTATAGAAAAATCATGGCAAAAATAATAAGTTGTAAAATATTGTTGATACTACCACATCCTGATTGTTGTCTTGTCTACTTCCACAAAAGCTTTCACTTTGATTGGGTGAAGAAAAAAAAAAAAAAAACCTAAACTGTTAAATATGGTAGTCTGTCATTTTATTGGAAAAATCCCTTCTCGGTACTTGCCATAACTACATACACATTTCAGTTAGTGCAAGGGAGAGGAAGAAAGAGGAAAAGAAGGGATTCTGACAATAAAAGTGCCATTTATCCCAGCCAAAAGGATGTTGCCATTGTCCAGCCCATGGGGACAGTCTCTTTCTTTCATTCGAAGATTTATCACTCACTGAACTTAGTGGGTGAGAGACCAGGGCCAAAACCAGGTAAAGTGAGAGACAATTACTTGATCTTTTTTTCCTTTAAGCATCATTCATTTGCCGGGTAACCAAACCAGTAAGAAACAGAGCTAAGGAACTAGCCATGACATTGGACCAGGAAGAGGCAACATAGGAGCTTCAGATATCAACTATGGTTTTAACAAAGCGTTTGGCCATCTACACTTTCACATTACTGAGAGTCATCCCTTACCTTAATATTACTGAATTAGAAAGTACTGTCAGCATTTCAACAATTTAACTTTTTGAAATACAGATGAATTGCTTTACTTAATGTTCTCAACTTCACAGTAGGAAAAAAATTTCATTTCGTCACAAGAATCATTCTGAGTGGGCAGGGAGAGGAAAATGCAAAAGGTCAAGAATATGTCATTTCACTTCTCTGTGGCTGTCACCATTGAGTCTCTGAGCCAAGTCATGAAAATTATGTGTAATCCCCAAAGTTTTTGGAAAGAGGATTTCTTTCCTTTTATTTTCTTCTTTATTTCCTTACTTTGAAGAATTGGATGGCATCATCTATGTTACTCTAAATTTGTTTTTCTGTCTTCTTTATCTCTCCCTTTCCTTTCTCTAAGTTCTAGTTCTCTGACTACAAACCTGCATAGATTTCTCCCTATTATGTAACCTGATAAAAAGAAAATTTTCACCTCTCAGGGTTTCTTTTCTCTCCTTATTCACACAAAGGTGTTGACAACAGAGGTTGAGTGAGAAGGTAGAACGCCAGATTTTTTGTTTGTCCCTTGAATTGGGAGAGGAGAATGGTCAGTTCTAAAGTAGGTATTCATGTCCACTTCCAAGTAGATGTGAATGCAATAAAGAGCAGTAAGCAAAATCAGCCTCAGAGGGGTGGAGGACCTCAAGGAGAAGACCAGCATTCACCATGACACAGTATTAGCATGCCCATAGGACAGCAACGGTTGAGAGAGGTGGCGACCTAATTTTTCTAAAGAAATAATAATAACTCCCAATAGGTTGCAAGCAGTATGTAGGGATTTCATAAGTTGTCAAATGTCTCAGTATGGAGATTTAAAAGTATTGATGGAGTAGGAGGCCTTAGCAAAAATTATTACTAAAGATAAAACTCTCAGAATAACCCAAACTTTACTTCTTGTACTCCCAAAAGAATAAAACTAACAGAAGCTCAAAGTATAAAAACACTCTTACCTTCCTACTTGGCATTATGTAAAGATGAACAGCCTCCCAAGCTGAGGAGCATTAGCAACTTCTCTTTGAAACTTTTTACTGTAACTATATTGAAAAATGTGTCTTCTGCAGCTATTGCAATATCTGACACATAAAGGTGCACCACCAGTGTTGGAGGGAGAAAAAAAGAACAAAAGAAGACAAAAAAGAAAAGAAGGAGAGGCACAGAAATGAAAGGAGGAAGGAAGGTATAAAAGTGGTAAGAAAAGGTGGAAAGAGGGAATGAAGGAAACGGAAAGGGAGGTGGGAGAAAGAAAGGCAAGAATAAACAAACATATTCTTTTCTTAATATTTAGCAGCTGGATCACAGTGATATTGATTGACTTTTTCACTCCTATACAGTTAACAAGAAACTCTGAGGACTGTTAGAGAAAAACACAAATATATAGTAGATTATCACCATTATAAATTCATATTTTCTGCCATCATTTGAGTCCTCACCACTATCATCCTTTTAATACCTGTGGTCAATGTCACCTCCCACTTCCCCAATAGCTAGTTTGTACTTTGCCTTCTTTGCAGCTCACTTTTCACAACAGAATTTAATAAGAAAATTGAAATCATAAACTTTTAATGTTCTTTCCTTCTACCTATAAATTAATTTGCATCCACATCATTGCTTGACTTATAGGTCCAGAGGATGAGGAGGTTCTCCCTCTACTCAAGTTCAACTGTTCTTCATATTCTCTTGATTTCGTCTCTTGCCATTTTCTGGAGCATTTCTTCCTTGGTCTTCCATCTCTCTTATGTATCTTTATTTTATTCCCTTGTTATTGTATTTTTCTTAATACTAAAACATGCTGACATACTTCTTATCCTAAAAAGGAGAATATCTTCCAAAATTCCATGTCATTTTACTGTGTCTGGTCACTTTTCTTCCTTTCTTAACAACCTTCTAAACAAATATCTTTTTTGAAGGTAGCTCCACTTTTTTACAACCCATTCTTCAAACATTTCAATGTGTTTTCTGTCCCCTACAATGTTATTGGGTTTCTAATGACTTTGCAAGCACCTATATGACTTTGAATTTGAAGTTGCAATATACAACAAAGTTGTGTTTTAAAATTATGATCTTACTTGCTCTACTGCATCTTGACATTGACTGTATCCACTTTATAGAAAAATCATGGGAAAATAATGAGTTGTAAAATATTGCTGATACCACCACATCCTGATTGTTGTCTTGTTTACCTCCACAAAAGCTTTCACTTTGGTCAGGTGAAGGGAAAAAAATTAAATTGTTAAATACGGTAGTCTGTCATTTTATTGGAATAATACCTTCTCAGTCCTTGCCATAACTATATACACATTTCAGTTAGTGCAAAGGAGAGAAAGAAAGAGAAAAAGATGGGATTCTGACAATAAAAGTGACATTTATCCCAGCCAAAAGGACGCCACCATTGTCCAGCCCACGGGGACAGTATGATTGTCCCTTTTCGTAAGTCCTCCACCCTGTTTCTTCTCATTATGCTTCACATTCCAAGTTCTTTGAATGATTCAATGTCTGTGCCATTTTTTCCTCTTTTGTGAGATCTTCATCCTCTGCCTGTCTTCTCATCATCTGTGTCTCTAGTTATTCCACCATCAGCCTGGTGCTCCTCATGAGTGACCTCATCCTCTACTTACATGCTAATGACCTCCAAATGTATGTCACTAATCTAGACTCTCCCCCATCTCTTCAGACTCTTCTATCCAACTTCTATTTAGAAATGTTCTCGATATTAATCTCCAGAACACTCAGATTCGACCCATCCAAAACCACACTCACCATCTTTATCAGTCAGGATCCCAACAGGTAATTGCTGATAGAATTGAAATAGGATAATTCAAGGCGATTTACTTATAAGGACACTGTTTAAGAAGATATCAGGGTAGGGAAAGCACAAAAAACAGTTGAGTAACACAGGGTGCTCCATCACAGGCCAACAGAATGAGGAAAGAAAACGTTAATGAAATCTTGAAGGAGAAAATCTGTACAATTAAGACAAAACATCAATGTCTATTTGGATTCATGCAAGTCAGTCTTATGGGATGAAAAAATGAATAGAGAGTACCTTTGGTGAGGCAAACAGTAGATATCGAGTGCAATGCATCCCTTGGATCTCAGCATTCACTTTCACCCTTTGTTGGGTGAAAGTGTAAAACATAACTCAAGGAATTCAAAAAGCCCAACCTGCAGGGAGTATCCATTCAGTTACTATTCCATGTGAATGCTACAATATTAGTCCAACTGATATTCTTCATATAGGGTAGTATGGAAAGAAAGATGAAAGAAACAGTTAAACAAGCAGAAACATAGCTGTTACAGTTCACAATTCTATGGCTTGCCATGAGGACAAATCTGGTAATCCTAACGCTTTTTTCCAACACATATCCCATATTCCCCTTATCCTTTGCCAACACTGCACAAAATTATTTGCCTCATAGAGTCACCCAAACCTTATCTCTGCAGTATATGTGTCCATGGTGTTATAGATAGATAGATATAGATAGATAGATAGATAGAGATATATAGTTTTTTTTTAGTTAACACAATTTTACAGTGACTGTAATATTTGGGCAAGGGAATATTAAGAGACTCTCTAGGGAATCCCCTGGATTCTAAAAGGAGTATTTTTCTTGTTGTTTAGCAGCAAGCCAATTTGTCTCTAGTTATTAGGATTAATCACCCCAGCAGTTAGATAATTGGCATAGAGTCCAGAAAGGCCAGGGGACTCATCTTTCAGTTTGTTGGCATCATGACTGTTTTTTCTAGTGGAAGAAGCCCTACCTTGGGGACCAGGATCACCAAATCCACAAACTGAAGATGATGGGAAAAGGAAGCAAGAATTCTAGCAGAAATAAAGGATATGGTGAGAAATAACCTACTCTCATCTCTCCACCGTATTTGACACACCTGTATACACACTCTGAGAGAGACAGCACCATCTATTAGTTATTTGTTTTAGGCATATATCACATGCTGCACAACAGCTCCTCCAAACATCAGAAAGCATGTGTCTCAGATTTCTCCAAAATTGGATAAATTCTTTTTTTTTTTTTTTTTTTTTTTTTGAGACGGAGTCTCGCTCTCGCCCGGGCTGGAGTGCAGTGGCCGGATCTCAGCTCACTGCAAGCTCCGCCTCCCGGGTTTACGCCATTCTCCTGCCTCAGCCTCCGGAGTAGCTGGGACTACAGGCGCCCGCCACCTCGCCCGGCTAGTTTTTTTTTTGTATTTTTTAGTAGAGACGGGGTTTCACCGTGTTAGCCAGGATGGTCTCGATCTCCTGACCTCGTGATCCGCCCGTCTCGGCCTCCCAAAGTGCTGGGATTACAGGCTTGAGCCACCGTGCCCGGCCTCAAAATTGGATAAATTCTAACAGTTTATTTTATAATTCTTCCAAGCCAACTTTTCTGCATGACAAGGGATGCGGTAAGACCAGTGAAATCCTTGGTAATGAGCCCATTGCCACATTTCCGCTGTAATCATGAATCACCTCTACTTAAAAGCATTGTAATATAGGACATTATGGCATGGGTAAGGCATTCTGAAAGTATTGAATGGTGGTGCTAGGAGAAGCACTGTAGGCAGGAAAGACAAATCCATGTGTACAACTTTGTGTCTCATGTCAAAACCCAACAGAGAGCATCTACCACATAGTAAGAACACAGTATGATTTGCCTCATGGATATCTACCAGCCTCTGACCTATTCCACCCTTGTGCTTTCACAATGGGCCTATGAATGGGATTGACACATTGGCAGGCATGGAGGCTAAACACGGACTCCTTCTTATCAACGTTTATCGGGTTAGTGTCAGCGTTGAAAGTCTACCCTATCAACTGTCAACAGTCAGAGACTGGTGATAAAACTGAATATGGTTCTATAACTTGTGGTGATGAACCACACACTTGGAGGCTATGGATTATTTTGGACTCCTTCAGCTCTGAAGGCGGGCAGTGATTTGTCCTTACTGAGACTATGTGTGCTCTTGGTGTGGACTTGCCTTTCTTTCTGCACTGAGTTGTTAAATAACACCATTATTCAAAGCCTCACTAAGGTCTGACTTACCAAACAGGATCCTGTAGCATATTGATCTGGATGAGAGGACCTACTTTATCACACAAGAGGTGTGACAATATGTACATGACTATGGAATCTACCAATCCTACTACATATTGCTTCACCTGGAAGTGTGTAGACTAATTGGACATTGGAATTGTGTCGTACACAATTTAAGGCATCAGTTTGGGGATGGCACTTTGTATATATTTGGGATACTCTCTTTGACATGCAGCATATACTTTGAAGCAATAACTGTTATATGATACTGTGCTGCTAATAGTGACAATATATGAGTCTGGAAATGAAGAGCTGGAAGTAGAATTGGCCGCTCTCAACATAATTCTACAGGACCCACTTAGGAACTTTGTGCTTTCTATGTGAAGGAATGTTTCTATCTGTTGATATAGTATGTACTTCATAAGACATAAAGCTACAGATGTTCCTTTATTCTATATACCCACAAATTATTAAGAAGAAAAATGAGTTACTATATTGGTAGAGGTAATTTCTGATTGTCATTACGAGATAAAGTGGCTGCTACATAATGAAGCTAGGGAAGAAAATGTTAAAACTAAGAGGACACCTTCGATCTTCTCTTAGCACTTCCATGCTCAATAAAAGCCAAGAATAGGCCATTGCAGCACCCACAGCCTTACAGGGGCAGAGTAAACAAGGTTTACATAACTTAGGGGTGAAGATCTTAGTTACCCTACTGAACAAGAAAACCTAAATCCACAGAATTGCTAGCTGAGAGTAGCGAGATCTAAAATGAGTAATAGAAAAGGCACATAATAAAAGTCAAATGTGGTTTTGGAACCAACTAGAGGAGCAGAGATAGTTTATTTCACTGTACTCTCTGTTTTGAGGCTTTAAAAAAAAAGAAATTCGACTTGCTTGAAAAGTCAGTGAAAGAACAGAGAGAACTTACCATGGATATGAGTAGATCTGAGCTCTAAGGGTGGACATTGTCAATGCTTTTGACCCCAAACATTTCCATGCATTGTAATGGTTTCTTATTTCATGCTTATACCATTTTCTGCCAGAGGGCTTTCTCTGGCTTCAGACACATTTGGTTAGCACCCTAGAGGAAGGTGCCAAATGTTCCAGGCAGCTAATATCCCTGTAATCCACCCTCAATAAATCATAAATGGGTGTCGGTTGATAATTTCCCAGCCTTCTTGCTGCTGGGTTTGGAAAACTCTGAGGAGTATTTTTCACTCACTGTCTACCACAGATCACTGATAACACTGAGCCCTAGCATTCCATAACCTGCTTTTCAACGTGTCCTTCTGTGTCTGCTTCTGTATTTCTTTCCTACTGCTGCTGTAACAAATTGTACCATGGCTTAAAACAACACAAATGTACTATCTTACATTTCTGCAGGTCAGAAGTCTGAAGCAGGTTTCATCAGGCCAAAAGCAGGTGTTGGCAGAGCCATACTTCCTCTGGAGGCTATGGAGGAGAATCTATTTTTTGCCTTTTCAGCTTCTAGTGACCACTTCCTCAATCTCCCGAGAGCATTATTTCAATCTCTGCTTCTGTAGTCATGTGGCCTTCTCCTCTTCTGTAATCAAACCTCCACCTACTTCCCTCTTAGAAGGACACTTGTAACAACATTTAGGGTTCAGCCTAATAATCCAGGATACTCTCTTCACCTCAAGATCCCTAACTTGATCACATCTGTAAAAACATTTTTACAAGATGAGGCAACATTCACAGGTTCTGAGGATTAGAACGGGCCATCTTTGGGAGCAATTATTCAGCCTGTGACAGCTTTCTTCCCTCATCTGACTCACTTCATTTGCTTTCCTACCATGCTTCCTAGAATCAGCTCTCCAACAAACTACTTATATTTAAATTCTAATCTTACAGTCTGCATCTGACATTAGGATAGCTGCAGTTACTTATTGGTGATTCCTGTTAACAAAGCCTCTCTCCCTTGATTCTAGCAATAAAACATCTGTAAATAATAATAATATTCCTGTAAATAATATTGTATTATCTTTATATACAATTTTCTGATAGTATTTTTAAAATTTCACATACCAGTGTTGATAGTTTAGGTACCAATGAATTTCCAAATCTTAAGGACCACAATGACATACAGGAATTGTCCCCTACTGTCTTCCTCAGCAAGCAAGTTTCTCCCCCAAACATCTTGGACTGGTTTCATTTCCACAACGGCATCAAGTCTTTTCTTCCTGCTTTAGGTATTTTGTTCCTTCTATCCCAAAGTTAAATTCTTCCATTCATTGCTTAGTTAAGCCCTTTTCATTCCTCAGGTCTTATTGTAAACATGCCCCAGAATGACCTTTGATACCCCACCAAAATTAAGTCTCCCATTTATAGTAGAGCCCATAACATCCTATAATTTCCCCCTTTTTTATCTCTTGTCACCATTTGCCATTATGTATGTATCTGATTAGTCCTGAGCATCTGCTACCATAGTAGCCTCTAATTTCACAAATCAAAGATTATATCTGATAAGTTCATAAACACAGTGCCTATTACTATGTCTGCCACATGGGAAGTAATCAATGCATATTTTGTGAATAAATGAATAAAGGGAAAACATGAATAAAGGAAACTCTAAAAGCCACCTTAGTCTTGCAATGCATTGTCTGGGCTGGATATCTCATATAAAAGGAGCGAGCATGCTTTTTATTTTATTTTATCTGTTTTTGTCAGGAGTGTGGTACAGAATAGCCTTTTAAATGCAATGCATAAAATATTCAAATTCCACAAATAAACTTTTCTTTTCAATTTTATTCTGAAGGCTATAAATATTTAGTGTTTTTTTCACTTTTATATTTTATAGCATAAGCTAATTTCTCTTCTCTGCAAAACAGATAAGCAGTGTTACAATCTATGTAAATAGGTAGCATTAGCATTTGTGGTTCCTAATCTTAGCTAAGCACTGGCATTCATTAAGACCATTTATCTTTTTTTTTACTTTTCTCCAATTTTCTTCTTTTTCTTTGTGCTTATTTCTCAAAGCTAATTTTCTTTGGACTGTTTTTCTTTTCTAGGCAGAAGCAAGAAAAACAGTAACTATCATTACCAATTTAAGCATTGCACAATGAAGATGAAAAGTAGTTCTTTGTTTTTAATGGTTTTCTTCTGTTTCTTTCTTCTATGATTTACAACAATTTTCATACATCTATGTTTTCATAATTTCCTCTTCCTACCTACAACTTCCCTACCATGTTTTCATGCCATTCCAAGGACTCACTCAATCATCACCAAAAATTTTTCAACCAAATTGGAAACTCAATTTATTTAAAGCTCATTCATTCAACAAATTCCTTCAACAAATACTCACTCATTCATTCACTCATCCACTCAACAAATATTCACTAAGTACCTATTCTAAGCCACTCTTAGAAGTTAAGGATTCAGCAGAGGATAGAAAAAAGTGCCTACTTTTATAAAGTTTAGAATTTCTGGCACAAGCTAAGAAAATGATGGTATAAATAACCATATCAACATAGGATACATGGGCTCTAGGAAAAAAATAAAACCAGTTAAGTGGAATAGGAATTGTCTTGGGGCATTTGTATGAGGATGATTCCTATTTTGAACAAAGCAAAAACTTTAATGAAAAGGTGAATGTTTTATTCAGGGTTCAGCAGAGAAACAGAATAATAGGATGGAGTGAGAGAGAAAGAGGTTTATTTTAAGAAACTGGCTCACACAGATGTACTAGTAAGTCTGAAATATGAAGAGCTGGCCAGCAGGCTGGAAATTCCAGCAGGTGTTAATGTTGCAGTCTTGAGTCCCAAAGCAGTCAGAAGGCAGAGTTCCTTCTTCCTCAGGGGATATCAGTCTGTTAAGACTCTCAGCTGAATGGACAAAGTCCATCCACATTATAGAGAGTAAATTGCCTTACTCAAAACCTACTGATTTAAATGCTAATTACATCTTTAAAACTACCTTCACAGCAACATCTAGACTGGTATTTGACCTAATAACTGAGCATCACAGCCTAGCCAAGTTGATACACAAAATTAACTATCACACTGACATTTCAGAAAAACTTGGAAATTTGAGAAAGACAAAGCCACGTGACTGTCGGAGGGAGGGGAGGAAAAGTTTTCAGGCAGGGGACACAGCAGTGAAAAGCTGAAGTAGAGTGTTTATAAGCAGGGAGGAAACCAGTGGAGATGAAGCAAAAGGTATGTGTGTGTGTGGATGGAGGGGAGTGTTACTGGGCTCTGATGTCTCAGAGGTAATGAGGGGTCATACTACAAAGGCTTTGGCAAGAATAAAACCAACTTTGGATTTTACTGGGTTATAATCAGATGGGTAACATGACTTGGCTTTTTTTAAGGATTGTTCTGAATGCTAAGTTAAAGATAGACTACAAAGGCACAAGGGTGCAAGAGGGAGACAAATCAAGCAACAATAAATGAGGGAGGAGATGAGTGGTTTTGACAGAGATGATGAGAAATATCAGATCCTGAATACACATATAGGCCTCATTGTGCTTTTCTGTTCAGTTTCTATATTCAAAGCACAGCATTGATTGCATGTTTAGGTAACAAAAGGTACCATTTACTGAAATTAATTAAACCACTGAGTTTTAGACACAGATAATTTAGATAACAAGGGTTACCTGCATTGTGAGGGTTGGACCTAACAGAATCTTCTAATGGATCATATATGGGTAGGAGTGGGGAAACTAGAGTAACTCCAGCTGCATAAAAAACTGGAAAGATGAAGTTAGATGTACTCGGATGCAAATAACTGCAGCCAAACAAGTTAAATCGAAGATGTTTACTAGATACCTGAATGGAAAATAAATGGGCATATAGATAAATCTAGTGTTCATGGGAAAGTTTCAGCTACAGATACAAAATTAACAATTGTCAGTATATAAGGGATGTGGTCATTTTGAAGGATATCAGATTCGCTACTGAAATGTTTCCCCAAATTTTCCTTCCTATATGGTTCTATGGTAGGGTGGGCCACACAAGACATTTGAGTAAGATTTGAAAAGTGGAAGTTAGCCAGAAGGCACAAAGTTCTGAAGGTTGCAGCACCAGGCATTGCTGTAAATGTGCTTACGTTGTCACTGATTGACTTGTGCATCTTAATGGCATGTGGCAGTATGCAGGCTACAATTCCTCTAGCTCCCACCAAATTTCTTTCTTCATCTCCTCCGAGGTCTGGACCCAACTAGGTATAGTTCCATAAGGAAGGGTACTAGCTTCTTCCACTTTGTCCACGTTGGAGGCAGGTTCCAGTTTCTCCTTGTGAAATCCAGTTTCTGCTCATTTATTGGATCCGGGTCGTTCCCACTCTCCCAAGTTTCACATCCAGATTTTCTTCCAACTGCCAGCCACTGAGGATTTCAATGACCCTAAGCTCATACCATATGCAGAGCCAACAGCCCTCCACAGATTTCTTCACCAGCAACCAGAGCAGTTATAACACCTTTAATGAATGTCTTATTCCATATCATTTATGGGGGTTTTGCTTCCCTGATCAAACTCTAACTGATGTAAATGGCACTTAAAGCTGTAAAACTAGAGAAAATTACTTAAGGATTATAACATAACTATGGAAAATAAGAGGTAAGGATTGGGCCTTGGCTCAGTCCTATCTTTAAAGGTCAATTTTATGAGAAAAAAGAAGCAAGCAAGACTGAAAAGTAGCAATCAATATGTTATAAAAAAGAAAAGCAGAAAGTTTTACAAAAGAGTGTGACCAATTACACCATATATTATTGACATGTTAGGAAAGATAAGCAATGAGAGTTGGCCATTATACCAGATGGAGTTACAAAAGCAAAGAAGATTCACAATAGGAAAGAAAGATTGAACTGAACTCCACTGAGACAAAGGTGAGAGGGATTTTAGAAGGAATTGTGAGCTAATAGAAAAGTCCCAGAGGACACTGGGAGAGGTTGGTCAACATGATTAGGCCACCTGTGCTTGCTCATTTGGTGTTTATCCAAGTTAGACTCCTACACTCCCACAGACCGGGATATAGGAGCGCTATCTTTCTTGATGACTATATCTCAAAGAGACAGCTCTCAGGTCCTTGAGAAAGACAGTCCTGAGTTGTAAACCTGACAAGAGTCTGAGAGATGTATATCAAAGGGACAAAGATAGAACTTGCAATTGCAAGTGTTCTGAAGTAAATCATCTAAGAAAAGGGAAGTCAGAGGCCTGTAGTCAAGAAGAAAACTGTCTAAAGTTTAGTCAAGCTACGGGGAATGTTAAAGCCTGTCTTGGCCAATTTATCTATGGAGAAATCATTAGTGATCTTGGAAAGAGCAGTTTTGCAACTCAAGGCAAGAGACTTAAGTGAGTAGGTTCAAGAGAAAAGGAAAGAAGAGGAAGAAGAGACAGAATATAGACAGCTCTTAAGGAATTTTGCTGTAAAGGAAGTAGAGAGATGACCTGATAGCTGGAGGCTGAAGTGGCAACCAAGAGAAGGTGTTTTCGATGAGAGAAATAACTGCATGTGTATACACAAATAAAACTGATCCAGGTGAGAGTGAAATATTAATCATGCTTACAAAAAAGAGGAGAAATGTTGGAGGGTGTTCTTAAGTAGTCAAGAGAAATAAGTTCTACTATACAATTTAAAGGGTTGGCCTTAGCAGCACAAACTGATAATTATATTAACAGGAGGAAGGGTACAGTCTTTTAGATTTAGGGGCAGGAAGGAGGGAAGATGTTGGTGGTGACGTGTGAAGGTCTCTTCTGTTTGCTAAAAGAGAAAGTTTGGTTTTCAGCTATGCATAAAAATGGAGGATAAACTGATAAAAGATTAAGATGTGAGGAGAAGGTATGATACAGTTAGCTGCCCAAGAACAATAAAAACATGAATGGAGTGGAAAACATGAATTGCCAAAGCCACACTAAGGGTTAACTAAAAATTAGTGACCATAAATTTAAACTGAGACCCGTCAGCATCATTATATGCTTTCTCCAAATTAAGTTTTACTGTTACAGGTGCAATCGAACTGTTTGTGGAGAATTAGGTTTGACCAGGATGGGATGTTTGCCATGTGAGCATGTTAAATGTGGAAACTTTGAAGATTATATGTTCATGACTACAGTTGTCCCTCAGTATCCACAGGGGACTGGTTTCAGGACCCCCAAGGATACGAAAATCCATGGATGCTCAAGTCCTTTATATAAAACAGCACAGTATTTACATGTAACCTATGCATAGCCTCCTATATACTTTAATTATTTTTAAATTACTTATAATACCTAATACAATGTAAATGCTATATAAATACAGTCATGAGTAGCAATCACAACTCTCTCAATGGCAGATCACATATATGAAAATGGTCTATACGATTATAATGGAGCTGAAAAATTCCTATTGCCTAGTGACTTCATGACCCTCACAGCATCATATCACAATGCATTACTTATGTGTTTGTGGTGATGCTGGTATAAACAAACCTACAGTCTCCCAGTGATGTAAAAATATAACAATATAATTGTTTATAGTAGATAGTACTTGATAATGATAATAATCAACTGGGTTACTGTTTTATGCATTTCTCATACTATACTTGTAATTTCAATTTTAAAGTGTATTTCTTCCTTATATAAAAAGAAGTTAACTGCAAAACAGCTTCAGGCAAGTCCTTCAGGAGACATTCCAGAAGAAGACATCATTATCATAGGAGATGACAGCTCCATGCACGTGAGTGCCTCGAAGACCTTATAGTAGGGCAATGTGGAGATGAAAGACAGTAATATTGATAATCCTGCCCTTGTGTAAGCCTAGGCTAGTGTGTATGTTTGTGTCTTTACTTTCAACAACGAAGAAAAATGTTTTAAGAGTTTTAAAAAGTAAAAAAATTTTAAAGTAGGGAAATGTTTATATAATAAGAATTTAAAGAAAAAATATTTTTGTACTACTCTACAATGTGTTTGTATTTAAGGTAAGCGTTATTACAAATGAGCCCATGATAAGGCAGCAAATAACTCATATATAAATCCAGTATGGGGTTTCAGAAGCTGGGCTCCTAATCACTTCATTGCAGATGTCTATAAATTAAATGGCCTGCCTGCAGCTTTTCAGCACAAAATGTGGATAGATTTTAATTAACAAATTAGTTAGAAAAACATACACCCATGAAACAAAGACTGAGAAAAACAGGTTGGTATCATTATATTATTATACAGTGTTTACAGATTAGAAATTCACATATAGAATATAGACTAAGAGTTGTCAGAACTGATTTTAAAGCATGGGTAGTACATGAAGACAAGGAAGGAAAGCACCCCAAATGGTGGGATAGCAGTAAGTCTGGGAAATGGCCTTGAACTTATTGCATTGAAGAAGAGAGTAACAGATGAGGCAGGGATAAAGTAAGATCGAGTTTGGGTGGGGGCAGTGGGAAGTAAATCTTGGAGGAGTTAGCACTGGGAATAAATTCGTGGAGCGGGGGTTTTACAGGGGATTCCTTAAGATGTATCCAACAGAGTTTACTAAGCTTGATTGGTTGGTATTGTGAATCCCTTCTGATGAGTCTCTTTTTTTTTTTTTTATTATACTTTAAGTTCTAGGGTACATGTGCATAACATGCAGGTTTGTTACATATGTATACTTGTGCCATGTTGGTGTGCTGCACCCATTAACTCGTCAGCACCCATCAATTCGTCATTTATATCAGGTATAACTCCCAATGCAATCCCTCCCCCCTCCCCCCCCATGATAGGCCCCGATGTGTGATGTTCCCCTTCCCGAGTCCAAGTGATGTCATTGTTCAGTTCCCACCTATGAGTGAGAACATGCGGTGTTTGGTTTTCTGTTCTTGTGATAGTTTGCTAAGAATGATGGTTTCCAGCTGCATCCATGTTCCTACAGAACTGATGAGTCTCTTAAGAGCAAACCACACTTGATCCCATGGGGCGTGAGGGAGCCAGCAGCCATGGGAATGTATGGAGAGGAGGGACTGTGGCCACGTTATATTCATCTTTTCTCTCTCACTTCCTTAGCCCATTTTCTTCACCAACACCTAGTAGATATTTAATAAATATTAAATAGAAGAATGAATAAGTATTAATGGGATTTAATTATTAACTGAATAAGGTAATAACATTTTTGCCTGTTTCTGAAGTACTTATTTCCTCCTTTTATTAAATTTTTAATTTTATAATTGATATATAATAATTATATATGTTATGGGGGTACAAAGTGATGTTTCAACACATGAATACATAGCATAATGATCAAATCAGGGTAATTACCATATCCATCATTCAATGGGTAATTTAGTCTGTGTTTTAAAATTTTTCATAGACCTAGAAAATATTAATGTTAATGATAAAATATTGACAAGGGAAAGCAGTTAAGAAAGAATAAAAGTTTCGGCGCACCAGGATAAGTATAAAAACTGTGCTTATCAGCAATTCACTTGCATATGTCAGAATTGCTCATTAGTTGAGTAACAGAAGTCACACCTAGCAACTAAACCTGTTACAAAGAAATGATTTCTAGTCACCAATTTATTGTGCAGCACCAGAATAATAATGAAGAGAGGTGTATCTCTCTCCTCTCTTTTTTCCTTGTCCCTGGGTGGGAAGCATGAGAGCAACACAATAAAAGCAGCAGCTGTGCTTATAAATATCTCCCTCCTACTGAAATAGTGTTGTTCAGTGAGATGCAAACCTGGTGTGTAATTATATATTTACAAGGCATACATAGTAATAGCTGGATGATAAACACCAAGGAAGTAAAATGAAAAATAAAAAAAAATACTGAGTAGTGAATGTAAAGAAGCTAGAAATACTCTGCTGCTCAGTGTACCATGCACAGTCCTTTCTGAATAAATTTCATGTGTGCAAATGAAGTAAGAGAAGTTAATTTGACAGCTAACAATATCAAGTGGATAAATTACCCTTTAGAAAACTGTTATGAATTTAGATAGTGTTTCTCCCAATTTTCTCAAGCTTTGGTGGGTGAAATTGTCAGACTTGGGTTTTTCTCACTTCTAAAAATAGAATTGTAGTGATTCGTGGTTACGGAGGTGGTTTGAACTGTGTCAACTTGCTTAATCTGAAATCTATTGTCCCAGAATTCCCTGCAGGGTTCTGCATCAGAACAATGTGTATACAATTTGGAAAACAGAGGTAAGGTAACAGCCATTGATTGAAGTAGTTATATTTACATGCAGTGACAGAAACAAGCAAAGATGCCACAGGTTCTAACTTGTCCTCCTTCTCCCTGGCTCCACGTCCAGCTTTTTTCCCTCCTGCCAGACTCACCAGCAGTGGCCTCAGGTCCAGCTACAGATTATGATTTGTGGACCTTCAGAAGCAGTTGAAGCAAAGAAATTCCCACTGATTACTTTACTTTATCAAAATAAATTTTTTAAAAAAAATTTGTTATTTCAATAGCTTTTAGAGTACATGTGATTTTTGGTTACATGGATAAATTAGATAGTGGTGAATCCTGAAATTTTCAGGCGCCTGTCACCCAAGTAGTGTACATTGAACATAATATGTAGTTTTTTATACCCACCCCCCACTTTCTAACCTTTCCCTTCGGAGTCTCTGAAGTTCATTATATCACTCTATATACCCATAGCTTAGCTCTAACTTATAAGTGAGAATATACAGTTTTTGGTTTTCCACTCCTGAATTACTTCGCTTAGAATAATAGCCTCCAGCTCCATCCAAGTTGCTGCCAAAGACATTATTTTGCTTCTTTTTATGGCTGAGTAGTATTCCATGGTGTATGTATACCTATATGTGAGATATTTTCTTTATCCTCTTGTTGGTCTACAAACACTTAGGTAGGTTCCATATCTTTGCAATTGTGAATGGTGCTACTATAAACATATGTTTGCAAGTTTCCTTTTCATACAATGACTTTTTTCCTTTGAGTAGATACTCAGTAGTGGGGTTGCCAGATCAAATGACAGTTCTACTTTTAGCTATTTAAGGAATCTCCATACTGTTTTCCATAGAGGTTGTACTAATTTACATTCTCATTAATGATGTAAAAGTGTTCCCTTTTCACTACTTCCGCATTAACATCTATTGGTTTTTGATTTTTTAATAATAGTCATTCTTGCAGGAGTAATGTAGTATCTTATTGTGGTTTTAATTTGCATCTCTCTGATTATTAGTGATGTTGAACATTTTTTATACTTTTTATACTTTTTTTGGTCATTTGTATATCTTTTTTTGAGAAATGTCTATTCATGACCTGTGCCCACTTTTGATGGGAGTATTTCTTTTTTCTTGCTGGTTTGTTTGAGTGCCCTGTAGATTATGAATACTAGTTCTTATCGGATGTGTAGTTTGCAAATATTTTCTCCTATTCTGCGGGTTATCTGTTTACTCTGCTGATTATTTTGCTGTGCAGAAGCTTTTAAGTTTAATTGGGTCCCATTTGTTAATTTTTGGTTTTGTTGCATTTGTTTCTGGGGTCTTAATCATGAATTCTTTGCCTAGGTCAATGCCTAGAAGAGTTTTTTCAATATTGTCTTCTATAATTTTTGTGGTTTCAGGTTTTATAGTTAAGTCTTTGATCCATATTAAGTTGATTTTTGTATAAGGTAAGAGATAAGGATCCGGCTTCATTCTTCTGTATGTGGCTTGCCAGTTTTCCCAGCACCATTTATTAGATAGGGTGTCCATTTCCCAAGTTATGTTTTGGTATTCTCTGTCGATGATCAGTTGGCTGTACAAATTTGGCTTTATTTCTGGATTCTCTTTCTGTTCCATTGACGTATGTGCCTACTTTTATGCCAGTACGATGCTGTTTGGCAACTATAGCCTTGTAGTATAATTTGAAGTTCAATAATGTAATGCCTGCAGATTTGTTCTTTTTGCTTAGGATTCCTTTGACTATTCAGGCTCTTTTTTGGTTCCATATGCATTTTAGGATTTCTTGTTTCTAATTCTGTGAAAAATGATGTTGATATTTTACTAGCAATTGCATTTAAATCTGCAGATTACTTTGGGCAGTATAGTCATTTTCACAACATTAATTATTCCAATCCAAGAGCATGGGATGTGTTCTCACTTGTTTGTGTCATCAATGATTTCTTTCAGCAGTGTTTTGTAGTTCTCCCTGTAGAGATCTTTCACCTCCTTGGTTAAGTATATTCCTAGGTATCGCTGTTATTATTATTATTATTTGCAGATGTTGTACAAGAGATTGAGTTCTTGATTTGATACTCAGCTTGGTCACTGTCGATGTATGGCAGTGCTACTGATTTGGGCACATTGTTTTTGTAACCTGAGACTTTACTGAATTCATTTATCAAATCTAGGAGCTTTTTGGGGGAGTCCTTAGGATTTTCTAGTTATATGATCATATCATCTGCAAACAGTGATAGTTTGGCTTTCTCTTTTCCAATTTGGATGCCCTTTATTTCTTTCTCTTGTCTAATTTCTCTGGCTAGGACTTCCAGAACTATGTTGAATAGGAGTGGTGAAACTGGGCATCCTTGTCTTGTTCCTGTTTTCAGGGGGAATATTTTCAACTTTTCCGCATTCAGTATGATGTTGGCTGTGGGTTTGTCATATATGGCTTTTATTATTTTGAGATAAGTCTCTTCTATGCCTGGTTCATTGAGAGTTTTTATCATAGAGGGATGCTGGATTCTGATGAATGCTTTTTCTACATCTATTGAGGTGATTATATGGTTTTTGTTCTTAATTATGTTATTTGATGTATCATATCTATTGACTTGTGTACATATGTTAAACCATCCATGAATCCCTGGGATGAAACCCACTTGATCATGGTGTATCATCTTTTTGATGTGCTGTTGGATTCGATTTGTTGGTGTGTGTTGCTAATGTTTTGTTGAGGACATCTGCATCTATATTCATCGTGGATATTGGTCTGTAGTTGTTTTATGTTATATCCTTTCCTGGTTGTGATATCAGGATGATACTGCCTTCATAGAATGATTTAGGGAGGATTCTCTCTCAATCTTTTGGAAGAGTTTGAATAGGATTGGTATCAATTCTTCTTTGAACACCTGGTAGAATTCAGCTGTGAATCTATCTGCTCCTGAGTTTTTTGTTGGCGATTTTTTTTTATTACTGATTCAATCTTGCTGCTTGTTATCTGTCTGGTGGAGTTTCTACTGAATCCTGATTTAATCTAGGAGGGTTGTAAGTTTCCAGGAATTTATTCATTTCCACTAGGTTTTCCAGTTTGTGGGCCTAAAGGTATTTGCAGCAGTCTTGAATGATCTTTTGTATTTCTGTGGTGTCAGTTGTAATGCCTATAGTTTCATTTTCATTTTTAATTGAGCTTATTTGGATCTCCTCTCTTCTTTTCTTCATTAATAGCACTATCACCATTAATGGTCTATCAATTTTATTTACCTTTTCAAAGAACTAGCTTTTGTTTCATTGATCTTTTGTTGTTTTTTGTTGTTGTTCTGTGCCAATCTTTGCTATTGTGCACTAGGGATATCAGATTGTTGGGTTAGAGCTGCAGACTTGCCCTGCTGAGCCAAGCACTGCAACTGTACCTCTGCTGAAAGAAACTTCCCACCAGTGCAAAGATCTGGTGCTCACATTCTACTGTCCAGAGTCCTTTGTCCCACAGGGTGTTCTTTTGATGTGGTACACTGCCCCTTCCCCTAGGAGTGGGAGTCCGTGGGATCCAGACTACTGTCAGTGTCATTGCTCCCCTGGGTCTAGCTGCCCAACAAAGTTACTACACTCAAGGCTGGTGCTGGCGAATGTCTCCAACGGATCCAGTGATGTGACCTTTCCTCAAGTCTCCCAGCAGTGAGTAGCAGCATCAGTTCTAATGTGGGTGGCAACGGAGTGACATAGACTCTCTGAGATTCTTTAGTAATAGATAACCTTAGTTTGTTGGCTTTCTTGTATGCTGGTTGTAGTAGTAATGAACTGGCCATGTGGAAAGACTCAGGACCTTCTGGTTAGCCAGAGTGGTGCAGACAGTGGTGATAGCTGAGGTCTCACAGCCGTTTTCTCCTTCCTAGAAGCAGTGTTATTCTACCAGGAGATGCTGTAATGGACTGTGTTGGTTGGCCTCCAGCCAGAAGGTAGTGTTTGCAAAACAGCACCACCTGAGGTAGTAGCAGTGAGATTTTTGCTTGCCTTATGTCACCCAGGAGGGTAATGGTTTTTCAGGCAATGGGTGGGGCCATCAATCTCCCAAAAGTTTTTGTCCTTTGTGTTAAGCTACAAGGGTGGGTGTCGAGGCAAAGTCAGATGGGGGCTGGGTCAAGCAGGTTTGTGCTCTGACTCTCAGCACTCAGGGCAGCAGCCCCTGTGGGTGTCAGTGGATGGGGGTGATTATCAGGTCACTGGGTTGATGATCCAGAGGGAAGTGCTGCTGGCTGTGCTGCACAGAAGACTTCACATGGGGAGTGGGGTGTAGCAGTCAGCAATAAGCTCTACACAGATTTCATGCACTTGGTGAGGCATACCTTGTTCCTGCAGTGTTCTACTAGTGGCAGCAAGCTAAGTTCCTGGCAGCCTGCACTCGGAACTCCCAACTGACCCAGGTCATAAGCTCATAAGCTTTCCATCAGAGATAGCAACCTTGGCTTTCAGTGAGGCCACACCCCTCCCCATTCACTTACAAAGCTAGGAGCTGGCTTCTGCACCTGCATTCCTGGATGCAGCGCTCCCCCAACCTACCTTCCCACCCCTCTCTTCTCCCCACCCTCACCGCAACCACCGCCTCGACTACCCAGCCCTGGTCAAGGGAGTTCATTCCCACCTGTGGTTATATCGTGAAACCCAGTTGGGGGCTTTCAACCTGTGACCACTGCTTGAGTTATTTTTTGGCTGACCTCCACAGGGTTCCCTGTGAGGAACAATAAGGAATGGTTTCCCTCGGTCTGCACTGTTGATTGGGAGCACACACAAGCGTCTTCCCAACACTGCTTCTACTTTTATGTTCCATGACCCTCCCCAAGCTGGTGCCTGCTCTGGGTAGAGTTAAGGCCTTCCCCTGTGGTCAGGACTTTCAAGCTCCCAGTTGGGGTGTGTATCCTGGAGGCAGTCTCTCCCCGTCTCTCACGCGGGACTCAGAGCCCTTCGTCTAACTCATGGTGTAGGCTATAGCCTGATACTTCCTTCAAAGGGTCTGTGGATTTCTTCAGTTTTCCTGTTCAATTCCTGTGTCGCTTCTGGAAAAAAAGTTCACAACGTGAATCTCCACACACTATTTTGTCCTTCCAAGTGGGGGAGAAATGCTAGACATGCCTCTAATCCACCATCTTGCAAAAAAGAAAGAAAAATCTAAAATATAATTTAATAAATTAATACACATACATTTTAAGTGTAGTTCAATGAGTTTTGACAAATATATGCACCCATTTGTATACATGCATATGCCTACCTTTACAAATGAGATATTAATTTGATTATATTTCTACCACCCAGAAAGCTCCCTTCTCCATTTGTAATCAATGCCTCACATCCCCATCCCCAGAAAACCACTGATCAGACTTTTATTACTCTAAATTCATTTTTCCTATTCTAGAACTTTGTTTTATATATTATCATCATATATTAAGTACTATTTTGCAGTTGGCTTCTTTTGCTCAGTATGTGTTTGAGGTGTGTCCATGTTGTATTCATCAGTAGTTCATTCCTTTTTTTTTTTTTTTTTTGCTTTTAGTAGTATTCCATCATGTATGAATATGCCACAATTTGTTTATTCATTCATCTATATTTGGCTTGTTTCTGCCTTTCGGATTTACAAATAAACAATTCTAAACATTTCTCTGTTTGTCTTTATGTGATGTGTTTTCACACATTTACGTACATACAGAAGAGTGGAACTACTAGGTCATATACAGAGAGCATATATTTAAATATCCACTCACATGTAGAGAGTGTATATTTAAACTAAACACGGCCAATTTTTTTCTAAAGTGGTTGTACTGTTTTATACTCCCACCAGCAATATGTGAGAGTGCCAATTATTTCACATTCACTCCAATACAATACTAAATCTTTTTAGTATTAGCCATAACAGATGGTCTCAAATCATACTTCATGTTGGCTTTAGTTTATATCTCTTTAATGACTAATAGTATTTTCATATACTTGTTAACCATTAGTATCTTCTTTTTTGAAATGTCTGTTCTAATTTGCTGGTCTTTTTAATTTTTTAAATTAAATTATTGAGTTACAGGAATTCATTTTACATTTTGGATATTTATTCAGACTTATGTACTACAAATATTTACCTCTACTCTGTGGCTTACCCTTTTATTTTCTTAATGATATCTTTTGAAAAGTTTTAAATTTTGGCAAAATTCTATTTACCTTGTTTTATTATTTTATGGCTAGCGTTTTTTATATCCTGTCTGAAAAGATCTTTGCCTAATGTAAAATTGCAAGGTTTCTTCCCATGTTTTGTTTCTAGAAGTTTCATCTTTTTTGACTTTTATATTTGGGCCTATGATCAGTTTCAAATTTTATATATATATATATATACATATATATATATATGATTGAGATATGCTGGAGGTTTACTTTTTCTGGATGAATAATCTGTTCTTCCAGTACTATTTGTTGAAGACTATTTTTACAAAAAATATGCTAGAATTTTGACTGGGATTATGATGCAACTATAGATCTATTCAGGGAAAAATGACATCTTAAAAATACTAAGTCTTGCAATCCACAAACATATGATATAGCTCTCCATTTATTTAAAAAATTTTCCAATTTCCCTCAGCAACATTTTGTATTTTTCAGTGTAGAAATCTGAATATCTTTTGGTAAGTTTATTTCTCTGAGAATTTTGTTTTTCGATGTTAGATTTTCAGAGAGTTTCTAGAAGGATTTTTGTTTCTTTTTATATTCTTTGTCTTTCAGGTTCCTTAGAACTGCAAATACAGTCAATTTTACTTCTTCCTTTCAATCTGTATGTCTATTCTCTCACTTTCTTGCTTTATTAGACCGGCTAGGGGTTCTACTATGATGTTGAATAAAAGTAAAAACAGACATCCTTGCCAGGAAAATCCTGATCTTAAGGAAAAATGTGCACTATTTCACCATTAATATGAGTGTTGCTATAAGACTTTTTATAGATTTTCTCTATAAAATTTCCTTAGAAATAGAAGAAGTTTCCTTCTATTCCTAGTTTTGGGAGTGTTTATCATGTATGTTTATTGAATTTTGTCAAATTCTTCTGCATCTATTGATATGATCAAATTTTTTTCTCCTTTATCTGCTAGTGTAGTGAATCATTGCATCAATAGTTTTCAAATTTTCAAGCAATCTTGTGTTCCTTGGATAAACTTAACTTGATCATAGTGTATTGACATTTTTATATAATTCTAGATTTTGTTTGCTAATGTATTGTTGAGGACTTTGTGTCTGTGGTCAGGAGGGATATTGATCTGTAATTGTCTTTTTCGTACTTTTTGTGAGGCTTGTTGTCAGGGTTGTGCCAGTTTCATAAAATGAGTTTAGTTGGTATTTTCTGAAAGATACTGTGCCAGTTGGTAATATCTCCTTGAATGTTTTAGAGCATCATCAGAGAAGTCATTTACAACTGAAGTATTTTCATAAAGCTTATTTATTGAAAATTAAGTTTCTTTAAGCAATATGGAGCTCTTCCCATTTTTATATTTCTTCCTGAGGCAGTTTTAGTAAATTGTATTTTTGAATACAATCAAACATCCCTTCATGATAAAAAACCTCAACAGATAAGGCATGGAAAGAACATATTTCAAAATAATAAAAACCATCTATGACAAATCCACAGCCAATAGCATACTGAGTGGTCAAAAGCTGGAACCATTCCCCTTGAGGACTGGAACAAGACAAGGATGCCCACTCTCATCATTTCTACTAAAAGTCCTAGCCAAAGCAATTAGGCAAGAGAGAGAAATAAAAAGCAACCAAAATTGGAAAAGAGGAAGTCAAACTCTTCCCTGGCAATATGACTGTATACCTTGAAAACCCTAAAGACTCCACCAAAAGGCTTCCAGTACTGATAAATGGCTTAAGTAAAGCTTCAAGATATAAAACAAATGCACAAAAATAAGTAGCATTTCTATAAACCAATAATGTCCAGGCTGAGAGTCAAATCAACAATGCAATCCCATTAACAACAGCCACACTGAAAATGAAATATTTAGAAATACAGCTAACCAAGGAGGTGAAAGATTTCTACAAGGAGAATTACAAAATACTGTTAAAGAAATCAAAGACTACACAAATAAATGGAAAAACATTCCATGCTAAAATGAGCCTACTGCCCAAAGAACTTTGCAGATTCAATGCTATTCTTATTGAACTACCAATGTCATTTGTCACGGAATTAGAAAGAGCTATTCTAAAATTCATATGGAACCAAAAAATATCCCCAAGAGTCAAAGCAATCTTAAACAAAAAGAACAAAGCTAGAGGCATCACACCTGACTTCAAACTATATTATAAGGCCATAGCAACCAAAACAGCATGGTACTGTTTTGGCACAAAACATTATGTATACAAAAACAGACACATAGGCCAAAGCAACAGAATAGAACACCCAGAAATAAAGCTGTACACCTCCAACCATCTAATCATCAACACACTTGACAAAAATAAGCAATGGGAAAAAAGAATTTCTGTTCAATAAATGGTGCTGGGATAACTGGCTAACCATATGCAGAGGAATGAAACTGGGCTCCAACCATATACAAAAAATAACTCAAGATGGATTAAAGATCTAAATGTAAAACGTAAAACTATGAAAAGCCTAGAAGTAAACCTAGGAAATGCACTTCTCAATATTGGCCTTGGCAAGGAATTTATAACTAAGTCCTCAAAAGCAATTGCAACAAAAACAAAAATTGATTAGTAACACCTAATTAAACTAAAGAGCTTCTGCACAGCAAGAGTGCTATCAACAGAGTAACAGACAACCTACATAATGGTAGAAAATGTTTGCAAACTGCATCCAACAAAGGTCTAATACCCAGAATCTATGAGGAACTTAAATCAAAAAGTAAAAACCAAATATCCCCACTAAAAGTGGGCAAAGGACAGGGACAGACACTTCTCAAAAGAAGACATACAAGTGGCCAAAAAACATATGAAAAAAGGCTCCACATCACTAATCATCAGAAAAATGCAAATCAAAACCACAATGAGATACCATCTTACACCAGTCAGAATGGTTTTTGCAAAAAAGTCAAAAAATAACAGATGTTGGCAAAGCTGAGGAGAAAAGGAGACACTTATACACTGTTGATGGGAATGAAAATTATTCCAGCCGCTGTGGAGAGCAGTTTGGAAACTCCTCAAAGAACTAAGAATTGAACCATTCAACCCAGCAATCCCATTACTGGATATATTCCCCCCAAAAATAATTCATTCTACCAAAAAGACACATGCACTCATGTGTTCATCGCAGCCCTATTCACAATAGCAAAAATATGGACTCAACCCTGGCGCCCATCGACAGTGGACTAGATAAGGAAAATGTGGTACCTATATGTCACGAAATACTACGCAGCCATAAAAAAAGGATGAAATCAAGCCTTTTGCAGCAACATGGGTGGAACTGGAAGCCATTATCCTAAGCAAGCTAACACAAAAACAGAAAACCAAATGCCACATGTTCTCACTTATAAGTGGGAGCTAAACATGGAATACACATGATATAAAGATAGCAACAATAGATGGGGAAGAGAAAAACTACCTACTGTGTGGTATTTGGAAAAAATGCCTACTACGTGGGTGATCGGTTCACTCATACCCCAAACTTCAGTATCACACAATTTACCTTTGTTACAAATATACATATGTTCACCCTGATTCTAAAATAAAAGTTGAAAAAAAGGAATGAAAATAACAATACAACAATAAAAATACAAACAAAAAACACAGTAGAACAATGTTTTACATAGTATTCACATTGTATGAGGTATTATGAGTAATCTTGAGATTAAAGTATACGGGAGGATGTGCATAGGTTCTTTGCAGATACTACACCATTTTATATAAGGGACTTGAGTAACTGTGGATCTTGGTATCCCCAAGCATTGTAGAACCAACCCTCATGGACACCAAGAGATGAGTATATGCCTTTAATGGCAGTTTGAAAACTTTGAAATTTGTCATGATTATATAAGTCTTTGTTCATAATTAAGTTCTAAGTTTACAGGGTTGATTTTGTCTCAGTTTAGTCTGTTTTTAAATATAAGATTCTATTTTTAAACATAAGATCCTAAGTGAAAGAGTAACAGGTAAAATTGGAGCCTTTTTCTGGAAAGCTTTTTCGGTATAGTTCAATGAAATTGAGAAAATGAATGACTCTAATGGCTGGATTGCAAATTATTTTGTAAAACCAGTGATTTCCAGTTCTTTGTTTTAACAAAATTGAAGAAAGACCTAATCAATTCTGATGGGAGCACAAGAAGACCCATCCTAAAAATGTCAAGTCTTCTTCACTGGCCATCTCCTGTCCTTCCTTATTCAATGGGCCGATGTATGAACTGACAAAGGCATTAGGGATAGTGGCCATGCGTGAGATCAGCACTGTGATCTGACCTAGCTACCATCAATGCTAACTGCCCAACCTGCCAACTTACAGGCCAGGTCAATGCTAAGACCCTGAAATGTCACTATGTCTGGCAGGAACATCCAGATACCTTGCCGTAGATTTATTACATTAAAACTTCCCATCATGTAGGATACAGTGTTTCATCCTTATAGGATTACATACATTTTCTTGGCATAGATTGCCTTCTCTGCCTGCAGCACTTCTGCCAGCACCACTATTTCTGGACTTTCAGTAGTAAAGAAGCTGAGATTTTTTTTTCCCCACTCTTACCCATGACAGGTTGAGGGCTGTTCCCAGGGATATTTACTGTTTAGCATTTCTGGTTTGCTTTGCTCAGGGGACCAAGAATATTCTTGCAAAAAGAGAAAGTCCTCTGGATAAGAGTGGCAGCTATTTGAAATAGGAAGCCATTAATAAGCCTAGAAATGGTGAATGCCCTAAGAGATGTAGGCAAGACACTAATAGTGTCTACTAGAAATAAGTTTCAGTTTTCTAACACATTATTTTTGTGGTAATGTGGATTATAAGAATTTGTAAGAATTACTTTTAGAAAATGGAATGAAAAAAATTAGAGCCATTCATGGTATTGCAAAACAGGTATAATCAAACACTTTAAAACTTATAATTTCTTGAAACTATTCTATATCTGGGATAACCCAAATACCAAAAAATAAAACTGAAATTAAAGAGTTGGATGTTCAGGTTAGTTCATGCTGTTATAAATGGCAGTATCTTCTTTCAAAGGCTGAAAAATACTCCATTGAATACATATACCACAATTTCTTTTTCACTTAAATAAGGCATACTGAATATTTACTATTTTATTTTACTAACAGCTTATTTTTTATTTAATATTGGTTTTTTTGTTTGCTTTTTATGTGCTTTGTTGTTTTATCCTCTTTATTTTTGTTTTTCTTTTTTTCTGTTTGGAAGGAATTAGAAATCTGAATACTATCTTCAATTATAAAATGGAGATTTGGGTGATAAATTATTTTATCTCTAAGATCTTTTACAGATGTTATATTTTATAATTTTACAAATAGTGAAAAATACACAGTATTAAAAATTATGAATAAACAAAAAGGCGATCAATAGCCACACAATTAGAAGAGTTGTATTGTGACATGCTCAAGTTAGTTTAAAACTATTAACAAAATATTCAGGAAAACACTATATTATAACATGATAGCCTAAAAGTATTCTCCCAAGACTTTTATTATTTTTTTAAAATTACTGTGAGAAAAATGAGGAATAAAAGGAGTATCCGTTTAGGCCAGGCACGGTGGCTCACGCCTGTAATCCCAGCACTTTGGGAGGCCCAGGCGGGCGGATCACGAGGTCAGGAAAAGGAGACCATCCTGGCTAACATGGTGAAACTCAGTCTCTACTGAAAGCACAAAAACTTTGCTGACGTGATGGCGGGCGCCTGCAGTCCCGGCTACTCTGGAGGCTGAGGCAGGAGAATGGTGTGAACCTGGGAGGCGGAGCTTTCAGTGAGCGGAGATGGCGCCACTGCTCTCCAGCCTGGCCGATAGAGCGAGACTCCATCCCCTGCCCCCCCCCGAAAAGAAACAAGAGTATCTGTTTAAAAACAAGCCCAGTTACTATTAGTAAAGAAGCAAGGGCAGTGATGAAAAGTGAAATGTTTCTTCTTAGAAATTAATTTATCCATAATGGAAACTGAGATAAAAGAGAATGATGAGCACCTCATTTTGTCTTCAGTTCTTAGCTCCAAAGACATTATTTTCAGCATTCAGCATTTGCTTTTCAGCTAATACAGGGAGCTGACTCCATTCTGCTCTTACCAATAAATCATTCAATGGAAAAGCTATTGTCAGAATGAGAGAAAACTGCAAGTGTAGTGAGACAGTACGGCCAACGGTATTAGGAGATGTAAGTTCTAGTTCTGGTTGTACCATATAATAATCTTAGTCCTCTTTTCATTATTAATCCAGCAGAGATAATAATACCACTTACGGCACAGCATTCTTTTAAGTCAAAAGAGACAACATATGTGAAAAGACCTTGAAAGCTGTAATATGAGTTAGTTGCTGCAATTGTTCATAAGCCTGTGAGTCAGGATTCTCTTATTTAATCCTAGAGGCTATGCAGTCAGTAGGAGAAAAATGAAAATTGCAGAATGGCTTTGGTTTGGTTAGTAATGATTTTCCCATTACTAACCAAAATGTACAGCAAAGGAATAGTATAATAAGAAAAGAATTTTTCAGTCTTCAGAGTCAAGAAGTAAAGATAAGGTTACTAGACATTGCAGTTTTCCTAGTGTTTTGGTGTATAAATGCTCCTCAGCTTACAATGAAGTTACTTCCCAAGAAACTCATCATAGATTAAAAATATTTTAAGTAGAAAATGCATCTAATACACCTAACCTAATGAGCATCATAACTTAGCCTAATCTACCTTAAACATGCTCAGAATACTTACGTTAGCCTGTAGTTGAGCAACAGCATCTAATGCAAAGCTTATTTCCCAATAAAGTGTTAAATATCTCATGTAATTTATTGAATACTGTACTGAAGGTGAAAAACAGAATGCTTGTAGAGGTACCATCCTAAAGTTGAAACCATTGTAAGTCATGGGCAATCTATAATTATTAACAACACTCCTTTTTTTTGCTAAAGGTGTCCCACTTATCCAGTAAATTACATAACCACTATAGGGTGCTAATAGGTGCTAATAATGTGCTGTCTCAGCAGCGGGTTCATGTAGCAACAGTGTGAAACTCTCCAATGTTCTAGGTATATAAGGTGCAACCAAATTTTACTCCCAACTCCCTTCGGGAGAGAATGATGAAACCGGCTAAAGAACAAGCTAATTATTGGGCTCATTTATATGTATTCTAAAAAGCATGAATACTGTGGTTGAAGTGTCTAACTGTCCACCAAAATCCATTTTCCTCTTCTGCCATAGAATTGTTGTATCTATGACAGGGCTGCCAACCAGGGAATATGTTTCCTTGCATCCCTTATGCCAGGTGCTGTCATTTGCCTAAGTTTCAACTAATGAAATGTTATTAGGGGTGATGTGTGTCTTCTAGGTCTGCCTGAAAAACATGTACATGCCTCACGGTCTTCACCTTCCCACAGATATAATCCATGACACCTCAGCTTTCATGGTACTGATGACCATCACATGACAGAAAGAAGCATCTGTGTAGAGCAGAGTTGACTGTTGCTCTAGGTCGCTCACCTCAGACAGTCCATTAAGAGAGAAACTAGTGTTTAAGTCATTATGTTTTTAGGCCTTTTTGTTACAGTAGCCCCACTTCACCTGAGCTTACATAGATAGCTCTGAATACATCTTTGGAAATAAAGTGCAAGGGCAAAGGCAGAAGAAGGAGGAAACCAGGAATGTGAAGCTTTTGAAGAGACTTGCCTGTTGAGGAAATAAGGGACAAACGTGAACTAGGGAGCCAGCTGGCTGGCCTGAGTGAATTCCTCACTGTCTCCATCCATTTGCTGTGTCCAGAGTGAGGAGAAACTGGCTTCTCCCTCACACTGGCGGCACGGTCAGGAAATGACAGTTGTGCCTAAGAGCTCACTTTTACTTGCAAACAGAGTTCTCACAATAATTCAGAAGAAATGTCCTAGATTTCCAACTGATCATTCATACACACACACACACACACACCACCACCACCACCACCACTACCACCACCAAAAACAACAACAACAATTCAACTCCATCTTTCACTGCTTTCTGTTGTCCACTGCCAAAGGGACTGACCTTACATAGCCTGGAGTTCTGACTCACTGACTCACATGGATAGAGGGATCACACTAAATCCTGGCTGACATAAGCACGTACATAAAATCCATAAGCCATTTAAGGGGACACACTGGGAGGAGGTATAATAAACTGAACAAACAGAACTGGTGTTCTGATGATGCTGAGCTACTGAAAAATGCACAGGGGAATTGTAATATAAATATCATAAGAATGGCTAAATAGTTACAATTAGTAAACAATGATTTTTCAAAATACAAAATATGGTTTCTGTATTTAAGATTCAATCACGCAATTAAAAAAGAGAATAATCAGCCAGGCGCAGTGGCTCATGCCTGTAATCCCAGCACTTTGAGAGGCCAAGGTAGGCAGATCACGAGGTCAGAAGATCAAGACCATCCTGGCTAACACAGTGAAGTCCCATTTCTACTAAAAATAAAAAATAAAAAATAAAAAATTAGCCAGGCATGGTAATGGGCGCCTGTAGTCCCAGCTTCTCGGGAGGCTGAGGCAGGAGAATGGCGTGAACCAGGGAGGCAGAGCTTGCAATGAGCAGAGATCGCGCCACTGCACTCCAGCCTGGGCGACAGCACGAGACTCTGTCTCAAAAAAAGAGAAAAAGAATAATTACTCCTAAACATTAAATTAGTGTGCATAAAATCCAGGCAGAATACATATGCCATAACTCAAAGGGGAAAACAAATTTTAAAACTGAATGAAATATTAAGCCTGGAAGAAAGGAGATTTATTGTATAAATCATCAAGTAATAGAAAGACAAAACAGTAACACACACACACACACACACACACAAAAATGTAGAATTAAAAGTAAGTATAAACTAGCTATACAAAGAACATAATTAAGGGTAGCTATAAACCAGGAGCTGTAGAACAAAAAACCATGAACAGGCTGAATACTGCTATCATAATTCAATGACCCTCAGACTGAGTTAGAATCAAAGTTCAAGTCAGAGAACAGGAAGATAAATAGAGGAAGTCCTACATAATACACTGTATATTTTTAATAGAAATCATCAGTGGAAAAAACAAGAGGCTTTTGTTGAAAAAAAAAAAAAAAAAGGCTGCCAAAAAGAAAAATATCTAAAGCAAAGTGTTTTTTTAAGTATACAAATAAAGACATTGATAAAAAATAAATGACAGCAACAGGAAAACAGAACTGTGGCATTGTCAATACAATGTAAAACAGAATTCAGGTACAAACAACTAACTTACATAAAGGATTTTTAGTAACAATAAAACATAAATTCCCAAAATTGATATAAAGATATAAACACATATATACCTAATAACAAAGAAATAAAATCAGACTAAATATTTGACAAAATTGACAAACTTGTGAAATATTGCTGGAGTAATGAGAATAAAAGCAATGATCATGATTTTCTAACAGCAAAAATTTGCAAACATGGTTTTGCTTTCCTTTGCTTATGAGATTATTTAATTCAATTTAGCTATTTATTATGCATAGACTACATGCAAGACATTGGTCTAGGAATGATGCTCAGGTAGTTAAACATTGATGTAAATTATGAGAACATTGCTCCTGTTTAACTTTCACAAACAAAAAAAAGTCTATAAATTGAATTTGATGTGATATACTTACAATAGTAATGAGTTCAAAAATTATATCAATTGACTTATTAATTAGAAGAAATAGTAAAGAATTTAAAAACTGAAAGAATATCCAACTGCTTCTCATAACTTCCTTTTTACTTGGCTAATAGAGATCAATGCAATAGAAAATGTTGGAACCGTTTGTGTAGTTAATAAAAGGAATTCCTGCATTTAGTATAGGATAACTCATTTTATTGTGCTTCACTTTACTATATACTTATCAGATACCACAATTTGTACAAAATGAAAATTTGCAGCAACTTGTGTCAGGCAAGTCTATTGAAGTCATTTTTCTTTTTTTATTCTTTCATTTTTCACTTTTTCTTTTTCTCTTTTATTTCTTTTAAAATAAAATAGGATACATGTGCAAAACATGCAGGTTTGTTACATAGGTATACGTGTGCCATGGTGGTTTGCTGCACCTATTAACCCATCGTCTAAGTTCCCTCCCCTCACCCCCAGCCCCCAACAGGCCCTGGTGTGTGTTGTTCCCCTCTCTGTGTCCGTGTGTTCTCAATGTTCAGCTCCCACTTATGAGTGAGAACATGCGGTATTTGGTTTTCTGTTCCTGTGTTAGTTTGCTGAGGATGATGGCTTCCAACTTCATCCATGTCCCCGCAAAGGACATGATCTCATTCCTTTTTATGGCTGTATAGTATTCCATGGTGTATATGTACCAAGTTCTCTTTCTCCAGTCTATCATTGATGGGCATTTGGGTTTGTTCCATGATTTGCCTATTGTGAACAGTGTTGCAATAAACATACATGTGCATGTGTCTGTATAGTAGAAGGATTAATATTTCTTTGGGTATATACCCAGTAATGGGATTGCTGTGTCAAATGGTATTTCTCATTCTAGATCCTTGAGGAATCACCATACTGTCTTCTACAATGGTTGAACTAATTTACATTCCCACCAACTACGTAAAAGAGTTTCTATATCTCCACAGCCTTGCAAGCATCTATTGTTTCCTAACTTTTTAATAATCGCCATTCTGACTGGCATGAGATGGTATCTCATTGTGGTTGTGATTTGCATTTCTCTAAAGATTAGTGATGTTGAGCTTTTTTTCATATGCTTATTGGCCACGTAAATGTCTTCTTTTGTGAAGTGTCTGTTCATAAACTCAGCCCACTTTTCGATGGTGTTGTTTGTCTTTTTCTCTTAAAAAAGTTTCCTGTAAATTCTGGACATTAGACGCTTGTCAGAAGGGTAGATGCAAAAATTTTCTCCTATTCTGTAGGTTGCCTGTTCCCTCTGATGAGAGTTTCTTTTGCTGTACAGAAGCTCTTTAGTTTAATTAGATCTCATTTGTCAATTTTGGCTTTTGTTGCAATTGCTTTTGGCATTTTCATTATGAAGTATTTTCCATGCCTATGTCCTGAATGGTATTGCTTAGGTTTTCTTCTAGGGTTTTTATGGTTTGGGGCTTTACATTTATGTCTTTAATTCATCTTGAGTTTATTTTTGTATAAGGTGTAAGGAAGGGGCCCAGTTTCAGTTTTCTGCATATGGTTAGCCAGTTTTCCCAGCACTATTTACTGAATAGGAGATCCTTTCTCCATTGCTTGTTTTTGTCAGGTTTGTTGATGATCAGATGGTTGTAGATGTGTGGTGTTATTTCTGAGGTCTCTGTTCTGCTCCATTGGTCTAGATGTCTGTTTTGGTACCAGCACCATGCTGTTTTGGTTACTGTAGCCTTGTCGTACAGTTTGAAGACAGGTAATGTGATGCCTCCAGCATTGTTCTTTTTTCTTAGGATTGTCTTGGCTATACGAAGTCTTCTTTGGTTCCACATGAAATTTAAAATAGTTTTTTCTAACTCTGTGAAGAATGTCAGTTGTAGTTTGATGAGAATAGCATTGAATCTATAAATTACTTTGGGTACTATGGTCATTGTCATGATTCTTTATATCCATAAGGATGGAATATTTTTCCATTTGTGTTCTCTCTGATTTCCTTGAGCAGTGGTTTGTAGTTCTCCTTGAAGAGGTCCTTCACATCCTTTGTTAACTGTATTCCTTGGTATTTTATTCTCTTTGTAGTGATTGTGAAGGGGAATTCATTCATGATTTCACTCTCTGGTTGCCTATTGTTGGTGTAAAGGAATGCATGTGATGTTTTTGCATATTCATTTTGTATCCTGAGACTTTGCTGAAGTTGCTTATCAGTTCAAGAAGTCTGGGGGCTGAGATGATGGGGTTTTCTAAATATAAGATCATGTCAGCTGCAAATAGAGACAACTTGACTTCCTCTCTTCCTATTTGAATACCCTCAATTCCTTTCTCTTGCCTGACTGCCTTGGCCAGAACTTCCAACACTATGGTGAATAGGAGTGGTGAGAGAGGGCATCCTTGTCTTATACTGGTTTGTAAAGGAAATGCTTCCAGCTTTTTCCCATCCAATATGATATTAACTGTAGGTTTGTCATAAATAGCTCTTATTATATTGAGATATGTTCCATCAATTCCTAATTTATTGAGAGTTTTTAACATGAAGTGATGTTGAATTTTATCAAAGGCCTTTTCTGCATGTATTTAGATAATTATGTGATTTTTGTCTTTGGTTCTGCTTATCTGATTTGCACATGTTGAAACAGCCTTGCATCCCAGGGATGAAGCTGACTTGATTGTGGTGGCTAAGTATTTTGATGTGCTGCTGGATTCGGTTTGCCAGTATTTTATTGAGGATTATCACATCAATATTCATCAGGCATATTGGCCTGAAGTTTTCTTTTTGTGTGTGTGTCTCTGCCAGGTTTTGGTATCAGGATGATGCTGGCTTCATAAAATGAGTTCAAGAGGAGTCCCTCCTTTTTAGTTGTTTGGAATACTTTCAGAAAGAGTGGTATCAAATTCTCTTTGTATTTATGGTAGAATGCACCTGTGGATCTGTCTGGTTCTGGGCTTTCTTTTGGTTGGCAGGCTATTGATTACTGCCTTAATTTCAGAGCTTGTTATTGGTCTATTCAAGGATTCACCTTCTTCCTGGTTTAGTGTTGGTAGGATGTTTGCATCCAGGAATTTGTCCATTTCTTCTAGATTTTCTAGTTTATTTGCATATAGATGTTTATAGTATTCCCTGATGGTAGTTTGTATTTTTGTAGGGTCGGTTGTGATATCCTCTTTATCATTTTTTATTGTGTCTATTTAATTAGTCTCTCTCTTCTTCTTTATTAGTCTAGCAAGTGCTGTATTTTGTTATTTTTTTGCAAAACCAGTTCCTGGATTTGTTGATTTTTTGGAGGGTTTTTAGTGTTTCTATCATTCAATTCTTCTCTGATCTCAGTTATTTCTTGTCTTTTGCTAGCTTTGGTTACTTTGCTGTTGCCTCTCTAGCTCTTTTAATTGTGATGTTAGGGTTTTGACTTGACATCTTTCTAGCTTTCTGATGTGGGCATTTAGTGCTACAATTTTTCCACTTAACACTACTTTAACACTGTCCCAGAGATTCTGGTATGTTGTCTCCTTGTTCTCATTGGTTTCAAAGAACTTCTTGATTTCTGCCTTAATTTCATTATGTACCCAGGAGTCATTTGGGAGCAGGCTGTTCAAGTTTCATGAAATTGTGTGGTTTTGAATGAGTTTCTTAATCCTGAATTGTAATTTGATCACACTGTGATCTGAGAGACTGTTATGATTTCAGGTTTTACATTTGCTAGGGAGTGTTTTATTTCCAATTATGTGGTCAATATTAGAATAAGTGTCATGTGGCACTGAGAAGAATGTATATTCTGTTGATTTGAGGGAGAGAGTTCTGTAGACATCTACTAGATCCACTTGATCCAGATCTGAGTTCAGGTCCTGAATATCCTTGTTAATTTTCTGTCTCATTGACCTGTCTAATACTGACAGTGTGGTGCTAAAGTCTCCCACTCTTATTGTGTGGGAGTCTAAGTCTCTTCGTAGGTCTCTAAGAACTTGTTCTGTGAATCTGGGTACTCTTTATTGGGTGGATATATCATCAGAATAGTTAGCTCTTCTTGTTGAATTGTTCCTTTTACCATTATGTAATGCCCCTCTTTGTCTTTTTTGATCTTTGTTGGCTTAAAGTCTATTTTTTTCAGAGACAGAGATTGAAACCCTGCTTTTTTTTCCTTTCAATTTGCTTGGTAAATTTTCCTCCATCCCTTTATTTTGAGCCTGTGTGTGTCTTTGCCTGTAAGATGGTCTCCTGAGTATAGCACACCAATGGGTGTTGACTCTTTATCCTATTTGTCAGTCTGTGTCTTTCAATGGGGCATTTAGCCCATTTATATTAGAGGTTAGTATCATTATGTGTGAATTTGATCCTGTCATCATGATGCTACTTGGTTATTTTGTGCACTAGTTGATGCAGTTTCTTCACAGTGTCATTGGTCTTTATATTTTGGTGTGTTTTTGCAGTGGCTTGTACCAGTTTTTCTGTTCCGTATTTAGTGTTTCTTTCAGGAGCTCTTGCAGGGCAGGCCTGGTGGTAATGAAATCCCTCAGCATTTGCTTATCTGGATTTCCCCTTTGGTTATGAAGCTTAGTTTGGCTGGATATGAAATTCTAGGTTGAAAATTCTTTTCTTTAAGAATGTTGAATATTGGCCCCCACTCTCTTCTGCCTTGTAGGGTTTCTGCAGAGAGATCTGCTGCTAGTCTGATGGACTTCCCTTTGTAGGTAATCTGACCTTTCTCTCTGGCTACCCTTAACATTTTTTCCTTCATTTCAACCTTGGAGAATCTGAGGATTATGTCTCTTGGGGTTGAACTTCACATGGAGTATCTCAACAGTGTTCTCTGTATTTCCTGAATTTGCATGTTGGCTTGTCTTGCTAGGTTGGGGAAGTTCTTCTGGATGATATCCTGATGTGTGTTTTACAGCTTGTTCCCATTCTCCCCAAATCCTTCTGATACTCCAATCAATCGTAGGTTCAGTCTTTTTATGAAGTCCCATATTTCTTGGAGGCTTTGTTCATTCCTTTTCATTCTTTTTTCTCTATTTTTCTCTGCATGTCTTATTTCAGTAAGGTGGACTTCAAACTCTGATATCCTTTCTTCCACTTGGTTGGTTTAGCTGTTGATGTTTTACAAAGTTCTCCTGCTACATTTTTCAGCTCCATCAGGTCCTTTATGTTCCTCTCTAAACTGGCAATTATAGTTAGCAATTCCTCTAACCTTTTATCAAAGTTCTTAGCTCCTTTGCATTGGGTGAGAACACACTCCTTTAGCTCATCATAATTTTTTATTACCCATTTTCTAAAGCCTACTTCTGTCAATTCGTCCATCTGATCCTCCACCCAATTCTGCCCCCTCGATGGAGAGACGTTGTAATCATTTGGAGGAGAAGCGCTCTGGCCTTTTGGATTTTCAGCATTTTTTCGTTGATTCTTTCTCATCTTCATGAGTTTGTCTGGTTTCAGTCTCTGAGGCTGCTGACTCTTGGATGGGGTTTTTGCAGGAGCCTTTTTGTTGTTGTGTTGTTGTTGTTGCTGTTGATGTTGTTGCTTTCTGCTTGTTTGTTTTTCTTTCAATAGTCAAGTCCCTCTTCTGTAGGGCTGTTGCAGTTTGCTGGGAGTTCACCTCAGGCCTTATTCATCTGATTTGCTCCTGTGCCTGGAGATGTGACTCAAGGAGGTTGGAAAGCAACAAAGATGGTGCCTCCTCCTTCTTCTGGAACCTCTGACCTGGAGGGGCACCAACCTGATGCCAGTAGGATTGTTCCTGTATAAGGTGTCTGACAACCCCTGTTGAAGAGTCTCACCCAGTTGGGTGTCACAGGGAACAGGATTCATTTAACAAAGCACTTTGTCCCTTGGTGGAGAGGTTGTGCTTTGCTTGGGGGAAACCCACTCCTCTTGGCCGCCCAGATTCCTCAGAACTGCCAGGAGGAGAGACTATGTCTGCTGGTCAGCAGAGACTGCGGCCACCCCTCCCCGTAGGGGCTCAGGTCCAGGGAGTTCCAAATTCTGTCCCTGAGCCTCTGGCTGGAGTTATTGGAGATCCTTCAGGGAAGCCCTGTCCACTGAGCAAGGATGGGACAAGGTTAGACCTGAAGAGGCACTCTGGCTGCACACTGCCACAGCCAGTGTGTTGGGCCATGGAGACAATTCCTGGGGCCAAGTCGCCCAGCCTCCCTGGCTCCAGCAGGGGTAAAGCACAGCCTGGAGCTCTGGAAATGGGTACCACCCTTCTCCTGCCCAGGAAGCTTAGCATGTTAGGCAGTTGTGAGTCTCAGTGCTGGTTGCTGGTCCTCCCCCAAGGAGCTCAAATGACTTAGACAGGAGGCAGCACTGCCTGTGCTGGTTGCCCCTCTCCCTGGGAGTTCCGTATGCTTAAGCAGACTCCAGCTGAGAGCCTTTAAAAATCTATGCATTCTGGGGTTGGGATGTTAGGCCCCAGTAGCATGGATCTCCCGATCCATGGGTTGCACAGTTCCATGGAAAAAGCACAGTTTCCCCGGCTAGGCTGGGTAGCATGCTCACTCACTGCCTCCCTTGGCTGGTGGGAGGGGGTTCTCCTTCCCTGTGTGGCTCTCGAGTGGGCCTCCACACCACACTGCTCTTCTTCCTCCGTGGGTCATGCCAGCGTTCTAGTCAGTTTTGATGAGAGAACCGGGATACCTTGGTTGCTGGTGAAGGATTCACACGTTTATTATGGTTTTTTCTGAAGAGAGCCTCTGAACCTCGCTGCTTCTAGTCAGCCATCTTGGCCCCACCACCTAAAGTCAGCATGCTCTTTTCAACAGCCCCCTTTTCAACAGCACGTGCTTATTTCATGACTCTGTGTCACATTTTGGTAATTCTCACAATATTTCAAACGTTTTTATTTTTATTATATATAGTACAGTGATCTGCAATCAGTGATCTTTGATGTTACTATTGTAAATGTTTTGGGGTGCCATAATTCATGCCCATATAAGATGGCAAACTAGGCTGGGCGCAGTGGCTCAGGCCTGTAATCCCAGCACTCTGGGAGGACGAGGAGGGTGGATCACTAGGTCAGGAGATCGAGAACATCCTGGCTAACATGGTGAAACCCCGTCTCTACTAAAAATACAAAAAATTAGCCAGGCATGGTGGCGGGCGCCTGTAGTCCCAGCTACTTGGGAGGCTGAGGCAGGAGAATAGTGTGAACCCAGGAGGCAGAGTTTGCAGTGAGCCCAGATCATGCCACTGCACTCCAGCCTGGGCGACAGAGCAAGACTCCATCTCAAAAAATAAATACATACCTAATAAAAGATGGCAAACTAAATATATATGTGTTCTTACTGCTCCACCACGAGCCTTTCTCTTATCTCTGTCCTCTCCTCAGGCCCTTCTGTTCGCTGAGAAACAACAATATGAAATTAGTCAAATTGATAACCCTATAATGGCCTCTAGTTGTTCAAGGAAAAGAAAGGGTCACACGTTTCTCACTTTACATCAAAAGTCAGAAATGATTAAGCTTAGTGAGGAAGGCATGTCAAAACACTCAGTTGAAAGCAAGGCCTCCTGTGCCAAACAAACAGTCAAGTTGTGCATGCAAAAGCAAAAGTTCTTGAAAGAAATTAAAGTGCTACTCCAGTGAACACAGGCACAATAGGAAAGGGAAATAGCCTTGTTGCTGAAATGGATAGAGTTTTAGTGGTCTGGATAGATCAAACCAGCCATAATATTCCCTTAAAATTAGGCCAAAGCCTCACCCAGAGCAAGGCCCTACCTCTCTTCAATTATTTGAAGGCTGAAAAAGCTTCAGAAGAAAAGCTGGAGGCTAGCAGAGGCTAGTTCATGAGATTTAAGGAAAATGGCTGTCTTCAAAACATAAAAGTACAAGATGAAGCAGTAAGTGCTGGTGGAGAAGCTGCAACAAGTTATCCAGATGATTTAATCTAAGATCATTGGTGAATGTGGCTACACTAAACAACAGACTTTCAATATGAGTGAAACACCCTTATATGAAAAAAAAAAAATGCCATCTAGGACTTTCATTGCTAGAAAGGAGAAGTCGATGCCTAGCTTCAAAGCATCAAAGGATGCACTGACTCTTGTTACAGGTTAATGCAGCTGGTGACTTTAAGTGGAAGTCTATGTTATTTAAAATTTAGAAAATTCCAGGCCTGTTAAGAATGGTGCTAAATCTACTCTGCTTCTCTACAACTGCACCAAAGCCTGGATGACAGTATACTTGTTTACAGCAAGATTTACTGAATATTTTAATCCCACTACTGAGATCTACTGCTAAGAAAAAGAAGATTTCATTCAAAATATTACTATTCATTGATAATACACCTGAATACCCAAAAGCTCTGAGGCAGATATATAAAGAAATGAATATCCTTTTCATGCCTTCTATATTAGTCCTTTCTCACACTGCTATACAGAAGTGCCTGAGACTGGGTAATTTATAAAGATAAGAGTTGTAATTGGCTTACAGTTCTGCAGCTGTACAGGAAGTATGACAGCATCTGCTTGGTTTCTGGAGAGGCCTCAAGAAACTTACAGTCATGATGGAAGACAAAGCGGGAGGTATCACTTCATATGGCTGAAGCAGGAGGAAGAGAGAGGGCAGAGAGTTGCTGCACACTTTTAAACACCAGATCTCTTGAGAACTCACTCTCATGAGAACAGCATCAAGGTGACAGTGCTAAACTATTCATTAAGCATCTACCCCCATGATCCAATCACCTCCCACAGGACCCCACCTTCGACACTGGGGATTATAATTCAACATGAGATTTGATGGAGACACAGATCCAAACTACGTCACCTGCTAACACATTTGCAACCCATGGATCAAGCAGTAATTTTAATTTTCAAGCCTTATTATTTAAGAAATATGTTTTGTCAGGCTATAACTGCCTTTGATAGTGATTCTTCTGATCTGTGCAAAGTCAATTGAAAATCTTCTAAAAAGCATTCACCATTCTTGATGCCATGAAGAACATTCAGATTTACGGGAGGATTTCAAAGTATCAACATTAACAGGAGTTTGTAAAAAGTTGATTCCAACCCCCATGGATGGCATTGAGGAGTCTGAGACTTCAGTGGAGGAAGAAACTGCAGATGTGGTAGAAATAGCAAGGGAACTATAAAGATGTGACTGAATTGCTGCAATCTCACGATAAAACTAAAATAGATGAAAAGTTGATTCTTATGGATAAGCAGAGAAAGTGGTTCCTTGAAATGGAAACTATTCCTGATGAAGATGCTATGAACATTGTTGAAAAGACAAAAAAGTTTAAAATATTATGTAAACTCAGTCAAAAAAGCTGCCACAGAGTTTGAGAAGATTGATTCCAATTTTGAAGGTTCTACTGCGGGTAAAATGCTATCAAACAGCATCTCGTGCTACAGAGAAATCTTTCATTAAAAGTCAGTTAATAAAAAGATTTAATTACTGTGGGAAGTTTCATTATTATCTTATTTTAAGAAAGACACAATGCCACAGCCATCTTAAACTTCAGTATCCAGAACTGTAATCACTCAGTACCCATCAACACCAAGGCAAAACCCTTCACCAGCAGAAAAAACTACAACTTGCTGAAGACTCATATGATCATTAGCATTTTCTAGCAATAAAATATTTCTGAAGGTATGTACATTTTTGAAGCATAATGCTACTGCACACACGACACACTCCAGGATAGTGTCAACATAATTTTTATATGCACTGGGAGACCAACAAGTTTGTGTGACTTGCCTTATTGACACATTCACTTTATTGCAGTGGTCTGGAATCAAATCCACAATATCTCTGACGTATGCCTGTATTAAGCATTTATCATCAGCAAACCAGTAAACAGACCTAGAACTACACACTGAAATATAATACACTGAATTAATGAAATAAGAGCCATATTTATGAATAGAATAAGAAATTGCTTAAGTATGGGTCACATTTATATAGTAAGATTTATAACTGTTAATGAGCTACTTAGAATGGTACCATCTAAAAGCTATTTTATTCTTTCTCCCTTTGCTCCTTCAGTACCTCTCTAAAATCTAGTTCTTTCCTTAATCCCTTTAATTAAGTCATTTGTCCCTTATAGCACATCTAAGTCACAAGGGTAATCTCATTTCAATAATTAAAATTTCCAGTCCAATCTAATATAATATGATGACTTCAATATGAATTCAATATAAATACATCTCTTGACCTAACTCAGGTCAGCTTCAGACTTAGAAGCCTGAAGAATGAGAAGGAAGTATATGAAAAAAAATAATAATAATAATACTAAATAAGTAAACAAAAAACCTTCTGACAATGCATAAAAGGGTATCCAAATTTTATTACAATCCTGCTGTAAGAAAGAAGGCCTTTAGCAGAGTAATTCAGCAATTTTCTCTTGGCAGGAATACTTTATAAGCAAAGAACATGGACTGAAAATTACTAGACTATTAGACTAAACCTAAATTGAAAAGAATGAATAAGGTCCACTAGATGAATAGTAGTCAGTGGAGTAGGTGGGTGAAGGGTAAATGATTTCCCAAAACAAGTCTTAATCCCATTAAATGTCAGAAAATGGCTTAAACACTTTATTGGGAATACTGATTATTTACACAGGAAATTACAAATGTCATGACACAAAAATATTGTTTTTTAGACAAGTTTGGGTATTTTTTTCATTCGGAGATGTTAACATCTTTTCACTCTTACTTTCTGTACGCTACTATTATTGACAGAGGGAAAAGAGATTAAATGAAAAAGGTACAAACATGAGGCTGGAAAGGTGGTGATCTATCCATGGCGTCCTCTGGGTTTGGTAAATGTTTGCAGCTCACACTTGCTCCTATGAGTCACACTGATGCATACATGTGATAGTCCTTCACTGAGAACTTCCATCTGCAAGCATTGACCAGAGTGACATACTCCAGCTGGCTGCTTTTGACTCCCCCTCATCATCTGGACTTCTGAAGTTCTGTTCTTTTTTAATGGGTCACTTTACCCATCTTGATAGCCATTTGGAAGAAAGCTCCAGAAAGGATCTCACCCACACAGTCCATATATGGTCCATGGGTAATAACAACTTTGGCCCCATCACTGATGGTGAAAGTACAGTTGACTTCCAATTTAATCCTGTATTTTCTCTTCTCTGCTGCCTCAGGCCAATCTAGGCACAACATTTCATCTTAGCCTTGATAATCTCTTAAATTCTGAAGGCACCTGTCCTGAGTAGCTCTTTTGAAGCCTCTCTTACATAAAGTAGAGGAATCCCACACACGTACTCATCTCTCATACTTAGGAGTGGAAGGTGAGTGCAGGATATGTCATTACACTCCAACAATTCTCCCTAATGGAATCCTCTCCTTATACTCATTAACTCATTAATCCCCACTCTTTTAAGGACTGAGGTAGAGGACTTCTTATATTGGCAGAATCCGTTTTACAGACATTTATTTCATCCGATATAACTCACTTTAAGTTATGTAAATACTTACACTTATTGTATGTTTCTTGGACTTTGATATTTCAACTGAAACTCAGAAGAAGAAAGAGTTCACACTTTGGGAGGCCGAGGCAGGGGGATCACGAGGTCAGGAGATCGAGACCATACTGGCTAACATGGTGAAACCCCGTCTCTACTAAAAAATAGAAAAAAATTAGCAGGGCGTGGTGGTGGATGCTTGTAGTCCCAGCTACTTGGGAGGCTAAGGCAGGAGAATGGTGTGAACCCAGGAGGTGGAGCTTGCTGTGAGCTGAGATCGTACCACTGCACTCCAGCCTGGGCAACAGAGCGAGACTCCGTCTCAAAAAAAAAAAAAAGAAGAAGAAGAAAGAGTCCTATTTTAACATCACAGAGTAAAAGTGAAGGAGAAGAAAAACAGCTAAGTTGGATAGGCAATGGAAGATGTTCTGCAAAAGTGAGACTTTTAAAGGAAATGAGAAAGTAAGCAGAGGATGTTCAGCAGAACTGCTTCCAATCTATTCACTAGAATTTCTACTCAAACCTGAAAACCCAGAGGAAAACAATGCAAGATATTTACAGACAAGAAACAAGTTATAGGAGAAATTTTGCCCTCAGCAATCTCATTTATTCATATATTCATTCCCTCAATGAACATTTATTGAGTGCCTACTACTTTTGGCAGAGGAAATGCAGAGGTGAATATGGCATAACACTTGCTTCACATAAAGAGTTGACAATTTCATGACAGAGACAGAATGCAATAAGGTGTGTCTACAGGAAAATGGAATAAGACAAAGAAGTTGAAGCTTCAATGACTGGCTTGCAAGAGATTATCAGTAATCAAAACTGACAGGAAATAAACTAAGAGCAAACAACATCTTAAAGAGACAACTGAAAAAAAATCATGTGAAATTTTGGTAAGTTCTAAGAAAGGAAAAGGCAAGTTGAAGACTTAATCTATCTTTCAATTCTCTGTTAGCCTACAAAATTTGATTGGTTTTCATTTTTATGAATGAAGAGCTGCACAAATGCTATATAGCTTTAAATAAATAAAGAAGAGAACGTGATAAATCTAAGAACTTTCTAGCCCATTTGTTTATAGATAATCCAACTGGGGAAAAATACTGAGAGTTTCCTTTTAGAAAACAAAATACTCTATTTAAAGCAAACAAACCTAAGATTACTAAAAGAAAGCCAGGGTCAAAAAGAATTATACCTAACAAGACATTAAATTCAATGGAAAAAAGATTCAAATGGTCAACGCAGATCATCATTTTTCAAAACAGCAAAAGCCATTTGGCAACATGTAACTAGAGGCAAGGTAGACATAATTATGACAACAAGCCTCTAAGATAGAATAGCACCCATGAGTCCTGGCCTTCAGGGCTCCATAGATGTGTTATAATCCAGAGTGTTCCTATGGGCAAGATGGGTACTCAGGCAACAGAAGCAATACAAGTGTATTGCTCATGCTATAGAACCAAAACAGATCAAGAGTGGGTAAGAAAAAGGCATAAACAGTCATGGTGGCAGATATAGAGATCATGAATGGCTCAACAGCAAGACATATAGCTCACCATGGTTTATCTAGTTACTGCAAGGTTTAATATCCAACCAAGAAAAACAGATCAACACTGAGTCCCCTCCTCTATGAAACTACCACTCAAGGAAACCAACCAGCAACCTGGTAACAAAGAACAGCAATTCATTTTGACGAGAATCAACATTTCTTCGAGATTTGGGTTTGGCTTTCCTGACTACAGTAACTTGCTTGTAACATTTTAAGGGCTCACATAGTATCTGATTTGCATCATGAGATCCTGCATATATTATCTGTAGCCAAAGAATCAACTTTTCATTTCAAGAGGTGCCACCATGGGTCTATGATTAAATTCCCTTTTTTTTTTTTTTTTTTTTTTTTTTTTTTTTTTTTTTTTACAGTTTATCAAATTACCCGGAAACAGCTGCTACCTACAACCATAGAATAGCCTCCGAAAGCCTCAACTAGTAAGGCATTAGTTTGGAGATGTTATCATGCAATGTTGGGACATTGTCATTCAATATGCTTTATATACTTTAAATGAATAGCTATTATATGCATCCTTGAAAAGTAGAGTATACAGATCTGGAACTTCACTCATGGAATTAGAAGTAGCTGCCTCACCATTACTCACCCTTGAGAAATTTGTGCTTTCATCCAACTCTACTGAACTAGAGGTCCTGGTTCCAGGGAAGAGACGTCTCTAACAGAAGACATGCTAAGGCATCCACTAAACTTAAAGTTAGGGCTAGGCTACTGTCTGGTGCTTTTAATACCAGTAGACAAGCAGGTTTAAAAAAAACAGATTTAATATAAAGGAAAGCAGAATAAATTTATCCTGATTATTATGAGCAGACAATGTTACCGCTTCACAGCAGAGAAGGGATGAGTATTTCTGAAATTCAAATGGTTGACTGGTTTTCTTGGTGCTTCTAAACGCTAAATGTGAATTTGCCTAACAAGGCATGGTAACCACGAGTTCCAGTCACTTAAGGGGAAGCTCCAGAAACAGACCTTACCACAAGGATTCTCGTGAAAAATTACTTATTAGGGAGATTTTCCTAGGAAAAACTAGTAATCAGAGTATATTAAATGGGACTGGGAATGGATGAAGGCCAATCAAGGGTATGACGCCAAGCAAAGGTCCATGGAGAGAAACTTTTTTCATTCCACAAGAGAGCCCCGGGAACAGTGTATGCTATATTTCAGAGTGGTACTGAATGAAGGTAAGAGAATTGGAATGCTTATATCATTTCACCTGCCAGCCATTGGTTAAGAGATGCCCCCATGTGGACGTAAACTCCCATCCACTTCCGAGTCTCCTTTTCTATAGGCAAAGTGGGTTCAGCAGCTTGACGATTGAGCAGTGACAACATAATGCAGGTGCTGACTGTTGGACGTGAAAGAACATTCAGAGGCATCATGCACAAAAAAAACAGTGAAAGGACAGAAGGGGATGTTGGCCAAGCAACTGCTACAGTCTGTCTAGGTTATACCACTGGGAAAGCAACAGAGAAGTGTTAGGTGATGGTGTGAGGTAATTTAGCATCCATGGTAGAGAAGGGAAATAACAAGTATCATTCATAACCTTGGGATAATTGGAAGTAGCAGAGACTAAAACTTGCCATTCAATCTCCCAATCTTTGTAGTGTAAGTAAGGCCTTTTTCTTTTTTAAGAAATTGTGACCAGCCACCACCTTGACAAATGGAATCTGAGCATGCAAGGAATAGGCTGTAGCAAATAAAGTGAGTGCCCTACCCATATTCTTTGAGCCTTTCAATTACAGTGCTATTTGGAAATCTTCCAACTGCCAAGATCTGCATCTGTGTGTCTGAAAGCTTATTCTAGATCTCTACAAAACAGTTCTATTCACAGGTGCAGCAGGCTGGAAATGTCAGGAAATTAACACTTTTTCTCCTCCTCTTTCTTGCTAGGAAGAAGTATCCTTCAACCAACTCTGATTTATAAATATCACTCTCTCTTGCTCCTCCGATGGGATAATTCTGAAGCATGCATTTTACACAGTTTCCCAGTTTCACTGTAGAATTCAGCTTCAATCCTTCATCGTGGTAGTCATTTTAGAGTTGTATGTTTTTTCTAGAAGCTTTTCTTCATTTTCTCTCTTCCTTAGTCCTCTGCTGATGTTTCCTACCCCTTCTAAATAAACTACTTACCCTCTAAACCTGTCTTAGGGTCTGGTTCTGGGAGAATTCAAACTATAATAACAAGTTATATAATTCTTGGGCCCTTTAAGCTAAAGTTTTTATCTAGACCAATTACACAAACACATGGAGTCTCAAGAGAATGATGTGGGAAGAATCTTTGGAGACAGATATTAGAGTACTGTGAGTGTTACCTGTTGAAAAGAGAGAGAGCATAAAGGTACCTCCTTCTTCACCTAAAGTATATTAAGAAGGGCTACAGGGATGGACAAGTTAGTTTGTGTTTTCTGCAGTTTAGAGACAGTAGGGACTGAACCATCTGAAAAAACTGAGAATAGATGGGCTACTAGTTCCCTTATCCAAAGAGATATAGCTACCCTTTTCAGAGCGAAAACTACTTTAGTATGTGAACAAGACATGGGCCATGAAGTAGTAAAGCTAGCTCAAAGTAAGCTTCTTTCCAGTAGAACTGCTAATGGGGAAGGGCAAACGAACTCCAACAGAGAGTGTCTGCTTGGAGCGCACTACTGGAAAGCCAGGAGCTGAGGAGTGAGCCAACAGCTGGAGGAATAGTGTGCATATAGGATATACCATAAGATTTATAATCAGAGGGATATAAGAGAAGTTTCCAAGGAATCCATGATAAGCATAATCTAGGCCTAGAGGTAATGATGGCAGTTTATAACCCATACCAGTAAAATAATAACTTTCTTCTCTTCTTTTTCTTTTCTTCCTTCCTCCAAACTCCAGAAGGTCAGAAACAGCAGCTTGCAAGTGGTAGAGTAGCCTAGCAAAAAAGATAAAAGAAACCCATTTCATGCTTTTCTATAGTGGACAGGAAGTCTACAGGCCTTACCTTTGACCTGGACTGGACATTTTGTTTTCTTTTTTTTTTTTTTAATAAAAACTGGATCTTAAAATTTGAAGATGGCATCGAACTTTTTATTGCCTAAGATAACCCCGAAACCTCACAGGGCTTATTACTGGTTGAATTGCGGCCCTCCAAAAGTTATGTTGAAGTCTTAATCCCTGGAACCTGTTAATGTGATCTGATTTGGAAATAGTGTCTTTTCAGATGTAATCAAGTAAAGAAGAAGTCATTAGGGTGGGTCCTAATTCAGTAAACTAGTGCCCTTTTCTTATAAGAAGAGGAAGACACCCTGTGAAGACAGACATAGGACCAATGATGATGGAAGCAAAAATTGGAGTGATGCACCTATAAGCTAAGGAGCTCCTAGAATTACTGAAAAACCACCAGAAACTAGGAAGAGTCAAGGAACAATTTCCCTACAGGGAAGGAAGGATTCCTCTTCAGAGGAAGCATAGCCCTGAGAACACCTTGATTCTGGACTTCCAGCCTCCAGAAGAGTGAGATAATACACTTTGCTGTTCTAAGCCACCTAGTTTCTGGTATTTAGTTATGGCAGCCCTACAAAGCTAATTCAGGGCCTGCCAGAGTTTTCAAATCTTTGCAGGAGAAAAACTTTTCTTGCTAAATAAATGTTAAAAACACAAGGAGAACAATCTAAAAATAAAACTAAGAAAACAGTTGCATTTACAATAGCATCAGGAATAATAAAATATTTAGTAATACATTTATAAAAGAGTTTCAAGACATGTACACTGAAAACTATAAAACATCATTGAAAGAATAATATATATATACATAAAAAGAAATTTCATATTCAGTGTTTGAGAGCACAAAAAATATTCAGATGGTAACGTTCCCCAAATTGGTCTACATAGGCAATGTAGTCTTGTCAAAATCTTAGCTGAATTTTCTTTTTTTTTTTTTTTGCAGAAATTGAAAATCTAATTTTAAAATTTATGTAGAAATTCAAGGGACTCAGAATGTTCAAAACAATCTTGAAAAGAAAAAAGTTAGAAGAGTCACACTTTCTGATTCCAAAACTTACTACAAAGCTGCAGAAGTCAAGACAGTATGGTACTGACATGAGGATAGACATAAAGATCAATGGAATAGAATTGAAAATCCAGAAATAAACTCTTACATTTAAAGTGAATTAATTTTAGACAAAGGTACCTAGACAATCAAATTTAGGAAGAATAGTCTTTTCAACCAATTGTGCTGAGACAGCTGGATATCCATATACAAAAGAATAAAGCTGGATTCCTATCTTTCACCATATAGTAAAAATCAGTATTATAATAGGTAGAACACTCAACCAGGAGATTTGCAGGCATCTCAAAGGGTAGGCAGAAAAGGATTTTTGTTTGTTTGTTTGTTTGTTTGTTTGTTTTATAGGGAGGAGTGAACAAGGCTAGAAAGAATCAGTGTAAGTGGGATAAACAACAGGAGTGGGATGGAACGGTAAATCAGGGCATGTTCTACTCTGAGGTCAGACTTACCTCAGGAGGGACTGATAAGGAGGACTGGCCCAGGCTGGGAATGGATCAACATTCAGGCATCCTGGGAAGATGATAAACAACCAAAATTTTTCATTAACAAGCATTTTGTTTTAATTCATCGCTGTAAACAAAACAGTTCAGCTAACATGTATGATGCGAAGGATGGACATTTGGAGGGTGTGTTTCCGGCATTCACAGGTAACTAAGGGGACATGTGTGATACTTGTCTAGTTATATAGTGAAAGATGGCTGTTCTTTGCAGTCAGGCATTTCCCAAAACACAAAAGGGTAAGAGTATTTACATTATTACTATATATTTTCCAGGAGGACAAGGCTTAGTAAAATTCAACACTGTGATTACTTAAATGCAAAGAGAGCTAATTTCAGCTTCCCAGCAGAAGGGAAAGGATTATGAGACCTAGAGCCCCCAAGCAAAGGTGTACACAGGAACAAAGAATGAACGAGCTCCAAGAGCGAAGCAGGCTGCAGGAGGACCTAGTCATGTGTTATCCCTAACTCTCTAAGCAAGTCACAGATCCCCCAAATCAGTAAAAGGAGACAATCCAGTTAAAATACAGTAGACTCAGAGTAGAAAAAATACCTACTAGCCCTTGCAAACTAAACAAGGGAGAAACTATGAACCTGATTTTCAGAATTAGATCAGAAAAGTGAGGCCGCTCATAACCAAGTTATTATTTGAAGGGCTGAGGACACATCATCGGCCTTGCCAAGGCTGTTCATTAATGGTAAGTCTAGATAGCACTCACTCCTAGAATGTGTAACAAGAGGCCGGGCGCGGTGGCTCAAGCCTGTAACCCCAGCACTTTGGGAGGCCGAGACAGGCGGATCACGAGGTCAGGAGATCGAGACCATCCTGGCTAACACGGTGAAACTTCGTCTCTACTAAAAAAATACAAAAAACTAGCCGGGCGAGGTGGCGGGCGCCTGTAATCCCAGCTACTCGGGAGGCTGAGGCGGGAGAATGGCGTAAACCTGGGAGGCGGAGCTTGCTTGCAGTGAGCTGAGATCCGGCCACTGCACTGCAGCCTGGGCGACAGAGCGAGACTCCGTCTCAAAAAAAAAAAAAAAAAAAAGAATGTGTAACAAGAAGGAAAAATAAGGAATGTGGAAAATTCCAGACCAAGACTCATTGCACTCCAGCCTGGCAGCAGAGCAGAAACCCCATCTCGAAAAAAAAAAAAAAAAAAAAAAGAAGAAGAAGAAGAAGAAGAAGAAGAAGAAGAAGAAAAAGAAGAAGAAGAAGAAGAAGAAGAAGAAGAAGACGAAGACGAAGACGAAGACGAAGAAGAAGAAGAAGAAGAAGAGGAGGAGGAGGAGGAGGAGAAGAAAAGAAGAAGAAGAAGAAGAAGAAGAAGGAGGAGGAGGAGGAGGAGGAGGAGGAGGAGGAGGAGGAGGAGGAAAGCAAGCAAAGCAAAGCAAAGAAATATCATGGCAATGAAAATGACTTTCTCCAAGAAATGCATGAAAATTAAGAAACAAAACAACTGGTTGGCATACTTGACATTTCTAAAAATCATAGTACCGTTTTAATAAAATTCAAGAACCTTAGCCTTCAGGATAATATAAGAAAAATCCAGTCGGGCACAGTGGCTATAATCCCAGCACTTTGGGAGGCCGAAGCGGGCAGATCACCTGAGGTCAGGAGTTCGAGACCAATCTGGCCGACATGGTGAAACCCCGTCTCTACTAAAAATACAAAAATTACCTAGGCATGGTGGTGCACGCCTGTAATCCCAGCTACTTGGGAGGCTGAGGCAGGAGAATTGCTTGAACCTGGGAGGCAGAAGTTGTAGTGAGCTGAGATTGCGCCATTGCACTCCAACGTTGCACTCCAAACTACGTCTCAATTTTTAAAAAAAATTTTTAAAAGAAAAATTACAGATAAAAGTAGAATTGCATGAAAAAGACAAATGGGGGACTTTAAAATTCAATTACAATTTAAGTGTTCACTGAAGGCTATAAAAACAAAACATAGCCTAAAAGTTGAATTTCTAGTGTGAAAAACAAAAAACACAGCACTCATTAAGAATACAGAGAGAAAAGACAAACACAACCTAAGAAATAATTTTAAGCTAGAAATCATAGATGTTAAAATGGAAGAATAATATTCAGAGACACAATAGGATAAAAATTTTCTCTGTTCTTGCTACACATGTACCCTAGAACGTAAAGTATAGTAAAAATAAAAAATAATTTTAAAAAATTTTCTCAACAAAAAGGGAGATTCTTCAATCCAAAGGAGTCAGGTTACAAGTAATTTCAGTGAAATAAAAAGTCAAACTTGGACCTAACCTAATAATTTTTTACTTAAATGTTAATTTTGTTTTAACCTTCAAATCATCCATGCAGATTTTTTCAAATAAATTTTTCTAAAAAATTACAAAAGAGTTAGAGAAAAAGGGAAAGAAAGAATAATCACAGTCAAGAATTAAAAAGAAGATGGAAGATAAAAGTCAAAGTTTGGGTTTTGTTGAAGATTTGCTATCACTCTTTTTTTTTTAACAACAATATAAAATAGTTGCACAATAATATTTTGGAAAAAAAAGGAAAAAGTTCAAAAGCTGATCTAAGTTTGAACCCTAAAAACAGATTGCGGACTAAACTTAAATACAATAATATGTATCATAACATTTACCTTCAAATAACATACATAATATAGATAGCAATTTAAACCAGCTCCTTTAAATTTTTGAGTAGCAGAAAATTCAAAAAGATGTAATCACCTCTGAGTTATGCAAAATTATGGAAAAGGGTTTGAGTCATTTTATCTGTGAGCTTAATATCACACATACACATATGCATACACACACACACACACACTAGTTTCCAATTTCACTAGTAATAATAGGAACTAATTTTACCAAAAACACTGATAATATTTAGGTATGCTTCTTTGTGCTGCAATTTTTTTTCTAGAAACTACTGAAACAACAAAAGAAAAAATGAAAAATAATAGCTCCACCCTTTGTCAAAGAGGATACAATTATCAGAAATAAAGGGGAAAGGTGTATCTATAAGCATGTTCATTGCATTATTATTTAACAAGAGTAATTAAAAATTAGAAACAATCTTAAACAATTAACATATATTACTTTTTATCTTTAAAGCTTTTTTTATTTTGTTTTATTAAGTTCTGGGGTACATGTGCTGGACATGCAGGTTTGTTACATAGGTAATTGTGTGCCATGGTGACTTGCTGCACCTATCAACCCATCACCTAGGTATTAAGCCCAGGGTGCATTAGCTATTTTTTCCTGATGCTCTTACTCCCTCTTCCTCCCCCACCCCAACAAGCTCCAGTATGTGTTGTTCCCCTCCCTGTGTCCATGTGTTCTCATCCTTCAGCTCCCATTTATAAGTGAGAACATGCAGTATTTGCTTTTCTGTTCCTGCTCTAGTTTGCTGAGGATAATGGCTTCCAACTCCATCCAGTGTCCCTGAAAATGACATGATCTCATTCCTTTTTATGCCTTCATAGTATTCTATGGTATATATGTACCACATTTTCTTTATCCAATCTACCATTGATGGGCATTTTGGTTGATTCAATGTCTTTGCTATTGTTATGAATAGTGCTGCAATGAACATGTACGTGCATGTATCTTTATAATATTAACAGAATGATTTATATTCCTTTGGGTATGTACCCATTAATGGGATTGCTGGATCAAAGGATATTTCTGGTTCTAGGTCTTTGAGGAATCGCCATACTGGATGGAGCTGGAAGCCATTATCCTCAGCAAACTAAATCAGGAACAGAAAACCAAATACCACATGTTCTCACTTGTAAGTAGGAGCTGAAAGATGAGAACACATGGACACAGGCAAGAGAACAACACACACTGGGGCCTGCTGGTTGGCGAAGGAGGGGGAGGGAGAGCATCAGGAAAAATAGCTAATGCATGCTGGCCTTAATACCTAGGCGATGGGTTGACAGGTGCAGCAAATCACCATGGCACACATTTACCTATGTAACAAAACTGCATGTCCTCCACATGTACCCCGGAACTTACAATAAAATAATAAATAAATGAATACCCATTCCTGAGTCATACAGATGATACTCCAGGCCTGGAATAGCTTTCCCCTGTGCCAACACCCAGCTCAATATTTTTCATAATTTTCGTGTCTTTTTTCACAAATCACATCCATCCAAAAGCCTGTTCAGACTATTAGACCAAATACATACATGATTTTTTACAATATTTATCTGTGCCTATAAATCTATGCTTTGGCTAGAAGACTTACCTAAATTAGTTTTTTAAATTAATGTTTTATATATTTATATAAACTTCACAAATCCACTACATCATAAGCACTAAGATACTGAAAAGAGATATTTGCTTAAAAAATATCAGTGAAAACAGAGCAACCATGTGTATTTATAATCTATTGGGGGAAAGAAATCAAGCATTTATATTTAGACTAGAAATGCATGTGCAAGCTTCAATATTTTCAGAAATATTTTCCTGTGTTTTCAGCTTCTTTGGTAATGAGCAAATAAAGCATCCTGTCACCTAAAATATAAAGGTAAGGGATTTGGAAACAAGACAAGCCACGTGAGCATTTTTTCTATGCAATGCCAGAGTCAAATCTACAGAGAAGAAAGGAGGCTTATAATGAGACATAAGTAGTGGTGAGAAAAGACATCACCAGCAGTTTCCTGACAGAAAGACTGAGGTTTAATCACCCGAAGCTGCTTTTGCAGCCACTGCTGAGGCATGTTAGCTTCACTGTCAGGGAGCAGGATGCCTGTCAAGACCGCAGTAAAGCAAACGGAATCGCTGCCAACGTGCTGCCTACAGACAGCAGATGAGCCTCATACGCCATTTATTTTACTTCTGCACATTTTGATCCTGTGTTGTGTTATCTATAGAAAACACCAAGCCTATATATCACTACAAAGGAACATCAAGAGAGAAAAGATTGTTATTAAGCCTATGAAAAGGGAGAGAAAAAAAGTTTCTTTGGAGTTACTTACGATACTCAACAGAATCCTGCTGGGCAAAGCAGAGATGTATTTTAATCATAACTTCAAAAGCTATTGCATTTTAAAAGCATATAATTAAAATTTTTGACTTGGAAGGAGGGAGGAAATAATGAGCTTTATATATTGTGTGTATTATAGCAATAGTTTCATATGTAGAGAGGTTCTTTAAATCAGCTAAGTCAGTCATAGTTCCATATGTAAGGATGTGCCTTAAATCACACGGCTCATGTGACCTTGAGCAAGTAACGTCACCTCTGTGTTAGTCTGTGTGGAAAGTAGTACTAACAGATTAACTTTCTTCCATTCCATACAGCTAGAGTAAATTTCCAGATTATCACATTTTATACTTTGTATTACCCTTTTGATTCATTGTTATCATTATCATTGTTTAATAAATATTTGCTATTAAAATACTATGTAAAATAAAAATGATGGTGTGGTCTCATGCTCACCCTTACTGGAAAAAGGTTAGGCTACACAGATGATTGGAAGAAGACAAAAGAGGACTATTGTCGCAGCATTGGAAAAAGAACTAACTAAATGTAGAATTTTCATTAGTTTTAGAATTGATTCATCTTGACAGATTATTGTGCCTACGAGAGTAGACTTACATGTAATTTGAGGCATCCAAATGATTATTACAGAAGTATTTTTTAGCTCTCATGAAATGTATAAAGTAAAATTGTGACCATAGTAATTGCTACTAAGTACTGAGCTGACACTATGTGCTCTCTATAAGTAGTACCTGTAGTGGGTTGAATAATGTCACACCCACCCCCCACCCTGAAAAGATATATCTGCCCTGAACCTATGAATGTGAACTAGTTTGAAAGAAGGGTAAAAATATAATGAAGGATCCTGAGACGAGATCATCTGGATTAGGGAGGGCACTAAATCCAGTAACAGGTGTTCTTATAAGAAAGAAGAGGGAAATTGAACAGAGACACAAGAACGGCCATGTGAAAATAGCAACAGAGATTGAAATGCTGCAGTCCCAAGGAGTCTCGACAGTCACCAGAAGCTGGATGAGGCAAGGAAGGATTGTCCTCTAGCGTCTGCATACAGAGTGTGGCCCTGCCAACACCCTGATTTTGGATTTCTGGCCTCCAGAACTTGAGAGAATAAAAGTTTGTGACAATTTGTTACAGGAGCCATCAGAAACTCATACAGCATTTTCATCTTATTCTCATAACAACTATAAGAAGCAGATGCTACTGTCCCATTTTCTATATGAAGAAATTCTGTCTCAGAAAAGAAGATAATTGACTTAAGTTCACTGAGCAAGAGCGTGACTGAGCCAGGATGGGCACCAGGTCTATCGAGTTATAAAGCCTTTTTCTTTAAAGGCAAATTTAAATTTTAAAAAACAAACAAACCCTTTCTTCTTCTAATTCTCTGGCTTCTGTCTTATAATTCTATGCCTCTTTCCTTACCATTTTCTAGAAAAGGTGAACAAGTTTATGCTAAGAATGCATTAAGATCATTCTACTCACATTCTTTCAAGTCATAGAAGCTCCTTTGGGAGGCCAAGGTGGGCAGATCACGAGGTCAAGAGATCAAGACCATCCTGGCTAAAATGGTGAAACCTCGTCTCTACTAAAAATACAAAAGAGTAGCCGGGCGAGGTGGCGGGCGCCTGTAGTCCCAGATACTTGGGAGGCTGAGGCAGGAGAATGGCGTGAACCCGGGAGGCGGAGCTTGCAGTGAGCCGAGATGGCGCCACTGCACTCCAGCCCAGGCGACAGAGCGAGACTCCGTCAAAAGAAAAGCCCCTAAAGTGGTTTACGGAGGAAAGAAACATTGAAAATTTGCTTAATGAACCCCATACGGTCATTTCTAAAGTTTGTTTGGCATCTCAGAGTCTAAAGAGACACTGCTGTGTGACTTTTTATTGAGGGTGCTGAACCTCAGTATTAACCTCCTATCTCTTATTTATACGTAGTTTCTCAAAGAGGCCTCTGGGAGTTCTCAGATCATCTTTGAGAAAATTCTGACTGGCCCCACTAGAAGCAAGCCACTGTGTAAAATAGCAACTGCTGAGGGATATCCCCCCCCTCAAAAAAAATCAGACCTGCCAATCAATTCCAGCCCTGAGCATCGTCTCCACTTGCAGGAGGTCAATTGTCACAGACTATTTAAAAAGATGAGTCTGGAAATTCCTCACCACCCCCATCCTGTCCACTGTATTGTACTTATTTTCCTACATTCTCACTCACATTTACTTGTTTAACAGTTTTCTTGAGGTATAATTTAAATAAAATAAAGTTAAACTACTATAAGTATGCATTTTATTCATATTGGCAATGTACACAGTCATGCAGCCACAACAATCAAAATAAAGAATATTTTTGTCACCACAAAAATCTTCCAGATGCCCTTCTGAGGTCAATCGCATTTTCCTACCCCTAGCCTCTGGCATCCATTGTCTGCTTTCTGTCACTATAGTTCTGTTTTTCCTAGAACTTCATATAAATAGAATCATCACGTATACAGTCTTTCATGTCAAATTTCTTTCACTGAGCATGGTGTTTTAAACATTCATTCAAAATGCAATCTGTTTTGCATTGTTCAGTAGTTCATTCCTATATGTTGCTGCATTTCCACTGTATGGCTGTACCACAATTTGCTATCCATTTATCAGCTGATGAACATTTGGATTGCTTTCAGTTTGGGTATATTATTAATAATCCTGCTCACATCTAATTTTATTTACCTCACTTTTCTTTCTTATCTTCTTTTCTTCTCTATCTTCAAGACCATCTTCCTCTTTCCTATTCCAAATTGACCAGAAATAAAGTTCTATGGACCCAGGGTAGTGATTCTCAACTAGGGCTAATTTCAGCTCCTGGGGGATAGGTGACAATACTTAAAAATATTTTTGATTGTCATGCCTTAGAAGAGGAGATGCTACTGGCATCTAGTGGATAGAACACAGGGATGCTGTTAAATATCCTGAAAAGGGCAGCCACCCACCACAAAGAAGTATCCAACCCAAATGTCAGTAGTGCACAAGTTGAGAAACCAATGTGTATGGAATGATCTTATACAGAAGCACGTTCCATGAAACCTATTGCTATGATCTGCATGTTGGTGTCTCCTCAAAATTCATATGCTAGGAACTAACACCCAATGTGATAGTATTAAGAGGTGGGGTATTTTGTGAAGTGATTAAGTCATGAGGGTCCTGCTCTTATAAAATTTTATTTTATTTTATTTTATTTCATTTTTTTCAGAGACAGATCTCACGTTGTTGTCCAGGCTAGAGTGCAGTGAGTGATCATGGCTCACTGCAGCCCAAACTCCTGGGCTCAAGGAATACTCCCACCTCAGTCTCCCAAGTAGCCCTGACTACAAGTGTACACCACTAGTCTAGCTAATTTGTGTGTGTGTGTGTGTCTGTGTGTGTGTAGAGACAGGGTCTCGCTATGTTGCCCAAATTTCCCTCTTAAAACTTCAAAAAAGAAGTCAAAGGGAGCTGCCTCTCCCATTTCTGCCATATGGGGACACAGCAAAAAGGTGTTATCTTTGAAGCAGAGAATAAGCTCACACCAGACACTGACTCTGTGTCTTGATCTTGGGTACCCCAGCCTTCAGAATTGCGAACAATCAATTTCTACCCTAAGATATTTTGTTACAGCAGCCCAAATAAACTGAGACACCTATTATAGGTGGGAATATTAGTATTTAAAAAAAAACTTTCATATTTCTGAGAAAAAAATCTTGGAATTCAAGGAATGACTTTTCATTTTTACATACATAGTCTTTGGTACATGCACTAACTTCCAATAAAAATACACAAGGTAATACCTGAATCACGGAATGAGTTAATAATTCTGTTCAGGAAAACCATGCATCAAAATCACTCATCTCCCAGCTAAAATCTTTAGTGAATGCGTATCTGATAAGACAGAAGTTTATAACTGAAAGAGCAAGTGTACCAGGACTTGCCAGGGGAGAAAGGGCTATTTTGTCACTGTCCCCCACCAATAATAAAGGGTAACAGTGTTACACTGTTCATTTTCTTTCTCCAGAACCTACTGGGATATCCTTAAACCCTTCAGAAGCTTCTAGGTATCTGACAAGTTTGCAACTTTGGCAAGGTGAAGACTACCAAATGAAACAATTTTTACCTTGAAGAAATGGCCACTTCAGACAATGAAGGAATCGTACTTTAGGATGATTTTATTTTTGAAACAAATTCTAGGAGCACATGTATTAAAATTATCTGAATTTAGCACAAAACACATAATTTACTCAATAGTGTCATTAGTCTTCAAACCTTTTATATAATATTCTGAAAAGAGCATGGATTTGAAGCCAGACAGATCTGAATTTTATTCAAAGCTCCAATACTTGGATTTTGTACAAACAGGGCCAAACCTCTTAACTTCTCTCAGACTGAGCATCTTCATCTATAAAATGGAAAAAACAACAGTGAACTTAGAGTTTGTGTAAGGTTTTAATAAGATATTGTGTATACCAGGCCTGGCACATAGTGTGCATTTGATAAAGGTTGATTTCCTTATTGTTTCCTACTGTCAGCTCGAGCTAAATGACTTTTTAAAAAATGAACATTATCTTCAAAAACAATGATCAACATTTGCTTATATAAATGTTTACGTATTATATATGCAACATGCTTAATGGGGGTGTATTTCTTTGCCAATATTCATGAATCCTAAGATTTAGGCTAATATATAGTACTAAGATAAATTGCGTAAGGCCCACTGATAGAGCTACATAATCTGCAAAAGAAAGTCACAAGATGATATATTTTAACCTAGCTGAAGGGATGCATGTTTTTAAAAATAAAAATACGTGATTTGTGATATGGAACTAATTTCTCAGTCTTTTATTACTAAACGTATTCATAATTCATGAAATAGACTTCACCCAAAATAAATGACCAAAATATGTGAATTAACTATGCTGCTTGAGAGATAAATACAGCATCTCTCTTTTCTCATAGATTATTCTCTCATTTATTCCTATCTAATATATTTTTTACTTAAAATTAATACTTCTCTTTTGAGCTGTAAAACCATTTGAGACACATTATACTTCTAAGATGTTGCAGAAAACAAAATCATATTATCATTTTCAAATTTAGAATGTAAATGGAAATTTACATGCTCAGTGAAAGTAAAATACCTCTATTTCTTTACTAACTTTGCACATAAAAACTGGAAGGCCAGCACAGTGGCTCAAGCCTGTAATACCAGCATTTTGGGAGGCCGAGGCGGACAGATCACCTGAGGTCAGGAGTTCAAGACTAGCCTGGTCAATATGGAGACACCCCATCTCCAGTAAAAAGACAAAAACTTAGCTGGGCATGGTGGCAGGCCCCTGTAATCCCAGCTACTCGGGAGGTTGAGGCAGGAGAATTGCTTGAATCCAGGAGGCGGAGGTTGCAGTGAGCTGAGATTGTGCCATTGCACTCCAGCGTGGGCAACAAGAGTGAAACTCCGCCTCCAAAAAAAAAAAAACGGGAGGGAAGTAAAAAGGGAAGAGAGGAAGAAGAGAAGAAGAGAGGGAAGAAGGAAAAAAAGAAAAAAAATCACCCTTTACATTAAACAGCAGCAGCAGTAAAGCACCCTGTGGTGTAGGGGGAACACTTTCCGTCCTCTCCTCTGGAGATCTTAATTTTTCTTGGACTTTGGGACTGTGCTTCACGGAAAGTGCTAACACTCATGACATTAACCTATTCAATGATGTATAGAGATACTGTTCCTCTAAGAAGAAAATGGAAACAGATGTCTTTCTTTATGTGGAGATTCCTGAGGGAATTACATCACTAATGAGAAGAGGAGCTAGAAGAAAAAAAAAAAAAAAAAAGGCTATGCCCAGCCACAAAAATGTAGAGTAAAACTCTTATTTGACAATCTTCTAGAAATGAAGTGCACTGTTGGAGCAGTACAGATAGACATTCTTCTGTGAAGAATGACTTTTCCAAATGAGTTTCTCAAGTAGCTAGTTTCAGATATATTTTTAGCATATTTAGCTAAAATAGGACTGCTACTTCTTGATTGGAAAGATGACACTGGCTGTCATATGGGGGACATCTTTACATACCCTCCTAAAATCGGTTTTAAGAATTTTCTTATTTTACCTCGAAATAGTTATGAGATAGTTTCATATGAAATTGAACTGGGTATTGAAGAAAAATATAAGAAAGGTAGGGAGGTAGTTTGTAAAATATAGAGAAATTGATTAGATAAGGATGTAGATATATATTATACAATTATGTATATTTACTATATTGAAAAATGTTATTAATGTGATTTACATTCAGGAAAATCTAATCCTATTACTCTTTGTTTAACCTTTTTCAATTACTCACCATAATAAACTCTGTACTAGGGCATTAAGTACCATTTCATTGTGTGTATCCTTAACATCCATTCAATTTCATCCTTTACCATTCTACTTCTATTCTAAATGCTCAAGTAATTTAACATCCTCTGTTGTTCCCTGACAAATCTCTCATGCATTTGCATGTAACTGCCTGGGGTACTCCTCCTCACTGTCACCACTTGGAAACCAACTAATGTTCCTTTATGACTCAGATTTCATTTTATGGGAGGCTTTCTCTGACTCTACCCAGCTGATTTAAGACCCTCTTTTTATGTACAACTTTTTTTACGCTGTGTATAACTCCATTATACATATCAAAAATTATAATTATCATTGTGATTTTTAGCTACTAAGCCACAAACACTACGAGTGTAGAAACTGTCTTTTCATTATTGTGTGCAACTAATAAATGTTTGTTGTTTGAATGCCTGAATGAAGTATACAACCAGATGAATGAATGAGTAAATTGACTATGTCTAGAACACAAAGAGATAAGTGCTCATGAGTCTTGAAGAACAAAAAGTAACGTCAGAACAGGATCAACATTGGTTTTTAATCAGAATTAAATAAATGTAAACTGAACATCCTTAATTCTCAGTTCTATTGATGCAGATGGGTGTCACTTTAACAGTTAAACAAAGTTATGTAATAATCATATAAATATTCTGCTTTTGTCTCCATTTACCCACAAAATCTCCAGTCTCCTAGAAAATAGGCCCCCTAATATTTCTTAGGCCTCCCTACGTGAAAGCCTATTAGACTCTCAAACCTACCTTGGGAAAACTTGCCCTGATCTTGCTCTCCTGCCCTAGTTTCTCCTTAGCAATAACTTCTGTTCCCCAATCTGGCTGAAGGTGCCCAACTGCTGTGATTTCTGATGCTGCCTCCCATGAGAACTTGACAAAGATGCTGTCTCCCAAACATCCCAAAGCCAACAATCCACAAGAGTCAGAAAGGCACTAGTGAAACTGCCTGTCCCCATATTTATCAGTTGTTGCCACCCAGGTGATCTAACTTGAACTGTTGTGCACTTTCTCATTGTATCTGAAAAAGGTTTTTATGAAAATAGTACTTCCTTCCATGCCTCTTTCCATAGATGCTCAAGAAAATGTGTAGGCAACTAGAAAGAGGCCCAGACACTTAATGACTCTTTCATTGTCTTTTCTCAAAGATCCTGTGCACCAATCTCTCCTTTCCTCTCTCAGTCAAAATTATTGGGCTGTCATGTAAATAGACCACTGATTGCCTGTAATCACAAATTCCTCAAATAGATCCAAAGAAATTTGAATTCTTTCTGGGTTTAGCAAGGATTCTGGCTACAAAAAGATTAGACTGATGTCAGAATTTCAGAATATTACTCCCCAAAGTGTCAAAGCTTCTTTCATACATTCTTTATGTGGGAGAAGAAAATGAGCAAGGGTGAACTCTAAGAACAAGTCATTAATGTCTACATACTAGGTAACCCAGAGGACATACTTGCACAACACTGAAGAGCAGAAGTTGTTGCCCAAAATGGGAAACACCTACAATCTACATGGAGAAAAATATTTTAAAAGTTCCCATACACCTAGGAAAATTCTGATTATGTTGTAATCATGACAACAAATAACCACAAAAATTCATTTTAATTCAATCAGTGATACAGTACCTCAGTGAACACACTGTTGCAAACCAATCAGTGACAGTCCTTTGCTTTTGAAAATCAGCTAAATAAGGATAGGTTTACCCTCATGAACAAGCTTTTAAAATTCAATCTATCAACTACACTCTTGCCCAAGTAACTATGTTTCTAAAGGTGACATCAACCCATCCCTAAAACTCCACCAACTCCCTGACTCACTATTTCCCAAAAGTCTTTTATACAATCAGTTCCTTGTTATGCTCAGAGAGGATGTATCTAACCAGAATAGCTCTCCCTTACTTAAGTAAGCAATAAATTCAGCACTGTGTCTGTATGTGTTTCCAAAAACTAAATGGTGGCCTCATTCTTTGATATCACCAAAGTTAAACATGTGCCATTGGTTGGGAAAGCTATCCCAAGGAATTTAAAGAGGGGTGGCAATACCCAAAAGGCCAAATTTGACTTAACCTTGGACCTCGCCATGAAGGATATCTGTGCCTATTCCCAGCAAATGCATTTTGGAGCCACTTCCTGATTCTTGCCTTAATAAACTTCTTTAACCTGCATACTTAAATTTTCTTAGCCTTCCATTCCTCCTCTGTAAAACAGACATGATACTATCTCATTGTGTTAATATGATTGTTAAATTACATGATAAAGGTGTTCTAAATAATAAAGCCTTCAAATATTTATAAGTACTATCTACCAGTTTGCACAGCCCCATTCACTCCAGTAGCAGGAAAAAAAAAAAACTATAAAGAGAAAAATTTTTCCTCTCTGCCTGTGTTCTCTTCTTGTCTTCCATGCTTCAGATGCAATAAATGTGATTAATTTCTGGTGAATTCTTCTAGATATGTTCCCATACTAACATAGCATTGCGTGCATTATTTTTAAAATACTACACAATTTGTAAACAAATTCTATATTTTTTTCTGTCTATTTTTTATTTTACCATTGATCCTAAGGCTTGTTCAATAATACTATAGAGTATCCACCCTTGTCCTCTGGATATATGTTCCAAGACCCAAGTGGATGCCCCAGTGGATAGTACCAAGCCCATATGTACTCTACTTTTTCAATCTGAAAACCAATCTGGCTACTAAATGATGGCAAATAGTATATACAACGTGGATATGCTAGACAAAAGGATGATTCGCATCCCAGGTTAGATGAAGCAGGATGGTACAAGATTTCATCACGCTACTCAGAATGGCTCACAATTCCAACTTATGAATTATTTATTTCTGGTCTATTTTTGCTCCCCCTGAGATGGAGTCTTGATCTGTCACCAAGGCTGTAGTGCAACGGTGCGATCTCAGCTCACTGAAAGCTCCTGAGTTCAAGCAATTCTCCCGCCTCAGCCTTCTGAGTAGCTGAGATTACAGACGTCCGCCACCATGCCTGGATAATTTTTATATTTTTAGTAGAAATGGGGATTCATCATGTTAGCCAGGCTGGTCATTTACAGTAATGTATTTTTGATCTAAGTTCTATTCCAATACTTTTACAGTTTCAAATAATTTTGTTATAAGAAATGAGACAGAAATCTAAGTTTATTTATCCAAGTACTCTCAATTGTCACTTCCTCACTGTTTTTCACTTATGTAAAATCTTAACACTACACTTTCGCACATATGGATGCCTTTTTCTATTAGGTTCCACAAGATTATATCAGTACCATGCTGTTTTGATTATAACAGTTTCATAATGTGCTATAATATCAGATAGAGTTAGTTCATTCAATTACTATCCTTCTTTCCTTAATTTTTTGGCTGCTCTTGCACATTTTTATATATACTGTACACTTTTTAATCAATTCATCTAGCTATATACTTTTAAAATCCTTGTAGATTACATATATGGCACTAACAGGTTTAAAAACTGATCTTCTCAATCGAAGCACCGGCTGTTTCTTTCTTATTTTTTGGTTTTCTTTTGTGTCTCATTGTAGCAATGATTTTCTTCATGACTATATTTTAAAATATGTATTGTAATGGCACAGATTTCTATATATTGATTTCCTGAACTTTGTTATTGATTATAAGAGCTATTCAGATGAAGTTATTGCTTTTTCCAGAAATACAGCCAGATCTTCTTCAAATAATGATACTTGTATACCACTTTTACATTTAGAGAATGCTTGGTAAGGAAACAGATTTCAAACAGGATTATGTGATAATTTAGAGTCATTACTCATTTGCCTTGGGAAGTGGTGGTAGAAGAGTGAGTCTGTGTGTTTGCAAGCAACCCCTCTTTCTGAACAGATCCTATTCTTATATTAAGAAGTCTTTTATTTTACCTACAAATAAACTAGAGAATGAACTTGTCTCATAAGATTTATACAACTCTTCTTTGAGTAAAATTATCTATAATATGGTCAATACAACACTTATTTGAGGGAAAAGACAAGATGGTTGACTAGACACAGCCAGGAAGTGCTTCTCCCACCAAGAGACCAGACCTTCATGAAGACTGGCACACTCCAAGTAGATCTTTGGAGGGAGGCCATTGAGAGTGGATGGAGAGAAGATACAGACATTGGGATGAAGGAGAAGGAAGCTAGGAACTCTGCATGGGGCTACTGAGCACCAGGACTCATTCCTGGCCCCAAGTAGTTACTGGGGAAGGAATGAGTTAAATAGGCATGGAATGGCCCAACTCTCACCATAGACCTCTGGAATCCTAGCTGCAGGAGACCCAGTGACCTCCATGGACATGCAAAGAGAGCTGGTTGGAGAGTTGACAGGGACAGGACTTTAGCTTGTGTGGAGTCCAGCTGGTTTGGCAAGGAACAGCTACAGTGGAGCACAGCCAGGGATGCCCATCCTCCAAGGCTCGTCTCACTCTTTATGTTGGCTTTGGCCTTTGTTGACAGTGGCTCCTAGAAAGAACAGAGCTATCTTGCCTGTGGGATGGGGCCAGGCTGATCTGAGTGCCCCTCTGTCTGCCAGTCTCTCCCAGGGTCTCTTCCTGGCTGCACCTACTTGCAACTCAGCCTCAGATGATCTTGTAAACGATACAAGAGCTGAAAGATGAAATAGCCATCTTTAAAAAGAATGAAACTGATCTAATAGAGCTGAAAAACTCACTACAAGAAATTCATAATATAATTGGAAATATGAAGAGCAGAATAGACCAAGCTGAGGAAAACATCTCAGAGCTTGAAAACCAATGCAAATCAACTCTGTCAGACATAAATAAAAAAAAATCAAAAAGAATGAACAAGAACTCTAAGAAATACGGGTTATGCAAACAGACCAAATGTATGACTCACTGCCATCCTTGAAAGACAGGGAGAGAGCAAGCAATTTGAAAAACAAATTTGAGAATATTGTCCCTCAAAATTGCCCAACCTCACTAGAGAGTTTGAGATTCAAATTCAGGAAATTCAGAGAACCCCTGCAAGATACTATATAAGATGACCATCTCCAAGACACATAGTAATCAGATTCTCCAAGGTCACTGTGAAAGAAAGCAGCTAGAGAGAAGGGGCATGTCACCTATAAAGGGAATCCATCAACTAAGCGCAGAGTGCTTTGAGCAGAAACCTTTACAAACCAGAAGGAACTGGGGGCCTATATTCAGCATCCTTAAAGAAAAATAATTTCCACAAAGAATTTCATATCTAGCCAAGCTAAGCTTCATAAGCAAAGATGAAATAAAATTCTTTCTGGACAAGTAAATGCTAAGAGAATTCTTTATCACCAGACATGTCTTACAAGACGCCCTTAAGGTAATGTGAAATGTGGAAACAAAAGACCATTACTGGACACCAAAAAAAAAAAGAAAGAAAGAAAGAAAGAAAGAAAAGAAAAATTAAAATTAAAAAAAACCACTTGAGTACATAGATCATTGACACCATAAAAAACTATACACACAATCAAGTCTAAATAAGAGTTAGCTAATTTCACAGTGACAGGATAAAATGTGTACATATCAATATTCCTTGAATGTAAGTGGGCTAACATGCCCCACTTAAAAGGCACAGAAGTGGCAAGTTGGATAAAGAAGCAAGGCTCAATTGTATGGGGTTTTCAAGAGACGCATCTCATATGCCATGACACCTAAAAGCTCAAAGTAAATGGATGGAGAAAACTCTATGATGCAAATGGAAAACAAAAAACAGCAGGGTTTATTATTCTTATTCCAAATAAAACAGACTTTAAATCACCAACTATCAAAAAGGTCCAAGAAGGAAATTACATAACGATAAAGGGCTCAATACAACAAGAAGACTTAACTATCCTAAATATATATGCACTCAACACAACAGTACCCAGAAAAAACAACTTCAGAGAAACTTAGATAACCACACAGTGATAGTGGGAGACTTCAACACCCTGTTGACAGCATTAAACAGATTATCAAGGCAGAAAACTAACAAAGATATTTGAAACCTAAACTCAACACTTGACCAAATGGACCCAACAGACATCTAGAGAAGACTCCATGTAAAAACAATAGAATTGACATTCTCCTCATCTGCACATGGCCTATACTCTAAAATTAACCACATGCTTGAATGTAAAGCAATTCTCAACAAATTTTTAAAAACCAAAATCATGCCAACCACACAATCAGATCTTAGTGCAATAAAAACAGAAATCAATACCAAGATCTCTCAAAGTCATTCAACTATGTAGAAATTAAATAATCTGCTCCTGAATGACTTTTGGGTAAACAATGAAATTAAGGCAGAAATCAATAAATTCTTTAAGACTAATGAAAACAAAGATACAACATACCAGAATCTCTGGGACACAGCTAAATAGTGTTAAGAGGAAAGTTTATAGCTCAATATGCCCACATCAGAAAGAAATATCTCTAAAATCCTAACATCACATCTAGAGGAACCAGAGAAGCAAGAGCAAACCAACTCCAAAACTAGCAGGAGGAAAGCAACAATCAAAATAGAGCTGAACTGAAAGAAACTGAGATGTGAAAATCTATGCAAAAGAGCAACAAAACCGAAAGTTGATTCTTGGAAAGAAGAAACAAGATTAATAGACAACTACTTAGATGAATAAAGAAAAAAGAGAGAAGATCCAAATAAACACAACTAAAAATGGCAAAGGGGACGTTATCACCAATCCCACAGAAATACAAAACAAAAAAGAAAAACTCAGAGACTATTACAAACACCTCTATGCACACAAACTAGAAAACCTACAAGAAATGGATAAATTACTAGAACTATACAATCTCCCAATATTGAATCAGGAAGAAATTGAAACCCTAAACAGACTAAAATGAGTTTTGAACATTAATCAGTATTAAAAAAATCCTACCCAACCAGGGACCAGACAAATTCACAGCTGAATTCTGACAGCTGTATAAAGAACTGGTAACAATTTACAAAAATTATTCCAAAAAATGGAGGAGGAAGGACTCCTGCACAACTCACTGTAGGAGGCTAGCATCATTCTGATATCAAAACCTGGCAGAGACACACACAGAAAAATAGAAAACTTCAGGCCAATATCTCTGATGAACATAGATGCAAAAATCCTCAACAAAATACAAGCAAATTCAATCCAGCAGCACATCAAATAGCTAATCGATCACAATTAAGTCAGCTTTATTCCTGGGATCTAAGGTCAGTTCAACATATGCAAATCATTAACTGTGATTCATCACATAAAGAAAACAACAACAATAACAACAAAAAACATAATCACCTCAATACACTCAGAAAAGGCTTTTGATAAAATTCAATACTCCATGTTAAAAAAAACAAACTTCAATACACTACACATCAAAGGAACATACATCAAAATAATAAGAGCCACCTATCACAAACCACAGCCAATACTGAACAGGCAAAAACTGGAAACATTACTCTTGAGAACCAGAACAAGACAAGGATACCCACTCTCACTACTCCTATTCAACATAGTACTAGTTGTCTTAGCCAGAGCAATCAGGCAAGAGAAAGAAGATAAGGCATTGAAATATGAAGACACAAAGTCAAATCATATCTCTTCACTGAAAATGTGATAGGATTCTACACCTAGAAAACCTCCTGTCTGTGCCCAAAATATCCTACATTTAATAAACAGCTTCAGCAAAGTTTGTAGGATACAGAAATTATTGTATAAAAATAAGTAGCATTTCTACACACCAGTAACATCCAAGCTGAGAGCCAAATCAAGAATGTAATCTCATTCACAACAGGCACAAAAAGAAGAAAATATCTAAAAATACAGCTAACAAGGAAAGTGAAAGATCTCTATAACAATACCTATAGAACGTCACTGAAAGAAATCAGCAATGACACAAACAAATGGAAAAACATTCTATGACATGGATAGGAAAGAATCAATATTGTACAAATGGCCATACTGCCCAAAGCAATTTACAGATTCAGCATTTTTTTATTCCATTAAAAAAAAGAATAAAATCATGTCCTCTGTAGCAATATGGATGCAACTGGAGGCTATTATCCTAAGCAAATTAATAGAGGAACAGAAAACCAAATACTGAATGTTCTCGCTTATAAGTGAGAGCTAATTACTGAGTACACATGGACAAAGAGAAGGGAACAAGATACACTGGGATCTACTTGAGAGTGGAGGGTGTGAGGAGGATGAGAACAAAAAACTTTTGGGTTACTATTCTCATTACTTGGGTATGAAATAATTTGTACACCAAACCCCAGTGAAATGCAGTTTATCCATGTAACAAACCTGTGCATGCACCCTGTGATCCTAAAATAAAAATACAAATAAATAAACTTATCACTTGTAAATAATACCTATTATAGGTAATATAGGTATTATATTTTAAATAATACCTACTATTTATAAGTGATAGAGAACTTACCACTTCTCTAGACATGGAAAAATTTATAATTCTGAGACTAGAGAGCTTTAATAAAGAAAATGTTAAGAAAATTATAAGAAAGGAAATATATTTACTAATCATTAAGCAGAATTGATAATTATATAGGTGTTTATCCTCATCATCTTTACATTAAACAGGCTACAGAGAATGAGGAAGATGAAAGGTTAATCTTGCTATCTCAGGAGTAGCAAAGGTAGAAGAAAATCTGCCTATATTTGGACCCACATAGTTCAAACTTCTGTTGTTCAAGAGTGAATTGCACGAATATTGGAGTTAAGGGGCAGGATATAGAACTATGAAAAATATTATTTCATTCCACATAAACCTTTTGTGATCATAAATAAAGCCTAATTGATTTGGCTAACAAGATTAGTGACAGCATGAAAATTAGAATTTCTGCACCATTCGTCCAATCTCTATTGTCAAATCACTATAATTTCGTTTTTAAAAAGGAATTTTTTAAATGTAAAACTTATTTTAAGGAATTATATTTCTAACGTTTCTAAGGTACTAATTTAAGTTTCCTTCACTAAGTTTATACATAAGGAGAGTTAACGTTTCATGACCAGAACTTGTATATGTCAATAAATTAAGCTATTCTTTAATATCTTCTACAAGTATTTGCAGAACTGAGCTTCACAATTTTTAAGAGAGGGTGTACTTATAACTTATGTTATTTTGAATTGATTATTTGACACCAAATATAAAGCTGGCCAACAACATTATAAAATTGAAAGTTCTTGGCCGGGCGCGGTGGCTCAAGCCTGTAATCCCAGCACTTTGGGAGGCCGAGACGGGCGGATCACGAGGTCAGGAGATCGAGACCATCCTGGCTAACACGGTGAAACCCCGTCTCTACTAAAAAAATACAAAAAACTAGCCGGGCGCGGTGGCGGGCGCCTGTAGTCCCAGCTACTCCGGAGGCTGAGGCAGGAGAATGGCGTGAACCCGGGAGGCGGAGCTTGCAGTGAGCTGAGATCCGCCACTGCACTCCAGCCTGGGCGACAGAGCGAGACTCCGTCTCAAAAAAAAAAAAAAAAAAAAAAAGAAAGTTCACAGAAAATTAAAGCAACATAAATATATTAGGAATATCTGCATTTAAAATAACTAAAAAAAGGAATTGGTCTCCTCTCCTTGTGTGGTTTGAAAATCAGTTACGAATATACTTGTCTCTTCCTTTATCCTCATAACCACAAGGCAAAACTCAACAGGATATGGTTTTTCTGATTGTTTTCTACTCCTATAAGGCCCACTGCTTCCATTCAAACACAAGCCATGGGGCCCTGATAAACACCAGCATCAAGAATAGGCAGATGTTCTGTGGAAATATTCTGTAACTTTCCCACGAAAGTGCAAGAATATTTGTGATGCACGAAGAAAACATTTTGCCTCCATGGCTGACTGATTTAGTTGGGCATTTAGGTGGCCTTGGGTTAAAAGAAAATAGACTGAAAAAAAAGAACATGCTGTAGATTTTAATTATTCCTTTCCCAACCACACCATGAACAGCAACTATAAAAGTTTATCATCTGATAAATCTTCCCCTTTCATTGAAATGTAAACCCAGCTTTAACAGCCACTCTGTTCTAAGCTATTGGTTCCAAATTGTTAAAAAGCAAAGAAAGTGCAGGCAAAGGGGCAACACTTTACACATAATGTGCAACTTCTATGTTCCAACAACTTTGGATTAGTGAAGAGCCATCCTCAAGTGGCTGGTAATGCTTAATAAATACAGGCTGAAAACATCTGTAACCCTCCTTTTGATGTTTCCTGTAACAACGTTGAAGTCCCTCTATAAGCACACAGCCTCAAAATGAAAACTGCCATTAAAATTGGGGCATAAGCGAAATCCAAAATTCAGTTAAAATGACGCTAGCTAGAGTAAGCTATTCTGTTTTCCTTTTCCATTCACGATAATAGATGTACATGATTCACTGATGTGTCAGAATACACAGCTGGAATATGCCAAGGTCGGGAACTCATTCAGTCATTCCACAAATTTTTGGAAAACTTGTAATGATATAAGGCTGAACAATATGAACCAGAAACACTATGCCAGTGGTGCACGCTTAGAAAGAAAAAATTAACTAGTCCTCATGAGAATTTAATTTCACATTGTTAGGTCCAGCGCGGTGGCTCACATCTGTAATCCCAGCACTTTGGGAGGCCATGGTGGTTGGATCACTTGAGGTCAGGAGTTTGAGATCAGCCTGGCCAACATGGTAAAACCCCATCTTTACTAAAAGTACAAAAATTAGCTGGGCGTGATGGTGAACACCTGTAGCCCCAGCCTACCTGGCTGGCTGAGGCAGGAGAATCGCTTGAACTCAGGAGGTGGAGGTTGCCTTGAGCCGAGATTGAGCCACTGCACTCCAGCAAAAAAAAAAAAAAAATTACATTGTTAATTTATAGTCAACCCACTCAGACACAGGTTGATCTTAAACTAAAAAAAATTAATGATAATCACAATTACCACCATTTATTGAGGGATCATCGTAAACCAACCATTTTGCTAAATTATATATATATATATGTATGTGTATATACATACATGTATATATTCTAATTGAATCCTTATGCAACTTTATTCTGCTTCCACATTAAACTATGTAACTCCACAGTATCACCCAAAGTCTCCTTTTTGACAAGATGAACATTCCCTATAACAGGGGTCCCAAACCCCCAGGCCACAGATGTTCAAATCAATGGCCACGTTAGATTCTCATAGGAGCATGAACCCTATTGTGAACTGCTCACGAGAGGGATCCAGGCTGCACGCTCCTTATTAGAATCTAACTAATGCCTGATGATCTCAGGTGAAACAGTTTCAGCCTGAAACCATCCCCTCCCCCACCCCACAGCCCCATTCATGGAAAAATTGTCTTCCATGACACCAGTCCCTGGTGTCGTGAAGGTTGGAGACCACTGCCCTATATAACCTTATCCTGTGATATGTCCCCTAATACCTCCTGGACATTCAAGCTGTCACACAGATAATTCCTGTTTTTTCTCCTGAGTCACCCATGAAGGGAAAATTCACACACTGAGGCTCATAGTCAGAGAACTGTCCACCAACTTCCCCAGGTAACTGGCATTGCTACTGCCCCCTCCCATGAACACAGAGCAGGAGATGACTGGGAAGTAAAAGTTGTAATGGGAACTTGAAGTTGTACCCTGGTACAGAGCTCTACATGTCACTGAATTACATTGATTAAGAGGTATTTCTATTATGCTTAAATTTTTTTTTTAAAAAAAAGGAGGGGAAAGGCTATGTGAGCTATAAAGAAAAGGAGGGCATCATATCAAAAAAGATAAGATCCCAAAGTGTTGCAGTGCTGTGATGAGGAAGCACTTGATCTGGCCAATAGAGCTTGCCCAGCTAAATACTATGGCAATTCCTCAGACATGGGGGCTGCCAGAGCATCTCCCACCTGCACTAATCCAGGTGCCTTTTTTCATGTGAGTCAGAGATTCAGAGACTGCTTACTGAAATCTAAAGGATCCGCAGAGATCAGACACCAAACAAGACTCCTCCTTTCACTGTCTTTGGTCCCCCACCTCTTGTGTCTGACATCACAGAAACCAGGAACTTGGCGCCAGTGCTCATGGAGCACATATCCCAGCTCTGATGGCATTGGGGTGTGGGAGAGATTGAACAAATAGGGAAAGGCACAGATAAGCTTCAGAACAAGTTACTACACTCCCTCAAGAAACAAATGAAAGGTCAGTTGGGACGATCTGTAAAGCTGTCAGAATGGTCTTCCCAGATATACAAAATAATGGAGTCTTATAGATACAAAAAATTATAGAAAGTAGAAGGTGGGTAAGAGGGAGTCCTTTCCCCTTTGAGACTGCAAGAATATCACTCAGTGCCTCTCAAGGCTGTGAAAACGTTTGATCCTGTATAGCAGTCAACTCTTCACTTCTATCACTCAGGCTTTGTCTCAAAATTCAGAGAACTGGTTTTCAAACTGTACTCCAACGAGCTGTGAGGTTACAAGAAGGTGCCTCAAGTTTCCACCAGCAAGGATTTGGCTGGATAAGGTGCTGAGACAGACAGTCTTTGAGCTTTCCATTTCTGTTCCCAACAAAGCAGCTACACTCTGTGTTGGGATTCCACATTTGGAAAAATATGGTTCAACTGTTTAAGAATTTTTGAAAACCATTGGCTTGGGGACAATGTCATCAGTAAGATTTTAAAAAATGAAAATGTAAATCCCTTGACACACATTTTGTTAATGTGTTCTGCATATCATTTAGTACAATGAGTCACACCAGCAATTCCCAAGTTCCCAAATTCCAAGTTCTTATTTATAAATCTCATGACAGCTGTAGCTTTGTAGAAGTTATATAAACGTATTGGTTTATAAGAAAAAGAAAGAGAGAGAAGGAAAGAGAGAGAGAGAGAGAGAGAACCATTCCCCCTCCTCAGGAGACATGAAGTATGGGGAATACTCTCCCCTTTGGGTAGTATATGTCACAACAAAAACTGTGAGGCAGAGTGGGTGAGGGAAAGTGAGGGATGGTTTAAATGTTTAATGGCAGCCAGTGAGGGTTTGCTTCAGTACATAATCATAAATTTATGAGTCCCTGTGGAGATATACTGTAAAAAAGTAAAAGAGTTCATGTCAGTGCTGAGAGTAAAGGGAACTCTCCCAAGAATAAATTGTGAAGAACTATAGTGTGTGAGAATTAAATTGTGACTAACTAAAGGAAAAGAGGATTAAAGTTCAGAATTAGGAATAGCTAGTTGTTTTTGGGCAAAGGAGAGAGAATTAATCTAAAGTAGCAAAACTGATTGCAGCTGTATGAGTTGGGTTCACGCAGGATTACCTCAAGTAATGAGAGGTTTATTGTTAAGATCAATTTTCACATGAAGACCAGAGAAATCTCAAGGGAATCCCAGAGCATAAAATGTCACAGAAACTAAAACACAATTTGGAGAGCGGAGGCTCAGGCAGAACTCTGGAGATTCAATAGATTTTCTTATTACCTGCTGTGATGCAAGAGGCTGTTGCTTCTCTGCCTGCACGGTATTGAGCTCTTATCTTTCTCTGTTTGTTCTCCTTTCACAAACTGAAAACAACAGCACCCATTACCGTTAGCTTATTTCCTCATGGCTTCCTGTCCCACCACTTTTCTGCATGTCTTTTTCAACTTCTGCTTCTGCTACCTAATCTCGTGGCCCTTATTTTCAGTTGAAATTCACAAGAGAAAGATGTCTGGACGAATGGATGCAAGATGGTGCACTTCCGGGTTCTTCTTCATCAACCTTTCCCACGCCGCGAAAATGCAGCCGGCGACCCGGGAAGGTGCAGACCAACTGGGCATGCGCCAGGTGACGTCAATCCGAAGAGACCAACATTTACCTGGTCGCACCTGCGGAACGCCCCCTGACACGCCCGTGCCCCGCCTATTGCCCTCCCACTCCTAGAAAAGCCGCTCTGGAGGGACGCCAAGGGTGGCCTTCTCACAGCCCCACTCCTGTCGGGATGTCGGGACTGTGGGAACTCCCTCCGAGAGCCCCACCGGGGGACTCTGTCCGCCTCCGGCAAAGAAGGCCGACAGACCTCTTCCCCACACCTTAGGTGACCAAAATAAACTTGCAGTTTTGCTCCTACACTTGCCTAGTCGCTGGTTCTTTTGTGCCCGCTCTGGTGGTCTTAGAAAAACAAATCAAAAGAGTCTAAAATTTCCCAGCTAATCCTTTCTGGGGGCAGAGTTTTCACTTGTCAAGTCACCTCATGGGTAAGCCTACACATTGCTCAGGTGCCTACCCTGGTACAGGTAGCTGCCAGTGAGGAACAGGGGAGTCATGTGGTATAGACCATAGTCACCCCATCTCTGGAGTGATTTAAACCTCCTCCCTTTACAGGGGCTGTAGGTGAGGTAATTTCCCTCAGACAGCTCAATATCTTGGCCATGCTGTCTAGTAGAGCAGTGATGGGAAACAGAGGGAAACAGGGAAATAGATGGAAAGAGATGAGGGGAAAGAGAATGTATCCAGAGTGCTAAATAGAGAGCACAAAGATTAGGCACCACAAGACCTACATCAAGGTCAGGGAAAGAATCTATGTGCTCTGAGGAACATTTTTAAAAACAATCCTGAATTGATGAGGAATGTAGCCATAAAGTCAGCTCATTAATTAATAGACAAAAATAAATGATTGATTAATAGGGAGATGATAAATAGATAGATGATGAGCACAAAACTAAGATTTTATTTTTGTCCTACAGAACAGCTAAATTCCTGGCAAATACTTCATCTTCATCAAGTAAAGTTACCTCCATTAGCAGTGCCTCATTAATTTAGCACTGAGGCCTTGGTAAAGCTTATCTCATGCATATATTAAATAAGAAAATAAATAAGGAAAACAGAGAAATCCATGTTAAAACATCCAGCTTTCAATGAAGAAAAGTTTTGATAATAATAAACAAATTCATTTGTGTAACTTTTAAGTTGAAGCTATGTTATGTTAAATAGAAAAAAAAAGTTTAGAAAAATTTTTAAAATCAAATGATTAAGAGGGTATTTTCCTAATAAATAACATTCAATCTTCCTTGTGAAAGGGACTACCAATTGGTTCCTAATATCCATCAACTTTCCCATCTTTCTTTAGTGACAAGAATTTAATTTTTGGATAAGCATGCTGCTGCCAAGCTATAAGATTATGGCTAATCGGGTTTCATAGTTAGATTTTAGTCAATAATATATAAATAGAAGTATTGTGCTCAACTTTCAGAAAGTATTCTTATTGGGAAATGAGAGCCTTTTTCCTTCCTGTTTCATCCTTCCTGTAATGCAGCAATCACCAATAGTGTCAGGGAGACCCAAATACCATTTCAGGTTTGATGATTAACAGTAGGACTCACAAACTCCTAAAAAGCTGTTATACTCATTGTATAGTTTATTACGGCATGAGGATGCAGATTAGAATCAGCAAAGAGATGAGGTGGATAGCATGGAGTCTAGGAGATAACTAGGGACAAGGTAGCTCTCTGGGGTGTCTTTAAAAGGGTGCTAATCCCAATCCCAATAAGGAGACTGCTCTCATGACCTAATCACTCCAAAAGACCCTGTCTCCCAATACCTTGGGAGTTAGGTTTACAACAAAGGAATCTGGGGGTAACACAAATGTTCAGACCATAACACTTATCTTAACGGTTGCAGAAGAACAATACAGACAGAATTTTTGCTCTACAGAGTCATAGGGTAAGGAGTGTCATGCAGCATGGAGTAGAAGCAGGGAGCACTTGGAAAAAAATATTAAGTTGTTCATGCTCCAAGCCTGAGCTAAGCTACTTGGGAGCTACAAAATAAACTTGTGCAATAAATTGGAGAAGAAACACCTTTCTCTAATATTCCTTTCAGGAGAAGGATGGTATTCTTTTAAAAGAAACTTGTTGGCTGGTCCTTTGGGAATAGGAGCTTAGACCCTGATGCACCCAGAAATTCTCTGCTTAAGACAGAAAGAAGCATTTGTTGTTCCAGGAAAAAGAAATAAGGAACGAAAGTGTGGAAAGTGGTGCCACGAGATGACTAAGGACCACAAACTCCAAAATGAAACATATTAACATTGAATATAAATGGACTAAATGCTCCACTTAAAAAATACAGAGTGGCAGAATGGATGAGAATTCACCAACCAAGTAACTGCTGTCTTCAAGAGACACTTGACACATAATGACTCACATAAATGTAAGGTAAAGGAGTGGAAAAAGATATTCCATGCAAATAGACACCAAAAGCAAGCAAGAGTAGCTATTCTTATATCAGACAAAACAAACTTTAAGGCAACAGCAGTTAAAAACAACAAGGAGAGACTTTGTAAAATGATAAAAAGGACTACTCCAACAGGAAAATATCACAATCCTCAGTATATATGTACCTAACACTGAAGCTCCCAAATTTATAAAACAATTGCTAGTAGACCTAAGAATAAGATAGACTGCAACACAATAATATTGTGGGACTTCAATACTCTAGTGAAAGCACTAGACAGGTTATCAAGACAGAAGGTCAACAAAGAAACAATTGACTTAAACTATACCCTAGAAGAAATGGACTGAACAGATGTTTACAGAACATTCTACCCAACAACTGAAGGATATACATTCTATTCATCAACACATGAAACATTCTCCAAGACGGACTATATGACAGGCCACAAAACAAGTCTCAATAAATTTAAGAAAATTGAAATTATAGCAAGTACTCTCTCAGTGGAGAAAATTATAGCAAGTACTCTCCAGAGTGGAGTAAAATTGGAAATCAACTCCAAAAGGAACCCTCAAAACCGTGCAAATACATGGAAATTAAACAACCTGCTCCTGAATGATCATTGTGTCAACAACAAAATCAAGATGAAAATTTAAAAATTCTTTGAACTTGGCCAGGTGCGATGGCTCACGCCTGTAATCCCAGTACTTTGGGAAGTTGAGGTGGGTGGATCATGAGGTCAGGAGATCAAGACCGTCCTGGCTAACACGGTGAAACCCCGTCTCTACTAAAATTACAAAAAATTAGCCAGGTGTAGTGGCACGCGCCTGTAGTCCCAGCTACTCGGGAGGCTGAGGCAGGAGAATCACTTGAACCTGGGAGGTCGAGGTTGCAGTGAGCCAAGATCACGTCACTGCACTCTAGCCTGGGCTACAGAGTGAGACTCTGTCTCAAAAAATAATAGAAATAAAAAATAAAAAATAATTATTTGAACTGAATGATAATAGCAACATAACCTATCAAAACCTCTGGAATACCCCAAAGGCGGTGCTAAGAGAAAAGTTCATAACATTAAATGTTTACACAAAAAAAAGTTGGAAAGAGCACAAATACACAATCTAATGTCATACCTCAAGGGGCTAGAGAAACAAGAGCAAAGCAAACCCAACCCAGCAGGAGAAAACAAATAACCAAGATCAGAGCAGAACTAAGTGAAACTGAAACAAACAAAACACAATACAAAAGATAAATGAAACAAAAACCCGGTTCTTTGAAAAGATAAACAAAATTGATAGACCATTAGTGAGATTAGCAAAGAAAAGAAGAAAAAAGATCCAAATAAGCTCAATTAGAAACAAAATGGGAGATATTAATATACAACTCATACCACATAAATACAAAAGATCATTCAAGGCTACTGTGAACACGTTTATGTGGATAAACTAGAAAACCTAGAGGAGATGGATAAATACCTAAAATTATACAAGCCTCCTACATTAAACCAGGAAGAAATAGAAACTCTGAAGAGACCAATAACAAGCAGCAAGATTGAAATGGTAATTGAAAAGTTACCCACAAAAAAAAAAAAATCCAGGACCACATGGATTCACAGCTGAATTCTATCAGACATTCAAAGAAGAATTGGTACCAATCCTATTGATACAAAAGATAGAGAAAGAGGGAATCTTCCCTAAATCATTATTTGAAGCCAGTGTCACCCTAATAACAAAACCAGGAAAGGACATAACAAAAAAAGAAAACCACAAACCAATATGCCTGATAAACATAGGTGCAAAAATCCTCAATAAGATACTAGCTAACCAAATCTATACTATTTATGCCAGCATGGTACTGGTATAAAATAGGCACATAGACCAATGAAACAGAATAGAAAACCCAGAAATAAATCCAAACACTTACAGTCAACTGATCTTTGACAAAGCAAACAAAAACATAAAGTGGGGAAAGGACACTCCTTTCAACAAATGGTGCTGGAACAATTGGCAAACCACATGTAGGAGAAGGAAACTGGATCCTCATCTCTCACCTTGTACAAAAATCAACTCAAGATGTATCAAAGACTTAAATCTAAGACATGAAACCATAAAAAGTCTAGAAGATAACATCAAAAAACCTTTCTAGAGACTTCATGACCAATAACTCAAAAACAAACATACCCAAAAAAGAAACAAAGATAAATAGATGCTACTTAATTAAACTAAAAAGCTTCTGCACAGCACAAGAAATAATCAGCAGAGTAAACAGGCAACCCACAGAGTGGGAGAAAATCTTCACAATCTATACATCTCACAAAGGACTAATATCCAGAATCTACAAAGAACTCAAACAAATTTACAAGAAAGAAACAATACCAGCAAAAAGTGGACTAAGGACATGAATAGACAATTCTACAAATGGCCAACAAACATATGAAAAAATGCTCAACATCACAAATTATCAGAGAAATGCAAATTAAAACCACAATGCAATACCACCTTTCTCACACAAGTATGGTCATAATTTAAAAATCAAAAAATATTAGATGTTCACATGGATGTGCTGAAGGAAACACTTTTACACTGCTGGTAGGAGTAGTAAAATCACTATGGAAAACTGTGGAATCTTTAAGAAAAGATACCTTAGGGAACTAAAAGTAGATCTACCATTTGATCCAGCAATCCCACTCCTGTGTATGTACCCAGAGGGGAAAAAAAAAGGCATTATACGAGAAAGACACTTCACAATCCACAATTGCAAAAATATGGAACTAGCTCAGATGCCCATCGATCAATGAGTAAAGAAAATGTGATGTTTATACGCTATGGAATACCACTCAGTCATAAAAAGGAATGAAATAAGAGCATTTACAGCAACCTGGATGGAATTGGAGAACACTATTCTAAATGAAATAACTCAGGAATGGAAACACCAAACATTTTATGTTCTCACTTATAAGTGGGAGCTAAGCTATGAGGATGCAAAGGCATAAGAATGATAGAATAGGATTTGGGGACCCAGTGGGGGAGGGTAGGAGAAGGGGTGAGGGATAAACGACTACACATTGGGTACAGCGTACACTGCTCAGGTAATAGCTGCCCTAAAATCTCAGCAATCACCACTAAAGAACTTATCCATGCAACCAAACACCACCTGCTGCCCAAAAACCTATTGAAATAAAAAAATAATAAAATTTCAGATAATAACAAACTGGGAGAAAGAGAAGCACACCACCTGCTCTCCAAAAAATGATTGAAATAAATAAACAAATAACAATTGAATTAGTTTTGCATACCATTTCCAGTTCTGGTAAAAACTAAAATGCATACACATACAAGAGCTATAAAATACTAAGTATATAATTTTATGCAAGTTAAATGCCCTTATGTTGTTGTTGTTGTTGTTGTTGTTGTTGTTGTTGTTGTTGTTTTGGGTTTTTTTGAGATGAAGTCTCGCTCTATGGCCCATGCTGGAATGCAGTGGCATAATCTTGACTCACTGCAACCTCTGCTTCCTGGATCCAAGTGATTCTCCTGCTACAACCTCCTGAGTAGCTGCGATTACAGGCACCCACCAACACACCCAGCTAATTTTTGTATTTTTAGTAGAGACTGGGTTTCACCATGTTGGCCAGGCTGGTCTCGAACTCCTTACTTCAAGTGATCCACCTGCCTCAGCCTCCCCAAATTCTTGCATTACAGGCGTGAACCACCATGCCCAACCTATATTAGTATTTAAAGGTGGCATTGCCAGTAAAGAACAGTAAAAATTCATGCTAAAAATTTTAATTTGTAACTTTTCTTTACTTGGAACAACACTAGGGAGAAAAAAAAAATGATACTTCCAGTTGAGAGACAATGGAAGAAAAGAAAAAGCATTATATTTTAGCATCCTTAATGGTATTTTTCTGCTTTTTGAACAAAGGGCTTGGAATTTTTCTCTTGCACAGGGTCCCAGAAATTAAGTAGCCATCCCTAGTGAAGAGTTATAGCTATGTAGACAGAGAGCCTCCTCCCATCGCTGTCTTTTCTGGGGAGCTGAGAGTAAAATCTCCTTTTTCCAAAGGAGAAGTTTGGAAGGGTACAGTGGTATTAACTGGTATCTGCTTCCTGAGACCCTCCATCCCAGGATTTTTATTCCCACAATTCATCTGTACCGGCTGTCTATTGCTGCTGTCACAAATCACCACACACTTGTGGCTTAAATGACAAAATGTATTATCTTACAGTTCTGTATTTCGTAAGTTTGGTTCCGGTCTCAATGGTGTCAGATCAAGGTGCGGATAGGTCTGCATTCATTTCTGAACGCTCTAGGGAAGAATCAATTTATTTGCCTTTCCCAGCTTCTAAAGGCTGCCTGCACCTCTTGACTCATGGACCCCTTCCTCCATCTTCAAAACCAGCTACTTTGGGTTGAATCTGACTTGTGCTGTTTTTCCCGTAGTTGTTTCCATCCATGAAAGGTTCTCTGCTTTTACAAACTGAAGTGATTAGACTGGGTTCACTTGGATAATCTAGGATAATTTCCCCATCTCAAGATCCATCACCTTAATCACATCTGCAAAGTTCATATAAACTAATATATTTAGCCCGATCCCTGATTTTGTGTCCTAAGCCAAGCCCCCATTTATGAAAACAGGCCATAGGATTTTAAGTATAGCTGTGTCAAAACCATTCGATCAAACCATATTTTCATAGTATTATGCTGATGATCTTTTAATGACAAGTCAGTACACCACAGCATTGGTTTGTACAATTGCATAATGTGTAACTTGTGAAAAATATAACTTGCTCTTTGGTTATTGCTGAGTTTTTTGACTCTAAAATGCCTTGAAGTTGCATGAAGCAGAATCTAATTATCCACGCTGCTTCAGTTGGAGTTCATTTCTGCCAGATCTTTTAAAACAGAGAAACCAAACGCTCTAAGGCACAGAAATGTCCTTGGCATTCAGAAATTTATATCTAGACTGCTTTCTCTTAAATTCTTTATATTCCTAATTCCATAAGTATGATTCTATATTATACACAAACATAACATGTATACCAGTAAATAATGGTGATGTTCCTTATGTCTGAATAAACTTCATCATAAATAAGAATATTAAAACAAAGGGGAGATAAGTGTAAGAAAAATATTTTTCTTTGAATTTAATTCAAAGATTATCATATTAACTTTCCAAACGTATTACAATATTGAATAGTAACTGCAGAGATACATTCAGAAAAATATCTACTACTGCTTCTGATTTAATAGAATAAAAATATACATATTATTTTCTCTTTCCCTACAGTCCTGATGAAATATCAGAAAAATATATAAGAAATACATGCAGGAGAGGCTATTGCAAAGATGACAGCTTATCTATCCAGTGACTACCCAGAGGAATGCCAAACTTGTTATTCACTAGGGCAGGGAGTAAACGTGGACCATGGGATGATAAAAGGAGACTACAGTAGAGTTGGTCAAAATATTTCCAGATGCCCTAATTACAGTGCTGTCCAATTGCACCAAAATCCTCCCACTCCCCTTCACAGGAGCCACAAGGATCTGGTTCTTTTATTTGCAGGTTACAGATCCAGGATGTCACAAGCCATGAAAGAAAATGGTCATTTTAATTTTCCTTGAAAACTATCCCTTTGTCTAGATTTGCAAACTTACTGTATAGAATTATATCTAGCACTCACTGGTAAAATTTTTAACACTTTTGTTTGAAGTTGATACATTTGCTTTGACATTTAGATGTTCTTAATTTATATTTTCCTCTCTGCTTCTTTGGTGAGACTAGCCAGTTTGCTTTTCCTTAGAATATTCAGAGAATCAACCTTGAGATAATTGATCACAAAGTCTTATTGATTTAATCCACTAAGTAGTTCTGAAAAACTTTCACTTCATACTCATCATTATCAGGCTTGGCCAAGCTACCATCATCCTTTGCATGGTGACTATGAAAGCCCCTAACAGCGCTGCTAACATTCCCTCCCTGACCCTCCTCCAACCCATTCTCCACACTGCAGGCAAAGTGACCAGCACAATAACTCAAATTTTACTCCTTTTCCATCCCTGCTCAAACATTTCAGTGACTTCCAATTATGTACCCTTAGGAAAAAAAGCGAAACTCTAAGATGGCATGCATACAAAGTTCTGCCCGGTCAGCATCACACTGACCTATGATCTCCAGTCTTTCCTCACCCCATGGTCCCCACTTGTTCTCTCTGTTTCATCCACACTGGATTCCCTTCAGTCACCGCCTTATCCCATTGGGCCTTCTTCTGCCTTAAACACTCAACCCTGCTCTCTTTGGTTAGATAATGCCTACTCTTCCTTCAGATCACTACACAAATATTATTTCTTCAGAGGAATCTTTACTAATCTCTCTTACACGACCAAAGCCCCTAAAATAATCTTTCTTGGTGCCATGTGCTATAAGTGTAATCATGGAGGTTTTACATTATTTAGTAAGGTGGCTTATTCCTGTCTCTCTGCCTCACTAGAGGGTAAGATCTATGAGAAGAGGCTCCTGCTCATTGGGCTCCCACTTTATTTGGTACTTAGTAGAGGACTTGGCACATAATAGACCCTCAATAAATTTTTGTTAAATTAACTAAATTAATGATATTGACAAATCTATGAAATTTTATGATGAAATGGCATCGTATGGATGGTGAACCTTCTGAATTTGAAAATAAATGTTTAAGTCCTTTAATTTATTTCTTAGATTTCTTCCATTTTTAACTCTGCTTTCTTTTTCTGGTACTCCTAAAAATTTTTTATTGAACATCTTCAGGTTTCTTAAGTTTCTTATCTTTTCCCCACAATTGTAGATATCTTTGTATTTTGGGTTATTTTCTAATAGATTTCTTTGACTTTATCTTCTTAACATTTTTTCATAGTTAATGTATTTTAAAAATTTAAACATCCTCTTATTTTCCCTATGTGGTATGCTTTTCATGGATAAATATTATCTCCTTTGAAATCTTCTTCTGCCCCTGCATTGTTTGTTTTCTTTGAATTCCACTTTCTCTTAATTTGCTTTCATTCCAGTATTTTATCTTGGAGGTGTCTCTCAAATGTTTAATGATTTTTTTTTGTTTATTCATATTTAAGAGAAACTAATGGGCAGATTGGAAGTTATGCATGAATGGGTACATTTTGTTTAGTGGAAGCCAGCCAGTTTGTCGAGATGTCTCCAAATGTTAGTAACCATATGTCTTTCCTTGGGAACTATTCAGTTTGTCCAAGGAAAAGTCACTGAGTAAACCTTAATCTACCAGCAATGTTGTGTCACAAGGCACATATCCAAAAGGTAAAAGAGAGCTGGATGGTCTCACCATTCAGTAGGTGTGTTTTTACATAATCGTCTCTTTTTGGTATGGCAACTCGTGTGTATATTCTGCTATGCCTTCTGTCCCTGGCCTGGAATCCCTTGGCTCAATTACCCCCAAAAAAGAAATCTCCAGATTCCTGCCAAAGTCATAGAGGGACAGGTTCTTACCTGTATAGGATGCAGGATGGGGCCAAAGTGTCTGACTGATGCGTTTCAAACATTTCCATGTTTTCAGCCTTCAGTTTATAACTTTAAGAATTTTCATTACAATTATAACCACTACCTTTTGGAACAACAACAACAACAACAACAAAACTTAAAGGAAGTGATTTTGTAATTTTTCTAATTTTATTCCAAGACTGGAAGTCCCTTTATAATCAGTAATCATTCAATGGGACTCCCCCCTATTACTGGGATTGCGAGTTGTTAACATCTGGTATACATAAAAGATGGATTGTTTCACATATTTCCTTGGCTATTTCTTCTTCAACAGTAGAAATATTATATGGATTCAAGCTTAAGTAACTCAATAATTAAATCCACTATAGCTAGGGTGGTGTTCTTTGCTTGAGAAGCAGCATGGATCCCTGGGAAAAACATATCAAACTAGGAACAAAAAGTCCCAAATATGAGTTCTCACTTTCCCAAAACTTTCAGCCTGTACCTTTAGACAGCTCACTTAATTTTCCTGGACATCAGTTTTTACTCATCTGTAAAATGATGATATTGGATTCGTGATCTCTAAAATTCTTTCTATTTCCAACATCACAGCATTGAGAAGGGTGAGGTGATTGAGCATTGAACAAACTATAATTACAGATGAAAATGCCTACTGTGCTTGTAACCACTCTTTAAGGAGACTGTCTTTCTAGCACTTTCAGTAATTGGCTGACAAGATTAATTACAAGGTCACCTAATGATGAAAATATTATAACATATACTCACATGTTCAGACAGAATCAGAAATGTTAAACCCATAAAATTGAGACCTTTCAAATTCTGACCCTCTTTAACAAATAAAATTTAGTTTAACTTCTTCCTTAATGCTGCCAGAGCCATTTCTTTCTATAAATGTACATAAATAATTTCATATATTTATATAGTACTTTGTAGTACTACATAAGAATGCTTCTCAACCGTTTTTACAGGGATTGGCATTATATTCATTTCTTAGTTGGCAATCTAAGGAACCTCTAAGTGTCACAAAGACAGTATGTAGCAAAACCAGGACTTCTAACTTGAAGAATGATTTCCATATCTGTGCTGCTTTCCTACTAGAAAGTTTCTAATGATAGACACACTATCCTTGCAAATAGATATACCTCAATCATTTATTAAAAGTCAACATTAACTAAAGATTATGAACAAGTATCAGATCTAGTGCTTCATTCCCAATCCACCTTCAGATTTCAAAGTAATTTTCACCTCCCAACTGAAATAAGCAAGTTCAGCTACACTTCAGTCAAACCTATGTGTGTTATATCTAATATTTCACAAGGTTCTGACTGGCCTACACAGTTAATGTCATCATCTCTAAAATGATGTTCCACAATTATTTTATAATTCTTTATTTGAATTAGTCACCAAACTTGGAACACAAAATAACATTTAGGTTTAGTTACTTCATCTATCCAACAAAGCAACACGTCCTTCTCCTTTGTAACTTCCTGGTGTCCTAAACCTTAAAAGGACACTGGCACTTTTTAGGGAGGGCATTCCATGCAAATCTGAAATCCTCTCAAAGTCTTATCATGGCACTGAGTTTGTGTCCCTCCCTGCCACTAAAGAGTCCCCTTCCTAGAGCAAAAAGATCATATCCTTTGTTCCCTCGATTACTTCCATTAGGCTTTAGAAGCACATGGATAATGTTGAATTGTCCATGATATGATAAAGATGAATGTCTAGTGTAGCATCCCCTTCATTCCAAATGGATGTGAACACTCTCTTCAGAACAAAGCTCTCACTCCTTCTAGGAATGGGTCATGTAAGAATATGTTTCTTCTCAAGAGTTTAAGCTGTCATTGTCAAGAAGGTGCATTTCAATACAGAATTTACTGAAGCAAGCAACAAATTTAAATGTATCATCTCATTCCAACTCCTGTGAAAAATTCTCAACCACAACTTAGATCCATGAAAAAGAAAAAATCATCTTTTCTGTAATTAAATGAAAAGTAGTAGATTAAATTACAAAATAAAATTTCAGATTTTCATTCTGTGACATTACATAACAATATATGCAATTTATTGTTTTATAAAACAAATGTCTAGAATTATGACTGAAAAAATAACATGATACAGTTACTCAAACAATAGCACCCAGAATCTGTTTATTTCCATGGCTCTGCTATGCTCCTATAGTGAAAGTTGCAGCCTCATGCTCCACCCAGTGACCTCTGACGATGCATTCTACCTTTGTGGTAGCAAAGTGCCTGTGGGGTTTATAAAATTTACATCCTTATGTTCCAGCAAAAGTTTTCTTCTGTTTTATTGGCTCTGTCTGGGTTATTTACCCATCCCTCAGCAGATCTCTATTGAGGGTAATTTGACCATTGCTGAGGTCAGTTCAACTACATTCAAACCATAATGAGTTAAATGAATATTTTCCAAACTATAGATGATAAATCATTTGTGAGACATGCATCAGTACAATGAACTCCAAGCAATAATTTTTTAAAGAACAGACTCATATTGAATAGAAATATAAATATCAGAATGTATAACCATTAGTAATATTTTTGCTGAAACTTGCTTAGTTTCATATAAATGTATGTGTTTGGTGGGAAGTGATGCAATTTGCAATTTATTTTTCTCTGAGCTGCAGAGGAAAAGTTTTAAAGGTAGTACTTAGAGTAAGAGAAATTTGAATACTCTCAAGAAAAATCAGGGTGTCAATTGGAAATAGAAATAGATGCTGGGTAGCAGTCAAAATGTAAATACACACAACATAGAATTTATTTGATACCCATTGATTTATAATCTTTCTAATATGCATATTATTTGCTTTTTTTTTTTTTAAGTAACCATAGTTTACTAGAATATGAGCAATAGCGGTTTGACAAATGTATTCTGTGAGTTTGGAAAAGCAATATTTTTTAAAGGCCAGTTAAATCTGTCATCTCTGCCACCTTGAGTAAGAGGTGTATTTCCTCTTCTAACAAGCTTATTCCACTCAGCCATGAAGTAAGACCTTTAGCTCTAAAGGCCTTCTGGATGCTCAAATACCAAGTTACTTATTAAAATTCCCATCTTTTTTATTCACAATGGTTATTTTTATTTTAATCTAGAGACTTTCCTATAACCAGTCTCTAGATAGTGTCTGAGTATATAAGGAGGAAACAAGATAACTGAAAGATAATAGGACCATCAATCAGGACTTCCAGACACCAGCTCCAGGTCCGCTACCAATCAGTTTTAGAATCTTGGGACTTCAAGTTCTTTTTGGCTCAGTGTCCTTACATGTCAAAAAAGGGAGATAGTGAAGCTCATTTCTAAGAGAACTTTATCTTTACATGACCCATTTGAGTAACAATAAGTTGAACAGGGTCATTCAGTTGTTCAGAGAAAAAAAAATGACACCTTTTATCTCGATATCACAAGATCATAGCACGGTAGGAAAAAAAGTCTCCTGACATCAGCTACCTAAGGCGAAAGCACACCCAGGAAGTGGAAATAGACATGAGGCCAGTCAAGAAAGGGTCAGGAGTTTACTCTGACTATATTCTCAACCTGAGACCCTTCCTTCTGCCTCCCCAGCACTGCACCTTTATCTTGCTCACAGATTCTTCATCTGTTTTTGTAATTCTCTGGACTGTTTCCCTATCCTTATTTTACTCTTTCCAGTTAATAATCACATGGTCTGGGACCTAGAACCCTAAGAGGTGAGACAGACAAGTAGAGTCTGTCTCATATTAGTTCTGCAGTCTCTGTCAGATTACCTACGTTCTCAGTTTTAATAAGATAGAGATAAAAATAAAGACCTCACAGTGTGATATTTACTGTATATACATATACACACACATATATATATACACACACACACATATATATGTATAAAATATGTAGCGCATTGTCTGGATATTAGCAGGCTGTCACTAAGAAGAAAAGAGTACCATATTAACAAACAAGTGGTAAATAATGTTAATTTCATCAGTAACAAAAGAAATACAATATACTACTTTTTACCAGTCATATTACCAACGATAAATGAGAGTGATTATCCCAAAATAGTTTTTAGATATGAGATATAAACATATAGAGCTATGTTTAAAAATCTGGAATATAATAGTTACCTTTGTGTCGAGGCAAAATTTAGGAGAAAGAAAGTAATGGGAAATCAGAAATACGTTTTTTAATGATCCAATACCATTTTCTAGGAAAACTGCCTGAATAACCCAATTCTGCTCTCAACATGATATAGCTCTTTGAATCCTGTATCCGTCGTTCAAACCATTAATGAGAGTTTAATCTGAGTTGTGTCCGAAAATATTCATCGTGTCTCCTGTGTGTCCAGTTCTTACCTATGTATTATGGTGAATATAAACCTAAAAAATAAAATAGGTACTCTTAAAAAAATACATAAACTTATTAAGAAGACAAGACTTCATATTAGAATGTAGAAGGCTACTCTCTACAAAGAGCAGAAGCCTAGAGATAAGTGGCCAGCTATGGAGTACAGGCTAAGTGTTGTAGAATTACAGACAAGGAAAATTAGTATCAGCTAACTAATCAGAAAAAGTTTCATGTATGAGGTGGAATCTGCTGTTGTATTCTCCAGAGAAATCCTTGTGTTTCCACTGGCCTCTAAATAAATCAAGTTATAATTCTAAGATGTATTTCCAAAAGCCTCGACTGAGATAAAATAAATGAGGAAATGGTGTTTTTGAAAACATTAGAAAGTTTCTGCCAATGTACTCATTTCATCCAGAATTGTCCTCAAGTCTTCTCCGACTCTGCAGCTAAAAGACTTTTCTTGCTAGAACAATCCATATGGGTCGCTGGACCAGCTACAGCTATGGATGGAGCAGTCCCCTCTCATCTACATGCTATTTGTGGCTGTCACATATCAGATTCCCCAGGAAGAAAATGCTGAGAGTGAGCTTAGTATGTAAGACAGTTATTAGGAAGTGTTATTGGGCTCAATTCCTGTGGAAAAGAGGAGAAAAATTAGGACAGGGCAAAAGGACTTGAGCATCAGTGCAATTTCATGAAGGCCTCAGCCACCTCTATGGAAAGCTATAATGCTGAATGACCCTTTAGAGTTGTTCTGAGTTAGGGAGATAAGGTCAAAATTTTACATCCCATGTAAATCAGTCATTGCATGCAGGTCATCCTAGAAATGCAATATGACCTTGAGTGAGGTGGCTTCTCAGCAGAGGTATATTATTCTGTGGAGGGTGACAGCTAAAGTCTTTTTGATTGCAGCACTCCTAATAACAAAGGGAGCAAATTCTTCAATTATGAAGTGGAAATCTGGGTGATGGATCATATTGTTCACCTTGTGGCCCATGTCACTAATGCTGCGTCAGCTCACTATCCCTGTGGACTCCCAGCACAGAGTTCTGCTGTCATCTCCATGCACATTCTCCCTCTTCTTATTGATGTTACTGCTTAAAAACCCCAAACTAGACCCACCACTAGAAAGAGAGGCAGGGATGTGAGAAGCCTTAGCGTAAAATTTACACTCAGTCATAATTCCGGACTCAGGGAACCTCTAGTCCACCCGGTCTGTATGTGTTGCTGGAATTGTTTTTTTTCTCCATTCCAATCCACGGGATGATGGAAGAGTGACTCCATGTTCTATCAGTACAGCAGCCTAACTGCTTCTCTTCTCATTATGCCTGAATGAAGTAGGGCTCCAGGAAAACTTCCCACCCAACTCAGCATAAATGACATTACCACAGGGTGAAGGCCAACAGTGCAGCTGTAAGACAGATTGAACTCTAAGGAACATACAAAGCTACTCATCTGTAAATGTGTTTGGAAGACTCAAGATCAATAAACACAAATTAATCTTAATCTGGAAAACACAACAGAGAAGACCAGCCTCTTGTGGAAGAATATAATATTATTCATTCCACATTTCAACATGGCATGCTGGAGATCTATGTTAAAGGGGCTAACAGCCATGTGGAGCTAGGCCTGCAGCAAAGAAAAGAAGGTTGTAAGCTAATTGTTTCTCAGTATAGCACTATGTCCAAGGTGTCTGCTCCAGAATCAGATCTGGGGTGAAAGCCCAGCTGCTTGACTAAAGAGCTCTGTGATGTATTGCTGGTTGCTTTGCCTTTCAACCTGTGTCTACTGGTTAGCAAATGGGAGGAAATATCTTTATCTTACAGGATTTTTGTGAAGACTTAATGAAAATAAATAAATAAATAATGCTCCAATCTAGTAACTGGCAGATGGTGGACACTCAGAAAGCAGGGCCTGTAACTATCACTTCATATGGAATCTGATGGGGCCTGGTATCTGCAAGGAATAAACTATACTTTGTAATCAAGAACATTTAGATTTTTTTCTGTGCTACACCTATATTTAATTCTTTGCTATTTCTCACTGTTAAGATGCTTGAAAAGTTCAGGTTTTCTATGTTGCTTTTGAAGAAAATCAAAATCAGAATTTACCTTCATGCATTGGCCAGAGCACTAAGACAGGAGCTGGGCACCCTGTCGTCAGTCAACACAGTGATTGTGCTAGTCACTAAAGCAGAGAAATATATGGCAAAAAGCTGGGCCTTGGTCTCTTCTTTTCAGGAGGTTATCTGAGTTTAGACATTCTGGGTATCATTATATTAAGGATGTTGTTTTCTGTAATACCTATATTGCATAAGTGAAGAGTCCTTTTTCCAGGAGGTTAACTGAGTTTAGAGGTTCTGGGTGTTATTATATTAAGGATGTTGTTTCTGTAATACCTGTATTGCATAAGTAAAGATTCCTCTTTTCAGGAGGTTATCTGAGCTTAGGGGTTCTGGGTATTATTATATTAAGAATGTTGTCTTCTATAATACCTGTATTGTATAAGTAAAACGTATTGGGTCTTTTTTGACAGAATGCTGACATGACTAAAAGCAGTTGACTCTTAAATGCCTACAGGGGCTTGGCAGGCAATACATAAGTGAAGCAAGTCAGATGTAAGAACAATTTGAGAGACAGCAGGAAGTGTGCAGGACTGTGGTGTTCAGGACATGTAAAGAACAACGCCCTCTCCTAAAGTGGGGACGCTAACAGCCTGAAAGTGTGGACTACAAATTCCTACAATTTCCAGTTTCTTCCAGGAGAAAACAGGTATCAGGAGTTGAGTATGAATTTTATCAGTTTTTCACCCTTGGCCACTAATTCAATATTTTAGATTCACTCCCACTTGCTCTTTGCAGGCCCTAAAACTTATATAGAAAGATAATTAAGGAGAAGAAGATTAAAGTGAAAATATCAATACTCTTGTAACTTCAGTTATTACTTCTCTTTATTAATACTTCTCAGTGTTTTAAGCACAGAGAATATTTCCTTATTAATTAAGAACTGTGTTGTTATAAACAAGCATGCAGTAAAGGGCCCTGGTCCAGAACATGACAACCTGGAACATTTAACAAGACTCAAGTGAGTGAACATAAGAAAGAACAGCTGATCATTCACATTTATACTAAACTACATGTATAATTACAAAAGTGATCATTTGAAATGAAATTCTCTGTACTGATGCTCTTCACCTCATGAACACAAAAACAGTTCTTTTTTATTTCCCCACTTCCAAATCTTTATGGTAACTCCATCCATCTTTCAACTGTCACTTTCCATAGTCAATGATGTTGCATTATGCACCTCATCTCTTCTAACTCTAAACCAGAACACATGATCCAGGGTGTATTCATCCATTCTCACGCTGCTATAAGGACATACCTGAGACTGGGTGACTTAGAAAGAAAAGAGGTTTAATTGACTCACAGCTCAGCATGACCTGGGAGGCCTCAGGAAACTTACAATTATGGTGGAAGGGGAAGCAAGCACATCTTCCTTCAGCAGCAGGAAGGAGAAGAATGAGAACTAAGTGAAGTGGGAAGTCCGTTATAAAACCATCAGATCTCGTGAGAACTTACTCATTATCAGGAGAACAACACAGGGGAAGCCACGCCCATGATTTAATTATCTCCACCTGGCCCTGCCTTTGAGCAGGCAGGACACCTGAGGATTGTTACAATTCAAGGTGAGACTTGGGTAGGGATACAGAGCCAAACCGTACCACAGGGATGCAGAGAATTTCTTAGATCTCTTGTTCCAGCTAGGTACACAACACAGTAATTCACAGTAGATAGTAGTAGATAGAAACCTGAACCTGGGCACCAATCTTCCCTACTGAAGAAATAACAGTGCTGAGAAACGTAAGTCAGTCCAGGATGGTAAGATTCCAGCCAGGAGGAGAAACAGTGTCCAAAAGAAGATAAACAGACTGCAGTGGATGTCAAAGAAGTGATCAAGGTACTCTGTACACTCTCTGCCTCTTGGAGCTGCCAACATGTGAAGGCTGGGCTGACTCTTGCTAGAACCAACTCGTTGTATAATTCAATATTACTATTGACAATGAGTCCCCTTCTTTTTTTCCTTGTTTGAAGCTATTTTCAAAGTTTTAAAAATCACAGAAAATGCTTGGTATTTGGGAAACAGAAAGAGCTGCATGACAAGACTCTTTACAGAACTTTTACTCTGTTTTCATGCCTGAGTAAGAATTTTAAATGCAACGATGACACTGGTAGAAACCCATCTACCAGGAGAAATATGCTGCTAACAACTTCTGGAAGCACTCTGGTCCTGGCACTTTGTTGGAGGCAAATATTGGACCCAACATGAATGGTTCTAGAGTTTTCAACTGCCCTGCTGGCTAGCTAGATGGAAATCATGCAGTCTCTGAGCAAGCAAGAAATCTCCGCACGGAGGCTGTAGAAATCACGGAAAGTTTTGGTACCAGCAAAGCCACCACGAGTGAGACGATTACCATTATGATAATGTGGGACCCTGCCACACCCCATTCCTATGAATTTGAGGAAATCTGTTCTCATACCCTACTACCTTGTGCTCTTGTCTTACTTTAGGTTCCATTTTCTTCATCCCTCTGTAAGTTTAGCTGAGTTTCAGAATAATGCTATGGCCACACAATAAAAAGCAATCTTAAAAAATAATTATGAGACAGAGTGCAGATATTGGAGGGTTGAGAGGTGCAGGGGTGTCTATAAAAAGGCCATATGCAAGAGACCAGGAATGCAGGGTCTCAGAGCGCTCCAAGTAAACAACAGCAGAGCTCAGTGATCAATATATGGCATTACAGGGATACAAACAAACAAACTGAAGGACCAGAAAAATTTTTAAGATATCGTTAAGATAATTAAGGCAGAAACCAGTTAATAAAACCAGGGTCCTCAAGGCACAGCTGTACTCAGGAACAAATTTTGCCCTCGCCAGGCCAGGGAAAACCCAACAGAAAGAACCCTAGGGAACTGAGGCACTGCCCATCCTAAAGTTAGAGGTTAAATGATTCCGTTGTATACACTGCACATCTAGGAGAAGAAGTCAAGAGAGGTTGTTATATCAAGAAAAAAAATTGGTAAATTGTTCAGAAATAGATGCACTTTTCTAATTTAAGGGAGAAATGACTTTTTATATTAGGATTATGTGAAAAATACTATTTTGTGATAAATAGTGTGTAATTTGGCAAATAAATCTTAAGATATTTCTTTTAATTTTAATTAAAGATTTAAAAGATTTATTTTCTTTGTTAGTTGATTAAAAATTAAAGAATATGGCTTGTAGATTTTCTCAGAGCTATTCAGATCCACTCTGGGCATACAACATTCTGGTCCTGAAAAAAATGTCATTGATATCAGGTGTTCTCACTTTGTGCTTAAGTCTGTCATTCCTTCTAATCAAACAGAAGAAAATGTCCAGGACCACATGTTTCCTAGTCCTAGACATGGAAAATGAATTGAGTTCCTTTGAAAATGGTGGATGTATCCTCGGATTCAATTTTTCCTAAGTTTTGTGTTTTTTTCCAGGTCTAATATAATATAAATGACACAAATCAAGGAAAAGGAAAGACATGGAGCAGTGCATTCCCACAAGAACATCAGCTGAGTCCCAGAGGATCTGTTTGTAGATCAGATTGTAGTTCATTTTTCACTTACTAAGAGCTCACTCCCATATACATCTGATAAAGCAAGCTAAATTGTGAAATTCAGAAATGACCAAGGTTGGCTAGCAATGCTGTTCAACACAAAAGGAAGCAATTTCAGGGCACCTGAGATGCAAGGGACATAGAAAACAAAACTTCTTTCACTTGTCATTTACCTTGGGATAGGTTGGTCAAATTCATAAAGAATATTGCAGACTGAACACTCTCATATACTTTGTTTGCACTGGAAAAAATGCCATATATTACCATGTTTCCAAATATATTTCTTAACTATATCAAAGAAGAAATAGGGAGTGATATGAACACCAGGAAAACAAAGTAAACACAGCCAATCAAATTAAATCCATTAATTATTGAGTATATGCATGGTAAACACACCTGACAGCAATAACTTAAGCATACTCTTAGAATGACACTGAATGACAGTCACACCTGAATGTGTGTTCTGAGCTAGGAAACCTGCAACTGGCCAGTCTAGAGATTGATTCCTTGTCTATGAGGAACATCTGAGACTTCAGCCCATCCTGTGGAACACAGGCAGGCCATACAGAGGATCAAGGTCCTGAGTTTTTGGTTAAATGAAGATTGCCAGGCAGAAGTCATTAAGGAGAGGGCATTAAGTGAAAATGCTATCTAGACTGCAAGTTGTTTGCAAGCAGTTGCGGTTTACCCACCCAGACCACCATCACTGTGCCGTGAAGTCATGTTGTCCAGCCCCCTGCCACTGGGCTGTATGTGAGGTGGTTCTCTTGTCTAGTCACTGCCACTGAACTCTCTCCACTGTATATCATCCCCTAAAAAAACTCCTTGCCTTGTTTGCTGGCTCTGGGTCTTTTCTTCCACCTCTTGAACCTAGTGCCTTCCCTATTGGGGTTAATAGGAATTTGACACAACAGTGCATGGTGATAAGAGCGAAGATGGCTACCAAGATACATAAAATGCTAAAATAAATTTTAAGCTAAAATCTATTATAGGAGGGAAACAAAATATAGACACAAAATGATAAATAGCTTCACAAGCTTAAAATACAAATACTTTGAGAGGAAAAAATGAAATGAGGCAACAACATTAATTACTAAAAGAAGGTCACCATCAAAACAATGAAGAATGGAATGACATTAGCCTAAGTTTTTATAAAGAATGGGAATTTCAGCTGAGACTTGGATGACAGGTGGGATAAATGTGTTTGTAGTGATATATTATGTTTTACACACTTAGATGTATAAGTATTGTGAAATTACTTTGTTCAAATCAAATGTGGTCCAAGCCTGTGTGGTCCCTTGAAGGCAGGTGACTACCATTCATGTGCCAAGTTTGGACAGAAGAATGTTGGTTTTGCCAGAACCCTAGTACCTAAATTGTCTCCTACTTGGTGAAATAGAAGTCTTTGCAGTCCCTTTTCACACTTTGCAATACTCATAGTTGCCTATATTCTTTACCTGCCAATCTCATTCCACTCCCAGTCTCTATAGTGGGTTGAATCGTGTCCCCCAAAAAACCCATGCCCACCCAGAACCTCATAATGTGACTTTATTTAGAAATAGAGTCTTTGCAGGTATAATTAATTAATAATCACAAGATGAAATCATCCTGAGTTTAGGCTGGTCCCTAAATCCAAAGCAAGTGTCCTTATAGGAAGAGGAGAGGACATAGAGACACACAGAAGAGAGCACCATGTGAAGACTGAGACAAAGATTGGAGACATATCTCCACAAGCCAAGGAATGTCAAGGATTTCCAGCAACCACCAGAAGTTAGAAGAGTGGCAGGAGACCTTTTCCCTCCAAGCCTCCAGGAGAAACCAACTCGGCTGATAAACTTGATTTTGAATTTCTGGTCTCCAGAACTGTTGGAAAATACATTTCTGTTGTCTCAAGCCACCAACTTTGTGTTAATTTGTTGTAGTAGGCCTAGGGAACTAGGACATTCTGCTTTTCTTTTTTTCCCCACCTGCAACACAGTCCCCTTTCTGCTCTCCCCACCCCCAAACACAAATCTCTCGAGGACTTTGGCCTTCTGAATAAAACAAAATCAGAAAAAACCTTTGTCTGCCAATAGCTTCTCTTTTCTGACTAGAGGAAACTTCTCCTTTCCCACCCACCTTCCTTTATCCAATAATCTAAAAATGCCTAAGAACCTGTTTGGAAAAGAGAGGGGGAAAGACATAACAAAACACAAATTTATATCTCAACAAATTATACTGCCACGTGTGGAAAATACATGAACAAAAGTGTGAGTTGGAAAGTAAACACCCAAAATACCAGCTGGATGAGCCTTGATCAAGAGACAATGAATACACCATTTAAGAGATAATAGAGAATTAAAATAAGAAAATGGTATAAGACAAATTTTAAAAGAGTTGAGGTATATTTAAAGGTCATTGAATGCAAGGCTAAAAGACTTGGACCATACATACTCAAACTTTCATGATACACCCTTATCTCATTAATTTTTTCATAGCATTCTTAGAATAAAAGAAATACCTCCATTTACTAAGTAGGTTCAAACAACTTAAGTATTTATGTTCTGACAACTTAGTCATCATTTGAAAAATAAATGCACTCCATTTAAAGAAAAAAATATTTTATTTCATTCTTAAGCAGCCATGATTGTTTACTAATGAGACATGTATGCCTGCTGGGCATTGCACAATTCCTCAGGCATCAAAATCAGATTGGCTATCACCACCCTCATTTCATGTTCCACATTATTTTCTGAGCGGTACTGCCTTGTGTCACAGTAATTGTTGAAAACTCACCTTTGAAAAGGAAGGACATCATCAAAAGGAAAGAAAGATAATTAAAAGAATGTAAATATTAAAACTGTGAACTACTTTGAGATAGTCATTTTGACAGTGTCTGACAAACGTTCACTGTGCTTCCCTCAATTTTTACAAAAAATCTATGGTGTCCCTGTGAATTCACTATGGCACCCTGGGTGACTTAGTTCATAGTTCGTGAACTATGGGTTTTAACATTAATCTGTAATGAGAAACACTGAAGGTTTTTGAGCAGGGGAATGACCTAGTCAAACAATGTGATAGACTTACTGAAGATTGGAATGCAGATTAGGTTGAAAACAAAGGAAGGCTGACTCAGAGTAAGGTATTTAATTATGCTAAAATATGTTTGTGATAATTATTCTTTAGTATGTGTGAAAAATGTTTGTAAATGGAGTGCCTTTGAGTTGACTGGCAAAAGTAGGGATACTACATTAATGACGGCAAAAAAAAAAAAAAAATCAGAATGTAAGCATTGTCTTGGGTCAGAGAATATGACTTACTACACATAGGAAATGCTAAAATGTAAATAATATTGCAAATCCATGATTGTTCTGAAAGCACAAGAAGATCCAGAGCTCAACATTCTGAAGCCTTCCTTCCTGGAGTAGACATTCGCTAAATGAGGTAAGTAACACAACATGCTCCATTTAAAATAGTGTCTCGAAAGCCAATGTCATTGAGGGTGTAGAAAGATTACCAAATTTCTACTTCTCTGTATAGTGGCCTTTTTAAGAGAAATCATTAGCTCTAATATTGGAAGAATGCTTCAGATGCAAGGTTTGAGGGAGGGGGCTGTTGGAGGGAGCAGGGGATGATTGTCATTTGCTTGATTTTCAGGGGAAATTTGAGGTTTAAGAAATTTATATAAAAGGTGTTTTAGAAGCATAGCACTAAAATTAGGTATTCTTGTATTAGTCCATTCTCACACTGTTATAAAGAACTACCTGAAATTGGGAGATTTATAAAGAAAAGAGGTTTAATTGACTCACAGCTCCACAGGCTGTACCAGAAGCATGGCTAAAGAAGCCTCAGGAAACTTAAAATCACAACGGAAGGCAAAGGGAAAACAGGCACATCTTATATGGCCGGAGAAGCAGGAATGGAGCAGGGGGAGATGCTACACTCTTTTAAATAACCAGATCTCATGTGAACTCACTCACTGTCACAAGAATAGCAAGGGGAAATCCACCCCCATGATCCAATCACCTCCCAACAGGCCCCTCCTTCAACATTGTGGATCACAATTTGACATAAGGTTTGGGCAGGGACAAAAATCCAAACCATATCAATTCTCTACCAATAAGATATTCTTCTATAATCTGTAGCCAAAAATATCTTCTAATAAGGATAGTAAAGAATTATTTCCTAAAGACAAAAAATAAAAATCAAATTTTCTACCCAAGGAAACAGAAAACCAAGATTCAGGAGATCTGGTTCTAGAGACAACTCTGAAACTAATATGCTATTATCTTAGACAAGTAACTTCATTTTTTTTTAATGCCATGTCTTTACTTATAAAATAAGATACAATAAATAAAATTTAAAAATTTCTACTTGATCCAGAGGTTACAAACTGCTCCAGGCTAGATATGGTATGCAAACAAATACATTTTGGCCTACTATGGTTTTATTTTTCTAATTTGAACTAATTTTCAATGCTAAAAAGAATGTTCATATAAAACTCTAGTTATCTGTCTAGCTTCTTTTGAACAATCACCCTATATTTTCCCACAGCAATCAGCAAGACCTGGGTCACTACTGCCCTGTTTGGTGGAGTCATACACTATAAATGAAACCTAAACAGCTCTGTTATTTATTATTTGAGTTTTTAAGTCCTGATCTACAGGATTCTTTTTTATTTTTATTTATTTATTTAGTTTTTGAGACAGTCTCACTCCATCACCCAAGCTGGAGTGAAGTGGTGGATCTCAACTCACTGCAATCTCTGCCTCCAGAGTTCAAGCAATCCTCATGCCTTAGCCTCCTGAGTAACTGGGACTACGGGTGCATGCCACCACGCCCGGCTAATTTTGTAGTTTTGGTAGAGATGGGGTTTCACCATGTTGGCCAGGCTGGTCCCAAACTCCTGGCCTCAAGTGATCCACCCGCCTCAGCCTCCCAAAGTGCTGGGATTGCAGGCGTGAGGCACTGCACCCAGCCTCTACATGATTCTTTTTATGGTTTGAATATACCCCCAGGTTCACGTGTTGGAAACTTAAGCCCCAGTGCAACAGTGTTGAGAGGTAGGGCCTAATAAGAGGTGATTAGGTCATGAGCGTAGCACCCTCATTAATGGATTGATGTCATTATCTCAAGAGTGGGTTAGTTATCTCCAGAGTGGGCTTTTTGTAAAAGTTAGGCTTTCTCTTGTTCTCTTGCTCTCTTGCAGTCTATTGCCCTTCCACTAGGGGATGACACAGCAAAAAGGCCCTCACAAGATACAGACTCCTTGACAATGGACTTCTCAACTACTAGAATTATAACAAATGAATTTCTTTTTATTATATATTGCCCAGTCTGTTGTATTCTGTTACAGCATCACAAAATAGAAGAAGAAAATTCCTAAGCTGCCCGGGCACAGTGGCTCATGCCTGTAATCCCAGTACTTTGAGAGGCCATGGCGACAGATCTGTTGAGCTCAGGAGTTCAAGACCAGTCTAGGGAACACGGTGAAACCCTGCCTCTACCAAAAATACAAACAATCAGCAGGACATGGTGGTGTGCCTGTAGTCCCAGCTACTACGGAGGCTGTGGTAGAAGGATCACTTCAGCCCAGTAGGCAAAGATTGCAGTGAACCAAGATCATGCCACTGCACTCCAGCCTGAGCAAGACAGTGAGACTCCATCTCAAAAAAAAGAAAGAAAATTCCTAAGCTCCTAAAATGTCTGAATATTCTGAATATACACCGTAAAGGATGGAATACGATTAGATGTGTAATTTATTCTATTATTTTCATTGTATACCATTGCTTTACAATTTATTTACTATAAAATATAATTATCTTTATGATTACATATATGATTTTGCTGTAAGCAAACACATGTTTTGAAAATATGATGAATTATATGTATATAAGCAGATGAAATATACAGAACACATTTTATCAGACAAGGAAACATAAGTGATGTGCTGCTGGACCATACGTTTCTTCACAGCAGAGTCACTGAAACCATCCAATGCCATATATATTTCATATAGTGCTCTGAATCCATAATGTTAAATATGAGGTGGATGGTGCCTAAGCTATAAACTACAAGAAGAAAATATTTTTAGTGAATATTTTAATAAATCATCAATCAACCACTAGCTAACTAACCACTAAAATGCAGTATATACAATTAAAACATTAGAAGACATTTTCAAAGAAAAAAGTCTTCAATTTACTTGTCTCAAACTAATTATTTCTACTTTTTAATTTTTCTTCCAGGATATGTCCATATGGACTTGGATTTATAACTGTGATAATCTTGTATGCAAAATTTTGCTTTTCACTTTTTGCCATTTAATCTGACATCATAAACACTTTTCCATGTTGAACCATTTTCATAATTTTTACTTAATGACACTATAACATGACATCAACTGGCTATACTGTAACTTATTCTCATGTTTATAATATTAATTTCATTCTAAACTTTCCATTATAATCATTGCTGTAATGAGCTTCTTTATATTCATAGTTTTTTAAATTATTTTGAAGAATTTCCTTGGAGTCTATTCCCAAGAGCGGAATTACAGAGTCAATGAATATAAACTTTTCTGTGGATTAAGATATATAGTACCAAGTGTTTTCCAAGAGGCATGAGAATCCACATTTAATGTACTAGCTTTATTGGGAACCTGCCAGCATCGTTATTATCATTTTTAATGTTTACACTCATTTAAAAGTTGTTAAAATTGCCCCATTATTGTTTAAATTTGCATTCCTTTGAATATTAGTAATGACAAAAATGTAATATGGGATTTCATATACTAGATCAAACAATTAGATAATCAGTTTTCCTTTTCCTAACTAGAGAGAAGTGAAATGCCCTCATAATGAATCTTAACACCATGAGGATGCTGGAAAAAGAGAAAGAGATTGAGAAAGAATTTCCTCAGTTTATTCCAACATGGACTAAGATAAGCATAATCATTTGTTATGAAATCATCTATCCACATAGAATTATTTTTCTAGAGGTAACTCCCATAATGGGGCATTCTAATATTCCAGATATACTCAAGGGTTAAGTAACTTTTTGCTACATTATATTTTCATGTAGCTCTGAAATAGTACTGTATACTTGAATTACAGAAAAATTAGATGCATTTAAATTTTCTTTGTATGACTGCCTTGAATTAAAAAACAGTATTTTTAATTGGTTGAGTTCACAACAACTAGGAAACATTTCAGAAAATTCAAATGCAGCTTCAACTTTAGAATAGCAACTAAACCTAGACTATTTGGCCGTGAGGGTTGCTAAAGATGAGATATTTTCAACTGCCTCCAGGGAAGTCCACACTTCCTGCTTTTTTCTCCATGTGCTATTGCAGATAGATGTCTCTTAATCTATTTATCCGGTTAATTGCAGCTATGTATAACATCCCCTGATTTCAACTATCAGTAGTTTATGAGAAGAGTTTATTTCACCAAATGGATTAGTCACACTAAAGACTCTTTGTAGATGCCCCTATTTTTCTGTACAATTTGCTTTAACCAAAATAAAAAATATAATATTCCTAAGAAAAATGTTATGAAATTGAGTTCCAGAGTTGAATAAAATAACTATCCAAGTATTATCCCAGGCTTTGGGAGGCCAAGGTGGGCGGATCACAAGGTCAGGAGTTCGAGACCAGTCTGCCCAACATGGTGAAACCTCGTCTCTACTAAAACTACAAAAATTAACCAGGTATGGTGACACGTGCCTGTAATCCTGGCTACTCAGGAGGCTGAGGCAGGAGAATCACTTGAACCCAGGAGGTGGAGGTTGCAGTGAGCCGAGATCACTCTGCTCCCACACTCCAGCCTGGGCCACTGCACTCCAGCCTGGACAACAAAACAAGACTCCATCTCAAAAAGAAATAACTATCCAAGTATTAATATTAATTGTTAATATTAATTAGTTATTAAAACTTATTAGTTATTAAAAGATTGATAAATATTTTACTGTAAAATGTTTATTAGCTATTAAATATAGTATAAAATTAGTATAACACTCATATTTATCTTATATTTAAATTATATTTTTATTTACTTATTTTTATATAGTTTTTATTAATATTTTAATAAATATAATGAACAAATAAAAATACAGTATAAAATTATTATAATAAAATAATTATATTTTAAATATTTTAATAACTATTATACAATAGTTATTAAAACTTGTTAATTATTAATATTAATTAGTTATTAAAACTTATTCCCCATTCTTCTTCTTTAAAATCATGATTTAAAATGACCTGATAATAAATATTTCTTCATAATGCTGAAAATGAGGTAATTTTCTGCACTAAGTATATAGTTAATTTGCAAAAATTGTTTTTTATTTTTGTTTGACCAGACTTACATTTTGGCAAATAAAATTTAACTGCATATTGGGAGAATTGTCAGTTACAATAAAGCTAGTTCCTATGATTTTGTACTACAGATTACCGTTTCTAGAAAAGTTAACCCAGTAAGTATTTTACATTCCTTTTGAAGAATATTACCCCAAAAATGTAATCAAATCAGGATCCATTTCATCAAATAACATTATAGTTAAAAACTAAAAATATTAAAGAAGTAATCCACGACAACACATAATGTATGTTTACTGAAGAAGGAAGGAAGGTAGGAAAGGAAGGATGAATATTCCAATAAATAAAACTTTTTATGTGCTAGGTTAAATTAATAGGTCAAATTTTAAAATATAGTACTATCTGAGAGGCTGAAAAGGTTTTGCCTTTTGATTAAAAAGGAAAATTAGTTAACTTTGGAATAAAATGAGTTATCCTTAATGTAATCAATACAACATATCACAAAAAATTACTCAATGCGAAATACCAAGGATATTCCCATTTACACTGGAAAGAAGTCAAGGTTGTTGTCAATCAAACTAAAACTAATATTGACCTGAAATTTCGTTCTATTGCCAAAAATAAACAAAAGAAACAGCTAATACATATATACATATGTATTCAATTGGAAAATAAATATCAAAATTAAAATTTTATTATTTGTTTGCCTAGAAAAGTTAAAAGAACCAACTATAAAACTTTTAGATTTAATTTTAAAAATTCAACAAAGCAGCTGGATAAAAATACAGAGATTTCAATACTTTTACTATTCATATTACAATGAAGAGTAATGAGTTTTAAAAGACTTCCATTCTCTCACAATAACAAAATTTGTGAAATATGAAAACATAATCTTGACCTGAAGGATGTACATACACAGAAAATTTTTAAATCTCTTTCTATAAAAGATTTTTTAAAGACAAAAATAAATGAAGACATATTCCTGAGTGAAAGCCAACAGTCTAGGTGTATTAATTATCCTCAAATAATATTCAGATTAAATATGCTATAATCAATATTTATTAGTAAACATTAATAATCAAAATAAATTATGAAATATTTCATGCCTGCAAAAATAATTCCACGATTCATAAGGAAGAATAAATAGACAAAATTTTTGATAAAGAAAATTGTAAAAATATGAGACCATAACTCTATTCAATATTCAAATGTGTTGTAGAATCACAATTACAACTTTGCTATGGTTCAAGGCTAGACATGTTTCATTGAAACGGAATACAAAGTTTATATAAGATGTATTTAACAAACAATGAAAGGATTATCACAAATTAGTAGGAAAGGAGTGGGTTATTTGATAAATGATATTGTAATAATTAGCTATTTTGGATGAAAAATAAAAACAAAAGAATTGCTCACTTGCCATCATCCACCAAAATTAATTCCAAAGAATTAAAAATATAAACATGAAATGAAAAATTATAATATTCTAGAAAATGTAGGTAAATATTTTTCTGATTTATGATTGGTGAAATAAATTCTAAGGATAAAATCAATCGGGAAAACACATAAAGGAAAGGAGAAAGATATTTACTTAACTATGTAAATATTAAAAGTTTCTGTAGATCAAAAAAGCATAAGAAAAACTAAAAAAGAGAAAACAAAGTCAAATATGTCAGAATAATAGAGAGTAACTATAATATATAAAATTCTCCTGAAAATTATTGAGAAAACCCCTAAATACCAAGAGGAAAAAAAGGAATAAATGTACATACAGGTCAGAGTAAACAAATTATTATAAATAATAAATTTTTTAAGTTTATCTTCATTAATAATTAAACAAATGCAACTTAAAACAACTGTGAAATTTTATAATTTATCCATCAAATTTCCAAAAATGTATCAACTGTTAAGTAAAATGTAAGAAGAAAACTCACACGTTGCTACAAAGAGTATCAGTTGGCACAACCTACCTGAAAAGTAAATCCTAACTATACATCAAACATTGTAAAAATACTCATATTATTTGAAGTTTCTTCTCTGGAAATCCAGACAAAGAAATAATCACATATATGAACAAAGATGTATGTGTATATTAAAATGCCATTTTGCACATGTATTTTACAATATTTATAACGGCAAACTATTGGAAATAAAAAAAATTCAACAATACAGAAATAATCTGATAATCCACTTACATAAAAAGTCATTTGTATGCATATATGTGTACATGTATATATGTATAAATAGGTATATTCATTTTTCTAATTTCTATAATATACATGCATAAATATAAAGAAAATTACTGAATGAAAGTATTAAAAAGTTGACTTTTTAAAGTTCTAACATGTATTGTCTTAATAATCAAAAAAGCAAAAAACATTTAAAACAGAAAATTTTAATTTGATGCTATTTATTCATTTTAGAACATACTCATACATAATTACATTAAGAAAGCAATCTCTTACCTGTTCTGAACAGTTAAGAACTGATAGTATCTTAGAATATATGAAAGTGATATTTTTCTAAGCACCTCGATGTAAAGCTTATGTTGTTATTTTAAATTTGGGGATTAGTTGATATGTAATTTCCTCTTATTTTTGTGTACTTTAGATTTTCCTTCCAAATCAGAATACCTGAATTGTTCTATCACTTGTCTATATTTCTTCATTCTTTGTTGTCTACATCATTAAAATCAGACAGGATTTGACAACAAGCTTATAATCAATTAGATCATTTCTTTCCTGCTGGACATGGGGCAAGAACTGTTGCAGAAAATGTAGTTCATTGGCAAAAAAGTTTAGAGGTCTTCTCTTGTTTACCTTTAAACTTTCAATTACAAAATCAAATTAAAGATTTTTTAGTACTTTAAAATTAAACCTTTACATCCCAGATAGATTGACATTATATTGTTTCTTATCTGTAAAGCAATTTTATCGAAGCTTTTATTTTTCACAAATATGAATAACTGTATACTTTTTCTAGCAGTAAGATATATGTTACTTAAGTTTTGGAGCAAATAAGACTTTCAGCATCCAAATTACTTAATTGTCTTTCCCATTTGACCTTTCATTACATCAACAGAATCAAACAGGAAAAATCAAAGGACCTTCACAACCCTAAACTTAAAAGCATCAGGAAACAGATTTTATGCAAAATATTTCCCTGAGGCTAAAGAATGAGATCACATAGCCTTTCTTTGGTTTCTTAGCAGCTTAATTCTTTGCCTGGGCACTTTCTGATAAAATAGCACTCAGACTATAAATGATAATACTCTATAGCGTGATAAATTGGAGTGAGCTTGTCCATTAAACCACAAGATAGTGTGCATTTATGAAGTTAATGACAAATGATCTTTTACTGTATTAATGCATTACTTAATTCACTATAATTATTGATCCCTAAAAGCTATTCTTTGTGCTAAAGTGCTTTAGTCAAAGTGCCTTAATAGAAAGTTCATTAGTGACCTCATAAAATGGCACACACAAGCAAAAGAAAAAAAATTAGAGGAGTTAAGTCACATAGAGCAAAAACATGAATATGATATACACCATTGGAAATCTTTCAATAGAAATAACACATGAACAAGCAGTATAAAGAGCAACCTAAAGCTTGTAGACACTGGGTTCTGTCCAAAGTGGAATCCAACTCAGATTTCCTGCAGGGATACTGCAGTGATCAATCATATAGTAGACATCAGAAAGTGGAAAAACAAAGGTAATATGTTAAAACATATTTTTAGTAGACCTCAGACCAAGCCCTATAAATCTAAAAATAATGAATTTAGAGGGGAAGACTATGTCCCTGCATCATACAGTAATTATTCTTTATCTAATAAGGTATATGGCATACTCAGGTGTCCATAAATTATTTGATATTTGTTCAATTTGTACCATATGTAGCTTATAGGAGTACTTGGGATATGGCTGATGTCAAAGAGAAGAAATATTACTGCAGCTAGACAAGGAAAAGTTATACTGTATTCCTTTGCTAAAGGAACAGTATTCATCTCTACAATTCACCTCTATGATTAGGAACAAGTTCCGATCAGCAGTTGGAATTAGATAAATTAGAGATGAAGTAACTAGAAATTTTATACTAAAAAAACCCTTATTCTAGCAAACAATATGGCTTAGTAAGAACTACGAAACAAATTCAAATTTTAGCTGTTCCAATTTTACATAAAATAGATATAAAATATTCTAGAATATTTTTACTAGGTAATATAACAATAGAGACAAATTCAATTAATCATTTCATATGTGAGAAAGTCTTACAATCACCTCTTAGAGATAACATGCACAATCAGTAGATTATGCATTAACTACTTTCTAACAATTAATAACTCATTTGATATTATAGCTTAAGTATTTATCCCCAAGTTCTTTTGTTAGTTCTTTTACTATACTTCTGTCTTCTTGTCAGTGTGTTCCTTGGAGATCTGTTTTAAAGCTATTATAAGAAATATTAGAAGGAAATACATTATAGAAGGCACATGTTGAACAATATCATGTGTCTAAGAAAGAGGTCAAATAGATTGATGAGCCCTTTTAAAAGGACACTTACAGAAATGACCACAGATCTGCTGATTTTTGCAACGCTGTCGGTTGCAATTATTTTTTTTTATCAATTTTTGAAAAAGAACACTCATGACATGTAATGCTGTGACAACTCTAGTGTTGTGACTTGCTTTTTAAAAAAATGTTTGCTATAAGTCAATCTTAAAGCAGTGAGAAACACATCTAGAAATGTTCTTAGGTATATTTAATATTCAGATTGAAGTTCCTTATTATTTTATCTATGCATTTTAGGAGATGAGAAAAGTCCTATTCTCTTGAATCAAAAGCCAATGACTAAAGCTAAAATCTCAACTCCAACCTAATATCCACATTCCAGGTTGGGAGAGTACCCTACTGGTGGTGGGAAAATAAAGATTAATTTTCAGCCAGTTTTTTACAAATGGCAGTTCCACACATGTAGCATTATTCCCAAGACAAAATAAATTATATTTTTCCTTCTTACTACTGCATATAGGCCTCAGGCTGTATGTCTTGTTTTTGTATTTTTCCATTAATATTACGTTTGATGAAAAATTTCCATCTGATCTCTCCAGTGTAATACTTGGGGATGTGAGATATAAAGATATTTAGGGCATAAGAACAGGATAACTCACAGTGTAACTGGTCTCAGGCCTCAAATATTGTCTCAGAGAACCATGTAAAGCATACTTTATTGCAAATCTACACTTTCCTTTCTTATTCCACATTTAAAAAAATTCTTTCATACTGTAGTTTCCTTATAGTTTCAAAGGAAGTATGTGTTTTCCCTTGCAATTTAGTCAGGATACTATGGGAAGAGAAAAAAAAAAAAGATGTTAATAAGAAGTAGTAATATATTATTTTTTAAATCAAGCTAAAATACTACCTAGGAATTATATAAGATTCTGCTGCCCTATGGAGCTTGTGGCACTTACAGGGGTGAAGATTCATCGTCATCTCTGATTTTAGTGCCCCACTCGATAATTTCATTTTATTATTCTCTTCATCCCTCTTCAAGGCTCTTCAATCTTTCCAGTTTTATTTTCAGTGTTTTTCTTCAGCATCAAAATCTTACTGAAATAAAACCTGACTGTGGAATCATTGTAGGATTTGTTGGCAGTGGGATTGTTAAGATTGTATGAGCATCTCCTTCATGTCTGTTATATCTTCATTCTTTTAAGGGCATAACATAAAACTAATATTATGCCTTTTGTTAGAAGAAATATTTTTCTGTATGTTCTAAAACAGGAGCAAGAGAAATCACACAGCACTAAATCCTGAAAATTTTAGATCAAAGATAGCACAGATGAATAAAAGATGGCTACAATGTCTATAAGATTAGTCATTAACTATGTTTATAGATTATAATTTTTCATTTATACAGATGATAGTAATTTAAACAAACCAACTACTGTACCCAAAAATATGGCACATAAAGACTAATGGAATCACTAGAGCCAGGGAATAAAAAGATACTTACAGTTCCTAAATATTTTATGGCTTCACCTCATAAATAAGGAACATCTAAAAAGAAGACATAAGAATTTAAACTTCAGAGTGCATAGAAATCACTTAAGGTGAGAGGTAAAACTATAGTTCCCTCGTGCTCTCATCAAAGATTCTAATTTAATACATCTAGGCATAATGTGGGGGAATCTGCTTTTTAGCACATGTTCTCAATGATTCTGATTCACAGACTCTGTTTGAGAAACACTTAAACGAATGGGTAGAACTCAGGGCCCTTGACTCCAAGTTCAATATTGTTTCTGTTACACTACAAGACTTCTGACTTTTATGGATTTTTGAAACTCAATTTTAAACAAGGTGCTATTAAACCTGAAACCTAAGTTGAACACATTAAAATTCCAAAGTGACCACTGAGTTTTGACCATCATTTACAGAAATCAGTAACTAGAAACTTCATTCTCTCTTCCACCTTGGCTCCATCTATTTAGTTACACAGTTGTCACTTTGACTATTTCCATATTATTGTGGTTCTGGCTACAGAGTGGAATGACTAAGATCTGATTGGTGGTTACTAATCAAATATATAGCTGGAGACTCCAAATATGACTTGGGCTAGAACAGAACCTCTAACTAGTGGTGAGTTTCTAAGGATAACACTACCTTGAACAATAACTGCCTTGAGAACATATGAGAGACTGGCAGCATTTTATTTAACATCATTAAATGTACTCTGGTAAAAAATAAAAAAATAAAAAATATACTGTACCTCACTGAAACTGGAAATTATTTTTTAAATGGAAAATTAATAAAATACTTTATCTTCTATAGAAACTTAGAAAATAAAACCACACCAAAATAGAATCTGGAGTGAAACATCAAATTATGAAACAATTTGCTCATGAAGAGGAAAATATAAACCTCCCCACCTTCAACCAGGTTCATACTTTACCTCCTAGGGGCAGAGTCCCTACATGTTCTACCTTAATCGATTAGAAAAACAACCAAATCTGAAACTGTGTGAAATGTAGGAAATGTAGAAAGTTTCTTTTATTTTCAGAGTGAGAGAAGAAGCAGAGTTATTTAGCAAGGGATAATTATCAACTTTTTGAAATTTAACCACAGAGCTTTTAATTATTTAATTATCTGCTATGTATTACAAATACCACACCTCCAAAAATAAATTTCTTTTCACAAGAATGAGAGTAGCTTGTCCAAAGGAATTAAAGGGCCAGAATTGGAGCCTTCATTCTACCACTAACTTGAACCTCCAAAAGCCTCAGTTGCTTCACCTGTATAAAACTATGTGGAATCATCTAAGAGTTCAATGAGATTAAATTATAAAAGCATTTGCAAAGCATAAAGTCATCTTCTTACATCCCATCTATATTTTAATTTTCTCCTTATGGAATCTACTTCAGTTTTTTAAAGTCTCTACTATAATTATAAGGCATTATTAAATTTTTTAAAGGTTCAAAACACTCCACTAAGTACACTGAACTGTGCATCATGGGACCCTGCCATCAGTGCTCCCATTGTCCTACAGTACAAAGTCACAGTGAAACACCCTGGAGCATTTTAGAAAAAGACCACTTCAATGTGGTTATTGTCTTAGTCCATTTTGTGTTGCTATAACAGAATACCAAACACTGAGTAATGTATACAGAAAAGAAATTTACTTCTCACAGTTCTGGAGGCTGGGAAGTCCGATATCAAGATGCCAGATCTGATGAGGGTCTTCTTGCTGAGGCATTCCATGATAGTAGGTGAGAGGATAAGAGAGAAAGAGCAAGAGAGGGCCAAACTTGTTTTTATAACAAACCCAGTCCCACAATAAGGAAGCCACTCCAGAGATAATGACATTAATTAATGCATTCACGAAAGCAGAACCCTCATGACCTTCTGAATGGTCCCACCTCTCAACACTGTTTTATTAAGGATTAAGTTTCCTTAATATACATGAACTTTGGGGGACACATTCAAACCGCAAGAGTTATCTATACTCTGTGAAGTACTCTTGAACATGAAAGCCTCTGAGTATTAATTGACACTTTCATTTTGAATTGGAGAGTCTCTGTAAATCACCAACATTTTTAAAATGTCATATTTTACTCCTTACTTTTTGTTTAATTTTCCTTACTTCCAAAGGAAATATAGTATGATTACACAGACAGGATTGCTTCTATCAAGAACAGTACACATGAAATGCAATCCCCAGAACTATACCTGCTTAATATGACTTTAGTTCAGAAGATGACATTGCTACAGAATTCCAGAATTCAAGTTTATAGTTTCTCATTTTATGTACTCTTCTTAAATCTTTCCCCATGCATGAATTAAGCTCACAGACTTTTCACCGAAGACAATCTTACTTTTTTTAATAAGTGCAAAATATAGTCATTGAATTTTTGTCTATATTTATCAATTAACCACCCTAGAAAAATGCAGCAGAAGAGAGGTGGGGACAAGAATGTCCTTTCCATCAGGGAGAAGTATGAGGTACTTCATGTCATCTAAGTGGTGTGGACAGAAAATTATCTGGGTTAGGAAATGGAGAAATCACAGAAGTCTGAGTTAATCTAAGAGAGATTTCATGAAGAAGCTGAGAGTTAACTGAACTTTAAAGGAAAAGTCCAATTAGATAAGTCCAGAGCAGGGTAGAGTGCATCGTAAGCTGGAAATTTGAGAAAAGGTGTGGAAGAGGGAGCTGTCCTATTTTGCAAACTAATTTGCCAGGAATGAAGATTTGTTTTAGGGAGAAGTTTATAAAGATAGACTGGCACTATTATGTAGAGGATTAGAACTACTGAGAACCTTGGACTTGATGAGAATTTTTGAAAGAAAATTCTCAAACTAAGATGTAGCCAATCTTCAAATTTTAAAAAGCTACAATTAATAATATAGTAAATTCAAGTTTGCGTAACTTTTAAGCTAGTAATAGAGCTTGGCTTTGTGGCCCCTCCCAAATCTCACCTTGAATTGTAATCCCATAATCCTCATGTGTTATGGGAGGGACCTGGTGGGAGGTAACTGAATGATGGGGGCAGTTTCCCCATGCTGTTCTCACGACAGTGAATGAGTTCTCATGAGATCTGATTTTATAAGTGTCTGGCATTTACCCTGCTGGCATTCATTCTCTCTCCTGCCACCCTGGGAAGATGTGCCTTCTGCCATGATTGTAAGTTTCCTGAGGCCTCCTGAGCCCCACTGTGAGTCAATTAAACCTTTCTTCTTAATAAATTATCCAGTCTCTGATATTTCTTCATAGCAGAGTGAGAATGGGCTAATACAACTAGCATTTGAAAATATTAGCAAAATCACAACATATATATGTACAAACTTAAAAGTTAAGTAATGACCTGAGATGCATCAGTGAAGATACAAAAAAAATCTAATTTGGGTACCTAAAATAGCTATATTAATAGCCAATTCTTAGAAATATCACTTCTTTTATGTTCAGTTATTGAGGTCAAATTTCTGAACACATAAATATGTGTTCTAAATTGACTTTTTAAATATACTTAAATTTAATGAAAATAATAAATGGGATATTTTTCCTCTTTTATGCCACATGCTGGTTTGATTGGATTTTTATATCACCACCGGATGTTTTAAAGTAATTTGACAAAAACTTTATCTTATAAACCTAGAAGCCATGACCTTTAAATGTCACAAATATTTGCTGTAGAGGTCTTCATTTTCAAAATGTTAGATCAAAATACTAAAAAGAAGTATACCAAAATATGAATAGTGGATGTATTTGAGTGTAAAGTAATGGGTAATATTTCTTCTTCTGTATATGTTGTACTTTCCAAATCACCTATAATAAACATGAATTCTTATTACAGTAAACAGTAAAATAAAACAAATACTAGTTAACAATACTTATTGTACTATTTGGAATAATTCAGCATCAAGTGATAGAAAATGCAAAATAACAATGGCTCAAACAAGATAAATGCTCATGTTCACATGAATATCCTTCAGGAACCTGGATGTCTTTCAGCTCAAAGATTCATCATCTTGAAGATGACACTCCAACTTTGTGGTTCAGTAAGGTTGTAGGAGAAGTCTAAGCAACAAGATGAAAGAAGACATGAAAAAGGAAAAAGGGCAAATAGTATGTGCCAGCTGCCTCTGAAGGACTGTATTAGTGCCACATAACAAATTGTCACAAACTTAGCAACTTAGGCAACAGACATTTATTATCTCATAGTTTCCCTAGGTCAGGAGTACAAAAACAGCTTAGCTAGTTACTATGCTTAGGGCTTCACGATGTTGCTATCATGGTGTTGATTGGGCTGCATTACATCAGGGGTTTCAACGGAGGAAGAATCCATTTCCAAGCTGACTCAAATTGCTATTAGAATTTATTTTTGTGGCTGTGGTACTAGGGGCTTCAGGTTCTTGCTGGCTGTTGGCTGGAGGCTTCCCTGATATCCCAGAGCTCACAATTCCTAAAGGCAATCCATTATTTATTGAGGTCACTTGCAGTTTCTTGCCACATGAGCTTTCCCAATGTGACCATTTGCTTCATTAAGCCAGAAAGGAGAGCCACTAGAGTTAGTCTGGTAGCAAGATGAAGTCTTATGTGACATAACATAACATAACATAACATAACAAGTGAAATCCCATCATATTTGTCATATTCTATTAGTTATAAATAAGTCACAGGTCCTGTCCACACTCCAGGGGAGGGTATTTTACAAGGACTGAACAGCAAGGGGTGGGTACCATGCGGGCTTCTCCAGTGTCTGTCTGTCACAAGACAGTTCCCAGAAACAATTGCACAGTACTTCCTCCATAACCCATTGGCTAGAGCTGAGCCACACCTTGTTGGAAAATGTAGTCATTCTTTCTGCATGGTTATGTGTCTGTTACAGATGCTTTTATTGTAGAGGAAGGGGAGACTAAATATTGAAAGACAACTAGCAGACTGCCTTCCAATCAGATATCTTCCAAGCAGAAATTTTGTAACAATTAGGTGAGATGAACACAACAGCAACTGGCCATCTCAGAGGTGGTCAAATGATGTCCTATGATTATAGCTACTAAATTTATTACTACATTTAGTATTATTAATAGAATAGAAACTAAATTTCCTTAAAAAAGAAGGGTTTAAATAGAAAATTATGTTCACTTCATTTTTACACTAAAATGTAAGTCTTAGGTAACTCAATTATATCTTATAGTTAATACTTTTATTCTTATAAACATGACCAATCTGATAATCCCATATTTTAAAAAATATCACTTACCTACATATCTCTCCGCAAATTTCATAGCTTTTTCTCACGTTTTATTTTCAATTCATTCCTCTGAAGGGTCCATTGTTCTCATTTACCAGGTGAGGTGAAGCAATCAGCCCAAAGTTAAGTAACTGGCAAGTGGCATAACCGAGTTGATTTCAGGTCATGCAGCTCTACACAGATTCCACTAACATATTGTCGGCGCTAAGCCTGTATCCCAGGAGGCAGGCGGCGGATCACAAGGTCAGATCGAGACCATCTAGCTATGAGTTACTAAAATACAAAAAACTAGGGCGAGGTGGCAGTCCCAGCTACAGCTGAGAGTTGAACCCGATAGCTTGCAGTGAGCTGAGATCTGCCACTGCACTCCAGTTGGTGACAGAGACTCCATCTCAAAAAACTATATTGTCAAGAAATTTATTTCATTGAAGAACAAAAATGCGAATATATTAAGCATTTGGACAAATATTTGATGTTGGTCACACTTCAGAAATGTGGCAATATTCAGATAATTGATGACTTTCCATTTCGTCTCTCTCTGCTTGCTGTGTTTAATGTAGCCCCAACCAAAAAAAAACAAAAAAAAACAAAAAAAAACTGTTGCCCCCCCCTAGGATAGATAGGTATAAATAAAAAATAATTCTATTATCACCCCAAATCCTTTAACCCAGTTTACATTTGTTTTCTTCTGCTCTAAGTACAAAGCTATTACAAGTTTTAGAACTCTAGAGTGTCTCTGCTAACCTTAGACTCCTGCCCTGATCAACAATAGAATCTAAAGTCGTCATTTATATAAAGTCTAAATTTGTAACTTGTATATAATATATAGGCACAAATTACTAGTAGGATCTTTCAAAGATTAATTTATTAAATATACTTTACCTAAAGGGCTTAAGGAAAATAAAATTTTAAGAATTAAATTCATTTGGCCAATCAATATTATTTACCTTTGCCTTTTCCAGAGTGCTGAACTGTATCCTGTGAAAGGAATACTAAATGATTATGGTTCCCAATAATTAAAATGAGACTTTGTAGAAAATTATTTTGTGCTTGACCATTAGTTCTCGTAATTTCATTTCATTTAGGTGTTTGAATGCTTGAGCTCAAGTGTGAGTTTTAAGAAAAATAAATGAGGGCATCTACTCTCTTATCTTCCGGAATGCAAAAGATGTGGTGCAACACTTCATTTTAGCACTGTGTGAACAGCATTTCCATTGTCTATTTCTTCTGTTACTCTTAAGGGTATTTGTTCATGTTTTTGGGGGAGAAAAACATATGCACAGATAGTTCCATTTTCCAATTAAATTTTCATTTTATATACTCACAGTACTCTAATTCTAACTCAAATGTTTGGTGGAGAATTCAGTCAAAAAGCCTCAAGTCTAACAACATTGGATTTATCAATTCATAATGGACAGGGCGTCTCAGTTTTCTTTGTTATTTCTCTTTTTTCTAACAACTTATCATATCACTTTTTCAAAAACATACTTTCAAAGGAGCTAAACTAATTCATACATCTCCTACTTCTTGAATATTTATTTTCTTCAACCTCCTGAAATCCAAGGATGAGATATAATGGAAATACATCACTGTAATATGGTAGAGAAAATATTCTGAAGTGTTTATGAAGCCTGTTTTCAGATAAAATGAGAGAGAAATCATCCATTTTATTCTCACAATGAATCTCTCTTGTACTACATGGCATAAGGCCAAGCTGTAAAATGATGTTTTAATGTTGCAAGCTAGATCAAAGAAACACCTTAATGATATTTGGTCCTGCCTGAATATTACAAGTTAGCTTTGAAGACTCAAATTATTCTACAATCTGTTGATTGCTAATATTTCCCCATTCAGATGGAACAAAATGACAATAATTTCAACAGTTTATGCTAAACCTATAGATATGAATATGTTTTTAACTACCAAAGAGTCATTACCCAAGGCTTGTAATTAACTACATACCTATGATCAACACATAAGAGTTTAAAACAGTCTCACGTAGGGAAAAAAGCTATTCTGGAGGAAAACACATTCAGAAATTAAACAGAAAACAGTGTGTAGAGATAATTTTTGGCTAAGAATTTTTTTTTTAATTAAGACAGGATAAAATAAGGTTTTTCCTTCAGCAGGGATCGTGTAAAACACTACCTCTTCTACTAAGAAAATAATTTCTTTCTCTTCTTTAGTGTGTTTTAAATGATCACTGATGTGCAAGGCAGTACACCTGGAGGAGAGGGACACACAAAACGAATCAGTAATGGAGGCAGCCCTCAAGGAGGTAAGAGTGCAGCACTCATTCTCCCATTTCCAAATTTTGCTATTTTTACCGTGACAAAGGCTGTATATTTTTGAATAAATCATTTTATTTTCTTTGATAGTTTGCCTAATTGATTATATGAAAAGCTAATCAGAATACTCAATTTACTGTATATTTACTATGATAACCATAAAAGCAGAAAATTAGCTTTGAAAATCAAATAACTTATTTAGTAACACACGTTCATTTTTATAGACACACATAAAGACACCAGGTTCTCAATAATGCTCTAGTCCAGGGGTTCTCGAAGTATGGCCTCAGACAAGCCCCATTTACATCACCTAGGAAATTGCTAAAATGTACATTCTCAGGCCCTACCTCCTGATCTACTGAATCAGAAACTCTGAGGGTGAGGCCAAGCAACCTGCGATTTAATAAGCCCTCTAGCGATATTAAGGCACACTAAAGTTTGAGAATCACTGCTCTAATCTAGTCTATTAAGCTTTAAAGTGGTGTTTCATAAAAATAAGATGAGACTTTAATACTACTAATTCAGTCTTCATTACTTTTCACAGGAAATGTTTGCAAGGACACTTAGAAGCAGGTAAAATTTATCTTTCTGTGGCTTTAGGGCAGCCAGAAAGGGGCATACCATCTCCTTCCTCCTTCCTCCCAACCATTTTGCTGAGATTTTTGGTTTTGATGTGTTTTCACTTTGACACCTCTTGAGACAATCAAAGTTGGAGTACATTTCCTTGGGCTGAGTTAGCAGTTCCTAGCTAGAATACGATTTCTATTAAATCTTCACCCTATTACCTTTAAGCTGCTTAACAGTGTCATTAATTACTATAAAGTCCAGGCTGAAGATTTTTAAAGAAATTGTAATCTTATAGCTTATTAGCTGTTTCAAGTTAGAAGTACTAATATGTCCTATATAAATACCTGTACTTTTTAATATTTGTCATAATAGAATAATACATGGCTTTAAACTAGACATTGAAAAATAGTAGAGAACTCTGGAAATTGAAATTAGTTTCCCAAAAGTCTTTTATAATCAGCACCCTCCGCACAGAAGCATTTAGATAAAGGACAAAAACCATCAAAAGATATAAATAATTTTTAACTTATATAAAGCATAAGTTATTAAATCTCTATATTATCATAAGTTGCTATTCTATGTCTTTGGCGTCAGTGACTAAATACAAGGATGATTTCAATATTAAAAGTACAAGTTTTACTTTTTTCTTTGTTTTAATGATTTCTTTTTTCTTCTTTTCCTTTTTTTTCTTTTCTTTTCCTTTTTTTTTTTGAGATGGAGTCTAGCTCGGCTGCCCAGGCTGGAGTGCAGTGGTATGATCTTGGCTTACTGCAACCACTGTATCCCGGTTTCAAGCGATTCTCCCATCTCAGCCCCCTGAGTAGCTGGGATTAGAGGCTCTGCCATCATGCCTGGCTAATTTTTGTATTTACTGGAGACAGGGTTTCACTATGTTGGCCAGACTGGTCTTGAACTCCTGACCTCCGGTGATCCACCCGCATCGGCCTCCCAAAATGCTAGGATTACAGGCGCAAGCCACCCCGCCCGGCCCTTTTTAATGATTTCTATAGGGTATTAATGACCAGCAGATGCTTCCTTTTGTGTCTGAGGCTGGGATTCTAATAAAAATATTTTATATTGTCCCAAGGCTTCTCAGAGTTTAGCAGAAGTCTGAGCCTCTTCCATTTTTTGAGATTCTCAGTATTTATGTAAATAGTAATAACAGAAATGCCAAGAGTGGTTACAAAAACTATAGTATATCCCAAAAGGCTAAACTAAACATAATCCATTTATCCTATTAAAAAATATTGCAGAAGTTCAGGCCGGGCACCGTGGCTCATGCCTGTAATCCTAGCACTTTGGGAGGTCGAGATGGATGGATTGCCTGAGCTCAGGAGTTCAAGACCAATCTGGATGACACTGTGAAACCCCGTCTCTACTAAAATACAAAAAATTAGCTGGACATGGCGGCATGTGCCTGTAATCCCAGCTACTCAGGAGGTTGAGACAAGATAATCGCTTGAACCCGGGAGGCAGACGTTGCAGTGATCCGAGATCTTGCCACTACACTCCAACCTGGGCAACAGAGTGAGACTCCATCTCAAAAAAAATAGATGATAGATAGATGATAGATAGATAGATAGATAGATAGATAGATAGATAGATAGAACAAGTTCATGTGGAGCTATTTGAAGTGCTTCACAAATATCTGGCCCTGAACCAGATGGCCTTCTCCACCTCTACTTGGGCACTGCCACGGTGTTAGACTAAATAGGAATATCTCTCTGGAGGAAAATTGTTCGCTGGCCTTAGTATCCCTGGGTTAGGAACAGAAGATGGGAAGGGAGGACTACAGGGGGCAATAGTTGGCCCTGCTGTCTGTCTCTTCTTACCTCTCTGCTGGGCACACAGCCCAGGAGTGAAAGGAAACATAGGCAACATATCAATCTTCCATTACATGTGTGTGCAGATGAGGACTTCTCTAACAGAGCTATAAGATTTGAGGATCTCATAGGAAAAGATAGCATGACCCTAAGCTGTTTGTAATTCCAGATGGATGGTTGGAAGGAGCAGTAGCTGGTGAAGGTAGCAACTCTCCCAAAAGCAATGAGAAATTTGATTATGTCTCCTATCCAACTTAGCTGAAGAAAACCCCAAAATACAGTCACAAGAACAGTAAATATCTTATTTTGTAGAAGAAGTTTTTCTGGTTTTTTGTTTTTGTGCAGAGGAGGTAGAAAAAGAAAAGGAAAAGTGAATACCATTTCTGAATCTGCCTACATTCCCTGAAACATTTAGGAATTTATGAATTCATGAATCTTGTCTATTCTCTGAAATCTTGTAGAAGAGCCTGACCTCCTATTGCTATATCAATATAAGGGACTGAAGGGCAGAGAGTGGTGCTGCTTTTCTTTTTTCAATATTATTGTATTCCCAGAGCCATTTAGTAGGTGTGCAATAATTTTTTCGATTACTAAAATGATGAATGCATGGCTGCTCGAAAGACAGGGCAGGCTCTCTCTCGGGTAAGGAGTACATAGAAAAATAAATGTAGGTTCTTAAAATTCTTGAAAGGCACAAGACTTCCAGGGGACACTCCAACTAAAAAATAAAATAAATAAAACTAATCTAATACATGTTACTTGGCCAAAGAATTCTAGCATCCTGACATTTCTGTGGGCTTCCAGGAGAAGCAATTGGTTCAGTCACTTCTGTAACCCCTCTATCACATATAACAAAAAGGATATATAACTCTCTGGCTTTAAAAAAAAAATTCCAACTAATCCTTTCAGGACATTGGGTTCTAATTGAAGGCCTTGCATTACGAATCCAAATACTCTGATAAAGTTAATAAACAACCAGAATATTTAATTTCTGTATCATCTTTTGGGTCTCTTTCGGTTTCAACAGACAGAAAATGCAATCCAAGCTGCCTTAAGACAAAAGTGAATGTGGCCGGGAGCGGTGGCTCACGCCTGTAATCCCAGCACTTTGGGAGGCAGAGGCGGGCGGATCACGAGGTCAAGAGATCGAGACCATCCTGGCTAACATGGTGAAACGCTGCCTCTACCAAAAATACAAAAAATTAGCCAGGCATAGTGGCCGGCGCCTGTAGTCCCAGCTACTCCGTAGGCTGAGGCAGGAGAATGGTGTGAACCCGAGAGGCAGAGCTTGCAGTGAGCTGAGATTGCGCCACTGCACTCCAGCCTGGGCGACAGAGCGAGACTCTGTCTCAAAAAAAAAAAAAAAAAAAAAAGTTAATGTATTTGTTTATGAATGAAAATATCCAGAGATAGAACTTATTACAGCCATAGCTCGATTCCAAGCTCGAAAATCTCCATCTGGGTTTCACTTTTCTCCCACTCCCAGGTCTGCCTTCCTGAGAATCAGCTTTATTTTCAGACTTCTCATGGAAACACGAGAAGCTCTAAGCTCACATCTTCATTTTGCAAAGTCCAGTAGAAGAGTCTACTTCCTCAAGGGAAGGAAAAAAAATAAAAAAGTCCCAGAATGGTGGTTTTGTCTCTGATTGGCCAGACTTGGGTTACATACCCACTCATGCTACCAGGACATAAAGCTACCACTGGCCAGACCTGAGCTGTGAATCTACCTGCGAGTCAGAGCAGCGGCTGACATCACCTAAAGCAATTGGGCTGCGGGGTGGGATCAAGTTGTTGGATCTTCCAAAATAAACTGGGGTACTGTTTCAACAAGAGTGAGTGTTGGGAAGCAAAACCACAAATGGCCAATACAAAGTATCATTAGTAGACCCACTTAATAAAATTCACGTTAGTGGAACCAAATGAAATTTTTAAAAATATATATCATTCGATTCAGACTTCTACTCATACTATAGTTCTGGAGAGGGTAACCTCACACCTTGAATCCAAAATATCTCTTCAGTTGCTGGCCTTCCACTTGTCTTCAGGAGCTGGAACACATGGCCTTTAAAAAAAACTGGAGAACAGAGGAAACTCTTGCAGCCTCGCAGCCGCCCTGTGTCCAGTGCCAACCGCAGGAGCGCGATAGGAGAGGACCGCGCGGCTGCGCCCCACCCTTCCAGCGTCGCCTTGGGGACTCGCACCCCTTTCCCTGGCCGCACAAGACGTTTCATCCTTGGCGGCCGCCGCCAACTCGCCGGGAGGGGCGGTCGGAACTGGCAGGCCGGGGCGGAACCCCCGGGGTCTCCTTGTCCAGGCCCGGGCAGCCAGTTCCGCAGGGCCGGTCCGGGCGGGAGCCCGGCCGATGGAGGCGGCTCGCGTCCTCAGCTCCCGCTCCCTCCCCTTCCCCGGGGTGGGCGCGCGCGGGCCGGGAGCTGGGAGGCGGCGGCTCCCGCCTCGGGAGGCGGTGGCGAGGGCGGCGGCGGCGGCGGCGCGGCCGGGCGGGTCCCGGGACCGCTGTTCTCCAGCGCAGGAGTCCCCGGCGCGCCCACTGCTCTCGCCCCGCAGCCGCTGCCCGAGCAGCCGGAGTAGCCACCAGCTGTGTCCGCGGAGATCCAGGTCGCGGAGGGGAGGGGTCTCCCGCTCGTCGTCCCCGCCGGACCCCGGGCACCGCGTAGCACCTGAGAGCCACCCGGACGCGGGGCCCTGGGGAGCGGCTGAGGTCGAAGACCTGAGGGAAGGAGGAGCCCGCGGACGGCTGCAGCCCCAGGTAATCTCCATGGAGGACGGGGCCGGTCTTCTCCTCGCCCAGAAACCCGAGCCGGGCGCCTTGGAATGCGGACTCCAGAGGCGGCACCTCGACCAGACAAGTTTCTCGCTGCTTGGAATGAGGGAGTCGTGAAACCGACCCTCGTTTTATTTAACCAGCTTTTTTTCTCCTGTTTTAAATAAGTTTATTTAGACAATGGAAAGAAAAAAACAAACATCCTCTTGAGTGACTGTGGGTTAGTAAATATAATCCTCAAAGTTTTTCATGGTGTGGTTATTTGCTTGCGCATATTTATTAACCTGTTAACTCTTCCGCTAGTCAGAAAATTGACATGTAAAATATTCTTTGAGGAACGTTGCAAGTTTGCTGTTGTATTCGGGCATCCTGTTATTTATCAGCTTAGCTAGCATCTGTCTTCCCCCGAAGTGGTACCAAAGCCGGTCCCTTGGCGACGGATCTTGCATGTGACACTCTTGCCCTCTAGTGCCTCACCAGCTTGGTAGCAGTTTGATGGCTAATATTAATAAGATGTTACATAACATGAGAGTACTGGGCCAGGACTGGTGTTGCTGCCACTTGTAAAGTCAAAAAGCCTGAGCCGATGGTAGCGAGTGGTACTGTTTCCGTTTCTTTTCCATCTATTGCAACTTTCTCAAGCATTTTCAGCTCTGAACTTTAATTCCAGGTAAGTGTATTTATTTATTTATACTGTGCATTAATGCCTCACTCATAAATGTAGGGGCTTTTAAGAGATAACAACTTTGTTTTCAAATAATCTAAAAATTTCAAGATTGAACAAGTGCCTCATTTTATTCTTGAAGAAGAAATATAGAGCATTTTGATTAAATTAAGTGAAACAAAGGACCATCTCATTCAGGGATGATTGTAAAGCTTCCCTTTCATAAGATTACAGTACTAAAGAAATGACCTCTTGTAATTGTTTAAGATATCCACCAGCTTATAATGATTCTGAAGTAGATTTGTTGAACAGATCACATGTCTGTTGCTTTGACAGAATTTTGTAAGGAACATCAGAGACTTAAAACTAAGCTACCTGCCTATCTATACAGTAATGATTCTCAAAAGGCTTTCTATTTGATGCAGTTTATAGATATTATTTAAAACTATACGATTAATAAAATTAAATGAAAATGGAAAGAATCACTCTAGGTATCAAATATACAGAAATTTTAAATATAAAGAAAATAGATATATCTTCTATTTAATATATCCATTTTGTGGGGGCAAGTAAAAGCAGAGTGACATCTTTAAAGGGTTTACTCAGATCCTTTTTCAAATAGTTTTTCTAATAGCTGGATGCTGTTTAAACATCAGAGTTATTTAATGTTGAAAATGTATTACTATCTATATTCTCTATAAATGTATTTAAATATAGCAACATATGCAATCTGGAAGAGTTTAGAAGAAAACAGTTCTAGACAATGCAAACAGCTACATTCTTAATACATTTGTATTAAATTAAAATACAAATCAAATATTGAGATGGGTGCAACTGATCTGGGACACACTCTTTTTTTCTTTTGCCCTTAGAAAATATCATGTTATCAACTACTGAGCAATGCTGTTCACCACCAGAGAGCAGAATGATATGGCAGAGAAACTCTAGAATATCTGATATTCAGCTGAAGGGATTTTTCCCCCTTTTTCTTCATCCATAGCCTCCTATCAATATTATATTTGAGATGGAGATTTCAAATATAAGTTTGAAAGAGGCTCCTTTTTATAATGGTACTGAACATAAGAAAAGGCTTGCCTAAGATAAGCTCTTTTTATTTTAATTTCTCTGGTTAACACAGTATCTTCCATTTCTAATTTTGTTATCGTTTTTCTTTATCATCTTGATGGTAAAACAGAAGATTTGTTTCTTTGTGTAAATAATGTTAATTATAAGCTTGTCACATGAGTTAATTTTCTTCATAGTCTTTAAAATGAAGGATCCTCACATTACTAAAATGTTTTAGATAAAATAAAACTTATCGCTTTCTGGAGATATTTATTATAGTTTAGTTTGGTGGAGTTATATATGCCTTCTCTTTTAATTAATTTTCTTGAGAAAAGCATTATTTCTGAACATTGCAGCAAATATTAATTTTTGGTGTAACTGAAAAGTTTGTTAAAAAATATGTAGTAGAAGAGATAAGCAGGCATTGGAGGTTCTTTTTCTAAGCCATATGTTCTGCTAAAGAAGTTATTATAAGCTAAAATGTAAATATTTCATTGTCTACCCATCATTTCAAAATTTTAAAGCTGTAAAGAAATTACAATTTTTTTCTTTTCATCTTGGGACTCTGATTATATGACTTCCTTGAAACCTGGTTGAGTTTCAGCTGCTTTTTGGTGATTAGAGTCAATTTTTAAACTTAAATGTGCATTTGTTAAGATGCAAAATATATTTTTTAAAACTACATATAAATACTTTGCGATTTATATACACTATAAAATCAGGGAAATTAAATTAAGGATAAAAACACTATTCTCAACTAAATGAATGCCTTGAATTTCTAATTGCTTCACAGTTCAGACAGTAAGGGAAAACAGTGGAAGTTTACTTTCCCTGTGCTATGTCTATTATAAATGAGCATTCATACTGAAATGCATGAACTCTGAACACCTGTCCAGATTAGGGAATACTGCCAGGCCACAAAAGTAACGACCTACATTATAAAGATAATTAGTCTGAACAATGCTCAGAACTATTTTATGACTGAAGTTTCTCTTAGAATAGTAAAGGGTGATTTTAATATTTCTTTGTTTGTTTGTTTATAGTAAAAAACTATACTCTTAGATACCTGGATATCACAATGAGTGACTTATTCTTTCACGTTACTCTAAACATTTTCATTGATTTCATGTAAGTTATAGGACAAGAAAAAAGTAGTCAGGACCTACTACAATTAATTAATGTCTGTAATAAATTATTTCCCAAAATCTTCTACAAATTACCGAGGGCTATAATTCTTGATTATCTGTTGCCAAATAAGAGCTTAAAAATAAATTAGTGCAGTCCTATCCTAAAACTTTTAAGCATCTCAATGGTGAGTATCCATTTTACATACATTTCATTGCTGAATGTTTTTGTTTCATTAAAGTATTTGAAAATAACACAAAAGTAGACCTAAATTCTAGGTCTGGCTCTGCCAAGAGAGGAGTGGCCTTGAACAGCTCCCTTGCTGGCTCTGGGGCTTGATTTCTTCACCTGAAAAACGAGGATTCCAGAGACCCTTTTTTATCCTATTTGTTCAACATTTTAGAAATTGCTCTGGAGGACAGAACGAAGACAGATGAGAAAACATCAGTGAATAATACAAAGTTTAACTTGATGATAGGTACTACTGTCTAGATTTTTGGTAGTAGGGATATTACAGTTTATACTCGTAGAATGGTTACCTTGTACCAGGCCCTGTTCTACTTTACATATTAATTTTTAGCTCATATAACCTTCACAAAGATTATTTAAGGTAAATATTATTCCTACTTCACCAATGAGGAAATTGAGGCACTGAGAGGTTACCTACCTGCCTAAGATCACATCCCTGGAAAGTGGTGAAGCTGGTATTCAGTTTGAGTCTGGCTCCAGCACACATTCCTTTAACCATTATACTACATTGTCTCTCTATAGGCTTCAAATATTTGTTCTTGATATGCCTCTTGATGTAACAGAGGCAATCCATATACCACTCCAACAATTTCCACCACTTCTGTTACATATGAAAAGCTCATTCATTCACCCAGAAGGTATTTACTAAGCATCTACTTTTGCGCAGTCCATAGGACAATTAAACGTGGTGCCTTCCCTAGTTAAGTATATATGGTCTAGTTCAGGTGATTTCTTTGTCCTCTTTTGCTACCCCTGTTAGGTTGAGTCTCACTTGTTCCAAAAGGTGCCCAAGGTAACAGAAGAATAATTTACCTGACTCCTTTATTGATGTGTCCATAGAATAGAAAGTAATACAAACTTCAACCTCCTCAAGACTCCCTATATCATATTTATCTCTACTCTGTTTGCATCATCTTCTCTCTGCAGATTGGCTGTCTTTCCTTCTCTGGTTCATGTAACCTGCCCTAAAACATAGCCAACACTGATCTGTAACTTTACATCTTATGGTCCAGGCAACCAGTGAGAGGCCAGGTTAACACTCTCTTGTTCCCATGAGTCTAATGAAGGACAAAGAAAAGGTTTGGATTAGACCCTAAAAGCTGCATTGTCAGCACTCATATATGTCATATGTGAGCACGTGTGACAGAATATGTCAGCATGTTTTGATGCATGCATTCTGGTCCAATCTTAGAAGGTAAAGGCAGACATTTTCCCCCTTTAGTCATATAGGGCAGAATCAACAGCAAACAGCAGTGGGGTGGTTTTCTTCTCTTGCATCACTGGGTGGCATAACACTGAGGGAGGTGAATAAAATATATTCTTCCCTTCATAATTTCTAATACAAAGACGGAGGGAGAATAACAATAGAAAGTCATTTTCCATTTAATGTACCAAACAAAGCTAATGTCCTCAAGTGCAGCTTTTCTCCCATCCATCTTTTAAAAATTACAGTACTAGAGACGGAGTGTATTCTTGGTCATACTCCATGTAAATCAGCTTCTTACTTGCCTACCACAGCAGGGTTTAATTAATATGACACAATTTCACACATTCTTTCCTGAAGAAAAGCTCGCTCTTGTCAATTTTTAATATTATTACTAAATTACTTTTAGCAAATCCATGTATTTGAGGCCTCCCACTGCATTTTTCGACATTATAAAATATAGTTTTATAATTCATTCCTTTTTTCAGAAAAAGGAATATTGTTCAAGATCTTTTAAATATCTTTCATTTATGTTAGAACCTGAAGCTCTTTAGTTATTAATACTCATTTTCCAGATGGTAATCTTTTTTCACTTTTCTTGTACTGCCAACTTTAACATGATTCTATTTCATTTAGAAATTGATTTTTACTTTGGGATGATGGTGGGTGTTAGTGGAAGAGAAAAGATAGGTTACATTGACAAGCAGGCACTTCCCCTTGCAGATACTGCAATACTTTGCAAAATATATGTTTGTATATATTGAGTTCTTTCACTATGTTATGGAATTGTCTGTGATTCCAAAAACTAATTGCTTCCTCTGCCTTTTGTTAATGGTAAATAATTAATAGCTAATATTTGCTTGGTGGAGTCTTTTTAAAAACAGATGCATTGCACAGCAACTGTATTCACGCTGAATTCTGAAAAATCTCATAATGGAAAAAATAAGTAGTTGAGTAAATTTCGGTGAAAAGCACATCCTGGATATGCCTGATTTATGGCTCTGATCAAGGTGGTCACTGCTATTCGCAATGTTTATATTATCGCCTTGACTGTTTGAGGCCAGTGTGACTGATGAAGGTAGCCGTTCATGCAAGATGGTTTGACTTAAATATTGCCCTAGTTTGTGAGTGCCAGCTGCTGTTTGTAAAATTTAGTAGAGGCCTTTTTCACTCATTCAACAAATATTCAATAGGCTATTCTCACTAAGCACTCTATTAGACATTAAAAATACAGAAATGAACAGGACGAGTACTTACAGATGCTTCCAAGCTATGGAGAAAAATTGCGTAACTAATTATAACAGAAAATCACATAACTAATTATAACTTTGGAACCCATAACAGAGGTAAAGTAGAGAGTGATGTGAGAATGTGTACCAGGGAGGCCTGATGGATCAGGGGGATCAGGGAAGACTTTTGTGAGGCAGGGATATTTATACTTAGAACCATAGGATTTGGAAGATGAAACCAGATGGGGAAGTGAAGAAAAAACTTTCAGACAAAGGTAACAGCATGTAGAAAGACCCTGAGACAGAAAAGGGATTATCTCTTTTGGGAACTGAAAGAGGACCCACTTGCCTGGAACTTAGAAGGGAGAGCATCATGTAACTAGGCCTGAAAGATAAAAGTGGGAAGCATCCCACACAAGGTCTTGTGGGACATGTACAAGAATATGAATTTTAACCAGCAAGTGAAATAAGCAGTCATTGACAGGATCTCAGCTGGAAAGAAGCAACAGATATCCACTTTGATGCTGCATTGAGAAAATGGTAGAAGGAGCCAAGAACATTTGTGGTGAGATTAGTTGCTGCAAGTAAAAGAAAGTGTTAAGGATGTACGTAGGTGATTGTGGGACCATGAGGACGGTTTTAGCGGAAAGATCATACATTCAGTTTTAGATAGGTTAAGTTTGCTTGTGACATGATTCTAGTGGAGCCAAATAGTGGCTGGAATATAATAAGAAAGGGCACAGTCGATGTGAGTTGTTGTTGTTATTATATCAAGTTGATAGTTCAATATAAAATCCTAGAGCTTAGAGGAAGGAGGTCTGAGTTACGAATGAACATTCGGAATTTACTAGATTGTAGATGGTAATGAAAACCAAGAAGTATATGAGCTCATCTAAGGGAAGGGGGAGGGGTGAAAAGAAGCCCAAGGACATGGTGCTGGTTATGCCTCTGATTGAGCCTTTATTTGTTCTAAGATCCATCTGACTTTAGATCTCTGCACTAAGGGTGGGTTTATATTCTTCCCACACCTCTACTTAAGCTAAAATGCTCATAGCTGTCCCTTTATGAACGCTTAGTGTATGAAATGTCATTGGTCATCTTCAGGATATTTCCCGCATTTCCTGTGATATTTCTACTATCATCATCATAGCAGATAAATTTTGTTTGTTCACTGTATGTGCCAAACACTATTATAAGAGTTTGATTTTTGTTGTTGCTGTTTTTGAGACAGGATTTTACTCTGTCGCCCAGGCTGGAGTGCAGTGGTATGATAATGGCTCACTGTAGCCTCCACCCCCCAAGCTCAAGCGATCCAACCACTTCAGCCTCCCAAGTAGCTGGGACCACCTGCCACCATATCTGACATATATATGTCTGAATATATATATATATATATATATATATATATGTATTTATATATAATATTGCATTTTTTTGTAGAGATGAGGTTTCGCTGTGTTGCCCAGGCTGGTCTCCACCCCTGAGCTCAAGTGACCTGCCCACCGCAGCCTCCCCTTGTGCTGGGATTATAGGGGTGAGCCACTGCACCCAGCCTCTAAGAGCTTTAACCCTCATTAAAATCCCCTTAGGAGATATCACAGTAGCTCATTTTCTTAGAAGGAAACTGCAGCATCTAAAGATAATAGCTGCCCAATATGCATTTCCTACTTGTTCCTAGCATGGAAGGATTGCGTTGCAGTTATCTTCCCAGGCATATGGCATCTTTGATGCAGGCTGTTGGAGTTCATATTTCAGTTCTACCTCTACTAGCTGTGACATCATGGGCAGGTTACTTCGCCTCTAAAGGGTCCAACACAATTTCAGTACCTATGTAAGTGTTTATTAATATTAGCTGCATTACTATTGTTATTCTGTATCTTCCCATCTCATATTATTTCCTTCAGGGTGCCTTATAGGAAATCTTGATGATGTAGTGACATTTATAACTTATTCAACCTTGTAACTTTCTTGAACCTAACTATTTCAGAATGCCTAAGTGATTCGTTGATTTTCAAAATTTAGAATAGTTTCTTGATCACTCAGCATAGTCCTTATCATAGGTTGAATATGGAGGAGAATTCAATTACAACTGTCAGGTCTGTACTGTTGATCAAGACAATTGTTTCCATGGGAACTCTCTCACGTGAAAGCTAGTATGCTTGTTCTGTACTTATTCAGAGTACCCTACTGACCATGCAGAAGTCTTCAATTTTCTATGTATTTTTTGAAAGCATTTCAAGAACACATTCATCACTATACTGAAATGTTTACATGTTGATCTTGTTGGCTTTTAAAAGTATTTTCATCTCATTTCTTTTTAAAAAATTGGAAAAGTTACTGGGAAAAAAATATGAGCCCTATGCCCTTGGAAATTTCAGTCTAACAAGGAAGACAGACATTAGACAAATAATATTGTTAATATTTCATAAGAGTTATGATAAAGTCTCCAAAGGGAGCCTGGTCTAAAGAGGAAGAATAGAGTTGGTCAGTAAAGGCTTTCCTGAGGAATTGGGTTTTTGTAGCACATTCAGATGTGCCTGTAACCTGTCAATTCCAAAGATTTTCTTGACTTTTTTATTTGTCTACATCCAACTATTTTATATAACATTGTGATGTTGTTATCTAATCATGTATAACTTAGTCCATATATCTATGTGAATCTGAAGTGTTCATCACTGAGTCAAGCCAATTTCCCCTCTTAGTTTTATGTTTCTATTATACTGGCATCTTTATCTTCTAGTCCCCAAGCCTGCTACCTCCCCCAACCATAATTTAACGGTAAGCATGTTCTTTTCTTCTTTCTTCCCAAATATCTCTCATTTCCATTCTCTCTCAAAACCACCTTAGTCTGGACCTATACTACCTCACACATGGATTACAGCAGCAGCCTCTTAGCTGAGACTGTCTTGACTCTGTCTCCTTCTTCACTCTGCACAGTGTGGCATGTGCTCTCTCTGTTCATATTACTGCTGTTCATCATTCTGGGTGTCACTACTACACTAATCATCTGTAAACACTATCTTTATCAAATCCCTCTGTTCAAATGCACCCAGTGCTTTTTATTTTCAAGTTCATACCCTCGTACTTCACAATCACTTCCAAGGACTTTCATTAATCTGCAGCACTCTTTTAATCAAATATTATTTCCATTTTCAACCCAAAACATAGTATCCTATATTTTAGTTAATTTCACTCTGAGCTAAGCACATTGTAAACATTTCATTTCTTCAACCTGCCAGGGAGTTTTGCCTGGCATGTTGTCCCCATCCTCATATCCAAACCCAGTGCATCATGACATGTCACTTTCAAGCACCATGTCTCTTAGAAACTGCCACTGACTTTACTAAGCTTCACTAATCTCTCTCTCTGTGTGTGTGTCTGTCTCTCTCTCTCTTCTGAAACCTGTAACAGATAGTCTATACTGCATAAATCACTATTTATTATGTACAGCATACTGTTGGCTGCTGTTTCACAAGTCTCATTTCCCTTAATAGAGTCCGTTCTCTAGGGGAAAGAATTATTCCTAATATCCTAATATACTTCTGTGGTGTCCACAGTACTTACTACAGCACTAATTCCAAAGTAGGTGATCACCAATTGTATAATGATAATTATTTTTGGTGGTTGAAGGTTTTATATACCATAGATATTATGCTATTAAATTTATCCCATGTTGGGATGCTATGATTATATTAACTTAACATTGAATGTGATAGTTATTTGTAACTTCAAAAGATAAGTTAAAGCATTAGAATAAAGTAAAAGTGTCAAATTAACCTACAGGAGTAAGATGCCATTGTGTTCCATTAATTCCACAAAAAGTTGTTGCTCCTCGTACAAGTGGTGCAATGATAGACAAAAGAAAAGTATTATCTCAACCCTCTTGGAGCTTCCAGGCATACAGAGAGGCTGACTTTAAACAAAATTTTAATTATGGCAATAAGTACAAAGGAGATGTTCTTTTCACAAAGACCATGTATACCCACTGGTCTTATGAAGTTTGGAAAGTCAGAGAAGGCACCACAGGGCAATTGTGGCGAGGAGCTTAATTTTCCATATTCACCCATCTGCATGATGCCTCAAAAGTGAAGGGCTCAGGTGAAGTCTGTACCTTTGCCTCTGCCTACTGCTATGGTGCCACCTTCCACAGGAGGAGTGACAGCAAAGGTTCAGTCCATCCTGAAGTTTTCAGAGCTAGCAGAAACATGGAAGAGAATGGGAAGTAGCTGTCCTTGGATGAGCTTGCAGTATGAATAGAAAGCTCTAAGAATCTGCACCAGAGACTGAAGTTGGCATGGCAAAGTGAGATATGCAATTGAAAAAGGTTTGCAGAAAACAGGAGAATTTTAATGTATGCATTTAAATATGTTAGACCAATTCCTCAGGGACATGCACTGGAATTTTCTTTAGCTTCAGAAGGAAACTTGAAGAGTATAATGGAAAAGAAATGTCCTTCAGCATTTTATAATGGCTAACAGACAAGGTAACTTTGATAGATTCCTAATATCTGTCCTAAAGAGTGAGAGCATACACTCCTCACCACTCTGCCTCATCACAGATAAGAATTGCATAAGTTACATGCCTTTCACTTTTGACAAAGGGAGCAAATTATAAAACGCTGCTATCTAAAATGGAAAATGTAGCAATACATTTTATATCTAGTCAAAAACACTTCACAGGTAAAATTGAAACACAGAAATGGGAAGATATGAGATTTTGTATTCTGCTGTTATGCTCCAGAATATTATAGTCATAAGTATGTACATAACTTTAAAAGTGCAATTACTTATCAAAATGAAATAACTATAATTACAATGAAAACTCTGTTGTCCAGGTAAATTTTTATTTGCTTAAATATCATCTGTACCTGTACCAGAACATTTAAAAGAGACCTTACATGGCATGCCAAGTTCCCATCCCCCTTTCTTTGAAGTGTTTGTAAGATTTGTCCCTTCCCTACAATTCTCCGTCACCTATGATGATTAACAGTTTACGACTACATTGTGAGAAATGAGACTGCACTGGCCTGCCAGATCAACTCTCTAAGATTGCTCTATGATATTCTCCATGTTATTAATTCTTGTCCCAGAAAAATCTGTTATGTTATCCCCCAATCAAGAAAAGTTGTGTGTCTCTAACACAATACCACAGACTGGGTAATTTATAAATATTAACAATTTATATGGCTCACAGTTCTGGAGATTTGGAAGTCTGAGAGCATGGTGCTGGCATCTGGTGAGGGTCTTCTTACTGTGTCATCTCATGGTAGAAGGTTGAAGGGCAGACAGCATGCACAAAGGGGCAAGAGAGCAAGAACCAGCCAAACTTGCTTTTATGACACTCTTGAGATAAGTAACCAACTCCCAAGATAATGACATTTATCTATTCATTAGGGAGGACCCCTCATGACCTACTCACCTCTTCTGAGGTCTCACCTCCCAACACTGTTGCATTGGAATTAAATTTCCAGCACACAAACTTTGGGGGATACATACAAACCATAAGACCTCCCTACAGACTTTCACAACCTCTATACTCTCAAGTCTTATCATAATCTGGGTTACCCATACATAGTCAAATTTATTTTTTAGGTATTTCTCACTCTTTCCTCCCACTCATTATTTATGATCCTCACCCAATTTTGTGCTCATTCCTGCCTCTGTAACATTCCCTCTATCTCAAATGTCTGTTCAAATTACTCCCATCCTTCAAGGCTCTACCCAAGTCCTACTCCACAGTACAGCCTCCCTACCCCCTGGAGCATTCCACAGACTCCCCCACTTGCCAGGGTCTCTTTCTTCTCTCATCCTGTTATAGTCATTGTCTGTAATCCACAACCCTCACATTATTATCATTCTTGTCACTATCTCTGCTTTATAATTTAGAACATTTTAAATAAATTCAGTCTGCTGAACATCTATATTTTAAATAGTAGGACAGCTACCCCATAAATATTTGAATGCATGACATATATACCCTAAATATTTTAAGGAATGATGTACAATATATAATTTAAAAGATAAATAACACATTTATCTTGTAAATATAAATATCCTATAAATATTTAAATATCCTAAAAATAAATATCCTATAAATATCCTACAATTCTATTCTAAAATATTATGTTATTCATAAAGATAAACATATTGTTCAAAATATTGTTCATTGTTTATGTCATAGAATTTTGGAACTAGAATGTTATTGGTGATCATTTATTCTAACTTCATCCTTGGTACAGGGGCCCAAATGACACAATGAATAAGAAGCAGATGTGCAGTAGGCTCTAATCTTATGACAAACACTAAATACAGTATTTTTCACCTGTGCTTATTGTTGTACCAGCTAGCTTTTAGCCTGCCTTATGTACAGTCACAAGACCTATCTTAATTTTTTTTATATTCCATTATAATTTCTTGTAAAGTTCCAGGACCATAAAACTCTAATAAACTTTTGCTCTAAGAAGCACCCAGGAATTCCACAGGGGGAAGGCAAGATGGCCAATTAGATGCAGCAAAGAAGTGCTACTCCCACAGAGAAAAACCAAGGGTTTGAGTAAATCAACATAATTTGGACAGATCTCAAGAGAGAAAATGCTTAGATGGAGATGTAATGTAGATGCTGAGGCTGAGAAGGGAGAAGGCAGGCACAGGGTACTGGAATGCGGGGGCTAGTCCCTGGCCCTGAACAACCCCTAGGGAATAGGTTCATGATGGGACTGAGGGACTGCCCACCTTCACCATGGGCCTATGGGATCTTGGCTTAGAGGGCCTCGCAACCCCATGGACATTTGATCTGACAAGGGGATCTGATTGCAGAGTAGAGAAAGACAGAGCTTCAGCCAGCATGGAACAGGGGCCTTTGTACATGGTGCAGCTCTGGCAGAACATGGTAATAGGCGTCCATAACTCAGGTCTCCCCATCTCCCTCCAGAAACCTCTAGCCGCAGCTGACCACTGGGCCAGAAGAAAGTAGAGCTGACTTCCCTGTGGAACTGGGTCATGTTTGTTCTGCAGGCCTTCCAGCCTGCCGGCCCCTCTCAGGGCCACACCCTAGCAACCCTGCAGGAACATATGCACAGTGCAGCCTCTGTTGCCCAGCCCGGGTGCCTTGCTCCACCCAATTATGTGTTCCTGGTGGCTTAGGGGCACTTTGGATTCCTCAGAGCACCCAGAATCCAATTCCAAGTGCCTGAAAGATGGAGCCCCAAGCCAATTAAAGTGCCGGAGGGCTGCAGCAGCCAGCTCAGTAATGCCAAGCCAAGTTCTGTGGCTGGCACTCAAGTGGGAGAGGAGCTCACACTCTCAAAGCACTGAGATGGGTGAGACGCCCATTCATGGGCTGGAGTGGGAGGGGCCATGCCTCCCTCCCCAGGACTGGCCAGGAAAGGTTGTCTCCCATCTACCTGCTGCAACTTCTGGCCAGGGAGTCCTGCAGCCCAGACCACCTAACAAAAGAAATGCAGACACAATGTCAGTGATCAGAGGGGCTCCCCCAAGTTCCAAGAGTGGACATAGTGAGGAGGTCACCTCTCTCCCTGCCCACTGCAGAGCATGGTTGCAAATGTGAGAAATACAGAGGAGCCACGCAGCTAGACAAGAGGCTATCTACTGCCTACTACTCTTCAGCATCGTCTACTGGATCCCAGCCCAAACTACAATGCCAAAAATATTTTGCTACTATACACTCCTGTGAAACCAAGAGCAAGAATTCAGCCACAAATAAAGGCCCTATAGAGAGGCTTGGGCATGTGAAAACATCCAGAAACAAATCCAACTGAAGTACTCAAATTACATCATTGCTAAAGAAACACTGGACTTCTTAGATGCGAAAGAATCATGGTAAGAACTCTGGCAATTTGAAAAGTCAGAGTGTCTCCTTATCTCCAAATGAATCCACTAGCTCCCCAGCAGTGGTTCTCAACCAGTCTGAAATGACTGAAATGACAGACATAGAATTTAGAATCTGGATGGCAACAAAGGTTGAGATTCAGAAGAAAACTGAAACCCAATTCAAGGAATTTATTTATACTATCCAAGAGATGAAATAGGAAATATCCATTTTAAGAAAGAATCAAACTGAACTAGTAGACCTGAAAAATTCGGTATAAGAATTTCATAATACAATTAGAAGTATTAACAGCAGATTAGACCAAACTGAGAAAAGAAATTCAGAACTTGAAGACTGGATCTTTGGGCCAACTCAGTCAGACAAAACTAAAGAAAAATAGTTGTTAAAAATGAACAAAACCTCTGAGAAATATGGGTTATGTAAAGATACCAAATTTATGATTCATTGGCATCCTTGAGAGAGAAGGAGACAGAATACGCAAGTGGGAAAATATATTTGAGTATATAGTCTGTGAATATATTTCCCTAATCATACTAGAGAGGTTGAGTTGCAAATTCAAGAAATACAGAGAACCTAGGCTGCATACTACGTGAGATGACTATCCTTAAGGCACACAGTCATCAGATTCACCAAGGTCAATGCAAAAGAAAAAATCTTAAAGGCAGCTAGAGAGAAGAATGGTCAAGTCATGTACAGAGGCAACCCCATTAAGCTAGCAGCAGACCTTTCAGCAGAAACATTACAGCCAGATGAGATTGGGAGCCTATTTTTAGTATTTTAAAAAACAAAAATTCCAAACAAGAACTTCATATGGCACCAAACTAAGCTTCTTAGGAGAAAGAGATAGAAAATCCTTCTCAGACAAGCAGATGTTGAATGAATTCATTTCAACTAGACCAGCTTTACAAGAGGTTCTTAAGGGAATGCTGAACATGGAATTGAAAAGCAACACCTGCTACCTCAAAAACACACTTAAGCACATAGCCTGCAAGCACTATAATCCACCTAGACAATCAAGTCTTCATAACAACCAGCTAACAACATGATGACAGGACCAAACTCTCACAGATCAATACTAATCCTGAATGTAAATGAGCTAAATGCTGCACTTAAAAGACACAGAGTGGCAAGGTAGATAAAAGGACAAGACCCAACCATCTGCTGTCTTCATGAGACCAATTTCACATGTAATGGTACCCACAGGTGCAAAGTAAAAGGATGGAGAAAGATCTACCATACAAATGGAAAATACACAAAGATCAGGAGTGGCTATTCTTATATTAGATAAAACAAACTTCAAACCAGTAACAATTTAAAAAGACAAAGAAGGGCAATGCATAACGATAAAGAGTATAATCCAACAAGACTTAACTATCCAAAGATATATACACCAAACATTGGAGCTCCTAGATTCATAAAACGAGTTCTTCTTCACTCACAGCAAAACTTAAGACAACTACACAATAATAATGAGAGACATCAACACCGCACTCACAATGTTAGACAGATATTCAAGGCAGAAAACTAATAAACTCTGGACTTACACTTGTCACCTGACCAACTAGATCTAATAGATATCTACAGGACCACTCCACCCAACAACCACAAAATACACATCTTTCTCATCTGCACATAAAACATATTCTAAGATTGACCACATGTTTGTTCATGAAGCAAGTCTCAATAAATTTTAAAAAACTGAAATCATACCAAGAACATTCACCAACCTCAGTGCAATTAAAAAAATCAATATCAAGAAGATCTCTCAAAACTACACAATTATATGGAAATTAAACAACTTGCTCCTGAATAACTCCTTGGTGAACATCAAAATTAAGGCCAAAATCAAAAAATTCTTTGAAATTAATGAAGATAGGGACACAACTTACCAATATCTCTGGGATGCAGCTAAGTTAGTGTGAAGAAGAAAGATTATAGCATTAAATGCCTTCATCAAGAAGTTAGAAAGATCTCAAATTAACAATCTACCTTTGTAACTAAAGGAACTAAAATAAAGGAACAAACATACCCCCACAGCTGGCAGAAAAAAATAAATAGCATTAAAGAAGAATTAAATGAAACTGAGATGCCAAAATCCATATAAAAGACCAATGAAACCAAGAGTTGGTTCTTAGAAAAAAATAAACAAGACTGATAGTCCACCAGCTAGAATAACAAAGAAAAACAAAGAGAATATCCAAAAAATAACAATCAAAAATGACAAAGATAACGTTATAACTAATCCCACAGAAATTGAAACATCCTTAAAGATACTATGAATATCTCTACTCACATGAATTAGAAAATCTACAGGAGATGGATAAATTCCTGGAAACACAACCTCCCAAAACTGAATCATGAAGAGATTGAAACTCTGAAAAGACCAATATCAAGCTCTGAAATTCAATCAGAAAAAAAAAACAAGAAAACAAAAAACCTACCCACCAAAAAAAGCACTGGACCAGACGGATTCACAGCCGAATTGTACCAGACATACTAAAATGAACTGGTACAAATCCTACTGAAATTATTCCTAAAAAATTGAGGAGAAGGGGCTTCTTCCTCACTCATTCTGTGAAGCAAGCATCAGCCCGATACCAAAAGCTGGCAGAGACACAATGAAGAAAAAAACTCAGGCCAATATCTCTGATGAACATAGATTCAGAAATTCTCAACAGAATACTAGCAAACCAAATCCAGCAGCACATCAAAAATTTAATGCCACAATCAGGTCAGCTTTATTTCTAGGATGCAAGGCTGTTTCAACATATGCAAATCAATAAATGTCATTTACCACATAAACAGAATTAAAAGCAAAACCATATGATAATCTCAAGAGATGCAGAAAATCTTTCAATAAAATCCAACATACCTTCATGATAAAAAACCCTTAACAGTCTAGGCATTAAAAGAACGTATCTCAAAATAATGAGACATCTATAACAAACTCACAGTCAATGTCATACTGAACAGGCAAAGTTGGAACCACTACTCTTGAGAACTGGAATGAGATAAGGATGCCCACCCTCACCACTCCTATAGCACTGGAAGTCCTAGCCAGAGCAATCAGACAAGAGAAAGAAATAAAGCATCCAAATAGAAAAAGAAGTCAAACTATCTCTCTTTGCTGATTATATGATTTTATACCTAGAAAATGCTAAAGATTCTGCCAAAAGGTCCCTAGAACTGATTAATGACTTCAGAAAAGTTTCAGGATACAAAACCAATATACAAAAATCAGTAGTGTCCCTATACATACATCAATAATATCAAAGCTGAGAGTCCAGTGAAGAATACAATCCCATGTACAATAACCACAAAGAAAAAGAAATATCTAACAATACATCTAGTCAAGGAGGTAAAAGATCTCTACAAGGAGAACTAAAAAGTACTGATTAAATAAATCAAAGACAATACAAATTAATGAAAATACTTTTCATGCTCAGAAGAATAAGTGTCATTAATATGGCCATGCTTCTTAAAGCAATTTACAGATTCGACACTACTCCTATCATATTACAAATGTTATTTTTAAAAAAATAGAAAAAAAAACTGTTCTAAAATTCACATGGAACCAAAATGGAGCCCAAACAGTCAAAGCAATTCTAAGCAAAAAGAACAAAGCCAGAAGCATCACACTACCTGACTTCAAACTATACTACAAAGCTACAGTAACCCAAACAGCGTGGTACTGGTACAAAAGCAGACACATAGACCAATGGAACACAATAGAAAACTCAGAAATAAAGCCACATACCTACAATCATCTGATCTTTGGCAAGGCCAACAAAAGCAAGCAATAGGTAAAGGACTCCCTATTCAGTAAATGGTGCTGGGATAAATGACTAGCCACATGCAGAAGAATGAAACTGGACCCTTACCTCGTACCATATACAAAAATTAACTCAAGGTAATTTGCCTAGTCTGTAATCCTAAGCAAATTAAGTAAGCAAATTAATTCAAATGCAGGACATCAAACTATAAAAATTTTAGAAGTAAATCTAAGAAATACTGTTCATTATATCAGCCTTAGCAAAGAAGTTTTGGCTAAGTCCCCAAAAGCAATTGCAACGAAAACAAAAGTTGACTAGTGGGACCTAATTAAACTAAAGAGCTTCTGAACAGCAGAAGAAACTATCAGCAGAGTAAACAGACAACCTACAGAATGGGAGAAAATATTCACAAAGTATGCATCCAACAAAGGTGTAATATCCAGAGTTTATAAGAAACTGAAACAGATCAATAAGAAAGAAACAAACAACCCCTTTAAAAACAGGCAAAGGACATGAGCAGATGTTTCTTCAAAGAAGCAATCAGGCAAGAGAAAGAAATAAGGCATCTAAATAGAAAAAGAAGTCAAATTATCTCTCTTCACTGATGATATGATTCTATACCTAGAAAATGCTAAACATCCTGCCAAAATAGTCTCTTTATTAAAAGAAGACATACAAGTAGCCAACAAACATGAAAAAATGCTCATCATCACTAATCATCAGAGAAAGCAAATCAACACCACAGTGAGATATCATCTACACCAGTCAGAATGGCAATTAGTAAGAAGTTAAAAGATAACAGATGCTGGTGAGGCTGCATAGAAAAGGGAATGCTTATACACTGTTGGTGGGAATGTAAACAAATTCAGTCAGTATGGAAAGAAGTTTGGAGATTTCTGAAAGAACTTAAAACAGAGCTATCACTTGACCATGGATTCCGTTACTGGGTATATGCCCAAAGGAAAATATATCATTCTACTAAAAAGATGCATACACTTGTAGGTTTATCACAGCACTATTCACAATAGTGAATAAGATAAAGAATCAAACTAGATGCCAATCAAGAGTGAATTTGATAAAGAAAATGTGGTACAAATATACTATAGAATACTATGTGGCCATAAAAAAATGAAGTCATGTCTTTTGTAGTAACATGGATACAACTGGAGGACATAATCCTAAACAAATTTACACGGGAACAGACAACTAAATACCACATGTTCTCACTTATAAGTGGGAGCTAAACACTGAGCACACATGGACATATACACAAGAACAACAGACACTGTGGACTATTAGAGGGAGGAAGAAGGAAGGAGGACATACATGGTGGAAAAACTACCTATCGGGTACTGTGCTTACTGCCTGGGTGACAAGATCCATACCCTAAATGTCAGCATCCCACAGTATCCCCAGGTAGTAAACCTGCATGTGTACCCTCTAAAATAATGATTGAAATTTTTTAAAAGGAAAGGAATTCCTTAGGTGCCCAGGTAAATCCAAGCATGACTGTACATTATTTTGGATTTGACTAGCCGGGAAATATGTGTTTGTTTCCCATTAGTTCAACTACCTGAGAAAAAATATTGTTCAGTTGACAGAGATATATACACAGTTTGCTTAAGCTTCATGCACTCAAAATACTCTTAGCAGTAAATCTGTATCAGTGTGCTGTGATACCAGAGGAAGTGTAATCCTAATAAATGTAGAACACCCAAATAAAAAAAGAAGCGCCCATGTTTCTTTCGTATTATTTTTTAAAGTTACTAAACTTTCAAAGGTTACTAAGACTTGAAAGGGATTTCAAATTATTGCATAACAAAGTGTTCCATGAAGTCTCAGTTGTTTTCATTACATTTTTAAAAACATTTCTGGAGTAGTTTTTCACATAATTACAAAACTCCTTCTCAAAAAGTGGAAATAGAATGGTATAGAAAGTGAATCAATAGGTAAATATGCTCTTCTCCAAACGTATATGATTCCCAATGGTCTCACGCCAGATTTGCAGAAACCCTGAGAAGTATTTTATTCCTAATATTTATCTTACCACGTGACAGTTTTGATTTTTGGAAAATGCAGCTATGAAAATATGCAGTTCTAAAATAATCAATTGCATTGTGAGGCCATATATGCATTTTGAAAGGGCTATTCTAATGAGAGCAATTATCATAAGTTTGTTTCTCTAATGAACGTAAAATGTGTATACAATGATAAAATTGACTGTGCCAATGACTTTGCAGAAAAGAAGAAAACATGTTTTAATTGTGGCATAAACATTCAGTACCTGTAATTAAAAACAAACAGCTTGAGTGTGTATTACATAATGTATAGCCAGATGGCAAGAAATGGCAGTGTATGGCTTAGGTGACCGTTCTGTGGTCTTTGTTCTATACTATCTATAGAGTTTGATGCAAAGCACAGTGAATATCATGAAATTTCCTGTTAGCCCAAAGTCTTTTTTGTACTAGGGATAGAGGGCTCAATGTACCCCTTTTCCTCTTTCTATCAGTCCCATGTCCTCACGCAGATCTGGGAGAAGAAAAGGGAGGACTTCGAATTTGCTATACACCAGTTCATCTGCCAAACACTCTGCCACTTATGCTAGTCAACAAGATAAAAAACTTGCCTATTTTAATGCTGCAAACTGACTGTTTTATATTCTTTTCTATTTTTCAGGCTGTATTTTCTGTGAGTCCTGACCAAGTGATACAAATGAGCTGCAATGGTGACATAAACTCTTGACTGAGATTGGGAAAGTAGCTGGAACACCATCTTTTCTTTTAACTTTTTATGGTGCTTCTATTGGCATAGTTGGGGAAAGTACCTACAACATGAGTTTTATCATGAAGCTTCACAGGCACTTTCAAAGAACAGTCATTCTGCTTGCCACTTTTTGTATGGTGAGCATTATCATTTCTGCTTACTATCTGTACAGTGGCTACAAACAGGAAAATGAACTCTCTGAGACGGCTTCAGAAGTTGACTGTGGCGACCTCCAGCACCTACCATATCGTCTCATGGAAGTGAAAGCAATGAAGCTTTTTGATGCCTCAAGAACAGATCCCACAGTCCTAGTATTTGTAGAGAGCCAGTACTCATCTCTTGGTCAAGACATCATTATGATTCTAGAATCAAGTAGATTCCAGTATCACATTGAAATTGCCCCTGGAAAGGGAGATCTCCCAGTGCTTATAGACAAAATGAAAGGCAAATACATTCTCATTATTTATGAGAATATTTTAAAGTATATAAATATGGACTCCTGGAATCGAAGCCTTCTAGATAAATACTGTGTAGAATACGGTGTGGGTGTCATTGGATTCCACAAAACTAGTGAGAAAAGTGTACAGAGCTTTCAGTTAAAAGGTTTCCCTTTTTCCATATATGGAAATCTTGCAGTAAAAGATTGTTGTATTAATCCTCATTCTCCATTGCTTCGTGTGACCAAATCTTCCAAGCTTGATAAAGGTTCTTTACCTGGAACTGACTGGACAGTTTTTCAGATCAATCATTCAGCCTACCAACCCGTAATATTTGCCAAAGTAAAGACCCCAGAAAACCTTTCTCCTTCCATCTCTAAAGGTGCTTTTTATGCCACTATCATACATGACCTGGGGCTTCACGATGGAATTCAAAGGGTTCTTTTTGGCAACAACTTGAACTTTTGGCTGCATAAGCTCATCTTCATAGATGCCATCTCCTTCTTATCAGGGAAGAGACTGACATTGTCCTTGGACAGGTACATTCTTGTGGATATTGATGATATATTTGTGGGAAAAGAGGGAACAAGAATGAACACCAATGATGTAAAGGTAAGGCTCTATTTTCTCAAGTTTCAAAGTTCAGTTCATCTCACAGCAGGGATACAACTATCCCAGTTTGTACTACAACTGGGTTACCCAGGACGTGGGATTTATTGGGAAAGTCTGGGCAATCTAGGATTATCACTCACCCTAAATCAACTAATAAGATTATATACTTCTATCTAAATCAAGAAAAATAAAGATTTTACTAAAAGTTTGAGTGTGGTAGGACCCTGAAATGGTTTTCTACATGTATTTACAACTAGAATATAAATCATTTTGTTTAATTACTGTCCAGAAACTATCTACCTCAAAAAAAAACTATTACTAATCTCAGACTTAGCTCATTTAAATGTGAATTTGTCTTAATGATAATAAATATTTCCACAAATTTCAAGAATTACAGATCTCATAGTAGCAAGTTCAGATACTTTTGGAAGTCAAATATGCAATGCATTTTCTCTTATATTTTTCTGAAACTGAAAATCAGTACTACTAAATATGAAGATCAATGACTGTACAAGCATATTTATTCACATATACACATGAGGATTTAACTCGATTTCAGTGAACACTTCTGACACATATATGAAGCCAATCATGCTGCATTTAAATTGTATTACATTTCTTCTTGTGTAAAACTGCTGCGCTTAAACAGAAAACAATTATTTGAAATAGTTTGTCATTATTATGAGTTGATTGTCTTACATAAACAGCTGATTGTTCACTATTAAAACATTTTAGGCCAGGCGCGGTGGCTCAAGCCTGTAATCCCAGCACTTTGGGAGGCCGAGACGGGTGGATCACGAGGTCAGGAGATCGAGACCATCCTGGCTAACACCGTGAAACCCCGTCTCTACTAAAAAAAAAATACAAAAAACTAGCCGGGCGAGGTGGCGGGCGCCTGTAGTCCCAGCTACTCAGGAGGCTGAGGCAGGAGAATGGCGTAAACCCGGGAGGAGGAGCTTGCAGTGAGCTGAGATCTGGCCACTGCACTCCAGCCTGGGCGATAGAGCGAGACTCCGTCTCAAAAAAATAAATAAATAAATAAATAAAACATTTTAAAAATTAAAGTTACCTACATTTATCTTAGTTTCCCATTCGAAATATCATAGGATTCTATCTTTGCTATACTACATATTGATTTCTCATAAAAGTGAGACTTTTGATACACAGCTTTTATTCTATAGCTTTGACCTTTTGGTAGAATATCTAGAACCAAATCAGATAGCAAAAAATACATCTTGAAAACTTTGTTCTTTTCTCTAGTCACTAAGCATCTGGCAAATAATAGTAATGTTCATCACACTAGTTAAGTGAGCTAAGAATACCAGAAGGACCATTAAATGTTACTGTAAGAGAGTGTGAAGACTGAAAAGAAAAAAAACTTCCATATTCTTGGCATTATTTTAGTCTCTTCCTTTTAGCTAAATGGAAATTAATTAATAAAGAAGCTGTATTTAAGTTTCCATTAAGTCTTTGTATTTACTTTTGAAAATATAGCTAAATTTAAACCAAGCTGGTAGTTTAAGCATTTATTACATGTTTGAAGATTACAAACAATACATAATTCTTCCATTTTTTTCCATTTCAAATTATTTTGGTGAGAAATGTTTTCAATATGAATATATTTCTGATGTGACATTGTTTGAAACTGTCAAATATATTGTTATGGAAACTTAAAATATGGTAAATAAATCCCTGAGTTTTTTATGTAGCCCCCCATTTCCCCTAATATTATACAAAATACAAAATGTCTTTGTGCTCCAGAAGTTAAGCCAGTTTTCAGGGGTATGAAAAATTAGAGGCTTATTGAACACATTAAAGAAAAATTTGGCATGTGTACTTTATGAACTGCTCATATTTAGATAGAAATATATTTTCTAAACTACCTAAGGCTTTTAAAAAATATATGTTTTGAATAATTTCAGTTTTTAATTACTTCTAAATTGCATCTGTGATTGTGTCTCAAAACACTAATTTATTGCAGTCAGTTGCCCTGAGAGTAAAAACAGTCATTCATGTATTCATTCTGAAACTAGTTATTAAGTGTGCACTACATGTGAAGCACTTTTTGGAACTTACAGATAAAATCTTGAACTGTAGTTCATTCCTTTAGAAGAGGGGCAGGGAAGGGTAGAGTCATAAGAAAGCTCATTGTGCTGAGCATCTGTCTGTTCAATACTTAATATGGCTATATCCCATTCCAGGCACAGAGGCAGGCTTTAGGGATACAAAGGTAAAGTGTCTCATGGGGGTGGTAAATAGGTAAATAGCTTGCAACATGGTAAGCACAATAACAAACATATCTACACAATTTTATATAAATTATGTTGTGGGAAACACTACAGTGTGTGCTGTGTACCTGTAAGTATTAAGAATGTAGGATGAAGTTTGAAGGTAAGACTAGATAGATGTGATGATTTGGAAAGCTGTAGTAGTAATTCAGACAAAGATAGCAATTTCTTGAAACCAGGAAGTTGGAGTAAGAATGGAGAAGGAAGGACCAATAAGATCTATTTAGGAAGTAAAATTGAACAACTTAGTAATTGGCTAAATGGAGATGAAAGAGAATATAATCATGACATTAGAATTTGTCATGAAAGAGAATATAAGGATGACATTAGGATTTCAGCATAGGTAAATAATTGTTGATGATGTCAACAACAGTAAGTAACAGGATCATAGCGAAGATCATTAAAGGTCATATTAAAATTTTCAGTTTTATTAAAGTGCATGTGGGATGCAGAGGCATTTCACAGGTAGTTACTTTACAGAAAAAGTCTGGGTAGGACATATAGACTTCAAATTCATCATCCTATAGGGAATCATTCACCACATGAAGGTGTGTGAGATCAGCCAGGGAAATAATTTATAGAGTGATGAGAGAAGATGATCAAATGTAGAATATTGAGGAAAATCATCTTTTAGAAAACAAGTAGAGGGAAATATCCCTTGAATAAGAGTTTAAAAGAACAGTCAGAGACTAGGAAGCTGAGACACTATAGCTTCAGAAGGAGTGTGATCAGCAGTATAAAACCCAACAGCAGAGTCCACTGGGGTAAGGACTGGAGAGTCTCCTTTGGGAAAAGACAAAGATCACTGGGGACTCTTGCGTAATCTATGTGAGTGGAATGATAGAGACCAAAGCCCATTTGCAGTGAGTTCAGGAGTTAACTAACTAAGGGGTCAAGAAGAGGTCAAGATGTGAAGAAAGAGAATGTAGAGCACTCAGTGGAGAAATTTTGGTATAAAGGAAAAAAGAGAAATTATACAGTAGCTAGAGGGTGGACTGGGTCTAGGAAGACCAACTGTCCTGGTTTGTCTAGGACTGAAAGTATTTGGTGCTAAAACTTAGAGTCCAAGAGTTAGATAGGGGTGACCTGACTAAATCAGAAAATGAAGAAATAATCAAAAATCATGAGGTCTAAAAAAAAAATCATAAATTTTGTGATTAAGGATATATAATTAATACAAATGTTTAAATCAATTACTTAATTGTTACCACTTATGAGAAAATATTATATTTTCCCTATTTTAAGTATTCGGAAAATTTAAAAGAATGTGAGAAAATCAAAAGTTACATAAACTGTTATGTATCAACTAGAAGGACAGTGCCAGACATAAATTTTAACTATTAAACTAATTACTGCATGGATGTTATTTTTCTTCCTTATGTGGAACAGAAAATGTGCTTCCTTATTTAATGGGAAGATTTGAATAGCAATGCAATATCAGCTTTACCCACCTAGAAACTGAATAATATGAGTATATTTTAAAGAGCCTCAAAGCCACAAAAGAAACTATGACATGGCACAAAGTGTTTCATTCTTCGTGCTACAAAAAGACAAAAAAGAAAAAAGAAAGAACAGACCTAAGTTGAGGTCTTCGTTTGTCTAGGAATATGCAAGCTACAAGCCATAGCCTATAAAGAAACAAAGAAGAAAATTGTTTAGATAATTCAAATATTCCTTTAAAAAGGCAGGACAAATTTCAGTGAAATTGAAGTCAGGAAAGTGTGTGTGTGTGTGTGTGTGTGCGCGTATGTGTGTATGTGTGTCTGTGGACATTTGCATGCAAATGTGTTCCACTGGACTATTGGATGAGTTTTAGTGATGTTCAAAATTTCAAGTTCCTTGTGATCTATGACCTAACCTCAAACTTCCCGACTAAGGGTTTTTGGAGAGAGAAAGTGATGTTTCTACAATTAAAGCATTTTAGTTTTATATGAAAGCACTTCATGACCCAGTGAACACTAACAACCCATATGATCTTTTAGATCATATTAACTCACTCTTGTCGTAAGATCCATTATACCTTTAGACCTACCATTTCATATAACATTTATGTCTCAAGACATTTGAGAAGTTGAATGAAAAGACTCTGGAAAAGGTGGTCTTTCAGAGTTTTACTGAACTCCTTGCAGTTGAATACTCGCAATGCATAAAAGAGGTTACATATCACTCCTTCCTGCATCTCTCCCTTCCTCTCTCTCTTCTATTTCTGTAATAGGTACACATTTCTTTCAAACTTTGAGAAAATTTCTAAAATTCATCGGAAAATGAAGAACTCGCCCGGTCACATCTGAGCTTACTGAAGAGGTAACTGTGGCTCCTCCTGGAGTACCTTGTACTTCTTTCTGGAGGTACTCAACAGCCACTTTCCTTTTTTAACCACCGCAGACCTTTCCCACTCTTTTCCTACATTTCAATATACCATAATTTGTGTATTTGTATACTAGCCCTTAAAAAAGTCTACATTTTTAAGTGGCCACAGAAGAGAGGGAAGTGTTTAAATTTTAAATACAATGTCATGAGTGACTATATCATTATTTTCCTCTCTAACAGAAGATCCAAGAGTACTTAGGGAAAAGAAAGTGCTGAAAATAGAAGTGGGAAGCCAGAAAACTGAAAAATAAGACATATCAAGCTCAAAAGACAAACTCAGCTGACTTTTTAGTCTTGCTTGGGACTGACTGTAGGAGGCTCTAATTGGAGTGTAAAGGTGCACTCTGTGCTGCTTGACTTCATTATGAATATTCACCACACCAGCTAAGGGGAAGCTAGAGGCTTCATAATATCGCTAAAAAAAACAACATACCAAATACTGGGAGGAGGGGGAAAACACAACTGCAATCAATTATTCTGTCATAAGTACACATAGAAAGGTAGCAAAAATTTCTCCAGACAGTTCACTATTCAAGTGCTCTGTATAAATGTCAAGACCTGTACACTGTACATAGTATTAATGTTTTGCCATTTTTCTCCTAAACTCATATTTCTTGAGTTCCTTTCCATTATATCTGATGTTTCTTATCTCTTATTTACTGATATTCATTTAATTTTATTATGCTATAGAATCATGTATCTGCTTGATACCAATACTTCAAATTTGCTAGATTTACTTTATAACTGGATACAGTATGCCTCATGTACTTGACAGGAACATATATTCTCTAATCAAGGTATATCAATACAACCTTGTTAACTACGTTTTTCAAATCTGTCTTCTTACTGTATTCTTCTTTGGGGTGTGAGGGAGAGGAGTGGTATCCCTGATGCTATCAAAAGAGTTATGTTTAATTTTCCAACTCTGATGGTTGATTGAAAGTATTTCCTTATTCTGAAAATTATTGCCTTCTATATTTTGAAGCTATGTTAGGTGCATATATTTTGAAATTGTATTTTAATATAATGCTTTATCATTCTATGTTATCTTTTTAACTGTATTAATGTTGTTTTGCCTTTGTTTGTTTTGCTTAATGCTAATACAGCTATACCAGCTTTCTTTTGATTAGTATTTGAGAAATATATCTTACCCCTTTTTTATATATTTTTAATCTCTTTGCTGTCTTCACACTGTAAATTAGCTTTGAAAATAGCTTCAAGGGCCGGGCGCGGTGGCTCAAGCCTGTAATCCCAGCACTTTGGGAGGCCGAGACGGGCGGATCACGAGGTCAGGAGATCGAGACCATACTGGCTAACACGGTGAAACCCCGTCTCTACTAAAAAAATACAAAAATCTAGCCGGGCGAGGTGGCGGGCGCCTGTAGTCCCAGCTACTTGGGAGGCTGAGGCAGGAGAATGGCGGAAACCCGGGAGGCGGAGCTTGCAGTGAGCTGAGATCCGGCCACTGCATTCCAGCCCGGGCGACAGAGCGAGACTCCGTCTCAAAAAAAAAAAAAAAAAAAAAAAAAAAAGAAAATAGCTTCAAGGTGAACTTTGCTTTTTGTCTACTCTGTCAATATTTGTCTTTTAATTAACAAGATCAATCTACATATAGTTAATTGGATTATCAATGTATATGGATTTATTTTAGCTACTTTATTTTGTGTTTTATATTTGCTCCACTGGTTATAGTTCGTCTCGTCTTTTTCTCTCTTCATTTTTACCTTCATTTGAATTGTCAGTTTCTTTCTTTTTTCTATCCATTCCTGGTTTAAATGAATGTATTTTATTCCTCTTTTTTTTTTTTTTTTTGAGTAGTTTCTCCAGAAATTTAAACATATACATTAAACAAGTGCCAATATCTTCATACCTCAGTCAAAAGGTAGAAAGTTGTTTATCTCCAATAATGCTCTCTCTCCTTTGGCTGATAGGTTATTCTTGTTCTGGATGTGAATGTTGTTGTTTAACCCTGGATATTAGGCACAGTTGTTTTTACTACCATCAAAATTTGATTAGATTTGCCAGATTTCTACTGTTTTCTTTGCTAACCATTCACCTTTTCCCATCTGATGCAATTCTCAGCTTCTACACCTTACCCCTTTTTTTATAGAGCAGACAGAGTCATGCCATTGACACATAATTTTGATCATGATCCGCCTCTCCTCAAAACCCTCCAGCAACTTCCAGGGTCTTTATCTCTGCTACACGCCCAGCTCCTTTTCCCTCACTCACTCTACTGCAGCTTCTCTAGTAGCTCCTGTTTCAGAATTTTGCACTTGCTGTTCTTTCTCCCTAAAGTGTCCTTCCCCCAGATTGGTGCATGGCTCTCTTCTTTGCTTCCTTTGGGTCTTTACTCAAATGTTACTTGCCCAGTGAAGTCTTCTCTGACCATTCTCTTTAAAGTTGCAACCCCTAAATCTCCCATCTTTCCCTGAGAATGTTTCGTTCTGGCACTTATGATCACCAATGATGTGCAAAACTGGCTCACACTGGCTTATAAGGTCAATTTTGTGCATCTCTTCCCAGCTTTAGGGAAGGAGTATTTACACCATAAAAATGGACAAATACTACAAATCTGGGCTTTTTATTCACAAAGACCCAATTGTTAAAGGCTTCACAGAATGCTACCATACATACCATATATTTTACTAATTTATTAGATTGGTGCAAAAATAATTGAGGTTTTGGCCACTACTTTGTTATTTTGACTATTAAAATGTAAGCTTCATTAGGGCAAGATTTTTTTTCCTCTGTTTTGTTCACTGATGTATCTCCAGCACAGAGAAATGTGCCTGGCTCACTATACATTTGTTGAATGAATGAACTGCATTCTTTCTGAAGTATATCCTTTAGACATGATAAAAGAAAAACATCAGCTGAATTAAATTTAAAGGAATTTAATTGAGCAATGAACAATTCATGAATTTGGCAGCCTTCCAAGCCACAGTAGGTTCAGAGACTCCAGCGCATCCACATGGTGGAAGAAGATTTATGGATAGAAAAAGGAAAGTGACATACAGAAAACAGAAGTGAGGGCAGAAACAGCTGGATTGGTTACAGGTTAGTGTTTGCCTTATTTGAACATGATTCAAACACAATTGACTGGCCAAAATACAATAATTGGCACAAGTGTAGACTGCGGTCTGTTTACACCTCTACTTGTTATAGTTCATGATGTATAGAAAATCCTTTAGGCTGAACTGAAATTATGTAAGTTTAAATAATTAGCTATTAAACTTTATTTTAAAGACTTCCTTCAATGAGAATTTATTCATGGTAATAGTCTAAACTTTATTTTAAAGACTTCCTTCAATGAGAATCTATTAATGGTAAACCATCTCAGTTTTTCTGCATTGTAAATGTCTTTATTTTCCCTCATCCTTAAAAGATAGCTTGGTTGAGTTCACAATGCCTAGTTAACAGTTCCCTCATATATATCCATTGTTGCTCATACCGGGAAGATTACTGCTCCCTGGAAGTCACCTAAACATTTTTGGTAACAATGTCCAGTTCCACTGGTCCCTAATTGTTTTATGATTGTCACAACGTTAGGCAATTTGAGACCATTCTTATGAATGTATATGAGATGTTTGTCTCCCTCTCTCTCTCCCTCCCTCTCCCTCTCTCTCTTTGTTTGCTGGAATACTTATTTCTACATTTGATATAATGTGATCATATTAAAAATACACAGGAACATAAATTACTGTCAATATTATTATCACATTCAAATAGCCATAGTGTGCTAGCAACTATACAACTATACAGTTATTTTAAGGAAATAATTTTATAATTTAACATGGGGAAATCATAAAATAGATTAGCAAAGGGAAAAACTATTTCATATTCATAATCTATTTACATTTAATATATTGTATTAAATTTGTTGTTATATTGTGAAATGGAATGTTTCTCTACTATTAAGGAGTGATTTGTTATGCAATGACATTCTAAAAGAATGAGTTATAGATTATTTAAAGAAAGCAAAATGCTGTTACTGAACACATGAATATGTGAACAGGATATTTGGTGACTAAGTACATTTTTTAAAGGTCTGATGAAGGCCGGGTACAGTGGCTCATGCCTGTAATCCCAGCACTTTGGGAGGCTGAGGCGGGCAGATCACCTGAGGTCGGGAGTTCAAGACCAGCCTGAACAACATGGAGAAACCCCATCTCTACTAAAAATACAAAATTATTCGGGTGTGGTGGAGGACGCTGTAGTCCCAGTTACTCTGGAGGCTGAGGCAGGAGAATAGCTTGAACCCGGGAGATGGAAGTTGCAGTGAACTGAGATCTTGCCATTGCACTCCAGCCCAGACAACAAGAGCGAAACTCGGTCTCAAAAAAAAAGAAAAAAGTCTGATGCAGTGAATCCAGCCCACACATGATACACGAGGGCTGTCATAGACGGTACCAAAGCTCAACCAGACAATGATGACTTCTACATACTGTAGTAGCAGAAGAATACAAGAGGCAAATTCAGAACAGAGATTTAGGTTATACAGATATTAAGAAAATTATGCACATTTACTCTGTTAAAATAATGTCATAATGTTTCAAAGGATACGCTGATGAATAATGAAAAATATTTTTGATAAAGGAAATCAAAAACCTTGGAGAAAATTGTACCATTTGCCAGTTACTGGATTATGTCCTTCTCTTGGTCAAGAGAATTGATTTCTTCTAACATTCCATGTTTCCAGAAAATAAATCAGCATGTAAAAAATCATTTTTGTATCTCTATGCTGGTGGTTTATACTGTTAAACCTATAAAAACTGAAGTAAGTTACTCCCAAAATAGGTAACACTACTGAGTACATACATTGTTTTAAGTGCTTTGCTTCATCATTTAATTCTCATAGAAATCCTATCAAACAAAGATTATAAGCAGCATCATTTTACATAAAGAAACTGAGGCTGATAGCTTATGACTAACTTGCCCAAGATCTTACAACTAGTCAGTGGCATTCCTAGACTATAACATTTAGGTCTACCTGGCTCCAAAATCTGAGCTTTTCCACCTCATGTGCTTCACAGTTGTGAGCTTAACACAACTGGTGTTAGGTGGTGTCCATAGCAATTTCTTCTTGCCAAACTCTACTTTACAGTAAATTGCATCCTATCAGATTCTGTTATAGTTTGATGGGTTTTATCTGAAGTTTTGCCCTAGATTTGCTTATATGTCTGGAGCAAAAATTAGTATTAGTCACTTCTTGAAATGTCTTGGGCTGAAATAAGTTTTTGATGTATTAGAGTGGCATAGTGACAGCATAGTGACAGGTCCTTCTGGCACTGAGTCAATTAAAGAAAGAAAATTGCCCATAATTCTGATAATTTCACTTTTTCTATCTGTATGTACTCAGATTTTAAAGTCTGTGTGATGTTTAAAACTGCTTTATGCCAGCATTCCTAACATTTTTTAAAGCACACAAACAAAATAGAAAAAGTCAAGGAAATTCTGACATATTGTCACTTAGTCTCTGGGAAAAATGAATTAATAGCTAAAGCACTTTTTTATTCTTAAGTTTTATAAGCTTCCATGAATAATGAAACTGGAGACTGAAATATAAAGTGGATATTAAAATCATGATGTTAATATAAAATAAATCATGAGATCTATTGGACATAATTTATAAACTGTTTATAACCAAAGAAATATAGCCAACTTATTACACTTCTAGATGAACTGACATTTTTTTTTTTTTTTTTTTTTTTTTGAGGCGGAGTCTGGCTCTGTCGCCCGGACTGGAGTGCAGTGGCCGGATCTCAGCTCACTGCAAGCTCCGCCTCCCGGGTTTCCGCCATTCTCCTGCCTCAGCCTCCCGAGTAGCTGGGACTACAGGCGCCCGCCACCTCGCCCGGCTAGTTTTTGTATTTTTTTTTTTTTTAGTAGAGACGGGGTTTCACTGTGTTAGCCAGGATGGTCTCGAACTGAAATTTTTAAAATTAAAATTTACCTCTATAATACACATTAGAATTTAAATGCTTTCTTATTTTAATATTAATAGTTATAATGATTATTAATAGTTATAGTTATTAATTACACCAATTGCTAAAATAACTATGGTTTTCTATTAATGCCAAAGCAAATTACCACCAACTTAGTGGCTTAAAACAACCCAAATTTGTCATTTTGCATTTCTGAAGGTCAGACATCCAACATGGATCTTACTGAGCTAAGTTCAAGATATCCACAGGGCTGTGTTCCTTTCTGGAGGCACTAGGGGAGAACCCATCACCTTGCTGTTTCCATCTTCTAGATTCTGCCCACATTCCTTGGCTCATATTCCCTTCCTTCATCATTAAAGTCAGAAATACTCTCTGTGCCTTATTTCATAGCCACATCTCTCTCTTACTAAAACTGGAAAGGTTATCTGCTTTTAAGGACCCATATGGCCCACCTGGATAATCCAGATTAATCTCCCCATATCAAAGTCCTTAATCACATTTGCAAAGTCTCTTTTGCCTTGTAATGTTCACATTCACAGGTTCAAGGGATTAGGACATGGATTTCTTGGTAGGGGAGGCAAAGGAGATATTATTCTGTGTACCACAAGCTATGCTCTTCAGGTAATCGTGCTACAATCCTTACAATGACTCAACTCTCCAAGAAATTCTACTACTTTACTACTGTTTTCCTCACTGGGAAATGAAATCTTGATGGCATATAGATGCTCAAACAATTACTCTAGATCTCTGAGTTAACAGTAGTTAACTGGGGAAAATTAAATTATTGTGCTGTTAAATGCTTCATATTCCTTACACTCAGGAGGTTAACATGGGGGAGCAAGTAACTGTCCCTTCACTTAGGTATCTTAAGAAATGTACCTCTCCAAAGATTGCTTGATTGGAGCAGATGTGTGACTATGATCAATTCACTACTTTAGGAGTTTCTAATAACATGTTTCTAGAAGTGCATCAATTATGAGACTAGAGACTGTTTTGAAAGCCAGTTGATTAGGACTACCACATAGTTATCTAAGCACAGTTTACCATTTTCATTGTCACCATTTCATTATACTTTCATTTTTCTATTTTGTTCTCTTTGATTTATGTTTCTGCATCCACCTCAGTTTTAGTGCCCTTATTGTACTGGCCTTTCCTTCTTTGGAATTTCTATTCTAACTACCCCAATCTAGAAACAACAATGGTGTTTTATCTGTTTATCCCTTCTCTATTTATCTCCCCTGCCTTATCTCCCCTGCTTTGATATCCTGGTGCCTGGTATAGTAATGTACCTTTTTTCCCCTTTCATACATACATTTTTATTTTATGTAACTACTTGTCTCTATTTTTTTCTCTGACTACATAAACTGAGTAGAATCAGATTTCTGGGAAAAAAAAATTGCATGTAGAAATTAGATCAACTGGTTGAGGCATTGAACAATGATCTATCCTCAAAAATAACAATAATAAATCCTTCACTATTCTTTTGGATGAATATATTATATATATTATATAATATATGTTATATATATTATAAATAGTATATATTATATGATATATAATATACTATATATTTGTATAGTATATGATATATACTATACAAATATAAATATATAATATAATATAAAATATAATATAATATACAAATATATTTGTATATTATATATTATATATTTATATTAATATATTAATTATATATAATATATTATATAATATATAATATATAGTTAATATATATTAATAGAAATATACGATACATATTTTTATATAATATATATTTTATATAATATATAAAATTATATATATTTATTATTTATGTATTTATATTTTATATATATATAGTGCCAGAATAACATATAACAGAGCCATTTTTATCTAAGAATCTTAAAAGATAAAGTATTTGAGTTCACATAGAAAGACAGCTTACTCGATATTCTTGAATAAATGAATTCAAGTGGTTTTGACAATAAAATGAAGATTAGAACTGCTGCCAATGGAGTAGTGAATAGTTATATCCTGCCAAACTCAGATTTCTGATATGCTGAAAAATACTTCTAGGAAATTTTGTATAACATTTAACAAAAATTATTTGACAATATTTTCAGGAAAAAGACATTATAATGAAAACCCATTTTAACTCTAGTGTGATTGCTTTAAAAAAGTAAGTTAGGTTAATATTCAAAGGATCTCGACATGATTTGCTAATCTGCTCTAGAAATGCAATAAGTATTTAAAGGAAGTAAAGGGAGAAAATACTTTCCCAGTCTATGTCATTTCTAATGTGATACAGGGACATTGTCATTGCTCTAACTGAGGGGCAAATGAAGAATGGAAAACTAAAGACACATTTTTCCTTCTTGCAAGGACTGTCCTGCTAGAAGCAGATCTCCAATAGCATTGTCATTTGCACTTTGCAAGAACTAATTAGTACTCAGTCACCATTCTCAAAGAAGACACAGCTCCTCATTGTATTCAAAAAAGTTAGGTTTACCTAAGTGGAATCTAACTCTAAAGATGCCAGTGGCAAGAGGCTGTTCATCAAACTTCAGAATACTTGAGAGCCTCTGAAGAGGCCTAGGAGGGCCTATGTTCAATGCTCCATACTTAGAAATTGACACAATGTCGATGTGGGGGGCGGGGGTGAGGGGAGGAATAGCATCAGGACAAATAGCTAATGCATGCTGGGCTTAAAACCTAGGTGACGGATTGATAGGTGCAGCAAACCACCATGGGACACACATACCTATATAACAAACCTGCACACTCTGCATATGAATCCTGGAACTTAAAGTAAGTAAATAACTAAATAAAAAGAAAAAAGAAAAAACGAAAATAAATTGACACAATTTCAATGCAACATCCTCAAAAGCAAGGAAAGTCTAGGAGGGTAATTAATTATCTTTGTTTTCAAGCCATCAGCAGATTTCAGATTGTTTCTCTGTTGTAACTGAATGTCTCTAAGGAACAAAGTTATTACTTAATTAAAACTAATCCTTCCAGTCACTTACATATGATATAGTCAACAGCTTATACCTGATCTTTTTTTTTTTTTTTCCTGAGACAGAGTCTCACCATGTTGCCCAGGCTGAACTTAAACTCCCAGGCTCAAGCTCAGCCTTCCAAGTAGTTAAAATCACAGGCCCATGCCAGCACACCCAAGTATACCTGTACTTTTATTGTTGATGAACCTGAAACACAGATTTACTGGACACCAGTGATCAATCTACAGGTAACTTGTAAATGAACAGAAAGCAAAGTCCTACTGTATTTTTTTTAAAGGAATGGTCCAAGAATTCATCACTAGTTTCCTCTTAATCATTCTTTCACTCAGTGATATTCAGATGTGTTTAATCACTTATCAATATAGGACTATTTTCATGAGTTTCCAAACCACAGAAGAGCCAAGAGAAATCACTTTAAATGTTTGCTTAAAAATGCAGATTCCCCAATTCCACACTCAAAGATTTTTGTCTTGGTAGATCGGGGGAAGAGAGAGGCCCAGATCACCTAGATGATTCTAATACAAGTAGTAGAAATGCCCATTTGTGGAAACATGGGTTTAAATAGACTACATTTGATATTATTGTAAAATATGAAGACCTGGATCCTATTATTTTTCCCTGTAGAAAGTATGTTAAAATCATGTTGTATAAAAATATTTAATTTTACATATATAAGCAAATATATAATGGAAAGAGGTCACAATAGAACTAATAGTTTTGTGACTGAGTTTAATCTGATGCTGGAAAAGTTCTTACATTTAGTTATTTTGAACCATATACCAAGACAGTGTGATAATATTTTGGCAAATATGTGTACATGTGAAACTGCCTATGGAGATCAATAGGGTAGATTTTACATGAAGGGACAAGAAACAGAAGATTAAAGATAGTAATTCCAATAAGTGGATGACTTGTTAGTATTGCCTAGTAAGAGGACACTGGATAATTTTGACAAAGTAATAAAAGGCACATTGCTTCTGTGTTCTTTCAGGAACCTGTACACCCGATCAGTCAGAAGAAAGACTCCAGCAGAGAAAGTTATGATCAGGAGGTGTAAGAACTAGAATAGAGAAATGGGAATTGTTTTCCTAAAGGGGAAGGAACAGAGAGAGAGAGGTTATTTACACTTCAGGTCTAATTGAATGTGCTTCTAATGAGATATCAAAGAAATTACAAAAGAGATCTGAGGTTGAATAATAGGTGGGATAGAGTACCCCATGAGGTGATTTTTTTAAATGTTAGCAAGAGAAGTATTTTTTGAATAAAGAAATTTTACCTTAGGAAGCTTTAACATTTGCCTTTGAGAAACTACAATTAGGGTGAGCCCTGTTTGGGGTTTTTTGGTCCAAATGTCCAAAATGAAAATAAATTTTTATTGTTTTAAATATATAAACAATCCACGCACTTTGTAATGAAAATAATTAATATAGAAAACTACAAAGAAGAAAGCAAAAGGTAATTCTCTCCTCAGTCTCTCTACACATTGGATTTAGTCATTCTTTAATGTTTGCAAATTTAATAGGTAAAATGTTTAATTTCATTCATTTTTTAATTGTTATTTGTATTTCTAAGCAAGAGTTAATATGGTCACTTAGGTTTATCATCCATTTGTATTTCCCTTTTGAGAATTGTTTCTTGTCAATTGTTTTCCATTGGGTGTTTGTTTTTGTTCTTGACCAATCAGTTACTATTTTTCCTCTTATTTCACACTCCATAAATGGAACAGCATGTTCCTTTGTTGCTAACCTTTATATATTTATATTCCCCGAAAGTTTTAATTCTTACAAATTAAGTTTAAAATCTTTTATTAATATCATAAAGGGGGAAGGCTGATGCAATCTCTTTCAAAATATACCAGGTTGTAGGACCTGGCACACTGTGTTCCTGCAGTGAACAACTTACTGACATGTATACTCTCAGAGCTCATTTCTCCCCTGCAAAGATGGCAATGAAATAAGAATGCAGCGAACCTATGAGTGTGAAAGCACTTTACAAATCATAAATCTTTATCTCTGGGTTTGTTTCTTTTCCCGGGATTAGACAATTAGATTTAATCACTAGTAAGGCCTCGACCAGTTCTAACTCTGTGAAATTCTTTAAAACATTACTAAGAAAAGCCCAGCACCAATTGACTTGAGCAGAGTAATTATATGGTGAAATAGGGTGAACAGAACACTGCTTCTGAGAAGTAGGATTCCCCTTCCTCCGCATGGTATGCTTTCATAACAGCCCCAATGAATTCATGTGTGAGAAGGCTGGTTGGCCTCCCTGACTTCTGGTGAGGCAGAGAATTCCAAGACTCTCTGGTTTCCCAGAATAACATTATCCATCTGATATATAACTTGTTTAAAATATTCTGTAGGCATTCATATGATTACTCCCTACTCTCTATTATTTTGATACAGTCCATAAGTTTACTTTTAATTTGAAACAAATTTCCCAGCCTGTGGTTCTTATCAAATCTGTCATCAATGTGTTCAACCCTCAATTCTGTAGACCCAAACATTCTTATCTTGACTTTCACATTTTCTTATAACTTTTATTTCAGTTTCAGGGGTACATGTGCAGGTTTGTTATACAGGTATACTGCATGTCACAGGGGTTTGACGTACAGATTATTTCATCACTCAGGAAATAAGCATAACATCCAATAGTTAGTTTTTCAATCCTCATCCTCCTCCTACCCTCCATCCTCAAGTAGGTGCTGTTGTCTATTGCCCTCTTCTTTGCTTTCGTATGTACTCAGTGTTTAGCTCCCATTAATAAGTGAGAACATGCAGTATTTGGCTTTCTCTTCCTGTGTTAGTTTGCCTGGGATAATGGCCTCCAGCTCCATCCACTGGGGTGTTCTACAAAGGAGATGACCTAGTTCTTTTTCATGGCTGCATGATATTCCATGGTGTCTATTTACCACATTTTCTTTATCCAGTCTACTACTTATGGGAATCTAGGTTGATTCTATGTCTTTACTATTGTGAATAGTGCTGCCATGAACATGCACATGCATATGTCTTTAAGGTAGAACAATTTATATTCTTTTGAGTATATATCCAATAATACAATAATGCAATGGTAGTTCTATTTTAAGTTATTTGAGAAATTGCCAAACTACTTTCCACAGTGGCTGAACTAATTCAGATTCCCACTAGCACTGTATGTCATCTTTTCTCTGCAACCTCACCAGCATCTTTTATTTTAAGAACAGCCATTCTGACTGGTGTGAGATGGTATATCATTGTGCTTTTGATTTGCATTTCTTTAATGATTAGGGATGTTGAACATTTTTTATATGAAGATCAGATGGCTGTAAGTGTGAGGCTTTATTTCTGGGTTCTCTAACCTGTTCCATTGGTCTATATGTCTGTTTTAGTACCAGTACTATGCTGTTTGGGTTGCTATAGCCTTGAAGTATTGTTTAAAGTCAGGTAATGTGATAACTCCAGTTTTGTTCTTTTTGCTTAGGATTGCTTTGGCTATTTGGGCACTTTTTTTGTTTCATATGATTTTTAGAGTATTTTTTTTCTAATTCTGTGAACAACATCATTGATAGTTTGATAGAAATAGCACTGAATCTGTAAATTGCTTTGGTCAGTATGGCCATTTTAACAATATTGATTCTTCCTATTCATGAGCATGGAATGTTATCCCTTTCTTTGTGTTGTCTTTAGTTTCTTTCAATAGTGTTGTACAATTCTCCTTGTAGAAATCTTTGACCTCCCTAGTTAGCTGTACTCCTAGGTATTTTGGTTTGTGAGTGGCTATTGTGAATGGGATTGTGTTCTTGATTTGGCACTCAGCTTTGATGTTGTTGGTGTATAGAAATGCTACTGACTTTTGTACATTGATACTGTATCTTGAAACTTTGCTGAAGTTATTCATTAGATCTTGGAGTTTTTAGGCAGAGACTGGGCTTTTCTATATATAAAATTATATCATCTGCAAACATAAATAGTTTGACTTTCTCTCTTCATATTTGGATGCCTTTTGTTTCTTTCTCTTGCCTAATTTCTCTGGATAGGATTTCCAGAGAATATGTTGAATAGGAGTAGTGACAGTGGGCATCCTTGTTTTGTTCCAGTTGTCAAAGGATATGCTTCCAGCTTTTGCCTGTTCAGTATGATATTGGCTGTGGGTTTGTCATAGATATCCCTTATTATTCTGTGGTATATTCCTTCAATGCCTAGTCTGTTGATGGTTTTTAAACATGAATGAAGCTAAATTTTATCAAATGCTTTTCTGCATTAATTGAGATAATCATGTGTTTTTTGTTTTTAATTCTATTTATGTGATAAAACACATTTATTGATTTGCATATATTGAACCAACCTTACATCCTAGGGAAAAAAAACCTACTTGACTGTGATGAATTAGCTTTTTGATGTGCTGCTTTATTCTATTTCCTAATATTTTGTTGAGGATTTTTGCTTCTGTGTTCATCCAGGATATTGGTCTGAAGTTTTCTTTTTTTGTTGTTGTATCTCTGCCAGGTTTTTGGTATCAGAATGATGCTGGTCTCATAAGACAAGTTAAGGAGGAGTCCCTCCTCAATTTTTTTTGGAATAGTTTCATTAGGAATGGTACCAGCTCTTCTTTCTATGTCTGGTAGAATTCAGCTGTGAATCTATCTGGTCCTGGGCTTTTCCTGGTTGGTAGGCTTTTTATTACTTATTCAATTTCAGAACTCATTATTGGTCTGTTGAGGGTTTCAGTTTCTTCCTGGTTGAATTTTGGAACATGCTTCCAGAAATATGTCCATTTCTTGTAGATATTCTAGTTTTTGTGGAGAGGTGTTCATAATAGTCTCTGAGGGTTTTTTTTATTTCTATGGGGTCAGTGGTATTGTCCCCGTTGTCATTTCTGATTCTGTTTATTCGGATCTTCTCTCTTTTTTTCTTTATTTGCCTAGTTAGCTATCAATCTTATTTATTTTTTCAAAAACCTACCTTCTGGTTTTGTTGATCTTTTACATGCTTTTTTATGTCTCAATTTTATTCAGTTCACTTTTTCACGTCTCAGTTTCATTCAGTTAAGTTCTAATTTTGGTTATTTCTTGTCTTCTGCTACTTTTGTAGTTGGTTTGCTATTGTTTTTCCAGCTCATCTAGGTGTGATGCTACATTTAAGGTATTTCTAACTTTTTATGTGAGCATTTAGTGCTATAAACTTTCCTCTTAACACTGCTTTAGCTGTATCCCAGAGATTCTGGTAGGTTGTATCTTTGTTCTCATTATTTTCAAATAATTTCCTAATTTCTGACTTAATTTCATTGTTTATCAAGAAGTCATTCAGGAGTAGCTTGCTTAATTTTCATGTAATTGTATGGTTTTGAGTGATCTTCCTAGTATTGATTTCTATTTGTATTGCACTGTGGTCTGAAAGTTTGGTTGGTATGATTTCAGCTTTTTTTAATTTGCTTAGAATTGTTTTATGGCCAATTGTATGGTTGATTTTAGACTATATGCCATGTGCAAATGTGAAGTATGTACATTCTGTTGGTTTTGGGTGGAAAGTTCTGTAGATGTCTATTAGGTCCATTTGGTCAAATGTCAAGTTTTAGTACCAAATATCTATTGGGGTAACCAGCCCCCAATATTTCAACATAGGTTCTTTTCTATTTTCCCTAAGTGTCAGCTGATCTGAGAAATAACGAGAAAGAGTACAAAAGAAAGAAATTTTACAGCTGGGTCTCCAGGGGTGACATCACATGTTGGCAGGTTCCGTGATGCCCCTGAGCCACAAAACCAGCAAGTTTTTATTAGCGATTTTCAAAGGGGAGAGAGTGTACCAACAGGGTGTAGGTCACAGAGATTACATGCTTCAAAGGCAATAAAATATCACAAGGCAAATGGGGGCAGAGCAAGATCATAAGGCCAGGGCAAAATTAGAATTACTAATAAGGTTCTTGTCCCGCTGTGCATGCATTGTCATTGATAAACAGCCTAACAGGAAACAGGGTTCAAGAGCAGAGAACCAGTCTGACTAGAATTCACCAGGCTGGAATTTTTTAATCCTAGCAAGCCTGGGGGTGCTGCAGGAGACTAGGGCATATGTTATCTCTTATCTTCAACTGCATGAGACAGACCTTCCCAGAGTGGCCATTTTAGAGGCCTCCCCCTGGGAATGCATTCTTTTCCCAGGGCTGTTCCTTACTGAGAAAAAGAATTCAGTGATATTTCTCCTATTTGCTTTTGCAAGAGTAGAAATATGACTCTGTTCTGCCCGGCCCCATAAGCAGTCAAACTTTATGGTTATCTCCCTTGTTCATTGAAAATCGCTGTTACCCTGTTCTTTTCAAGGTGCTCAGATTTCATATTGTTCAAACACACATGCATTACAAACAATTTGTGCAGAAACGCAATCATCACAGGGTCCTGAGGCAACATACATCCTCAGCTTCCGAAGATGACGGGATTAAGAAATTAAAGACAGGCATTGGAAATCATAAGAGTATTGCTTGGGGAAGTGATAGATGTCCATGAAATCTTCACAGTTTATGTTCAGAGATTGCAGTAAAGACAGGCATAAGAAATTACAAAAGTATTAATTTGGGTAACTAACAAATGTCCATGAAATCATCACAATTTATGTTCTTCTGCCATGGCTTCAGCAGCCCCTCTGTTTGGGTTCCCTCACTTCCCATAACAAATATCTTTGTTAGTTTTCTGCCTCAATGAAGTCTCCCACTGTTACTATGTGATTATCTAGGTCCCTTCACAGAGCTCTAAGAACTCATTTTATGAATCTGGGTGCTCTACTGTTAGATACAAATATATTTAGGATAGTTAACTCCTGTTTAATTAGAAAGGAGTAGAGCCAGGGGATTTTTTCATTCCCAGGCTTGCACAGGACCCCATGGGGCTCTCACTCACTTGCCTTTTCCCATTTTTGAGGGGTTCTCCCGGCCTCTGCACTGAGTCCAGACAGACTGGTGCCCAGTTTCACTCCTCAGTGCTCTCTATGTCTCCCTGCTGCCTTGATGGATCCCAATGTGGCTTTTTAGGTGATTGGCTTGTAGGGTCAGTGTTCACTAGCCCTTTTGTTTCCACTCAGTGAAAATGACACATGTGAACTGCTTCCAGTCTGCCATATTGACCTAAACTCCTCAACTTTCACATTTTTTATAAACTGAAAGGCTTCTCATCATTTCATCTTTCTGATTATTTACATTTTCTAGCCAGTTGCACAGGTGAATATAATATTCCTGCTGAAAAGAGCTTGAGAGTTAAGATCAGTGGCCAGGGTGGGTGGATCATGAGGTAAGGAGTTCAAGACCAGCCTGGCCAACATGGTGAAATCCTGTCTCTACTAAATACAAAAATTAGCTGGGCATAGTGGCAGATGCCTGTAATCCCAGCTATTTGGGAAGCTGAGGCAGGAGAAACGTTTGAACCCAGGAGGCAGGAGTTGCAGTGAACCAAGATTGTGCCATTGCACTCCAGCCTGGGCAACAGGGCCAGACTCTGTCTTAAAAAAAAAAAAAAAAAATCAGTGTGGGTCCAAATCTCAACTCTGCCCCTTTCTATTTAAGTAACCCCAGGCAAGTGTTTAACCCACTTCATCATCAGTTTCCAGATCTTTAAAATAAGAATCACACTTACTTCAAAGCATGAATGTCACCTGTGAGAATGACACTCCATGTCAAATGCCTAATACCAGTTGGCCCTCAATATTTACACTATTTTTTTTTTACTGTGAACATAACATGTACTAGGAGAATATATTTGAGCAGCATTTTGGAAGGAATTCCAAAATGAGTAAAATTAATTCTTATAAATGCTTCAGAAGTATAAAGTCAGCTACAAGCACACTAGACCGTTTTGGGCCATTCACTCAAAAAATATTAATTGGTGTCTACTATGTGCCAGGCATTGTTCTAGGAGCTGGTGGTGTAGTGGTAGCCAAAATGCATAAGTCTGTTGCTTACATATGTCTTACCTCTAATGAAAGGAGAAACACAAGAAACACATAAGCGCATGAGTGAATAAAATAATCTTATAGGAATAAGAAAGCTGCAAAGAAAATAAAACAGGGTCAGTGGGATACAGAGTGGTGGAATATTCCAGGCAGGTTAAGCACAAGGGGAGTGCTGATTTAGAGAAGCTGAAAGGGAAATCTTCTCTGGTATAACATGTGAGCTGAGACATGAAAGAGGAGAATAGCCTACAATAAACACAAATGCCTAAGGTAAGAGAGTTCTATGCAAAGGAAACAGGCCCTATTATGAAACAAGCCTGGTGTAATCAAGAAAGAGAGAAGAAAAGTTAGTGTGAGTGGAGCACAGTGAATGTGAGGGAGCCTGGGATGACAGGAATTCAGAAAAACAGACAGGAACCAGATTATGTGGGCTCTGGTGGGCCATGGAGAGGAATTTGGATCCTATTCTGATTTCAGGGAGCAGTCATTGGATATCTTTGGCAAGGGAATAATAAGGTCTGTTTTAGGGTTTTTAAAAATTATGCTGGCTGTCGTATGGAGACATTCAGTGGCTACTGAATTAGACCCAACAGGTGATAGCAGTGGTAATAAAGATGGTGAGAATTTAATGGGCTTGAGACATATGGAATATGTAGCTGAAGGAACCTGCTCATAGATGGTATGTGGGAAGCACTAGGAAAGAATAGAATCAAGGATACTTGCTAGGATTTTGGCCTGACAGCAGTGTGCTCCTCCAGCTGGGGAGCCCTAGAGAAGAGGACTGTACTACAGTAGTTGTGAGACATGCGCATTGTGGACAAACACTAAGTTTGCATCCCCTCTTCATCACTTACTAGCCTTGGTCAAGTTACTTATCTTCTGCATCAGTTTTCTTTTGGGTAAAATTAGAATCATAGCAGCACTTATTACTCAGATGTGCCTTACGGATTAAATTAATAAACACATGCAAAATACTTAAAACAGTACCTGGTGTTAGTTATTATTAAGGGGATGGGGAGGGCGGGGAGCAGGAATTCTCTTCTACACTTGCTAGGTCTATGATGCCTTTCAGATGTCCAAGTGGAGATGTGCAGGCAGTAGGGTATTCAAGTCTAGAGTTCAGAGATATGTGGGAAGGAAGGATATAAATCAGGAACTCAATAGCATGTTGACAGTATTTAAATTCCTGCCACTGGATAAAATCATCTAGGAAAAGATGGTAGAGAAGACAGTAAAAGAGGATCATCCCTGGGGTATGTCACCATGAAGGTCATGGCCACATATACTTAGAAATGACTTGAGAGTCTGAATGAAATCTTTATTTCACTCCATTTTTAGGGAACATTTTATTTCTAAATTCATGAAAGTCTCGTTTGAAGTTCTGGATCACAAACTGCCCTCCATTTTACATTTCACCCGTATGTTCTCCCATCAGATTATCGGTCCCTCATGGTGATTTCATGTGCCATATTTTTTAATGTCCTTCACTGTTCCTAGCACAGAGTAATATCTATAGGCTCCCTCAATAAATGTCTGTTGGGATAATTGTTTAAAGAAATTATGATGAATAATCTGTCTTTTCCATGGCACCATATGAAGGACTAGCTACTTGAGGACATGAATTCTTTCACTCTAAGGAAGAAGATAAACTGAACTCATTTTATTGGGGAGAAAATGTGAACCCTGTGGAAAACCAAAGATGAATCTAGGCTCATAAATAAACTTATCTTCCTAAAACCTATCTTTCTCTACTGCACAAAGAAAAGATGTAAAGTGAAAAGATAATGAGGCTTTAGACTTAGGCAAACTTGTGCTCAAATCTCCCATCCATGTAAGTTGTGAAGCCTGAACAATTTACGGACTCATCTGAATCCATCTCATCTTTAAAATAGGGATGATTATAATACCTACCTCACGGAGTTTGAAAAGGTCTAAAAGAGTTTTGTGATGTGAAGAGGGTCAGATGATGCATGTACATACAATTTGTGGCATTATAGGAGAAACCCTAAAGTTCGAGAACCCATATCTTTTATGGCATAAATTGGATACTCACATTTCAGTTTCCTTATTTCTCCTAAAAAATATACTACATTTTTTATGGAAGGTTTTTGCACTTAGGAATTCATTATGCTCAAGGCACAGCTCATAATTATGTGCTTATAAAACTCAGTTTATTTTTTAAATGATACATACAATGCAAGTGATTGTGTGTGTGTGTGTGTGTGTGTGAGAGAGAGAGATCTGTTGATACAAAAGTACATTGCAGTATAAAAATGTACTTAGTTTTACATAAATAAATTTACTTCTTTCTTAATGAAAATATATATGTGACAACATCCTTCATATATAACAGGAGGGATTTCTTACACTGTAGTAATTTGCTGCTTTTAAACAGACTTAGTAGCATCCAGAGGCAAAGGCTGTTATGGTCTCATTATTTTCTGCCCCCCAGAGGATGAACTGTGCTAATTAAGTACATTTAAAGGGAAAAAAAATGCCTCTTTGCTGTGTCCTCATTATGCTACTGTCTCTTTACTTCCTGATGCGTATTACAATTTATTAGCTGTGAATTACACCTCCCAGTAAATTAACCCTTCTTTCTCCACTCAATTTGTCAGATAAAAAAGTTGCATAAAGTTACAAGCCAGCCAATTGGCTTCCTGAGAATATAGATATGGAACAATTTCCTGCAACATTGAGCCTCAGAAGAATTTAACAGCTTTTGCGAATCTAGTACCAGTGCTCATTTTCAAGCCAAGAGCAAACATATAAATCATGTTCAGCACAATGTACCTGCCTTTAGAAAGCTGTTTACAGTCATGTATATTTATCAGTTTTCCGTGGTTTCAAGCAATATGTTTTCTTTACCCTCTCCTTTTCCTTGCAAGCACACACACAAATTCCTATCACAAAGTCTCTCTGGTACATCATAAAACACAGTCTTTGGGAGTGACTATTTTTCCCAAGTATTTTTACATCCTCGTGCCAATGCTTCAGATAGTACCTTAAATAAACTGAATCTTTTGCTGTCCATGAATACTTACAAGTTTCCTTTTGCCACTTGTCAAGAGCAGTGAAGAGTCTTGAGATTTCACTTGCAAACTAGCAAGTCACCCTGACACAGTTTCATGGTTGCTGGCAGAAGGTGCAACACTCTTAGATCAAAAAGAAAAGGACTTTATTACTCATAGCATTAGCATTAGCCAGAGTAGCAGCATTTGAACTGGTTCTCCAAGTTCTAACTCCTACAGGGTGGTGTGAAGAGTGCCAGGTGATGCCTTCACATACAGTGGGTTGCATTATAGGAGAGGAACTCTAAGCTTAGAGAAACCAAATATTTTATAATGGACAGTAAGCCTGAGTGACCTTTGCCACAGAAGTAAATATTGTCTTTTTATGCTGCAAAATAAACAAAATTTTCTTTACTACAAAGAAAGACACTATCTCTATCTTCCAAGGCTGTTTTTACAGATGTCCTCAAAACAATCATACAGAGCAAAGGCACTAAGTGTCTCTGCCCACAAGACATGCATAAATGTAAGAGTAGTGTATTAGTCTGTTCTCACATTGCTCTGAAGAACTACCTGAGACTGGGTAGTTTATAACGAAAAGAAGCCTAATTGACTCACAGTTCCCCAGGCTGTACAGGAAGCATGGCTGGGGGGGCCTCAGGAAGCTTCAAATTATGGCAAAAGGCAAAGAGGAAGTAGGCATGTCTTACATGGCTAGATAAGGAGGAAGAGAGAGGTAAGGGGGAGGTATACACACTTTTAAACAACCAGATCTTGTGAGAACTCACCCAGAATCACCAGAACAGCAAGTGGGAAATCCACCCCACATGATTCAGTCACCTCCTCCAGGACTCTCCTCCAACACTGGGAATTATAATTCGACATGAAATTTGGACGGGGACACAAATCCAAACTATATCAAGTACCATGAATTATTTTAAAACACCACAGATGCTTTTTCTTCATGAATGTGTATTACAGTTTAATAATGTTTTCATTACATGAGTTTTTACAGTTAATATGGACTTAGTAACTTGAATATGTAACCCCAAAATCACAGTCTCCTTGCAAAGAATACCCTAAAAGCCTTTCTTAAACTAAATGGAAATTCAATTTTTAGTAAATTTGCTTAATCTATGTGTAACTCAATTTCCTCACCTGTGTAATGAAATAAATATAATAATTAATTTGATGTATTGTTGAGTAGATTAAATGAGATAGTCCATGTAGAATGCTTAGCACAGAGCCTGGTATTCATTAAGTGTTCATTTCTCCATAAATGTTAGTTTTAATTAGAATTAACTATAAGTACACTTTGATGAGAGGTACTTAAAATATCCCCTTCACTAAACCACCACCATTGAGCCCACTTCCAAATGTACCTTGGGAGTGCTGGTCTGCCTTTTGTTGATACAGAGGCATTCATCAGGAAAGGGTAGAGATACAAGGAAGTAAGATTCTTGAAGACTTCTTATGTGTTTTTTGTTGATTATGTGACCTAGTGCTTTCATGTATTATTTCATTCATTCTTAACAGCATTCTCTAAAAGAAGGCATTATTTTTTAGATGAGTGGACTGAGATTCAGACATTACTGAAGGTCACACCATTTGTAATGGAAAAGCAGGAGTCAAATCCTGTCTCACTCTAGTCTGACTCTGTGCCTTTACAATTTTTAACCATTCAGTCTTATTTTCCTGAACAATCTTTCTATCTTTTGGGACCAACTATGCCTTTGTGACAGAAAATCCTCTCTACTCTCTAGACTCCATTGCCTATGAGAAGAGTAGGTTCACAGTGGGAAGAGAGATTATGCATCCACTGTATTCTTCTAAAAATGATATCCATCTCTTCATATTTGACCTCTTTTGAGGAAATGACAAGATGGAGGTCAGAGGATACAAAGTAGATATGTAGCATGAACAAGTCTAAAGATCTGATGTACCACATGAGAACTATAGCTGATAAAATTGTACTGTATTTGAGATTCCTACTAAATGAGTAGGTTTTAGCTACTCTTGCTATAAAAACAAACAAAAACGTAGGTAACTATTTGAGTTGATTGATATGTTATTTGCTTCACTATAGTAATCATTTTACTATCTATGTGTATCCCATAACACCATTTTGTTTATCTTAATTATACATGGTAAAATTTATTTTTTAAAAAATAGTATCCATGATGTGTTAGGCCTGAGCAACTTATGGTCCAAATGCTACTTTTTGTACCAAAGTGGCAAATTTTTGGATCCATAGGCTTAGTCAACATGTTTTTCTCACTCTATTTCAAAGTATCTGATTCCTAGTTTAGTGTTTCTGAAATTTCGCTCAGGAACTTTATGACAGTGTGACATCTTGGAGAAATGCAAGCACGACCTCTGTTCTGTCGTATGTTGGTTTTACAAGGCGCATTATATTAAACAGAAAATATGAAGTGATAACAAGCCTGCAATAATAACAAAATCCTCATTCACGAAAATGAAAGAACTTGTGTTTTACTTTTAGAGATAGACTCTTACTATTACACTAACACAAACAAATAAAGGCAAAAAACATGCCTTTTTAACTGAGTTCCATAGGAATTTTGTTTCTTACCAAATCTGTTCAAAAGCCAATTAAACATTATTTAAAAACAACTGGAATGGGCCAGGCACGGTGGCTCACGCCTGTAATCCCAGCACTTTGGGAGGCCAAGGTGGGAGGATCATGAGGTCAGGAGATAGAGACCATCTTGGCTAACACAGTGAAACCCCCTTTCTACTAAAAATACAAAAGCAAAATTAGCCAGGCGTGATGGTGGGCACCTGTAGTCCCAGCTACTCCGGAGACTGAGGCAGGGAATTGCTTGAACCCGGGAGGTGAAGGTTGCAGTGAGTTGAGATCACACAACTGCGCTCCAGCCCAGGCGACAGAGCGAGACTCCAAAAAAAAAAAAAAAAAAAAAAAAAAAAAAAAAACAAACAAACAAACACTGGAATGAAAACCAATATCGGAAAATAACATTAGAATCAAGTATGCGGAGTTAAGTTTTGTATCTCCTAAAATCTTTAGTGACAGTAGCAGACCATATCAAGTCTTCTGAAATAATGCTTCCAGCTCTCTCAAAAATGCTCCACATCAAGAAACTTTTAAAATAAAATAAAATAAATGCCTAGCAGAAGAGTTCAGACAACAGTCCCAGAACTGCCTGAAGATATTTAGAATTCCTCTATAATCTTTACACAGAAATTAAGAGAAAAAAAGTGCTAAAAGAAATTGTTCTGGTTTGTAATTGCAAGTATAATCACATAGTTCTTGCAAATAATAGATCGATATTATAATATTGGGCAAGCCAATCAATGGACACAATATGCAGAATGATCAGTGGAGAAAAAAATGCTGCAACCTTTTGTTGATAACATTTTTGAATCCAAACTCCAACCCTTGTTCAAGTTGAACACTCTCGTTTTGGGTAACAATTTTATATATGCTTCTCTTTGGGTTAGGTAGGGGCTTGTTGTTGTTTTTTGTTTGCTTTGTCCTCTTTAAATTTTTTAAAGGAAAAAAACACAACAGATAAATAACATGGTCTCGTGAGAAAACCAGAACACAAAGCCATGAAACGGAGAATTTCACTCTGTCAAACTGCTTAGCTTTCCCTGGGAGTTCAATCACTGTATAGGCTTTTATGTGTTCCACTGAGCATTTACTGAGAACGTCAGCAATTATGGGTCTGCTGCCTAGCTACGTGGTCATGTCATTACTTTATATTTATCTGGAATCCTCTATTCTCTCAATAGACATTTTTATTCTGCTCCATATGACTACCATTGTGAGAAAGTTTTGTTATTTTACTTGAATGTAAAAAAAAAATGCAGTGAGTAGGTCTTTATTTTTTCAGGAACATACTCCTCCTCCCCTGTAGCTGTATCTGAAAATTAGGTGACTTTCTCATAGCTTTTTCAAACCCATAACTCTTCTGTCCCTTTCACGCAATGTACTTACTTATAATTCAATTTTAGCATCTTGTACTCAAGTCTGATTCCTGGAATTTGTTTAAACTTTGGGCTGTTTTTAATTTATGAATCGTTTTGGAAATTTTTCTTTGCATTTAGTTATAAAATGTAGACTAAAACTCAAGCAATGTAGTAAAATCTTTTCAAAGTTTGTCTTTCATTTATTGATCTGATCCAGATCCTCTTGTGTGCATCTCCCTAGAAACCTTCAGTTTAATCCATTTTTTCCAGTACCCCTAACATCTTAAAACTTAGTCATTCAGACACCACCCACCCGCCCTCTGACACCTTCTTCCTGATTGAAAGAGGCATTTATGTATATGAGTCACCTCCTGCCAGCTTCACAGGAATTACATAAAAGCAATCTGCCAACCATTTTGGCCTAAGGACAAAAAATCACATTTAGTGTCAAAGTAAAAGTCATTCTTGCTTGTTGGAAAATCACAATAAAGCACTTTAGGACCTTAACGCGCAGGACATCAGCCTTAATCTACAGTCTATACTACAAATGAGAGAACTCATAAATGCCATGCTTTCATCGGCTTGGATAAGCTTCTTGGCCTAATAATCCCAAAACCATTTTAAATGCTTTTTGTAGTTGAAAATGAAAGGCTAATTCATATTCAGGAAAGATTATACATATATTAAGGGAGAGAATGTGGACTAAAATAAACATAATATTAGCAAAACACGTTATCTTTCCATGCTAATACAAAAATATTCATGCGGAAAGTTATTTAAAAAGCAGCGCTTATGGCAGGAAAGCTGGTTTTATGGTCTAAGAAAAATGAATTGAAAGAATTGTCTAGATAAATTGTTATAACTAGAAATATTGGTCAGGATATTTTTAGTTTTTTTGTTTCTAGACAAGACAGCTTGGACCATATGGAAATATGGGCTTAAATCTCCCATTTAACCTCTTATTTACTGTGTGCATTTAAGCAAATCTCTTAACATATCTGAGCTTCAGTTTCCTTAAATGTAAAGTGAAATCGTGCATGCCTTCTCTCTCTTGAGTTGTTTTAAAGATCACATAGATGATATGCAAAAGCGTAATGTAACTTTGTGTTTGTCTAATTGCTTATAATTCTCAAAAAGCTTTTACATATCTCATTTGAGTTGGCTACTGTTTTTTCAAGATCACTAGGAAGGCAGAGAAAGTCTTTCTAGCTGACAAAAAAAAATACTGGAAGATCACTTGTATTCTGTATCCCTTCCCTTCCCATCAGCGCTTCCACTTATACATTCATAGATTCATGGAACCTCAAAGAAAGTCCCATTGTGTTTCTCAGACACACATTTCTCTCAGCTGTGAATATCTCTAATCAGTTCCAGATTATTCTAGGAATTTGGGCCTGGCACAAATCATCACTGTCGATTAGAATTGAAATTTTGGCGGACAACCTAGAGCTTCTCCCATGTCCATACTTGACATGGATGATTGGGCAGGGGGAGGGAGGATGAGAATGTGTGTCTCTCAAATGCATAAGTCAAACCTTGCATACAAGGTTTCCTCTCTCTGTTACAAAAGACAGCACACAGAAAATTAAAGTACACACTTAAGGCCATTACAAACTTATGACTCTTCTCCCGAGGAGAGACAGTTCCAAGTTCAGAAGTCTAGATTTTAATGCATGGGAAGTTGCCCTTACCAGTTCTTGACTGGAATAGGTTTCTCCATGTAGAAGCTGTGGAATGTAGTTAGATTCAATTGGAGACTATCTCCCATAACAAGGAAACTCACCATATGAGAGATGTTAGAGGAGAGTTATAATGTTGTATCATTTTTTTTCTTTCTTTGGTTTCAATTTCCACCTTTATTCACATGAAGCTGAAAATAAGTGGAACAGTTGGCAATACAACCTTAGCCACTAACTTGAGTTTTCTGTGAAATGCCATTCAAGTAACAGGAATGACAGACATGGAAGTAAGCCCCAGTAGTATCCATTTTTTTAAAAATATGTATTGTGAATAAAAATAATAGCAATTAGAGAACTTTAAATCATATTGTAAAGGATACCTTCTTAAAATAATCCCTATTCAGAATTTGATGAAAGTAAAATTTCAGGGTTATCTTCAGTTACTCATGTTCAAATAATTTTCTGTGGCTAAAACTTTGGTCAAAATAAAAAATGTGTTTTTTCCTAGGCTGATCTAAAGGTATTTGTTGTGGATGGAAAGAATTACAGAATACAAATAATATGAAACTCAAAATTACATAAACCAAATCCATGTTGTTTTCTCAGCTGACTCAAAATAACGAGTAGCCAAGGTATGATCGGCTGCACATTATACCTTCTCACAGTACCAGGATACCTGACGAAACAACACTTCACTCCTAGTCTAGTCAGCGCTTTTACAATTTTTCTTGGAACGACGTTAGCTTTTATACAACTTGTAGTAGCAAGCTTGTGAAACAAAGAAACTGCAATTTAGTTTTTGTCAATTTGGAGCAAGTCTAAAATGTTTGTGTTCAAATTACCAATAAGACTCGTTTTCATGAAGGGTCTTTCTAAAATACACTTTCTAAGCCAGTGTGCATATTTTTATCCATATTTTCAAACAGAAAAATTAAGAACAAGATGAATAGTAACTTTCTTGACACTCAGTTGTGCCTTGATTAAGAAGTTAAGTATTAAGTCACAGCTTCCATGTCTAGACCGTTGCTAGCTCTGTGATAGTTAATTGCCTCTATTATGATATTATCATTAGAGTCCCCTTAAGACAGACAAAAGAAAACTATAGGTATCTAGGTCTATTCAGTTAAAGCAATTGATTTTTATAGTTTCAGGAAATGACCAATTTAACTCCTATCTGGAATTTGTGATATTGGAAACATTTGTGGAAAAGGAACATGTTCTAAAGTATTATGAAAATTTCTTAACCAGTTTTTCTCTAAATCATTGTTCTACAGTAAACACAGAAATGGACAAAATGAACTCCTAAAGATAAAAATTTGAAATTTTAAATTAAGATATAATTTATTTGGAAATAAACAAAATAAGCTGATTTTTAAATCCTCTCTTCCTTAGTAATAGAACATCTATTATGTTATTCAGTGGTATGCAGACAGTAATGTAGAACTTAAGGGGTCTACATAGTTACCTACATAATGTTATCATTTACTACAGTTTTTGAAGTTATCTTTGTAAAGAAAAAATACTTTTCCCATTAAGGAATACATGTTATCCTGGACTTCTGGAGTTGCTAAAAGGTCATTGATTTACATCTGAACTGGGTCACTGGAAAGCAAATGACTATCTGGTGGCCTAAGTAGAGTAAAATCATGCCTTCTTTCCCAGTTTAAGAGTCATCTGACCAATTGTAACTCAAAATTTAAATCAAACCTACAAGTTATTATTAGACGAAATACTGAGATTGGTCTGAGGTTACAACATAAACAAATGTGATCTTAGATATTCTGTTTAATTATTTCAAAGACAAAAACATTGAAGTTTATGTTTTATGCTTCACCTGTGTATATATGAATGCCCCACACCAATTATACATAAGATCTGAAGTGTATTCCCAACACCTTCCCAAATGAAAGACCTATGAAAAAGTATTTTATAAAAGGTGGTATATTTAGAGTGAGAAGGGCTTTATGTAAGGAGGAGCACATTATTCATCCTGAGCAGATGAAAAGTAAGACATAAACTTTGAGAACAAGGTGAAAGCAGAGGTGATAACTATAAAAGAATATCTTGTCAAAGAAGAAGCCCATGTCAAGCTTACTCCATCATGGAGATAAATGTCAGCCCTGCTTTTGCTCAAAGAGCACACCTAAGAGGAAAAGGCACAAAGGGTTAGAGTGCCAGTAGAAAAAGACCACCTGCCACTTACCACAAATGAATAAAACAAATATATATCCCTAGTCCATGGGGCAACCATGGCAAAGGACCGTCTGATCCTCATGACATTGTCTTAAAGCATTCCTTACATCCCCATTAGGAATAAGAAGCCGTTAAAACCACCTATACCTACACCTATATAACTAGCACAATCCTGCTGACAAGACTTGGTGGGCATTGAGCAGTTCTGCATTTGATCCTACTTTTTTCACAAAGAGGTGAATATCAAATATTTTAAACAGCAAGTTAAAGTTCAAGAGAAAATGTAAAGTAAAATTTGGTTCTGCTTTGGGAAATCTGTTTATGAGGCATTTATAAACAGTTGAAAGGCTCATTTTAAACTGGAATGGATTGACCCATCCTATCAATGCCCCTGAGATGAATATGAAGTCAGCAGTCGCGGTTTTATAATTCTGTGTTAATTGGCTAGAGGTTCTTTGACCTTTAATTAAATAAAATACGAATTAACGAACTTTCTTTCTATTTACAACAGAGGTTTGAAATGGTACAAGTTGGGATAACAATCATAACAAGATGCTATTTTTTCACTAACAGATACAAAACATGACGTTGAAATCTGCATCCTGGTATTGATCTCATTATTTATTTAGAACCTGTAATTTTTCATCTTTCTTCACTCGAAAGGAAGAAAAAACATCAGGAAAAAATGGAGCTATTTTTCTTTGGGTATATAGGTCAGACATAAGCAATTTTCAAATGTCTTGTGAGCTGGTCTCATTATTAAAAGAGGCTTCTTTAGTCTAGCAGGATCTCAGACAAAAATTCTAGAGCCTTTATAACATAGAAGAGTTTTATTAAAAGGTCTGATTGGATGAGATATAAAGAGATAAAATATATACATAGTTACAATTATATTTTACAAATGAAACAAAAACTTTTTTTTCTTGTTTTGCTTTTTTGGTTTTATGCCTTAACTGGTGAACATTTAAAAATATGCTGCTAGATGAGATTGCCCTACTGCACTCCAGTCTGGGTGATAGAGAGAGACTCCATCTCAAAAAAAAATAAAAAAATAAAAAAAAATTGCTGTTAGAACTTGGACACAAAGAAAGGAATGGTAGATCTAGATGCAAGGACTTACTTGAGGGCGAAGAGTGGGAGTAGCATCAGGATTGAAAAACTACCTATTGGGTACTATGCTCACTACTGGGATGAAATAATTTGTACACCATACCCCCACAACACACAATTTACTCATGTAACAAACCTACACATATATCCTCTGGACCTAAAATAAAAGTTGGAAAAAAAAAATTTAGGGATCATTAGCAGATCATTGAAAAATCTGCTAGGATTTTGCAGATAAACCACAATATCCCTCAAAAATCTTTTTCTTTGTAAGAACCATGTCAGTCTATATAGCACAGTCCCAGGAGTCTGAGGGATACACAGTAATATGTTCATCCTCTTGTTTAGTGAGAGAAGCTTCCCTGCAACAGTTTGAGAAATTGAGCATGGCAGTCTCGAAGGTATCTTCCAGCTCTAAATCCTTCTTTGTGATAATCATGAGTAATGTGATGCATCCTTACTCTGACCCCAAGCAGAGGATTCTCTACTCAGGTTCTGGTTGCCAAACCTCTCCTACTTTCACTCACTGAGGGAATGGAAGAGTATTTCTATGAAGGAACTCCTGGGATCTCTACCCTTTCCTGTTACAATAGTAATATGTTTGTGTCCTGCTATCACCACCACATCTACTGAAGTAGAGCCCATATAGATCTAATATTAGTGCCCAAAGTATTTTTGTGTATTTTTTATATTTGTATTATAATCGACTTCATTTTATATCTCTACTACCTTTTTCCTTTTTCTTACTCACTTATATGCAATGTCTATCATATTTCATATTATACATACCTATGATGACTTTAAATCCTTTTATAGAATTGGGATATAGCATTAAAATTGTATTGTACTGATTATGTTTCAGCTATGTGGCTTTAAACAGATTATTGTTCAAAACTTACAACTCTGTGAGGTAGGTATTTTCATTATTATGTTTTTAGAACAAGGAAACTAAGACTCAGGAAAGGCACTTACCAAGGGAAAAGTTACTCAGTGTCCTTAGAGCCGGGATTCAAGCCCAGGAAACTTCCCTCCAAAAACCATACTACTAATTATCTTTCTGAAGAACCTTCCAATTAGAATATTGTCAGAAAGTCACAATAAGTTATTTTGGTAGCTTGATTAGGCATGAAATTTTTGTCAGATCGCAGGCCATTTCTGATTCTGATGCCTCAAGTCAGCTGGCTTTTTCTCTTTCCTTCTTGAGTCATTATGTTTTCTACTGTCCCCTTCATTGACCCTCCAAACTTCCAGTCCGCCTTCTCTGGAAATATCTTTCCACAATTTTAGTTCCTTTTTTGGCCCCAGAAATGTACCTCAGCTTCAGGTCTAAACTACTCTAAATTTCAATTCAGAAGCATTAATTAATTTGTTTATTCATTCAATAAATATTTATGAGTGCCTACTACATAGCATTGGGCAAACTGTAGTGAATGGAACAGACATGCTCCCTGCTCTCATGTTTCTTATGTTCAATGGGAATAGACAACATTAAACAAGTAAGCACATAGTATAACATATCAGACACTGGCAGGTGTTGTGGAGAAAATAATGTAGGGCAAAGGAAATAGAGAAGTCTGAGCCTCAGAAAATAGAGGAGTGTTGTTAAGTTTATAAGGATGTCCAGGAAAAGCCCATCTGATAAGGTCATATTTGAACAGAGACGTAAAAGAAATGTGAATTTAAAAGTGATGCTCTGAGGAAGAGACTTAGAGGCAGAGAAAAAGAACAGCATGAGCAAAGGCCCAGAAACAGGAATAGTCTTGTGTTTCCCTAACAACGAGAAGGCCTGTGCGCTGGAACTGAGTGAGAATGAATTGATTCCTAAAATTGCTTGACTCATCTATAATTCATTCAAGAATGGCATTTGACTTTTAAAATATGAGCCATTTTCCAGAAAATTTTAGATTAATTTTTTATACATGTGTTTAGTGCTTCATAGAATAAAAAGGCTTTTCCCAGATATTATCTCCTCTTCTCCTCAAAACATGCTGTCACTGAATGATGGGTCTAATTTGATTTTATTATCCCAGCAACTGACACAAGACATGATGCATAGTAAGCACTCAATAAATATATATGGATTTAATTAGTTGACGTATTAATTCTGTGGCACAATTTCTAATTTTTCACCTTTACCATGTTCATTTTTTTGAACATCAGTGATGGGTTTATAATTCAATGAAGCTTCAGAGGCTATAAAGATTTATCCAGCCATTTGTCTGCACCCTAACTTATATATGTATCTATTTTTTTGTGGTGATTTGCACTTTTTCTGCCTAACTCTTCCATTACGTTCTTTAGCATCTTTCTTTGCAATCAGTTTATGTATATTCCTAATTTATCATATCTAAACTGCTATATTCTTGGAAACCAGATTACAGGCCTGTTAGACCTATATGTATGTAAAACAAAGTGACTTTTAAGTGAGAGCATGAAACCCTTTCTTAAAAAATAAATTTGCTTCAGTTCATTTGTACTGCTACAACAAAAAACCACAGACTGGGTAATTTATAAGTAGTAGAAATTTAGTTCTGGGGGCTGGAAAGTCCAAGGTCAAGGCACCAGAAGGTTCAGTGTCTAGTAAGGGCTAAGTCTCTCTGCTTCCAAGATGGAACCTTGTTGCTGCATCCTCCAGAGGGAACAAACACTATGTTTTCACAGGGCAGAAGGGATGGAAAGAAGCAAGCCCACTTCCTCAAGCCCTTTTATGAGGTCATTAATCCCAATCATGAGAGCTCCATCCTCATGATTTAATCACCTCCTGAAGGCCTCACTTTTTAATAATACCACATTGGCAATTAAGTTTCAACATATGAATTGTGGGGAACACATTCAGACCATAGCAAAATTCAATAACTTTACTACTTGCTTCCTAACAGCTGTTCTGATCTCATAGGCATTTTGCTTATTTCTGCATCTGCAATTTAATTCTAGTGGGTTAAAGTTGTTAGACACAGTATACAATTGTGCCTTTCCCCCAACTTGCATCCAAAAAACATTATAAAGTATGTCATTCCATCAAACATAGAATCTATGACATGATCTAAAGCCACATTAAGAGGTTATTCATTACACCAAACCTCATCTCATTTACCTGAAGTATCTATAGCTTACAGGTTTGTCTGAGCCCTTACTTTTCCTCACTGAAGCAAGAGTTTCCATCCAATATTGATGATCTACCCACTTGGTGCAACATGATTGTAAATGTGCCTGTTGTTATGAGGTATGCTTAATATATCCTTTCCATAGAAGTCATTATCTCTATTTACCCTTTAGTTATCCTATACAAATTTTCAGTCAAATATTCTTTCCTCTTCTGACTAAGAATCTTTTGGCATTACCAGTAATTCATTTATTCTTTTATTCTTTCAGCAAGACTCTATTGGGAGCCTACTACATGCCAAGCACTGCTCTGGGCACTGCAGATTTAGCATTGTAGAGACAGAGGTTACATTTATTCTGTTAGAAAGCTAAATGAATAGCTCTAAGGGTAAGAGCTAAATCGATGGCTATAAATAAATATACACCAATAGTAATAGTGATAAATTCTATGAAAAAAAACAAAGCAGAGAATCCAGGTATAGAGCAATAGGCTGAGCATTTATTTAAAAGAGGGTGATCACAAAAAATATATAAGCATGTGAAGTGATGGACATGTTAATTCATTTAATTTCACCATTTCACAAGTACATTTATTAAAACATCACCTTGTACACTATAAATATATGCAGTTTTTAGTGTACAATATATACGTTAAGTGTACAATATATACTTTTGGTCAATTATACCTTAACAGAGCTGGGTGAAAATTAAAAAAAAAAAAAGAAAGAAAGAAAAAGAAAAAAGGCTGATCAAAGAAAGCCTCACCAAAGATGTTATGTGTTAAGTGGAGACCTGAAAGAGTAAGGAAGTAAACCACATGAGTATTTGGGGAAAGCATATCCTTAAGAGGAAACAGCAAGACTAAAACCTTGAGGTGTGAACAAACTTGGTATGTTCTAGGACATAAGTAGCATAAAGGCATGTATGTCTAGAACATAGTGAGTAGGAAAGGAAATTATAGAACATAAGGCCTAAGGCATGAGCCAAGTAACGTAGGAATTTTTGAACATCAGTTGTCACTGCTTCCCAGTAGTTCATTGTGTGTTTGACTTGGTGCTACTTCTGGACAGTTTTCTTTAAGTTGGTGTAAAGAGCATAGGACATGTATTGCAAATAATTTTGGTACGGTAACGTGCATGATACCATTTTTATAAAATTCAGGAGAAAACATGGAAACAACAGTATTCACAGTTGTACATTTTGGTTTTTTTGTGGTTGTTGATGCAGGCGAAATTCACTTATGTAAAATTAACTATTTTAAAGTAAACAATTCAGTAGCATTTAGTACATTCACAGTATTGTGCAACTACAACCTCTGTCTAGTCCAAAACATTTTAATCACCCCAGAAGGAACCCATACTCATTAATCAGTTGCACCCAATTTTCCCCTACACTGGCAACCACCAATCTCTTCTGTCTATGGCTGTATGTATTCTGGATATTTCTTGTAAATAGAAGCATACAATATATGGCCATATATGTCTGGTTTCTTTCATTTAGCATAATGTTTTTGAAATTAATCCATGTTATAACATGTATAAATACATCATTTCTTTTTATAGTTGAATAATATTTCACTGTATGTACATAGCCCAATTTGTTTCTCCATTCATCCACAGATGGACATTTCAATTGTTTCTACTTTTTAGCTATCATGAATAGTACAACCATGAACATGTATGTAGAAGTATTTGTCTGAACACTGTTTTTTGTTCTTGTGGTACATACCTAGAAGTAGAATTGCTAGGTCATATGGTAATTCTATGTTTAACTTTTTGAGTAGACACCAAAATGTTTTCCAAAGGGGCTGAACAACATTACAGTCCCATAGCTCTCTGATTCTTAAACCACCTCTATATACAGATTCTCCTTGACATACAATGGGATTATATTCTTGTGTATTGAATGCATATCACTTTTATACCATCATAAAGTGGAAAGATCTTTGCTTGAACCATCATAAGTCAGGGCTTGTCTATTCTCTGCAAGCACTTGCTTCCTCATACCTTATCTTCCCTAGATTGGAGCTGTTTATATTGAGTTATCACACTTTACCAAAACTGACAACCTAATTAGCTGGTTCTCCCAACCCAGCTGAAATGGACTTAAATTAGAAAAACTAAGAAAAATAAAATTAATAAAAATATAAAGCTAAACTTTAGAAGCTAAAATTCTGTTGTGTAATTTCTAACCCAAACTACTCTAGTCATGATATATATAAAAGATAGATGGATAATCTTCTATTGATTCTGTTTCACTAGAGAACCCCACTACATACTCCATTATAATTAGAGTAGATAGATAGATAGATAGATAGATAGAAAGAAGATAGATAGATAGATAGATAGATAGATAGATAGATTTATTATAAGGAATTGGCTTATGCAGTTATGGAGGCTGAGAAGTCTCAAGATATGCGGGCAACAAGCTGGAGATCCAGCAGAGCCAAGTGTGCAGTTCCTGTCCAGGTTTGAAATTCTGAGGACCAGGAGAACTGATAGTGTGTGTTCCAGTCTAAAATCTGACAGGTTCGATACTCAAGAGTCAATGTTTCAGTTTAAGTCTAAAGATAGGAAAAGATCAATTTTCCAGCTCAAGGCAGGCAGAAGGAGCACCCTTTTACTTGCAAAATATTCAATATTTTTGCTGTACTTAAGACTTCATGTTATTGGATGAGGGCCACCCTCTTTAGAGAAGGAAATCTGCTTTATTCAGTCTACTAATTGAATGTTAATCTCATCCAAAACATCCTCACAGACACACCCATAATAATGTTTGACCAATTATCTAGGCACCCCATAGTTCATTCAAGTTCACATGTAATGTTAACCTTCACAGAGTACTTTTGAGCCAGCACAATTTTTAGGATTTCAACTGAATTCAGATGGCCCTTATATATCGCATGTTGTCTAGAGTATTTCTTATTGGAGAATCCACAGTATCTATTAATTATGAGGCTTAGGAAATCATTGATTAGCTGAATTATTTCCTTACTGTGTACCAGTAACTGTACTAAGAACTGCACATCAAAGATTTCATACTCAAAAGGAACAACAAGTCATAAATAAATTAGAAACTACCTTGAACTATTTGAAATCAAGGAATAGAACAGTGATTCTTAAGCGTGTGGTATAATGTCCCCTATATCAAAATCACCTAGGGTACATTGCCCTTGTTCAGGATGATTCTTCTGAATCTCCGGGTTAGGACCCGGAAGTCTACATTTTGTTAAGTTTCCCAGATAATCTTTATGTACATAGAAGTTTGAGAAGCACTGAAATAGGAAATGCTTTTATTTTAGCATTTTAGCAATTTTCAAAATAATTTGAAATGAAATGTTTTCTAATTACTTTTTCCAATTTGAATTATGTTGAAATTCTTCACCAAGATTCAAAACAGTTTATGAAAATAAAATAGTAAATAAATGTTCTACACTGACCATTTTCAAATCTTCATGAGTTTATTGCATTATTAGATCAATCGAAATTCATTCGTGCTCCCATTCAATAAATACTTACTTTCCCTTCTGTTCTTGACCTCATGCTGGGTTTTGGGACTGCAGCAGTGAATAGGATAGACATTGCTCATGGAGTTTATAGTCCAGCTTTAATCTCACATTTTGTTTTTAACACATAACACAAACCTTTTTTTGGAGGGGGGGTGGGTTGCTGAACATTTAATTATTGTGGTGATTTTTTTAAGTATTTAGCATTTTCATGTCTTGAGCAGAACAGATGCACTACTTAAGGAGTTTCATACTTCTGCAGCTGAAAGGAAATCTAATTGGTTCTGCAATAACAGTAAGTGGATTGAGACACCTCAATCCCCTAATGTGAAATCTTACAGCTCTGCTTCCTTTTCTGCTTCGCTGTTAAAAGCAAGTACTTTAAATTAAGGTATTAAAATGATGTCTATAGTAATATATAAACATCCCTTTTCTTCACAATTGAATGAATGAGATTTAACTAATAGTTTCCTAGAGATACTATATATTAAAAAATAGTGAACTATTTTTAACATTTTCTTTTAAAAAGTACATTAGTATTTTGACTAAGCATGTCAACCATAAGCTAAACAGCATGTGCATAAAAATTTCAAGTGAATACTTAGTGATGGTAGCACTTGCTTAATAGTTTTCTCTTTTCCCCACTCGCCTACCATTATTTGCCAATTTCAGCTCAAGAAATCTTCTGGGAAAATCATTCTTCGCCGCGATAATTTAGAGGTTATATATAATGTATGCACAAGACCAGCTAAAGTATGTAACAGAAGTAGCTCAAGATTGCTCTATAACTCTTTTCTCTGCTTTCACACCAACCTTTGTCCTTACTCTGTTACTACAATAGAAACAATAAAATACACAAGCATTCAGGTGAAGAATGAAAATTCACTAAATTCATTTAGAAAAAATACCAAGTGCTCTAAAGCCCTGTGAAGTTATTAGAATACAGCTGCTTGGATTATCTTCCCATCTAGTGCTGATTAGACAAGCCCAGAAGTGTTAAGGCTCAATTTAAAAATATAGTTTAAAATTTTAGGCATATGCCTGATGTTTTCATGTGAGTAACAGAAAGTAATAGAACATGGAATTTTGTGACAGGACAATAAGGACCTTTGAAAGTTGGCAGAATAACAAAAGATTTCATTCACAAAGCTAAAATTCAACTTCTGTGTATTAGGAAAGGATTTAGGGCCATATATCCATTTCTCATTTGATCTTCATATAATACCTGGGAGCTACATATTCTTATTCTTGTTTTCCAAGGGAGGAACCGTGATTTGGAAAGGTTCAGTAACTTGTCCAAGCTTCGTATTATTACTCCGTAGTAATCAAGTAGCAAAGCAGAGTCCTAAGTCACTCTGATTTCAATCTGCTGCTCTTCCATCACGGTCATGTTGGGGAGGCCAAACTCAAGAACTGGGCACTCAGCAGACAGTGGCCTTGGCCTAATGCAATTTAACAAGAGCAAAGATAATCTCTAAGACTCCTCACTGTATTTAGCAAATTCCTAGGTGAAAGCTCATAGAAAACACACTCCAGCCTTTGGTCTTTAAGACTATTTTAAACTGGCAGGATAAATGCAGTTTCTACATTTTTATATGTAAACCTCACATTTAGAACATGGGCAAGTGAGAGAGAGCTGAGTGATTGTCTTGCCATTAGGAGTGTTCTTAAGTTAGATAATGCAGTGCCATGTCTCTAGATTTCTTGTCAAGGGAGCTTAAATACTGTTGCAAAACCTGACTGGATATTATGCTTCCCACTAACTTACCCATCTTTCCTGTATTCTTTCTTATTTCCCTGCTGAATGTCAATTGTGTAGGTAGGTCAAATAGTAAAGTTGATCCTGGCCTTATTATTTATTATTTTCCTCTAAGGGTATCCTTCCTCTAATTGTGCTTGAAGCCCTACTTTAATATTAACCTAATTAACTGTTTCCAGCATATTTGAATGTTTTTCTTGTCTGAGAACAAGTCTTGTATAGTCTTTGCAGTTCTAAACCTGGTCAGACAGAGACTAAAGTGATCATTGGAGCACTTCATAGTACTCCAGTGTCCTGCAGTCCAACTCTGCAGATGGTACAATGAATAAGTGTTCTGTAATCTGGATGCCAGTGGGTAAACATTACTAGTTTGGCTGGTGTGGTGGCTAATCTTATGTGTGAAAGTAAGGGATTCCCTAAGCTAAGGGATGCCCATATAGCTGCTACAACGTGATTTGGGGTGTGTCTGTGGGAGTGTTTCTGGAAGAGATAAGCTTTTCACCTGGTGAACTGAGTAAAGCAGATGGTCCTCCCCAATACAGGGGGCATCTTCCAATTTACTGAGGGACTGAATAGAACCAAGAGGTGGAGGAAGGGCAAATTCACTCTCTCTGCTTGAGCTGAGGCATCCATCTTTATCTGCCTCAGACATAGGCGCTCCTGGCTTCAGGCTTTCAAACTGCCACTTACACCACCACCCACCACCGCCACCAATTTCTCAGGCCTTCAGATGCAAACTGAATTATATCACCTGCTTTCTTATTCCTCCAGCTTGCCTGCACAACCACATGAGCCAAATCCCATCATAAATGACCTCCTATATCTATATCCATATCTATTTCCTATCGGTCCTGTCTCTGGAAAATCCTAAATAATACAGCTGACTATTCACTGACCAATCTAGTTTTCCCATCCCCCTCATGCCTTTCGGCTTTGAAAACTAAAAGTTAAATATTGAAAGTGGAAAAAAGAGCATCCTTGTGCTTCATTTCTGGAAGAGTATGTCACCACAGTTCTGTATGCCAGTGATAACAGGATTCATGTTGTATTCTTGTTGTTTCCATGGACAACAGAAGCAGTGAGCTTCGAAATCTGAAATTCTTGTTAAGTCACTTCTTTAGCTCTTCAATAGCTTTGTGACCAAGGGAAAGCCACTTAAACTATGTAAATCATGTCTACCAATGGGAAGAATACTCTCTAGTACACTAAGTATATCTGATGCCTGGAGGAAGTATGAGTGCGTGTACACGTGTGTGTGTAGATAGACACATAGGCATAGGAGCTTATCATTTGCTGCCTAATTGATTTCATTTACTCTAGCAAATATAAACATTTATATTTCTAAATAGTATATGATTGATTATAAAATATTAACTCTCAAAGTACTGTACTCTAACAAAAATATTTTTGTCTGCTAAAATAGGTCAAAATATAATCTAAGAAGCACAAATAAGAAACAAAAAAATTATCAAGACTTTCCACCAAGAATGCCACACATGTCATGAACAGTAACATAAATCTTCATGTAAAACTTCTTTGCAATTACTTTTAATTTCAATTTCTGCCTCTTCATCTATTTGATGATTTATTCTGCTAACAAAAGTTAGAGAAAATTCAAAGGCTATAATTTTGTTCAGTTCTCAGAACTCAGATTCTTTAAATTAGATCTTTTTTGTCTTCAACTAGATATTTTAATGCCTACAAACTTTCTTAGCTTTGCAGAATGAAGACTTGAAAAAAAAAAGTTAGTGGGGTAGCATACAGATTAAAAGTTGGAAAGATAATTTTGAAATTTTTATGTTAAATTTTATTTGAAATGTAATTATTGTATAATTAAATTGCACATTATGTTCCCTTCTAACAGTCTGATAAGCATTTTCAAATGTTTTGTTTGCTAAAGGATAAACAATTATTTTCTGCTGCAGAAATGATTGCTTCATTGCTGTAGTCATGAGTGGCTTAATGATGGAGATGTGTTCTAAAAAATGTGTTGTTAGCCAATTTTGTTGTTGTGCAAACATCACAGAGTATACTTACACAAACCTAGATGGTATAGCCTACTACATACCTAAGACCACCAAAATATACATGCTACATTGTTGACTGAAACATCATTATGAGATTAATAACTACATGAATATGTGTTGATACACAGAGCAGTATTTATATTAGTCAAAAAAGTAAGCAACTTAGATGTACGACAATAGGATAAAATGGGTAAATAAATTATAGTATAGTCATTTGATGCAATATCCTGCATTCATTAGAAAATTTGGTTTTGGAAGATCAATGTGATAGGAGAAAGCCCATGATATACAGTCAAATGAAAAATTCAAAACTCTATATTTTTAATCCTGATTGCTATAGCTCTAATTTTTATTTTATGGCACTAATTTATCTATATATCTATATGTCTGAAAATACAGTTATATAGATTTATTTAGTTATTGATAAAAATGGAAGGAAAACATCATACTTTATTAGTGATTTTAATTATTTTTAATTAGAAAAAAATGTTATTTTAAAAATAATAATTGATACATGGAATTGTAAAATACCTTCCTATATATAATACAGTATTTTGGAATAATTAAAAACAAAAGTCCCATTTTTCAATAATCAAACCACTTTTGAAGGTAGACATCTATGTTCTTAGGGTTCCTGGATTGGCATTTGAGGAGACCACTAAATTGTGCCTCTTCAGACAGTCGTGATTCCTTATCTCCTCTGTGACTACAGTACTCTATCAGATGGGTTTTGCTTGCCCAGAATACATGTGGTTTTCTGTCTGTGGTGGTGGAGCACTGACTTAATTATAATTAGATTTTTAGATATGATCACACCATTTTAGACATGTGGCATATACAGAAAAAAGTATAATTTTATATCATTTTTATATTTTGTTCATAGTAATGACTAGACTATTTCAGTTTAAAATAGAATAATGCTGAATAAAATCACTCTAGTAATGAAGGGTCTAGTGAAAAGGATATGATCTAAGCATATTGCTGGGTGCTTAAGCTTTTTACAAGGGTTAGGCCAGTAATAAATATATTTTTAAAAGGTGGGAATAATGGATGAATGTATAATATTGTTCTCATAAACATCTGCAAAATCTGGTTTATAAAAACAACATAAAAGATGACAAATATCACTGCTTATCTTAAGTATATAAAATATCATCTAGAAATAAATTTCCCCTGTTTACCATATATAGGCATAATTAGTATCTGCCATCTGTTTCAATGTATCTTTTATATGTTTTAGTGTTTGTTTCTAGAATATAAAATAAATACATAAAATGGCAACTCAAATCTGCAAATTCAGGGCTAATCTATTAACTTAAATCATTGTATTCTAGTTGACTAAAAGTTTAGTTCACAGTAACTTTATTTAGCTTCTAAGGCCTAAGAACAAGACAGGTTTCTTATATATAGTTTTTCTTATCAAGTTTTGTAAATGTACATTAAAAATGCAATCAAGGATCACAAAGCAAAGTTCAAATTCATATTTACTTTGAATACAAAGAAAGGCAAAAAGAAAGAATGTTCATTTTACCAAATTGTAAGACTTAAAGCATTGAACACAAAAAAACACGTTCGAATAGATTTGGAATCTATATTTTAACCACTGAAAGAAGAAAAATAAGAGACTGAAATGAAGTGAATAAAATAGGAAAAGAAGAAAGATATGATCTAAGGGGAAGGAAAGATAGGAAGGGCGGGCTAGAATGTTCAACTGGGGAACAAAAGAATTGAGAGAGGAAGAAGGGGAGAAGAAAGAAAGGAAAGATATTATAATTGTCAGCAAATATATATATATATATATATATATATATATATATATAATGTGTGTGTATTATAATTGTCAGCAGTATACATATACAGACACTTGTATATGTATATTATATATCTTATACCTAGGCACATCCTTCCCCACACCAGGGTCCAGCATCTGACCTAGAAGTCCCATTTGTAACTTCATCATGTCCAGTTGGCTGAATTCCCCCATCCAAACCGTCCCCACCTTGTAAGGACCTAACCTGTCCCTGATGACACTGCTGTCAGTTCATTCTTTTGCTCCCATAGTTAGGTGTAGAGATCCACCAACAGGCCTGTCTTCTATTTCTGAGTGTCATCAGGATGCACATATTACATGGTTCGGTTGTGCACACCAAAAAGCTTGCTCATGTTAAGAGAGTAGTGATACCAAAAGAATTAGATAGCTAAATTTTAAAAACTTACTATTGGCTAGATGAGTCTAAATTTGAACCCAATAGTTCTCTACCTCCACTTTTACAATTAGGAAGAATCTCTTGCATTCAGATAAAGCATACAATCATGGGGTAGTCAATGAATAAAAAATTATATATCTGCCTATGCTCCAAAAAAGCTGGGACCATGAACATGATAAGGCAGACCTTCCAGATGTCAGCATTATGATTAAGAAAATAAGATTTAGTTGTGGGCCCAACTGTATTAAGGAAAGGGAGAAAGAAGATAAGGTGAGATAGAGTAAAAGGAGTGCCTAATTTGGATCTATATCCTTAAACTGGGATCTACCACTAATTTCATCTATGAAAGATCATTTACAAATCTAACAGCACTACCTTCTGCCTAGTTGAAGTGAACACTCAACTACTGTGTATGTGTGTGTATGTGTGTGTGAGAAAGAGACAGACAGAGAAGGAGACAGAGAGAAGGAATATAAGAATCAGAATTTGTGATTGAGAAAGGAAAAAGAAGAAAGAAAAGTACATTACATACTCAGCATGGTAAATATTTTATAGGATATAGCAATTAAAGCTATAATTCAAAATAGCTTTACTTATCAGAAGTAGGATATTTTATTAGTCTGTTTTCTAATGAAAGGGCAAATTAGAGATCTACTTTACTATGATATCTCATTTTGAATAACAATCTTATCTTTTGGGAATCTCAGATTTGGATTTTGAAAACCAAAGACTTGTTTGAGAAATAATCTGTTTCTTTCAACATACGTTCTGGCATAGCTTCACTAAAAATGAGTGCCCTTCTTTTGACAATTGGTGATCTATGTGCCTGAAGGGTAAACTGGATATATTTTATGTACTAGATACTAGTTCCTTTGATACATACAGAATAAACTTCTCTTTCCATTTAACTTCCTTTTTCCAACTGACACTTTTTGCTGATTTATTGCAAGCTAAAGGATAAATAGATGTATGTGTTTCATGTAAACTCAAAAGTATCTCGCTAGTTTTAAAGTACTAAAGAAACTATTTTCCATTATTTAATTCTCGCATGTATAAGGAACCGGTTCTATCCTCTGAATGCAAAAAGCATATATCTTTTGGAAACTTTTTAATGCCATTCATTACCTGATACATTTTAAAAATTATATATTTCAGGCCCTGCTTGATACTCAGAATCTTTTGCGTGCACAAATCACAAATTTTACATTCAACCTGGGATTTTCAGGGAAATTTTACCATACAGGTAAGAAAAAGGGATTAACTGTTCTCATTAAGACCTCTCTGATCACTCTATTTAAAATTGAACACTTCTCCTGTCCACACCTTCCTACATTCCCGATGTTCCTCCCCAGCATTTTATCATTCAATTCCATTTAACATGTTATTTTTTAATTTTTGTAGAATATTAATGGTTTGAAAGTTTATGGAACTATCTGATGGCCTTTCATTTTTATTGAATTATAATTTACATATATAAAAGTACATAAATAGTAAATGTGATATTCAGTGAATTTTCAAAGTGTACACAGCTGTGTAAACAACAGGCAAAACAAGAAAGAGAACACGTCCAAAATCTCCACTTCTTGTGCCCCTCACAATAACTAGCTTCTCTCAAAGAAAAGTAGGATTCTGACTTCTAATATCATGAATTAGTTTTGCTTGGCTTTGCGAGGTATGTAAAAGGAATCACACGGTAAATATTCATCTGTATCCAGCTCATTTTGTACAATGTTATTTCTGTTTCAGAGATATTCTTGTCTATAGGTTATGATTCTTTGCTTTTCCTTGCTGTACAGTATTCCAGTGTTTGAACATACAAAATGTACTTATTTATTCCATTCAGCTGTAGATGGTTGGATATTTCCAGACTTTGAGTTTTTCCGAATAGAAATATTCATAACTCCCTGTTATGAACATTTTTATACCTGTCCTTTAAAGGATTTGAGTATTCTTTTCTGTTAATCATCAACTAGGAATGGAATTGCTAGTTATGGACACACTTATAATTAGCTTTAGAAGAAAATGCCAGTTTTTCAAAATGGTTGTACCTGTTTATATTCCCAACAGTATGAGTGTTCCTGTTGCTCTGTATGCTTGCCAGTATTTGATATTGTTTGTCTTTTTAATTTTAGCTTTTCTGGTGGACATGTAGAGATGTCATATTAGGGTTTTAAAGTACATTTCTCTGAAGAGCAGTGAATGATCTTTCTTCATATTTTGACCAGCTATTTGGATATTCTCTCTTGAGGAATATCTGGGTTTTCTGCTTTTACTTAAAGATTTGTAGAAATTCTTTCCTTGAAATTCTTTTACAGTTCCACGTGTTCCAAGTACTTTATCCTGCTGTCTGGCTGTCTTTTAATTTTCCTTATGGTGCTTTTAATGAACAAAAATATTTAATTTTACTATCGTTCAATTTATCATTTTTTTCTTTAATGGTCAGCCTTTTCTATCTTATTTAAGAAATCTTTGCATACCACAAGAACATGAATATTGTTTTTCTTTTTCAGACAGGGTCTTGCTCTGTTGCCCAGGGTAGAGTGCAGTGGTGCAAACACAACTCACTGCAGCCTCAATCTCCAAGGCTTAAGAAATCCTCCCACCTCAGCCTTTTGAATAGCTAGGACTACAGGCCCATGCCACCATGACTGCCTGTTTTCTTTGTAGAGAAGAGGTCTTACTATATTGCCTAGACTGGCAATGTATACATCTGTGGTATATCTGGAATTGATTTTTGTGTATATATCAGATCGGGTCAATATAGTTTCTTTATTCATAAAAATATCTAACTGGTTAGCCAGACATGGTGACATGTGCCTGTAGTCCCAACTACTCAGGAGACTGACATGGGAGGATCACTTGAGCTCAGGAGGTCTAGGCTGCAATGAACTATGTTCATGCCACTGCAGTCCAGTCTGAGCAACAGAGCAAGAAACTGTCTCTTTTAAAAAATCTAATTAGTACCCAGTATTGTAAAGACCATCCTTTCCCACTGCTTCATAGTGTCATTATTATCATAAATTATATGGCCATGTAACTGTGGACTCTCATTCTGGATTTCCCTATTAAATGTGAAAAGAAATCACTCTAAATATTGAGAATAATTACAAAGTTTTTTTCACAAATATAATTAAAATGAGTTAAGATATTTTGACTTGCCTCAGGATAGCCGAACACCATTTTGTAATTGAAAGAAATAACCTGTATTTTTAGAAGTTAAAAAAATAGATTATATGTATTGGTATACTCATATAATGGAATGTTCTGCAGTCATTAAAAAGAGATAATTTTATATGTAAACCATATAGAAAGAGTTCTCAAGAAACACTGAAAAATCAGTGTACAGTACAGTGATTAGAACATGCTCCCATTTGTATAAAAATAAAGGAGAAGATTAAAACTATACAAAAATCAAGGCATAGTACAGTGATTAGAATATGTTCCCATTTATATAAAAATAAAAGAGAAGGTGAAATCAGTACAACTCTATGTATAGAACTCTTATAGCTTAGAAAACTCAGTTACTGAGTAGTTAAGTAACTTGTGCTATGCAAGATTTCTTAAATAAGATAGAAAATGCTGACCATTAAAAAAAAATGATAAACCGAACGATGCTAAAATTAAGTATTTTTTATATAAGAGCTAGTAATACAGGTATAGGATATCTGTGAGATAATTCATAATAAACTGGTAGGAAGGGGTAACCATGAGTCTATTAGTCAGTTTTCATGCTGCTAATAAACACATACCTGAGACTGGGTAATTGATAAAGGAAAGAGGTTTAATGGACTCAGAGTTCTACATGGCTGGGGAGGCCTCACAATCGTGGCAGAAGATGAAGGAAGAGCAAAGGGATGTCTTACATGGCAGCGGGCAAGAGGGCTTGTGCAGGGTAACTCCCATTTATAAAACCACCAGATCTCGTGAGACTTCTTATTCACTATCATGACAATAGTATGGGGGAAACTGGCCCCATGATTCAATTATCTCCACCCAGCCCCACCCATGACACATGGGGATTATTACAATTAAAGGTGAGATTTGGGTGGGGACACAGAACCAAACCATATCAGTGAAGAAGAGAATTTGAGAATCAAACAAGAAAGATGAAGAGTTTTTACTAATTTTTTTCTGAACCTTTGCATTTTATAACATATATGTATGTGTGTTAGATCTAAATGAATAAACTCATAAGTAATTTTTTAAAGTGATATAGTATTTAAACAAGTTTATCAGTTTTCTACAATTGCAAATACTTTTCAAACTTTTAATTTGATAATATGAGCAAGACTTACTTTGTATGTATTTGATGAATACCTTCAAGGGTTTAATAAACATATCATACTGAGAATTTTATCCATATACTAACATCAATATAATCTCCATATGCACATAAACAACATAAATAGTAATTTTATTTTTATATAGAAGTAATATTGTATTTCTAGAGCAAGTGAATTTCCATTTGTTTCCATGGAAGTTACAGAGCCATGAGACTTGGCTATAGTATTTTCCTGTTGTACTATTGTGTAATGAATACAATAATGTATCATCATACAACTACATATAACTTTCACCTATCAATTTGAAAATTGTGTAGGTTTTAAGAATAACTTTAACATAAAAAGCTCTGAAGCTTTTATTCCCCTGAATTTCTTAGATCAATACATAAAATACACTTTTTCTGTGATTATTTTAAATATTAACAACTGGGAACCTCATGATTTATGTTTGACTTTGTTTTACAATTCAGTGAGTTGGTTCTTATTGTTTTTTTTTTTTTTTTTTTTTTTTTTTTTTTTTTTGAGGCGGAGTCTCGCTCTGTCGCCCAGGCTGGAGTGCAGTGGCCGGATCTCAGCTCACTGCAAGCTCCGCCTCCCGGGTTCCCGCCATTCTCCTGCCTCAGCCTCCCAAGTAGCTGGGACTACAGGCGCCCGCCACCTCGCCCAGCTAGTTTTTTGTATTTTTAGTAGAGACAGGGTTTCACTGTGTTCGCCAGGATGGTCTCGATCTCCTGACCTTGTGATCCGCCCGTCTCGGCCTCCCAAAGTGCTGGGATTACAGGCTTGAGCCACCGCGCCCGGCCGAGTTGGTTCTTATTGTAACCTCAAAAATAAAAACATAATTAGACATCTATTTTAAATATTTTCCTTATAGGAAAGTTCTGCTACCTTGGCAATAGATATGTGAAGTGAGAACTTTCTCTTTATGTGCAGAGGTTTAGTTCATCTTTCTAGCAAAGTTAGACTCATAGCATCACTAACTTTCATGATGGAGAGCCCCAAGAGCTTAAGGAAAGAGAAGACTGCCCATAACCTCTTCCTAAACTTCTGAGTTAGGATATCCTAACTTCAGGATGATTATCTTAGATTCTTTGATACCCATTGAATAAATGAAAATTATCATACGGATAAAAAACCATCAGGGCAAACTTAAGGTGAAATATGTGGTATGTTTAGGGGGAAAGGGAGATAGTAGGAAGAGACATCACAGCAAAACCAGGACAGCCCAGATTTGCTCAAGAAATACAAGAAAACACTCCTGACAACTCCATTTTTTTTTGCCCATCATTGAATACTGGGGAACGATGCTAGCCAATTCATGTCATTCCTTCTCATCTCTGCAAGGTTTGTCCTCTTTCTTTACTTGGGCACTTCTCACAGCTCATAATAAGAGTATCCTCTCCCTAAGTCAGAGAAAGTACAACGCAGGTGGAAACAGAGGTCAAGGTTTGAAAGGGTCTTGTTATTTGTGTGTAATATGAGAGTTTCCACAAAACTGTAGCCGGGGTTGTCTAAGGCCAGTTAAATCATTTTTTAGAGGGAACAGATATAAAATTTAATATTTGATCTTTCAAAACTTAGATGGGATAAAATGTAATTGAATTATATTTTCTTACTTTCTAAATGAAGAAATTGCTATTCCTTTTTCTATAAAAAAATTCTATCCATTTTACTCAGTCTTGAAGTGAAAAAGAAAAGTGGCACTGTCATAATAGTAATACTTTATGTCAGAAGAGAGCTTTATCTTGTTTGATTTATTTTAATTTTTGAAGGTTATGTGCATTTATGTGAGAAATAAAGGGATAAAAAATAAAAATCATAGTTTCCTTTTATTGCTTTGTTAAGCACTTTTCATGTACTTTTCCACTGAATCCTATAAGTTAAAAAATGTGTTAACTTGTTTTCTAGATAAGAACATAGAAACTTAAAGGGGCCCAAGGTCACATAGCTAGTGATGTGTCAAAAAGTAGTCTTGACCCATCCTTGATTAGGGAAGCTGAATGACAAAAGTTTCTCCTTATTTATAGATTTGTTAGTTTTTTATGTTTCCCAAAATCACTGAGATCCAATAGTAACTATACATTCTAATTATATTACAGAAGAAATTTACAACGGGAAGAACAATGTTATACTGAATGAGTAAATGTTGATCTTATTTCTAGACTCCATGTTTGGCCAGTGAATGACAGTTAAGGGCCCTGAATTTGGAGTTGCTCAATCTGAGTTAGAACTCAGGATTTCAGTTCAGGCTCCGTCTCAAATCTCTCAGTGACATGGAGCAAGTTACTTCACCTCTCCAAATATCAATTCCCTTATTTGTAAAATGAAGTTGGCAGCGGCCCTCACCTCATGAGGTTGTTTTGAGAATGAAGTGAAATGATGTTTGTAAAGTACTCAACACAGTGCTTGACATAACAACACAACATAGAGTCTCAGTCAATGATGATTTTAAATATAATATCAGAATAGGAAACACTACAGATAAAATAGTGTAGAGGCCAGTCATTTAAATAAATATATTAAAAAATAAATTATAGTTTGCAATAACTTTATAAGACTTCAGCAGAGTTTTGTGACAAGTTAAGAAATGGCACTTAACACTGTGGAAAAGAGTTTGGAAATTTCTCGAAAAACTTAAAACAGAACTAACATTCAACCCAGCAATCCCATTATTGGATATTATTATATATTCAAAGAAAGCAAATCATTATACCAAAAAGACACATGCACTCACATGATCACTACAGCACTATTCACAGTAGCAAAGACGTGGAATAAACCTAGGTGTCCATGTGTCCATCCAATCCAATGGTGGATTGGCTGAAGAAAATCTGATACATATACTCCATGGAATACTACACCACCATAAAAAAGCAATGAAATCATACCCTTTGCAGCAACATGGATGCAGCTGGAGGCCATTATCCTAAGTGAATCAATGCAAGAGCAGAAAACCAAATACCACATGTTCTCATTTATAAGTGAGAACTAAACAACTGGTACTCATAGTCATAGAGATGGCAACAGTAGACACTGGGGACTAATGGCAGAGAGGGAAGGAGAAGAGTAAAGGTCGAAAAACTAACTGTTGTGTACTATTCTCACTATCTGAGTGACGGGATCTTTCATACCCCCAACCTCAGCATCATGCAATATGCCCAGGTAACAAACCTGCATGTCCCCACTGAATCTAAAATAAAAGTTGAAAATAAAATAAAATAAATATAATCTGCATCTTCCCAGAAAAAGGAAATGACACTTAAAATTGAGGAATTTGACTTATTCTTCTCTTTTCCTCCAGTTCTAACAAAGGTGGGCAAAGTGGGGAAGCAAAGAGTTGGCAAGAGGCCACGACAGTCCAACCAAATGTAATTAACCCACAGTTAATTACACTTCTACTGCTTTTTAATCAAATTTTTTTTTTTTTTTTCCGAGACGGAGTCTCGTTCTGTCGCCCAGGCTGGAGTGCAGTGGCGCCATATCGGCTCACTGCAAGCTCCTCCTCCCAGGTTAGTGCAATTCTCCTGCCTCAGCCTCCCCAGTGGCTGGGACTACAGGTGCCCGCCACCACGACTGGCTAATTTTTTTGTTCGTATTTTTAGTAGAGATGGGATTTCACCGTGTTAGCTAGGATGGTCTTGATCTTATGACCTTGTGATCTGCCCGCCTCGGCCTCCCAAAGTGTTAGGATTAAAGGCGTTAGCCATCAAGCCCAGCCCATAATTATGAAAGTAATAAGCAAGAGACATTTGTTCTCAATGTAATTCTAATGTAAAACACTCTCAAAGTAGAATTAAAAGAAATCAGATAAGACAAATCTATAAAGAGAAGACATAAAATTGTGCCTAATATGAACTGAGACAAATATGTCAGAAGGCAGATATTATTTGTCTAACTCTTGCATGATTCAAATGTATGAATATTTTAGTCACAGATTTCACCATGATGTTCAGGAAAGGACAACAACTTCCTGAGCTATCTTTTCAAAGAACCCTGAGATCTGCTGCTCTGTTCTGATAAATAATATTTCAGCAGAGTCCAACTAAAAAAACATGAATAAAGGAAAGATAACAGGAAAGTTGCAAGAAAAGATAGGAATTATAGGCAACAAGGAATAGAGCTTAAAAGCAGTGGAAGAGGAGACTTCTCATAAACTAGGGAATCTCAGCTCACTGACATTGCAGGGTATGTGGAAATCAGGAAAGAATTGATTTCTGGGAAACTCCAAGAGACTCTGCCTGCTCTCAGTGTGAGAAAATAAAATGGCAACAAATAACTGACACTAATACAGTGTCCTGGAGACTACAAAATGTTAAGCAAGAGGGGAGTATCTTGGATAGAAGCAGAGATGTTTAAATGCAGGGAAACTAAATGACATCATTCTTATGTCAAGCAAAACATGTATTTAAGATCACCAGTCACACCTACAAAATGCTCCTTTACTAAGTCACCTTATTTATCACCTCAAATTTAGAAGGACTCAAGAACCTGCCATGGTTAGGATCATCAGAGTTTCTAAACCCCTGAATCCATCTTCCTATTTTTCTTGCCTTTCTCTCTATAAAATTTCTCTGAGCCATAAGATAACCGCTCAGAAGCTCCAAGAATGCTGGTGACTCATTCATTAATCAGGCCAATGAGTTAATATAATGATTTGGTCAATTCTTGAACATAATGTCACCTCTCCCACATAGCACATGTGAAAACTACCTCCCCCTTTCATGTAGTATTGTAATGAGGAAAAAAAAAAAAAAAAAAAAAACTCAAGGAGCCATGCAAGGAAACACAAGAAGAACTGAAGTAGGAAATACAGGAAGAAAAGAAAGGGGCATTATAAGTTACCCAATATTGCCAGAATTACGTAGACATTACCTCCCCAAAAAAATAAAATAGGTACTGCTGTCCATCTTTTTACCTACATGAATACAGACATTAAAGAGATCATGTGACTTGGCCACACAACTCAAATGTGTTGGAACCTACAAATAAACTAAAGCCTTCTGACTTCAAAGGCTATACTCGTTCTACTATATAATGGTAACATAAGTGTATATGAAGAAGAAAAACTAAAGAAAATAAAACATTAGATTTAAAGATGTAATCTTTGTATGTAGTGGAGAGGAAGTTCCTTCATAGCAGCAGAGTACTTAAGCATATGAAAGTGAAACTAAAGACTGTCCTTGAAGGATTATGCTATTCCACTCACTCTATAGCACTCAATCTTTGTTTCTCCTGTATAAATTTGAATGACCATGAAACCTCATAGTATGTCTTCATCTCCAGTAAAGGTTTTCAATGCCCACCAAATCACAGGACCTGATTCTTTCCCTGCCAATAGACTCTGCCTCCCTTCTCTTGAGAAACTGAATGAACAATGTTAACAGGGACTGGGTTTAGAATGACTGGCAGCAGTCCATTCTCCATCTTGAGCCTGTAGAGCTCTAATAAAACAAATCATATCAGAGCTGCCATTGAAAATATGGGAGGAAATGTTTCTCCACACAGAAAGGACATCATAGGAAGAACCCACCACTCTGGGAGCTTATTGGATTCAATGTTGTGGCTAAAATTCAAGTGTGGCTGCATAATTGTGTAATAACTAGTATTATCTTATGATATTCCAGGACAGTAGTGAGCACCTTATACTGTTCTTATTTTATGCTATAGTAAAGAAGCTACGCCTGGGGAAGTAGAAAAAGGACTCAGCCCCTTCAAATAAGTTAAAAGAACGGTGAAATTTCCCACAGTCAACTGAACTGCAGGCCAAGGAAAATGGGAGGAAATAAAATGAGTTCAAGTATGAAACCTCCAAAAAACAACAACAGGGCTGACCCTTAAGGCAATAGGAGTTTCGTGATGGAAAATCTTCTTCCAACAACTTGAGAGAAAGGACAAGCATATGGAACATGAGTACCACCAAGGAGCAGCTTGGATTGTTTTGATAGTGGTGACCATGATTTCACCACTTTGCAACTTCTGTCCATCACTTTCACCCTTTCTTCTTGTTTATCCTTCAGTTTTCTCTAATTTTCCCAATAACGATTTCCACATTTCCTTCTTTTCTCTTTCTTATGCATCAGTTTTTACCAAATACTAAGTAGCTTCTTCCCAGACCTAAGGAGGAACCTGAATAAAAGAATTACTTTGTTGTATATGCAGCCCATGTCACAATGACCTACTACTTCTGAGGCTGTGACACACATTCCTTATTCCTATTTCCTCAATTACATTTCCTACTTATCCCCCATTCTCTCCAGACTACCAATTGCACAAAAATGCTGAAAGTTAAGAGTTCTAATATCCTTGGGAATGGTTATATATTTTCATCTTGCAGTGATTTCAAATCCATGTCTCATATTTAATAACGTTTAAGAGTTTTACATGGTCTCTGATTATTTTCTGACTAACAGATTTTCCTTTGATACATTTGGGTTTAAAGCCTTACACATAAAACAGAATAAATGATGTCCTCTAAATACATATATGAGAATAGATTAGATAGATAGGTAGATTGATTGATTGATCGATCATAGATCTGCGTAACTGGAATTAATTGGATAATCTTTTCCCCCCTAAAGGAACTGAAGAGGAAGATGAAGGGGATGACTGTCTGTTGGGGTCTGTGGATGAGTTCTGGTGGTTTCCTCACATGTGGAGCCATATGCAGCCCCACCTCTTCCACAACGAGTCATCTTTGGTGGAGCAGATGATTCTCAACAAAAAATTTGCCTTAGTAAGTAATTCACTTTGACTGTTGCATTGAAGTAGTGTACACTGATTGGAGAAATGAAAAGGTTATTATATTGTGGCATAGCGGCGCTTTTAAGTAACTTTTTCATGTGATCATTTAGAAGATTTTTGTATTGCCACCTTTCAGTATGTGGCTCTTGAGTTTGTATTGAGTACTCACCACTATACTTAATGTTTTGAAGGATCTAATTTAAGAGGGACTTCACAAGATACAAAATTTATTATGACGTTATGGTTAGAGCTCCCAAGACATGGCTCCTGTCCAGAAGGAGTTTCCTGCTGCACTGGGAAGGCAGAAATATGCACGTTAAACAATTCCCCAACAAAATAAAATACTTTTTCATTATCTAATGCCAAACCTTAGACAGAAAACCCACAGTTCAAAGAAGTAAGTTTCACTGGGAGTAGCCCAAGATGGGTTCTTCTGGAAATGAGATTTTAGATACATCCTGAAATAAGAATAATTCTTGGGTATCAGGATGAACTGGCATGAAATGAGGCTGAGAGAAAAGAGCAGGTAGGAGACCATAATGACTGCATGAGGTAATAAAGACTCAATCTAAACAGTTAAAAGCATTGCAAACATATATGTTGTACGGATGGAACATTTGCTTAGCTGAAGCAAGGTGCACCATGTAATACTGAAGCGTTTATATTCAGGACAGGGAAATTTATAGTAAAAGTTTAAATAAGCACATTATGAAGAAAAATGTGCTTGTGATCAGAGAGAGTACCGAGGTACACTTACATGGAATGGTTTTCTACACCAGTTGCTAGAGCTAAGAAATTTTAGTTGGTTCTCACAGTACCTTACTCAAACATATACAAGACAAGGTTAGAATTTATACATTATATATTTTTTTTTCTTGTGGATATACAAGACCAAACACTTTATGGTGGCATCAGGAGCCCATATTTGTCTTTTAGCTTCAATCTACTCCACCAAATAAACAAATAGCTTCAGGTGCACCTTTGCCACATATTGATATTTTGTCAAGAAAGCAAGAATAGTGCTCCTCCATGCTGATATTGTGAAAATGTTTTGATGGTATATGAAAACTCCTGTGAGAAGGAGAGTCATCTTTTTTCCTAAAAAATATAAACGGAAATAATAAATAGCATGTAAAATTAGTAAAACAGTGCCAGAATTTGTATTAGAAAGTCCTGAAACTCACATCTCAATAGAGCAAACATTAATTCTATCATTTCCAGAAATCTACATTGCTGATACTGGCAATGTTCATCAGTAATAAATTATGTGGAGAAAAAATTACTTTGTGGTTTATTTCTAAATCTGTTGAGAAAAAGAGAAAGGGATTTGTGAGAGAAGAAAATACACAAATACAGTAAAGTAAAGCACCAGTAAAAGATAAGATACTGAGAAGTGAGAAGTGAAATTGTTGTTGCTGTTGTTGTTGTATTGATAGCTTTGCAAAAATAATGTACCAAAGTAGTTTTGATAAAAGACATGTCATTCACTGTTTTATCTGTTGAAACTAGAATAGTATCTAGAATAACAGGTGTTCTATTATTACTTGAAAGAATCAATGAATGCCAATATTATGTTTATGTTTAAAACATTTGCAGATGTTTGGAAGTACATATTCTAAGAATATACTTAATACATATGCTAGAAAAGGCATGCACCGCAGTTATATGCATTTTTTAGAATTCTCAACTAAAAAGCATCATGAATAAAAGAATAATTCAAAAACAATATCTGGTCATTCTTAACCACCTAACTTAAGTGTCAAGGAAAGCAGATTTCTTAGAAGAGTCATTCCTAACTACATGTTGGCAATTCACATTATTGTTTTTGAAGCAGTAGAGAGTAGTTGTAATAGATCTTCAGAAATAAGACCAAATATATTATTTAGTGTTTAATCAAATCCAGGAAAAGTGGATTTCATTTTGTTGTGAGAGGATAGATATGAAAAAAGACTGAATCCAGAACCAGTCCTTCTCCAGCCATAACAACATGAAAGAGCATATATATATATATATATATAAAGCATTTGGGAACAGCAATTAGCATGTAACACTCAATAGATGGCAGCTGTTGTTTTTATCATTATATCTAATATCATTAAATTGCCTTTTTTTTATTATTATACTTTAAGTTCTAGGGTACATGTGCATAATGTGCAGGTTTGTTACATATGTATACTTGTGCCATGTTGGTGTGCTGCACCCATCAAATCGTCAGCACCCATAAACTCGTAATTTACATCAGGTATAACTCCCAATGCAATCCCTCCCCCCTCCCCCCTCCCCATGATAGGCCCCAGTGTGTGATGTTCCCCTTCCCGAGTCCAAGTGATCTCATTGTTCAGTTTCCAACTATGAGTGAGAACATGTGGTGTTTGGTTTTCTGTTCTTGCGGTAGTTTGCTGAGAATGATGGTTTCCAGCTGCATCCATGCCCCTACAAAGGACACGAACTCATCCTTTTTTATGGCTGCATAGTATTCCATGGTGTATATGTGCCACATTTTCTTAATCCAGACTGTCACTGATGGACATTCGGGTTGATTCCAAGTCTTTGCTATTGTGAATAGTGCCACAATAAACATACGTGTGCATGTGTCTTTATAGCAGCATGATTTATAATCCTTTGGGTATATACCCAGTAATGGGATGGTTGGGTCATATGGTACTTCTAGTTCTAGATCCTTGAGGAATTGCCATACTGTTTTCCATAATGGTTGAACTAGTTTACAATCCCACCAACAGGGTAAAAGTGTTCCTATTTCTCCACATCCTCTCCAGCACCTATTGTTTCCTGACTTTTTAATGATTGCCATTCTAACTGGTGTGAGATGGTATCTCATTGTGGTTTTGATTTGCATTTCTCTGATGGCCAGTGATGTTGAGCATTTTCTCATGTATCTGTTGGCTGTATGAATGTCTTCTTTTGAGAAGTGTCTGTTCATATTCTTCGCCCATTTTTTGATGGAGTTGTTTGTTTTTTTCTTGTAAATTGGTTTGAGTTCTTTGTAGGTTCTGGATATTAGCCCTTTGTCAGATGAGTAGATTGCAAAACTTTTCTCCCATTCTGTAGGTTGCCTGTTCACTCTGATGGTAGTTTCTTTTGCTGTGCAGAAGCTCTTTAGTTTAATTAGATCCCATTTGTCAATTTTGGCTTTTGTTGCCATTGCTTTTGGTGTTTGAGACATGAAGTCCTTGCCCATGCCTATGTCCTGAATGGTATTACCTAGATTTTCTTCTAGGATTTTTATGGTATTAGATCTAACATTTAAGTCTCTAATCCATCTTGAATTAATTTTCGTATAAGGAGTAAGGAAAGGATCCAGTTTCAGCTTTCTACTTATGCCTAGCCAATTTTCCCAGCACCATTTATTAAATAGGGAATCCTTTCCCCATTTCTTGTTTTTGTCAGGTTTGTCAAAGATCAGATGGCTGTAGATGTGTGGTATTATTTCTGAGGACTCTGTTCTGTTCCATTGGTCTATATCTCTGTTTTAGTACCAGTACCATGCTGTTTTGGCTACTGTAGCCTTGTAGTATAGTTTGAAGTCAGGTATTGTGATGCCTCCAGCTTTGTTCTTTTGACTTAGGATTGTGTTGGCAATGCGGGCTCTTTTTTGGTTCCATATGAACTTTAAAGCCGTTTTTTCCAATTCTGTGAAGAAACTCATTGGTAGCTTGATGGGGATGGCGTTGAATCTATGAATAACCTTGCGCAGTATGGCCATTTTCATAATATTCATTCTTCCTATCCATGAGCATGGTATGTTCTTCTGTTTGTTTGTGTCCTCTTTTATTTCACTGAGTAGTGGTTTGTAGTTCTCCTTGAAGAGGTCCTTTACATCCCTTGTAAGTTGGATTCCTAGGTATTTTATTCTCTTCGAAGCAATTGTGAATGGAAGTTCATTCCTGATTTGGCTCTCTGTTTGTCTGTTACTGCTGTATAAGAATGCTTGTGATTTTTGCACATTAATTTTGTATCCTGAGACTTTCCTGAAGTTTGTTATCAGCTTAAGGAGATTTTGGGCTGAGACAATGGGGTTTTCTAAATATACAATCATATTATCTGCAAACAGGGACAATTTGACTTCTTCTTTTCTTAACTGAATACCCTTTATTTCTTTCTCTTGCCTGATTGCCCTAGTCAGAACTTCCAACACTATATTGAATAGGAGTGCTGAGAGAGGGCATCCCTGTCTTGTGCCAGTTTTCAAAGGGAATTTTTCCAGTTTTTGCCCATTCAGTATGATATTGGCTGTGGGTTTGTCATAAATAGCTCTTATTATTTTGAGATATGTTCCATCAATACCGAATTTATTGAGTGTTTTTAGCATGAAGGACTGTTGAATTTCGTCAAAGGCCTTTTCTGCATCTATTGAGATAATCATGTGGTTTTTGTCTTTGGTTCTGTTTATATGCTGGATTACGTTTATTGATTTGCATATGTTGAACCAGCCTTGCATCCCAGGGATGAAGCCCACTTGATCATGGTGGATAAGCTTTTTGATGGGCTGCTGGATCCGGTTTGCCAGTATTTTATTGAGGATTTTTGCATCGATGTTCATCAGTGATATTGGTCTAAAATTCTCTTTTTTTGTTGTGTCTCTGCCAGGCTTTGGTATCAAGATGATGTTGGCCTCATAAAATGAGTTAGGGAGGATTCCCTCTTTTTCTATTGATTGGAATAGTTTCAGAAGGAATGGTACCAGCTCCTCCTTGTACCTCTGGTAGAATTCAGCTGTGAATCCATCTGGTCCTGGACTTTTTTTGGTTGGAAGGCTATTAATCAATTTCAGAGCCTGCTATTGGTCTATTCAGGGATTCAGCTTCTTCATGGTTTAGTCTTGGGAGAGTGTAAGTGTCCAGGAAATTATCCATTTCTTCTAGATTTTCTAGGTGATTTGCGTAGAGGTGTTTATAGTATTCTCTGATGGTAGTTTGTATTTCTGTGGGGTCGGTGGTGATATCCCCTTTATCATTTTTTATTGCGTCTATTTGATTCTTCTCTCTTTTCTGCTTTATTAGTCTTGCTAGTGGTCTGTCAATTTTGTTGATCTTTTCAAAAAACCAACTCCTGGATTCATTGATTTTTTTGGAGGGTTTTTTGTGTCTCTATCTCCTTCAGTTCTGCTCTGATCTTAGTTATTTCTTGCCTTCTGCTAGCTTTTGAATGTGTTTGCTCTTGCTTCTCTAGTTCTTTTAATTGTGATGTTAGAGTGTCCATTTTAGATCTTTCCAGCTTTCTCTTGTGGGCATTTAGTGCTATAAATTTCCCTCTACACACTGCTTTAAATGTGTCCCAGAGATTCAGGTATGTTGTATCTTTGTTCTCATTGGTTTCAAAGAGCATCTTTATTTCTGCCTTCATTTTGTTATGTACCCAGTAGTCATTCAGGAGCAGGTTATTCAGTTTCCATGTAGTTGAGTGGTTTTGATTGAGTTTCTTAGTCCTGAGTTCTAGCTTGATTGCACTGTAGTCTGAGAGACAGTTTGTTATAATTTCTGTTCTTGTACATTTGCTGAGGAGTGCTTTACTTCCAATTATGTGGTCAATTTTGGAATAAGTGTGATGTAGTGCTGAGAAGAATGTCTATTCTGTTGATTTGGGGTGGAGAGTTCTGCAGATGTCTTTTAGGTCTGCTTGCTGCAGAGATGAGTTCAATTCCTGGATATCCTTGTTAACTTTCTGTCTCGTTGATCTGTCTAATGTTGACAGTGGAGTACTGAAGTCTCCCATTATTATTGTATGGGAGTCTAAGTCTCTTTGTAAGTCTCTAAAGACTTGCTTTAAGAATCTGGGTGCTCCTGTATTGGGTGCATATATATTTAGGATCATTAGCTCTTTCTGTTGAATTGATCCCTTTACCATTATGTAATGGCCTTCTTTGTCTCTTTTGATCTTTGATGGTTTAAAGTCTGTTTTATCAGAGACTAGGATTGCAACCCCTGCCTTTTTTTGTTCTCCATTTGCTTGGTAGATCTTCCTCCATCCCTTTATTTTGAGCCTATGTATGTCTCTGCATGTGAGATGGGTCTCCTGAATACAGCAAACTGATGGGTCTTGACTCTTTATCCAGTTTGCCAGTCTGTGTCTTTTAATTGGAGCATTTAGTCCATTTACAATTAAGCTTAATATTGTTATGTGTGAACTTGATCCTGCCATTATGATATTAACTGGTTATTTTGCTCATTAGTTGATGCAGTTTCTTCCTAGCCTCGATGGTCTTTACATTTTGGCATGTTTTTGCAATGGCTGGTACCAGTTGTTCCTTTCCATGTTTAGTACTTCCTTCAGGGTCTCTTGTAAGGCAGGCCTGGTGGTGACAAAATCTCTAAGCATTTGCTTATCTGTAAAGGATTTTATTTCTCCTTCACTTATGAAACTTAGTTTGGCTGGATATGAAATTCTGGGTTGAAAATTCTTTTCATTAAGAATGTTGAATATTCGCCCCCACTCTCTTCTGGCTTGTAGAGTTTCTGCTAAGAGATCTGCTGTTATTCTGATGGGCTTCTCTTTGTGGGTAACCCGACCTTTCTCTCTGGCTGCCCTTAAGATTTTTTCCTTCATTTCAACTTTGGTGAATCTGGCAGTTATGTGTCTTGGAGTTGCTCTTCTCGAGGAGTATCTTTGTGGCGTTCTCTGTATTTCCTGAATTTGAATGTTGGCCTGCCCTACTAGGTTGGGGAAGTTCTCCTAGATGATATCCTGAAGAGTGTTTTCCAACTTGGTTCCATTTTCCCCCTCACTTTCAGGCACCGCAATCAGATGTAGATTTGGTCTTTTTACATAATCCCATACTTCTTGCAGGCTTTGTTCATTTCTTTTTCTTCTTTTTTATTTAGATTCCTCTTCTCGCTTCATTTCATTCATTTGATCCTCAATCGTTGATACTCTTTCTTCCAGTTGATCGAGTCAGTTACTGAAGCTTGTGCATTTGTCATGTATTTCTCGTGTCATGGTTTTCATCTCTGTCAGTTCGTTTATGGCCTTCTCTGCATTAATTATTCTAGCTATCAATTCTTCCACTCTTTTTTCAAGATTTTTAGTTTCTTTGCACTGGGTACGTAATTCCTCCTTTAGCTCTGAGAAGTTTGATGGACTGAAGCCTTCTTCTCTCATCTCGTCAAAGTCATTCTCTGACCAGCTTTGATCCGTTGTTGGCGATGAGCTGCGTTCCTTTGGAGGGGGAGATGAGCTCTTATTTTTTGAATTTCCAGCTTTTCTGCCCTGCTTTTTCCCCAACTTTGTGGTTTTATCTGCCTCTGGTCTTTGATGATGGTGACGTACTGATGGGGTTTTGGTGTGTGTGTCCTTCCTGTTTGTTAGTTTTCCTTCTAACAGTCAAGACCCTCAGCTGTAGGTCTGCTGGAGATTGCTTGAGGTCCACTCCAGACCCTGTTTGCCTGAGTATCAGCAGCAGAGGCTGCAGAAGATAGAATATTGCTGAACAGCAAGTGTACCTGTCTGATTCTTGCTTTGGAAGCTTCCTCTCAGGGGTGTACTCCACCATGTGAGGTGTGTGGTGTTGGTCTGCCCCTAGTGGGGGATGTCTCCCAGTTAGGCTACTCAGGGGTCAGGGACCCACTTGAGCAGTCAGTCTGTCCGTTCTCAGATCTCAACCTCCGTATTGGGAGATCCACTGCTCTCTTCAAAGCTGTCAGACAGAGTTGTTTGTGTCTGCAGAGGTTTCTGCTGCTTTTTTGTTGTTGTTGCTGTTGTTGTTGTTTAGCTGTGCCCTGTCCCCAGAGGTGGAGTCTACAGAGATAGGCAGGCCTCCTTGAGCTGCTGTGAGCTCCACCCAGTTGGAGCTTCCCAGAGGCTTTGTTTACCTGCTTAAGCCTCAGCAATGGCGGGTGCCCCTCCCCCAGCCTCACTGCTGCCTTGCAGTTAGATCGCAGACTGCTGTGCTAGCAATGAAGGAGGCTCCATGGGCGTGGGACCCTCCTGGCCAGGTGTGGGATATAATCCCCTGGTGTGCCCGTTTGCTAAGACCCTTGGTAAAGCACAGTATTGGGGTGGGAGTTACCTGATTTTCCAGGTGTTGTCTGTCTCAGTTCCCCTGGCTAGGAAAAGGGATTCCCTTCCCCCTTGTGCTTCCCACGTGAGGGGATGCCTCACCCTGCTTCAGCTCTTGCTGGTCGGGCTGCAGCAGCTGACCAGCACCGATTGTCCAGGACTCCCTAGTGAGATGACCCCAGTACCTCAGTTGAAAATGCAGAAATCACCTGTCTTCTGTGTCGCTTGTGCTGGGAGCTGGAGACTGGAGCTGTTCCTATTCGGCCATCTTGCTCCGCCCCAAAATTGCCATCTTTAATTTTTGCCTAGGCTCCTGAGGTGTTTGGACAGACAGGTAAGAGGGACAAAAATCCTTAAGTTTAAAAGTTTACTTTGTATTGAGATGATATTTGTTTAACGTGAATTTTACCCAATTTCTAAGTATGTGTTAACTCTTTTACTTTCCATTAGGCATTAGGGTTACAAAACTGCATTGTTGCTGACTTTAAAGATATAATAAGAAAAGATCAAGGGTTTCCAATTTTAACATATTTTTATTATTTCCTTAAATTAACCCTGAATTGTAGGTCTATTTATTCTCCTATTATAGATGAAGCAACTGAGAATCAGAGAAATGCAGTGATTTATTCATGATTGTAAAACTCACTAGCAGTACAATTAAGACCAGAAATCTTAATGTTGCATAAATTGCAGTGTTAAGTCTTCTAATGCTGTATAAATTGTGCCCCGCTCCCCCGCCCCCCCAGGCTTCCTCCCTAGCCTCCCAACCCAATTCACAGGTGTAAATCAAGATTTCTTTTCTGCTGGTAATCCAAGGGAATATCTGGTTATGCTGGTAATACAAAGGGAATGGAGAACTTGAGGTGGAACTCACAGGGCAACTTTTCCCTCAGATTTTCTGAAGTTCCCTAATATAGGCAGAGTCTCTAAAATGTTGGAGGGGGTCAAAAGGGTGGGGGAGACAAAAAACTAAATCTGAGAAAATTTCCACTTGACCAAATATCACTTATCATGTATAGCTACAGAATCCACTTTAACTCAGTGAAAAGTACTCTGGAGAAAATTCTACTTCACCTCACTAGATGGAACAATCTAATATTTAACCTGTGCTAATATTGCATTTCTAAATTGAATTATATCCTACTCTTCTCCACCAGCTTGGAGGCTCTTGATTTTAAAATGAGTGTGGGTATTTCCCAATGAAGAAAATGAAAGAACATGCAAAGAAGTAGTGGGCTGTCTTGGGAGCAAATAGATGTTCAAACAAAAATGGAGGTCATGGATGCAATACTCAAATGGGTAATTGGGTTAGAGGACATTTAAAGTACCTTTCCAGCTAGGAGAATCTGAGACTCTGATCTAAAACTTTCGGGTTTTGGTCTTTGCTATCATCATTTACAGCCAAACACCTGCTATTTTCATTGACTTTTACCAAATACATCTTAGCTATTATCCTTTTCCACACTGTGGACACAAATTTGATGTCTATTTTAATTTGTCTTTGAAAGCTCTAATAGTTTATTATGAAAGGTCAAGTAAATCCTTTAAGCAAACTTGCATTTGATGATTACACCCATCAGGAAATGCAGCTTTGGAGGTTGATTGGAAAAAAATTTTAATTACCAAATATAGGCTAATTCACGGGTTAAACTGAAATTTCAACAGGGGATTTTTTTTTTTTTTGAAACGTACAAATTCTGAGGCGAAGATTAAATGTATCACTAATAATGACCTACCACAAAATTTAAAATATTGACTCTACAGTTTTTAAAATAGAATAATGTATCATTAGAAAGTAAAATAGTGTTCTATTTTAACCTCAAAAAAGTCTTCAATAGTACATACTCTTAACTGAAGAACTGTATCTAAATTTTAGAAAATGGTGGTTGTTACATTTTTAATGATAAAATAGTTAATAGATATTTCTATCATAGAACCCTTTGCCAATAATAGATGATATTTAATACTTTTATAGACAATGCTATTAAAATTAGTAGTAGTAGAACGATGTTCATGGTAACATAAAATCTTACTGAAGATTGAACTTCTAATTGCATTATCATCATTCTTTTAAATGGTGTCCTTTTTGCCTCTCTTTTCAAAGTGCAGCAGAACCTGTTAATTTACATTAGCCGGAATGTCTATTGTCAATTATAAAACTTTTTAGATTAGTGAGTATGTTAACTTTTCCAATATGGAAATAAAGATTATAGTATCCAAATGTAATTTAAAATATATTGAAAGACTTGCTGGCTTAAGGAATGATCTTTTAATTAGTTTGCTTGCCAGCTAGAGAATGAATGAATACTATCACTTTTATTTCAGTGATGCACTTTATAAAAAGGCATATGAGATTTTCATTTTACTGATATTGAGCACAAATTATAATTCTAGGCATCCTAATAGAAATAGAGAATTCCAGTCAGGTCACAGAGTCCACTCAGCTGGTAGGCCACTTTAGAGTAATCCAAGCAGCACAGTTTAAGAAAGACACTGGCCATTGTTCAGAGCAAAATGACCAATATGATGAGGTCTATAATTTACTTCATAAAATGAATAGGTAAAGGAAATTCAAGAAGGCAAGAGATAAAAAAAGAAGACTAAGGGATATATTATCAGGGCTACTATTCAACCAAAAGTACTGGTATGGCCATGCCAGTTATTACAATATTGAAATGTGACAATACTTTACTCCTACCCCATTACCACATCAGATTCTTCCCCAAGGTGTCCCAAATCTCCCCATTTCTCAGGAACTAAAGGGGCCTGGCCCAGAAAGAGTCTCCAGCACCGAGCTCCAGCTGTTCAGCTGGCAGCCGTTCTGATTGCTCAGTGGCACGGCATGCTGGTTGGTAGATATTTTTAGTATCATTCCAGAAGATAATCAGTCAGTCTTAAGATTTAGAAGGGACTAGAATCAGTATATTTATAAGGAAAGGTATGGAAGTAATATAGATTTAAGAAGTAGAGTTCTTCTAATCTAGATAAGATATGTATATAGAATGGTACTCAATGTTCGTTAAATAAAAATAAAAGTAAATGTTTCTTCTAGCTCCTAAGATTCTATCATTAATGTATTATAATGTAGGTTTTGTTATTATTCAGGTATGGTGAGTCCAATAGATCAGGAGATGACTGCCATTGAAAAGATTAGTTTGTTATTCACAGTTCCCAAGAAAGGGGGTGTACCATGGATGCAGGGCCACAAGGGGAGGCACCAGGGTTGCTCAGGAGGCAGAGGGAGGAAGGGGAAAATGTGGGCAAGAGTATTATTGTGGTTTCTGCAGGAAAGGTAAGGCAAGACAGGGTAAGCAGGCTCAGGATTGCCTACTTTGAATAATTTCAGTGTGTTCTGAGATGTAAGAGCTGTCTTTAGTCATCTGGTACTTTGCTCTGGGGTGATTAGATGAGGGAGATAGTTGCTCAACATATGAGAGTCTGATAAAGGAAGCAGTCAAGGGTAGGAGCTCTGAATTGCTTGATTGACATCTGAGAGTGCTCTCAGGGTGGTGTTTGCTGTCTTTAGGAACTGGCTAGCCTGAGAGCAGCAATCTCTCCAGGGTTAGCAAGGCCCCAATATCAAAACATCAGAAATACAGAAAATAAAGAGGCATGACACTTTCTCTTGGTGATGTATCTCAAAGCATTCCACAGGTTTTCAAACCCCCTCATGATCCCAGTTGTCATATTCATACAATTTCTAATTTGTCATTCTTCTTCCCAATATATGCCCCAATCTGAACATTATCGTCCACTGATGTGGTGTTATCAAAGCAGAAAATAGTAAAATATTTTTTTCCTTTATGTGCACTTTACTTCTATAAATGTAGCCAAAGATCACATTAAATTTTTATACCACCATATCACACCTGTGTCTGCCAGACCCTCTGCCCATGAGCCATTTATTAAACCTTCAAGTATTTATTTTTATCCAATTGATTTTGTAAACTAAATGCTAGCCTTGGAATTACAATTGTCCCTTTAATATTCCATATTTGTTCTATGCTCAGTGTTTTAGTATATCAACCTCCTGCTAAAGACTGACTCCGTTATTTAACATGCTTTATATCTTTCCCAGCTTTATGTAATCCCTATATTTTACAAGTATGACTTTTGCATCTTCAAGTTATTAGTATTGTTGAACATAATATCATGATTAGAGATTTGTGGTAGAGCAATACATATCCTTTAGTTGTGTTCCCCTGGCTTATTTCTAGCAAATGTTTCACAACTATTTTTCACCAGAATATTTTAAAATCTGTTTTTCTAAATTGAAATGTCATATCTAGTTATTTTTAGAACTACGTATTTTACGTATCTTGAACTCCAAGATAACACTGTCATCTACTCTGAAGTTCTAGCACTTCCGTGTAGGTGGTAGAATCACAGAACATTAGAGAAGGAGTGTTTAGGATGAAGACAAGCAGGGAAAATTGGATGTAAGTAGACATACTGGATTGCTATTAAATTAACAAAAAAAGATAGGAAATAAAAGCCAGCTTTAACTAAACCAGTAGAAGTGGGATCATAAAGAAGTTGGATGTGAAAAGTATTTCTGACATAGATTCAATAAGGTTTTTTATCAGATGGATGATGAGGAAGCAAAAGAGAATAACAGGTCAAAAATAACATCAGGGTTTAACCCTCCCACTTTTCTATCTGTGTGTTCTTCTTTAAACTTTTTGCAAATGTGAACTGCTGCTTCTTCTTTAGAAGTTCTATATTTCACCTACATGAAGATAACCCCTCCTACCCATATCTACAGTGGGGCAAAATGTATTCTCATTTGGATATATCATTGAACTTTTGAAAGTGGTTTTAATTGGAATTCTTTTCTTTGTAAATTCCTGTCCAGATTACCTTCTTTTCCATCCTATGGAAAGACTCCATACTCTCTAACAAGATAGACGTTGTAGAAAGAATTCCTCAATTCCTTTCCCTTTTTTCTCTAACAGAAATACTAGATTTCATCTTCAGCACATTTATCTGGTAACTTAAATTGATTTCATAAAAAGAAAGATAAATTTAGCACATGTACTGCATGAAAATAGTGCCTTACTGTCCAAATTTATGTGGACACAAAATGAACTAAAAGCCTTTATGAATTCTTCTAGAAACTCATACTGGTGGGCTGGAGTCAGATGTGGGTATGAGGGTGGGGGAGGTCTATTTCCAGATCCATGCCTGCTGCTCCCGAATTTTCACTGTTCTTTCCTTTTACGTCTTTCATTTACTTAAGATGGAGGGGGCACTTGCGTTCTGAGAGGTGGTTATAAACATGGCAGAGATGGAAGTGATGGCAGAAGAAGAAGCAAGAGTAAATTCCACAAGAGTGCTAACCTTGGCTCTGCTTTGGCATTTTCATGTCTCCCACTCCATGTTCCCACTCGTTTAACAATTTCTTTCAGTTTTTTTTTTTTTTTTGTACCAGCTCCTGCTCCTTTTCAAAATTTTCCATGCCTACTTCACTTCCAAATTTTCAGCCCACACCTAGATTATTGCAGCAGTCTCCAAACTAGTCTCCCTGATTTCCCATTTTTCCCTTTAATTTTTGCTCAGATCAGGAAACGTGAAACTTGAAATTCTGTGATTCTGCTTCCCCTGCATGAAACAGAACCTTACGGTTCAGTGAGAAAGATTCTTGACTCTCTTAAGGAAATGTAGGAAGAGAAATTGTTGAGCTCCAAATATTTACTAGACATTGTGCTTCGTGCTTTCCATACATCCTCAGTTAATTCTCCCAGCCACCTGTGAGGTTGCTTATTCTTATATTGAAAATGAAGAAAGCAAGGCTTGAAAAGTTTATATAATTTTTCTAAAATCACAGAGCCAGTGAAAGCTGGAGAAAGGATTTTTATCCCAGGTCTGTCAAATTCCAAAGCCCATGTAATAGCCATGGTTTGTAAAATTAACAAGTAGCCATGTCATTGATACTGTTATTGCTGTTACACAGACCTCATAATCAAAACGCTACTCCTTCCTTAAGGAGTTATATTTTTACACAATTTCAGAATACAAATCTGACTTTTTACAATGTTTTTCTCCTAAAAAGCTGTCTATAGGATTTATGTGTTTTCTTGTGTTTGCGATCTCAGTGCTGCAAGCATTACTGTTCTGGTGGCTTTTAGAAATACCAGAGGGTATACAGTGATTATAACAAAAATCAATATCAACATTTTATGCTTTCAGCAATATTAAACTTCACTTAAAATTAGTACTATGTAGACTTCAAGATTCCTAATCAACCTTGCATATTTTCAGAGAAATTAAATGTATGTGCAAGTACTCTGAGAATTTGAGGTTGTCCTGAATTATTTATAGCTTTCTTATCTCTCAAAAACCCCCAAAGGTCCACATAAAATTTATTGCTTCAAACTCTGAAAAAGCTGAATTAAACCAAACTTTCAATTCCTCCATTATGAATCCAGATAATTTTCTTTTCAGTTATTTTGCTATAGCATAAAAAGTAAGGCTTCATAAATTCATTTTTTACATTTCTATAAACCTCTTATTGTGTTTACTTGAATGCACCCCAGCAATTCAAAAATACCAACCTGGGCTGTGCAAAGTACAAGTGTTTACATCATTCTTTTGAGTATTCTCACAAAAGTGCATCTTTTAGTGCTATGTTTACTTATGAGACACTCAACAAAGATATGACAACACTTCAAAAATTCTGGAGGGAACTCTAAGAGAGGAAAACAACATGCTCAGTTAAATGAAAATGTACTTGAAATAAATTTTTTAATTGTTAGGGAAGACTGGGAGAAAATCTGTCACTCTTCCCCAAATAGTTCTTTTCTTTAAGGTTACAAGTAAAAATGAAAGTTAAAGCCAAGTATGCTAACTTTTGTAACCCTTTTTCAGTATTGGTACTACATTTTTAGCTTAACTTTTGTTACTGGAATTTCTTACTACATTTGGCTTACAAAATGTCGTTCCATTTCTTGAAATAATTTAGCTGCTAACTTGGGATAATGCTTAAAGAGGAATATGTGGTGTTAAGAAGGGGTTTTTGCTTTTGTTATTGCTACAGCTCTGTCAAACCTATGGTACACCAGAGGTATTCCTTCCCTCCCACTTTATGTGTAATATCTAGTATGTATAATAGAAGAAATGTGTACTGTTTAGTAAGACATTGTTTTTAGACATGATTGATAATGGCAATGTATCTTCTTTGAGGAATGTCTGCTCTGAAATAAGCATTCTGAGTTGTTTGAGGATAAAAGTAATGGTTAGAGGTGTCTCAGCTTACCTTGTTTTGTTTTGTTTTGCTTGTTTTTGTTTCCCCCAAATAAAGTATACTGTTAACCAAATGAAAGAAAATTAAATGGCACTTGACCAATAACTTTGTTTATACCCTTCACTCTGAACAACTCTGTGAGATCATTAGTTTTGTTACCCCTACTTGGCAAATGAGGGAATTGAGGCATGGTGAATTTGCATAACGTGCCAGGGTCCTCGGACCAATGCAGAGAAGCACTGAGATTGAGCCCAGGACTCAAATCTGTGCTCTCCTAAATCTATACTCTCTTCATGATACTATGCTACTCCCTATCCCTAGAATTCCTGGTACAAGGATAATTTCATTGTCATGGGTTTGGCTATTTTGAGATATTGAAAGAATAAGACTCTTTTCTCACTATATACTAAATTAAACACCATACACTCATCTCTTTTCCGGAGATGAGTAACTCCAGAGTGATAAGGTGACACTTCTGTTTTATAAGTTGCTGTAATGCCATTCGGTTTTACAAGATCTCATTATTAACACTTTTAACACTTTTATCCAAAGACTTTTGTTACTTTTATTTTATAGCCATATTTTTTGCTATCTTGTGAGACAAAGAATATCTCTTTCCTGGACTTTCTGGATCCATAGGAACATCACTACCCAGAGAGACTCAACTAAACCTCAAGTTCCAGATTTTTTTATGAGGGTGTCATTATATAGGCATGTTTGATTGTATTATTGGCCACATGATTGAACTCAATTTCCAACTCCTCTCGCCTACCCTAAGGTGAGGCTGATATTACCTGGCTCAAAGCTCTCACTCGGTAATTACATGGTGGGACTTCCTGGCATGACTAACCTTCATCCTGAGTCATCTTGTTAGCATAAACTCAGATATAGTTTCAGGGTCTCACCATAAGTAACAAAGACATTCCTATCACTCAGGAAATTCCACAGAGTTAGGAGTTATCTCCCAGGAATCAGGGATAAGAAAGACCAGACAAATTCTTTATTAATACAATAGCTGCCAACAGGGGATGATTCCTGAACCCTTAAAACAAATCTACTAAAAACAACATTATCATCCTAGACATTTTTTCACATACCACCTAGCAAACCAAAATTCATATTATAAATCAAAGAACACCATGTAAGGAAACTAGAGAAATATTTAGTGGTCAAATCTATAAATATTAACCAAATTTATGTAACTGTGTCTACCATATTTTAGATTATTCCATCCTTAAGTATGTAGAAAGAAAATTGTACATGGGAGTTTAAATTTGTTCATGGATTAAAAATAGTACATTCATATTTAGCATCTGAATATAAAATCATTTCTAAAACCACAAAGATTATGTCAAAGAAACACAGAATTACTAACCCGGACTTTAGTGACTACTTTTACAATCCTTTTATTTTACAATTTTTTAGAAAATGAAAAATCAGATTCCTATGCTAAGGTAATTAATTTTTTCAAGATTTTTCATTTCAAACCATACCAGAAATATTATCATTTATCACAGGAACGTAGTCTAATATTTAATAATCTTTGCATGTAGTACCAAACCTAAATTCCCTAACCTAATGATCCTGACTTGCCTTATTTTGTTGTAGGCTAAGAAGACAGTCAGCTTCCTTTAAATAGCAACTTTTACATATATTGGGCCACTTTGCCAACAGCCATGCCATTTCTTACTTTCTCCCAATGATTGCAGCTACTACAGGACTCCTTCTGTGGGTGCCAGAGGTTCCACGGGTTCTTATAAGCTGAATTGTGGTGTAGCCCATCAGTGTCAGCTTAGGAAAACAAATCATCATTAGAAGCTTGAAAATGCTTCACAAATTCAAGAAAATAGTTTCATAAATTTATTTTCTTCATATTTCATATACCTGTGTGTGTGTGTGCATGCACACGTGTGTGCCTGCACTCATGCAAGTGCCTTATATATTAAGAGATGCTAATTTAATTTTCCAAACAGAAGGAGGCAGTTGGTCAGAATTATGGTCCTATCATATAGAAAAATGTATTCTTTTCTTTGTTAAATAATATCTCAAATAGCTGTAGTTTTTAAGGAAGTGACAGTTTTTTTCCCCAAAAAGCCATAGTTTTTAACGAAGCCACTTTAAAACTCTAGGAGGGAAAAAAATGTTTTTCTAGAATCAACTTCGAAATATACTACCAAATGTAAATATAGAGAAACTTAATCTTCAACCAGTGTAAATTATGTATGTAATTTCTCAATACTATGAGATAGTTAACCAAAACATGAACTTCTGTATACTGAGGAATTGGGACATTCCAACCAAAATGAACTCCAGGAAAGCATTTTGAAGTATTTCCAAATTATACTGTAATGAAGTTTGGGATTCGTTTTTCACTGTAGCATGCAGAATGTCTGTTTGATTTCCTGTCATTGTAGGGTTTTCTGTAAATTACATTAGTTTGCATATTTGCTAATCTGCAAAATATGGAAATAGACGATGAGCCTTCTAGTCATTAATGAAAATTACAAAGGTGTTTCTGTTTAGAAAAATTGAAATAGAGACAAAAACTAAAAGTTAAGTGCCATTTTTAATTACTAGCAAGAGTCTAAATACAGACCTATCATTAAAGACAGTAATAAACAATTTTTTCTTCAGTAATGAAGCTAATTGTATTTTTCAAATACCTAAATGCTATTTTTCTCTTTTAGTTTTTAGGAAAATTGTTCTAAAGACGACAACATTACTTTTTGCCTGACAAAATTGTATTATTTTCACATTGTCTATTTGAAAATATTTCAATGCATAATTTAGGAAAATCTTGTAATTTTTAACTTTATGTAATATAACAAATATATGAACTTATAGAAATAAATAAAGGTGGCTTCATGGAATAATAATTTTCTTTAATTTTTAATTATTGTGAGTACTCAGTAGGTGTATATATTTATGGATACATGAAATATTTCATAGATGCATCCAATATGTAATAATCATATCATGAAAACTGGGATCTCCACCTCTGCCAAGCATTTATCTTTAGTGTTATGAACAATCCAATTATACTCTTTTAGTTATTTTTAAATGTACAATTTGTTATATAATTTTGACTATAATCATCCCATGGTGCTATCAAATAGTGCATATTATTCATGCTTCCTAATTATATTTTGTACTCACTAATGATGCCCACCTCCCCTGCAACATCCACTATCCTACCCAGCTTCTGGTAAACATCCTTCTACTCTCTATCTCCATGTGTTCAATTGTTTTGTTTTATATACCACAAATAAGTGAGAACATGCGATGTTTGTCTTTCTATGTCTTGGTTATTTCACTTAAGATAATGACCTCTAGTTCCATCTATATTGTTGCAGGTAACTGAATCCCATGCTTTTTTATGGCTGAATAGTACACCATGGTGTACTATTATCATATATATATATATATATATATATATATATATATAAAATTTTCTTTGTCTATTCATCGGTTAATAGACACTGGTTGCCTCCAAATCTTGCCTACTGTAAACAGTGCTGCAACAAACATGAGAGTTGATACACTGATTTCCTTTCTTTTGGGCATATACTCAGCAGTGGGATTGCTGGATCATATGGTAGTTCTAATTTTAGTTTTCTGAGAAACCTCCAAACTGTTCTTCATAGTGGTTGCACTAATTTACATTCCCACCAACAGCGTATGAGGGTTTTCTTTTCTCCACATCCTCTCCAGCATTTGTTATTGCCTGTCTTTCTGGAGAAAAGCCATTTTAATCGAGGTGAGATGACATCTCATTATAGTTTTCGATTTGCATTTCTCTGATGATCAATGATGTTGAGCATCTTTTCAAATGCCTGTTTGCCATTTGTATGTATTCTTTTGAGAAATGTCTGTTCAAGCCCTTTGTCCATTAGTTATTCAGATTATGAGACTTTTTTACTCTAGAGTTGTTTGAGTTTCTTATATATTCTGGTTATTAATCTCTTGTCAAGTGGGGAGTTTGCAAATATTTTCTCCCATTCTGTGGGCTGTCTCTTCACTTTGTTGATTGTTTCTTTTGCTGTGCAAAAACATTTTAACTTGATGTGATCCCATCTGTCCATTTTTTGTTGGTTGCCTGTGCTTGTGGGGTATTACCCACAAAATTTTTGACAAGACCAATGTCTTGGAGAGTTTCCCCCATGTTTTCTTATTGTAGTTTCATAGTTTGAGGTCTTATGTTTAAGTCTTTAATCTATTTTGATTTGATTTTTGTATTTGGTGATAAACAGGGGTTCAGCTTAATTTTTCTACACATGGAAATCTAGCTTTTCAAGCACCATTTGCTGAAGAGATTGTCCTTTCTCCAGTGTATGTTCTTGGCACCTTTGTCAAAAATGAATTGACTGCATGTGTATTAATTTGTTTCTGTGTTCTTTGTTCTATTCCATTGGTCTGTGTATCTGTTTATATGCCAGTAGCATGTTGTTTTGGTTACTATAACTCCGTAGTATAATGTGAAATCAGGTAATGTGATTCTTCCAGTTTTGTTCTTTTTGTTCAGGATAGATTTGGCTACTCTGGATCTTCTGTGGTTCCATATAAATTTTTGGATTATATTGTATATTTGTGAAAAATATCATTGGCATTTTGATAAATATTTCATTGAATCTGTAGATAGCTTTGTTTTGTATGGACATTTTAACAATATTGATTCTTCTAATCCATGAACATGAAATATCTTTTTATTTTTTTGGTGCACTCTAATTTCTTTCATCAGTGTTTTATAGTTTTCATTGTAGAGCTCTTTTGCTTTTTGGTTAATTCCTAGGTATTTAATTTTATTTGTGGCTACTATAAATGAGATTACATTTTGACTTGTTTTTGCACTGCTCACCATTGGCATATAGAAATGCTACTGGTTTTTGTAGGTTGATCTTGTATCTTGGATTTTACTGAATTTGTTTATCAGTTCTAATAGTTTTTTGGTGAAGTCTTTAGGTTTTTCCAAATATAAGATTATACCATTTGGAAACAAGGATAATTTAACTGTTTATTGTCCAACTTGAATGCCCTTCATTTCTTTCTCTTTTCTGATTGCTATAGCTAGGACATCCAGTGCTATGTTGAATAACAGTGGTGACAGTGGGCATCCTTGTTGTCTTCCAGATCTTAGAGGAAAGCCTTTCAGTTTTTCCCAATTCAGTATGATACCAGCTTTGCGTCTGTCATAGAGGGATTTTTATTATGGTGAGGTATGTAGCTTCTATACCACATTTGTTGAGGGTTTTTATCATGAAGGGATGTTCGGTTTTATCAAATGCTTTTTCAGAATGAATTGAAATGATTGTTACGATTTTTGTCCTTCATTCTGTTGATATGGTGTATCACCTTGATTGAGTTGAGTATATTGAACCATCCTTGCATCCCAAGGATAAGTCTCACTTGGTCATGATAAATGACCTTTTCACTGTATTGTTGGATTTGGATTGTTAGTATTTTATTGAAAATTTTTGCATCAGTATTCATCAGAGATATTGGCCTGTGGTTTTCTTTTTTTGATGTGTCTTTATCTGGTTTTGGTATCAGGATAATACTGACCTCATAGAATGAGTTTGGAAGTAGTCCCTCCTCCTCTATTTTTTGGAATAGTTTCAGTAGGATTGCTGCTTTGTTCTTCTTTAAATGTTTGGTAGAAATCAGCAGTATAGCCATGAAGTCCTGGGCGTTTCTTTACTGGGAGATGTTTTATTATGTCTTCAATCTCATTACTTGTTACTGGTCTTTTCAAGTTTTGGATTTCTTCATGGTTCAATTTTGGTAGGTTGTATATGCCAAGGAATTTATTCATTTCCTGTAAGTTTTCCAGTTTATTGGCATATAGTTGCTCATAGTAGCCACTACTAACCCTTTGAATTTCTGCAATATCAGTTGTAGTGTTTCCTTTTTCATATCTGATTTTATTTATTCGGGTCCTCACCCTTTTTTTTCTTTGTTAATCTGGCTAATGGTTTGCTGATTTTGTTTATCTTAGAAAAATCCTTTTTGTTTCATTGACTTTTTTGTATTGTTTTCTTCATTTCAATTTCATTTATTTCTGCTTTGATATTTATTATTTCTTTTCTCCTATTATTTTTAGGTTCAGTTTGCACTTGCTTTTCTAATTCTTTAAGATGCATTGTTAGGTTATTTATTTGAAGGTTTTTTTTTTTTTCTTTTTTTGATGTAGGCACTTACAGCTGTAAACTTTCCTCTTAGTACTGCTTTTGCTGTATCCCATAGGTTTTAGCATGTTGTGTTTCCATTATCATTTCTTTTCCAAAACATTTTTCAATTTTCATGTTAATTTTTTCATTGACCCACTGATCATTCAAGAGCATATTGTTTAATTTCCATTGAGTTTGTATAGTTTCCAAAATTCCTCTTGTTGATTTCTAGTTTTATTCCATTGTTGTCAGAGAAGATGCTTGATATTGTTTGGATTTTTGTAAATGTTTTAAGACTTGTTTTATGACCTAACATATGGTCTATCCTTGAAAATGATCCATGTGCTGAGAAAAAGAATGCATATTCTGTAGCCTTTGGTTGAAATGTTCTATAAATATATATTAGATTAATTTGTTGTATAGTGCTGATTAAGTCCAACATTTTTGTTGAGTTTCTGTCTGGGACATCTGTCCAATATTGAAAGTGGAGTGTTGAAATCTCCAACTATTACTGTATTGGGGTCTATATCTCTCTTTAGCACTAATAATATTTTCTTTATATAGCTGTGTGCTCCAGAGTTGGGTGCATTTAAAATTGTTATATACTATTACTGGGTTGACTCCTTTATCATTATATAGTGACCTTCTTCGTCTCTTCTCAGAGTAATTGTTTTCAAGTCTATTTTGTCTGATATAAGTATAACTACTCCTGTTCATGTTTTATTTCAATTGGCACAGAATACCTTTTTACATCCCTTTATTTTCAGTCTATGCGTATCTTTATAGGTGAAGTGTGTTTCCTGTGGGCAATAGATCATAGAGTCTTATATTTTCATCCATCTAGCCACTCTGTGTCTTTTAATCACAGAGTTTAGTTCACTTGTATTTAATGTTATTATTTACTTGTAGAAACTTACTCCTGGCATTTTGTTATTTGTTTTATGGTTGTTTGGAGGTTTGCACTCTCTTCTTTTCTTCCTTCCTGTCTTCCTTTTAGTGAAGATAATTTTTTCTTGTGCTTTAACTTCTTGCTTGTTTCTGTTGTGTTTTTTGATTTGAGGTTATCATGAGAGTAGCAAATACTGTCTTGTAACTCATTATTTTAAACTGATGACAACTTAACACTGATTGCGTAAACAAACTCTACAGAAAGACAACACTACCCTTTATCACCTCACTTTTTAATTTTTTGTTGTTCCTTATGTCTTGTTTTACTGTTTATATCTTGAAAGGTTTTTGTAGTACCACTTTTGATTGGTTCATCATTTAGTCCTTCTACTTAAGAGTAATTTACACATCACCATTACAGTGTTATCATAGTCTGTTTCTCTGTGTACCTACTATTACCAGTGTGTATTTTTACCTTCAGATGATTTCTTCTTGCTCATTAATATCCTTTTCTTTCAGATTGAAAAACTCCCTTTAGCATTTATTGTAAGACAGGTCTGGTGTTGATGAAGTTCCTCAGCTTTTGTTTGTCTGGGAAAGTCTTTATTTCTCCTTCATGCTTGAAGAATATTTCCACCAGATATACTATTCTAGCATAAAAGTTCTTTTCCTTCAGCACTTTAAATATGTCTTGCCACCCTCTCCTGGCCAGTCAGGCTTCCACTGAAAAGTGTGCTGCCAGATGTATTGGAGTTCCATTGAATGTTATTTGTTACTTTTTTCTTGCTGCATTTAGGATTCTGTCTTTGTCCTTGACTCTTGAGAGTTTGATTATTAGATGCCTTGAGGTAGTCTTCTTTCAGTTAATCTGCTTAGTGCTCCATAACCTTCTTGTACTTGAATGTTGGTCTCTTTCTCCAGGTTTGAGAGGTTTTTCTGTTATTATTCCTTTGAACAAACTTTTTACCCTTAGCTGTTTTTCTACCTCTTCTTTAAAACCAATATCTCTGAGATTTGCCCTCTGGAGGCTATTTTCTAGATCTTACAGGTGTGCTATGTTGTTTTCATTTTGTTTTGTTTTTCTTTTGTCTCTTCTGATTGTGTATTTTCAATAGGCTGTCTTCAAGCTCACTGATTCTTTCTTCTGCTTGATCAATTCTGCTATTAAGTGACTCTGATGCATTCTTCAGTATGTCAATTGCATTTTTCAACTCTAGAAATTCTGCTTGATTCTTTCTCATTATTTCAATGTCTTTGTAAAGTTAATCTGATAGAATTTGGAATTCCTTATCTGTGTTAATCTTGAATTTCTTTGAGTTTCCTCAAAACGGCCATTTTGAGTTCTCTGTCTGAAAGGTCACACATCCTTATTTCTCTAGGATTGGTCCCTGGTGCCTTATTTAGTTCATTTGGTGAGGTCGTTTTCCTGGATCATCTTGATGCTTGTAGATGCTCATCTGTGTCTGCGCATAGAACAGTTTGATATTTATTACAGCCTTTGCAGTCTGGGCTTGTTTATGCTGGTCCTTGAGAAGGCTTTTCAGATATTTGAAGATGCTTGGTTCCCAAGCCCAATATCACTGTGGTTCTTGCAGACTCATAGAGGTACCATCTTGGTGGTCTTGGAGAAGATCTAGAAGAAGTCTCTGGATTAATAGGCAGAGATTCTTGTTCATTTCCCTTAGTTTCTCCCAAACAAACAGAGTCTCTTTCTCTGTGCTGAGCTGCCTGGAACTGGGATTATGATGATTCAAACACCCCTATGGCCACTATAACTGGGACTGTACTGGGTCAGGCCTAAAGACTCAGTCAGCACAACACTGAGTCTTGTCCAAGGCCCACTATAACCACTACCTGGCTACCACTTATGTTCACTCAAGGCCCTAGGCCACTACAACCAGAAAGTGGCAAAGCCAGCCAGGTTTGTGTCCTTCCCTTCAGAGTAGCAAGTTCCTCCAGGCCCCAGGCAGGTCCAGATATGCTGTCTGGGAGCCAAGAATTAGAGTGAAAAACATTATGAATTTGCCTGATGCTCTGTTCTACTGTGGCTAAGCTGATACTAAAACCATACTACAAAGTACTTCCTGCTCTTCCTTCTCCTTTCCACAGGGAGAAGAGCCTCTCCCTCTGAGCATCACCACCAGCAGCCCTTGGCAGGGTTCTGCCAGGCCACTGGCAATGTTCACTTAAAACCAAGGGTTCTTCTGTCAGCTTGTGGTGAATGCTTCCAGGCCAGCAATTCACCCTCTGCACAGTGGGTTCCCCTCTGACCAAGAGAAGTTCCAGAAATGCTGTTCAAGAGCCTAGGCCTGGAATTAGAGATCCCAAGGGCCTGCTTATAGCTCTTCCCCACTGTGACCAAGCTGGTACATAAGGTGCAAGACAGAGTCCCCTTTACTTTTCCCTATGCTTTTCTCAAACAGGAGTCTTTCACCATAGTCACGACTGCTGGGAATGTGCTGGGTCACACATGTAGTAAGCACATCCCAAGTGTCCAAGGCTCACAGCATGCTCCCTGGCTATCATTGATGGTTATTCAGGGCCCAAGAGCACGTTAATCAGCAGGTGATGAATCCTTCCAAGACTGGATCTTTCTCTTTAAGACAATGGGTTCCCTTTTGTCCCAGAGTGTGTCAAGAAATGTTCTCCAGGAGCTAGTGCCTAGAATGGGGGCCTCATGACTCTGCCTGGTGCCCTGTCCTACTATGGCTGAGCCGGTATCCAAGATGCAACACAATGTCCTCTGTACTCTTTACTCTCCTCACTTTAAACAGAAGGAAGGAGACACTTTCACTGCTGTGAGTTGCACTTCCTGGGATTAGGGAAGGAGTGGCGCAAGCAATCCTTTAGCTGCTCTGGCTAATGTCTCCCTAGGTCACATGCCACCCTAGTGTACTGGCTCTAATCCCAACCCAGCACTAGGAGTTGCCTAAGAATTGCAGTCCTTGTGTGCTAGACTGTCTTTCAAGTTTACCATGGACCTTAGAGCATGTTGGCCCATGGTGGCGAGATTTAACAAGAAACTCGAGCACTAACTGATAACATGCATGACTTCCCCTTGGCCAAGTCTGGTCCAAATGCTCCCTCCATGTGTGAGCAAAAGCTAAGCCCGGCATGGATTTGCTCTCTGCTATGACAGGGTAGCACTGAGTTCAATATAAAGTCCCCCAGTCACTGTGCTCTCCCTCCCCCACATACACAGACCCTCTGCACTGCATGGCCACTGCCGGGAGATAGGGGAAAGGGGGCATTGGTGATTCAAGATTGTCTCTCCAACCCTCCTCAATGCCATTTTCATTAACTTTTATGAAGATAAAACGAGGTACTGTGATTGCTCACCTGATTTTTTGTTTTTCTGATGGTACTTTTCTGTATGCAGATAGTTGTTAAAATTTGGTCTTCCTGCAGGGGGTACAAATGGTGTAGACTTCTATTCTGCCATTTTGCTTTGCCCTCATAATTTTTAACTACAGTCTCAAAAACGCTTTCAAGTATTATTTACATAGATATTAAAATTTCCCTGTGAGTTACCATATGTTTATTCTTCAGACGAACAGGCAGTGTAATGAAGATAGTTGAGAAAGTGAAAACTGGAATAGAAGGAGGTAGTCAGAATCAGATCATGTACTTTTTCACTAGTATTTGTTGAATACTTGCTGTTGGCAAGACACTGAGCATATCGCAGTGGATAAAATGGAACCTAAATTTCATGAAGCTTATTGTTTAATGAAAAAGAGAGATATTACATAAATGTCTTTTCTATGCAAAAAATACATGCTTACAAACTGTGCTGTGTACTATGAAAAAACGAGGAAAGCTACTAAGAGAAGTCTTAATGTCGACTTCATTTAGATTGGGACTTGTCAGTGAAATCTTCTCCGAAGATATGACAGAATAAATTATCTTCAGATTTATCCAGGTGAAGATTTGGAGTAGAAACATTTCAGGGGGAGAAACCATATATAGGAAGATACTGAGGTAGAAAAGTGCTTGGTGAGTTTCAGGGAAAGGTTCATGTGACTAAAATTCAGTGAAGGATTGAGGGTGGTGCAAGATGAGGCTAGACAAAGAAGCAAGGATCACATGCAGTGCTTGTGATCATGCTAAGAATTTTGTAATTTAAATGCAAAGGGAAATCAGGAAAGGATTTTGAGTAGACAGTCATAAAATCATATTTGTATCTTTTAAATATTACTTTGCAGGAAATGTATTGGAAGGAAGCAAGAGAGGGAATGGAATTCTATGCCAAAAGGCAATGGGATAAGATGGTAGATTCGACTAGAGTGATGGTAATGATAGAATTGAAGAAAAGTAGCTAAATTTAAGATATATACAAGAGATAGTACTGATAGGACATGGCAGTGGACTAGATTTAGAAAAGAGGAAATAGGAGGTGTCAAAACTATCTTTCAACACAGCAACTTGTTTGTTGATGGTTGATGGTGTCATTTAATGACATGGAGAAACCCTGGAGAAAGAGAATATCTGGTAGGGCTGAGATGTGGAAATCATGAGTTCAACTATTGAGACTATTAATTCCACTTGTGTTCCAAATATTTCATTTACATTTCGTAGTTACATAGCCATATTCCTCAGTGTTTCTGAACCATGTCCTCCACTAGAAAACTCTTAACATAGATTCCAGAGTTCCTGGATCTACTTTCAATCAAGGATCAATGAAAAGACTAATTAGAATTAACTCTTAAGGTAGACTTTTTGCTGCAGATTAAGCAACAATATGTGCTTAATCACAAATTGAACAATCTGGAGGAGAGTAATCAGCCAAAAACTTAGCATGATGGCTAAAGCTTTTAAAACATGACAGCCTGCCTTCCAGATCACACTACCTGCAATCTTAGCCCAAACTTTTCTATACAATAACATTTCAGTTGTTCTCTCTGGTGATGAATGCAAATTTGGGAGCAACTCTATGTTACCTTTTTCAAAAATGAATTTAAAAGTGGCCCTCTACTAACTCAATGACTCACGAGCTGGAAGCACTTGGCAGTGGCTGAGCATATTCGGAGGAATCAGAAGAGAAGCAGGCTTAGGAAGGGGTCGTGGGGTAGAAGTCAGAGTTCACCACAGAAGCCTCATGAGAAGAATCCCAAAATCTGAAGTGAAAGTAGAAAATACAGTCTGTCTCTTTTAGTGGAAAATAAGTGGCCTGGTAGTTTCATAATTTCCACATTATAGTTGAGTGGTAGGATCATGGCATCTAAAAACAATAGAGGCAGTGTAGTAATGACAACCGTAATTTTAAAAATTCATTAAATGTGTATCATGTTTCCAGAACTATACTAACTGCCTTTCAAAATTACCTCTGAACCACTTTGAGTTAATGCCCTTATGATTAGCATTTTAGAGAACAGGAAACAAGGCTTAGAGCTCATAGGTTGTTTGCCAAAGGCCACGCAGTTGGTAAATGAGAGCACGAACAGCCAGATATGTCTGATTCCAGAAGCGATGTTTTCTGCTACTATGCCACACTGCATCAGCACACAAATAAAAGATGAAATTAAAAAGCCCCATTTAGTTGGGTGTGCTGGTGTTCACTTGTAGTCCTAACTATCGTAGGAGGATTGCTTGAGCCCAGGAGGTTGAGGCTACAGTAAGCTATGATCACCACCACTGTACACCAGCCTGGGAAACAGGGTGAGACCCCGTCTCAATAAATTAATTAATTAATTAGAAATCACAGTAGTTCTTTAGTGTTAAAGCTAGGGAAAAAAAGTAAAAACTGTATATACATTGGTTGCCAAATATTTTTAAATCCAAAATAAGGGAAGTGTCTCTGCTATGCTGGGCCATCCTTTCATGCCATGTGGGTCCTTAAGACACAGGTGACTACTCGTAGGTATTGAAAACTACCTTGAGCTTTTGAACAGCATAATTTCTTACAAATTTGCAGATACTGGAATTTTATAACATTGCTCCTGTCATTGTGAATTTATTCCTTGGTTCTTCCTATACGCTTCGAAAAGTTGTTAACCTCCTCAGCACCACACAGCATTTCCATGTAACAAACCTGCACATGCACCCCCTGTATGTAAAAGTTGAAATTTAAAATAAAAGAATAGTATTTAATAACCACTACAGAAATAATAAAGTTACTTCAGCACATTTTTTAAAGTTGTTAACCTATAATTCATTTTTTAATGTTTATGGTATAAATTCATTTTTCTTCATCTGGTCTTTATCACCATACCCCTAGCCTTCAACCACTTTAGTTGAGCACAAATTATGTGTTGATAAGGGATGTCTAGTGGGGAAAAATTACTTTAGTTTGAGTTTTTAAAAACCAGTAGGAAAAAAGCAATGAAATATTTCAATTCAATTTTTAGTTGAGTTCTAAATATGATGGTTATATAGTTATGGTAATTTCTGTAAATGATGCAAATAAAATGAAGAATATGAAACTTTCCCTCCCACCTTTCAGAAACACAGGAATGGTCCACTCAACCTCCAATACCACCCATTCTCTTTCTCACAGCAGTGAGATAGTGGCTCCCGTTTTTGGCATCCTCAACTACAGCTGACTGAACTGAGTTTTGAACAATAAACAGAGTTTACAAGATAAGAAAAGGACATTCCAATTGAGGAAAACAGTCTGTACAGTATGCAGCAGTGACATGTAGGAAATCATCAGAAATTGGGGTGATGAGTGCTGATAGGAGATGAGACTATATAGGTAGGTTGGGACCAAATTTTGAGGGCCTTTTATGCCATATGCAGGAATTTGAACAAGTGTTTAGGTAATGGTAAGCCATTGGCAAGCTGTTTTCCTTCTGCATTCAGGCACTTCATATACTTTCTTCCCCTCCTGTTATTGTTTAGGTTTAAAAACAAAGCTAACCATATCTCTAACTTTTTCCATATCAGTCGGCTGCATATTTCTGCAATTTAAACCATTTAGCAGCCTGATACTATGATTCTGTGTATGTGAAATTGTTATTTGGCATGAAGACAGTCATTAATTTAAAAGAACCCCTTTGAGTGGAATTTTTGAAGATTTTTTTCCAAGCAATTGAAAAATATAAATGGAAAATAAAAAATAATTTTGGAGGAAAAAAACACCTGTCAACTACTGAAGCCATGGGTGTTCTATTTGTAAAAGACACGGTTCATTTTGTGTTCCTGTGTAATTTTCCTCTATGCCTTTTTTTTAACTAGAGTCGTTTTATGCACAAGAGCTTGACTTCAGATCAACTAAGTTCCCAGAATATCTGGCTGTTTGAGTACCTTCAGCTTTCACTGTAAGGACTTCTACTTAAAAAAAAAAAAATTACTCTGTTGAATTTTACATTATCCAATCAAAAGTGTGTGCTTCTCTGAAGGCACGGAACATTGTTACTACTGGCCCACATGCTGAGGGGACAACAGAAATGTGGCAAACTTGGTAGAAACTGTACAGCAGACAAAATAAAATCTTACCAGCAGCCTAATGAACTTGGAATGTGTTCTGTTCCTCTAATAAATATTGGTTTTATTTTGTGGGAAGTGCTTAGTTTTGTTTGCAATAAGTGTCTAACATTTAACTTGTTGACGTTATGGGCAATAGGAAAATAGGTGGCTACAACAAGGATGCGCAAAATGGAGGCTCTTTCAAATTATTCATTAAAATCACTAGTTCTGTCTCACCACCCCTCAAACACAGATGCATCAACATAAAGACTGGTGAAATGGCTAACAGGCTTCATGACGTCTAGAGGTGTTAGTACTTACCACTCTAATTTTACCACACAATTAAGTAATGATGCATTTAAACATATATATTTATAGTACATTTGAAAATCTTAGTGTAAGAATAGGATCAAGATAAATCTTTACATGCTCTAATTAACATTTGCTTGGTCTTAGGAGCACGGCATTCCAACGGACATGGGCTACGCTGTGGCCCCTCACCATTCAGGCGTCTACCCTGTACATGTTCAGCTTTACGAGGCATGGAAGAAGGTCTGGAATATTAAAATCACCAGCACTGAAGAATATCCACATCTGAAACCAGCTAGATACCGGAGGGGTTTTATCCACAAAAACATCATGGTGAGCTTCCTCCGGTATGCATAGGGTACAACTAATTCTGCCAGATTTACATTCCTCACTTGAAGAAAGAAAAAAACAAATGCTAGAAGCATAAATGTAGGAAAATCTCCATGCTGCAGGAAGCATACTTGTCATATCTAAGCGGAAGATGTTTTAATTAAAATCACTTCTTTTCAATTCTTCAAATATAACTGAAAAAGGTTTCGTTACTGACATTGCCACTGGTAAGCAGGCACTGATGTTAAAATACTAAAAAAAATTACATTTAACTTGCAGATAATTTTTAGTAGACATCACTTCTTCAAAATGTTAATCAGTATGAAAAACTAACACCAACTCCGTCTATATTAACCATGCTGCTCTTTGACAAGCCAGTCAAACTGTGTTCTTCTATTTACCATGCCAGGCTAAAAACAGAACTCAACCATTTGCAGCCAGAAGCCACATGTGAAGCCCTGCAAAATCATTAACATATAATAATACAGAGTAAAAATGACAGGTGATGTTAATTAAATCATTTGCATACACCATCTAATTCTATCCTGGGCTTCTCTGTTGTGTTTTTTACAATTTCAGCAAATGTATATTGTCAAAATATCCTACTACCTCCAAAAGTAAGTAATTAAATCCTAATTTATTCCCAAATCAGAGAACCCTAAGAAAGTCCTGGTAAAGCTAGGAATGGGCCTCTTAATTTAGAATCACACACTGGGAAGAAACACCACAGAAGAACACTATGTGATGAGCCACCGCAACACTCTGTTGAACTGATATGTCTGAAGAGATGTCTACACTCTAGAATTAGGTTATAACTGACTTCTTTTCAGACAGTTTTTCAATGTCTGTAAAAATTACAGAATGGATAGACATATAGCTTAGATAATCTCCCATCTTGACTTTTCCCTCAATAAAAACTGTTGTAAATGTTAGACGGGGACATAATGGCCACATTTTATCCCAATCTGCCCTTCCTCTGTACTGAAAATGAACTTACTGTGGCTCAAGCTGCCAGAATTCTGACCAGAGGGAGTTTAGAAGACCTGGGTCATATTTTTTCATTTCTCCTGAAAACGCATTTTATCTATATTATAAATGCATGAATCCTGAGGTAATCAAGGCTCTAACAGCTTTCCTGTTTTGATGGAACTGTCCCTGTGGGTCTGCTTTTGCAGCAATCTGTGGAAACCTTCTATATTTGGCTTGTGGGCTCTTGGATGACAGTTTCCAAGTGGGAAATGTTCAGCAGACAGTTGATTACACAATAAGCGAGAGAAAACAGGGCTAGGAGCCCATTCAAATAGAGAAGCAAGTAGAGATCACAAGAGCCAATATGCCCTCCTAGGGAGAGAATGCATCTAGAAATAGGGAACTGAGGAGTGAACTTTAGATCACATTCTTATTTTGTTGTATGAGAGCAATTTTTTTCTGATGATCCATTCCCAAATCCAACTCAAAAGGACTCATTAATCTTCCCTTCAAACCAGCTATTGATTGTGCTATTATCCTTAATTCAGTTCTGTAATTCAAACATCATTCTATCCCCCCACCACCACTTCCAATCAGTGTCTATATTTCATCAATAATTCCTTTATATCTTTTTTATTTTCTTTCCCACTGCCACCATCTTAATTTACTTCCTTGACTTTCATGTGTTAACTCTGGTGCTGCTTCCTACTTTATCTATTTACAGGTTCCATCCACCACCTCACTGCAGTCTATCCCATAGACAGTGCCAACCTTTTAATCTTTCTAAAATGCTGCCTTCATCCTGGCTTTCCTAACCTTGATTAGTTCCAGTTGCTTCCATATCACCTAATGTGCCCTTCAGGTACCTGAAAACCATCTGGACTGTCTACCTTTCTATTTCCTATTTCCCTGTAGCTGAAACACCCTCACTCCAACCAAACTCCATAATAGTATTGCTGTTACCATGCCTGTGTCATTCTTTCCACCTTGAGAGACTTTCTGGCCACTGTCTACCTATTTCTATTCCTTTTATTCTTCAATATCAAGTCCCATATCTTAAATAATTGAAAACAAAGCACCTTAGTATATAGCAACTCAATACCTAACTCATACCTACAGGGATCTTATTCTCCTCTGAATTCCTACAACACATCATTTTGTATTTTCATCAGGAATGTAAACACCAATTACACTTTAAGGTGTTTGAGCCCTAACCAAAGTCTCTGGACCCCTAGTTTTATTGCATTTTCAACTGAGTCATTTTCCTTCAGTCAAGACTTGATGGAAACCAGCACTCTATACTCTAATCCCTGGTTGTTGAATATGACTCTCTGGAAAGAACCAGTATATGAGTCCATTCTCACATTGCTATGAGGAAATATCCAAGACTAGGTAATTTAAAAAGGAAAGAGGTTTAATGGACTCACAGTTCAGTATGGCTGGGGAGACCTCAGGAAACTTACAATCATGGTGGAAGGCAAAGGGGAAGCAAAGCACCTTCTTCACAAGGCAGCAGGAAGGAGAAGTGCAGAGCAAATGGGGAAGAGCCCCTTATAAAATCATCAGGTCTCCTGAGAACTCACTCGCTATCACAAGAACAGCACGTGGGAAATTGTCCCCATGATTCATTTACCTCCACCTGGTCTCTCCCTTGACATATGAGTATTATGGGGATTACAATTTAAGATGAGATTTGGGTGAGGACACAAACCCTAACCATATCAGCCAGAGACCTCTAAGAAATTAGACTACACATTCTCTCTACTTACTGATTTTAATGGAAATGCCCATTGGTAGAGACTATCATTAATCTTGCTGTAAACCCTCTAAGTGGTCTTTATTGATATCCCCCCAGAAGTATTTGTTGGCAGTTGCTCCTGATTGAGCCTTAGGTACAGGATATTGGCTTCAGTTCCCATTGGCCAAGATTCTTGTTGACCATGGCTTTCATAATCAACTCCATTATTTTCAGCAGCAATAAGGTTCCCAGAGGTTCATCGGCATCTCAAAGTTTGACTTTGATACTGATACATTCCCAGAACCAACTCTAGGGGGCAGTCCACAGCAGAATGCCTAAAAATATTTCTCATCCTTTCTGTAGCATAAGAAAGCTGTTTCAAGGAACATGCCCATCATTCAGTGCCACTGCATTTATGGAGCAAGGCAGTGGAATATGACCCTTACCACACTCCTGATCATCTCCTTAGCCTCCTGTGGTGGTCCACTGACTCCCCTAGGGCTCTCTATGGGGTTCATACTCTCAGCAGGAGTAGTGCTCCTGCAGTTGCAGGGTAAAGCCTGCCACTTCCTCTTCACTGCATTGAAATTCAAACAATTTGAGAAATAGAAAAAATTCAAACATCTTTTTGCTTCTCTCTTCATTTTGCATAGAATCAGCTAGGCAATCAAGTCCCAAAGATGGCTCTGTATATATCCTATAATTTTCCAAGCAAAATACTCAAACTGAACCCTAGAAGTGATTCAGTCATACACTTTTAAAATGTTAAATGGCGTTTAACACATGTTAGCATTTTATTATTTAGCTTTTGAGTCTTTCTCATTACCCCAATATAGCTTAAATCCTTCAAGAGTAGAAAACATATCTTTCTGCTCTCTCACATGGACTGGCATGGAACTAGCATATGGATCTAGCATTCTAGCATAAAACTAACTCCAGGCAACATATTAACATAGAGTCCATAGCTAGTTCCACTAGCACTTAACTAACTCTATTCTGTGGGCTAGCATAGAGTTTGGAATAAATATTTGTAAAATAAATGAATGAATGCTATATAAAGCATTTATTTATTCCAAATGCTTTCCAAATTCAAAATTTAATTTTTAATTTCCAAATATTACATTTATAATAGTTGTTAGGAAATAAATTTAATTCCGTTAGAATGCATTTGTATTTAGTTGTTTTTTGTTATTGTTTTTGTGTATAGATAGGATCATGAGGATGCATAATGCTTTTAAACATAGACATCATCAGAGCTAATATTTGGTGCTTAAACAGAAGTTTTGTAACTATTTTATTAAGATAAAATAGCTTCTAAGGATATAACTTCTACCAACTTACCAACATAAATAGGATATATAGAGTTTTGATTTATGCAGATATACTGATTGAGCTGCCTGTCCAAGGACTAGATTATACAATAGATTGTATTATATAACCAGTATTATATAATACTATCCAAGGGCTAGATGAAAATTTATTTTAATACACCTTCAAACTAAAATAAAATAAATAAATAAATAAATAAATAAATAAATAAATAAAACTAGTGTATTTCTACAGGGTTGCAAAACATGTGAGGTCCTGGACAGGTAGTATTTTGAAAGCACTTACTGAACCAAATGTGCTTTAAGAGTAAAGACATAGGCCGGGCGCGGTGGCTCAAGCCTGTAATCCAGCACTTTGGAGGCCGAGATGGGCGGATCACGAGGTCAGGAGATCGAGACCATCCTGCCTAACACGGTGAACCCCATCTCTACTAAAAATACAAAAACGAGCCGGGCGAGGTGGCGGGCGCCTGTAGTCCCAGCTACTCAGAGGCTGAGGCAGGAGAATGGCATAAACCGGGAGGCGGAGCTTGCAGTGAGCTGAGATCTGGCCACTGCACTCCAGTCCGGGCGACAGAGCGAGACTCCGCCTCAAAAAAAAAAAAAAAAAAAAAAAAAAAAAAAAAAAAAAAAAAAAAAGAGTAAAGACATAAAACATGAAGATTGATTTACTTAGGATAATAAGCAGAAGACCTGCCCCATATGATTTTGTAGCACTTGTAGCTCTCTGAAGTATACTCGTTAATGTTCTGCTACTTCAAATGTATAGTGACAAACACAGGTCACCATGAAGTCATTGTAACATATTCTGCTTAAGGCTTTACCATCTTGCACAACTTTAATTCACACCTTTTATAATTGCAAAAGGCTGTAAAATTTGAAAAATCTTATCACAAGTGTATATAATTGAAGCAGATAATATATATACAGAGGATGAAGAGAAGATCTTTTACTAAATGACCTTTTATCATTTTGTTGCTACACTTTCTAAAAGTAACAAGCCAAGTGGATAATCTCTTTCTTACTGTAGGAACTGGCAGGCTTCATACTTAGAATCTGAGGTAATTACTATAGCCTGCAGTAGTCCTTTCAGAAGAGAACAGATACTGTGATTTGTGTCTCAAATATTCATTCTAATTTAAAATGTCATTCCCTAAGAAGCACATTGAGTTGATAATTGACTTCATTTTCTTTTTTTTTAATATATATTTTTTATTATACTTTAAGTTCTAGGGTACATGTGCATAACGTGCAGGTTTGTTACATATGTATACTTATGCCATGTTGGTGTGCTGCACCCATCAACTCGTTAGCACCCATCAAGTCATCATTTATATCATGTATAACTCTCCAATGCAATGAGATCACTTGGACTCGGGAAGGGGAACATCACTCACTGGGGCCTATCATGGGGAGCGGGGAGGAGGGAGGGATTGCATTGGGGAGTTATACATGATAATTGACTTCATTTTCTAATGCATGGCAGAATTTGGCAGAAACTATTTTCTTAAAATTATTGCCTATTAGGATTACAGTATAGCGTGACAATCCAATACTTTTTTAAAGTCTCATTTTTACTTCTTTTTTTTAATCTCTTAAGATGCTAGAACCTACTAGGCCTCATAATAGAAATACTCACTTTGATATTTAAAACAGACAAGTAGCTAAAATAACACAACACCCATTTTAGTTTTAAAATATTTCTTCAACTTTCTTCACTATTCCTTCCATATTAGCATCACCTTCTCTTGCCTAGAGTATGATAGATTGTCCAGGCACTAGTTAGACTTGAATAATTCACTAGCTTGTACATCATCTTCCATGAGCAAAAAGCTAAGTTTCAACAAATTGATTGGAAAAAAAAGCTTTTCCTTACTTTTTTCATTTTTCCTTCAGGTTCTCCCAAGACAAACCTGTGGGCTTTTCACTCACACCATTTTCTACAAAGAATATCCAGGGGGTCCTAAAGAGCTGGATAAGAGTATCCAAGGAGGAGAACTTTTCTTCACTGTCGTCCTCAACCCTGTAAGTACTTTATTCTCCAAATAAATAGTGAAAAACAATAGGGTTGGCAAAAATTACCCTGGCAAAGAGGCTAGGGATTGGGCCGTCATCAGCCAAGCCAATATGAAGTTCTAGCTCTGAAACAGTAGTAAAAACGAAATGGAACCACATCTAGAAATGGGGACAAACCAATTCTACAAGTAGCAGTAACATGAGGAACTCACGGCAGAACCAGGGAAGTGCTCCAGAGGATCCTCCTCTGCATCGGAAAGTGATCAGAAGCTTTTATGGAGAATAAAATTTTTCACCTGTAAAACTCTCCTATTTCCACTGGGAACCAGTTTTTGTTGTTGTTGTTGTTGTTGTTTTTTATTTTTTATTTTTTTTTCCATTTAGGCAACAGTTACCTCTATTATTCTTTTTATTTTACTATTTAAAGTTAATGTAGACGCAAAAGGGTAGAGGAATTAGGTAAGCAAATAGAGTCATATTTCCTACTTCATGTTAGATCTCGTCTTGCTAGGTCACAGGCTGAAGCAGAGCAGGCCTATTTAACGGGCTACTCTTTTACTTCTTCATACTTGTGTGTCAGCTCCACAATGAACCATTTGCATATATTTCTGCTTGAGTCAAGTATTAGAAACTTGTGTAGAGAAAGAACAAATGGAAGTAAGCTGTATAAGGAAAAGAAGAGATTTTATTTCCCTTTTGAAAATCACTATCATAAAAAGTAAAGCTAAGTTTATTTATCAGAAGATGTATGGGTTTGCCCCTGGCATTGGCAATATTCAAGATGAAAAAAAATTATTATTTCCAAATGTAAAAAAAATTATCAGTAAAAAAAGTTGGATACAATTGGGATAAATTGAATAAAATTTGCAAAACCCCTTCTCTTGATCTTAGTTTTATAATCCCTGCAAATAAAATTGCAGATAGTGTTCACCATCTACTTGTATTCAAGGAGATTTATTGTGTTTAATTCTGCTTGTATTCATCTACTATACCTATGTTTTAACTCCTAGAAAATGAGATAGAAGAAAGAGTAACTCATCTTTGGACAAACCCTGCTTGTGTATTCAAAAATGGGGATAGTTTAGAGGAGCGTGATATCTGGACTTTTGGAAGTTTATCAACCTTCAGATCCCAAAAATACAAATAACTCTGGTTTGAACATCAGAAATATAACAACTCCTCTAACTTACCTATTTTCACAAATGGAAGTATTTTGAGTCTCCTTATACAGCTTTCTTCTCTTTTTTCTCATTTCAACCAGTACAGTAATACACAGTCAAAGAGAGTTAAACCAATGCCTGGTTATGAACTGAAGAAGCAGTTAAAACACTTTTAAAATGCTAACATTTTCACCAATAATTTTAAGCACTTTAATCTATCATCTGTGAAATTCTGATGTTTCACGTTTACTTTCATCATAGAGCAACAGGAGTATTAACAAATAATCATGAACTTCTTAAAAGTTCACAGTAGGATTTTATCTCCGATTTCTAAATCAAATGAGTTTCATTTAGCATGGAAGAAATTCAAAGTTAAATCATTCATGTACAATGAATTTATACTAAGAATTTCATTCATTTTGTGATAAGAAATATTACACTTTTTATTCATTTAAAAACCAAATTATTGTCTTTGTTTTTAAAAACCTTACAGTAAAGTTTATGTTAATCTTGGACATTAATTGGACTAACTGAGCAAATTATTTAACAAACCTCCCTACTTTTCAGGCCTTTATCAATGATATTTGGCAATTTTATATCTTGAGGAGGAGACTCATAGGAATAAAGGTGGCGGGGTGGGAAGCCGCACAAAACTTGTTCTTTCCTGATTCAGAAAACTTTCAGTAGACAATTATTTTCAGAAAAAAGTCCCTAGACTCAAAATAAATGGCAAACCTTGTCAGATACCACAAGATAAACAAGGAATCCAAAGCTAACGTTATCTGGCACACCAACTCTAACATTGGAAGCAATTCTACTCACCTGGAGACAAGAGGTTAAGAAGCCCACATCTGGATTCAGCCCACGTCTAGCCAGAGGGAGAACTGCTATCATTAGTTAGTGATATCTGTCTTGGAGAACAGAGTAAGGAGTAGTGGCATGTTTCCCATGAATTCTCCATCCTGAAATTAAGTGCTTGGATACAGTTTGTATTGAAACTAAGGAAGATCCAGATGAAGTAAGGCACGCTAGTAATTTAGCAAATGACATTTTTTATTAGGCCAGGATGAAAATGAGAAAACCTTGATGGAATCAAAGTATACATTAGCTGCAGGAAAGTCATGAATTTTAATTATAGTGGATTTGAAAGATAGTCATTGTAAGTTTAATACCCCAGGCCTCAATTAGAAGTGCCATTTTCTGAGAATGCCAAGTGAGGTTATCATTTACTACAAAAAGGTAGATGTGTATTGGAAACATGGCACTTAAATACATTCATATACATTTGAGCTGAAAATGAAAATATAAACAGGGCTTTAGTTAATGAGGGTTTAAAATTTTTACCATATGTCAACATAATATCAAGGTGCTATAATAAGTTACCAGTAATGGGGTGAGAAAGGGTTACAATAAGGTGCCCCTCAGAGTTAAACTGGAAAGATCACAGCAAAGGTAAAAAACTCGTAAACAGAATAACTCTCCAGCCTGAAATGTTCTAACGTTACCAAAATATTTGTCACTGTGAAAGAAAGAAGTATCAATCAAGTGAACAAAATAGAGAATTACAAAGACGAATGTTAGCACTGTCTAGGGGAGAGAAAACTTTGGTCATCTCTGAATGAGCCTTTCCAATGTCACAGGCCTGGACCCCTCTCACGTAGGTTAGATGCAGGGCTTTTGATTAATAGACTTTGAGGTTCAGATCCAGCTGGGGGAGGTGGACCTAGCAGGCTACCCGAAACTGGAACCATTAAGATTTCAATTTTTCTAATTCTGCCTTTTCTATTCTAAACCCAACTGATGACTTCCTCATTATGGTTTACTTTCCCATGTAGATCCTACTATAGGAAAAGAATATGTTAATCATAGGAACTTGTACTCTCCGGGACAATAATTCACAATATAATTTTATAAGTTTTATTTTAATTGATCAATTCTTCCCATGTAACCAGACTACCTGGAAAGAGCCCTCTAATTGTATACATAGTAATTGTAGAGTATTTCAGTTCCTCTCTAATTTACAGTTACCCATTTTAAACTAATACATGGTATCCTGTTTTTATTTATTGGTTTCATGAGCTTTTGCTAATTTGATTCTGTCCCAGAAAAAAACTGACTCTCTCTACAAGTGTGCTGAATCAGGTTTTGGAGCCCATTGGTCAGAAATAGACCTCAAAGTGTTTGTTGATTTACGATGGTAATGAGAGTTACCTCATGATGTACCGTGGGAGAGAGCCACTGGAAGTACCCCAGAGTCACTGCTAGCAACACACAGGCATGAGATTTCTACACAAACATGTAATATACCCAGATACAAATATTCTTGATCAATTTATAATTATACAGAGTACTCATATATATTTTCAAAAATTGTGAGAGTCTATTTACTTTAGATACTTATATAAAATAATATGTAGAAGGGTACTAAGAACTGAAACTTATGAAGATAACAAAAAGGATTAACTGGCAATGACTGCATCTGCTCTCAACAAATTAAACTCTATATAATATATGACATATATACTTAGACAAAAGGAACTAGTAAGACTATAGTGTTCATTTTAACAAGTTTCCAGTTCCACCTATCTTAGGAAGATGCAGTAACAGTTAATTAATATGCTGATTGAAAAAGTTCTGGCTTAGACAGGTTTGTACTTCTTGTGGGAGCCATATTATCATCTCAAATGCACTAAACAAAAATGTCACCTTTTTGCTTCAGTGTTCTTATTTCTAATCACAAGATGTTATGAGTCTTTGCTTATGCACTTGTTGAATAAATAGACTCCAGGCATTGAGTAATTAACAACTATAGATGTAGAACACTTTGCCTCCCTTCAACACACTTGATAATAAAGTCAGTGCTTACCTATTAATCCAAAAAAGCAGCTGTGGATTGCCACAAGATTCATGCCGATGGGCCGGGCGCGGTGGCTCACGGCTGTAATCCCAGCACTTTGGGAGGCTGAGGTGGGTGGATCATGAAGTCAGGAGATCGAGACCATCCTGGCTGACACGGTGAAACTCCATCTCTACTAAAAACACAAAAAATTAGCCGGGCATAGTGGCAGGTGCCTGTAGTCCCAGCTACTCAGGAGGCTGAGGTAGGAGAATCGCTTGAACCCGGGAGGCAGAGGTTGCAGTGAGCCGAGATCGTGCCACTGCACTCCAGCCTGGGCGACAGAGCGAAACTCCGTCTCAAAAAAAAAAAAAAATGCACTCCAGTATTACATTTGTTTGGAATTCAGGTGAAGCAAATCCCTGACTGTGTAACAATATTATGCCTCCTTCATCAAACCATTAATCATCCCACAGAACCATTAGCTAACCCCTTTACACACACATTTTATTAAATGCTTATTGTCTCTGTTTCCCAATTTGATATAGCATACTTCTACTATACCCTACATACCCTCCTACCTGAATCCTTAAAAGTTAAATCTAAATTGTGTTTCTCTTATTATAAACATGGATGTGAATAGAGTGAATATCTTAAACTAGGATTAACACATAGATTGATTACAACTAAAATAAAAACACAGAATTCACTCAAGAAGAAAGCCTTTATAAAAAGAAATTAACCCACACTGAAATTGAAAAAAAAAAATCACTGTAATTTATATATGTGTATGCGCTTATCTATAAAATTCATCTGAAAGGAAATAACATTTTGTCCTAATGGGAAGTTTTATGTTTCTTTTTTTATTCGCTAGTTCTGAAACACATTCTAATAACAGGAAACCCTTTACTGAAAAATAAATAAATGATAATAACTTTAGACACTAGAAAAGTAATTCCTGAACGTGCCTAATAGTGAGTACTGCCTGAGATACTTGAATTTTAAAAATCCAGACTTAATGCATCAGAATCTCCAGGGTTGAGCTGGGGCTCTGCATACTCACCATGTGCTTTAGGTGAATCTTAGGATCAGGCAAATAGAGAAATATTGCCGAGGAAGAAAACAAAGAAGTGATTTTGGTAATCAAAGATTACCAAAAACTGTTGTAGAAATTGTAGACCTAGAATCAAGGGATCAGAATGGAAACTGACTCCAAGTCTGCAATAGAACTTTAAAAAACAGTAAGAATTAATGTTTTGCTAAGTGACCAGAGAACTCTACCTTAAACTGGAATTTGAAATAGTGTTTACTGCTGTTCATCCTAGAAACTCAGTGTAGGGGTCACCATCCTCAGGAAACCTTTTCTACTCTGATTTAGAGGCCCCTCCTTGTGTTTCTATAGCACCCTCTGCAGACTCTTGCAAAGTACTTATTATCCTACATTGTAATTGTGGTTGTATTAGGCTGTACGCTTGTGGTCCTAGAGAATGTGCCTTTCATTTCCAAAACTATTCCAGTGTCTAAACATAATACCTTGTACCTAGTTTTTTATTTAGCATATATTTGTTAAGGAAGAGAAATTAACTTTTCTAATGACCTGATTTAAAAAGAAAAATGAATCTATTCAAAAAAGGAAGTCTGAGTCCTAGTAAGAAAATTCTCAAGTCAAAAGCATAAGGAAAATCTGTTTCCTGAATTCAGTGGGGCTGAATTATGTATTGTTGTGTACTGTTCTTTACACATGCATTTGTCTTCCTGTATAGAGACTCATTTGTGTTGAGTTCTTATAGTTTAAGGACTAGAGGCTCATTCAAATTACCTCAGGTAATGGGACTCCAGGAAGTAATGTTACTTCAAGTAATGTGGGACTCCAGAAAGCTACACATTCAGGAATCATAGGACCTAGAGGGTGTTCTGAGTCCAAGGTAGCTGTAAGGTCCATAAAAATGAGAATTGCTTTAAAACTTATGTTTTTTATTATTGAAATTTTTCATTTAATTTTTCTGGACCATGGTTGACAATGGGTAACCAAAACTCTTGATATGGGGTCTACTGTAAATATTTTTCTGATGAGTTCACTTTACTTACAATAGAAATTAAAGATGGTAAAGAAAAAAATGAGAAATGCTAATATTAATCTTGCCTTAGTGATTTATTATGAACCCAAAGATGCTTTTCACACATCTTTCTCTTTTCTGTACACCTGATCACATTATACATTCCTTCAAAAAAAGTGCTGCTTGTTTATGATTTCTGCAAGACCATTAATTACTCTTACAAATGGCCCAATGTGAATGCATCACATATTCTCCATATCAGAATTCAGCCCCAAATCTAAGTGCTGACTGCCCCATCCTCCAGATTCTCAGGTCGAATTTCCATGCAAGGGAATCCACTTGCTTCAGCTCACCTTTGTGAGTCAGCCCATATCAGTCCTGGTCTTCTGTGAAATGTCCGTTCTTGGTTTATATCCCCACATGCCCCCCACTTGTAAACTATAACTGAGCAACGGGTGCCTAAGAACCATCCTCCCAGCAAAGACTTGGAAGGGGAGGTGCTATGCAGCTATCTAGCTTGATCTGAATCCTGTGAGAACAGTCATTATGGTTTCCAGCCAACCCCACAGATTGGGAGTAAACTGAACCTCTTTGGAGAGGCTCAAAAGATTCATTTTGAAGCTTGTAAAGTCTAAGTAGAATAAATAGCAGTCTTAGATGGGACTAGTTAATTTTATCATTTTAATATAGGTATTGCTCCATACTCACTTGGAATGCAAGCTCCTATAGGGCATTTACATCTTGTGTTTTGTTTACTCTAAACCTCAACACTAGGAAGAGTTCTGGCATTATAAGGTGCTTAAAAAATATTTTATAAATGAATGAATGAACTTAAATGTCCAAAAGGGAGGGGGGAGAGGCCAGTAGCAAAATAAACTATGTTCACCCTTATGTAATAAAATACATTATGCAATAAAATACGCTATACAATAAGATACATTCAGGCATTTAAAAACATGTTGTATAATAATTTTGGCCGGGTGTGGTGGCTCACTCCTGTAATCCCCGCACTTTGGGAGGCCAAGGTGGGTGGATCCCCTGAGGTCAGGAGTTCCTGACCAGCCTGGCCAACATGGTGAAACCCTATCTCTACTAAAAATACAAGAATTGGCCGGGCATGGTGGTGAATCCCTGTAATCCCAGCTACTTGGGAGGCTGAGGGACGAGAATTGCTTGAATCTGGGAGGCGGAGGTTGCAGTGAGCCAAAATCTCACCACTGCACTCCAGCCTGGGTGACAGAGCGAGACTCCATCTAAAATAATAATAATAATAATTTTAATGACATGGGAAATATTTGTGGTCTTCTCAATGGGAAAAGTAAATTACAAGAAAATAAGATATGAGTATGGAAATAAACTAGAAAGAACTCAGCAGAATGTTGGCAGTAGTTATCCTAGATCACATGACTGAAGATTATTTCCATTATCTTCCTCTAATTTTTATAAAATATCTATAGTGAACACCTATTAGTGTTATAACCAGAAACTTCACACACATGAACACACACAGAGACACAACACACACAGAGTTACACAATAAATGCTACATTAAAAATAATAATAATCATCTAATAGTGGTGTACATAAAATTGAATTATTTTGTGTTGTTGGCATACAGGAATAGAATTTCTATTTACTCAGTTCCAATTGTTCTGTATCTGTAAGTCTCATATGTTGCCTGTCACCTGCCCCACAGTGTGATTATTTGTGTGTGCATCCTTTCTACTGTATAATGGGGCATTCTTATTACACAGGTAATCTGTGTGTGTTTCATCTTTGTGCTTTCCATTGTGTCTAGATCAATGTTTGAATCTAATAAGAGGTTGCTAAATGTATTTTAATGATTGACTAAATGCATGAAGAGTTATATTTCAGTGGTATGACTTGCTTTAAGGTATATCCAAATGTGAATAACAAGCCGAGTTTTAATAAAACTGCATTTGGCAGAGTCTCTGCTTGCAAGTAAATGAAACTTAGGCTTCAGAAAATGTTTAAGAGGCCCTAAATCTTTAGCAGGTTTTCACAAGTGATGATGAAATTTACCTGACACAGAACAAAGGATTAATAAACTGGAAAAGATCATGAAGGTTATCTATCAATCTCCTAATTTTTGGTGAACTAGAGTTCCAAAAAGATTATTTAGTTCACTCGAGGTCGCTTCTATAGTATTCTGACCAGAACTCTATTCTTCCTGACTCTTAGTTCACCGCTTCACCCACTACAACACACTGTTTCTGCACTCCTGGCTAAATTGGTCTTGATATGATGCACATTCCTTCTTAATATGACTCAGTGACCTGGTACTGAGAAAATCTGAGTGGTTAAACATGTCAGGCTATTGTCTAAGAAAAAGCAAACCATCTCCATGTAGGGTTAAAAAGCAAAAAACTAGTGCTTTTGAGAAAAGCTGTAATAAACACTTGCAGTTAAGGAAAAATGTGTAATGTACTTTTAAAGAACTATGAATAAAGAATTATGTTCTTTTTATCTTAAACCAATACATCGTATTGATGTTAATTATAAAATGGTAAGACTTTTAAATTTATGAAGCCAAAACATTTTATTTCATTTCTTTGCTATCCTCCATATCAGCCCTATTTTTCTATTATTAATGTTCTTCATTACTAACCGTGGTGTTATATACAGCAGGTCCTTGAATAATGTTGTTTCCTTTAATATCATTTTGTTATAATATTGATAAGGAAAAAAATCAATTCCCATCCAGGGCCAATCTGTGTGGAGTCTGCACATTCACCCCGTGTCTATGTGGGTTTTCTCCTGATACTCGGGTTTCTTCCTTCATCCCAAAGATGTGCATATCAGGTTAACTGTCCTGTATAAACTGTGATGGAATAGCATATTGTCCAGGGTCGGTTCTTGCCTTGTGCCCTGAACTGCCAGGATAAGCCCTGGCCCCCAACTGGAATAATTGGGTAAATGATTATCTTACTTGTTTTTACTAACCTTTCCTAAATATATGTAGAGCTCACATTTATTTCAATGTTTAATATTAAAATGCTTTGGTTCCTGTTTAGAAGCTGGGTGATGTTTTGGGGGACAGAAATATGTCATAGGAAATTAACTTTTGTTTAGATTATTTAAGCATTGGTAAAATTGGTTTTGTTATATGTCACTTTGTTTACAGTTTCAGTTTCCAAGAACCTACCGTTAACATTAAGTGAGAACTTACTGTCATTACTTGTCACTGTGAAATTAAGAAAACCACAAGAAAGCATGATTAAGTCGTTTTGACCTCCATAGTTAAGAAAAATAGGAGTATGAAAACTTTCAAGTTTTTGGAATGGATATTATCTTAAAATGTAAGAAAATAGATATTAAGTTGGAGAAATGAATATTATGTTATTTTTTGTTTAATCCTTTGATAGTTTCCCATAACAATCAGTGACACCCGGTAGCAAAGATTTTAATTCCTAAATACTATTTATTTAATTCCTAAATACTAAATGCAAAATGCTCAGATTTTAATTCCTAAATACTATTTCTAGCATTCAGGATAGACAGAAAATTTCTTCACTTGTAAAAAATAAATCAAATCTGGCTCCTGTCCACTTTTCTCATCCTTTTGTTCAGTAACTTCTTATATGCACTTTTCAATCCACCCATATGGAATAATTCACAGTACCTTGAACAAAACTTTGTACTATCTCACTCTGTGTCTTAAAGTGTTATCACCTCAATCTGGAATGCCCTCCTGCAAATTTGAACTCATACATCATTTTTTTAAAGAAGACATCCCCAACCCTCTAGCTTGATTTCTAATGTTTCTCCTCTGTGTTCTCATAGTACTCAGGCATAATCCAATTATAATTTGCCTACAGTCCTATAATCAATTATCTTTACCTCCCAGTAATTTTTGACTTCCCTGATGGAAGACATCATGCCTTATTCTATTTTACATTCACAATACACTGCAAAAGTTTTGGCACATAGTAGGTTCTAAATAAATGACAATGCATTTCCCATGACTTCCTGTGACTACATACATACTATCTTTGGAATTTGAAAGAAAATTTGGTTGCCTTGGAAGTATCTTACCAAAGAATTCACTTGATTACAGAGGGTTTGAGTAACTGAGTTTTTATTCTCTCCCAACATGGCATCTAATATATTACCTTACTGAAGTAATTGAGTTTATGACAAGATGCTCAATTTCACTCAAAATAAGAAAAATGCAAAGTAAGATTATATTGAGAAACTATTTCTTAACCACCAGATTAACAAAAATTCAAATGATTGCTAAGATATTCTGTTAGCAAGTCTGTGGGAAAACAGGTACTCTCATATATCCTAGTGAGTGAGTAAATGGTGCAACCCTAATGGAAGAAATTTAGCAACATCTAACAAATCCACATAGCACTTGCCCTTTGCTGCAGAAATTCTACCTTTAGAACTCTACCTTAAAGAAGGAATTACCACAAAGTCAATTTTTTAATGAACAATCTGAGTGCAAACATTTTTTCAGTTATTCATTACTGGATTATTTGTACATCAAATAGTGGTAACAACCTAAACATCCATCCATAAGAGACTGGTTAAAAAAATCTGTGGTATAGCCATACATGAAACTACTATACAAATAAAATTAGGAAGATTTTGATGTACTGTGATTTCCACAATATATTAAGGGAGGAAAAAGTGGGCAATTTTAATACATATTGATATTTACCTACTTGTACAAAAAGAAATACAGGAGAAAAACACCAAAAATAATAAAAGAGTTTTCTTAATTATTAACAGAAATTTAAAACTTTTAAATTATTAATAAAAATAAAATTACATTTAAAATAGGGGGGATGGTGGGATGAGAGCAGAAAAGTAAGGGGGTGAGTGGGAGAAACACTTCACTAAGTACATTTTTTACATAGTTTTTTTTTTTTTAATACTTTAAGTTCTAGGGTACATGTGCACAACGTGTAGGTTTGTTACATATGTATACTTGTGCCACGTAGGTGTGCTGCACCCATCAACTCGTCAGCACCCATCAACTCGTCATTTACATCAGGTACAACTCCCAGTGCAATCTCTCCCCCCTCCCCCCTCCCCATGATAGGCCCCAGTGTGTGATGTTCCCCTTCCCGAGTCCAAATGATCTCATTGTTCAGTTCCCACCTATGAGTGAGAACATGCGGTGTTTGGTTTTCTCTTCTTGCGATAGTTTGCTGAGAATGATGGTTTCCAGCTGCATCCGTGCCCCTACAAAGGACACAAACTCATCCTTTTTTATCGCTGCATAGTATTCCATGGTGTATATGTGCCACATTTTCTTAATCCAGTCTGTCACTGATGGACATTTGGGTTGATTCCAAGTCTTTGCTATTGTGAATAGTGCCACAGTAAACATACGTGTGCATGTGTCTTTATAGCAGCATGATTTATAATCCTTTGGGTATATACCCAGTAATGGGATGGCTGGGTCATATGGTACTTCTAGTTCTAGATCCTTGAGGAATTGCCATACTGTTTTCATAGTTTTGTTTTTGTTTTGTTTTGTTTTTTGAGACAGAGTGTCGCTCTGTTACCAAGGCTGGAGTGCAGTGGCATAATCTCGGCTCACTGCCTTCACCCCCGAGGTTCAAGCAATTCTCCTGCCTCAGCCTCCCGAGTAGTTAGGACTACAGTTACGTGCCACCATGCCCGGATAATTTTTTGTATTTTTAGTAGAGACAGGGTCTCACTGTGTTGGGCATTGAGTTTGCCAGAATGGTCTTGATCTCCTGACATCGTGATCCACCCACCCCAACCTCCTAAAGTGCTGAGATTGCAGTCATGAGGTACCTAGCCCAGCCTATAGCTTTGATTTTGAACCATGAAATGTTTTACATATAGTCAAAATAATAAATGAAAAAGGATGAGGAAGAAATAAGCAAACCTGAAAACTGAAGACAAATGAACAAATAAACCTAACATGGATATGTATGTAATATATTACACAAAATAATTAATTAAAATAATTTTGAGTACATGATTCTAACTGTATACATTTAGTGAAATATAGGACAAAAGTTTGCATGGAAAATGTAAACTTTATTAATAAATTTTTGTTGAATTATGAAATATTTCTCATGTATTGTCAGATAGAAAAAATAAATGAAAATATTGATGCTGTTGTGAACTGAGTTTTCGCTGTAAAACAAAGAATAAAAATATGGAAAGGAGGATAATAAGAGAGAATTAGAGTATTTAAATTTGAAATGAGGAGATTAATAAGAACTTAAGATTTCCTACCTCTATCTAGAATCAATGACACTGAGTAGCAAAGAGCTCAGCCAGTGCTCAAATTTTAACTTCTAAATACTATGTCTCCCCAAAAGCAAGTGGGCTTTTGGAGAAAAAGTTAAATTCAAGTCAGATATATGGAAAGTGCAAATTGCATGAACACCTTGTACCAGAAAAAAGGGAAACACTCACTCAAAGACTAACAAGCTTGTATTAAACAGGACAGAAATCAGCTAAAAGTGCCCTTGATATGAGATAATTTGAGCATCAAAAAAATGGAGGTTTTTTCATACTTTTTTCAAAGTATGAAAAAAGAAGGAGAGTTCTTCTGTAGAAAAGAACACCAGTGCCAGATAATGAATTCAGGTAGAATGATGGAATTCAAAGATCATCCTTTTGCAGACACCAATGAAAACAATTGATTGAAAAAAAAAACATCAATAATTGCTGAAACTTTTGGGTGAAAGATTACACAGCCTTAAGGTTTAATTCCATAGATTACTTATTAATTACAAGGAGAAAAATCATTCTTTAAAATAGATAAATCTGACAGTTTCTACTGTAACCAAGTGATCATACTTAACATCACCAAAGGTGGAGTAACTTAACAAGATAAGCTGATATTATGCACCTCCTATTGTGACTCAATACAAAACAAAGTAGGGTGACATCAGTGAAATGATGAAATAGAAAGTCCCAGATCCTCCTTCCTTCCATAGAATCACCAACTCAACAACAATACATGAACGAATTCCCTTTGTGAAAAATCCAGAAACAAATTAAGACACTTCTGAACCCCAGGCAAGAACAAAATCAGCTGCTTAGAGGCCAGTAAAAAAATTCATAATACTCACTTGCCATAGTCACTTCCACTGACTCAGCAGAGAGCAACTGGAAGAAAATTCCCAGCTTCCAGCTTCTCCCACAGTCCCATAGGAGGGAAAGACTTGGCTTGTACATTTTTGTACATTGAACATTTAGGCTTTTGGCGGGGACAGAGGGGCAGAAGAGTGGGTGGGGGGTTGCCCAAGAGACTAGTTTTTATCTTATCTGTCTCCAAGTGCTGACAGGACCCAACATATTCTAGAAGCCAGGGTCTGCTGACAACAAAAGACAGCTTGGCAGCTAATAGCAGCTCCAGATTATTATTCTGGAATAATCTATTCCAGAAGGAGGAATAGATTACAAGGTCTTGGAAGAAAATCGACTAGTAAATCCCTCTAATTGAGAATTTACACTTAAAAGTCTATTGCAGATGTATCCACAGACTAGAAGTGAGAGGACCTCAGAATCTCTAACCTGCCTATTGGTGAAGGTTTATTCCTATACAAAGCCTGTTTTTTACAGAGTGAGAGAGGAAGCTACTTTTTGAAATGCACAGATTCCAACAAAAGTAAGAAGACACATTAAAAAAAGGAAAATATAGACCAATCCAAGGAACAAAATAAGTCTCCAGAAATCAACTTAATGAAATGGAGAGATTAAATTACCTGACAAAAATTCAAAACAATCATCATAAAGATGTTCAAAAACTCAGGAGAAAAATGGATGCTCAAAGTGAGAATTTCAACAAAGAAATAGAAAATATTAAAAATGGAATCAAATAGAAATCTCAGAGCTGAAGAATAAAATAACTGAAGTGAAAAAATCAGTACAAAGTTTTAATAGCAAACGTGATTAAGCTGAAGAAAGAATCAGGGAACTTGAAGACAGGTCATTTGAAATTGCCCAGAGAGCAAAATAAAATAAAACAACATAAAGAGTGAAGAAAGTCTAAGGGACTTAGGAAACACCATCAAGTTTGCAAATATTTGTATTATGGGAGTCTCACAAAGAGAAGAAAGAGAGAACGATGCAGAAAGCTTATTTGAAGAAATAATGGCCAAAACTTCCCAAATATGGAAAAGGAAGTAGAGATCCTAGTTCAAGAGGCCAACAAACTCCAACTAGGAAGAACCCAAAGATAACCACACCAAAAAAGGTTATAATAAAAATGTCAAAATTCAAAGGATGTTAAAAGCAGAAAAAGAAAAGTGATTCATCACATGAAAGGGAGTCTCCGTAACACTATCAGTAGATATCTAGCAGAAACCTTTCAGGACAAAATGGAGAAGGGAGATATATTCAAAGTGCTGAAAGAAAAAAAATCGCCACCCAAGAATACTATAGCCTGCAAAATTGTCCTTTAATAATGAAGGAGGAGCTTCTGCACTATGACAACCACAACAACAAAACTATCAACAGAGTAAATAGCCTACAAAATGGGAGAAAATATTTGCAAACTATACATCTGACAAAGGTCCAATATCCAGCATCTATAAGGAACTTAAACAAATTTACAAGAAAAAAAGAAACTTTATTTAAAAAGTGAGCAAGGGACATGAACAGACACTTTTCAAAAGAAGACATACATGCGGCCAACAAGCATATTAAAAAAGCTCAGTATCACTGATGATTAGAGAAATGCAAATCAAAACCACAATGAGATACATAACAGTCAGAATGACTATTACTAAAAAGTCAAAAAATAACAGATGCTGGCGAGGTTGCAAAGAAAAAGGAATGCTTGTATATTGTTGGTGGGAATGTAAATTAGTTCAACCATTGTGGAAAGCAGTTTGTCAATTGCTCAAACAGCTAAAAACAGAACTACCATTTGATCCAGCAATCCCACTACTGGATATATACCCGAAGGAATATAAATTATTCTGTCATAAACACACATGCATATGTTTGTTGCAGCACTATTCACAATAGCAAATACATGGAACCAGCCTAAATGCCCATCAGTGGTAGACTGGATAAAGAAAATGTGGTACATATACACCATGGAATACAATGCAGCCATAGAAAAGAACAAAATCACATCCTTTGCAGGAACATGGATGGAGCTAGAGGCCATTATCCTTAGCAAGCTACCACAGGAACAGAAAACCAAATGCCACGTGTTCTCACAAGTGGGAACTAAATGATGAGAACACATGGACACAAAGAGGAGAACAATAGACACGGGCTGACCACAGGGTGGAGGATGGGAGGAGGAAGAGGAACAGAAAAAATAACTCTTGGGTACCAGTCTTGGGTACCTGAGTGATGAAATAATCTGTACTTCTAACCACTATGACAAGAGATTACCTATATAAGAAAGCTGCACATGTAACCCTGAATCTAAAATTAAACGTTAGAAGAAATAAAGACCTAGATAAGCAAATGCCGAGGGAGTGTATTACCACTATATCGCCTTTACAAGAAATGCTGAAAGGAGACCTTCAAGTTGAAATGAAAACACCCTAGGCAGCAGCAGAAATTATTATGAAACCATAAAGCTCACTGGTAAAGGTAAACATACCAATAAATAGATAATACTGTAATATTGTAGTGGCTGTGTATAAATCACCTTTAATTCTGATACTCAAGTTAAAAGGCAAAAGTATAAAAAAAAACTATAACTATATGACAATAATAAAAAGGGTAAGGGAGGTGAAAGAATAGAGCTTTATATCCATTGAAGTTAAAGTTGTTATTAGCTTAAAATATCAGCTTTATATTTGTTATAACTATAAGATGTTTTATGTAAGCCCCACAGTACCACAAAGAAAATACTTTTTAAAAAATAAATGAGAAAGAAATCAAAGCCTATCACTACAAAAATCAACAAAGACAGCAAGAGAAGAAAAGATGGACAGAAAAACTACAAGACAAAACAATTAACAAAATGGTAACAGTAAGTGCTTCCCTATCAGTAGTTACATTAAATGTAAATAAATTAAACTCCTCAATCAAAATGGATACAGTAGCTGAATGGATAACAAAAACAAGATCCAGCTATATGCTGTCTACAGAACACTAGTTTTAGATTTAAAGTCACACACAGGCTGAAAGTGAAAGTATGGAAAATTTATTCCATCCAAATGTTAACCAAGAGAAAGCAAAAGCAGCCATATTCCTATCAGACAAAATGGACTTTAAGTACAAAACTGTCACAAAAAACAAAGAAGGACATTATCTAGTGATTAAAAAGTCAATTAGCCAGGAAGATGTAACAATTATAAATATAAATGCATGCAAATTCAGAGCACCCAAATATGTGTAATAATCATTGAGATAACTGAAGGGAGAAACAGATAGTAACACAATAATAGTAGGAGATAACATCCTACTTTCAACAATAGAACACTTAAACCAAAAATCAGTAAGAAAACAATACTTGAACAACGCTATAGACCAAATTGACCTGGCCGACTGATACAGAACATTTCACCCAACAGCAGCAGAATGCACATGCTTCTCAAACTCACACAAAATACATTCTAGGATAGATTACATGTTGGATCACAAAATAAGTCTCTTTTCAGAATATCAGTTACTACCACAGGGAATGAAACTAAAAATCAATACCAGAAGGAAAAATGGGAAATTCACATATATGTGGAAATTAAATGACACATTCTTCAATAATCATTTGGATACAAGAAAAAAATCAAAAGAGGAATTTAAAAATACCTTGATATAAATTAAAAAAAAAAAAAAACACCTATCAAAACTTGTGGAATGCCGCAAAAGCACTACTATGCGGGAAGTTTATAGTGATAAATGTCTACATTTTTAAAAACAGAAATAATTCAAATAAACTATTTAATTTTACCTCAAGGAACCTCAAGAAACTAGAAAAAAAGAGCAAACTAAACCCAAAATTAGTAGAAAGGAAATAATAAAGATTAGAGCAAAAATAAATGAAATCGAAAATATAAAAATAAGAGAAAAAATCTTATGATTTTTTTTTTGAAATTGGTTTTTTGAAATGATTAACAACATTGGCAACCCTTTAGTTACTAAGAAAAAAGGAAGAAGACTCAAATAAAATCAGAAATGAAAGAGGAGACATTACAACCAATCACAGGAATAAAGATGATCATAATAGTCTATAATATACAATTATACATTGATAAATTGGAATAACCAAGAAAAAATGGATAAATTTCTAAACACATACATCTTGAAGAAATAGAAAACCTGAGCAGACCTCTAACTAGTAAGGAGACTCAGTCACTAACCAAAAGGCTTCCAACAAAGAAACTTCCAGGAACAGATGTCTTTACTGGTGAATGTTATCAAACATTTCAAGAACTAATGCCAATCCTTACCAATCTCTCCAAAAAAATGGAATAGAAGAGAACACTTCCAAACTCAGTCTATGAGGTCAGCAGCAGCCTAATACCAAAGCCAGACAAACATACTATGAGAAGAGAAACTACAGGACAATATTCCTGATGAACATAGATATAAAAATCCTCAACAAAATAGTAGCAAACTATATTCAACAGCACATTAAAAAGTTATACACCATGACTAAGTGGCATTGATTCTTGGGATGCAAAGATGGCTCCACATACAAAAATCAGTTAATGTAATATACCAAAATAACATAATTAAGGATAAAAATGTTATGATCATCCCCAAAGACAGAAAAAATGTTTGACAAAATGCAATACAATTTCATGATTAAAAACTTGCAACCAGGTAGGAGTAAAAGGAAATTACCTCAACATAATAAAAGCCATATATGAAAAACGCCACAAGTAACCTCATTCTTCATGGTAAAAACCTGAAAACTTGCCTGAGGAACAAGGCAAGGACGCCCACTCTCATCATTTCTACTCAACATTGTAGTGGAAGTACTAGCTATAGCAGTTAGGCAAGAAAAAAAAAAGACATCCAAATTATAAATAAAAAAGTTAAATTATCTCTGTTTGGACATGACATGATCTTATATTTAGAAAACCCTAAAGATTTCACACACAAACATACACACACATGCATGCACACACACAAAAACAACTGTTAGAATTAACAGTTCCAGGATACAAAATCAACATACAAAAATGAGTTATGTTTCACTAACCACAAACTATCCGAAAAAAAATTAAGAAAACAATCCCATTTATAATAGCATAAAAAAGAATAAAATACGTAGAAATAAACTGTCCCAAAACAGGAAGCAACTTGTACACTGAAAACTGCAAAATATTCCCAAAAGAAATTAAAGAAGATACAAATAAATGGAAAGATATTCCATGTTCATAGATTGGAAGGTAAATATTATTAAAATATCCATACTACCCAAAGTAATCTACAGATTAAATGCAAACCCTCTCAAAATCCCAGTGGCATTTTTTACCAAAATAGAAAAAACAATCCTAAAATTCACGTGGAACCACAAAGGGTCCCAAAAAGTCAAAACAATTTTGAGACAGGAGAACAAAGCTGGAGGCATCCTACTTCCTGATTTGAAAATATATTACAAAGATATAGTGATTAAAGCAGTATAGTGATGGTACAAAGATAGACACATAGATCAATGGAACAGAATACAAAACCCAGAAATAAATCTATGCATATGTTGTCAACTGACCTTTGACAAGGGCATCAAGAATACACAATGAGGAAAAGATGGTCTCTTCCACAAATGGGGTTGATAAATTGAATACACACATATAAAAAATTAAAATGGACCCTTACCATACACCCTACACAAAAATCAATTTAAAATGGATTAAAGACTTGAAAGTAAGACCTGACACTGTAAAACATTCCAACATGAACATAAAGGAAAAACTTCATTACATTAGTCTTGGCAATGATTCTTGAATATGACACCAAAAGCATGTGCCACAAAAGCAAAAATAGACAAGTGGTGGGATTACATCAAATTTAAAAGCTTGTGCACATTAAAAAAAAAAAAAAAACTAAAATAACCAACTGAAGGAAAGTGTACCCTATGGAATGAGAGAAAATACTCTCACATATGCCTAACAAGGAGTTAATATCCAAAATATAGAAGGAACTGCTACAACTCAATAGCAAAAAACAAAAACAAATAATCCAATTAGAAAATAAACAAAGAACTTGAACAGTCATTTCTCCAAAGGCAACATGACCGACAGGCATATGAAAAGAAATTATAAGCCAATGTTCCTGATGAATATAGATGTTAAAAAAGTCACTAATCATCAATTTTTATATAAATTTGTATATATAAATATAAATAAGTGCTAGTGAGAATGTAGAGAAATTTATATATATAAAAGTCACTAATCATATATATATGTATATATATACAAGTGCTAGTGAGAATGTGGAGAAATTAGAACTCTTGTACATAGTTGGTAGGAATGTAAAATGGTGCAGCTGCTATGGGAAACTATGGAGGTTCCTCAAAAAATTAAAAATAGAACTACCATATGATTCAACAATTCGACTTCTGGGTATACATCCAAAAAAAATGAAATTGGGATCTCGAAGAGATACACGCACTCACATATTCACTGCAGTATTATTCACATAGCCAAGATAATGAAACAACCTAAATGTCCATCAATAGGCAAATGGGTAAAAAACATGGTATATCCATAATGAAATGTTATTCAGCCTTAAAAAGAACAGGGATATCCTGCTATGTGTGACAACATGGTTCAACATTGAGGACATTATGCTAAGTGAAATAAGTCAGTCACAGAAGAACAAATACTGCATGATTCCACTTAACATGAGACATCTGAAACAGTCGAACTCATAACAGCAGATAGGAGAGTGATGATTGCCAGGAGCTTGGGGAGGGTTCAATGGATATAAATTTTCAATTATGCATGACGAATACCCTCTAGAGATCCAACGTACAACATACACTTATAATTAACAATACTGTACTGTAAATTTAAAAATGTAAGAGGAGAAATTTTATGTTACATGATTTTTACCACAATTTTTAAAAAGAAAGAACTTTTAAAATATCTTTTTGTATTCTTAATCTAATGAAACAATAATCAGACAAATGCAAACACTGATATATTCTATAAAACAAATAGTCTGGACTTTTCTAAAAAGGACAATGTAGTGTTTTTAAATAATAGGAAGAAAGGATTATTCTAATTTAAAAGAAACTAAAAGGCATAATAATGTAATGTAATTTATAAGCCTAAGCTTTCATTGCATCTGGAATTTTTTAAAATATACATCTATAAAAGTCATTTTTAAGTTATTTTTTACCCCCAAAATAAAGAAGCTTAAAAAAACACTAATCCTTTTATGATCTCTCATGATTTCTGTAGGTCAGAAATCAGAAAGACCTGAACTGGGCCGGGCACAATGGCTCACGCCTTATAACAGATCCTAGCACTTTGGGAGGCTGAGGCAGGCAGATCACCTGAGGTTAGGAGTTTGAAACCAGCCTGGCCAATATGGTGAAACCCGGTCTTTACTACAAATACAAAAATTATCCTGGTGTGGTGACAGGAGCCTGTAATCCCAGCTACTCAGGAGACTGAGGCACGAGAATCGCTTGAACCCAGGAGGCAGAGGTTGCAGTAAGCCGAGATCGCACCATGATACTCTAACCAGGGCAACAGAGCAAGACTCCATCTAAAAAAAAAAGAAAAAAAAAAAAAAAAAAAAAAGATGAACTGGGTGATCCTGGCTCCAGGTTTCTCATAAGGTTGCAGTCAGATGGTGACTAGAACTGGAAAACCAGGTGGCAGTGCCTAGAGCATCTGTGAGCCCGTGGGCATCTCTTCATGTAGTCCCAGGGCTTTTCCATGTGATCTTTACCAGGGGGCTTATCTGGGCCTCTTCCTAGAACAATCAGACAGCTTTAGGGCTCCATCAAGTGTTGCAGCAAGCAAGGCAGAAGCAGAATTGCCTTGGATTCAGAAGTCACAGCATCACTTTTGCTGTCACAAAAGCCTGCCCACATTCAAAGAGAGAAGAAATAAATTCTCTCTCTTTATAGGGGACTGACAACATTCTGGAAGAAACAGAAATTGTGGTAGTCATTTTTGGAAAATAGAATTTACCACAGACAACAATGAGGCAATTGGGAAAATTTAAATCTGGACTGTATAATAGATGATACTAAATTACTAACCAGTTTTCTTAGGTGTGATGATGATATTTGGTTATATAAAAAATGCACTTATTCTTACATGATACATGCCAAAAGATTTGATGGTAGTGTCTTGATATCTGCAACTTATTTTCAAATGATTCAGCAAAATAAAAAATAAAGAGAGAGACCAGGCACCGTGGCTCACGCCTGTAGTCTCACCACTTTGGGAGGCAGATCCAGCACTTTGGGAGACAGAGGCAGGCGGATCACGAGGTCAGGAGTTCGAGACCAGCCTGGTCAATATGATGAAACCCTGTCTCTACTAAAACTACAAAAAATTAGCCAGGCGTACATGCCTGTAGTCCTAGCTACTTGGGAGGCTAAGGCAGAAGAATCTCTTGAACCCAGGAGGCGGAGATTGCAGTGAGCCAAGATCATGCCACTGCACTCCAGCCTGGGCAACAGAGTGAGACCCCATCTCAAAAAAAGAAACAGAAAAATTAAGTGTGGTGAAATGTAAGTACTCAGAGAATAGGTAAAGGTTATAAAGATGTTCACTCTACTAATTATTTGCCTTTTCTATAGATTTAGGGTATTTTTCTCAATTAATTGAAGAGAAAGTAAAATATAAGTCAGATAGCATTATTTTTCTGCTCTCAACCCTCCAATCTTCTCTCTCTGGAGTAGAAGGCAGGCTACTTACCAAGGCCTACAAGACCCTGTGTGATTCCCAAAGCTTAATTCTCTCATTTTATCTCCAGGCAAAGGAAACAGCAAGTACAGAATCCCCATGAGTGTGCTGAGGTGTTTTAGAAACAGCAAGTTGTTTACAATTTCCTACTTTTAATTGATGTTTCAAATATCTTCTACTTAAACCTTTGTGCACACTTCTTAGAGAATTCCTATTTTGACCTCAAGTCCCTGCCTACTCATTTCTTTCTTTGTAGGGAAACTTTGGCCCTAAAAGAACTCAGTCAAAGCCAAATCATTTCTCACTACCCCTAAAAAGGCCTACAAATTTGGCCCAGGAGACGGAACCGTGGCAAGGAATTTTTTTTTTTTTTTTTTTTTTTGAGACAGAGTCTTGCTGTGTCGCCCAGGCTGGAGTGCAATGGCACGATCTCGGCTCGGTGCAAGCTCCGCCTCCCGGTTTCACACCATCTCCTGCCTCAGTCTCCTGAGTAGCTGGGACCACAGGCACTCGCTGCCACGCCCAGCTAAATTTTTTGTATTTTTAGTAGAGACGGGGTTTCACTATGTTAGCCAGGATGGTCTCGATCTCCTGACCTCGTGATCTGCCCTCCTCGGCCTCCCAAAGTGCTGGGATTACAGGCTTGAGCCTCCGCGCCCGGCCCCAGGAAATTTTTTTAAAAGGTCCCAGTTACATTCCAATTGGGAGTTTCACTAAATTGGTATCCCCCTTAGGATGCTTAATGCTCAGCTTCAGTCTTACCTCCAGGACGTACGACATTGTATCATATCTGAGATTTAGATTGCTGAGGCATTTCCTATCAAACTTGGTAGGTTCTTAAGATTTTACTTTGCAGAGTTTAATCCACTGGGTTTGTTTTTGTTTTTGTTTTTTTTTGTCTGGTTGCTTAGGCTAATGCTGCTTGGTGCTCTGAGTGACCTCACTTCCCTATGGCCCTAGAGTGTGAGGTCACCTGTTGCAGATGTTAGTAATTTCCTATCTTGGGTGGAGGCCCTCACAGAAGCTTTATTCACATATGCGTGTATTTGCTCCTGATGTTTTGGTCTTGGATGTCAGCGGAATTGTCGGTCCTTCTGAAGGTCCTACGATACTGCTTTCGTGTGAGGTATTAGTAACACAGGTAATTGAATAATTGGGCCCTCTCTCTTTTCCAAAAGGAGTGGGTTTGCCACATCTTTTCTTCCCAACTAGTAAACCTAGGATTAAGTAGGGCTTGTTGGTAAATGTAGCATGTCAGGAGCTCACAGCCAGATATGGGCCAGTAAGCAACGTGAGTGTCCTGGGATGACAAAGGAGGAACACACGCACCTCAGTTGTCTTGCTGATTCTATTCTGTGCTTCCATGTCCTTTTCTGTAGAAATGTCAATAACACTACAAAAATAATAGAGGTCTCTCTTATGAGAAATTGGTTATTTAGTAGACATTAGAAATCGAGGTTTCAAAAAGTATTATCAGGCCATCTCAATGCTCATTGCAGTTGGCGACAGTAAAGCGAACATAGTCAAGGTGATATTCTCTATCCATAGTAAAATAAAGGGCTGAGGCATTCATTTGGCGTAAATAGGACAAATGCCAGGGAGGCTTGGCCAGGTGTCCTTTGTAGTAAAATTGTGATTCTGAGATTGCTGTTTTCCAACTTGGCAACAGCCTTAAACATCTTGGTATCCTTTAACATTATGATTCCACTTCTAGGGATGTCTCCTAAGGAAAGAGTGCTAAATAGAGAAAAAGTGTTAATTGTAATGGGGACAGAAAATAGAAACAAGCTCAATGTCCAACTGAAGGGAAAATGTTTAAATAAATCATATCCACTTTGTAGATGATTGTACAGACTTAAAAATTTATGCTTATGAAAAATTTGGTAATAACATGACGTATGAGAAATATGTATAAAAGAATACAAAATTATACATAAATGGCAAAGTTTTAAAACAAAATTTCATTAAAATAATGAAAAGATATGGATGTTTGAATGTTGAGAATTGGGCATACTTTTCTTTCTGCTCTTCTGTATTTTGTAATTTTTCTTTAATGATTTTATATCACTTTTTCTAACAAGAAGGATAAAGCACTGCTTAAAAGTGCTAAGATGAGTTCTTAGCAAAGAATGATCATTCACATCTAATTATGTACTAACATTTATATGAATCATACTAACATTATATGAATCATTTTAAGATAATATATTAAGAGGTTCATTAAAACAATACTTTTTGAGTATACAAGGAATCTTTTTCTTCACATTTCAAAACATTAACTCTCTCTAAAAGTCCATGGTGTGAGGGCTAAAACACTAATAATAATATATCAACTATCAGCAATTGTACTTCTACCCATAACAACTGTATGGATTGCAGACAAGAACAAGGAAATAAATAATAAAGGCCCCTTGAGAAGGGAGAGAAGAAAAAAGGAACCTACTTTGTGCCAGGCAATGTGCTACATGCTTTCATAAATGACCTCATTTAATCCTCACAACTCTATGAGGCATATCATATATATATATATGATAAAATAAGATAGATAGATAGATAGATAGATAGATAGATAGATATTATTTTACGCTAGCAGCAATTCTGTTAGATGAGGAAACTGAAAATTCTGATAGATGAAGAAGCTGAGGTTCAAAGAAGTTGCATAACTGGACCAGAGGAAAACAACTAAGAGACAAATCCACATTCTTTCCACTGTCATTGTGCTTTGTTGATAGACTATCCCTGGCCCACGCTTATAGCCTTAGATAGCCTCATTTTTAAACAGAATTTGGTCACACTTCTTAGTCTGGTTTCTTATCCTAAGGGATGTAGTGTACACAACATTAGAACATGACAGAAAGAAGAGAAAGAATGCTAGAGCAATAGCAACAGGGAATGAAAGCTGACGAAAGAGTAAACCACAAAAACAAAACACAACTCTATTAAAAAGCACCACAGAAACTCAAAAAGCATAGCTATATAGCAGTATGGAACTATTTTATGACAGAATATACAACTCTATGTCATGCTGAGGTAATCATCATATTCAGTACTTTATTTTCCATATAGTCTTTATGTACACAATCTGTATACAGTCTGTATATGTATTAGGAGGAATGTAATATATAAAAATTATTTTGCACAACGGGTATTGCCGCTCTTTCCTTTAAGGGTTCTGGCTTGATGAGGTTTTGTTCATCGGATTGTCTTGCTTTGCTTTTGTAATACATACAAATCCAGTAGAAGATCTACAAACACAAGCTGATTCTTAAACTGAGAAAGCAATATCCAGAGTCAGAACTTGCTTTTTGCTTATCTACCTAACTAAAAGCTGAAGAATAGATGAAGCAGTGACTTGGTTATTGATACGCTTTGAAACATTGCACTAGAACAACTTAAAACTGGAATTGAAGCATCAACTGAAGATTTCTGTGCAACTGTGGTTTAAATTGAATGCTGCGCTTTGTATAAACATAATTTTTGTGGTTTAACTTTAGGCTGTTCTCTGCGGTCTTCCCATATAATGGGAATGCGTCAGAAGCACAGCTTCGTTTCCTGTGTAGGCTGGAAACTGTTAACTGCAAAGTTTGGAGACAGTCTCAGAGAGCTCACTGCCATATGTTAAACTAAACTTGATATGAAAAATCATATCAGTTTCCAGTTTCCCAGAACATTAAAAAGAAAGAAGAAAAAAAAAAGGAGCTCAAGCTTTATAAATATAAAAAGCATCTGTCTGCACAGGAAATTCTACTCTGTTATTTTGCAAATGATCCCTACTTATATTTACAAGAGAAATCAGATCTGATGAACTGTATAGGAAGTAATGCATTATTTTGTTCAAAATTTTGAAATATATATTTATAATTCTGTACAGCTGGCTGGACTGTGAACTATCACTGTATAGAGATCTCAACAGTGCTGCCCAGCATGATCTTAAAGCATGTATGTTTCCAAGTGAAAGGAGATGGAATATTTTGACAGCATGCTGCTAACTTCAACATTTTTGTTTAATGTAATTTTTGTGTCTAAGTGCTCCCAGCCACCATTTCCAAGACAAGTAGGCTCATGAGCATTCAGAAAATATTTGGCACTGTTTCATTTTAATTGTTTGCTTCTCCTTGACTCTTTGAGCCTTGAAAGAATTCTCTCTCTAGTTGCTCACCCAGGTACAAGTGTCCTTGAGTTAATCTTCAGTAGCTCATTTTAGAATCCAACTGTGACTAAAGTCAGATTCTATGACTGCCTTCTTGCCTGCCTCTCCACTGTCACCTATAATTTTGTCATGTCTTTTGCTCTGAACCAGCTTGCTATGCTAAAAGCCATCCCTTCCTTTCACATTTTATAATCCTCCTAAGATTAACAGCCAAAATCCATGACCAGAACTTTGATCACATACAGTCTACAGAGGACTTCATGCTACCTTGCTGATACCCGTATTTTACCAGCAGCCCTCTCTCAGACTTGACTATAAACCCTCTGGTGTACCTCATCAATTCAATGCTTCAGTGTTTATCCCAGATTTCATTGTTTTCTTGCCTCACAGAGGTACCTAGAGATTTTTCCAACAGAATATTTCTGCCTTTTTCACTTAATAGCCTATCTATGCCAGTATTCCCAAGTAAACTCCCTTTAACTGTAAAGCCATTAATTTTTTCTTCTGATTTCTTCTTTTCTCTTTCCCACCTTTGTCTTGCCTAGTTTTTACTTATTTTCATTCCTCTAGTAACTTAGGCTTCCTCTTACTCTCAGTTCCTTTTGTTACCATTCTTTTCTCTAAAATCAGATTAATATCATATATTAATAATAATTAGTCATCCATCACTAAGTAGTGCCCATATTTACTAACTTCTCTGACTTACAAGTTGCTGTCTCATGTATCTTCTTTTCTTTCCTAGATGGCACTTTGGAATAGTATCTTTTCTCCCCCACCTTATCACAAAAAGATTAAAATGACTCTTCTAGGTAACAATTAAACCTACCCTCTCGTATCTCGCACAGTGGGAGGCACATGCCATGGGCCCTCCTTGATAGGGGTGAAGCTAAACCATATCCTTGTGGCAACTGATAACAACCTCACTTGTGTGGTTTGCCTCTGCCTGTTCCTGAGGGCATGTAGACATAACGAACTTCTCTCTCAGCCTGGACCTGTGCTGGAAAAGAGCTCGACACCCATTAAAGCAGGCATTTCCACTGTGAATTAGAGTCTCTGGAGAAGAGACTTTATGTAAATGTGTGTTCTCCGTGTGGAATTGTTCTTCCATGTTTACAATTGTTTGTGTGTCTTTTTCTCTGTGCCAAATTTCAGGTGACTGGAGACTGATTAGCTGGTCTGTGCTGTCCTCACTCCACTTTAGCCAGCACATTGCACATTCTTACCTCCAAAGTGGCAAAAATGCAAATGGTATCATTATGCTTCATTAGTTTTAGTAAAAAGTTTGCCATATTAAAGTTTAAAATTTTTGGCAATTTTTTGTACTCCTCTAAGATCTAATTATTTAGATTAAAATAATTATATAATTATTCTAGTTACCTTTCTTGAATTTAAGTCTAAAAAAAAAACCCTGCAAGCAAACATTTACCTACGTAACAAACCTGCACATCTTGCACATGTACCCCAGAACTTAAAATTTTAAAATAACCTGCAAGCAAACATTTAATCTATGTAACAAACCTGCACATCTTGCACATGTACCCTAGAACTTAAAATTTTTTTAAAAACCTGCAAGCAAACCTATCCCCTGCATATTTCCTCATACTCCATCCATACATTTAACATTATAAATTTTTTAACTGTTTCTTCTTAAATTACTTTACACTATGCCTTTATAACACTATATGCAGATAGAAAGTTGCATATATTATGACCAAAGGTCATTTATTATCTAATCTTTCATCTTGGTGTTGATGATGGTCAGTTCATTAAATTGTTCTTCTCAACCTGGGAGAATTAAGTCCTAATGCTCTTATGAATCCATTGCACATGATGAGTTCACTTCTCTAGCTTTTTACCCTTGTTGTAAGAATTATGAAAAAAGGTAGTTGAATTATTTTCTCCATAATAATATAGAGAAATAATAATATAGAGAATGTGGAATGTTCTCAAAAACTGGTTAAGAAAGGCTACATTAAGAATTATTTCTTAAACTTCTAATATGAGACACCCACTACATTAACAGATAGAACAGAAAAGCTTCATAAGTCATAACCCCTTCTCTTAAAGAATTTACATTTTACTTAATGAGATATGAAATAATCTAATGAAAGATCTGAAAAATAAGCAATGGAATTTGAGATTGAATTATGCAGCATCAACTTGAAATTTGAAAGTAAAAAAATCTATGTGAACTTCATCAGTAATAGAGGTCTTCAAGGAGAAGGTAGATTTAAGCTGAAATCTTAATTTAGATTTAAATGAAAATTGAAAATAGCAAATAATTATCTGTGAATTGTGAGGAAGTGAGGAGGCATTCAGGACAAGGAATAGCAAAGCCATAAGACAGTAATAAGCAAATCAGGTGATAGAACCAAGAGTCACAAGCAAATCATTTAAATAATCCAAATATCAAATTTCTTAACTATTAAAAAAATAGGGAAAATGTCAGTCTCATAGGGTTGTGGCAAAGATCAAGTTTATGAAGATAATGTATGTGAAGGTACTGGGAAATACAGAGACAGTAAGGGCTCCTGGTAAATAGGATAGGATTCCTAGGATAAAGGCAGCTTAGGAAGGATTTTGCCATTTGCCTCTTTCTCATTAAAATGGCATGCCAATTATTCAGCATCCTCTATGCTGTACAGCATGAATTATTTCTGGAAGATTAATCACCAAATCAAATGCAAAAGCATCCTTCTACTGAGTTTTTTCTTGTCTTTGATGAAATCACTGGGTTCACTGCTTTTATCAGTTTTCATTTGGATAATATTTAAAATGATCTTTTATCCTAGTTTGAATACTCTCAATCAATGTCAGCCTCTTTTAATTTGGTTTAAGATTACAGGAAAACATCATGACCCTATATATTTTTCCACCATAACTATTAAGAACAATGGAGCCAGACATATTTGAACAATGAAAGAAAATAAATGGAGTTTGCCTTTGAGTTATCATTTAAGTTCTGGGTTTCAGATCATGAGAAATATTTCAGAACAGGGGTAATCCTGGATATGATTATAAAGTATATCAAGGCTGCAACACAAGTGCTGCTGGGATTTTTTAAAGAGACACATTCTTATGAGTCTTAAAGTCTCAATGAAGAATGGAAGATTTGAATGAGTTTTCCTGGATGATCATGATTCGGTTAGGCGAAGGAGTGGAGAAGGCAACAATCTGCAGAAAGAATAATCCTGGAATGTTTAGAAAATCCAGGAGGGGTTTTACTGAAATGGAAATCTAATACTGGAGAACAATGAGAAATAAAGTTGGATAGTTACAGTCAAGTTGAATGAATAACTAATTCAGTCACCACACACACCCTATTTTAATTTCTTAAGCATATTCTGCAGGTCTCAAGGACCCACAGGAAAAAAAAAAAGCATAAGTCCCTTTAAAAATTGTATTATGTATATGACATCCATATAACAAGGCTGAAATTAGAATCTGGATGTGTTATTTTCATATTTGTTAATTGGGGTAAAATACACATAATGTAAAATTTATCATCTTAATCATTTTTAAGTACACAACTCAGTAGTGTTAAGCACATTCACATTGTTGTGATACAGATCTCCAAAACATTTTCATATTGCAAATCTGCAACTCTATATCCATCAAACAACAATTCCATATTCCTCCTGCCCCGAATCCTTAGCAACTGCCATTCTGTTTTATGTCTCTATAAATTTGACTATTCCAGGTACCTCACTTAAGTGGAACCAAACAGTATTTTTCTTATTGTTACTGGCTTATTTCACTTAGCATACTATCCTCAAGGTTCATTGATATTAATGCATGTGTCAGAATTTTCTTCCTTTTTAAGACTGTATAATATTCCATTGTATGTATATGTTACATTTGGTGTATTCATTCATTCTTTGATGGACACTTACATTGCTTCCACCTTGTGGCCACTGTGAATAAAAGCTGCAGTGAACAAAGGTTTTCAAACATCTCTTCAAGACCCTGTTTTCAGTTGTTTTAGGTATATACTCAGAAGCAGAATTGCTGGATCATATGGTAATTCCATCTTCAATTTTTTGAACAATCATTATACTGTTTTCCGTAGCAGCTGCACCATTATACATTCCCACCAGCTGTGCACAGGGATTCCAACTTTCCTACAACCTTGCCAACACGTTATTTCCTATTGCTTTGATAGTAGCTATCCTAATAAGTTTGAGATTATTTTAGTATTGTCAGGTATTGTGATTTATCCTAATTGCAAGCTAAAAGTTGGCCAGCTACAATTCATGGATGCTGGAAGAAGGCATGAGGTTAAATATAAAGGACAGCAATAGCAATAGCCAGAATATCAGATATATTACCTAAGAGGAACTCCAACTTTAGGGAACCCAAATCTCACATAACAGGCAATAAACCTGTCTGACTTTTGCCCTGGAAAGAGTCATGATTTTTATTATGGTGGACGATAGACAAACTTGACCTTTGCCCTGGGGGGAGACACTATTTCTGTCTTCCAAGGCATTTACTTTACAAATATCCTTAAAAAGATAGTCCAGGAAAAAAAATCAGTCAGTATATTTGCTTGTAAGATTTACCTAAATGAGAGACCCACTGAGACTGTGCCCTAATGAATATCTTCACATATCTTTAACATTAGTACTACATAAGAAAACATTTATTCTGATATATCAGATATGAATAGTAATCTATAAATTGAGGTTTGCAAAAATTAGTTTTTTTATTAAATTACATTGTAACCCAAGCCCTCATTCTGCCATAATTACTAGAAATCTAACTTCAGTTATGTGATCAATGGTGAGAATTTGGAAGTGGTAAGGGAGGGAAGGTGGAGGTCCACTCCCAATTAAACTTTTTTAAAAACTAGAAAAGTTTAAGTACCTGGAAAATGAAGTAATATCCTATAGTCTTAAACCTATTATTGTGTTCAATATATATGTATCGTTGGCTTAAATTAGCAAGACTAATAAAATCCAGAAACAGCCTCATTGTTTTTCCTGTGCCCATCCTTGTAAGCCAATCTGTAGGGCTAGTTCCTCCCATCTCCCCAGAAAAGAATCTCAAGTAAGCCTCAACATTTTTGGGTTATTCTCAGATACTCAAAAGTTCTCCAGTCACTTTAGCTATGAATAAGTTTCAATTTAGTAAAGTAATGTATCCAACATTATATAATAATCAAATTCCAACTGTAATTTAAGGTAAAACTTTTAACCCCCGACCTCATCCTACAGCTCTACTTTACTGCAAGGAAGGCCCTTCAGTGGGAAAATGAGGGTGATAGACTTTGTCTCTATTTCTTACTTTACACCTCCAGTTAACATGGTTCTTAACACATCTAGGGTCAAAATAGAAGGGGAGTGGAGGAAGAGGAGAGGTAAGAGCCAAAGAAATAGGTGTGTGGTTTTTTTTTTTAACCTTTATTTTAAATTCAGGGGATGTATGTGCAAGTTTGTTAACTGGGTGTATTTCCTGATGCTGAAGTTTGGGGTTCAAATGATCCCATCAACCAAGTACTAAGAATAGGACCCAACAGTTAGTTTTTCAACTCTTGCTTCCCTCCCTTCTTCCCCTCTCTAGCAGTCCCCAGTGTTTACTGTTGCCATCTTTATGACATAAGTATCCAATGTTTAGCTTCCACTTATAAGTGAGAACATGTGGTATTTGGTTTTCTGTTCCTGCGTTAATTTGCTTGGGACAATAGACTCCAGTTGCATCTGTGTTGCTGCAAACGGTATTATTTCATTACTTTTCATGGCTGTATAACATTCTATGGTGTACCTCTTTGAGTGATACAAGGAAGTACACAGATAAACCTAAGAGAAAATTCAGTAGCCTGTTCAAAATAACCAGCTAAATGCCAGAAAGTAATATTTTGGAGACAAATTTGGTTAGATAGGTGACTTTTCAATTTAGCTTTGGTTTAACCTTGAGTCTACTCAGAGCCTAGATAAAAGCCTAAGAGGAAAGCTCCATAGGATTGGGTCATGCAGTGCATCTACAGTGTACCTAGTTGTACAGACATTTTCTAGAGGCTGGTGGGTGACCTAATGTCAACTAGCCCATTTCTTGACCAGCTTATACTTTTACAGGCATCTTATTTTTCAATGATGAACACTCTGATATCTCTTAAGTGCCCTCACCTAAGCACACAGGAAAAAGAGGAAAGAGACCAAAGAGCTAAACACAGAGTTTGTGTCACCTGCAGTAATAACCATTTACTGTAACCACTGTCAGTTACCTTTAAAACTATAACTCTTGCCAGTGACTCAACAGGCAAAGTGCCACCTCATAGCACAAACTAATCCTTGGTACCCAAAATGTGAAAAAAAATCAGGTATCTCAATGTAAAGGAGAGCAAAATTTCAGACTTGAGGGGAACCTACTCATGACTCTCAGGGCTCAATGAAGAAGACCAGAGTACTCCAAAAAAGAAATCAGTGGCATCTTCCCTGTGTTCTTCAAAGGGTATCAGGGTCACCAGGAAGTCTCCTTTAGGTCTCTTCATGTGGCCACCAGAACGCTATTTCCTTTTAGTAATTTCCCATCTACTGACCACCAAATGAAGGAGGTAGGGGCTTGAAGAGAAACATATTAAGAATGCAAGGAAACTGGATGGAAGATAAATGATGGTAAAAAGGAAGAAGGGGGAGCAGGAAATGGAAAGAACAGATCTGAGAGGAGCCAATTTGAGATCTTGTTTCCCAAAAAGACCAATGAAGTTCCACATTATCTTCAGCAAAAATCATGCCGACAAGAAAGGAAGCAGACAAAAGGGCTGAGCATATAGTTAGCATGGGTTTGAGAAGCTTCAGTTGACTGAGAAGCTCCCATGGGAGAAGCAGGATCCAATAGAGAGACCTGAGAGGCCTTAAAAAAATTATAGCCTGAATATCAACTTTCAATTAAGCTCACTTCTGACCATAGAGCTCTTTTAAATATCTTTTCAAAAATTATCAGATTTCATCTGGGACAAACAGCAAATATTCTTGGCTCTATTTTCTCCCTTAATATTGAACTAATCTTATTTACCAGAGATTCACCTAAGTCACACGAAAGTGAAAAGCATTTGGGTTTGTTACTATATTTTCAGCAGTTTTAGGTATATTTAGTTAATATGATTGTCCATTTATCTATAAGCCAGTTTGAAACTCATTTAAGGGATTCAACAAATAAAACAAACCAAAATTTTAAACCAAAGGTATACCTAATAGGTGACTCAAGACCAAAATTAATAAGCCTTTTAAGGTTTAACCAAGGACTCACAAGTCAGCCCTGCAGAGGTGCAAAGAATGCAGCCCTTTCAAGATCCAGAGCCACTTCCCGAAGACAGCCGAAAGAGAAAAAGATTCAACAATGCTTTGAGAGCTGGCAATAGCAGATATGCTAGCTACATATGGGGTTCAACCCACATTTTTGTCTGGCCATATTTTGGGGGCCAGACAACTTTTCAGTTGGTTCATCATAGAAGCAGGCCCAATAAAATGCATGCCCTGACAGGCAGGAAGCCAAGCCACATTCTCAGGACACGAATTGAAACAAACAGGAAAACAAAAGCTGTTCATATGAGGGAAAGGATTAGTAACAAATCGGTACCCCATGACCAAAAGCCACAATTCAAACATTTTTCCTGTAGTGACTCAAACCAATAATACCATGGAAAGTTCATTTCCGGAGACTAAGACAGCAAAGACTTTCATTGTCAAAGGTAGTAATGACATTATTTATGTAAATGGTAAATTTATGTATTATGTAAATCCCACAAAAAATGTGGGATGCCTCCAGTCACAAACACAGTAATCTGTGACAACAGGCAAACAATACTGGGACGGGAGTTTCCCTTTACTAACCAAGCAATGAGGACAGGGACTTTTTATAAGAGGAACTCCCCTGAGAATTGAAATGATCAAAGAAAACCTTTGGGTTCCAGGCTATCCAGCTGGCTGCCTGACACAAGCCAACACTTTGCACTTCCCTAAAATGGACTAGAGAGAATGTCTTTAATGGTCACAAAGTCAAGATCTGAGGATATAAAACAAAGGAGAATCTCAGAATACAAGACAAAAGGAGAATCTCATCCAGTTTTTGACTCAGTTACCCAGAGCAAAGTTAGTCTAACTAAACAGAAGTCTGGTAAGAACTACGAATCCACCAGCTTGTAAGGCCAGCTTGAGCAACAACGTTAGAGAGCCTATGCCTGTGCTCCTTGCCCTGTGATTCTGCTGTTTATGATAAACAATACAAGAGACAAAGACAACAGAAAACAAGGCAGAATCTCTGCAAGGGAAGGGATCAGAAAATAAGACTACTCATACCAAACAAAATCACCAGATTCACTATACCCAGCAACTAGTTCGTACAGATGATTTTCTCTTGCTAATCTGAATTTTGGAAAAAAGAGATGAGAAAATTTTACCTTCTATTCTCCACCAGGTGACACTACAGGCAGAAATCCAGGAGGGCTGTCTTTGGAAAACAATGTTTACCATTTTTCTTTGCTGGCTTTTCATCAGTTGTTCCAGAATCTCATCTGCAGGCTCTGGAGCAAGTCAAGTGTCCCAGCTGCCCCACAGTGGGCACCAGAACTATAGGAATAATTGATTAAATCACTGAGCACATGATTGAGCTTGGTTTCCAGCCCTTCTCTTCTTTCTCATCTTTCTGAGGATTCAAGGACACTCATGATATCATTTGATCCAAAGCTCCAACAGTCTAATCAAATGGTTGGTCTTTCTGATGGGGCCTATCCCCATCCCAAATCATTTCATTAGTATAAGCTTATACTAGGGCCCCACCATGAATCACCTCACTAGCATAAGCTATCTGGACCACCATGAATGACAAAGAACTCCTATCATTTGGGAAATTTCAGATGAACTAGTTTTCCTCTCAAGAACTAGAGACAAACGCTAATCATATTATCCATTATACAACAATCTTCAAGTGGATGAATGACCAAATGTTTTTTACCAAGACAAGTGGTTTGCAAGACAAGTGGTTCAGGATCTCACTCTGGGATTTAGGATATTGCTATGTCTTCGGGCCTCGGATGAAAACTGAGTCTAAAACATATTTATGTATGTTGCATATTTACATCCTCTTAATTGTAAATTGGCTAACCCTGCGTGACTGCAGAAGGACCAGCAGATCTGTGGCTTCTACGTGTGTCAGGCTGGGAAAAGGGCATCTTGACTAAGTTTGGAAACCCAAGAAATCTAGGTTGTAGCCTGCACAGATGTACCACAGGAACACTCACTCAAATGCAAAGCCCTACCACTTACTCATGGTTTTAGAAGGGTGGCTCAGGCCACCCCTCACTCACAGAACTCCTGTTTCAATTTTAGTTTCACAGAGTCTCACTTTTCTCTCCTCTTCTTACCTAGCAAAATAATGTCAAAAAACTAGATGTAAGGAGAATGCAGTTGACAAAACAGTTTAAAGAATCATTTTGTTGCACGTGGTACTGAAGAACAAAATGAAATCATTTCTTTAAAAAGTATTCATCCTCTTTGTGATGGTTAATCTTATGTGTCAGTTTGGTAAGGCCATGGTACTCAGATATTTGTTCAAATATTATTCTAGATGTTTCTGTTCAGGTATTTCTTCAGATGTGATAACATTTAAATCAGTAGCCTATGAGTAAAGCAGATTACCCTCCATAATGTGGGCTGGCCTCATCCAAAAACTCAAAAGCCTTAACAGAAAAAGACTGACCTCCCCAGAAGAGGAAATTCTCCCAGCAGATTGTGCTTGGACTCAGATTGCAACTCTTCCCTGTTGTCTCCAGCCCTGCAAATTTGGGGCTCACCAAGTCTCTATAGTCACAAGCCAATTCCTCAGAATAAATCTCTGTCTGGGGTGGGTGTGGTGGCTCACACCTGTGTAATCCCAGCACTTTGGGAGGCTGAGGTGGGCGGATCACGAGGTCAGGAGATTGAGACCATCCTGACTAACACGGTGAAACCCCATCTCTACTAAAAATACAAAAAATTAGCCGGGTGTGGTGGTGGGCGCCTGTAGTCCCAGCTACTCAGGAGGCTGAGGCAGGAGAACTGTGTGAACCTGGGAAGTGGAGCTGGCAGTGAGCCGAGACCATGCCACTGCACTCCAGCCTGGGCGACAGAGCAAGACTCCATCTCAAAAAAAAAAAAAAAAAAGAAAAAAAGAAATAAATCTCTGTCTGGCTCTCGTTTTCTCTCTCTCTCTCTCTCTCTCTCTCTCTCTCTCTCTCTCTCTCTCTCTCGGTTCTGTTTCTCTAAAGAACCCTAAAACATTTATAATATTGTATAACAATATGCAATATTAAGTATACATAATTTGTTAGTAGAAATGTGCTTTCACTCTATGCACCAAGGAATACTCTGTACTATGTATTTTTACCTGCTGTAAGCATGTTTGTGGTCTGTATTTTCACATGTGTCCTCTGACTATGAAAGCTGCATAATTACAAACTATCTCTAGGCCTTTCCATTTTCCATGAAGTGACTTTTTCTTTATTACTTACCTTTTATTTCTGCATTCCTACTCTACTGGAAAATAAATTGAGGCACAAATGAATAAAACTTTCTACATTAAGGATAATAAATATGAGTCATTAAATTTTTGTACAACATATTCTATTAGTTTCTTATATTTCATTAAGAAGCACCAGTGCTAAAGAGATATGTAACAGGGAATAGCTGTTCAATAACATCAAAGAATGTTAAAATATGATTGAAATATGATGGGTACATTTGCTACTGTATATTTTTTAAATGTCTATTGAATTTCAAAGAAATATTTGATATATATTATCATTAATTATTTAATATGGAAGAAAGCATTTTACTTCCTGTTGTGTGTATATACAAAGTAAACACATTTTTAATTGTCTATGCATTTAAATGATTTATGAACATAAGGAAAGCTTACCAAATTCACTTCACTTTAACAGGAAGAGAAATCAAACACACTGGTGTAATATAATTTGTGATATAAATGCTTGTAAATTAAAGCCAATAAGTACAAGATAAAATGGTAATCTAATAATATGTATTTTATATATTTATTATAAAGTATATATATTAATTTTATAATATACATATGATATATGTAGATATCATTAAAAGAAAAACCTTAGGCCTAAATACAGTATCATTTGCTCAAACCAAGGGGAAAATGGTGTAAGTAAAAGTTAAGTTAGATAAGACGGCCAGAAAAGCACCTTAAACAGAAGTATGACTTGTGCCAATTTAAAACAATGGGAAGAGTTTCTAATGTACATAGGCAGACATCTTACAAATGGAGATTTCCTTTATAGGTGTTAATTTCTTTTACAAAAGGGTTTCAGGAAAGCCAGTTAAATTCCAGAAAGGTGTATTTCAGTTTGATAGGCGGTGACTTTTTAAACTTAGCTATTGTTTCTTAGCTAAAATTACTGAGTTCAGGGTGGAGTCCATTAAGGAACAGAGCAAAGAAATCGTTCTCTAGGCCTGGGCTGAGTATGGATGGGTCTGATAAAGAAGAAAACCTACTTTTCCCAAGGGCATACGTAATTTTTGTGGGTATAGAGTAGGTGTATATGGGATACATGAGATGTATTGAAACAGGAATGCAATGTGAAATAATTACATAATGGAAAATGGGAATTGCATCCCCTCAAGCATTTGTGTTAAAAACAATCCAATTATGCTCTTTTAGTAATTTTAAAATGTATAGTTAAGATATTACTGACTATTGTCACCCTGTTGTACTATCAAATACTAGGTCTTGTTCATTAATTCTAAATTATTTTTGTACATATTAACCATCTCCACCACCCCGCAGAAGCACTCAGTGCTCTCCCCAGGCTCTGGTAACCATCCTTTTACTCTTTATCTCCGTGGGTTCAATTGCTTTGAGTTTTAGATACCACAACTAAGTGAGAACATACGATGTTTGTCATTCTGTGCCTGGCTTATTTCACAAAAAATAATGACCTCCAGCTCTATCCATGTTGTTAAAAATGACTGAAGCTCAATCTTTTTTATGGCTGAATAGTACACCATTGCGTATAAGTACCACATTTTCTTTATCCATTCATCTGTTGATGGACACTTAGGTTGCCTCCAAATCTTGGCTATTGTGAACAGTGCTGCCACAAACACAGTAGTCCAGATATTTCTTTGTTATACTGATTTTCTTTTTCTGGGGTATATATTTAGCAGTAGGATTGCTGAATCATATGGTAAGCTCTATTTTAAGCTTTTTGAGGAATCTCCAAACTGTTCTCCACAGTGCAGAAACTTTTTAGCTTGATGTGATCCCATCTGTCTATTTTTGGTTGGTTGCCTGTGCTTGTGGGGTATTACTCAAGAAATTTTGCCCAGATCAATGTTTCGGAGAGTTCCCCAATGTTTTCTTGTAGTAGTTTCATAGTTCAAAAATCCATTTTGATTTGATTTTTGTATGTGGTGAGAAATAGGCATATCGTTTCATTCTTCTGCATATGGATATCCAGTTTTTCCAGCACCATTTATTGAAGAGATTGTCTTTTCCCCAGTGCATGTTCTTGACACCTTTGTCAAAAATGAGTTTACTGTAGGTGTATGAATTTGTTTCTGGGTTCTCTATTCTGTTTCATTAATCTATGTGTCTGTTTTAATGCCAACACCATGCTGTTTTGGTTACTATAGGTTTGTAGTATAATTTGTTTGTTTGTTTGTTTTGTTTTTAATGTTTCCACTTTATTGCTCTAGCATGGAACTTGAGGCAAGCCTGGACCTTCAGCAACATGCAAAGAAGAGGCTGAGGGGGTTTGGGAACACAACCTTGCTGAGAGGGAAAACTGACAGGGGAAATACCAGAACAGGGGACAGGGGGTGGTCACCATAACACCAGAAGGCATCATCAGCCATGCCATTTGGAGTGAGGAAGGGAACAGAGAAGAAATGGTGTTTCTTCCCATGTACCTAGCACCCACATGGAGGCCACATTTGGAAAAGGACTGGGAGAGGGAAATGGACTGGGAGAGGGAAAGGATGGGGAAAGTGGCTGCCCAGGAGTCTCCCTCTCCACCCTGGGTTCATATCAGACCCCATCCCAACCACTTGCCTCTTCTACCCTTGGAAAATGGAACTTTACAAACAGAGGGATCACAATAAATTAACATTCTAATGAGCATGTATGGATGGACATATGTTCATGTGCAATGCGGGAAGGGAAGAGGGGGTGACACCATCTAAAGTGATTCCCCACCTCAATCTCCCAGCTTACTCCTTTCCCCCTTCACCCTAAAGCCACCATCCAATCAGATAGAAAAGTAAAGGTCTAATTCGCTCAAAATTCCTCAGGTTTTACAAAAACTCACAGGACAGAGTGGGGAGACAGGGGGGCAGGCAGCCACAGGAGTAGAGCTGGTGGAGAGGGGCTATGCTTCTGTCTCCACTTGAGACTGGCTCTCTGTGGTGTTGCTGTTCTGCTCCCTCTTCATCTCTGTGTCAGTGGGATTATCTCCTGAGGAAGCCTCTGGCTTGACCTTGTTCTCCTCCTCAGCTAGCCTCTCAAACATGTTGGCGTAGAGCTTCTTCTCCCAGGCAAGCTGCCTGCAGATCTGCTGCTGGCACACAGCCAACTGGGCTCTGGTGGCTTCATTGTTTGGGTAGAGCTGCAGGACCTTCCAGAAGTCAGCCCATGCCAGTTCAAAGTCATTCACAACCAGGTGGTCCTCTCCCCGACAGAAGAGGCCCTTCTCGTCGTTGCTGTCCAGTTCTAGGGCCTTGTTACAGCTTTCAATGGCAATAGAGAAGGCCTGTAGTTTCAGATGACATATGGCTAGGTTGAGGTGAGAGGCCAGTTGAAGGGCTTTTGCCTTCTATGCTTCCTCACTGGAAAAGCTAGACTCATATTTCAGCCAGGACACAATCTTCTTAGACTATAAAAAAGCTTGCTTGTATTTGCCTTACTTGAAGTACACAGTGTCCCGCTCTTTCACTATGGTGCTCTGTTCCAGCTTCTCTTCTGAATTAATCTACCAAGACTCCTTCGTCTTTTCAAAACTCTTGAGGTGTAATTCATATTAGCAAGGTATTTTGTGGGATTTGGAACTTTTCCTTCCCAACACTGCCAAAAGCATAGCTGGGTTTGAGGTACACAATGGGATGTTCTCCTTTCTACATGCACTGAATGGCCCTCTTCAGACCATAAGGCAAATCCAGGTTCTCCCCCTTGCCTGCCTCAAAGCAGAGCTCCTGATGTTCAAAGGGCTGGTCCTTGTAGCACCCTTCCAGTGCAACCTCCATGATAGCACCCTCACTGGGCCTGGATAGTCTTCACCACGAGTCTGTATTCTCTAGGTGATTCCACCATATTCCTCTTCCATCAGATCTTCTCCCTTAAACTGAAACAACTCCACCTCAAACACAAGCGTGGCCTTGGGGAGATCTTTGGAGGACTGCCTGCTGCACCGTAGGCATATTCTGGTTTGCAGGTGATATGGCACACCCCCCCTCCCACCTTCACGGCTGCTACAGCAATGTCCCAAGCTTTGATGATCTCCCTTTTCCCAAGTCGAAGGAGAATTTGTCCTTGTGATCCAGACTGGGGTCAAAGTTTGTGCCATCTAACAGCCAGCCAGTGTAGTGGACAAAGACTCGGTCCCCAATCATGGGCATCTCCGTACCTGTGCCCTCTCTCAATGACTTTCAGCATGCCTTCCTCCTGTTTGGGGCTAATGTCCACTCCCTCCATGGGCAGAGGTACCAATTGCTCCCAGGTCTCAGTCTCCTTCATCTCCTCGGCTGTCATCTCTGTGTGGCGCACTCTTTCTGGGAGCTGGCGCCGGCACCAGTGCACTCTGGGCTGAGGGCACGGGCGCTACCTGCAGGGTGTGTGGGAGGCCAGGCACTGTGGCACTGACTGCGGACTGCGCAGAGGCTGGAGCACCTCTGCCAGTCTGTAGTACAATTTGAAGTCAGGTAATGTGATTCTCTCCAGTTTTGCTCTTTTTGCTCAGGATGGCTTTGACTATTCTGGGTCTTTTGTTGTTCCATGTAAATTTTAGGATAGTTTTTTTGTTTTGTTTTGTTTTCGTTTTTTTTTTTTTTTTTTTTTTTTTCTGTGAAGAACGTCATTAGTATTTTGAAAGGGATTGCAATGAATATGTAGATTGCTTTGGGTGGTACAGACATTTTAACAAAATTGATTCTTCCCATCCATGAATATGGAATATCTTTCTCTTTTTTGGTGTCCTCTTCAATCTCTTTTCTCAGTGTTTTATAGTTTTCACTGTAGAGATCATTTCTTTGGTTAAATCCTAGGTGATATGGTTTGGTTGTGCCCCCACCCAAATCTCACCTTGAGTTATAATAATCTCTACTTGTCAAAGGTGGGGCCAGGTGGAGATAACTGTATACTAGGGGAAGTTCCCCCATACTATTCTCGTGGTAGTGAATAAGTCTCATGGGATCTGATAGTTTTATAAATGGGAGTTCCCCTGCACAAGCTTTCTTGCCTGCCACCATGTCAGATGTGCCTTTGCTACTTGTTTGCCTTCTGCCATGATTGTGAGGCCTCCCCAGCCTTGTGGAACTGTGAGTCCAGTAAACCTTTTTCCTTTATAATTTACCCAGTCTGGGGTATGACTTTATTAGCTGCATGAGAACAGACTAATACACTACGTATTTAATTTTACTTGTGCCTATTATAATTAGGATTACTTTCTTGATTTCTTTTTCAGATTGTTCACTATTAGCATAAACAATGCTACTGGTTTTTGTACGTTGATTTTGTATCCTGCAACTTTACAAAATTTATCAGTTTAAATAGTTTTTTGGTGGAGTCTTTAGGTTTTCCCAAATATAAGATCATATCATCTACAAACAAGGATAATTTGACTTCTTCCTTTCCAATTGGATGCCCTTTATTTCTTCCTCTTGTCTGATTGCTCTAGCTAGGACTTCTAGTACTATGTTGAATAACAGTGGTGAAAGTGGGCATCCTTGTCATGTTCCAGATGGTAGAGGGGAGGTTTTCAGGTTACCCATTCACTATGGTTTTAGCTATGGGTCTGTCACATATGGTTTTAATTATGTTGAGGTATGTTCCTTCTACATGCAGTTTTTTGAGGGTTTTTCATGAAGGGTATAGAATTTCATCATGCTTTTTCAACATCCACTGACATGATCATATGGGTTTTGTCCATCATTCTATTGATATGATGTATCACATTGATTGATTTGTGTATGTTGGATCATCCTTGCAAGCCAGAGATAAATCCCACTTGGTCATGATGAATGATCTCTTTTAACATATTAGTGAATTTAGTTTGCTAACACCTTGTTGAGGCCTTTTGCATCAAGATTCATCAGAGATATTGGCCTGTAGTTTTCTTTTTTTGATGAGTCTTTGTCTGGTTTTGGTCTCAGGGTAATACTGGCTACATAGTATGTGCTGGGAAGTATCCCCTCCTCTATTTTTTCAGAATTGTTTCCGTAGGATTGCTATTAGTTCTTTTTAAAATTTTCAACAGAATTCAGCAGTGAAGTCATTGGGTCCTGTGCTTTTATTTACAGGGAGATTTTTAATTACAACTTCAATCATGTTACTTGTTATTGGTCTGTTCAAATTTTGGATTTCTTCATGGTTCAATCTTGGTAGGTTGTATGCATCTAGGAATTTGCCCATTTCCTCTAGATTTTCCAATTTTATGGCATAGAGCTGCTTACAGTAACCACAAATTATCATATGAATTTCTGCATTATCAGTTATAATGTCTCCTTTTTCATCTCTGATTTTATATATTTGGGTCTTCTCTTTTTTCTTAGGCAAGCTAAAAGTTTGTCAATTTTCTTTATCTTTAAAAAAACTTTTTGATATATTGATCTTTTGTATTGTCTTCTTCATTTCAATTTCATTTATTTCTGCTCTGATCTTTATTATTCCTTTTCTTCTACTAATTTTGGGTTTGGTTTGCTCTTGCTTTTCCAGCTCTTTAAGGTCCATCATTAGGTTGTTTATTTGAAGTTTTTATTTTCTGTAGGCACTTATAGCTATAAACTTCCCTATTAGTACTGCTTTTGCTGTATTCCATACAACAAAATGGTACATTGTGTTTCCATTATCATTTTTTTCAAGAAATTTTTCAATTTCCATCTTAATTTCTTCATTTACTCACTGGTCATTCAGGGGCATATTGTTTACTTTCCATGTGTTTGTACAGTTTTCAAAATTGCTATTGTCATTGATTTCTAGTTCTATTCCATTGTGGTCAGAGAATATGCTTGATATGATTCCCATTTTTTGAATGTTTTAAGACTTGTTTTGTGACCTAACATATGATCTGTCCTTAAGAATAATCTATATGCTGAGGAAAAGAATGTGTATTCTGCAGTCTTTGAAGGAAATGTTCTGTAACTATCTATTAGATCCATTTGGTCTATAGTGCAGATTAAGTCTGATGTTTCTTTGTTGATTTTCTGTCTAGAACATTGATGCAGTGTTGAAAGTGGGATGTTGAAATCTCCAGATATTGTTATATTGGGCTCTACTTCTCTCTTTAGCTCTAATAATATTTTCTTTATACATCTAGGTGCTCCAGCATTCAGTGTATATATATTTAATATTGTTATATCCTCTTGCTGAATTGAACTCCTTATCATTATATAGTGACCTTCTTTGTCTATTCTTAGTTTTTTCTTGAAATCTATTTTGTCTGATATGAATATAGCTGCTTCTGCTCTTTTTTGGTTTCCATGGACTTGGAATATCTTTTTCCAATCCCTTTATTTTCAATGTGTGTTTTATAGGTGAAGTCTGTTTCTTATGGGCAACAGATCATTGGGTCTGTTTTTTGGTTGTTTCTGTTTTGTTTTGTTTTTCTTTTTTTGGTTTTGTTTTGTTTTGTTTTATTTTGTTTTGTTTTTGAGATGGAGTCTCACTGTCACCAGGCTGGAGTACAGTGGGATGATCTTGGCTTGCTGCAACCTCTGCCTCCTGGATTCAAGCAATTCTCCTGCCTGAGCCTCCTGAGTAGCTGAGACTACAGGTACACACTGCCACACTGCCACGCCAGGCTAATTTTTATATTTTTAGTAGAGATGGGGTTTCACCATGTTGGCCAGGATGGTCTTGATCTCTTGACCAAGTGATACGCCTGCCTCAGCCTCCCAAAGTGCTGGGATTACAGGTGTGAGCCACCACACCTGGCCTCATTTTTTTTATCCCTTCAGCTATTCTATGTCTTTTGATTGGAGAATTTTGTCCATTTACATTCAATTTATAGATAAGTAAGGACTTACCTCTGCCATTTTGTGATTTGTTTTCTGGATGTTTTGTGGTCTTCTCTTCCTTCTTTCTTTCCTTCATGTCTTTCTTTTTGTGAAGGTAATTTTCGTTGGTGATGTGATTTAGTTTGTTGCTTTTTATTTTTTGTGTCTCCATTATATGTTTTTTGGTTTAGGGTATCATGAAGCTTGCAAATACTATGTTATAACCTATTATTTTAAGCTGATAACAACATTGTTTGCATAAACAAACTAACAGAAAGAAAATTTACAAAGACTTCATGCATTAATTTTGTGCCCCGCTTTAAGTTTTTGTTACTGTTTATATCGTATTGTAATATGTCATGAAAAGTTGTTGTAGTTACCATGTTTGATTGGTAAATCATTTAGTCTTTCTACTTAAATAAGAGTAGTTTACACACTACATTTTCAGTGCTATAATATTCGGTTTTTCTGCATACTTACTATTACTAGTGAATTTTGTACCTTCAAGTGATTATTTATTGCTCATTAATGTCCTTTTCTTTCTTATTAAAGTACTCCCTTTAGCATTTCTTGTAAGACAAATCTGATGTTGATTACATCCTTCAGCTTCTGTTTGTCTAGGAAAGTCTTTATTTTTTCTTCATGCTTGAAGGATATTTTCACCAGATATACTATTCTAGCATAAAAGTTCTCTTCCCTTCAGCACTTTAAATATGTCATTCCATTCTCCCTTGGCCTATAAGGTTTCCACTGAAAAGGCTGCCACTAGGTGTGTTGGAGCTGCATTATTTGTTTCTTTTCTCTTGCTGCTTTTTGGATCCTTTTTTTATCCTTGACCTTTGCAACTTGAATTACCAGATGTCTTGAGTTAGTCTTCTTTGGATTAAATCTGCTTGGTGTTCTGTAACCTTCTTGTACTTGGATACTGATATTTTTCTCTAGGTTCAGGAAGTTCTCTGTTATTATCCCTTAGAATAAACTTTCTACCCATATCTCTTTCTCTACATACTCTTTAAAGCCAATAACTCTTAGACTTCCCCTTTTGAGGCTATTTTCTAGATCCTGTAGGCATGCTTCCTTGTTGTTTTTTTCTTTCTTTCTTCTTTTGTCTCCTCTGACTGTATTTTCAAATAGCCTGTTTTCAAGCTCACTGATTCTTTTTCCTGCTTGATCAACTCTGCCATTGAATGACTGTGATGATTTCTTCAGTATGCCAGCTGCATTTTTCAACTCCAGAATTTCTGCCTGATTCTTTTTAATTATTTTAATCTCTTTGTCAAATTCATCTGCTTGAATTTCTTTGGGTTTCCTCAAAACAGCTATTTTGAGTTCTCTGTCTGAAAGATCACATATCCTTGTTTCTCCAGGATTGGTTTCTGGTGCCTTATTTCGTTTATTTATTGAAGTCATGTTTTCCTGGATTGTCTGGATACTTGTAGGTGTTCATCTGTGTCTGGCCATTGAAGAGTTAGGTATTTATTGTAGTCTTTGCAGTCCGGGCTCTTTATACCCATTCTTCCTGGGAAGGCTTTCCAGATATTCAAAAGGACTTGGGTGTTATGATCTAAGATATATCTGCTTTAGAGAGGACCCCAAGACCAGTAACACTATGATTCTTGCAGATTCATCGAGATACTGCCTTGATAGTCTTGGACAAGATCCAGAAGAATTATGTGGACTACCAGAGACTCCGGTTCTCTTTGCTTTGTCCCAGTCTCTCTCTGTGCTGAGCCACCTGGAGCTACAGGTGGAGTGACACAAGTACCGCTGCAGCCACCACTCCTAGAACTGTGCTGGTTCAGACTTGAAACCAGCAGAGCACTGGGTCTTGCCCAAGCCCTGCTGCAACCACTCTCTGGCTACTGGCTATGTTCATTCAAGGCCCTGAGGATCTACAATTAGCTGGTGGCAAAGCCAGCCAGGCCTATGTTCTTCCCTTGAGGGTGATGAATTTCTCCAAGCCCAAGCTCCAGGGGGGTCCAGAGGTGCCATTCAGGAGCCAGAAACTAGAGTCAAAAATCTTAGAAGTCTACCTGGCGTTCTATTGTACTGTGACTGAGCTGACACTCAAACCACAAGACGCAGTGCTTCCCACTCTTCCCTCCCCTTTCCAAATGCAGCAAGCCTCACCCCATGGCCACTGCCACCTCAAGCCCACAGGGAGTACTACCGTACTACCACCATGTTCCCTTAAGGCCCAAGGGCTCTTCAGTCAGCTTGTGGTGAATGCTGCCTGGCCTGGGACTCACCCTTTAGAGCAGTGAGCTCCCCTCTGGCCTAAGGCAGGTCCAGAAATGCCATCTAAAAGCCAAGTCCTGAAATCAGGTACCATGAGTGCCTACTTAGTTTTCTACACACCTGTGGGGCCTACTTTTATAAACTTTTTATCCAGGATAGCTTTCTTTTTTGTCTTTGGGGCAGTGTAGTAACTAAGCAAAAAGGAAAGCAGATTTAACTTTTCTTATAAGTTATTTAAGCTTTTCATTTGCCTTTTATAAAGGGTCTTTAATTTAAAATACTGAAATACTTTAGAAGCTTCTGCATATCAATAGGCATCCATAGATGAGACTAATTTGGGAAGCTCCCTTTTTTTTCATTTTTTTTTAAATTTCAACTTTTATTTTAAATACAAGGGTACATGTGCAGATTTGTTACATGGGAATATTGTATGATGCTGAAGTTTGGAGTACGGGTTCCCTCACCCTGGTAGTAAGCATAGTATAGTACTCAATAGGTAGTTTTTCAACTCATCCACTCCCAACCTTGAGTTGTCCACAGTGTTTATTGTTCCAATATTTATGTCCATGTGTTCTCAATGCTTAGATCTCAGTTATAAGAGAGAACATGTATTTTTGAATTTTCTGTTTCTGCATTAATTTGCTGAGGATTATGGCCACCAGCTCCATCCATGTTTCTGCAAAGGCCATGTTTTCATTTTTTATAACTGTGTACAATTCCATGGTGTATATATATCATGTTTTGTTTGTTCAGTCCACCACTGATGGGCAGCTGGATTGATCCCATGTCTTTGCTACTATGAATAGTGCAACAATGAGCAGACAAGTGCATGTGTCTTTTCAGTAGAATGATTTATTTTCTTTTGGGTGTAAACCTAGTAATAGTATTGCTGAGATGAATGGTAGGTTCTTTGAGAAATCTCCAGATTGCTTTCCACAGTGACTAAACTAATTTAAATTCCCACTAACAGTGTATAAGTTTCCACTTTTCTCCACATCTTCACCAGCATCTATTGTTTTTTTGGATTTTTAGTAGTAGCCATTCTGACTGGTGTGAGATTTTATCTCACTGCCAGTTTGATTTGCATTTCTCTGATGATTAGTGATGCTGAGCATTTTTTCATGTTTGCTAGTGACTTGTATGTCTTCTTTTGAGAAGTATGTCTTCATGTCCTTTGCCAATTTTTTAATGAAATTATTTGGTGTTTTGTCTGTTGATTTGTTTAAGCTCCCTATAGATTCTGGATACTAAGCCATTGTTGGATGTATAGTTTGCAGATATCTTCTCTCATTCCGCAGTTGTCTGTTTGCTTTGTTGATAGTTTCTTTTGTTGTGCTGAAGCTTTTTAGTTTAATTAGATCCTTTTTGTCTTTTTGTTGTTGTTGTTGCAATGGCTTTTCATACTTAGCCAAAAATTTTTTACCAAGGCTGACTTTGAGATAAGTATTTCCTAGGTTGTCTTCTAGGATCTTTACAGTTTGAGGTCTTACATTGAAATCTTTAATCCATTTTGAGTTAATTTTTGTATATGGTGAAAGGTGGGGGTCTGGTTTCACTCTTCTGCATACAGCTAACCAGTTATCTCAGTGACATTTATTGAATGGGAAGTGCTTTCCCCATGGCTTGTTTTTGTCAGCCTTGTTGAAGATCAGATTGTGGTAGGTGTGTATCTTTATTTCTGAGTTTTCTATTCTCTTCCACTTGTCTTTGTCTGTTTCTATACCAGTACTAAGTTGTTTTGGTTAGTGTAGCCTTGTAGTAGTAGTAGTTGTAGTAGTAGTAGTAGTAGTAGTAGCAGTAGTAGTGTAGCCTTAGTGTTGAATCTTTAAATTGCTTTGGGCAGTACAGCCATTTTTACAAAACTGATTCTTCCAATCCATCAGCAAGGAATGTTTCCCCATGTATCTCATCTCTGATCTCCTTCTGCAGTGTTTTTTAGTTCTCTTTGTAGAGATCTTTTACCTCCTTGGCTAGCTGTATTCCTAGGTATTTCATTTTCTTTTGGCTATTGTAAGTGGGATTGTGTTCTTGATTTCACACTCAGCCTGGACTTTGTTAGCGTATGGAAATGCTGCTGATTTTTATACAATGATTTTGTAACCTGAAACTTTACTAAAGGTGTTTATCAATTCTAGGAGACTATTGGCAAAGTCTTTAGGATTTTCTAGGTATAGAATTATGTCATCAGCAAAGAGAAATACTTTGACATCTTTTCCTACTTGAATGCCATTTTTTTTTTTTTTTTTTTTTTTTTTTGAGATGGAGTCTCGCTCTGTCTCCCAGGCTGGAGTGCAGTGGCCGGATCTCAGCTCACTGCAAACTCCGCCTCCCAGGTTCACACCAGTCTCCTGCCTCAGCCACCCAAGTAGCTGGGCTTGAATGCCTTTTATTTCTTTCTCTTGCCTGATTGTTCTGGCTAAGACTTCCACTACTGTGTTGAACATGAGCGGTGAGAGTGTACACATTGGTTCCGCTCCAATTCTCAAAGGGAATGCTTCGAACAATTGCCCACTTAGTATGATGTTGGCTGTGGGTTTGTGATAGACGGCTTTTATTATTTTGAAGTATGTTCTTTCATTGCCTAGTCTGTTGAGGCTTTTTAACACGAAGAGATCTTGGATTTTATCAAAAGCTTTTTCTTCATCTATTGAGAAGATCATTTCATTTTTGCTTTTGATTCTGCTTATGTAGTGAATCACATGTATTGATTTGAATATGTTGAACCAGCCTTGCATTCCAGGAATAAAGCTTACTTGAGCATGTTGTATGAACTTTTCAATATGCTGCTGGATTTGATTTGCTAGTATTTTGTTGAGGATTTTCATGTCTATATTCATGAGAGATATTGGTCCAAAGTTTCCTTTCTTAATTGTGTCTCTGCCAGGTTTGGGTACCAGGCTGATGCTGACTTCATAGAGTGAGTTAGAAAGGAATCCCTCCTCTTCAATTTTTTTGAATAATTTCAGTAGGATTGGTATCAGTTCTTTGTATGTCTGGTAGAATTCAGCTGTGAATTCATCTGAGCCAGGGCGTTTTTTGGTTAGTAGGCTCTTAATTACTGATTCAGTTTCAGAAGTTGATAGTGGTCTATTCAGGTTTTTAATCTCTTCCTGATTCAATCTTGGGAGATTGTGCCCTTCCAGGAATTTATCCACTTCCTCTAGATTTTCTAATTTGTGTGCATAGCGTTGTGAGCCCTCATTTTCAACTGCACTTCTTCAAATGCAGTGTTGTTTCTTTGGAATGTTCCATTGTAATTTTAAATTACCTTTAGTAAGGTTTTGCTATTTCTAAAAGTGTGTGCTGTTTCCAGGACCTAATATTTATACATGTAAGTGTGGGCATAGCCAGAAGGTAGATTACTCAGTTCTTAAGAAAATAAGGGTCCCATTTTTATCTTGAATCTTAGCTTTAATTCTCAGAACCTCTTAATCAACTTAGCCAATAATTTTTTCCTACCTTGGCACATAAGAAAAACAAAGGAGGTAAAACACAAAAATCCCTATAAATTTCTACAGGCAAAGTTTGTGTCCCCTGAAATATTGCCATTTTCTACTGGTTTCTGTCTGACCCATTTGGACATAAGAGGCCTGTAACTAGATCCAAGCCAGTTAATTATCAGATCCAATCAGATTCTAGACCCAATTCAGTTTTTTTGTGACTTCCAAACCTAGTTTGGATCAGAAACTTGCTCAAATTCAGAAAGCTCAAAACACAAATATGTGGAGCTTTGAATTCTGAGAGAGAACTTACCATCATCCCCAGTTGCTGTGAAAGAGCAGTGAACACAATGGGCCCTGCAGGTACCTCACTTGGTCACTCAATGCTCCTGGGGGTCACTGGAAGCTCTACTTCAGATCCCACTTCTGATACCATGTTAAAAAATAAAAATAAATAAATAAATAAAAATTTTTTAAAAAGCCTTAAACAAATTAAATTTAACAGAGTTTAACTGAGCAAAGAATGATTTGTGAATCTGGCATCTGGCAGCCTCCTTAGACAGACTAAGCTCAGAGAGACTCCAGTGCAGCCACGTGGTGGAAGATTTATGGTCACAAAAAGGAAAGTGACATACAGAAAATGGAAGTGACGTACACAAACAGCTAGACTGGTTACAGCTCAACATTTGCCTTATTTGAACATGATTTGAACAGTTGGCTGCCTTTGGCTGGCCAAAACTCGGTGACCGGCACAAGAGTAGGTTATTGTCTATTTAAACTTCCATTGAGGTTACTGTTCACTATGTACAGAGAAATCTTTAGGCCAAACTTAAAGTATGTAAGGAAGCAACTTTAGGATAAACTTGGTTTAACAATATTACATGTGCATATGTGTATATACATATGTGTTTTTGTGAATATAAATATTAATATACCTATATATATAATCCTCTAAGATATTGGCACTTTTAATAAAGTTGTTATTAAATAACATTTAGAGATTTAAAAAAACAATGAATTTGATTAGTTTAGAGAGCAGAGAAAGTTAACAGAGCTAATTCTAACACGAATACAGTTGTTTATTATATTCAGTGTGAAATGAGAATCAACAAACCCGTGATTTTTTTAGTATTCACTCAGTCTATACCTGTGTACAAGTAATTGGCTCATTATATTAAAGTTGCTTTTTACTTCATTTCATGTTAACTCTAAAATCTGTTAATTCTGGAATTTTTTAACGTTCTTCAATTTCTTTTTAATTTAATAATAATATTGTTAATGTTATCATTGCTTCTATTTTCTATGTGCTTAACATTTCTCTAGAGTTAAGCAGGCCTTATCTTCCACTTTATAGTGACAGTAAATTCATTTGTGAGTGGGGGAAGATTTTCATTTATGCAGATGGGCTTGAGATAGACAAATAGATACTCAAAGAGAACAACAGAGAAATACACAAGAATATACACAATACACATACTAATTTATCATCTATTTACAGAATGATAGACATTGCAATTGAGTTCATATGCCAGATACATTGAGTTTATCTATTTACATATCATTTAAAAAACAGAATGGAAATCTTCCTATAGGCAGTAAACCTTTCCCTGCTCTCCAAATCAGAATATTCCACCCAGAATTTGCTTATCTCATTGTGCTCTAATACACTGACACTCACATAGTATAGGACAGTTATATCTACAATAGATGGTTCCAGTTAGTGATGCTAATGTTCTTGTTCAACTTTTCATAGGTGTTTATTTCTTCAGCTTTAGAGACAGAGTTTAAGATATTAGTCATTTCTTGCTGCTATTCTCTGCCAGATAAGTCAATGTAGTACAATGTGAGAGTCTAGGCTTTGCATCCAGATAGACCTGAGTTTAAATCCTGATCAACTGTTTACTAGTTATATGGCTTGTCTGACTGTAAAGTGGAGATGACAATATCCACCTCCATAAGGTTTCTTCTATAGGTGATGACAGTACAAATATACAGTACTGGCCACCTGTTGGGCTTTCAATATATATGTGTCCCTTGCCACCACCCTCTACAACACCCACACCACCAAACACCCACCCACATCCATCCTCTTCTCACACTTTCCTTCCTGTCATCTGTGAACTGGGCAACTACATAACCAAGAAGATTTGAATTACACCTAAACCAAAATCCAATTATTATAATAGAAGTATTTATTTATTCTGAGTGCACACTATTAATTAGCAAAACAAAGAACGTAAGCCTAAGGGCTAATCTATTTGGACCTTTAGGTAGGTAATATTTGAGATGGTCCTTGAAAGTTGATAGGATTTAGACTGAAAGACATATGTAGAGAAGCATTCTGTACAGAGGAAACTGTTTCGGGCCTAAAGCACAGCATAGAACAAGGAATGATTCAATTTATCTGGAATATAGATATAGTATGTGGTAGAAGATAAAACTCAAGAATGAATATAGGCCTGTTTTGTCAAGGATTCTGAGCACCAGGTTAAGAAGTTTAATTTGATGGAAAATAGGAGTTATTGATATTTTCTAAGCAAAGGACTTTTGTTTTAGGAGGATTTCTCTGGTGTTAGCATTTGGGATATATTCGTGCTTGAAGAAACAAAAGTGAGGAGGTCATTTAGAAAGTTATTAGTGTGGTTCAAGCAAACAGCAACAAAACCTAACTCTCACTCGTTACTAGTGGTAATGTAAATCAGTACAATCTCCATGACAGGCAACTTGGCAATCTCTACCAACATTACAAATGCACATACCATTTTCCTTAGCCATTCCACTTCTAAGAATTTATCCTCAGATATATTTTCAAATGAGTGAAGTGATGCATATCCAAAGTTATTCATAATAGCATAAAACCTTAATAAGAACTTGAATAACTTATAGCACATCCATAGTAAGAGAATTACAGCATGTATATACAATAAAAATGGGGAAGTCCCTTATGTACTGATTAAAACAATCTCTAAGATGTATTAAATTTTAAAAAATTAATGTATAAAATTGTGTACCATTTGCTTCCATGTTTTAAAAATAAAAATAATTCTGGAAGAATATACACACACACACCACACACACACACACATACACAAATGACATTGGTGGCTTCTTGTTGAATCCAAAATAAATATTAAAAGCAATAAGGCCTAAAGTCAAAGTGGTACCTATAATATTGGAGAGATAACGTATTAGAAATTGATAGTGGGGAAAAATTTATAAAGGAAGAATATGGACTTAGAAGAACAGAAATTTGTAGAAAGCCTAGTATTGAATAGTATTATGTTATAGCATGAAGGAGATAAGTGTAGATTTCTGTGCTTTAAGCAGAAAGAAAATTTAAGAAATCCTGTTTGGAGAATATAATTGTCATCCCAGTTTTGGCAAACAGGCACCAAAATACTTGGAGATTTATTGTTTCACCCAAAGTCACACAAGTGATGACATAGTAAAAACAAAACACTTCTTTCAAACTAAAAGTTTTATCTAAAGCTTCAATGGAATAGATATTTAGACAAGTAAGCCCTCACAGATGGAAGTGCCCTCTTCCTCCCTCACCAGTTACCCATGTACCTTCCCTAATAAGGTGAATGTTCTTATTCAGCAGGAAATATTCCCTAGACATTAGTGTTTAATGAAACCATTTATTAAAATTCATATAATTCTTTCAAACTTCTAAAGTATCTGAGGTTTGCCTGATTCTGATAATAATATTCAAGCAAAGATTTTTAGAAATTTTTCTTTAAGTCAGTATGAAATTTTGATGTTTAGTCAAGATTGAATCTATGGTTTAGATTTCATAACCTCATTAACTCTCCTTGTGCCTCTTATGTGCAGTTCTGGGTACTTACTATTATGTGGAAGGGTTGACATTTTTAGAAGGGAAACATTTATAAATGCTGCTTCTTTTTAATAAGCTGATTTAGCTAGTTCCTAAGATAATTTACTTTCAGAAAGTATAACCCTTCACTATATAACAGTATTAACTTATAGATTGATTTATCAATAAGTTATTTAAAGGAGTTATAATTTAAAGCAAGAATAACAAACAATAAATAAAATATGAGTCTACTACTGCAAAACTTTTAATAGATATCTGGTTTAGTTACAGTCTTTTATGAACTTCTCACCTTTTATCCCCGGAGTTAGAAACTTCTATCAGGGTATTATTCTCACTGAAGTTGAAACAGCCCTCCAGATGCCAGCAGCTTTGGCAGTAGGTGTCCTCTAGTGCTGACTCATAAAGGTTTGAAATTTTTTATATTTCTGGTCTTTCTCCCATCTCTGCAGAGATGCCTTTCTAGGTATCTTGCTTTTAATTAAGTCTTTATACAGTACCTCACCTGACTCTTATATCTGGGTCAGTCTTCTCATCCCTGCAAAGCCCTGGGAGAACTATTTCACTTAGATTATCGCTGTGCCAAACTTTACTTCTTAAAATGTCTTATTTCAATCAAAACAGATGTGGCTTGCATAGGCCCAGTCAAGCCCCAGTATTTTCTCTCTAATAAAGGAACAGTTCTTGGGTGACTTTGTTAATACTTAGCAAGTGTTCATTCTTTAGCATTGTTCTTTTTGTCCTTTGAGTCTTTACTCTGTACTTAAAGAACCAGGCTTCTGAACCAAATTAGTACTCTCAAAATTTTTCAACATTTCACAAACCACTTCATTAGAGGGGTTGTCTTAAAACAAATAAATGTTTTAAAACTGTAAATGTTTGAATATTTAGAAGCTTAACAACAATTAATCACTAGTTTTTTAAACCTAGCATTTTTAAAATCACAAAATAAATATATTTGTTTGGTATTTTGATACACCTCTCCCCCCAGAGTGAATTCAGCCTTATGAGCAAATATGATTAATTGAAACCTACTAGTAGTGAAGGTGATCTTTATGATTACCTAAATTTAATTCATTTGCATATGAGCCAAAATCAAATTTTCATGTAGGTCGATTTTCTCAAAGGTTTTTGAAGTTAAATTAAACACATTTAGAGATGTTTAATTTAATGCTCTTCCTATATCTATTATATTGTGGAGGTAGTGATTAAAACAAAGAAGCAAAGTGTATCCTGCTGGAAAACAAAGATGTTTTCATTGCAAAATTGAATATAACCTTTGTGCTATGCTGCTGCTTAAAAAAGGATTTCTATTAATTATTCATTTTTAAAGCTATCATAAGGTGTAACTGTATTCATGATTCCATCACTTTCTAACTCTAAAGGAACAAAAATTTTGAGAGTACTAATTTTGTCTGGCCTCTAACTAACTGCAATAGGGTCTTTCAGAATAATATAGAAAGAACATTACAACAGCATGAGCAAGATACACAATTCAAAATTAGTTGAAAATTGGTGATCTGAGATCTGGAGATGTTCTCATGACATGTGAATATTTGTTCAGCAGCTAAAGTAATAGCAATGCATTAAACCAATAGAATTACTTTTGACACCTAACAGAAATGTTAATTGATCATCAATCATTAGCTTGTAATTAAAGGGCTGAACTTGCAGTTCTGAAAGTATAGCCAGAAAAATTAAGTGAGAGACATGAATGTTATAAGACAAACTGCTCCAAGATAAATTGCTTTAAATTACATTGACCTCATCACCGTACCTTTGAAACCTGTCCCTAATTGAGATCAATTGATTTACCTTTCCAGCTTTCCTTTAAAGCCTATCAGATCCCAAATTCTAAATGTTAAGAACCCTTTGCCAATTTATTCTGCAATTGAGCTTTCCTTGAGATTCTTTTTTTTTTTTTTTTTTTTTTTTTTTTGAGACGGAGTCTCGCTCTGTCACCCAGGCTGGAGTACAGTGGCCGGATCTCAGCTCAGCCTCCCGGGTTTACGCCATTCTCCTGCCTCAGCCTCCCGAGTAGCTGGGACTACAGGCGCCCGCCACCTCGCCCGGCTAGATTTTTGTAGATTTTTTTAGTAGAGATGGGGTTTCACCATATTAGCCAGGATGGTCTCGATCTCCTGACCTCGTGATCCGCCCGTCTCGGCCTCCCAAAGTGCTGGGATTACAGGCTTGAGCCACCGCGCCCTGCCTCCTTGAGATTCTTAAGTGATGACTAAGGCACAAGCCAGGTAGAAAAACAGTGCTCAATGAATTTAAACCCTAGAAATTAAGGTGACATCCTTTTTCTCCCCCTGGAGAAAGTGATAAAGTGAAAGTAATTTTTAGCGTAACTAAACATGAAAACCATGCACAAAAACATGAAAGACAATAGGCACCAAAATGAGATGTGAGAGGGACAAATGTGCCAACATTTCTAACACCTACCCACACCCAGAAGAAAAAGGTCAAGTTCCTGGAAATTAAGGAGGATTTGTGGGGAGGATTTTGGGAAAGAGTTGTGCTGTGTGTTGAGCATGATCCCACCACCCTCTACCCGTGGGAGAACAGAGGGGTCATTGCCTGCTCTGCTGCTAGCTGAGCTCTGGCTTCAGGGTCACTGAGACCATCGGAGAGCTTGAGAGATGTTCCCTGCAGGAGGGGGACACAGTAGGTTGGTGTCTGCCTTACAACTAATAAATCCAAAGTACAAGAGAGAGATTGGCTAAAGTGGTATCAGAAGAAGAAAGAAACACATCTGAGAATTATGTGCCCTCTTTTCCAAAGACAGATCAAAGGCTCCCAAATCCCAAGGCCCGAACGTGCAACTCTTAAAATAAATATTAACATAGGGTCCTTTTAAAAGGAACCCTGCTTGGCTGGGTGCAGTGTTTCACATCTGTAATCTCAGCACTTTGGGAGGCCGAGGAGGGTGGATCACAAGGTCAAGAGATCGAGACCATCCCGGCCAACATGGTGAAACCCCGTCTCTACTAAAAATACAAAAATTAGCTGGGCATGGTGGTGTAGTCCCAGCTACTCAGGAGGCTGAGGTAGGAGAATTGCCTGAACCCAGGAGGCAGAAGATTGCAGTGAGGTTGCAGTGAGCCGAGATCGCACCACTGTACTCCAGCCTGGCAACAAAGTGAGACTGATGGCCCCAAAGATCTCAGATGATTTTAAACATATGCATATGAAAATATCAGTGGAGTAATAATTCCTTGTATCCTTTTCACTCCTTCATCTCCATGTCCCAGATACTAAGGGATCAGAAACCTCAGTAAGCAAGTAGAGTAAAATCACCCACTGGAGAACACAGCATTAATCAGACTTTCTTCCCAGCCTGTCTTGCAAATTCTCTCCTGCACCAGGTCCCAGGAGGATGAGAGGCGCAGATTTAATATTGCAACAAGTTTGGAATTTGGATTGTTTTTTGAACCAAAAGATTTAAACTACTAAATCAAGACTTAAAGCTACATGACAACTTTCTGTCACCTAAGAGATTAGGGAGGCCGTTCTGCAAGGGAAAACTACCCACACTGAACAAATTTTAAAGGAACAGTGGGAAAAAGAAGTAAGATTGCTTTAGTAATTATATTCCATGAATCCTAATTGTTTAACATATGAGCTACATAATTATTTATAAGATTATTTCATTCATTTTATACTCAGATTTTTATACCATGACTATACATAGAAATATAAAATTTCTAAGAATGAAATCAAAAGATTTTTAAACGTCTTGTCAATCACAATGGCCTCATATATGATTAACAGATGTAAATCCATATTTCAAATAATCTTCTTGAAACTTTTGAAATTTGGGAGACTAATATCGTTAAATGTGATTATATCATCACTGTTTTCATCGCATTAGGGGCTGACAAGAGTTCAGACTAGAAGGAGCACAGAGGTTGGCTCTGGTACTTTCCTTTCCTTCACTTGCACTTTCATTATTATTAATAGCATTCGCTACGAACCATGGTTTCTTAGTAATCTTTTTAAGACACTTGGACATTTTGTGATGGTTAGGTTAATTAAAGCTAGAAAGTACAATCTGCAAATCTGTGTAACTAGGTTCTCATAAACTGCCATGTACAATAATACACTGCAAGTAAAGTGTACAATGTGCCTGTGTCAAGGAGTCCCCTTGAGGACCTCCTCCTCTTCCCTCAGGCTTGCCTATATCCCAGAAGAGGGGTTAGAGGGAAACTTCAGAAGGCAATGGTTCAAAGCCCCTCACTTTCATGGACCCCTTCCACAGCTTGTCTGAGTCCACTGTTTCTTTCCATTCACTTTCCCTTGTATCAAACATCCCCTTAGGACCAGTAGGGTTGGAATAGCAGCGGGAATCTTTTTGGATCTAATTAGAAGTTGAATGAGGGATACATTTAGTTGGGTTCACAGTGCAAATAAAGCATTTGGAATTTATATGATGACCTGATTAAAAAACATGCCACAACGTGAATTTTATTACTTTTTTTATAAATACAGCAGATAGAGGCAGCTACAGTCTGGACTAAAAGTAGAGAAAGGCCAGGCCTGGTGGCTCATGCCTGTAATCCCATCACTTAATGGGGGCAAGGCAGGCAGATCGCTTGAGCAACCCAGAAGTTTGAGACCAGCCTGAGCAACACGGTAAAACTCCATTTCTACAAAAAAATACAAAAATTAGCCAGGCCTGGCTGTATGCACCTGTGGTCCCAGCTACTGGTGAGGCTAAGATGGATTGGTAGATTGAGCCCAGGAGGTTAAGTCTGCAGTGAGCTGTGATGGAGCCATTGCACTCCAGTCTGGCTGACAGAGCAAGGCCTTGTTATTCATTCTTTCTTTTATAAATAAATAAGAAATTATTATACCCAATATAATGTTTGATAATATCTTACAACATAACATCAAGAGTATGCTATGACCATATACAGCAGAACAATCCTACACCTTTAAAGTCTACCTGATTTGGACATTTTCTTAAAAAGGACAAAGAGTTTTCTGAATGGCTGACTTATTTTTTTCTATACATGAGGAAAGAACCAAATGAGCTCCAAAGTATAAGTATATTCACAAGCCTTTCTCAGAATAGATAAAATAATTATAACAGGTTAGCCTTGGATGCAAGAATTTTGAGACAAGTCAAAATGTCATATTTTACCTAATCTCAGGTAACATGATTTATTGGGTACTTACTATGTTGTCAGACACTATATTGAACTTTTAGCTTGTATTATCTCATTGAATCCTCACACATAATTTATCTGGAACTGCTAAAGCTAACATTTGCTCCCTTATAGTCTGATGAAAGACTATTTTTCTACCTTCCTTATTAGTCTCTTCACATTTGGTTTCTTTTTCATCTGCAGCTCATTATTGATTGAAAGCTAAATCGTCAAAGCTAACACAATTTCCAAATAATGCTTCCCAGCCAGCAAGAATCATGCAAAATGAAAAGCAGTGATTTGACACGAAGAGGACAATTTTTCTCACAGCTCGAACATAAATTGTCACTATTCAAGAACTCCAGTAGACTGCTCTTCCTTTATGATTTGTTCTTATTCATGCCACAGCTGAATAGGAATAAAGCCGAGGGCAGTGGGCCAGTGTGCTGAACCCAAGACAGGTGGCTCATAAGATACTAGCCTTTAAAATAGGCATTCTGTTGGAACCTGCAATTTCATCCACTTCTAAAAATTTTTCCTAGGAATATAGTCAGATACAAACTAAGATGTATCAATGATGATGACCAATCCAGGGTTGTTTACAACAATAAAAATTATAAGCAAACTAAAGGACCAAGAGTAGAAAATTGACTAAGGACATTGTGATAATTTACAAGATAAATTACTATTTAGCCATTAAATATATATATGTGTATATATATATACACACACACACATTTTAAAGTATTTTTAACAATGTATTAAAATGCTACAGATATATTGCTAAGCAGTAAACACTATCTGTCAGGTTATACCATACATTAACATACACATACAAAATTTTATATAAAAATAATTTATACATAATAACTTATAATATATACTTTTATATATAAATTATACATATAAGATTTTTATATATGAAAACAATTCAAAATGTTTTTCTCTTTTTTTACATTTTCTGTTTTTTACCTTGACTGTATAATTTTTAAAAGGTAAAAGATCACTTATGATATAGACTTCAATTCAACAAATACTTTTCAGTAGTCTCTTATGTAATTAAGTTTAACAAATATTTATTTAATGAACCATACACATGACTGTAGATATAATAAAGAGTACAACCTGGTCCCTGCTCTTGAGCTCACAGTTTAGCAAGAGGAACATATAACAAGTCAAAGCAACTAATCCTAATAATTTTTATAAGAGAGCATAAGGTACAGTGAGATACAAAGAGGAAGTAGTCACCTCAAACTGGAAAAGGCATGGTAGGTAAAGAGACCGGAAGGCAGAATAAAAAACATCTACAAATGTATGGAGTCATGCACACTGGAATGGAAAGTAAAAGCAAGTAAGTAGGAAAATATGAAGATGAAGAAGAAGGTAGGGGCATTATCATGATGGACTCCTGAAGCATTGAAGACACAGACTATACAGCTGCACCAGCCACATGTGAACTGAAATCTTGAAATTTGGCTAATCCTAATTGAGATGTACTGTAAATATAAAATATCACACCAGATTTTGAAGACTTCGTATTTAAAAATGAGAAATGCCTCATTAATAATTCTTATGTTGATTACATGCTGAAATGACATTTTGCATACATTGGGTTAAATTAAGTATATTATTTATTATTTAAATTAGTTTTATTCAATTATTGTTTTTCATAATGTGACTACTGAAGGTATATTTTAAATTATACACGTGACTCGCAATATATATCTATTGGACAGCGTTGTTCTAGAGGATAGATTAGAGGAGCCCAGTTCTGGAAGGAGGAAGATCAGTTAGAAAGCTTTTAAAGAACCCAGATAAGATTCAATGAGAGATTAAACCAGGTAAGTGCTAACAGGGATAGAGAGGATCAGCTGGAGTTATGAAAGAGACTGTATTGACAAAACAAGTCTAGTTCAATAAGAAATGAGGATCTGGTAAGTGTCTGGAATGCACTCAATTTTTTGGCTTGATAACCATAGGAACAGTAGTAATCTTAGGGAAAATAAGGAATACAAAGCAAGACAAGATCTGGCTGTAAAGATTCATTTATTCAAATATTATTTATTGAGTATCTACTATGTGCTAGTTATTATTTCGTTGGTTAGGTGCTAGAAAACTAGCAGTGATGAAACAGATGAGGTCCCTGCTCTCCTGGAGCTTACTTACACTCTATTGCAAGCACATAATGAGTTTAATTGAGCCATGTTTAAAGTGAGATGGCTATGGCACATTCAGATAAAAATGTCAACTAGACATTTAAGTATAAAATTTAGAAGAAAGATAGAAATAGTAGTTTGAGATGTGGGGATCATTGTGGTGATTCCACCTAGAGACAGCATGTAAAGAACAAAACCCTGGAAAACACTAGCTATCTAAAGGTAATGTGGAGAAGGAAGAATCAGTGAAAAATATAGATAGAGGAGAACTCGGAGAAAGCAGTGTCAAAAAAGCCAAGGAAGAATAAAATTTTAAATGTGGCCAACCATGTTCAACAGAGTAGATTGGTTAATGCAATGACTACCAAGTATCTATATGTAGCTAAGAGGCTATTGCTTACCTTTCAGAAGGCATTTTCCATGGGATGGTGGGGACAAAACTTAAGTCACAAATGACTGAAACGTGAATGTAGGTGAGGAGTAAAGTGAGCACTTGGGTACTGTTCCTTTGAAGAACTTGGCTGGGTAGGACAGTGGCTAGAAAAGATAATCAGGAGAGAGCCTAAGATGAGAGAGATTCAAATATGTTTTCAGGTATGAGGGAAGGACCAGTGGAGAGGACTGAAATAGAGGAAAACAGAGGAATATGTGATAGACTTAAGATCACATGGGAGTTGAAAGCAGATGGGATGAAAAGCACTGGGAGATATATTAGTCTTGAATACAAAATGGAACACCTTTGCTTGACACTCCAGGTGTCAGGAGGAATTTTTAAAAGACAAATGTGTAGAAAGAAGGATTTGAAAGAGTTTCTGCCTGATAACACTCCCTGCTAATTAGGGGATGATTAGGGAAAGTAGGGAGAGTGGAAACTGAACAGAAGGCCTCCAGAGAGGGACGAAAGTTTGAAATAGCTGCTGAAGGGAACAGAAGAGCAAGGTGACAATGAATAAATAAGAAGAACATCCAGTAGCACTAAGGATTCCATTGAGATTGGGGACCATATGCTTATGCGCTATGAATAGCTCCTATTGTGTGTTTTTTCTCTAGCTGTGCTGAAGAGTCCATATATGGAAGTGAACTAATTAAATGGAAGAACTGGCCCAAAGTCTCATACTTGCAGAGCACTGAAAGCAGAAAGATGATCTGGGAATCTGAGGGTAATGGTATTAGAGAAGTTCAAATCATTGCAGATAGAATCTTGCCTGGTAGAAGAAGTGATCAGAAGCACATTGATTGATGCAGAAAAAAATAAGAGGGTAAGAGATTGGAAAGCTATCCTTTTTTTTTTTTTTTTTTGAGACGGAGTCTCGCTCTGTCGCCCAGGCTGAAGTGCAGTGGCCGGATCTCAGCTCACTGCAAGCTCCGCCTCCCGGGTTTACGCCATTCTCTCGCCTCAGCCTCCCGAGTAGCTGGGACTACAGGCGCCCGCCATCTCGCCCGGCTAATTTTTTGTATATTTTAGTAGAGACGGGGTTTCACCGTGTTAGCCAGGAGGGTCTCGATCTCCTGACCTCGTGATCCGCCCGTCTCGGCCTCCCAAAGTGCTGGGATTACAGGCTTGAGCCACCGCGCCCGGCCTGGAAAGCTATCCTGATAAGGCTGGTGAGCTGCTAGAAAGAAACTGTAAATAAGAAATGATGTTTCTCCAAAATAACAATAATATATCAACAATAATAAATAGCTCTTATGTATTAAGCAATTACTATGTGGCAGGCAGTGTATTAAATTTTTTAAAACTTTACATTTAATTGTAATGACAACCCTGTGAGGTAATTACTATTACTATATCCTTTTTGTTTTCTTTTAAACAAGTCAATTAAAGTACTGATAGTTTAAATAACTTGCTAAGACTGTAGAGCCGGTAGGTGACAGAGCCCTCTTTCTTGATCACTGTACAGGCCAAAGGCAAAGACATAAAGATATAGTTTATTTAAAAAGGAGTAAGGTTTCACGGAAAACAGCGGGAAATGGACGGTAAGAAAATAAGTGGAGACTAGAAAGAAGAGTACACAGTGAATGGGGATAAAGTTAGAGGAGACAAAAATAAATTATTGAGGAGGCCCACAATTTTAATGGTGCTAAAAGATTACCAGAATGAGTGGCATTGAAAATAACTGACCCTAGACTTTTCAACTTTAAAAAGAAGATTGTTGGAACCAGCTCAAGGCACATACAATATATTACAGACAGTTCAGAGAATAAAGTTCAAGGGCCCATGCCAGCTCCCAAGGAACTTACAGTCTAGAGATGAATAAAACAAGTACGTTTAAAAAGCACAAAACAGGCCGGGCGCGGTGGCTCAAGCCTGTAATCCCAGCACTTTGGGAGGCCGAGACGGGCGGATCACGAGGTCAGGAGATCGAGACCATCCTGGCTAAGCCGGTGAAACCCCGTCTCTATTAAAAATAAAAAAAATTAGCCGGGCGAGGTGGCGGGCGCCTGTAGTCCCAGCTACTCGGGAGGCTGAGGCGGGAGAATGGCGGGAACCCGGGAGGCGGAGCTTGCAGTGAGCTGAGATCCGGCCACTGCACTCCAGCCTGGGCAACAGAGCGAGACTCCGTCTCAAAAAAAAAAAAACAAAGCACAAAACAAGCCAGGGTAAGAAAATGTCAGAAAGACAAAACTAGGTGCTCTAGGGCTCACATTTTTAAAAACATTGCATTTGCCTTGAGAGATATGAAACAGTGGACATGACACTCTTGAATACATAAAATTGAGCTAGGTAGCAAAATGAGGCAGCATATTTACAGAGAGAAGAAACTGTTTAAACAAAGCCATGGAGAAGCAAGTCCAAGGAATATTGTAGGTCAACAAGCAAGGCAATTTGGCTGGTTTGCCCTGAGCACAGAAAGGATACACAAGGGAAGACTGGAAAGATAAACTGGGACCGTGTAGTACCTTAGGTTGACACACTGAACTTTATTCAATTCAAAAGCTAATGAGGCACTTTGAGAGGGCTCGAGCCAGGGAATTATAGAATAGGAAGTTCAGGCCCAGAGTATCATTAGAATATCCTTTCTGCTCAGAATTTTGTAGTTATTTTTCAGAATGAGACGTGCTCGTGTGATGGAGTACAATCCTGACAGTGATGGAACTCATATATTTTCCATGATGATAAAAATGGAACTTCCGGAGTTTGTTCATTGCCCTATATAAAAATAAACTAGTTTCCTTACTTTTTCTGTAATGAGTGGGGATCTAAGTCAAGGAGGAAAAAGAACACAAAGTAAACTACAGTATACTCTTCCTTTGCCACATAGCCATTAAAATGCCATGAAATAAAGCAAAAGTGAATGTGAAAGGCAGCCTTTTAAATAGAGAACTCATAAGTTAACATGCATCTGAGAGGTACATGGAGAAATGGAAAATTTTGCTTTGGTAAAAAACAGGATTGACAAATAGACACAATAAAAAATGAAAAAGGGGATATCACCACTGACCCTATAGAAATAAAAACTACCATCAGAGAATACTATAAACACGTCTATGCAAATAAACTAGAAAATCTACAAGAAATTGATAAATTCCTGGACACATACACCCTTCAAGACTAAACCAGGAAGACGTCGAATCCCTGAATAGATCAATAACAAGTTCTGAAATTGAGGCAGTAATTAATAGCCTACCAACCAAAAAAAAGCCCAAGACCAGACTAATTCACAGCTGAATTCTATCAGAGGTAAAAAGAGGAGCTGGTAGCATTCCTTCTGAAACTATTCCAAACAACTGAAAAGGAGGCACTCTTCTTGAACTCATTTTATGAGGTCAGCATCATCCTGATACCAAAACTTGGCAGAGAGACAACAAAAAAAAGAAAGCTTTAAGCCAATATCCCTAATGAACAGCGATGCGAAAATCCTCGGTAAAATACTGACAAACCAGATCCAGCAGCACATCAAAAAGCTTATCCACCACAATCAAATCAGCTTCATCCCTAGGATTCAAGGTTGGCTCAACATATGCAAATCAATAAATGTAATCTATCACATAAACAGAACCAATGACAAAAACCACATGATTATCTCAAAAGATGCAGAAAAGGCCTTTGATAAAATTCAACATCCCTTTATGTTAAAAACTCTCAATAGACAAGGTATTGATGGAATATACCTCAAAATAATGAGAGCTATTTATGACAAACCGACAGCCAATATCATACTGAATGGGCAAAAGCTGGAAGCATTCCCTTGAAAACTGGCTCAAGACAAGGATGCCCTCTTTCACCACTGCTATTCAACATAGTATTGGAAGTTCTGGCCAGGACAATCAGCCAACAGAAAGAAATAAAGGGTATTCAGATACGAAGAGAGGAAGTCAAATTGTCTCTGTTTGCAGATGACATGATTCTATACTTAGAAAACCCCATCGTCTCAGCCCCAAACTCCTTAAGCTGATAAGTAACTTCAGTAAAGTCTCAGGATACAAAATCAATGTGCCAAAAAATCAGAAGCATTCCTATACATCAACAACAGACAAGCAGAGAGCCAAATCATGAATGAACTCCCATTTACAATTGCTACAAAGAGAATAAAATACCTAGGAACACAACTTACAAGGGATGTGAAGGACCTCTTCAAGGAGAACTACAAACCACTGATCAAGGAAATCAAAGAGGACACAAGTAAATGGAAAAATATTCCATCCTCATGGATAGGAAGAATCAATACCATTAAAATGGCCATACTGCCCAAAGTAATTTATAGATTCAATGCTATTCCCTTCAAACTACTACTGACATTCTTCACAGAATTAGAAAAAAAAAAATGAATTAAAATTTCATATGGAACCAAAAAAGAGCCCATATAGCCAAGACAATCCTAAGCAAAAGGAACAATGCTGGAGGCATCATGCTACCTGACTTCAAACTATACTCCAAGGCCGCAGTAACAAAACAGCATGGTACTAGTACCAAAACAGACATACAGACCAATGGAACAGAACAGAGACAGAACAGAGATCTCAGAAATAACAACCACACATCTATCAACAACCATCTGATTATTGACACACCTGACAAAAACAAGCAATGGGGAAAGGATTCTCTATTTAATAAATGGTACTGGAAAAACGGGCTAGCCATATGCAGAAAACAGAAACTGAACTCCTTCCTTATACTTTATACAAAACTCAAGATGGATTAAAGACAAGTGTAAAATCCAAAACCATAAAAACTCTAGAAGAAAACCTAGGCAATATCATTCAGGACATAGGCATGCGCAAAGACTTCATGATTAAAACACCAAAAACAATTGCAACAAAAGCCAAAATTGACAAATGGGATTATAATTAAACTAAAGAGCTTCTGCACAGCAAAAGAAACTACCATCAGAGTGAACAGGCAACCAATAGAATGGCAGAAAATTTTTGCAGTCTACCCATCTGACAAAGGTCTAATATTCAGAATCCACAAGGAATTTAAACAAAATTACAAGAAAAAAACAACCTCATCAAAAAAAAAAATGGGCAAAGGATATAAACAGACACTTCTCAAAAGAAAACTTTTATGTGGCCAATAAACATATGAAAAAAAGCTCACCAATCATTAGCAAAATGCAAATCAAAACCACAATGAAATACCATCTCACACTGGTGAGGCTGTGTAGAAATAGGAACACTTTTACGCTGTTGGTAAGAATGTAAATTAGTTCAACCATTGTGGAAGACAGTGTGGCAATTCCTCAAGGATCTAGAACCAGAAATGCCATTTGACCCAGCAATCCCATTACTGGGTATATACCCAAAGGAATATAAATCATTCTACTATAAAGACAAATGCACACATATGTTTGCTGCAGCACTGTTTACAGTAGCAAAGACTTGGAACCAACCCTAATGCCCATCAATGATCAACTAGATAAAGAAAATGTGGTACATATAAACCATGGAATACTATACAGCTATAAAAAGGAATGAGATCGTGTCCTTTGCAAGGACATGAAGCTGGAAGCCATCATCTTCAGCAAACTAACACAAGAACAGAAAACCAAATACCGTATGTTCTCACTCATAAGAGGGAGCTGAACAATGAGAACACATGGACACAGAGAGGGGAACAACACACCGAGGCCAGTTAAGGGATGGGGGGCTAGGGGAGGGAGAGCATTAGGATAAATAGCTAATGCATATGGGGCTTAAAATCTAGATGACAGGTTGATAGGCAGCAAACCACCATGGCACATGTATATCTAGGTAACAAACCTACATGTTTCTGCACTTGTATCCTGGAACTTAAAGTAAAATTTAAAAATAAAATAAACAGGATTGAAGGGAATTAGAAGCCAAATTCACATGTCTGTATGAACCAGTTCTGTTTTCATAGCAATCTTCAGAACATCACCACACATCTGTCAGCAGTACAGAAGCCCTCGAAAGGCATGGCCAACGGCACTTACCAAGTTGTGTTTTGTACTAAGGACAACTCTAAGTCTAGGACATTGAAATATTTTAATGAACTTAATAAAACATGCTTGTTTTTAAAACGTGTTCAAATGTGTTCAAAGCTACTACAAAGCAACCAATGGGTTTGATGACCTGAATCTTTTCTGTATGAATAAAATATATATTTCTATGGAAAATAAAAGTTTCTCTGGGAGAACTGGGTCTAGCCAGGTTTTCTCAAACTGTATTCCAATGACACCTGCATCAAGACCACTAGAGATGATTAAAATGCAGGTACCAGGACCTCCTCCAGACCTAAAAATCATAATCTATGAGTATAAAGACTGGTGATCAGAATGTTTTAAAACTTCCCAGTTGATTTGTATATATCCTAAACCTTTTGAATCTATGGTCACCCAGAAGGATACTAAAGCAAAACAAAATGGGTTGGCTGAGACAAAGAGTTTGCTGTAAACTCATAGATTGCTATGAAAAGAGGACCTCTGAATTCTGACTCTTTTCATGAACAAAACTTAAAAGAATGAGCAGCATATTTATATTTGCACCCTCAAATGAAGCAGAGCATCTGGCAAATAGCAGAATAATCAGAAAAATATTTGTCAATTTTAACTGTGCGGCATGGTCATGAAAGGCATAGTTTATAATAACTAGCATACTTTTTAACATCTACATTTCCTCTCCTCTTCCCAGCCTTCTCCACAGAAAGAGAATACTTACCGTATTGTCAACAGTGTTTGCACCAGGACCTATGTTTTGCTTTTTATTCTTGGTAGTGAGCCATGCATCCCCCCATACCTACAGCTTAATGGATCCACAGGGTTGATGCTAGAAAGTACAGATAAAGCTTCCCACACTTTTCTCTTAGTTACACTTTGACAAACAGTATCTGTTTCCTTTCTCATAAATAGTAACGTATGTGGTATTTGACATTTACCTTTTCCCTTTTTACAGAAAAAAATTCACAGATAACCATCTTGCTATACACATCTATATCTCACAGACTAGAAAGAATTTTTTCAGTTGTTAGTCAAATAAACATTATGCCTTTGGCAGAGTTTCAAATGATGTGAGTTTTAAGCAGCTAATTAGTCCTTTTGGTGACAACTAATTATTCATAGTGTGTTTATAGCAAAAATTGTTTTATAAATGCAATTGTCACTTCTGTTGACACTTTCCTTCTCATTGGAATCTACAAGTATAATAAAAATAATTTATTTTGACCAATTCCATCTTTAAAAAAAAACAAAAACAAAAGTAAAACCTCAGTCCTGAAGTACTCTTAAAATTGTAAAAGTATCATCTTTAGGAAAAAACTAATATCTACTTCTCCTGAACTAGCAGCCTTTTCAAGCCTTGTCTTTGTTTCTTTCTATGCTGTACAGAAATTGTTGTCAGGTGAGGAATTACCAAGAAGTGAAATGACATAAATGTCATAGGTCAGTACATAGGTAAGGAAGAAATGCTGTCTCGAAAGCAAGCTAACTTTTTGACCAAAACATTCTTGTTATATATCTGTTTTTGTCAATTCTCCTGCTTAATGTGCATACCTTCCTAACAAAAAAGTAACAAAGAAAACTTAGAGGTTACATGTTCAGCAAAAGATGTGCAATATTCCATGTCTAGAGAAAATATTGTGATTCATGAAAAAAAAAAGTTCAAAAAGAAATTGAAATGTATTATATCCTGACAAATTATACTCCCTTATGGCCTTGTATTTCTTTAGGAGCACAAAACAAATCTCAGGCTTGAGTCCAAAGTCTAAAAGGATCATAAGGTGGCATGCATTACAAAAACATTAAACCATCCTTTAGCTTGTGGTGCACCTTGCATTATACTAAAGTGTGAATATAAAAACAGAATTGAACATTTGGGAAAAGTTCCATGCTTGGAGGCTAAGTAGGTTTTCTTTTATAGGACTAAGTTCAACACCTTATAAGTGTCACCTTAATTCTTGCAAATCAGGTTCAGTTTCATGAAAAGCAATGTTCTTTACCAGCTCATAACTCATTTTGGGTTCTGTCTGTCTTTATCAGAAAGAGTAGCATTTTTTTTACTTTCCATGGTCATGCAGGTAGAGAGTAGCTCTCTGCTTTAATTGTCAGAATAAAAATGTTTTCTGAAGTTAAAAAGTGAGTTCAAAGGGATTTCAAATGTATTAGTATCACAAGGTTATATAGTGTCTCTGTTTCCCATTTTCTCTCCCATGCAGATATTAAAGTGAAATATGACACATACAGACTTACTGACAAATCTTTCATAAAAATAAAGCAAGAAATTTGAACTTACTAACCAGGTTAAAAATACACGTTTTTAAAATTGTATTTAAAAAAATTTTAGGAGGAAGGTGAACACAAGTATCATTTTGCTATCTTATTAAGGTACATTGAAAAATGTGGCATGTAAAACAAATGAGTAAAGACCACCTCCAACAGACATTAGAAAAAAACTTCTAAATTTAAGAATGATTTTCATAAGTTTCTCAATCACCTAATGTTCTGATAAATTTTTCAGGAGAAAAAGAGGAAATTTAAGTCACAGTGTTGAAGTTACTATTAAAAAATAACCAGAAGGTTTAATTTTTAAAGTCTCATTTTTTAGAAAGACCCAAAATGGTAAAAGGCTTATTTCCCAATTCCATGACTACATTAGTCTGCCGGTACAGATAGCTATTTTAAATCACTCACAAAATATTTTGTTTGCAAAAGTTCAAAGATTTAATATATGTTCAGGCAGAGTGAATAGAAATGCAAATATTCTTGATCTCAGTGAAGCTTTTTATGTAAAAGCCTGCAGGATTTGTTCCATAGGATATTACTACTTCCTCTTATTCATAGTTGTTAAGTAATTACATTTTTCTTTTTTATTGTATTAATCTTAGTATAACTTTTTCTTTCAGCTCTGTCACATTACCTCAATGAATTTTCTTGAATATTTCTTTCAGTCTCTTAATGAATGACCTATTAAACTCATTATTATGATTATAGTAAACCATTGTTACCATTCATTCATATGACATTATATATTTTCCGAAAGTATTATTATCACATGAATTGTTTTTATGATCTTTTTTATAGCAGCATAAATGCCACAAAGGTTTTCTTTGCCATTAAAAATCTCATGCAGAAGAATTCATTTGTCAACACTAACCAACAAAAATTATCCGCATTCACTTAAAGCAATAGCTTTACAAATACTCATTCTACATTTACATCCCAGACCAATACCGTCTAACCTGCAGAGTTCAAATTTATTTTATTATAAAAAATTTCCCACACTTGCTGTGATTTTCTTTCAATGCATGGATTCAATCTAGGTCAGCTGCTTTCATAGGAAGAGTCAATTTTCTCTAGCCAAGAGTTAAAGATTTTTCTTAAAGGAGATGTTTTATATTGGGAATAATGGAACTAAAGAATGTGAAAAAGGGCTTGAGAAACATACAGGTTATGTTATTCAACATCAGTCTTATTGCACCAACATAGGTATACGGCAGCTATTGATGTTGAATGTATTTTTTGTTATGAAATATATGAAAATTTCAGGGAAAAAATGCTCAAGTCTTGCTGATAACACATCCTCCAGTATGTATTAATATAATGAGGGTTTGAGGGACATGTCCCAAATCCAAAAACCCGCCATGAATTGAAACCCTGCGCAGACTACTTAAGGAAAAAAACTAGCATCGCTGTGATTATACTGCCCTCTAGTGTCAAAATAAATGTTATTTAAACTGAAGTTCATTTGCTTTTTTCAGATCAGCATTTTCATGACACATTTGTCCAACTACGGGAATGACCGACTGGGATTATATACATTTGTTAATCTGGCCAACTTTGTGAAGAGCTGGACCAACCTGCGACTTCAGACTCTGCCTCCAGTACAACTGGCCCACAAGTATTTTGAGCTGTTTCCTGATCAGAAAGACCCTCTCTGGCAGGTACAATTAATTCAATCATTGATATAACCAATTAATTCCAGGAACATAATTCTGTGAGATATTCCAAATGTGAAAAGTGAAGCCACCTGAAAAAACCTGCATTTTGGAAATGTTAGTAAATTTGAGAAACTACTCCTTCCTAAACTGTAGTCTTTTATCATTGCTACATATTGCACCCAATTTCCCTGTTCCCTTGCGCATTGGAAATCATGGGATTCAGAAAGTTCAGTGACGGATTCAGTGGATATAATGTCTTCAATCAGGAATGAGAGATAAATCTACAGGTTGCAATAGGCTAGAAGAGTAGAAGATGGTAAACAGGTCGTTTGTTAGGCAGGTAGCCTTTGAACACATGTCCATATCTCTAATGACTAAACCATATTAAAGGATCTCTGAGAAAAGTTCAGAACTGACATCTGCCTTCTGAACCATGAAGTACACCAACAGCCAACAGCCACCGAATGTGGACAGCTTTCAGAAGTATTAAAAGCATTTCATGGGAAAATCACTGAGCTTCTTAAGATAAAATACCACATGAATATGGCACATTCAGATGACCCTGGGGGTAACCTAGATTTCAAAGCATAGACTTTTATGTATCATAGAATTAATTGCAGGAACAACTTTGAATTTAAATTGTCCACTCCATGATCTATGAAAAATAATAATCTTGGCAAATAATTACATATTGCTTACTATATGTCAGACTGGGCACTTTACATGTATTAACTCATTTAATCCTCACAACTACCTTACGTGGTAGGTACAGTTACGATTTGCATTTTACAGATGAAGAAACTGAAGCACAGAAGGCTGAGTCAATTAAGCAAGGTCACACAGCTAGTGTGTGGCAGAGCAGGAATCAGTTGTAGGACATCTGGCTTCAAAAGTTGTGCTTCCTAATCTCTGTTTTCAACGCTACTAGAGTTACAGACAGAGCTAATGGTAAAAGAGTAACAATCATCAGAAGTAGACCTCAGTAAATTTTTACCACAGATTGAATTTGTTAACTCTGAACTTTATATTCAATGCATTCAGCTTTCAACCGTAAGTTGATTACCTCCTGAGCACACACAGGTAACTCCATAATATAACTGCACATTTAGCAGGTTAAGGTTGGTGGTTGTGGACTTATGACTGCATATTACTTTTCCGTTGTTTTAACAAGCATCTTTTCATTTTAACAAGCATCTTTTCATTTTAACTACCACAAAACATCACCAAATGTTAGCCAATGGAAAGACATGCAATTTTCCTGCTAATTTAACCTCACTTTTAAACTGAAATCATTATTTCAGGTGACAAGTTTTAAACTATTTTTTCAGAAGAACAGCCAAAAAGAATACTCTCACTTTAGTCTTAACATCTGTTGCTTATTAAAAATAAGCAGAAGTCTTATTTAACTTCACATACCTATGGTATTAACTGACTAAAAATAAAAAGTGGTACTGTTTGCCCATTCCTGAAATAATATTAAAGGTACTGTAATTCTTCCTCCTTTTCTACATAATATATACTTTGTTCTTAAAATGAAGGGTGTTCTAAGTAGGACTTGTGTGGTGGATGTTGGCGTTAAATATTATAGACCAAAAGCAGAATCCCTAAGGTTCACCCTCATTATTCCCTTTTGCTAAAACTTAGGACTTTCTAGCATCATAGCCTGTAAAATTACGTTTTTAGATACACATTCATTAAGCTTTGATGGCAGCTGAGAGGTATCTGCTCTTTAGATAGTAGTATTTTTGCCAGATCCCTATCCTTTTGAAGCACAGCTGGAAAGTTCAAAGTTACTTAGAATAAAGATCTGACAACTTATATTTCAGTTATATATTGAATACTAAGTGTGTATCATCTTTTAGGTTAGCAGGAAGCATAATCTCTGCCCAGTAAACTATTTTAAAAATAAATAGAACTGCTAGTAGCCAATTAAACTGTTCATGCTTTGAGACTGTTTACCCAAAGTGGAAATACTGTGCCTCTCCAGCCTCCTCTGTAGACTCTCAACATCAAGATGGAAGGGAGTTATTCAGAACTTCCATGATGCCACTTCAGGGCTTTCATTTTTTTAAAAGAGCTTATTTTTTTATCCCAGCGTTTCCTGGTATACTTTTAAAGAACACAAGTTGGAAAAGCTGGCACACAATGGACACATTCATGAAAAAAATACATCTCTATGTTCTTCTCCCATTTAGAATCCTTGCGATGACAAACGCCACAGAGATATTTGGTCTAAAGAAAAAACTTGCGATCGCTTACCAAAATTCTTGGTAATAGGACCCCAGAAAACTGGTGAGAACTTTTTATGTTATGATTAACCAGTGTAAAATTTCTGATGACTAGTTATTGTCACAATAAGTTTGTAAGCCTCCCATAACTGCTAATGAATGAATGACGTTTTTCTCTGACATAATTTTCATTTAGCTCAGTAATGTACCTAAATGCTTAACAAAGTGTTTTTTAGGTGAAAAGAATAAAACGGATGTCACACTGTTCAAATATCCAGCAGTCAATTTGGTAGCACGTTTTTTTTCCCCAAATGTTTTAATTGAAAAGCATTTAATTAACACTTCTAAAATCAAAGCTAATCAGTGACAGGATTATATCAAAAGTCAAGAGGGACACAGATAAGTACCTATAACTCTTTATAATAAATCCCTGCTAGAAAAATAGTCCCTTAGGCTGCCATTTTCCTAATATTGTTTATTTGTAAACTTTCTTGCAGAGATGACTATTTTTTAAAAGTCTAAAAGATATTTCACAAGCAGAATTCCTAGACATACACAAAACTTTGTGCTAAGAAAGGTGTTTATTCATACCCAGGAGAAATCTTTTGCACCTTTTCTTAAAAATGATGTGCAATTTTTTTCCCCATAAACTTTTTTTTTTTTTTTTTTTTTTGAGACGGAGTCTCGCTCTGTCTCCCAGGCTGGAGTGCAGTGGCAGTGATCTTGGTTCACTGCAAGCTCCGCCTCTCAGGTTCACGCCATTCTCCTGCCTCGGCCTCTCGAGTAGTTGGGACTACAGGCGCCCGCCACCATGCCTGACTAATTTTTTTGTATTTTTAGTGGAGACCGGGTTTCACTGTGTGAGCCAAGATGGTCTCAATCTCCTGACCTTGTGATCTGCCCACCTCGGCCTCCCGAAGTGCTGGGATTACAGGAGTGAGCCACCGCACCCGGCCTATAAACTTCTTGTTTCTAATAATCAATATTAAAACGAAGCCTCATGGAAGCTTTAAACTACCAGACATTCATGCTATATCCTGCGTGATAAATTATTTGGGACCCTTGGTTACTGGCTTCACAGAAAACAGTGAACATCATATTGCTTGCTAAGGAGAATACATTTCCTCTCCTCATTGATCTAGAAATAACTGAGGAAAATTCTGTGCAATGTACACAGGGAGTTTAGCATGTTCATCTTTTTCCTTAATGTCATTTGCAGTTATCGATCTGAAAACGATAATAAATATGGCAAATGCTTATATTTTTCTTGTCATTTATTTCACTTGTCCTTATCTATCTAAAGTGAAAAGACAACTAGGAAAACATTTAAACTAAAATCTCTTCAGTGAACTCCCACTGTCATCACATAAATTTGTCAAGACTGATCACATCCTGAAGGCTTGGTAGCATTTTGCTTTAGAAAGTCCTGCAGTATTCATTTCCCTCGTGTTGTGCTGGATATGCAGACATTTTGATATCATGGTTAGATGGTAGAATTATCACTTGTCCTCTTAAACTCAATTGAGTTTCCAAGTGTTTGTTACAATTTGGATATGGCATTTGTCGTTGGAAAAGACCTTTTATAGAAACTGATTCTTTTTTATAGAAATTGATTTTTCCCAGTTTTGTTGAATGTAATTTACATGCAATAAAATCCATCCATTTTGAATGTACAATTAGCTGAATTTTGAACATTGCACACAGTTGTGTCCACCACCACATTCAAAGCACAGAACAGTTGTCAGCCTAAAAAAAATTTATCCTTGTCCTTTGCAGTGTATCCCCCCGATCCCCACCACATTCCCAGCCACAAGCAACTACTTTCTACTACTACAGTTTTACCTTTTCTAGAACTTCATGTAAATGGAAGCATGTAGTGTGTAGTCTTTTGTATCTGACATCTTTCATTTAGCATAATACTTTTGAGATTCATGTTGCTGTATATATCCGTATTTTGTGAAATTGATTTTTTAATTAAAGTATTTTCTCATATCAGTGACATGAGAATTAAATAGCTTCATTTTTAACTGTACTTTTGTCAAAAGTATTTTTCTGGGCCAGGCGCGGTGGCTCATGCCTGTAATCCCAGCACTTTGGGAGGCCAAGGTGGGTGGATCACCTGAGGTCAGGAGTGCGACACCAGCCTGACCAATATGGTGAAACTCCATCACTACTAAAAATACAAAATTTAGCCAGGCGTGGTGGTGTGCACCTGTAGTCCCAGGTACTCAGCAGGCTGAGACAGGAGAATTGCTGGAACCTGGGAGGCAGAGGTTACAGTGAGCCAAGATTTTATCACTGCACCCCAGACTGGACAGCAGAGTGAGACTCTGTCTTGAAAAATAAAAAGTATTTTTCTGGATAATTTTGCACAGATTTCTAGTTATCTCGATATTCAAATATTTCAGTGTTAAGACTCACAAAAAATATAAAACTGAAGATTTATAGATGGTTATTTAAATGTGTGTCTATGATTATGTAGTTGAGTTACCACTCACAAAATATATATGCAGGACAGTTTATTCAGACCCAAGAATATGTACAGGCAAAGACAGAATTCAGAAACCACAACCTAACAGTTTTTTAACACTGATACATTTCATTATGCCTTTTACTGACTATGCAAAATAATTAGATTACATCCATTTTTTCTGTTTGTCTAATTCATGCTGATCATGAAACACTATTAAAAGTGAACAAATGTATTTAATATAATTCTTAAAAATAAGATTCAGAAAATAATATTTGCAGTTGATCTAAGAAAGGAATTAATCTCTCTGCTTTTTTTCTCACATTATAATGGCAATACTTATTTCCAAAAATATTTATTATTTTTAATTTTACAAATTCCTCATGCATTTTTCTGGATTATATCTCATGTGTATAATTGAGATTTAAATGTATTGAATGTATTTATTTATTATAATTCTAAGTTATATCTCAATAAAGTTTTTATCTGAAAAATGCCTTTTAGCTATTCAGATATGGCACTCTTTAGGTGATTTCACCTAGGTTACCTCGCTAATCCTCATAGAACACTGATAGCTAAGTATTTTCTTCCCCACTACATAGATGGAAAAACTAAGACTCAAGAGAGGTTAAATAATTTTTGTTCAAATTCACACAGCTGGTAAGTACAAGAATAAAAATCTTGATCCTAGAATTTACCTGACTTCAAAGAACATGCTCTTTCTACTTTACTATGGATTTCATGTAATGGAGATTTTTTCCTCCAATAAATTTTATATATTGCTTCACAGTTATAAGTCAGTGATTCTCAAGGGTGGTTGCCAGAGCAGCAGCATAAGCATCACCAGAAAACTTATTAGAAGTGCAGGCCGGGCGCGGTGGCTCACTCCTGTAATCCCAGCACTTCGGGAGGACGAGACGGGTGGATCACGAGGTCAGGAGATCGAGACCATCCTGGCTAACATGGTGAAACCCTGTCTCTACTAAAAATACAAAAAAATTAGTCAGGTGTGGTGGCGGGCGCTTGTAGTCCCAGCTACTCGGTAGGCTGAGGCAGGAGAATGGTGTGAACCCGGGAGGCATAGCTTGCAGCGAGCCGAGATTGCGCCAGGGCACTCCAGCCTGGGTGACAGAGCCAGACTCCTATATCAAAAAAAAAAAAAAAAAAAAAAAGAAGTGCAGATTCTTGGGTTATAACAAAGACTTGCTGAATCAGAGATACTGGGATAGGGCTGTGCTATCTGTGTTTTAACAAGCCCACCAGATGAATCTGATACATGCTACTTAGAGGAGCACTGTTTTAAGGCAAGCTTGTGAAGCACATTTTTACTTTGTATATCATTGATTATTATGTTTTATTCCCTATAATGATCTATGATTACAAAGTGTTCATTGTTTGGTTCAGATATAATCTAGGAAGATTACCTCTTTCAATTCATTTTTTAAGACAATATTGTTGACAGTTATTTTAACAATTTTTCTATTGTATAGATAAGTAAATAAATATTAAAGAAAGCTTAATTTATAAATACTTAAATAGTATTAATTTACTTAAATATTGCCATATTTGTACCATTTAAGTAAATAAACACTAAAATACTACCTTACTTCCATATTAATACTATTTAAGGACTGGGCACAGTGGCTCATGCCTGTGATCCCAGCACTTTGGGAGGCCTAGGTGGGTGGATCATCTGAGGTCAGGAGTTCGAGACCAGCCTGGCCAACACGGTGAAACCCTGTCTCTACCAAAAATACAAAAATTATCTGGGCATGGTGGTGGGCGCCTGTAATCACACCTGCTCGTGAGGCTTAGACAGGAGAATTGCTTGAGCCCAGGAGGTAGAGGTTGCAGTGAGCCCAGATCATGCCACTGCACTCCAGCCTGGGCAACAGAGCAAGACTCCATCTCAAAAATAATAATAATAATAATATTTAAATAAATACTAGCATATTAATGCTATTTAAGTAAATACTAGACTATCATATTAATACTATGTATACTATTATTTAATTAGTACTATCAATAATACCATATTAATACCATTTAAGTAAATAAATACTACAGAAAGTTTATCTGGGCCGGGCACGGTGGCTCACTCCTGTAATCCCAGCACTTTGGGAGGCTGAGACGGGCACATCACGAGGTCAGAAGATCGAGACCATCCTAACTAACACGGTGAAACTCCGTTTCTACTAAAAATACAAAAAAATTAGCAGGGCATGGTGGTGGGTGCCTGCAGTCCCAGCTACTCAGGAGGCTGAGGCAGGAGAATGGAGTGAACCCGGGAGGCGGAGCTTGCAGTGAGCTGAGATCCCGCCACAGCACACTCCAGCCTGGGGAACAGCGCGAGACCCCATCTCAAAAAAAAAAAAAAAGAAGTGCAAATTCTTGGGTTATAACAAAGACTTGCTAAATCAGAGATACTGAGATAGGGCTGTGCTGTAATTACACTACTATTATTTAATTAGTACTATTAATAATACCATATTAATACCATTTAAGTAAATAAATACTATTTATCATAGTAATCTATGATATACAAAGTAAACATGTGCTTCACAAGCTTGCCTTAAAACAGTGCTCCTCTAAGTAGCATGTATCAGATTCATCTGGTGGGCTTGTTAAAAGCTCACTGCACTCCAGCCTGGCGGACAGAGCGAGACTCCATCTCAAAAAAAAAAAAGAAAGAAAAGAAAGAAAGCTTATCTGAAAAATAAGAAAATTCAAAGTTTTGTACAAATGGCAACATGACGTAATTACTAAGCAAAATTAGGGTAGTAATTTCTCCAAGTGAGAGAAATATTACAAGGCCATGTCTTATTACTATCGCTAGCTGTTGACTTGGAATATAATTATCAAGTCCTGCTCCACAGATTGTACAACAGTGTAAATAATAGTATATTTCTCTCTTAGGGGTAGCCAACATGTAGAAATGCTTTTATATTATGATCTTTTAAACACAGTCATAGTTACAAATATTAAATACATGGCTAAACCTTTGACAAACTGAATCCAAACTGCCTTACCTTCTCTTGTACCAGACTGACTAAGCTGCACCCTTTATCTCCTCATTTAGTCTTATAAAACACTAATTGTACGGTTTATGACATTGCTCACTTTTTGAAAAATCACACCCTTGCTCCCCAATAGTCACAAATACATATGCGTACCTGTGATATACCGTTCTCTTCCCCAGTAAATGCAAATTCTGTAAGTTATGTCGCTAAGAAAGGGCACTTTTTTTTTCAAATTTAGCAATTTAAACAATTTTTGACACTACTTTTATAAAAATATAAGTGCATTCAAGCTTAAGCAAACTTGTGGAAAGATTAAATTCTGTCTTGAGTTTAATTAGCTTTCATAGGCCTCAAGAAGAACTTAATATGAGAATCCAAGTATTGATTTTGGTAATGTAATATATTAAACAATAATATATTTCATTTATATAGTGCCTTATTACTGTCAAAATGTCTTCAGGTACATGTCTTTTTTCATTCTCAGAGAAAATCTATGAAATAACTAGGCAGGTGATTTTCCATTAAGAAAGCTGAGACAGGCCAAGAGAGGTGGCTCACTCCTGTAATCCCAGCACTTTAAGAGGCCAAGGCAGGAGGATTGCAAGAACTCAAGTGTTCAAGACCAGCCTGAGCAACATAGCGAGACCTCATCTCTACTAAAAAATTTTTTTTAACTTTAAAATTAGCCTGTAGTCACCGCTACTTGGGAGGCTGAGACAGGAGGATCCCATGAGCCTGGTGTCAAGGTTGTAGTGAGCCATGATTGCACCACCACACTCCAGCCTAGGCAATATAGTAAGACACTGTCAAAAAAAAGAAGAAGAGAAGGAAGAAAGGAAGGAAGGAAGGAAGGAAGGAAGGAAGGAAGGAAGGAAGGAAGGAAGAAGGAAGGAAGGAAGGAGAGAGAGAAGAAAGGAAGGAGAAAGGAAAAGAAAAAGAAAACTGAGACAAACAGAAGCTAAAAGACAAAGTCACAGACAAATCAGTCATTGAACTGAGATTGAAAGCCAGTTCTCTCAATCCCTGCAACAGGCCTATTTTCACACCACACTATCTCCATTTTTTTAGAACCTGCTTCTGTTAAACTGCTGATTATCCATTCAAGTTATTTCAAGGAGTAGTTGTAACAACTCTGTTTGGATCATTGTAATATTTATTAATGACTTTAAAGTGCTAATCATAGGAAATTGTGTTTTCATTTAATTAATTTCTGAACCTCTATTATCTTTCCAGGTACCACTGCTTTGTATTTGTTCCTGGTTATGCATCCTTCCATCCTTAGTAACTCCCCCAGCCCAAAAACCTTTGAGGAGGTACAGTTCTTTAATAGAAATAACTACCACAGGGGGATTGATTGGTAAGATGGGTTATTAGTATAAATCTAAAAGTTTATGTACTGTGCACAGTATAAACTTAGCACTAATATTTAGAAACATCTAAGTTTGTAGTCACAAATAAAAGTTAACCTCTGTGCCTTGGAAATTGATTGAATATCATAAAGGGGCTCAGAAATTTTTCAGAGCAAACTCTTCTCAGTTTATAAAGAGACTTGTTTCCCCAAGAGGATCACATGTAATTTCAATTGTCATTAATTTTCTTGATGGTAATTATAGATATTAAGTCAGAAGAATAGCATAATATTCAGAAATTTAATTCCTCTCTACTAGTAAGGGAAAAAAATTTTAATATCTTTTTCTTCTTGTGCACTTTTTATTAAGTGATACTGTAGCCAACATGTGTACTTTTCTATTTTCTTTGGCACATAAAAGGAAAAATAAATAAATAAAACTAGAAACGTTTGTATATTACATGAGTAATCAAAGCTATAAAAAAACTATCAACAATACACAGAATTTAATTTTTGCCTTTGAATCAAAATTAGAAATATATCAACCATCTGAAGAAAACATTTAAAAAGTAAAAATGTCAGAATACACAAAATACAGTCATGTAGTAGAGATAGATGGTACAAACTAAAATGTTAACCATAAAATGTATCTAAAGGTCTTGCTATGAAGGTGTAATGCTGGACAGAGAGTGGTATAAATGAGTGAATTATAATAATTCTACAGCTAAATAGATTTTGCATGTATTTTAGCATAGTCATATATATCTGTTGTCAGATTGCATGATCTCAATTTTATAATTATCAACCCCCTGAGGAGCTGCTTATGAGAAGTCAGAATAGAAAAGAAAAGGAATGGATTGAGTACAATTTGAGCACCTACTAGGATTTAAGTATATTCTAATTGTTATATATCTCACTGCCAATTTTTCAATTCAGGGTTTGATATTTTGATTAATTGTGTGGTGTTAAATAACAACTGGAAAATCAAGAAACCATCAACAGTGGCCAGGCACAGTGGCTCACATCTGTAATCCCAGCACTTTGGGAGGCTAAAGTGGGTGGATCACTTGAAGTCAGGAGTTTGAGACCAGCCTGAGCAACATAGGAAGACCCCATCTCTACCAAAAATACAAGAATTATCCAGGCATGGTGGTGTGCACCTGTAGTCTCAGCTAATTTGGGAGGCTGACATGGGAGGATCACCTGAGCCCATGGAGGTTGAGGCTGCCGTGAGCTGTGATTGCACTACTGCACTCCAGCCTAAGCGACAGAGTGAGACCCTGTCTCAAAAAAAGAAAAGAAAGAAACCATCGACTACTTCAGCTGTATTTGACCACTGACTCAAATATATATGCCAGTATATAATTAGAGAATAAAATGATGTTAACATCAGGACTAAAAGGACTGAATAAAAACTGCTTTGGAGGTGGACAGGAATGTATTAGTATTACATTCCTGTCAATAATTGGATTCTCTAGGACTTTTTTTTCAAAAAACATATTTTTGAAAAATTTATGGTAAAAAATTATTGCAAGAGTTATTCTTAATTTTTTCCATAAACTTTTCAAAAATATGTTTTGATCATCATGTGGCTAGGTACTCTGATAGGAACAAAAAGTCTGGCCGGGCACACAGGCTCACCCCTGTAATCCCAGCACTTTGGGAGGCCGAGGCGGGCAGATCATCTGAGGTCAGGAGTTTGAGACCAGCCTGGTCAATGTGGCAAAACTCGTCTCTACTGAAAATACAAAAAGTAGCTGGACATGTTGGTAGGCACCTGTAATTCCATCTACTCAGGAGGCTGAAGCAGGAGAATCACTTGAACCTGGGAGGCAGAGGTTGTAGTGAGCTGAGATGGTGCCATTGTACTCCAGCCAGAAGGAGACTCCGTCTCCAAAAAAAAAAAAAAAAAAAGTAAGAAATACTCAGGGTTAACCCAAATAACAAATAAATGAATAAATGTGGAGTATTGCAAAAAACATTCCATTTTTCAGGTAAAAGAAAATGCTGAAGTTTTATGTTTTATAGAAGTAGAAAACCTTAAGGGAGGCATTTGCTTTTAACCTCCGCATTGTTAAAACACTTCCAGTTTGCTCACTAACTCTTTGAATAACCTGAATTTACATTCTCTAAATGTGAGCCTATTTGTGGAGCTTCCAGGTCCTATACTAAAAATATGAATCTTTTATTTGCTTCTCTGTTCATCAAACATCTTTCAAGTGCCTGTAAGTGCCAGCCACTACACTAGAAAGATGCGGACATATAAGCAAACAAGAGCTGTGCCCTACCCTCTCCATGAGCCCCTGGAGCCTGGCAAAATCAACACATATAGGTCCAAGATCCAGACTTGCTTGAGGAGGTTTTCAAAGCCTAAACTGTTGCAGATATAAAAGACTTCTAGCAAGGTAGGGCAGGTTTAAGAAGCTAAAATTTCTGCTCTTTTTTGTGATTTTTGAAGCCTTTTTCAGAACAAGCAGGTTTGAGACAAGCTTGGACCAAATAAGATACCACTAGACACTTGAAATAATCTTAGCACTCCTGGAACCAGTGTGAGCTTCTACATAAGAAGTATCCTGAAATTTGGCACTTTCTGTAAATAGAATGTACACCAGAACAAATAGCACATCAAACCTTCCAGAAATTTTTGTATATCTCTTTCTCCCTAAAAGGGTGCCAGAATTACATATCACCAACAAGCCAATTCCAGACAACATGAAAGGATTTCTTTACTGCTCTGAATCTCAAGATATGACTGTGTTGCACCAGCTAAACTTTGCAATATGTTAACAACTGGAATTCTACCAGAAGCTTTATCATGTTTGAGGATATGATCTCAGTCAAAAATCTAACAACATCTCATGTGATCTTTTGGTCAAAAGAAAACAAGACACTGTAAAAAACAGGTCATTTCATGAATATTAATGACTTTTTTGTTGAGTAATTATTGAATTACCTTGTCTTGGTAGCCCAGTGTGATAATGGCTTATGAATTGAAGGGGGTGGCAATGGAGGCTGAGGCCATTATTATAAAATATAAGAATTCCTAGAAGCTATATTTTTACAGTCGCTCTAAAAAAGCCCTTTTCCTCTAAAAGACGTTCCTTAGTGCTTCAGAAATATTTCTTATCATATGCTGAATTAGTTGTATTTGACAACTTTTATTCAGGTGGAACATTAAATGAAATGCTACATTTCAGTGCTTGAACCTATAGATATCCCTGTGTTCATTCTGCTGGTAATTTGAATTCTGTCTACCGGTGAGGATATAGAACATGACCTTGGGAAATTTGTTAGGATTTTATATTTGGAATATACAAACTTTTTAAACTTCTCTTATAATTATACTAAAGAGAGACATAAGTGGCTCTATATGAGAAAAAGTAAGCAAATAAGCAATATTTACCAGATATGCTCTGCATCTTTGACACTGTGTGAGTAAACATAACACCAGCACAATACATTTGTGGAAAAGAAATTGTTTCACTTGCAATAAAGTAAAAAATATTTTCTCTAAATCCTTTTAAAATGTCTGAACTGAACATATCATCTGTTTTAATACAATTTTCTTTTTGAGTACTTGAAATTTTCTCTGTACAGTGTTTCTACATTTAGACACATTTGAGATAGCTAGCTTGATCACTGTTGCAGTTTGATCATTCTGTGTCTACGTGTTTGTTATCACTTATATTTTTTCCTGAAATTAAGCAAAACATAAAGAAAATATACTTAGAAAAACATCTTCCAAACACATTATTAGTGTTCTGGATATTTTTCTCTTGCTAACTATAGAGGACAAATGCTGTAAAGAAAAAGGCTTTTGTTTAGGAAACACATGAATTTGCGGGACACTTTTAACATCTTTGGTCACCAGAATATGAGCATAAACCAGAATCTTATTTTGAGAAAAATATTCCTTTTCTAGGTATATGGATTTCTTCCCAGTCCCATCTAATGTCACCACTGACTTTTTGTTTGAGAAGAGTGCCAATTACTTCCACTCAGAGGAAGCCCCTAAAAGAGCTGCTTCTCTAGTTCCCAAAGCCAAGATTATCACCATTCTCATTGACCCTTCAGACCGAGCATACTCCTGGTACCAGGTAAGGAAAATGCAAATAAAATCCAATCATTGTTTTTAGCAATGCCCACTACATCAGGTTTTCACAAAAGAGATTTGCTAGTTGTTTGATATCTACAGAAAAATGGACAAGTTTTTCTTGATTTCCACTGAGAAATTTCCTCCATTAAGTTTTTGTCCTTATTTTATTAACTTAATCACTTCATTTAATAAAATGTATTAATGCAATAAGAAAAACTAAATTAAAATATAACAAAATATTATGTACTTTTTTATATCTCTGCTTCTATATATCTGCATTTTAAAGGTAATAATTTAAAATCATTATTTTTTCATCTGATACATGTGTACTCTATAAAGAGTCAGATAGCAACAATTTCAGGCTTTGAGGGTTGTACAGTCTCTGTTGCAACTCTACCATTTTATTTCAAAAGCAGCCATAGACAATATGTTAATGCATAAGCATTCCTGTGTTCCAATAAAACTTTACTGAATAGGCAGTAGGCCACAGACTGCTGACCCTGGCTCTAAAAGAGCTTAAACAACTGCTTGTACTAAAGAAACAGCTTAGTGGCAAAACTAATATATATAAGAATCTTTAGGCTGGGCTTGGTGGCTCACGCCTGTAATCCAAGCATTTTGGAAGATGGGAAGGTTGTTTGAGCCCAGGAGTTCAAGACCAGCCTGGGCAACATAGGGAGACTCTGTCTCTACAAATAAAGAAAATTAGCCAGGCATGGCGGCACACACCTGTGGTCCTAGCTACTCGGAAGGCTAAACTGGGAGGATCGCCTGAGCCTAGGGGGCTGGGGCTGCACCATGAGTCAATCACCAGAGTGAGCTGTGATTGCACCATGTACGACAGCCTAGGTGACAGAGGGAGACTCTATCTCAAAAAAAAAAAACAAGAAAGAAAGAAAAGAAAAGAGAAAAATTCTACATCCCTGAGATCCTAACACATCTAAATGTTTCTTGTATACTCATTGCCATTGTTTTCTGATGTTGGTTAGAACCTTGCACAGAAATGCTCACTTTGAAATAACTTAACAAACTCTAGTAATAATATATATATCAAATATACTTCTAATAAATCATTGCAAAAAATAGGAAACAATCTTTTAAAACTTGTTTCGGTGATAGTTTAACTACCAGTTGGAAGGGTTCAATAAGCAGCAGTCAAAATTAACATAATAACATAGTAAAATTGATGGAGTCAGTGTCTTTAGTCTCTAGGACCCTTAGTTCTCATTTCTCAGGTTTGCAATTTAACAAAATGCTTTCCTGCTGTTCATGTGTTTATCCATTCATCAAATAATGTGCTACCATATGCAAAGTTTTTTTCTAAGTGTGATTTGAAAAATAAATGTGATGCTATACTTGAAATTGCTTTCAGCCTAATTGGAGAAATATGTATAAACAAGCATATAAATTAGAAAGTAATAATCAATTGACATACAGACTCCTTCAGAACGACAAAGCCCACCTGACAAAGACCAGCTGGGAAAGGACAGATTAATTCATGGCTGTCGCAGAGAAGCCCAAACACCAGAACCATGGGGCACTTTCTTAAATAAGGGAAAGATATGTAAGGAGAGAAATTTAGGTAAAATTAAAATGAAGAAGTGTTTTCATAGGTGCAAAGCAGACCTATGTAAAGGAGTTATCATCAGGTCAGTGCTGAAAAGCAGACTGAGGGTCCTATTTTCTTGGAAACGATAATGTTAAGACAAATGCAGAATGTTCTATGTACGAAAACCTCTAATCTGAAATCTGCAAGTAGGCCGGATATATGAATGCTTCCCTGTGTTAAAGTGACCCACATAGCTTAGATCCTCCCTACAAGAGTGGGATGTTCCATTCTTACTGATTTGATTTAAAACAGCTAAGTTCTTGACAATTACAATATTAGAGAATAAAGTTGCTCATTACTAAGTCCTTTTGTTACTTAACAAAAGCAGTTGTTGAAGTTCACAAGAGGAAGAACAGATTGTTGGAAAAGGTTTTGTGGCAGGAACATAGTGGGGAAAGGTCACAAAAAGCAGATGAAATCTTAGATAGGCATTTTTATAATAATCTGAATAATAGGGAGTGGAGACATCCTGGAAAGCTAAGATCCATAAAAATCCACAATTCTATACTAATCATTCATGCCAAACCTGAAGCCATCTTTTAAATCAAAACATACAGCAAATTGCAAATTGCCTGATTTGATTTTGCAACTTTTACCTTTTCCACTAAGTATCTGGAGAAAAGAAAAATAAGCCTTAATTGACTCCAAGAAAATGAAGAAAATTGGAGTTTGGCAACCACTTCGTCCCTGAAAAATAGAGAATTTACAGAAAAAGAAGGCTTTAAGGCTGCAAGCTAACAAAATGCCCTAAATATTACAAATAAATCACAGTGGCAAAATGCAGGCCTTAACAAAGTCTAGCAGAGTTTGTAGTCCAGTGATTTGAATCTCAGTTGCAGAAAATTTGCTATTCAACTAGATGTGGTAAACATCCACCAACTCACCACTAAGCCTGAATATTTATTGGCCAATTTAAAGAAAAGGTGATTTCCTCAAACCCATGGGCCTGAGCCTGAGCCATTATGAAACACTTTCCTATTTGGATTGCTACTTTCTGCATTTTCTGCACAATAAATGATTCTGATTCACCGCAAAGGTTACCATTAGATAAAATAATCTTGGCTTTTAGATACCAGGGAATGTATGATAAAAGCTGTGGATTTCAGATAATGTGCATGTCAGACTTTCTAGTACTTTCTTCATTTAAAAGAGCTGATAGGCCTTTTCTAATCTAAAACTGCATTACTAGATGGAGCAAAACTATTTGGCAGAGATAGTAGAGTGCTTGTCTATTATGGATATTCACTGGACACTATACATGGTTTGCTTATGAGCGGGAATGGGGCCATTAACACAGTTTTCAAAAGTTTACTTTCACAATAAAATACGTACACTAAAGAAACAACTCAGTAATGTTGGTGAAGGAATCCTATCAATAAGAATTCAACTTCTACCAGATAAATTCTCCAAAACTTACTCCCATAAGTATCATAACTTCAAATCCGGAGGCTCCAAGCAAACATTTTCATCAGTTATTAATTTCAAAATAAATAACTCTCCAGCAGTGAGGCACTTCTTTCTTTAGCTTTGAGACTTGTCACAAAGATTGGTTTTTAATTATTTACGCCTATGGCTCAGATTATTTTAATCATCCACCTTTTCATCATAGCATCAACGATCACATGAAGACCCTGCAGCTCTGAAGTTTAGCTTCTACGAAGTGATCTCAGCAGGGCCCCGTGCACCCTCGGAGCTCAGAGCCTTACAGAAGAGATGTTTGGTCCCGGGGTGGTATGCCAGCCACATTGAGAGATGGCTTGTTTATTTCCCCCCATTTCAGGTATGGAGTAATAAGGATTTACATCATGTTAGAATCTCATTAAGTTGATGACTTTGCCTTAAGGATAAGAAAATTTTCACTTGTTAAACTATTACTAGTTTTTCCTCTTTAGTTGTAAATAATGAGGCTGTGGCAAAGAGAAATAGGCAGAAGTAGAAAAACTGTTTAATTTTCTAAGAGTATTTCAGGATAATTCCCCTGCTGTATTTGCTGTGCATACCTTTCCTGATTGTAAAAAGCTTCGAAAGCTTTAGATCCCTGATTCTTTTCCTGAGAATAAAGTTTGAAAGAGAACCTCTTAACCAAAAAAGACAAATAATGTTTTGCTTAATTAAGTGCCATTATTTCCTGAATTTTTTATAAGTCCTATGTTTTTCTCAGTCCCTTGAATTTCTTCTGCCTGGCATCAACCTAGACTGCAAAATCAGCCAGGCCCTCATGGGATCGTGTAAGCAATCCAGTCACATCAAAGATGGTATATGCCTGTGAGTCCAGAGCCATGCTGTCCAAATACGATGACCACTGCCACATATGGCTATTTTAATTTACATTAAAATCAAATAAAATGAAAAGTTCAGTTCCTCGGTTGCTTTAGCCACATTTTAAGTGCTTGATAGCTACATGTTAGACCCAGCAGCTATAGAACATGTCCATCATCACAGAAAGTTCTATTGAACAATGCTGGTCTAGGCTAAATAGAAATATCAGAGAAGAGGTATGCATAGACAAGACCTACTTTGCAAGCTTTGTGTCCTTTAATCCTGGTCTCCTCTTATCTCGCTGGGTCCACCCTCCTTGGAGTAACAAGAAACTCCTCCTTAGTTTCTTGAGGAACTTTGTCCACGTTCAGGTTTCCTGAGAGTCTAACCTTATTCTCCACATGGATTATCAAAATATTTCTTCAACTTTTACAGTGCTATTCCTGAAAGGATTCATGAGGAATGACATGCTCTCTGTCATATTACATCTGAGTTTATTACAACCTTTCTTCTTTTCTATTGTACTTCCCAGCTTGAATGATGGGATCATTGCTTTGTCTGTTTTGAAAGTTGGTTTCCATTTGTGATTTTCTAGTCACATTTCTAAGCTCTCTTGGTATTTCAGCTTCCTTTTTTGCTTTCATAGTGTGACTTCTCAGATTGCAAACCATGAGTGTACTTAATTGGTGTGATTTCTGGTTCCAGGTCATTGATGAGGATGACCTGGATTCTATCTAACACCAGTGCATGCAATTTTACTCAGGACAGTGTCTCTCGCTGAATGAGTTCAGAGTGCAGAAATTTTTCATTGTACAGTTTACATGTCTTTTTTCAATGTGCATTTTTTTAATTTGATAATTTAGTTGCTAATTATTGATGGGCAACAATTGAGAACTGATCCTGCTACAGTGATGGATGAAGTACAGAAGTTTCTAGGAGTCTCGCCTCATTATAATTACTCAGAAGCTTTAACGTAAGTTTATATTCTAATTAGTTTATTGACGTTTCAGCAGGGAATTGATTTCAAAGAAATTGCAGTTTGGTCATACAACTGTCAGGTTACCTGTTCCTTATATCCTGGTTATTTTTCAATTTGACATTAACCACAAAAAAAAAAAAATTCAACAGTGTGACAAAGAAATGTCCTAACCTAAATCCTCTGTTAATTCCTAATTGTACAAATATTTCCCTGAAAGGAAAGTAGAGAAATAAAACAGTGGTAAATCTTAAAACAAACCACAAACCTTAAAAGAAGTTATCTGAAATAAGTTCATAAAGCCTGAGCCTATTTAACAGGCAATATGGGGCCTCTTGGAAGTATGAACAGGTGAGTAACTAAGTAGTTTAGGAACTGACTCTTCTCTCATTTATGTAATTTTCAGAAACAATATCATACAGCAAGAAATAGTCCATAGGTGGTTGAATAAGCAGAGAGAAATGTACTATTATTGCTCTTAAAACAAACATTCTTTTTTATGTTTTATTTTTTGCATCTTTGTCTTTATCCACCATTTGACCCTGTCACCTCTCCTTCAGAGTCCTCAGCAGTTAAAGCACTGGTTTGATTTTTCTGTTTGTTTGTATGTTTTTTTGCTGGTTTCCTCTGATTTTCTTAGGTAACTGACTCTATAAGGTTCATGACTGGGGACCAGTAAGGCACTAGGGTTGAAGAAAGCAGTTACTCTCGGAGGTGTGCCCATGCCTGAGACTGAGTGCTGTGTCCTAGGTGCCCTCTTATCTCACCCTAGTGCTGACTCTGGGCTTCACTTAGCATTTTTGAAGAAGACCTCTATCTTACTGTGTCCATTTGGAATGGCTGGCAATCAGATTTAGGAGAATTATATTTGTTCCTACCACAAGTGTAGAGCAACTGGAAGATACTGAGTTGGATTGGGTCATGGACCTGACTCACACCATAAGTTGTTTTTTTTTTTTTAATTAGATGGACTGAGCCTTAAAAAAAAAACTGAAAAAGACTATCATGGAATTTTTCCATTGTATTTTTCAGTATAAAACTCAGTTCCACAGATCAAGTAGTTTTCCCTTTTTTTGTACTCTTCAATATCAATTTAGAAAGCGAGAGGCAGGTTCCCTTTACCTTTCAACAAACTTTGCAGTTAAAAAAAAAATTAGCAGAAAAACATCAAATACTGCTTATATCTCCTATGATCAAATATAGAGACACGTAAGGGAGGCATTTTGGTTTAGAGGACAAAGGAGTAGGTGGAACTCTGCAGTTTTGAGCTTCCTTCCTAAGAGTCATTTATACTTTGCTGTTATTATTAACCTTCTGACCTCTGTGTTTTCTATACTATGAGTACTGTCAGAGTTTTGTAGAGCTTAGTTCAAGTACTAACACAGACACTGGCCTTAAGTATTTAACATTCAACTTGACCTTGTGATTTCACTTTGCACTTAAAAATTCAAGACCATTTTCTGTTCTATATCTTTTTAAGTATCTCTTAGAAAAGAAAGCTTTTATTTTCTAAACAGTTTTCTATTTCAAGTTAGGTTAACTTTGGGTCTTTTTTTTATAGAGTATGTAGCAAAGCATTGTATTTCAGAAAAAAAGTACAGTATTCTATAAAGACAGAGTTGCTTTTTCTTACGGGATGGTCCTTGACCTGCATGCTGTGTATTTGTCCCCTCTGCAGCCAGCTCAGCAGCAAGCTTTTTATTCATCTCCACTGCTGAGAAAAGGCAGTGTAAACTTAAAAGAGTATCAAAGCAACATACTATATACAAAGAACTGTAGGTCCCTTTGCATCTGGGCTGCATCTAGCAAAATTACTGATTATATGATTCTCTAACCTGGTTGGGGGCTCAGTGGGTGAAATAGCAAGATAAGATATGTGTAGTCCCTGAAACCACAGTTTCTGTTCCAGCAGTGCCACCCAGGCTCTCACACTGCAGGTGGAGATAATGTGTTTCCATTCCATTTCTTTTTATATTTTCTTGTCAGTCATCAGTTGGCCTGACACAACTTGTAAAACCTGGCAGTGCACTAGTTGTAGGATATTTGGAAGTTTCATGTCATTGTCTGGGGTCTAAATTGATCATCCTTCACCCCATGCCCTTTGTAGTTGTTTATCTGAAACCTGTCTTCACAATTTACTTACTCCTGTTAGAGTAACTACACTGATAGCTGTTTCTGTAGTGCTGTGGAAATATTGACTAGAGGTACAAAATATATATCCTCAGAAATGCCATTTATACCAGTTTGTATACTTTGTACACTTTGTTATTGCTTCTTATTTTTTCTTCTTATTTTCCTGCTGGTGATAATGACGACTATCTCACTGGTGCTTAAAAATTTTTTTTCTCATTGGAAGACCTCTAAGGATATAGTAAACTGCAAACCAATATGAATTCTCAACTAACTACATAAATCTAGTGCTTTGCATATAGTAGAATAAATGAATGAAGCAAGGTCTATACAAATGTTTTACTATGCAATCTTGGCGTGAAAGAGTATTCCAATTTAAGAGATCTCTAAACTTACTATCTTCCATATAGCAAATTTCAGCATCAAAACTATTTTCAAGAAGAATCACAATAAGCCCCCATTGTCAAGACTGTTGTTTATTCTTTTCCATAAGTGCTAAAGAAAGCGTTCAAGACTTCTAAAGATATACAAAGTCACTGAAGAATTCGTGATGTCTTAAAATGACTAAGTACTGTCATCATGGGTGTTAAATGATATATTTAATGTTAAATAATCTGATTTTCTCAGTGATCATGTGAATGAAATAAGCAAAATAAGCTTTAAAAATATAAATAAGAACTTTCTCATTCAATGAAGTAAATTATAATTTACAACTCTTGTTCCACATACCCTTAATCCCTAAATGGAATTGATATATTAACATTACTTTAGCTTTGTGTTACGTGTTGTATAGTATTTTGAAGCAATCATTTGAAATAAGACAGGAAAAATAATGCTTAGCATGGAATTGTGCTAATTTGTATACACTAAAATGAAAAACATGGATTTTTAGTTTTGTCATGAATACATCTATTCACAATTATATCTAGCCATCAATGCCAATGACAGGTGTCTTCATGTTTAGAAATACTAGTTAGCTAAATACCTGAACCTGGCATCTTTATGGCTCAGTCAGTTAACCTATTTGTCAAGATGAATTAAACCAGACTATGCTATATGAATTTTTAGTATTAATTTACTTTGAAAATGTCAATAAATGGGCAATGAGAATTTGAAAGCCGGGAGTTGAGTATATTTGTTTGTTTGTTTTGTGGATAAAGGTTAGCTAAGTCATGAAGGACTGAAGTTGTTTGAAAATCAGGACTTCAATAGCTTTAATATCACTTCCTTGGCAACCAAATTTATATTGCCCATGAACTGTTTTCCTACCCACTGTAGATACATTTGAGTACAAACGTACTAAATTAAATCTTTCTTATTTGCAAATTATAGTAGCCATAGTAACTAAAATCTGTTGGTTCTCTGGATGTCATGAAACAACACCTAGAAATGCTGAGTAGGGAAAAGAAAAAAATTGTCTACTCTAATTTCTATGATAAATTTGTAAGTGGTTGTAACAGTTCAAAATAAATATACATTTACATGTCCCATATATCTATCTCTCTTCATAAAACACAATGTGATAGGTACAATTAGCTCCATTTTCTTCCGATTAAAAAAACTGGGGCACATGAAAGTTAAGCCAAAAGTCACTCAGCAAGTAAGTTGAGGAGGCAGGATTGAAACTCAATTATCTCTGGAACCTACACTGCCAACCTGTTAAGCTCTTCATATTGGCACAGGATGTTAGAACCACAGAAAAACAATACTGTGAATTTTTAATAGTGAATAGCATATTAACAGGAAGTGCTTCCTTAAAAAGAACTAGAACCTTAAAATGAGCTATGGAAGTTGTCTCAGATTTTATTATGAATAACATCCATCTCCACATGCACTGGATGTCACTTTTCTTCATAAATATGTATTCATAAAGATATGCAAATTAAAATACATTGAAATACCACTATATTACCCATTAGAATGGCAATAATCCAAAAGACAATACCAATTTACTATATTAGTCCATTCTCCTGCTGCTATGAAGAAATACCCGAGACTGGGTTATTTAAAAAGAAAAGAGATTTAGGCCAGGTGGGGTGGCTGACACCTGTAATCCTAGCACTTTGCAAGGCCGTGGCAGATGGGTCACCTGAGGTCAGGAATTCGAGACCAGCCTGGTCAACATGGCGAAACCCCATCTCTACTAAAAACTCAAAAAATTAGCCCGGCATGGTGGCGGGCACCTGTAGTCCCAGTTACTTGGGAGGCTGAGGCAGGAGAATCACTTGAACCCAGGAGGTGGAGGTTGCAGTGAGCCAAGATCGTGCCATTGCACTCCAGCCTGGGTAACAAGAGTGAAACGCAAAAAAAAAAAAAAAAAGAAAAGAAAAAAGAGAGAGAAGAAAGAAAGAGAGAGAGAGAGAAACGAAGGAAGGAAAGGAAGGAAGGAAAGAAGGAAGGGAGGGAGGGAGGAAGGGAGGGAGGGAGGGAAGGAAAAAAAGGGAAAGAAAGAAAAGAGGTTTAATTGACTCAGTTTTACATAGTTGGGAAGGCTCAGGAAACTTACAGTTATGGCAGAAGCCAACTCTTCACAAGGAGGCAGAAGAGAGAATGAGTGCCCGCAGGGAAAATGCCAGATACTTATAAAACCATCAGATCTTATGAGAACTTACTCACTATCACAGGTGAAACTGCCCCAATGATTCAATTACCTCCACCTGGTCCCGCCCTTGACATGTGGGTATTATTACAATCAAAGGTGAGATTTGGGTGGGGACACAGAGCCAAATCATATCGCAAATGTTGGCAAATGTGTGGAGAAACTGGAATCCTCAGACACTACTCATGGTAATGCATAATATGTGGCCACTTTGGAAAGCAGTTTTGGAGTTTCTTAAAAACTAAACAGCATCTTACCCAACAATCCAATTTCATTCTAAGAATCCACCCCAGAATAAATGAAAACCTAAGCCATAAAAGCTTATAAGGGAATTATTATACCATTATTCATAATAGCTAAAAACTAGAAACAATACAAACGTCCTTCAACTGGTGAATGGATTTGTTATATCCACACTGAGGGGTGGGGGTGGGGAAGGAATGTTCAGAAAAGAAACAAATGTAGAGTTAGAAAGAATTTATCTGGGCCAGGCATGGTGACTCATTCCTGTAATCCCAGTACTTTGGGAGGCCGAGGCAGGCAGATCACCTGAGGTCAGGAGTTCGAGACCAGCCTGGCCAATGTGGTGAAAACCCATCTCTACTAAAAATACAAAAATTAGCTGGGCATGGTGGTGCATGCTTGTAATTCCAGCTACTCCAGAGGCTGAGGCAGGAGAATTGCTTGAACCCGGGAGGCGGAGGTTGCAGTGAGCCAAGATCGCGCCATTGCAATCCAGCCTGGGTAACAAGAGTGAAACTCTGTCTAAAAAAAAAAAAAAAACAAGAAATAAAGAAAGAAAGACTTTATCTGGAACGAGGGAGGACAGCAGGGATTGACTGCAATGGGCTGCAAAAATAGAGGTTTTGAAAGGATAGTGGAAATGTTCTAAAACCACATTGTGGTGATAATTCTACAACTATATAAATTTGCTAAATAGTGCTGAATTGTATATTTAACAATATGTAAATAATACCTCAAAAAAGTTGTTAAAATAAAATACATATCAGTAAAACGATTCCTTAAATAAGAAACATGTTTGCCAGAAAAGAACTGATTTTTAAAAACTGCTATGCCTCTCCTATATTAGTAATAATATAAATGATGGTATTTTGATTTTGAAATTTACTGAATTGCTATTTTCAATTCAGTATTCACCCATAGAAATGGTTTTTCCATGTAAAGGCATTTCAGACACACTTTAGTCTTCTAAGTGTAATCTGAATGTTTTGTACGATTAACCTGCACGAGGGTAGAAATAAAGTCACGTTTTCATTAATATAAAAATGTCGGCCAGCCAAGTTGGCTCACGCCTGTAATCCTAACACTTTAAGAGGCCAAGGTGGGTGGATCACCTGAGGTCAGGAGTTCGAGACCAGCCTAACCAATATGGTGAAAGTCCATCTCTACTAAAAGTACAAAAATTAGCCGGGCGTGGTGGTGCATGCCTGTAACCCCAGCTACTCAGGAGGCTGAGGCAGGAGAATTGCTTGAACCCGGGGGGGTCGGGGTTGCAGTGAGCCGAGATCATGCCACTTCACCCCAGCCTGGGCGAAAGGGCAAAACTCCGACTCAATAAAAAGGAAAAAAAAAAAAAAAGTCACTGTTTAGAGCTTGAATCTTGGTGCCCCTGCCTACAAGTCTTTTACCGTTGTTTCTAAACATCCCCAGAAGATATTCCATACAAGCATAAGAAGCATTCTTACCCATTCTTGTTTTGCTCTTTAAATCAACAAAATTTTATTGAATAACTATTACGTGCATGACTCTGGAGACACAATGATAAACAAAGTATCCCCACCACCAGGTTAGGGTAGCCATAGAAGCGAACACTAAACAATACATGAACACTTCCTCCAAAATGTTCACTGCCTGAAGGCCTTGAAAGGAGGGGTCCAGCCATGATAATGGTTGCCAGTGCTTACATAAAAAGATTGTTTCCTTGCTCTTCCACCAGACTTCACAGAAACACTGCTGCTTTCTGAACAGATGTGGAGAGATTTTCTCCATCTTCGTATTTTTATTTTTATTTTTTTGAGACGGAGTCTCCCTCTGTCGCCCAGGCTGGAGTGCAGTGGCACAATCTCTGCTCACTGCAAGCTCCGCCTCCCGGGTTCACGCCATTCTCCTGCCTCAGTCTCCCGAGTAGCTGGGACTACAGGCGCCTGCCACCACCACGCCTGGCTAATTTTTTGTATTTTTAGTAGACACGGGGTTTCACTGTGTTAGCCAGGATGGTCTCGATATCCTGACCTCGTGATCCACCCGCCTCGGCCTCCCAAACTGCCGGAATTACAGGCGTGAGCCACCACGCCAGGCCAATTTTCTCCATCTTCTATTATTACACTTCTTCATTTGGGCTCTGAAATAGTATTACTTCTGCCCCAAACTCATAAGACCTTCAATGAATAGCAGTCCCTTCATCTATCTATGATGGTTCTCTATGAAGGACCAGATCCAGTCCCTCGGGCCATTGGGTAAATAAACATGCTTTCCCTTCTAGCTTCTCCTTCTCATTTGCATCCTGACACATTTATACCATTGCCTATGAGTGTATGCATACAGATGCCTAGGCTAGGTGCCAGCTACACACAGAAAGTTTTTTTTCTCAGTAAAGCCCAGCGTGACACCTGCTGCATAAGATCTAATTAATCAGCAGAGATAAAAACCTATTTTTCTTTTGATTCTTGATTTTAGCATGTGTGGAGTTCAGTGTTTCTTAGAAAAACTTTCTCTCAGAAGACTACTCATTTCAATACACAGCATATGTATGTTCCAGTTACGTATCTACAGCAAGGTATATTAGCGAAAAGTAAATAGCTGGTCTGGATTCTGAATTTTGATGACTTGAATACTTAAAATGAGTCAGAATTCAATTTTGGAAAATTGCTGAGAGCAAAATGTTAATGAAAAATATTACATCAATCACAGACTTCCAGGAATGTTGTATTAGTGTTTCCCAAAGGCTTTCATGTACAGATTATTTAAATAATATGGTCTTTATTAATGATCTCTTTGTAATTCTGTATATAACACTAATTTATTCAGTTGCCTTACTGATTCAAACAAGAGTATAAACAGCATGAAAACATAAAATGTTGTGCCCTAATCTGACACAATTGCTTTAATAATGATGAGAAACCAAGCTTTACATAAATGGAATGTGATTATTCTCTCTAATACACAAAGTCATACAGAGGCAGAAATCTAGGTTTGCATTATTTTCATAGGACTACAGTTATAAATTCTACAAGATTAACTACATATAGAGTACACCCCCACGTACACACCCACACACACACATTAGATCATACTATCATTTTAAGTGCTTTGTTAATGTATAATTTATATATAATCATCCATTGTAATTGTGCAGTTCAAAGAATACAAATGTATACAGTTGTATGTACCACCAGAATCAAGATATAGAACAAAAAGATATAACCCAAAAAGTTTCCTCATGCTCCTCCGTAGTCAATACTTTCTACTCACCTTGACCCCTGACAATCATCAAGCTACTTTCTTTCACTTAGCATAATGCTTTTGAGTTTCCTCTATGTTGCTACATCTGTCAGGAGTCAATTCTTTATTATTGTTATGTATTACTCCATTTTATGGATATACTACAATTTGTTTATCCTTTCACCGGTTGATGGACATGAGTGATTTGCATTTTTTGGCTATCACCAACAAAGCTACTGTGAACAGTTGTATGGACATATATTTTCATTGCCTTTGAGTAAAAACCTGGAAATGGGAAATGGGATTGGTGGGTCATATAGTAGTTCTGTATTTTAATTTCTAAGAAACTTTACAAAGAGGCTGTAATATTTTTAATTTCTACCAACATTTTATTTGTTCCACGTCTTTGCCAACACTGGATATTTTAAAATCAGTTATTCTACTGAGGGTACAGTGCTATTTCATTTGTAATTTGTGTTTGTATTTCCTTAATGATGAATAGATTCAGCAAATTTTCATTTGTTCATAGATCATTCATGTGTTCTTTGGTGAAGTGTCTGTTCCAATCTTTTTTTTTTTTTTTTTTGAGACAGAGTTTCACTCTTGTTGCCCAGGCTGGAGTGCATCTTGGCTCACAGCAACCTCTGCCTCCCAGGTTCAAGTGATTCTCCTGCCTCAGCCTCCTGAGTAGCTGGAATTACAGGCATGCACCACCATGCCTGGCTAATTTTGTATTTTTAGTAGAGACAGGGTTTCTCCATGTTGGTCAGGCTGGTCTCGAACTCCCGACAGCTGATCCGCCCTCCTCAGCCTCCCAAAGTGCTGAGATTACAGCATGAGCCATCGTGCCCAGCCTGTTCCAATCTTTTATCCAGTTTTTATTGATATTTTTATCTTTTATATTGAGTTATATATTCTGGATACAAGTTCTGCATTAGATATATTTTTTACAAATGTTTTCTCCCAGTCTGTGGTTTCCCTTTTCATTTTCTTAAGTGCAAAATTTTATGAGTGCAAAATTTTAAATTTTGATAAATTCAAAATAGTCGTTATTTTTCCCTTATGGTTCATCCTAAGAAATCTTTCCCTAACCCAAGGTTGCAAAATTGTCTGGGTTTTTTTTTCCTATGTTTTCTTTCAGAATTTTTATAATTTTAGATATAAGTTCTAGCCTAAATTTTTATAGTTTAGATTTAGCTCAATAATACATTTCAAGTTAATTTTTATATACAACATGAGGTAAGGGTCAATGTTCAGCTTTTTCATATAGATATCCAATTTTTCTTGTGCAATTTAAAAGACTAATCCTTTCCCATTGACTTATCTTGACAGCTATTTTTTGAAAATCAGTTGACTGTAGATGTGTAGATTTATTTCTGAATTCTTCATTTTGTTCCATTGATCCATCAGTCCACTGATGCCAACACCATACAATCTTCATTACTGTAGAATTACAGTAAATCTTGAAATTAAATAGTACGAGATCTCCAGCTTTGCTCTTTGTTTTCAAATTGTTTTAGCTTGTCTACTTCCTTTACATTTTTATATGAACTTTAGAATAATTTTCTGTTTCTACTTAAAATATAGTCCACTGGAGTTTTGATAGGAATCATACTGAATCTATAAGTTTGGAGAGACTTGGTATTTTTAAAATATCTAGTCTTCTGATTTATGAGCATAGTATAGATCCCTTTTTTTCTAAAATTTATCTTAACAACGTTTTGTAGTTTTAAGTGTGCAGTCATTGCACATATTTTTTGTTAACTGTCACCCTAGGTATTTCAGGTTTTCACATTGTAATGGCAAGTAAAGTGTTGGAAGTAGCATTCCTAGAAGTAGAACAGATTAAAAGCAAAATAAAAACGTTATCTGAAGAAATAATTCTAATTGAGAAGAAAAATGGCGATAGAATTATTGAATAACAAAAGCTACATAAAAGAATTATCATTGCTGACTATTACTTTCACTTTTATATCTGAGCATACAAATTAGTGCTTTATTTACAGTGAATAATAATATAAAACCTACTTGGAGACCAGTAAAACAGAAAAGGCCCTCAACCTAGAATCAGGGGGCCTAGACTTGAGTCATGACTTGAATATTGAAGTATAGTACGAGATAAACCTTGACAAGCATTTTCTCCTTTCTCATTTTGTGTTCAACTAATACTTGGCAAATGTTTACAAGAGCCAAACAGTATGCTAAATGCTATAAAATGGGAAGAATCCTTCACATCATATCCTTAAGTGTTAGAATGAAACTTCAAATGAGAGTTATATGAAATATTTTGGTAAGATAAAACGTATATTTAATGTGCTATTATTATGTTTATTATAATTATGGCATAAAAAGTTCATTTAGGCTGGGTGTCTAGCACTTTGGGAGGCCGAGGCAGGCGGATCACTTGAGGTCCGAAGTTCAAGACCAGCCTGACCAACATGGAGAAACTCTGTCTCTACTGAAAATACAAAACTTAGCTGGGCGTGGTGGCGCATGCCTGTAATTCCAGCTACTTGTGAGGTTGAAGCAGGAAAATCGCTTGAACCCGGGAGGCGGAGGTTGCGGTGAGCTGACATCACACCATTGCACTCCAGCCTGGGCAACAAGAATGAGACTTCGTCTCAAAAAAAAAAAAAATTCATTTATAGGTGCTATTACTTTAAAACAAGCTCATACCAAAAGAAGAAAGTAGCTCTGAAAAAAATTAAATGGATTATAGCTAGAGAATCCTAAAAGTAATCACTTCATGATATACTGAAATCTTTTCTCTTCTATTACCTTCTAGTTGTATGATACAAGTAGCATCTAAATTCATAGACATGGATGAAGACTGACTTGTTTTTAAACGCTACAAAGGAAAAGAATGACTTGTTTCTAGACCCTAAAAAAAAATTGAAAATGTATGCATTTTTTCCTTCCAGATGAAGGAAGTAGCCTTATTAATTTCTATTAATAGGAGACCTGCTGACAGTTTTTCTAGTAGGAACCTGGCAAACTCACAAATATGACAGATGAACTGAGAATTTAGAAATATGCCAAAAGACTTTATGCAAAGGAATATAGTAAAAAGGAATTCAGTTTCTCTGGTTATAGATTGCTATCCAAGTAAAATATTTATGCATTGGTCATTATATCATATAAATTGGTTGAAAAATGATTTTCTGGTCTTTTTGTGTGTATTTTTTATTTTTTTAGGTTTGATTCTCACAAAGGTTTCTGGTGTCAGTTACTGGAAGAAGGTAAAACAAAATGCCTTGGAAAGAGCAAAGGAAGAAAATACCCTCCAATGGACTCTGATGTAAGCATAGAGCTTAAAAATACAAACTAAATCAGCAAAATGATAACCAATAATATCATCTATTTTCTTAAAAAACTAGTTAAAGTCAAAATTCAGCCTTTCTAAAACTTAAAAATGCCATTTCATTTTCAGTACAGGTAGGTTGCTTGTTTTGATTTTACCCACAATATATTATTACCTGTCATGCAAGAATAAAGGAAAACAATAGAATTTGACATTTTGAAAAAGAATAAAGAGATAATATCTTATTCCAAAAAGAACGATACCTGCACAAAAATTTTAGCATAAATGTTAACTGAAAGCAAGACAGGAAATATATTCACTGAAAAGTGAGAATAGGACCAAGATTTCTATTTTTGGCCGGTGTGGTGGCTCACGCCTGTAATCCCAGTACTTTGGGAGGCCGAGTGGATCACTTGAAGTCAGGAGTTCGAGACCAGCCTGGCTAACATGATGAAACTCCATCTCTACTAAAAATACAAAAGAAAAAATTAGCTGGGCATGGTGGCAGGTGCCTGTAATCCCAACTACTCAGGAGGCTGAGGCAGCAGGATCGCTTGAACCCAGGAAGCGGAGGTTGCAGTGATCCCAGATTGCGCCATTGAGCTCCAGCCTGGGCAACAAGAGTGAAACACCAACTCAAAAAAAAAAAAAAAATTATATTTTTTTCACTGCCTGAATCATTCTGTTGTAGTAAGTGTGCCCTGGGCAGTAATATAAATTACTGATACACTATACTAAGTTTTGAGCTGTTAATATGGTAATAAAGGAAAGAAGCAATACATTTCCCAACATCTAACTTACTAGCAGATAACTTAGGCTTTGGGGAATGTAGACACACACTTTGCAGTATGTATTCAGCACTTCCTGTTTATTCTGTTCAGAATGGCGACACTCTGATTAAGTGATTAAGTGTAGCATTAATCACTTAATGCTACAGTTTTCTCCATTTCTATACCCCGCATTTTTACTTTGATGCTTACTTGATATATATTAAGATTTACTAATAATATTTTTATTATTAGTCTAGTTAGTATATAGTTTCAATATAAGCATGCAAGTGGATTTTGATTTGTAAATTTTTTTAGATCTCAGAAATTAAAATATGATTTGGGACTTTTCCCCCACAATTAATACATTACATTAACTGAGAATCCTAAGATGGTCTGAGGATCCTAAGGTGGGCTAAACCTATTTGAATACTTTATCTAACAAAACCTTGAGGACTATTTTTTTGTGCCTGACCTGATAGATGCAGGGTCTGGCCTCAATAAACTCTTAATTAAATCATATACAGAAGGCGGGGGGTGTTTCTGTTGTTTTAATGAACAAACTGCAATTTCAGAACTCCAATTTTCTTTGGCTGATTATTAAAATATACCTTCAGAGCACTTTGAAAACAATCCTTCTTTTCCCAAAAGAAATTGACATACAATTTCTGTAGTATTTCAAGAAAGTAATATAAAATATATCATCTGCATTTATGTCAAAGCTATTTCCCTGTACATTTATTAAAGCTAAACTGTTTAAGAGACACTGCTGAATAGCTTTCTTAGCATTTTATTTTACTCTGGTCTAACACAGACCTTATTAAATTTGGTGGTAGAGAAAGATAAGAAAAACACAACTTTTCAGGATATCATTTCTTCTCAACAAGGTTACTGAGTATTCCATATTGGGTTTATTTAAGGGAGTGGCTGACTTCATGAAAATAATGTCCAGAAAGGAGGTAAGAGTAAAGAGGTCTTCACAGGTCCTCCTACACATTGAAAATACAAATGTGTAGGAAGGATTAGAATGGGCAGTACTGTCACCACGCCATTTGCCTCTTCCTAGTAAGAAAAATGCCAGTACCCAAGACCGTCAGTAAAATATCATAGGATGTGCTAAATAAATAGTCCGCATGCTAATACAAATTTTAATCCAGATCTAGTATACTTGATACTTATTTCAACGTAGTCAAAGTGTATGAAATATAATAAACAAAATAAAATGTACTTTTTTCTCCTCCTCTCCACTTAGAGCAGGACATTTCTGTCAAGCTACTATCGAGATCACAATGTGGAACTCTCAAAGCTGCTGCACAAACTGGGTCAGCCTCTGCCATCCTGGCTGAGACAGGAGCTGCAGAAAGTAAGATAGCACTGAGAGAAAACTCGAGACTTCATCGTCCATGTAGAACACACCTTTTCCAAAGTTTCCAGAAGCTACCAAAAGGCAGTTGAAAAATATACCTCTTCAAATGAGAAAAAAGAACAAAGTTTCTTCCATGTGCTGGCATGTGGATGATAAGAAAAAAAGAAAATGTGTTAAAGCCTTGAGGCCTGTGGCCTTTCTCTTAACTCATATCTGAGCCTGTGGGATTATTGTAGACTACTGTGCACTCATGTGGAAGTCAATTGCAACCAACATAAATATCAAACACAAATGCAGAACTGTTCCATTTCATAGTAATATTTACACTTTTATATATCAACTAAGATTGTGTCTCTGTAGGTTTTTAGACCACTGTTTGCCTGTACAATGTTTTCTTATTCTTTTATTCTATAAACTGTCCCATGAAACAAGAAGCAAAATAAACTTCACAATGTAGCATAAAATGTCAAAAGCATAACACCCATGAAAAATGCTTGCCAAAATTTAAATTCACTTAAGTATTTAGAAATAATTGTAAATTATAATTTGTGCTAGATCAGAGTAGAAACATAATATATGAGCTTTATCTGCACCAAAAAAAAGATAAGTGCTATAGCAAAAGTGATTTTTTCATATACATGGTCTAGTGAATATATGTAAAAATTACTAACTCTTCCATCACAGCATAATTGTTATACTGAAATATATACTGTAAAGCTGTTGGATGGTAAATAGAAACACACTGAGTGCACCAAAACAGTAAATAACAATGTAAAGTGTACTGACTGAATCCTCTGAAGGGGAGAAATTATAGAGGTCTAAAGACATATCATTGAGATTTCTATGTCCACTTGCTATAAGCTGTGAATCGATCCCAGTAGTCCTCACTAGTGCTACAGAAATGCATGCCTAGAGTCTGAGGTATGCGTCAACTCCAGAAACAGGTTGACTTTTAAATATGAATAGCTTTTATTTAATGCTCCCCAAAACAAAACCTATTAAATGAAAACTAAAAACAGTTTCCCTAGATGATGTGATTAGACTATTTACATTTAGGTCATCAAAAATTTCCATTTTCCCAGATAGTTCAAAATAAAATTATGTAACGTAAAGATTTACAACAAAAAACAAATTAATATATTATTTGCAATCTAATGTCTGCAGTGATACTTTTGATATAAGGCAAAGAAACATAAGCAGAGCAGAGGCCCATTTTTGAAAATATTTCACCCATCACTCTGGTGGAAGATAACAGTTCATAGGTACAATTAAGGATTAGCTACTAAATTAAATGCAGGAAGTACAAAGATGAGCAAGTTATGCTCTTGAAATATATTTACATTTAAATTGTAAATGATATACATGGTTAATAAAGTTTTCAAAAAAGAAAAGAATATATCATACTTATTGTCCTGTTAACATTTACCTAATTTTTTTTTTTGAGGCGGGGACAGAGTTTCGCTATGTCACCCAAGTTGGAGTGCAATGGTGTGATCTCGGCTCACTGCAACCTCCGCCTCCTGGGTTCAAGTGATTCTCCTGCCTCAGCCTCCTGAGTAGCTGGGATTACAGCCACGCACCACCACACCTGGGTAATTGTTGTATTTTTAGTAGCGACAGGGTTTCACCATGTTGACCAGGCTGGTCTTGAACTCCTGACCTCATGATCCACCCACCTTGGCATCTCAAAGTGCTGGGATTACAAGCGTGAGCCACCATGCCCAGACTACTTAATTTTTAAATGTACTGTACATATACATAAAATTTAAGTAGTAAATTAATTCCCTGCTATGATTATAAGCCTTCATAAAATATTATCAAAGCTATGATTAGAAAAAAATGAGAGGACAATCTATAGTAAAAATATTTTCATTGTCATTATAATGGGTAAAACTATCAATTACTAATTAGAAAACAAATTGTGAGATCTACTTACTATAAATGTTTAAATGTACATTATAATTACTAACTTTTTAAAAGTTTTATGTAACTAAAGAATATGCTAATTTTTAAATATACTATTAGCAGAAAGAATTGGAAAAATCACCAGTTTTTAAGACTCTTGACTCTAAAAGCAAAATCAAAGTCATTTGGACAAATATGGGAAACACAGTTTTCATGCTTACTGCTGTCTCTTTTATAGCAGCACATGCCAGACATGCTGGGAAAATTACTATAGTCTTCCATCTCCACCAACTTAAGAAAACTGGCTTAGGCAGGTTAACCATAATGAGAATAGGCCCCAGCAGTTATATACAGTGTCATGTTTTCATTTGGCAACAACAGTTATTCTAATAAAAAAAAAAAAAGAAAAGAAAAACTGATACATTTATGCTTTAATGGTAAGATGTACATTTGAACTGCTAAGCAAAGCTGCCAATGGCAAATTTTGTTTAGGTAAATAGAGTTGATGGAACACCTCATCCTTTTAAATAGATGTCAAAAACATACTCCATGTTCGTATAAAGACAGGAGAAAAAGGAAGAGATCTTACCAAAATTTATTCATTCACAAGTACATGTATTATGCTAGCTAGAGCAGCAAACCTGTGAAAGGATTTTTGACCACTCAATGTGTCTTGAAGACAGCATCAAATTCTAGAGGACATGCATACTTTCCACATTATGTACTCCAACTAGTTAATATGCTAATCTGAAAGTAACATAAATACACATGAGAAAATAATGAGAGATAATTTGAGTTAAAACTAGCTTTGTATAGAATTCCCTTTTTCATTGTTTAAAATATGAAACTTCCTCAGGAGGAAATGAAATGGTTATTTCAATGTTTATAGCTATAATCTTGTCATTCACATTGAATGAAAATTATTGGAAACATTTTTTTCTCTGAGTTTTTTAAAATAAAAAACCTGGATATAATTCTGATAGTAGCATGGTACCTCATATGTACAACAATAAACTGATAGGAAAACGAAGAGTTTGGACCTGGTGATTTTAGGGAATCAGTAAGTATTTCATTGTTTTGGCCTGGGGGTGAGTGGGAGGTGGTTACAGAACATAGATACCACTAACATAATTCAAAAGGAAGAATAGAAAGCTTTCAAGTAGGATATATATCCATCCTATATTTATAAAACCTTTCACAGATCCTTCTCTTCCTAAATTTATATGTTACTTATAGTGATTTTTTTTTACTTCTAATAAATATAACGCAGCTCCTAGGTCATTTATGGGACCCTAGAATAAGAGAATAAGAGAATCACACAGCTGTTACTGAATGGACTTGAGGACAGGAATGATTGTAGCATTTCTTACTCCCAGTATTCTGTTCTGCTCCACACCAATGGGCCCATTTCTTTCTTCAGAGTTTTAAAAGGTGTTTGTCTCTCTTTTTTAAAAATCTAGCAAAACAATCTCTGCAAAAAAAGGAGGGAGGGGGATTTGGGGAGTCTAAAGTTAGCCATTTATCTTCATTCTCCACAAATTTTCTTTTCTCTCTTCCAATCCCTTTCTTTTCTAGACATCAGCTTTTCACATATTGCAACCCAGCCTATCTTGGGGCACCAGCTGAATTCCCCACAGGCTTGCCTCCCACACACACGGCTCACTGATTGAGCTGGAACGTCTCATCTCATCTTCTGCCTTCAGACTGTGATTTACAGCATTGGCTTCCCTGGTCCTCAGGCTTTCAGTCTCAGATTGAATTACACCATTAACCACCCAGTCTCCAACTTGCACAGCAGATTATGAGACTTCTCAGCCTCAAGCATGTGAGCCAATCCCTCATAATAAGTCATATGTACATATCTCTCTCCTATTAATTCTGCTTTTCTGGAGAACTCTAAGACACACAGTTTCACTTTGATTCCATCCCTCCAGAAATCTGCAGTCTACTTCGAGTAAGTCTTTCACCTGTGGCCAAGGATACCTAACAGAATTTGAGGGGCACTTCTCCCCAAACCAGTGCTGTTACCAGTTCTTGCCATTTATTGTCCCTAATTTGTTGTCTATAAGAGTTCTCTAAACACTCAGTGCTCTTAATAAATGTTACAGAGTAAAATTTATTCACTTATTTGTTAGTACTGAAACTAATAAGTTGAACCTTCTTCCATTAATCCTGTAACTGTCCTCATATTTATGTATCTATCACTTCTCAGTCTATTCCCAAAAGTCATAAATACAAAAATTAATAAATCACTAAAGTTGGAATTAGTTACATGCTCACCATCTCCTTTGGAGCATCTCTTAGAGAAAGAGGAATCATGAATAGTATCAATAAGTTAAAAAAAAACATTCACTTTCCAGCGTCAAGTCAAATATCTCATTTATTATATTATAGTCAGAGTTCTCCAGAGAAATAGAACTAGTGGCAGATACATATAAGCACGCATACACACACACACACACATATATAAAGACTCTTTATAAAGTATTGGCTTAAATGATTTTAGAGGATGCAAAGGCCTATGATCTGTCATCTGCAAATTGGAGACCCAGGAAAGCCAGACCTGTAGTTCAAAGGCCTGAGAGCCAGAGAGCCAATAGTGTTGCAATCTGGGTTTGAAGGCCTAAAAACCAGGAGCACTGGGGACAGGAGAAGTTCAATGTTCAGCTCAAGCAGCCAGGCAGAGTTAACTGGACCTTCCTCCACCTCGTTCTATTCATGCCCTTAATGGATCCAGTGATGCCCATCAACACTGGGGAGGGTAATCTGCTTAACTCAATCTACCAATTGAAATGCTAACGTCATCCAGAAACACCATCATAGCCACACACAGAAATAATGTTTCACCAGCTATCTAGGTACCCTGTGACCCAGTCAAAGCTGACACATAAAATCAGTCATTACATTTACTTAGCAATCCCTTTCAAGGAAGTCAAAGCAAATTTTACAAATTAAATGCTCACAGCATAAAGTCTCCAAGGTATTGTTAGAAAGAATGTATTTGCCCACATTTTACCATACAGAAAAGTGAATTACACTGAATAAAATGTGAGATATTTCCAAAGCACCCAGAATCCATGACAAATCTTACATAAAACTGTCCACATCAAGCTGCTTCTTGCTTTTTGAGGGAATACATTAAGTGTAGGAAATGCCTGCTGTCTGCATTTCTGATGCCAAAATGGTCTATTTCAAATCAACAACTGAAAAGGAAACCAGACCTTGCTCTTAAATATTATGCATAATTTATACAGTTGGACCAAAGATGAGTCTTCTCTGTTTGATAAATAATATTCTGAATCTAAATTTTTTTCAGTTTCAACCACATTAAATAGAAATGCAAGCTCAACATGCTATATACTCCTAGTGCTTTAGTGTATCATTTCAGAACTTACTTTATATCCTTCAAAGCAAACAAAACTTTTAAAAGCCCACAAAACAAATATACTATCAAAAACAAAGCTTGCTTCACATATAAATGAATAAATTGACAAATTTTTAATAATTTTTGAGAGGCCGATGCGGGCGGATCATGAGGTCAGGAGATAGAGACCATCCTGGCTAATGCGGTGAAACTCCGTCTCTATTAAAAATATTAAAAAATTTAGCCTGGCATGGTGGTGGGTGCCTGTAGTCCCAGCTACTCTGGAGGCTGAGACAGGAGAATGGCGTGAACCCAGGAGGCAGAGCTTGCAGTGAGCCAAGATTGCGTCACTGCACTACAGCCTGGGTGACAGAGCAAGACTCTGTCTCAGAAATAAATAAGTAAATAAATAAATAAATACAAAATAGAAACAATAAAACGTTATGAAAATATAGTATTGATAAATTATCCCTCCTGCCTATGATCATCCTGAGAAAACCATATTGTTTTCATTCCCAGTTAATGTCCTCAGTACAATCAGAATAGCAAAAAAGATAGACTGGACTATAATTCAACATCTGTCCTTAACTATGTAACATTGGGTAGGTGACTTTTCTGATCTCAATTTACACATCTGTCAATGGAAGTCACATGTGATCATTGGTAAGGAGGAGGAATGCTTTTCTCCCTGTTTTGTTTACCATGTGCCAGTAGATCAATTATTGTAACATGTGATTCTGTCTCTGATCTACTCTCCCATAGAGGAGGAACCAATGAATTATCTAAGTGGTAAAATTGAAAGCAGAAATTCGGATTGAATAGCTCAACCTGTCTCCCTCACTTCTCTTTAGGATCTACCTGCAAAGATCAGTCACCCCAGTCCTCTTGGCCTGTGTTAAATTTAGCAGAAATTGACGTTTATTTAAAGCCACAAACAGAACCAAAAGAAGAGCTAAAAACATAAATCCATGCTTAAAAATTAGGAAAATAAGCAAGAATGTAAGAAACAGTAATATAAATGAGCTAAATGTCTCCCCCTCATGTAGGGAGCCAACAGATACTACTTAAAGTTGACAAATTAAGAAATTAAGGTAAAAGCGTAATTGGAATTATGAAGATAATCAGCAGAGCTTAAACAAATGGTAAAAGCAAGTTGCCTTTGATAAGTGGGACTAGAGTACTGGACCAGGGAAAAGTATTTGAGTTTTTATCTCCAAATGCATGAATTGCTGTACTTTTAACAACAATAATTTATCACTTTAAAGACCAAGACTGTAAATATTCAGGACCAACTGTGTCCAAAAGGAGGAGCACAGAAGCAAGAAATCTAAGCAGCATCAGATACTGGCTATTATCCAAGAGATTAACTAATAAACAGGACCTCTGCCATGGTGTAGTCTCAGCATACAGTACAATAGTTTTAAAATATAGCCTGTGGATCTTGAGCAGACCTGAGTCCTCTTCAGGGGGTCTGCAAGGTCAAAATGATTTTTATAATAATGTGAATTCATTATATGCCTTCGTCATTGTGTTGATATTATTACCAACTGTGCGATAACAATAATGGGTAAAACTGCCGGTGCTTTAGCATAAATCAAGGCAGTAGAATTAATCTGTACTATGGTATTCATCATCACACATTCATTGTTTAAAACAGTCAGTGTCACTTATGACTTGACAAAACAGTAAAATTATTATTATTATTACATTCCCACACTACAGTATATGCTTTTTAATCTTCTGTGTGACAAAATGTGAAGTGTGCCTAAAGCACGTCTGCCACATACTGAAGTAGGTGATTGTCTTGAAAAAAAGCCCTTGAGCAACTGTTTGAGTTGCAAGTGGAACTAGCCACTTTATTCATGTAACATACTTTTTACTTGAAAGAATGACAGATAATTATGGTTATTCAGACTTGAGCAATTAGCAAATATTTTCTTAAAACTGAAAGAAGTGAGCCTGCCACTTCAACAAAAAACAATTGACAGTATTTCTTGCCAATTATAAAATTTCAGCTTTCAAGTAAAAATTAGAATTTTGTAGAACTTGTATTGCTACCATGAGCTTCACAGCATACTCATATTTAAAGATCTTTCTGATGAGATTGGTGGTGATATTAAAAAATGTAATTTTCTAACATTATATAATGAAAGGTGTCAATGTTTGAAAGATCAGCATAAGTAAACCATTTTCCAAAAAAGCAATGCATGAGGTCGCAAAACACATATACATAGTATACACAGTATAAATACACATAGCATAATTGTTATAATAGTGAAAAATCTATTCTCAGAGTAAGATAAATCAGTAGATTTTAATGTAGCACAATATGAACAGTTCATTGATTTCTTTCAGATTCCACATTGCAAATATCCTTTAAGACAATAGCACTTGTCAATTCTTAATGTAGTATCAAAGAAAAATATCCACGATTATCTGAAAATGCTATAAGTGTATACTTTCTTTTCCCAAACACATATGGGTATATAAATATATACTTTCCTTTCCCAAATACATATGGGGATGAGGCCGGATTTTCTTCATATACTTCAACAAAACAACCTATCAAAATAAATTGAATGCAGAAATAGATATGAGAATCCAATCTCCATTAAGCCAAACATTAAAGAAATTTACCAAAATGTAACACAATGCCACTCTTCTCATTTTCTTTTGTTTTGGAAAATAGAGCTATTTTTTCATTAAAACTATAGCTTTATTATGGGTTTGTTCTTGTTATTTTTTAATGTTTTTTAATTTCTTTATTTTAATTTCTAATAGATTAAATATTAAAAACTATAACTATATTATCTATATAATTATCTATAATACTGATGAATTTATCTATAGTATCGATAAATATAACGCTTTGTTTTATAAACAAAAGCCCTTTGGGGTTCTCAATAATGTTTAAGAATGTAAAAAGATCCCCAAACTAAAAAGTATGAGAGCCATTGGCATGAGAGTTGTAAGTAATTCAAGTACCTAAAGCCAAGATTTACACCATAAACAATAAGCTATAAAGAAAATAAGTGGGAAACCAGACTACACCTCCCCTCCACCACCTTCCCACTCTACTCCCAGAATGGAGTTGCCTGGCTGGAGATGAAGGAATACTGCAAAGAGGAAAAGAGAGGTAAATACAAGTTTGGGTTTCTTCTCCCCCTACCTTCCTCCTGGACACCAAACTGAGCCCTAAAACTGGAGGATGAGAGATCTTTAAGTCTGAAGATTAAACAGTAGGGAAAGCTGTGCCCTACTTTCCATTTAAAACTCTGCAAAGCAGCAACCTCCTCCATGTACTCTGCCCAGCAATGGTGAAGACCTTCCCTCCAAGCAGTAGAGATAGCTCGTGGTATCCTAGGTATAGATGGCTTTGGTTTGCACAGATTCCACAGTGGCACAGGACAACACATAAAAGTTTCATTTCTCCAGATAGGCTGCAGGAATCACTAAGAACAGCCTTTTAAATCCAAAGTGACCTGGCAGCTGGGACAAAGAGGGCACTTAATAACCTTCACAGATCGGCGACTACAGGCCATGAAAGTGGCCTAGACCGTGGAATCTAGAGACCACTTTACAAAGACTGAACCTGTTGAGGGTCATCCAATGCCAGCAGAGGAGAGATGACGGCTGAGACCGGATGTTACCCACCACTTCATGTCCACTGCCATGACCACCTTTGGAAGAAACGGAGAGAATAATCTTGAATTTGGCTGGGTTTTCCTACAAGATATTTAAAAATCTTTAAAGTTCTGAATCATATCTTGAATGGGGACAATTATTAAAAAGCTACTCGGGAGGCTGAGGCAGGAGAATGGGGTAAACCCGGGAGGCGGAGTTTGCAGTGAGCTGAGATCCGGCCACTGCACTCCAGTCAGGCGACAGAGCAAGACTCCGTCTCAAAACAAACAAACAAACAAAAAACTAAAGAAAGTTATATTTTGGACAGGTTGTGTTGTGAATTATGGAATTTTTACCCACTACATAAGCATTATATTCCAGGTCTAATTAGCAACAATGAATACTCAGGGAAAAAGGGCAATCAGCTAGGGTTTGAGGCTAGTGATAGACCCTGCCTCAGTTAAGATGATCCAGTGTACGCACAGTGATGTAGTTAGGGTTGAGTCTGCAGGTGAGGCACACCTGTGGATTATGATCTTCCTCCAAAAGACCTATTCCATTCTGTGGTAGACACACTCGAAGAGTGACGATGCCCTTATATGATCCTATCTCCTTGAGCGTAGGCATGAACTGTGAATACTATAGGATAGTGAATCCCTTGGTTAGCAAGCCCCACATTTGATCTGTCAAGAAATCCTATTGGCTCAATCTTTACTTCTATCCCAAACCAACCACTTCTCACCAAATCTAGGGCTGCCATCTCATTCTAAGATGCCATAATCAGCCGGGCCGGGTGGCTCATGCCTGTAATCCCAGCTCTTTGGGAGGCCAAGGCTAGTGGATCACAAGATCAGGAGATCAAGACCATCTTGGCCAACATGATGAAACACCGTCTCTACTAAAATTCAAAATAAAAAATTAGCCAGGTGTGGTGGCACACGCCTGTAGTCTCAGCTACTCAGGAGGCTGAGGCAGGGGACTCACTTGAACCCGGGAGGCGGAGTTTGCAGTGAGCTGAGATCCGGCCACTGCACTCCAGTCAGGCGACAGAGCAAGACTCCGTCTCAAAACAAACAAACAAAAAACTAAAGAAAGTTATATTTTGGACAGGTTGTGTTGTGAATTATGGAATTTTTACCCACTACATAAGCATTATATTCCAGGTCTAATTAGCAACAATGAATACTCAGGGAAAAAGGGCAATCAGCTAGGGTTTGAGGCTAGTGACAGACCCTGCCTCAGTTAAGATGATCCAGTGTACGCACAGTGATGTAGTTAGGGTTGAGTCTGCAGGTGAGGCACACCTGTGGATTATGATCTTCCTCCAAAAGACCTATTCCATTCTGTGGTAGACACACTCGAAGAGTGACGATGCCCTTATATGATCCTATCTCCTTGAGCGTAGGCATGAACTGTGAATACTATAGGATAGTGAATCCCTTGGTTAGCAAGCCCCACATTTGATCTGTCAAGAAATCCTATTGGCTCAATCTTTACTTCTATCCCAAACCAACCACTTCTCACCAAATCTAGGGCTGCCATCTCATTCTAAGATGCCATAATCAGCCGGGCCGGGTGGCTCATGCCTGTAATCCCAGCTCTTTGGGAGGCCAAGGCTAGTGGATCACAAGATCAGGAGATCAAGACCATCTGGCCAACATGATGAAACACGTCTCTACTAAAATTCAAAATAAAAAATTAGCCAGGTGTGGTGGCACACGCCTGTAGTCTCAGCTACTCAGGAGGCTGAGGCAGGGGACTCACTTGAACCCGGGAAGCGGAGGTTGCAGTGAGCCGAGATCGCGCCACTGCACTCCAACATGGCGACAGAGCCAGACTGTGTCTCAAAAAAAAAAAAAAAGATCCCATAATCTTTATCCTGGTTATCCTCCCCGCTTCCAGGTATCTGTACTATACCTGTTTCCAGGTATCTGTTGTCAATCCAACATCCAGGGTAATCCTTTTACAAATTAAATCAAAGTACTTTAATTCCTTCTATAGCTCTCCTTTTCAGGCTACGGTCCTTATAGTGGCCTGCAAGGCCTTACATGATTTGGTGTCCATCACCTTTGTAACTGCAGCTCCTCTTTTTCAAGCTCTCTCGTTCTGCAACAGTTGCACTGGCTCCCTGGCTGACAATCTTATTTAAGACCTTTGTGTTGACATGCCCACAAATAGCAACGTGGCTAACTTCTACATTTTAGTTCAGGCTTTGCTCAGATGTCATCTTCTCAATAAAGCCTACCCTGACAACCTTATATAAAATTTCACCCCTTCCTCCCTACCCTGACTCCTGATTCCTATTATTCCGAACTAATCTTTTTTGAACCATAGCACTTATAATCTTATAACTAATTGTATAATTTACCAATTTTATTAGATCTTTTGTTTTCTCCTACTTGAATAAGCTTCTTGAAGGCAAACTATTTGTCTGTTTTCTTTCATCAGTGTATCCCCACATCGATGGGTGTAGTCTCTGAAATAATAAATGCTCAATACTTGTTGAATTAATTAATTTAACAATAAGTAACTGGAAAAGCAAGACAGATGACAGTTTTAACATAGCATATATTCTTATATTTAAGTGCTAGAAAAAAGTATAACTTTTTATAAAAATCAATAAATTTGATTAACAAAAATATATATTTCCCCAATCATACAAAGACTTACAACTGTCTTTCTTCTAAATAACAAAAAATAAATTCAATTTTAAATAATTAAAATTAGCAAAATAATTATTAAATGTAGGACAAAAAAACAAAACCTCTTTTAAATAATAATTACCAGATAATTCTTATAAATTATCCTAACAACAATATCAAAAGGAAGATACTGCTGATTTCCTTCTACAGATGAAGAAACAGGTTTAGAATGGATAGATAACTTTCCCAAGGTCACACAAGTAGCAAAGCCCAGACTTATTTTATATCTAGTATCATTTTTCTTCCTTTACACACAACACCAGTTAAGAGCATGGGCTCTGAGCCAATGAGACTACATTCAAATCCACTCCAAATCTTAGATTAATTACATTATTTCTCTGTGCCTCAATCTATTCATCTGTAAATTGGCAACAATAATTGTATAGCGCTCATGCAATTGTTAGGATTAAATGAGTTAATGAGCATCTAAGTACTCAATAAACATTAGTTATCACCATTATTACTATCTCCCTTAGAGACTACAAATAACTGTAGTCAGGTACCATGGCTCACACCTGTAATCCCAGCACTTTGGGAGGCTGAGGCAAGCAGATCACCTGAGGTTAGGAGTTCAAGACCAGCCTGTCCAACATGGGGAAACCCCGTCTCTACTAAAAATACAAAAATTAGCCAGGCTTGGTGGCGTAGGCCTGTAATCCTAGCTACTCGGGAGGGTGAGGCAGGAGAATCCCTTGAACCTTGGATACGGAGGTTGCAGTAAACCGAAATCTGCCACTGCACTCCAGCCTGAGTGACAGAACAAGACTCTTTCTCAAAAAAAAAAAAAAAAAGATACTATAAATAATTATTTTCAGAACCCCTTTTGTGTTATACTCATGTTATATAATTTACCTTCTTAGTCAAGTTCTGTTCAGTGCTGTAAAGAATGATGAGTATTTAAACATTCGTATGGCTTTTATCAAATATAAGTTCTCAATTCCAGAGATCTCCTTCTGGACCTTCTGTTTTCTAAGAAATACTGTCCATTTACATAAATTATCATACTGATAAAAGGGTTTTAAACTAGAGAAATACAAAAGTCACTTATCTGGTTCTATTCTATTTAGTTTTCTATAGTTTTACTTATATAATTAAGAAATAACTACTAAAACATCTTATATATTAAGTTGGAGGTTTTTTAAATGATTCTTCATTTGGAGATAAAATATATTTATTTTTCTCTCTATAGTGTAAGTATGACATTTATTTTAAACTTTTTGTTTAAAACTTTACAAAGATGGCAGAAAACAAATCTATAGACCAATCATATTCCTGAATAAAGAGGCACAGTTCTCAGTGCAGTGTTAGCATGCAGAATCCAGAAACAGGTCACAGGTAGAATACATGGTGAAAGAGCGAACTTTAAAGAGTGAATATGGAAAGGCTGCTTGAGCACTGTCCCAGGAAGGCAGAAATTAATCTATTCTTTTATGACTTTTTAAATAGACTTTTTGAGGCTTTATGGTTAGATACTGTAAAACTCACCCAGGTGAAGTGTACATCTCATAACTGCTGAGTCATTCATGGGATTGAAGAGCCATCATGGCAGTCTGATATCAGAAGATCTCTGACACCCAGATAGAAGGCTGACAGACGGGATTCCTCATGCCCATTTGAAGATAAGCCCTGTCCCCAACCCAGCCCCAGTCAACCATTGATCTGTTTTCTGTTACTATAAATTTCCCTTTTCTGAACATTTCATATCAATAGAATTGTACAGTATGTAGTACTTTGTGTCTGGCTTCTTTTCACTTAGTGACATGGTTCTGCATTTCATCTATAGCATGTATCAGCCATAGCATGTATCTGTAGTCTTTTTTTAAAAAAAACTTTTATGTTAAGTTCAGGGGTACATGTGTAAGATGTGCAGGTCTGTTACAAAGGTAAACGTGTTTCATGGCAGTTTGTTGTACAAATTATTTCATCACTCAGGTACTAAGCCTAGTAACCAATAGTAATTTTTCCTGATCCTCTCTCTCTCCTCCCACCCTCTGCCCTCAGGTAGGCCCAGTGTGTACTGTTCCCCTTTATGTGCCTATGTGTTCTCATCATTTAACTTAAATTGGAGTATTCTCATATAGCATCTGAAGTCTTTTATTTTACATTTTTTATTTTTTATTTTTTTGGAGATGCAGTCTCACTCTGTCACCCAGACTGGAGTGCAGTGACACAATCTCCGCTCACTGCAACCTCCACCTCCCAGGCTCAAGTGATTCTCGTGACTCAGCCTTCTGAGTAGCTGGGATTACAGGCACCTGCCACCATACCTGGCTAATTTTTGTATTTTTCGGTAGGGACAGTGAAGACCTATTCCAGTTATAAATACTAATAGGAATTAGTTTCAAAGTTTGCCATAGAATTTTCTCTCTGAAATGATTTCCATTATAAAACTTGAAATACAGTCCTACTGTAGCGGGGAGACTTAATTTAAACCTTTTGGCAAAGACAGAGGTAAGATGTTTCTGAGGCCAAAAGAGTTAGTCATCTTTGCCTTAATATACTAAGTTGCATTCAAAAAAGTTTGTCAGTTTTGCTTAAATGTACTCCCCTGCATTCATTTTTCCTTCTGTATATTATGTACAATTTCCCATAATTCTTCTTCACTTTTATCATCCTGGCTTCCTTATTCAACAAATGTTTCATTGAGAGTGTTCCAAAGTAGTACTGCAGGTAAGATGAATATGACTACATTCTTGCCCTCCAGTAGACTGGGCAGAAATATTTTATTTCTCCAACAGAATCATTGTCTAGTTTGATACATATTAACAGTGTATTAACTACTTCAGACAGTAGGAAATGAATTAAATCTCTAATTGATTAATTCAGTATGCTAAAAATCCATAAATCAAGTTCACATATTTAAAAGGTTTGGTGTATTCCAATGGTATGTTTAGAATACGCATCTGGAGAAAGTTGTTCCTTTCTGGTAGAACCTGAAGTTTTCAATATTCATTGAAGATATTTATTCATCATATAAAACTAGAGTCCAGAGGATAGGCTTTTAGAGATACTAGATATGCTGACATTTTCATGTTATTATCCACATATACATTAATACATTCATGCACCATGAACAAATGTATTTAATTCAAAGGGGTTTAAACACATACCTCAATAACAAGGTAACAAATTCAAAGGAGTGCAAACATATACCTAAATAATAGCATAACAGAGCCATCTAGTGGCCACATAAAAACTTGTTTCATGCGATTTTGTTTCGTTTCATCAAGTTTTACATAAACGTAAGTTTATCTTCCCTCTGATACAGATTTATAATGCTTGTGGATAATGGGCCAAAGGAATTTGGAGCTGGGGTACTACAGTACATATCTGACATCCTAAGACATCTATAATCTATATTGTGTGGAGAAAAAGAAGAATTTTAACAAGTGATCATTAAATTTTCAAATTCTCTTAATACGTATGGGATGAAAGCATTAGATTTTTTTAATTGTTAGTTTACAAATACTCCAAAACAAGATTTTCTCTTTTAATATGCCATATTAAAAGTTAAAATAAACAACAATCTTCTGTTGCATAAAGGCAAGTAAGCAAAAAAAAAAAAAAATCCTCACTAGGAAATAGATGAAAGCAAGGACGAGAAGCCATCTTCGAAAGAAAGAAAGAAAAAAAATCAAGCTTTTCAGATGTTAAATATTTAATGAAACATAAGTGCAGAATCTCACTGACATGCAAGTTTCTACAACCAAGTCAGGCATTCAGTCTTAAAGTGCTGGAGGCCAGTTTGAGATCATAGAACACATGGGCATTTCCAATTTTTCAGGCTAAACCACAAAAGGTTCACCATGTTGCTTGCCAAACTTTTCAATAAATTTATATTATAAATGTTTCACAACATCAAACACTTACTCTGAAATCCCAGCTCCAAAATTCTTGGATCACCATCACCTCAAAATTCATGGATCTAAATTAAACCACACTTTCAATGTTCCTCACTGTTCTCAAGTATTAGCATCTCTTCTTGTCTAACATAAATGCCACGGCAAATCAATATAACCAGTCCCTTGCATGCATTCCTTTTCCCTTCTCTCACTTTGCTCACTCTCTTGGCAAACTACAATTTGGTTAACTCCAACTCCCTGTCAGCTCCATACCAGCACCTATGCAGTTGAGCATGATGAAGAGAAATTATGCAATCATGCTAGAGATTTGACTTTGAATTCATTACAAGAACTCAAGCAAGCTCCTAATATGACCGGGGAAACCTACTACTTTTCCAAGTCTATTGATGCCATCTCCTAATTATATTTTTTCCCCTCTCCTCGAATCTCCAATACTGTCTCCCCGATCCTCACTCTCAGTTAATGGCCTGGTTTTCTATTACCCCAGAAAAAAAAAAAATTATTAGATGAGAGCATTCAAAGTTCACACCACCACTCATCCACAAGCACCTGTACCCATGTACTCCTATTTCTGTAGATGAACTGCCTAAACTATTATCTTAGGGCAACTCCTACTTTTATGCACTAGATCCCATCTCATTTCCCAAGGAGTTCATCAAATCTCTTCTGCATCATCAGTTTTTCAATTTCTACTGGATCTTTCCCATCAGAATACTAACATATTTTAAGTTCTCCTATGCTTGAAAAATGACCCACTCTTGATCCCACATCCCTTTCCAGATATTGCTGCATTTGTCTTCCTCTGTACTGTGTAACTCCTCAAAAGAGTTGTTCCGAATCCATGACTTCCAATACTTCTCCTGTTCTCTCTGAAATTACTCTTAACAAGGTCCCAAGTGACCCTCATATTGCTAAATCCAATGGTCATTTCTCAACTTCCATCCTACTTGTGTCATAAACAATAGACCACTTTCTTTTTTTTTTTTTTTTTTTTTTTGAGGGTGAGTCTCGCTCTGTCGCCCAGACTGGAGTGCAGTGGCCGGATCTCAGCTCACTGCAAGCTCCGCCTCCCGGGTTTACGCCATTCTCCTGCCTCAGCCTCCCGAGTAGCTGGGACTACAGGCGCCCGCCACCTCGCCCGGCTAATTTTTTTTATTTTTAATAGAGACGGGGTTTCACCATGTTAGCCAGGATGGTCTTGATCTCCTGACCTCGTGATCCGCCCGTCTCGGCCTCCCAAAGCGCTGGGATTACAGGCTTGAGCCACCGCGCCCGGCCACCACTTTCTTTTGAAAAACTTTTTTGACTTTTAAGGTACCACACTCTGCTGGCTTTCTCCCTAAATGACTTCTCAACATCCTTTGCAGGTTCCTACTGTTTTTCCTGGTAGATTAATACTGACAGGATCCAGGGCTCAGTTTCTTATCCTATTTTCTTTTCTTTTTTTTTTTTTTTTAATTTAAGAGTTGGGGGCTCGGTTTCTTGCTCAGGCTGGAGTGCAGTGACATGGGCATAGCTCATTAGCCCCGAATTCTTGGGCTCAAGTGATCCTCCTGCCTCAGCCTCCTGAGTAGCTGGGACTACAGGTGCGTGCCACCACACCTGGCTAATTTATTTTTTTAATTATTTGTAGAGATGGAGTTTCACCATTTGCCCAAGCTGGCCTCAAATTCCTAGGCTCAAAAGAGCCTTCTGTCTTGATCTCTTAAGTGCTGGCATTAGAGATGTGAGCCACTGCACCTGGCCTCTTACCCTATTTTTTATCCATCCTTCCTCCCTCGGTACGATCATCTGATCTCATGGCTTTACATACCATCTATAGTTTGACAATTCACATATTTATTTCTTCAGCCCAAACCTCTCCCCAGACCTCCATCCTCATATATTGAACTCTCTACTCAACAATTCCACTTGGATGCCTAAAAAGCATCTCAAACATAACATACAAAACTGTACTCCTAAATACTTCTCCCCAAAAACCTGCTCTTTCTGCAGTCCCCATCTCAGTAAATAATTAAAAACCTTAGTCATTTCTCTCATAGCCTATAATCCCTTTATCTTATATACTATACTATGTCCAATCTTTCAGCAAATACTGTCAGATCTACTGTAAAAGTATTTCCAGAATTGAATCATTTATTTTTTTCATTGCTACCACTAACCCAACACTATTCTCTCATTTTATTATTCCACTACCCTAACTGCTTTCCCTGCTCCAACCCTATCCCCATCGCTACCCTAGAGCTTTTCTAAACAGAGCTTTGAGAGAGAACATGTAAATCCTAAGTTAGATCATGCCATTCTACTCACAACTCTCCAACGCTATCCAACTTATTCCAAAAAACTAAAAACTGTATAATGACCTATAAGGCCATAGATAGCCTATCATGACCTTTCTAACTTCACTTCCTACTTGCTTTCCTCATTCTAGCCAAACTCGTCCAAATATTCTTCGAACATGCCAAGTTGAGTTATCTATTCTTACATAACAAATTATCCCAAAATGTAGTAGCTTACAACATAATTTATTATCTCACACACTTTCTGTAGGTCAAGAATCCAAGTGTGGCTTAGCTGGATCCTCTGCTACAGTGTCCCTCCCAGGCTGCCATCAACAGCTGGGGGTATAGTCATCTCAGGGCTCAACTGGGTAGGGATCCACTTCCAAGCTCATTCACATGGTTGTTGACAGAATTCAATTCCTCATGGACTACTGGTCTGATAGCCTCAGTTCCTTGTGAGATGTTGGCCAGAGGCAACTCTCTGTTCCTTGCCACATGGGCCTCTCCAACATAGCAGCTTGCTAGATCAAAGCAAGCAATACAAAAAGGCACAAGAGGAAGTGGTAGCAAAACATAAGTCAGGTTTTTATACCTGGTCTCACATTTCACCACTTTGCCATTTAAGAGATCACATAAAGGAAGGAATAACGTGAGGTGGAGTTACTGGGAACTTTGCCTACTGTATCAAGTATGGTCCCACTGAGAAAGCATTTGTTGCTTCAAATATTCCTCTTCCACATGTCTGCATGTTTTGCTCCCTGATGTTCTTCAACTTATTGACCTAATGTCACCTTCTGAATGACATTTCTCCTGAACACCTTTTTAAAATTACAATTCCTACCTTCCAAACACTTCTCATCTTCTGTGCTGTTTTTCTCCACAGCATTTATTGACTTTAACATACCATATAATTTACATATTGTGATTGGTTTCTACTTCAGTTTAGCTAAGCTAGCCCTACATTTCCCTTCCCTTCCCTGAATAATTCCAGCTTTAAAAAGGCCACAGGAGACATTTTGTATGAGACTTGGTAAATGAAAGTAAAGCAGCATACACTTTTGACACTTGGAAGGTCAGTATAGGGCATGAGGCAATGTTGCAGATCATGCAAGATATCACTTATCTGCTAACTCGTCTCATAAGTGTGGGGCAGTAGTCAGATCTATAGCTTCTTCAGTCATCCCAGATCTTCTGTTTCAACTTCAACAACCTCTTAAGTCTGTGACAAAGGGCATCAGCTTCTCTTGCAGATCACGCCCATCATCAAAGCTAAACTCTTGAAACCAGGAAGAGATTAGTCCTGATTCTAGTTCATTCTCATGGATTACAGCTCATTCTTGCAGATGCCAATTTTCCTTGGTCCCTCCACTCCACAATTGTATAAGGTCAGATTCTACATATATGATTTTAATCATATGTATTTCCTAGTAGTTGATTCTGATAGAACTCTAATACTCTTATTTGTATCTACTTTCTGCTAAAATGTAAGCTCCATGAAATTTTTTTAAATTCCATTTTGTTTAGTATTTCTAGCCACAGCACCTATGACAGGACCTGGAATATAGTAGAAACTCATTATTTATTGATGAGAATTTTTTTAATGTACAGTACAAAGAATAAGTATTAAGGACAGCAAAAATGAGACGAGACCAATATTTTCTAATGTTCTAAAAGAAAGATTACTATAAAAAATAATAAGAACTGAGATGTATCTTAAAGGATGGGTAGGAAGAATTGAAAATATATTCTATTCTATGAAATAGCATGAACAAAAATAGGAATGAGCATGCTAAGTGTAACATACATTGTATGTTGGCCTGGGATGAGGAATTTTACCTGATAATCGGTAGGAAAGCCATACACTTTCTGTAACAAGTGCTTAACATGTATAAAATATTTCAGGAAATGTAATCTTTCATTATATACTCAGTTGATGGGAAGAGAGAATTAGAACTGTAAGGAGACAGCTCAGATATGCTATCTTACATTAGCAGTGTGATACGGTTTGGATTTGGATTTGTGTCCCTGCTCAATGTCAAACTGTAATCCCCAGTGTTGGAGGAGAGGCCTGGTGGGAGGTGACTGGATTATTGATTCCTCCTTGGGGTTCTTGTGATAGTGAGTTTTCACAATATCTGGTTATTTAAAAGTGTGTAGCACCTCCCTCTGCTCTCTCTTCCTCCTTTTCTTCCCACGTAGGATGTGCCTGCTTCCCCTTCCACCATGACTGAATGTTTCCTGAGGCCTCCCCAGCCATGCTTCCTGTACAGACTATGGAACCAGGAGCCAATTAAACTTCTTTTCTTTACAAATTATCCAGTCTCAGGTAGTTCTTTATAGCAATGTGAGATCAGACTAATGCACAGTGTAACAATAGAGAAAAGGTAGCTATAAAAATAATGTAAACAGTTGTAACTTGGCCACAGTAGCAATCATTAGTGCTATAATAATATATTGAAATATTTCTGATTATCGTCCTTCTAAGCACACAGTAGGATTCCATTTCCCCAGGCTTTTGGAGTTAGGTGTGGCCATGGAACTTGCTGTAGTCCATAAAATAAGAGTCAATGTAACATATGTCACATCAGAATGGAATCTTTTAAGAACATAATAACAATTTCCCTTCTCCCTTTATGTTGCCTAGAACCATTACAAATGGTGAAGGCCTCATTAGCCTGGTCTCTAAAATGAACATGAGCATGACAAGAAACAAACCTCTGTTGTTTTAAGCCACAGAGATTTTGGATCTTTTATAACTGCAACACAACTTCATCCATCCTGACTGTAACACTTTTAAATTATGTCAACAAAATTCTATACTCCCCTCAAGATGGGGCTTAATTTCCCTCCCCTTGAATGTGAGCTGGCATTAATAACTAACTTCTAACAAGTGATGGTGTGTAACTATCTAGACTAGGCCATAATAAAAAGCACTGGGGCTTCCTCTCTTGAGTCACTCACTCTGAGGAAAGCCAGCTGCCATGAGAATCATGAGGACAGTCAAGCAGCCCTATGGAGAGATTCACATGCTGAGGAATTGAGACTTCCTGCCAACAATGAGCATTACCTTGCTGGGTCTGTGAATGAGTCACCTTGAAAGAGAATCCTGCAGCACCAGCCCCAGTGAAGCCTTCAGATGGCTGCAACCCCAGTCAACATCCTGACTGCAACCTCACAGGAGACACTGAGCCAGTTAAGCTGCTCTTAGATTCCTAACCCATAAAAACTATGAGATAGTAAGTGCTTATTTTTTTAAGCTACTATGCTTTAGGCTAATTTGATACACAGCAATCAATAACAAATACATTGGTTGATACAAAAATATATCAAATACTGAAAATAGAGGATGGGGAAAAATTAAAACTAATTCCTTTGTTTTGAACTTTGAATAATTTGGAAAACATTGCAATGGCACTAACTGTTAAGTTACTCAATTATATTCTCAAGTCTTGAGGCAAAGGCCATGTCTACTCAATAAACATTTGCTGGAGTCTAGTCAATGTTTAACAACTGAACAAGATGTTCAGAACTGACAAGAATGTTTTAATATAGATAGGACGGAACGTCCATCTCCTCTCTTTTGGACACTATGCCTTTTTTAACACTAGATTATACTGCAGTACACTATAATTTTATTATTGCAGCAAAACCAATTTTTATAGCAGAAGTATCAAGCTGCTAGTATAAACTGGAAGTTTAGGTTTCCTAAGTGTTTTAAGATGAAAATAAGTCCACGGGTTATTACCTCACTGTATTTTCTCCTATTCATCTCAGCATTCATATGACAGATGTGCCATTCTATGTTAAATTTGTTTTTCTGATGACTACCAGTTTCAACACTCAACCACAAAAGGAAAAAAGATATAGTGCATGGAAAAGCATTGTTGAAGAATAAATATTCTATAATGAACTGTTCACTCCATGTATCAAAAGCAGAACTGAAATATTACCTAGCCATCATTTGATCAGTTCTAACAGGTTCACCTTGCACTCTATCTTTAAAATCCTCAGGCTGGGCGCAGTGGCTGGCACCTGCAATCCCCAGCACTTTGGTAGGCCAAGGAAAGTGGATCACTTGAGTCCAGGAGCACAGAAGATCAGCCTGGGCAATATAGTGAGACCTTGTCTTTCAAAAAAAAAAAAAACCTTAAAAAAAATCAGCCAAGTGTGGTGGCACACATCTGGCAGGAGACTCGCTTGAGCCTAGGAGGTTGCACTGAGCCAACCAAGATCATGCGACTGCACTCCAGGCTAGGCAACAGAGCAAAAATGTTTCTAAAAAAATAAATACATACATAAAATAAAATCCTTAAGCCAACCATCATTTACCAACCCATTTTTAATTCTTCTATTCATTACCACATTGTCTCTTCTGAATATTCCTTTGAATACAGGTAAATTCATTGGGTTTGATCTCAAGTCAAACTTAGAAATACTGTCATCTCAGCCACAGATTTCACACTAAAGTAGATAGAAACCACTACTAAATCACTACTTTGTGTTAAAATGAAAGTATAATAGACTGTAAGGTTATAATTGCTTTTTTAAGTTAAACTTTTACATTTACAGAAAATTTGCAAAAATGGAATCCTCACACACCCCTCATCCAATTTCCCCTATTGTTAATATCTTATAATACCATGGTATATCTGTTACAATTAAGACATCAATATTGGCACTATTACCTAAATTCCACACTTCATTCAGATTCACTAGTTTTCCATTAATGTCCTTTTTCTGCTGGAGATACCAGCCAGGATACCACATTACATTTAGTCATTATGTATCATTTTCTCTGGTATAATAGTTTCTCAGACTTTTCTTGTTTTTGAGTACTGATTAGGTAATTTGTAAAATGTACATCAGTTTGGTTTTGTGTGACTTTTTTCTCATGGTTAGTCTAAGGTATGGGCTTTGAGGAAGAAAAACATGAAGGTGAAGTGTCCTCATCACATGGTAACAGAGTACACATTATCAACATGCCGTATCACTGATGTTAAATACTGATCACCTGGACTCCGTAATGCGTGCCACTTTTCACCTTCAAAGTTCTGCTTTCTCCCCTTTCCTTACTCTACCCTTTGAAAGCAAGTTACTAAGCACAGCCCACAATAAAGTTGGTGTTTGGATCAGAAAGGGGAATTAAACTCCATCTCCCGGAGAGAAATTGTTTTTTAAAGTAAACATAAAACCTTTTCGATTTCAGAAACATATTGAGTACTTCAAAGCATTCAGTAATGCAATTGACTGTTCATATAATGAAAGTCGTTCTGCTAGGCACTTTCAATAAGAATTGGACATAGTCCTTCACCACAGTTTATAATAAAGGCACCACAAGAAAAATGTGAGTTAAGTACTATAGTATGTTAAAAAAAAAGGGGGGGAACAAATTCAATTGAAGCAATGAAAATTTTCATAGAACAAGTGATATCTGAGGAAAGCACTCTAAGCTGAGTAGAATTTTGACAGATAAAAATAGATGAGAATGCAGTCAAGATGGAGAAAAGATCATAAAATATGGGGGTAGAAAAGAACAGATTTTCTAAAGTCCAGTTTCAGACAAAACACAAAGTTCTACTCAAAGGCCAGGACACACAGGTGCACACAAGCGTGCATGCACACATACTGTCATTCATGTTCATTGGTGTTCTAACACCTTAAGCCAATGGAAACATTAATTTCAAATCTTCAGACTTTTTACGTTAGCATAAATGAATGGTATTTTGGGCCAAACTGTGCTTCCCAAAATTCATATGTAGAAGCCCTCAGACTTTTCTTGTTTTTGAGTACTGATTAGGTAATTTGTAAAATGTACATCAGTACCTCTGAATATGACAGTATTTGGAGATAGGGTCTCTAAAGAGGTAAATAAGGTTAAACGACTTGATTAGGTTGGGCCCTAATCCAGTTCAGCCAGTGTCCTTTTAAGAAGAGGCAATTGAGACAGACAGGTTCAAAAAGAAAACGGTATGAAGATACCGGGAAAAGACTGCCATACACAAGCCAAGGAGAGAGGCCTCAGAAAAAACAATCTAATGACACCTTGATCTCAGACTTCCAACCGACAGAACTGTGACAAGTTTCTGTTGTTTAAGCCACCTGGTCTGCGGTATTTTGTTATGAGAGTCCTAGCAAACTAATATAGATAATTATTTAGATTTAAATAAAATGTAACTGGGCGGAACTCCCTCCTGTGATTCAGTATGCAAGCCTTGTTATTGAATAGTTCTTCTCGGTTCATTAGTGGAACTGAGTGAAACAAGGAGACAAAGTAAGATAGAGTGAAATGTGGTGAGCCTTAGAAGCAGCCCTATTATCTCAAATAAAAATGTATCTCCTATAAGCTTGTCCATTCCAAACCGAATGGCAGTTATTGCTCTAATTAAATCTTTCCCCCCAAAAGCATGTAATGACTTCATGTTTTTGTAGATCTCCACTGTACTTAATTCACCCGTCTTGATACCTTTTTCCTTAACAGCAATTGCTACAATGTGCTGCTCCAAATGGTCCAGCACTAAGTAAAAACTTCACCTGGTTTGTTTCATACAGGAGGATAAACGAAAACAAAAGAAATTCAGTGTTCTTTTAAAAGCACGTGTCTAACAAAACTATTCCTAAAGGCTGGAAATTCCACTTTACAGTGGCGGTAGCCCTATTTCATTGCATCCTCCAGGCAATGTACAGCGGGTGAGGTAAGACTGAGGCGTTCTGCTTTCCGGAATTAAGAGTCCAAGGGCGGCCAGATGTGGGCAACAAACTGTGGGTCAGGGTCAGACTGCAACATGGGCAACATGCACACGCTCATGAAACCGGGTGTCTCCTAGGCTCATCGGGTCTAACCTTCTTTTATTTATTTATTTATTTTTGAGATGGAAACTCGCTCTGTCGCCCCGGCTGGAATGCAGTGGCGCGATCTGAGCTCACCATAACCTCCGCCTCCCGGGCCCAAGCGATTCTCCCACCTCTACCTCCCGAGTAGCCGGGACTACAGGCGTTCACCACCACACCCGGCTAATTTTTGTGTTTTTAGTAGAAACGGGGTTTCGCCATGTTGGCCTGGCTGGTCTCCAACTCCTGACCTCAAGTGATCCGCCCGCCTCGGCCTCCCAAAGTTCTGGAATCACAGACGTGAGCCACCGCGTTCGGCCCCTTTTTCTAACATTGTCTAAAGTAAGTATCCTAAACAGGAAACACCAAAAGATCCCCTGGCTTCCGTGACCTACACGGGTAAGCGTGATGATTTTTCGCTATCGCGAGAACCTTTTGGCTCTCGTATGTGCGCATGCGTCTGGATCCGGAGCCAGGTGACCCGCTCAGACGTGGACGACGGGCGGGGAGAGGGATCCCAGGAAGAGGTGGCCCACGGAACAGGTGGAGCCGCGGCGGGGCTGGGCGGGGCGGAGAGTGAAACAACATAGGTTCCGCCCCTCGCGGCGCTTCCTCCGGAATAGCGTCATCAGTTCTATAAGAGAGCGTGTGCCGAAGGCCTCGGCCTTTCATATTCGGGAAGCGTCGGGATTAGGTGAAAGTACTTAGTTGTCTTTCGTACGTTAAAATGATAATTGGGCCGAAACTTACTGCCTTACCTAAAAGGCAGCGCACTCAGGATATTGGTAGGTCGGGGGGCAGCTTTGGAAACCCTTAAGTTTACAAGCATGCGCGGACTTGAGTGCTCATTAGGTCGCGGGGTGGCCACGTGCAGCCCTGGACCCTGAACCCCGGCGTGCGTGAGCCGTGGGCCCTCGGGGAAAGGTTTCGTGCACCCGGGGACTCCGGTGAAGCTTGTTTCGCTGTTGGTGTCATGTGGCCATCTTGAGTCTACTCTGTCGCCTTTGTGCCATAGCACCCTGAGAACCGTCAGTTTGAGTCAGATGGTGAGTAATAACCTATAGCAGTTTGCTTGCTGGTTAATTCTGGATTGTGAATCTCCATGTATCTTTGGGACCTGTCAGCTGTGGCAGTCTCCCTTCCTAGCCATGGAAGAGCATATTCTTGTTTATTGGCAAAGCTGTCACCATTTAATTGGTATCAGATTCTGACTTGCACAAGTAACATTATTCACTGTTAGAAACCTGGAAGGTGCCGGATTATTGGGCAAACTTTTCTAAACCGTTGTTCAAATGTTTCTAGGAAGCTGAGCTGAACACATGACGATGGATGATGGAAACAGAAGGTACATTTCTTTTTTCATAGTCCTGAGTTAATCTGAAACGCCTTAGCGCCAGGACGTTGGAAAGCTAAAGCTGGCCCGTTTTGCTGGCTTTTGTAGTTTAAGAGTTATCAACCAGCTGAATTAGCTGATAAGATCTCAGAACAGTGAGGTAAGTACACAGCTCGGAGTTTTATAATGTTTTTTTTTCTCTTGCAGACTATCAAGAAATCCAAAGTGGTAATGGGCGAAGTCTGTTCAGCATCCGGCAATGGATTTATCTTAGTTGGGGAAATGGGTGTTCCGAATAATGTTCTGGAAGTTATCAGGATACCTATTTTCAATATAGGACTGAATTTTTTAAAGTAATACTTAAGGTGGTCCCTGATAATTAAATAAAATGCTTAATTCATGTGGCTACTCATTGTTCTTTGACTGAGTGATTAATAGACGGAAAGGTAGTTAATAGCAGAATACCTCCTGTTTAATGTTACACGTTCATGTGGAAGTAGTGTGAATGAGTACAGTTCTAAGGTTATTGCAGCCTTTGTGAAAAATGTAAAATATAAAAATTATCAGGTTACCCCCAAGGGAGAGAGCAGTCTTTTTAAACCATACAAAAATTTAAGGCAGCTATACAAGGTGAAAAATTATGTACTTTATTTACAGATATGCACAGTACACGTGTATCTTTCAAGTAACAAGACGGTTATAGTAAAAGCATGTTATATGAACCATGTATTCTTCAGGATTGAGCAAATTGCAAGCTGTTTGCTGCCTTTTAGGTTTGCCAGTCCCTGATCTACTTGAAACATTGATGTTGCTTGCTCCAGCACTGTAGTTTAATTATAAGGGCAGCCCGTGAGAACGTTTCAATAGACATTTTTCTCACCTATATTGCACGTTTTTCTGAAGCCCTTGTGCAAGTGTGTGTGCCATATGTAGCTCTATTTACATATAAACGCTGCTTTAAAAGTTTATCAAAATCATGAGTTTTTACAAAAGTTTTTAATGCTCTTCTGCATTATATGCAGCATTTCAAATCTGCAAAATAGTAAAACTATAAAGCACCTTTAGATTTGCACCAGTTATTACAGAAATGGGGATTTGTTAAAAGGATGTAATTTGATGTAGAAGGGTAAAGTCCTTTAATGACTGGCATTCAAGAGGATTACTTAAAACCATCTGAAAGTTCATGCTAACCTTGTACCTATATTTATGCTACTTGGGACCTGGGGAAGGATCTATGACACTGAAGTATCTTGAATGTGCCTTTTAAATTTGAGCATTACTGCTAAGAATGTTCTGTAAAGGTGCATAGTTAAGCAGCGATCCCTTAACTCAGAGAAATAGCCATAGAGAAACCAGTCCTTTAGGTGGGAGAACCATGGGGGGAAAATCCAGCATTGGGGCTCCTTTTTGTGGAGTTTGGAATCAGTGTTTCACCAACTGGACTCACTTTGAGGCAAGCCTGTTTTCCCCTATTTGAAAACAAGGGCTGCTACTGTAAGATCCTACTGGCCTTTTGCAACTTGTCAGTGAAGTTCAAAGCTGCCGAATGCGGTCCCTGGCATATGTTATAACTGCTGTATGCATTAAAACAATTGAAAAGTTACTAGAACTTTTCAATGTATAGGCCAGGAAAGCATTTTGACTAGTATATTTTAAGATTGAATTGTATCAGGTTGGTCTTGGGGAAACCTGCAGGTATGTCAGTTACAGGGAAGTGTCAGTAGGTGGCACTCTTACATCATGGTCGGGGAACGTGGACTATGATGCTAACTAAGGAAGAGTTAACATTTAATTCTAAGTTAAATCTGAAGTGCTTGTTAAAAGCAAATATAGTAGATACGTTAATGTGTTGGATAAACTAGGTTGTATGTCCAACTGGCATTTTACCAGAAATCTTTTCAAATCTTGCTAGTTTATACGCTGTAGGTAGAAAGTATTTTTATCTTACGGTTTCTGAAGCGCTTGGTACTCAACAAGGATACTTGTTTCCAAATATCAGATCACTTTGAGAATCTATTGTGACAGGCAAATGTCCTTGAGGCTTACTACTCCTATTCAGGCCTAAAAGTTAGTAGTGGAATTCCTTAACCATTGATTTCCTCACTTGGCAAAGGCTACAGAGAAGATTATTTCCTGTCAACTATTTTGAAAAGATCTAAGCATAAATATGCCACTCTTATGAGTGTAGTAAAGGGTAACGCATTTATGTCAAATGTGGGTATTTAATATGAATTCAGACACCACTGATTAAATTATAAGGGGTTCTCAATTCAGTTGTAAAAATTATCTTTTGTGAAATCAACAGAATGATTCTGAGAAACAGGGATAGATTAGGCTTAGAATAAGTCACTCCAGTGAAATGAAGATAGACAACAAAGTTCATTTAAGGATTGTCACTTCCACTACACTGAGGTCTCTGAAAATGTTCACAAATTCTCAAAAGCAACAGGGGGTGCACAATTTTTTACCACAACACAAAGCAAAAACGTGGATCTCCCCATTTGTTGTCATCTCTGCTGAGTGCTAATAGTGGGGGTTCAAAGTTTTCCATCTGTTTAAATACTGCTTTGAAGTTTCCCTGAAGAATTACAGTTTGGTGACACTTTTTATCCAAGGTACAAAGGCTGAGACTTTGGTATAAACACCAGGAGAATCCTTGACTCCACAGCCATACCCCCAGGAGGTCACCCCATACACCGCCCAGCTCTCTCCGGGCCGTTCACACATGAGTGGTCCTCCGCTGTCTCCCTGGCAGCTGTCCACGCGTTTGTGTTCATGGAGGTTTCCAGCACAGAGCATTCTCCCTGTAAACCGACCCTTATAACGTTCTTCACAAAACCTCTTAGGAAGTAAGGGAATGGCTGCTTGTTGTAGTGTTCTTGAATAGGCTCGTCCTACTCAGACCAAACATCTGATTAGTGGCATTCCAGATAACCATCACAACATTTTACAGTTACCGAGCATGTAATAGTCATGAAAATAATACCCCTGTTGTGGCATTAGTGTAGTTTAAAATGAGCAATGACTGGTATTTTTAATGTTGACACAATCTTAACCTTTACAAATTTACTTCTCGGTACTGAATTGTCTGAGGAATAATGAATAACATCTATGGATCTGTAGAGTAAGGTGACCTAAAGAAAGCACATTTGTGCAGGCATTCATATTTGAATTCTGTATATCAAAAAGCATAGAATGCATTCATGCTGGTTTCACATTGGCACATCAATTCATGTCTACTTCACTGAATTAAACTGAGTTCTCAGTTTATGCTAGTTCTCATTAGAACCAACAATACCTCCAGAATATAAGTCTCGATTACATGCATGCATTTCACACTAAGCAAAATTTCTCCAAATAAGTGAACCCATTTAAGATCTTACTGCCCATTGCACACCCAAATATGTGGATAATACCAGACACAGGTCCCTGCTTTTTTTTATTGTGCCTTACCTGTGTCACCCCATCCTGTTATGTAACAGTTGGATGCTGTTTTCTGTGGCCTCTCTCTCCAGAATGGTAAACAGGCTGGCAAAACGTGGCTGCTGAATCTGGCACACTGCTCTTCTGGTCCTTGTAATCTAACCAGGGCTATGTCATAATCACTGCTGTCGGGTCGATACTCCCGATGAATCACAATCTGTTGAACTCCAATTTCTTCCTCAAACTCCTCTGGTACCAGAGTATGGTAATCGCCAACCCTAACAGCATAGTTCCTAGTGCTGTTGCCATACCTGAGAGGCAGAGAGTACTAATGAGAGATTTGCTTCAGATACTGAAAATTACTGATTGTCAAGAAGGAAGACTAATGAAGATACAAGCCTTTGTTCCAAATCATCAGCCCCTTTGGTAAATTCAGCCTTTCTTTCCATTTATGTGACCCACCATTCCTGATCCTCTACTGTGAACCCATTGTCATAACCTCTTGTCTTCATTTCACTGTGTAATCTGTTCTCCAAGAAGGAGCAAATGTGGAGGATGAGTGGAAAATAAAGACTAATCATTAACCTGTCATTTCCCGAATGAAAAGGGATCAAAACTGGAATAGGTCAAAATTATTGTGCTGTGTTTGCCATTTTTTGTTGCTCTGTTATTTCCAAGATTGTTAGTTTGTCATGAAGTTCTGTGAGGGCAGAAACCAACTTTGTGTCCATCAAAGTACTTGGTACAGTCCACTTCACTCCTGCAAGGTGGACATAAACTCCTTCACTTTCCTCTAAAGTGAATGCAAACCCAAACTATACTTTCAGATCAACATATATTCATTCTATCCTTTCCCCTCTTTTAAATCTTTATTCAGATGTCACCTCAATGAAGACTACTTTGACACCCTCATATTTAAAATTGCAACCCATCTGTCTTTGTCCTCCCATCATTGAACACTCGCAATGTCATTCATCTGCTCTATTTTTCCTCTTTTTTAAGCATCACTTTCTAACAAAACTATCTAGTTTACTATTTATTGCATTTATTCTCCTCCCTGCTTGAGTCAAAGCTATTCCAGGTCAGAGATATCTTTGTTGTGTTCACTGATTACAACACCTAGAATAGTGTTGTGCCATTAGGAATGCAGAAAATGGTTGATTTAAATTAGTGAATGTGTATTGTTAATGTATACTTTTTTCCATATTCCATTAAAATATAAACAATATTTACCAGATGGATAGTTCTCAGCCCATTTTTCAGCCATCATACTTTAATTCTGATACTGAACCCACCTAAAGCAGAGTTTCTCAACCTCAGAACCTATTAACATTTTGGACCACGTAATTCTCTGTTGTGAGGGCTGTCCTGTGCATTATAGTGTGTTTAAAAACATCCCTGGCCCCTATTCACTAGATGCCACTGGTACATGGTACACATACCCTCCATCCCCAGTTGTGATTACCAGAAATGTCTTCAGACGTAGTCACATGTTCCCTGTTAAGCAAACTGCCCCCAGTTGAGAACCTCTGACCTAGAATGTATGACACAACCCATCTCCTAGTTACTTCCTCTTTTTCACGGAAGACTAGAGCACCATGCTCATTGCATCCCACTACTTATAACATTCTTTTAAGACTTAATTTCCAATAACTTTTCCTTTGTAGTTCCTTGACTTAGTCATCTGCAATGAGTGTATTCTCCACCTCATCTCAGCCATCCACTTAAAATGTAAGACCTAGACCTTGTATTCACCAGATAACCACACACCTCTGAAATCTTGATTTCACGCATACCGTATTTCTGCCTTCCATTTTTACAGCGCTAAAATCCTTCAAACCCATTGGACTTCTATCCTTTGGCCCCACTATTTTTTCATTTCAATCTTTTATGACTTCCTTTATTATCTGGCTTGGATTCCACCATCTGCCCATTACAACAATCACTCTTGTAAAACTACCCTGCTTGTCTTTTACCTGCCAAAACTCCAGCCCTTGTTTCATCAACTCTACCTATTTTGTGCTGGCATCTAACTGTTAAAGGGGGAAAGCATGCATATAACAACTGTCACCTTAATTTTTTTTTTTTTTAACCAAAACTTGGGTCTTTTATTGTTTACAAGACCTGTACTTGAATGTGAACTTAGAAGAGTTGGTATTCAGAAGCTTGGCATTTTCTAGTGTCTATTTAAAATAAAACTTCCCACTTCTTTAAAATTACTAGAGGTTATGAGATGCCTCAATATTCTAATATCCTTAAGTAGGGCTCTGATCATCTTATATATATAATTAACTGTCAGTGCTCAAAAACTAAACAGTGCAATAAAGATGATTTGGCTTATACAGCCACCTACTATTGATCTTTAATATTAATAGTTTGTGATTTATTGAGACTCAAATCATCACGTATCTTTAAAGTTCAAAGGCTTTTTAATATATTGTGCCTAAAGTATATGCTCTTAGAGCTTCCTTGAAAATTTAAGTAAAATTTAGGATTATTTCACATACTGAAACTGTAAAAAGTAATAGGTATAGAGAGTAATCAAGTACTTATTCTCACTTCTACTTTCTGTGTGCTAATAATACCGCTAGTATATTCAGTAAATTTTATTAACAGTACATTCACGTATTTAAAGTAAAACCCCAAGTGATTTAACACTTTTCCCATAAGAATTATTGTAAATACACCCTTGAAAGTACTGCTGAAATGTTGCATTTATCTTTTTAATGGAATTTAAGAAATTATCTAGAGCTGTAGTGTCCTATATGGTAGCCACTAGCTAACTGTGGTTATTGCAGCACTTGAAATATGACTAGTCTGAATTAAGATGTGCTGAAAGTACAAAATACACAGAATTTTGAATACTTAGTATGAAAAAAACAATGTCCTTCTGAGTACCCTTCAGGGGATCCCCAATCTATGTGAAATTCAAATTCCTTAAATGATACACAAATCCATCTAAGAACTGGTCCTTGGTCCCCTCTCTGACACCAGTCTGGCCCCCGTGCTTCTGTCATTTAAACCGTTTGAAGAGTTGTCTTACAAACCTGTCATTATCCAAACTATGTGCAATGTTGTTTCCCTCATCCCCTCTATCCTAATATGGCAAAAACTAGTTTTGTCCTGATCAAGTCAGAGATCTCCTAGGAGGCTCCTCCTAATCCTCTGTTCTCCTGAAAGCTAGCCAATCCTTTTGAACACTCTCAATGCATATGTAACAGTTTCTAGGACTTAATTAAAGGCTCCTCAAGGGCAAGGACCATGTCATGATCACTACTGTATCCTTAGCACCCAACAAAGTGCTTGGCACAGAGAAAGCGCTTAGTAAATGTATATTGAATGAGTTATTTTGAAAGACATTCATGTCCACATACATACACTCTCATCCCTAACTTACTGAAATTAAAAAGAGATCTTACCAATTACCATATTATAACAAAACTATCAAAAAAAGTTTCTATTTCATATAAAAATCCCCATGAAAATCCAATGTTCTTGTTAATGCTGGCTGTTCATCAGAATCACTTATACCACTTTAAAAAATATAAATGCCCAAGCCATACAATCTCTGAGAATATAAATTAATACAGCTGGTGTGGGATCATAGGTGGTTCAGATACACAGTCAGACTTGGGAACCACTGAACCAAAGACTCAAAAGTGTGGGCATAACTCCTGCCCATACATGCCCAGAATTTCACTGGATGAAGTAAGCATCCTAAGAGATTACTAATAGATACCAAAATGCAAAAAGCATACATGTTCCATACATACACTGTGTTCTTGGATCAAGTAGATTTTGGCAGGTAAACACCAGAATTTGTATGCTCACCAATCAGCAGTTAATATTAAACTGAGAATAAAAATATTTACCTAACAAAAAAGGCAAACAGCACCATTCTTGTCAAAATGAAGTTCTTTGTTAGTTCATATGTATATATGGAATACACACAGGTTTTTTATTTTCTTTTTTGAGACAAGGGTTCACTCTGTTGCCCAGGCTGGAGTGCAGTGGTGCGATCACGGCTCACTGCGAGCCTTGATCTCCTAGGCTCAAGCCATCCTCCTGTCTCAGCCACTCAAGCAGCCGGGACCACAAGTGCATGCCACCATGCTCAACTAATTTTCAAAAATTATTTTTTGTAGAGATAGGGTCTCACTATGTTATCTAGGTTGGCCTCAAACTCCTGGGCTCCAGCGATCTGCCTGCCTTGACCTCCCGAAGTTCTGAGATTATAGGTACTGCAGCCCGCCAGTACCTATACTTTTAAAGTTGTCCTAATTTAGGGAAATGTACCAGCTAAACCTAAGCATGGAGTCACACTCCTTTAACTCCAATTATTCTTAGAATATACTTTGTGCTTAGAATTTGAAGAGCATCTGACACAAGATTGGAATAGTTTTCCAACCAAATTTTTGTCTTCTAGTGTCACCTCTCCTAGTAGGTATGATTATATGCTTTAGGGATAACACTTTAGCTGAAGTGCTCAATATGTGTGTGGACTTCAGAAGTATCTATTATGGTTCTAGGCTTCTCAAGACAACATATAAAGCAATCCACTTTTGCAATGTATTTTAAGGTTTTTCTAGTTGAACTTTTGTTATTTTGATAGACTTTATTTTATCCAAAAATGCTCCTAAAACAAACATTTCGGGTTTTGGCTGACACATCATTCAGTTGTTTGCTTTGCTGAAATGCCTTCAACTCCCCCTCAAATAAAAATTGGATGAAATTCCCAGACAAGCTTGAGCAAGAGAGGATCTGAGACACAGCAGTTTATTAAAATCCAATGTCCAAGTTTCTCTGAGACTGAGGCTAAAGTAAACAACAACAACAACAAATTACTAGAATTAAAAGTAGAGTTAATTCAGGTTGTAGAGTCATATTCTTTGTGTTTGTTCTCTACATGGATTCGTCTCTACAGGAAAACAATATTTTACATCAGGCCATGCACATCTGCTACTACTAAAATCTGTTTTTCCCCTCTCTGGATGAAACTCAAAAAGGAGTTGACTAAAGTTGTTTGTGTAAATGGTTCCAATTGCTTACAGAGAAGTAAACCTCAGTAGAATCTTGCATTAGCCCTTGCACATACACAAATACTATGTGTACTACAGAAATAGTTTTAGCATGATTGGTGATATGTGTATTACCAAAGACTGTGTTCCTAAGAGCTCTGCTCTACCATATACTATGTCATGATGAAACAACATTAGGCGCCTGACACACTGTGTTCTTAAAAAGTAAGTCCCATTACCTCTGTGGCTATCTCTCTAATTAGAAATATCTAGTCATTTCTAACGATTTCCAGCTACTATTGCATTTGTAGGCAAAAAGTCAATGAGATAAAGTCAGGTAAAGTTATATTCTTGAACAAATCCACTTTGGAGTAAAATTACAGAAATAAGAAAGCCCTTGTTTCAGGTACATTTATTCCTGCAAAATCATGTTTGTTATCAGAATAAGCAATTAAAATAAATTAATATTCAGGAACATTTGCCTCAGTTATATTGCTGCACCACAATAGACACACAAGGTCATTTCATGGTACTTGTTACA